>NC_089271.1:109644397-111133059 GCF_963930625.1 Muntiacus reevesi
GGCAACAGGGTAAGCTGTGATGGGAGGTTAGCTACACTGCTTGTTGAGAGGCCTAATGCCAGTGGTGTTGGCCCATCAGGGATGAGAAACAACTAGGGAAATCTTGGAGCTTCACTCGTTGGTTGTGGGCTTTGACTTGGAGCAAATTCTGTGGGACCACACTAGGCCCACCACTCCCCACCACAGCCACATGTCCTTAATAAAGTGGATTTTTTAAATTTTAGGTAATGCACATCCACTGAGTGTTTGCTCTGTGTCTTCTCTGGGTTGGGGGCTGGGAAATACAGAAGCCTTGGACCAAGTCCCAGCCACCATGGAGATCGAGAACTAGCAGAGGAGGCAGGTGTGAAAGTGATCAAATGAGCAGAGTCTCAGGTCTTTAGTGTTCTCACGTAAAGACAGTGTGCACCATAAACCAATGATCACATTGCTCTTACCTTTGAAGGCTAGGTGGGATTTTGATCAGTGGAGAGTGAAGTTCTGGCTGAGAGAACAGTTTGTGTAAAGCAAGAGAGGGTTGGTGGAACTCGCTGTTTCCAGGACAGTGGGTGGTTTGTGTGTGGCTAGAACATGTGCTAGGATCTGTCTCCCTGCTTACCCACATCTCCGCCTAGAAGAATTGCAGCTCCCTGGAGCTCTGTATGCATCAGACTAATTTCATCATCCTCCCCACACAGAATGTTGTTCCTGCCTTTGTCATCCTGATGGCCAGCCTTTCAGCTAACTGGTTACTGCAGCCAGAAACCCAGGTGTCATTGTGAGTCCCAACCTATCCTTCGCCCTACGCCAGCAAAGTCTGGGGCTTCTCCCCAAGTTCTGTCCTTCATAACCGATGGCCACCATACTGGTCCAGGCTTCCAGCCATTACCACTTCCCTGCATCTCTGCCGAAGCCCCCTTGCTGATTGTCCACCCCCAGCTGCCTCCACAGCCTCACATCCATTTTCCACACAAAGTCAGCCTCCATCATCTTAAAGTTTCAATCACACAAATCCCTTCAACGACTTCCCATTGCCTTTAGGATAAGATACAAATAGCTGAAAGTCATACTCATGTATTAAGTGCTTATTACATGCCAGTTGCTGTGCTAAGCATTTAGCATGTGCCATCTAAATGAATTCTTATAACAACTTTATTTTGTAGGCAATACTATGGTCCCAAGTTCACAGGTGGAGACATGGAGACAAAGGGAGATTTTTTAAAACTTGCCTAAGTTTACGCATGAGTCAATACCAGGACTGGAAAACAGACCCAGGAATCACAGTGATAGACCCCAGACTTGACTCTGGTTCATCCAAAGTGGATATTCTTTATGGCGCACAGTCTACACAACCAGCAGGGCAGGGCCTGTGCTTTGTTCTCTAACCTCCCGCTATTGTTACCCTCTCTCCCTTGATATTCTTTGCGGCATATGTGCATGCTCAGTCACTTCAGTCGTGTCTGACTCTTTGTGACCCTATGGACTGAAGCCCACCAGGCTCCTCTGTCCATGGGACTCTCCAGGCAAGAATACTAGAGTGGGTTCCTATGCCCTCCTCCAGGGGATCTTCCCGACCCAGGGATTGAACCCATGTCTCTTCTGTCTCCTGCTTTGACTGGCGTGCTCTTTACCACTAGTGCCACCTGAGAAGTTGAACAAAATGGCTGCAGTTACGTGAATGTGCTATGCTCTCCTATCCTCAGGCCTTTGAGCACGCAGCAGCTTCCTTCTGCCTAAACTTTCCTTTGTCTCCTCTCTTTGCCGGGTTGACTTATATGCTCATCTTATATCTCATCTTACTCCCCACCTCCCCCAGAAAGCCTCTCCTAGATGTCCCCACAGTACCCTGTGCTGACTCCTGTGCCAATACTCGTACCTTCTTTCAACACTGCAAGTTTTCTTTTTGTCTCTCCAATAAAAATCCATATTCTGTCCATTTTATATCCCCAGTGCTGAGCACAGTACCTGGTACCTAGTAGGCGATGGGCAAATATTTATTGATTCCATAAGCTTAGTCATGGGTCTGACAAGATAAAGTCTGAGACAGGGAGTTGAAAGTTAAATTATGAAGGGCTTTGGGTTTCCTGCTATGATATTGTTTTTTTTTTTTTTTTATTCTGCAGTCAGTGGGGAGCTATTGATGATTTTTGAGGAGGAGGGTACAGAATCTGATATTTTTACTTTAAGAAGATGTGTCAGATACTCTGGGTATTGGAGAGAGAATTTTGAGGGCAAGAAGATGATTAGGGTGTTATGAAGATAATTAGAAAATTAAGATATCGGTCAGTTTCTGCTCCATGGAAGAATTACCCAGGTACTCAGCAGCATACATATCGAGTTGACTGCAATGGCTTTGCTTCAGGCTACAGGTCTGTGGATCAGCTGTGAAGGCCCTTCTGTATACTGCAGGTGTGGGGGTTGGGTGATCTAGGCTGGCTTGGTTCCAATGTGTGGGTTCAGTTCTGTCTTTTTCATGTGTCTTTCATTCTTCTGAGACTAGCTGCTCATCGAGACAGCTCTTCTCAAAACAATTTCAGAAGCACAAGAGGAAAAAACAAGCCCAACTACACAAGTACATACCAAAGCCCTATTTGTATCATGTCATTGACCAAAGCAAGTACACAGGCAAGTCCAACATCAAAGGGACAGGGAAAACACTCCTCCCATGGAGGTTAAAGAACAGGGAGTGACTATTTGCTAAACAAGAATCTAATCTACCACGGACACAACTGTTATAGTCTAGATCCATGAGGGTTAAGGAAGTATGCCCTGCCTTGAAATCTGAAACAAAATTTTAGGGGTAGGGTAATCACATATAAATTAAAAAAAAAAAAAAAATCTGACCTCTGAGCCTTTAAAGCAATGTGAGCCAGATCATGTCACTCCTATTTTCAAAACCCTTATGCTTCCCCCTTTCTCTCAAAATGAAAAAACAAAACAACCTGCCCCGAAACCAACAGGCTTACATTGGGCTCTAAAGTTTTACACAATCCAGCTTCTCTTCTTTTCCCCATGCCCCTGAACTTTGACCTACCATCAGCCTGAGTCAGAACACAACCCCTCTTTCAAACCTCCTCTTGAGAGTAAAACATTCTCTGACCTTCCATCCCACCTGGCCACTATTGGTCATCCACCCCACTTCCTGACACCCAGTTCTTTCTAGCCTTGTTTATTCAAACCTGACCATTGAGGCATGTACTGATCTCATGATCAAAGTCTTCTCTCTTTATTGAAGTTATCTGTTTCCCTCTACAAGCATTACTTATTTTCAATAAATTCTCTAATGATTATCAGTAAAAAAAAAAAAATGACATACTTCACTAGATTTTGCTTTTCTTAAGGCTATGACCATATATGAGTCAGGTCTCTGCCCCTAGACCTAGCACCAGCCTCATCAGTAAAGGCATTGTTAGATATTAGCTGAATGAACACAAGGTTGAATAAATATTAGTACCATAGGCTAGGCACTGGGGTGGGTATAGGCTTAGAAAGACAAAGGAGAATAAGACCTACTCCTTTCAAAGATCCTGCAGCTCAGATATTTCGTTCCAGCAACATTTCCCTTAACCCAGAAGTTTGGCATTGTTTAGGCCAAAATCTCAGTTTGTAGTTAAATCACAGAATTAGACTCAATCATGCATAGGTCTGTATTTCTGGCTATTTATCTCCAATCTGAATTAGAAAGGACTGAAAGCATGATGTTTTCTCAATCAAGTGCAAGAGTTTCTACTTCGTTCCAGCTCAGCAAAGCCCTTGAGGGAGTTTGGGGTTATTGTTTTTTAAACCTTGAAAGCTAGGCTCACGGTGCGTCACTGCTCCTTCTCTTGTTGGGTGTACTCTGCTAAGCTCAGATGAAGCTTTTGTTGCCAGAATTTGTGTTCTAATTCTTTTCAGGCATCTTAGGGATGAAAGAATTGAGCATTGCAGTTTAAAAAGAAGAAAGAAAAAGAAACAGCTCTCAACTATTTCATTCAAGGCACTCTGCACCCACCTAGCAATTTCTACATGGGGTCTTTATGTTTTCCAGTTTGCCTAAGCCCCTGCTTTCAGGTGATAGCGAGGGTGTCATTTCATTTCTTTCTTTGCTTCCCTTTCCTGTTTCTCCTCTTTCTCTGTAAGGAAGAGCCACTTTTCATTTTCTTTTGTGTGTGAGCCTGCTCAGCTGTAGGAGGAAGGAGGGTCCTGGTGAGCTGTCACCTTTCTGTGAACAGAGCTCATATTTGGACTGCAGTCCTGTGCATCTTGTAAATAAAGCAGCAGCTTGGGTGGTCTACTCAGTTGCCCTTGGGTCTCAGTAATTAGAACACCATGGATCAAATATCAACAGAGTGAAGAGAAGAAGTATCCTCTTCTAATTTGGAGTTGAATATCCATTTCAGCCTCCACTTGTACTAAAATAAAACTGGCAAAAAAAAAAAAAAAAAAAACCACTCATTGTGGAAGATTCACCGTCTATCCCATCCTTCTTCCCATGGTGCTTCCACTCATAGAGGTGAAGTTGATCGTGTCCCTTGGGAAGTAGCTATGGGGAAGAGGGGAATCTATAGATGATTCCCTACTCTACAAGGAAGATGCAGCAGAGAAAGGCAGCAATCCCTGTCTTGAGCGAAGAGAAGTTAAGGAGGCTGCCTGCTTTAGGATCTCAGACTCTAATAACAAGCAAGGGGAGGGATTTTGATACATTTGTTTTAGCTCCATGCTGTCGCTCCTTTGAAACCCTGTATTTACATATTTTTTCCATATTTTTGAATGGAGGGTGGGAAAATAATTGCTATGCCCTTTGTCAAGTGAATTTGCAAAGATTGCTAATTTGATTACTATTCTGATGTCTAGAAGTGAGATACCCTTGGCTTTGTTTTTTTTTTTTTTTTTTCTCAAGATTGCTTTGACAATCTGGGGTCTTTTGTGATTCCACATTTTCCTAAGGCAAAATAAATAAAATAAAAAATAAACAAATGGGACCTAATTGAACATAAAAGCTTTCCCTCAGCAAATGAAACCATCCATGAAATGAAAAGACAGCCTACAAAATGGGAAAATACTTGCAAATGATATGATTGATAAGGGGTTAATATCCAAAATATATAAACAGTTCATGCAACTCAATATCAAAAACAGAACAATCCAATCAAAAAATGGGCAGAAGACATCAACAGATTTTTTTTCAGAGAAGACATAAAGATGGCTAACAGGGACATGAAAAGATGCTCAGCATTGCCAATTATCACAGAAATGCAAATCAAAACAACATTGAGATATCACTTATACCTGTCAGAATGGCTATTATCAAAAAGACTACAAATAACAAATGTTGGTGAAGATGTGGAGAACGGGAAGATTTATACACTCTTGGTGGGAACATTAATTGGTGCAGCCACTATGGAAAAAAGCACTGAGTTTACTCAAAAAACTAAAAATAGAACTACAGTATGACTCAGCAAATCCACTCCTGTGTATGTATCCAAAACAAAAACACTAATTTGACAAGATACATGAATCCCAATGTTCATAGCAGCCCTGTTTACAATAGCCAAAATAGGGAAACAACCAAAGTGTCCATCAAAAATGAATGGCTAAAGAACATGTGGTATATATAAATGATGACATATTACTTAGTCATAAAAAAGAATGAAATTCTGCCATTTGCATCAACATGGATGGACTTAATGAATAACATACTTGGTGAAATAAATTAGACAGAGAGACATACTATATGAGATCAGTTATATGTAGAATCCAAAACATAATACAAATGAATGTGTATAGAAAGCAGAAACACTCACAGATACAAAATGATGAGTTTCAGAGTTTTTTCCTGTGTTTTCACAGATAGAAAACAAACTAGTGGTTACCAAAGGGGAGAAGAAAGAGAGGAGGGGCAAATTAGGAGTTTGGAATTAAGAGATCCAAACTACTATATATAAAATAGATAAGCAACGAGGATACGTCATGTAGCACAGGAAATTATAGCCATTATCTTGTAATAATTTTTTATTAGAGTATAATCTGTGAGAACACTGAATTACAATGCTGTACACCTGGAACTAATACTAAACTTCCATTTTAAAAAAATGAAAATTAAATTTTAAAAGAGTCGCAAAATTTTCAATGAAAAGATTTTAACTGCTTTCCACCATTTGTCATGTCATGGTCAGCCATGATTGTCCTTCCTTCTTATTTCTTTGCATGGTTAGGTTTGCTAACCAAAATTATTTTGTTATCATGATGAACTCCTACATAGCAGCCCACAAGAGGGTTGCAAACTTTTTGGATCAGATAGAAATCAGAAACCTAAGAGTATTTTCCAGCATTAAATATTATTACTCACTTAATGCAGCAAAAATTGAGACATTTCACAGGACACTGAATTTAGTTTTCCTAACACGGGAAAGGGCAGAAAAAGGGGACAAAATTAACTTGGATAGTGATTGACTATAAATGAACTGAATTAAAGTCAAAGGACTCATTATTATAGAAAAGTTGATTAAAAATTTTAAAAGAGCATCTTTCCTATGTTATGTTTTTATTTGAAAAGTGAAACTGGATTTTTTTTTTCCTCTCACTTTTCCTACTTCTGTCCTAAACTTCCATATAAATTCACTAAAAAACAAAAACAAAAAAACAAATTCTGACTCTTCTTTTGGACCTACTGCATTCAGCGCCTATTGCCTGTTTGGGTTCTCTTTTAGCTTTCACTATTGGACACATGCTTTGGGGCTTTCCTTGTGGCTCAGCTGGTAAAGAATCCGCCTGTAATGCGGGAGACCTGGGTTCGATCCCTGGCTTGGGAAGATGCCCTGGAGAAGGAAAAGGCTACCCACTCCAGTATTCTGGCCTGAAGAATTCTATGGACTGTATAGTCCATGGGGTCACAAAGACTCAGACATGACTGAACCACTTTCACTGTCACTTTCATTGAACACAGGCTGTCTGTCTATTCCTGGAGCGGCTGATGTCTACCAATGGAGATATCCTCTATGTGTCTAGAAGACAATCATATAACACTTCAAAAGTCAAGTGTGGCTAATGACTTTCTTCATCTAGTGATGTATCTCCCCCCCATCCTCCACCCACTTCTTGCTGTCTCTCCATAGTAATGCTGCTAAAAAACAAGGGTGATTAAAGATACTAAACTGCCCAACTAGAGGAAACCCCAGCATAGCAAAGAAGATAATAACTTCTTGGCAGATTTCCATACCTGCACAAAATAAACTATTTTATTAGCACTGGTAGTTTGAGATGGAAAGAAAATCAGCAATTTCAGAGAAATCTGGTTTATTGGATTACTTTGCAGAGGCTACATGGTTCTGGCACCAAGGATCCTATAAACAGAGTGACACTAGAAGCCAAGTTGGTTGCTTGCTTTCCTGCAGACAAAACAATTAATTCTTTGACTTAGCTAGTCTCCTTCCTGGCCTACCAGATAAATGCCATCAAGTAGCACTTATTGAGCACTACTAAGCTAGCTATAGCCCACATGTTCAGTCACTCAGTTTTGTCCTACTCTTTGTGATCTCATGGACTGTAAACCACCAGGCTCCTCTGTCCATGGGATTCTCCAAGCAAGAATACTGGAGTGAGTAGTCATTCCCTTCTCCAGGGCATCTTCCTGACCCAGGGATCGAATCCTGGTCTCCTGTGTCTCCTGAATTGGCAGGCAGATTCTTTACCATCTGAGCCACCAGGTTATAGATTATTGTTTCAGGCATGCATTCTCAGTCATGTCTGACTCTTTGTGACCCCGCGGACTGTAGCCCACCCAGCTCCTCTGTTCATGGGAATTCCCGGACAAGAATGCTGGCGTGGGTTGCCATTTCCTCCTCCAGGGGATCTTCCTGACCCAGGGATTGAACTTGTGTCTCCTGTGTCTCCTGCATTGGCAGGCAGATTCTTTACCACTAGCACCACCTGGGAAGCCCATCCATAGCCCTACTATGAACAAATAAATTCCTTTGTATGATCTCTCTCAATATTCTTACATTTGGGGAGGTGGGTTAGAAAACTTTGTGTCTTATTTTTCAGAATCAATTTACATCTTCATATTATGAATATGATGATACCAAACATTTGCTTCACTGTGATTATTAAGCTGTGAAGCTTAATATCACTAAGCACTATTTAAGCTCATGTGTTATGATTAAAACCACCATGATTACCACGGGGACTCCTGGTTACAATATTCCTCATTAGGTCTCAACTGTACAGACTGGGCCTCCTATGATATTTGCAACTTGGCAGGTCACAACATCCTCTTGCTCCCAGAACAAATTATTTTTAAATTATGATGATGAATTTTTAAAATGTTTGTTGTAATAAGAGATTTATTCTCTTAACACGTTTTCAGCATACAATACAGTATTTTAAACTGTGGTCTCTATGTTGCCCAGCAGATCTCTAGGAGTCACTTATCTTGCATAACTGAGACTCTGTACCTGTTGTTGCTCCTTATTTCCCCCCAGCCCTTGGCAACCTCAATTCTCCTCTCTGCTTCTTTGAGTTTCACTATTTTATATACCACTTAAGAAAGGAATCAAGCAATATTCATCTTTTGTGACTGGCTTATTTCACTCAGCATAATGTCCTCAAGGTTCATCCATGTTACAGCATGTGACCAGATTGCTTTCTTTTGTTAAGATTGAATACTATTCCATTGTATGTATACACCACAATTTCTTTATCCATTTATTCTTTCACAGACATTGAGGTTGTATCCACTTCTTGACTCTTGTGAATAATGCTCTAATGAATGTGGGAGTGTAAATATCTCTTTGAGATCCTACTTGAAATTCTTTGGGATAAATACTCAGAAGTAGAACTACTGGATCACATGGTAGCTCCAGTTTTAATTTTTGGGGGAAACTCCATGCTGTTTTCCATAGCAGTTACAGCATTATGCATTCTTACCAACTGTGAACAATGGTTCCAATTTTTCTACAAATTCACCAACACATGCTGTCTTAGGGTCTTTTAAGTAATAACCCTCCAAATAAGTGTGAGGTTTTATCTCACTGTAGCTGTGATTTGTATTTCCCTCATGATTAGTGACACTGAGAATCCTTTTGTATACTTATTGGACATTTGTATGTCTTTGGAGAAATGTCTATTCTTGTCCCTTTTAAGTTTTGTTATTACTATTATTGCTATTGAATTGCAGGAGTTTCTTGAATATTTTGGAAATTAACCTCTTATCAGATACGTGGTTTGCACATATTTTCTCTCATTTGGTAGGTTGCATTTTAATTGATCACAACTTGTGCTTTGCAAAGACTTTTTAGTTTGATACAGTCCCATTTGTTTAGTTTTGCTTTTATTGCCTGTGCCTGTGGCCTCATAGTCATGAAATCATTGTCAACACCAAAGTCATGAGGTTTTTGCCTACATTTACTTCTAGGAGTTTTATAGCTTCAGATCTTCGCGTTAAGTGTTTGATCTATTTTGAGTTGATTTTTGTTATGATTTAAGGGCTCAGTTTCATTCTTTTGCACGTGAATGTTCAGTTTTTCCAACACTAGTCTTGGTGCCCTTGTCAAAGATCAGTTGATCCCATATGCATAGATTTATTTCTGAGCTCTCTAGGCAGCTCCGTCAGTCCCTTTGTCTTTATGCCAGCACTATATTGTCTTAATTATTGTAGCTTTCTAATATATTTTGAAGTAAGGAAATGTGATGCTTCCAGCTTTGTCTTTCTCAAGATTATTTTAGCTATCTGGGGTCCTTCGTGGGTGCCATATGAATTTTAGAATTGTATTTCCTATTTCTGTAGAAAAAGAATGTCATTGGTATTTTGATAGGGATGGCATTGAATCCATAGATCACTTTGGATGATATGGGCATTTTAACCATATTAAGCCTTCCAGTGCATGAATAAGGGAGGTCTTTCCCTTGTTAGTGTCTTTAGTTTCTTTCATCAGTGTTTTGTAATGTTCAATGCATAAGACTTTTACCTCCTAAGTTAAATTTATTCCTAAATATTTTATTCCTTTTGATGGTATTGCAAATGGGATTGTTTTCCTAATTTCCTCTTCAGAGAATTCATTGTCATTGTATGGAAACACTACCCATTTTTGTTGATTTTGTGTCCTAAAACTTTACTGTATTGGTTTATTAGTTCTAAAAGCTTTATTTTTGGTGGAGTCTTCAGAGGTTCTCATATATAAAAACATGTCATGTGCAAACAGAGAGAATTTTCCTTCTTTCTTTTCTTAACGGAATGTCTTTTATGTCTTTGGAGTGTCTAATTGCTCTGACTAGGACTTTCAGTACTGTGTTGAATAGGAGTGGCAGTGGCAAGAGTGGGCATCCTTACCTTGTTCCTGATCTCAGAAGAGAACTTTTCAACTTCTCATTGTTCAGTATGATATTAGTGGTATGCGTGCTGTATATGGCCTCATTATGTTGAGGTGATTCCCTTCTACTCCTAGTTTATTGACAGGTTTACCATGAAAATGTATTTAATTTTATCAAAAGATTTTTCTACATCTATTGAGATAATTATGTGATTTTTATCCTTCATTTGGTTAATGTGGTGTATCACATTAATTGATTGTCATATGGTGAACCATTTTTTAATTCCCCCCTCTTGATCATAGTGTAGATGATTCTTTTAATATGCTGTTGAATTCTGTTTGCTAATATTATGATGAAATTTTGAACAAAGTGTTTTTTTAATTCAAAAACGTGCAATGTTTAATTTTTTTTCTAAAAGATTGACAGTGAAACTGAAGTCCCTTTTATATCTCTGACCGACCGAGTCTCTGAGGATAAGGAATAAAAAGGATGAGAAAGTTGAAAGAAAATTCAAGCAAACAGACAAGGAATTATTGGTCTTACATATCTATTAATTAGATCCTTGAAATCAGTGTTTCCCTTCCCCTCTAGCTGTCTCAGTTTCCCAATCTGTTGAATGAGGATTGGTTTTGTTCAGTCGCTAAGTCATGTCTGACTCTTTGCAATCCCATGGACTGCAGCACACCAGTCTTCCCTGTCCTTCATTTCTCCGTGAGTTTGCTCAAACTCTTACCCTTTGAGTCAGTGATGCTATCCAACCATCTCATCCTCTGTCACCCCCTTCTTCTCTTGCCCTCAGTCTTTCCCAGCATCAGGGTCTTTTCCGATGAGTCAGTTCTTTGCATCAAGCTAAGCTTCAGCATCTGTCCTTCCAAAAAATATTCAAGGTTGATTTCCTTTAGGATTGACTGGCGTGATCTGCTTACAGTCCAAGGGACTCTCAAGATTCTTTTCCAGCACCACAGTTCAAAAGCATCAATTCCTTGGTGCTCTGCCTTCTGTGGAGAAGAAAATGGCAACCCACTCCAGTATTCTTTCCTGGAGAATCCCATGGACAGAGGAGACTGGCAGGCTAGAGTCCATGGGGTCGCAAAAGTCAGACACGACTTAGCAACTAAATCACCTGCCTTCCATATGGTCCAACTCTCACGTCTGTATGTGACTACTGGAAAAATCATAGCTTTGACTAGGTTCTTGCCATTTCTGTCCTTTATTATGTCTATATTTGCATGAAATGTTACCTTGGTATCTCTAATTTTTTTGAAAAGATCTCTGGTCTTCCCCAGTTCTATTGCTTTCCTCTATTTCTTTGTATTGTTCACTAAGGCCTTCTTATCTCTCCTTACTGTCTTCTGGAACTCTGCATTCAGTTGCATTCTCCCTTAACTTCCGCTTCTCTTTTTTCCTTAGCTATGTGTAAAGCCTCCTCAGACAACCACTTTGCCTTTTTGCATTTCTTTTTCTTGGGGATGGTTTTGGTCACTACCTCCTGTACAATGTTATGAACTTCTGTCCATAATTCTTCAGGCACTCTGTCTACCAGATCTAATCCCTTGAATCTACTCATCCACCTCCACTATATTTGTTTCTTTTATTTTTACCCTAAAAAGCTAATTGCTTTTGTAATTATCACTCAGTATAAAGTAACTCAGGCAAAAGGTAAAAACAAAAATCAAACTAACAAACTCAGGCACCAAAAAGGGATACATATGCCCTAGAGTAAATCTTCCTCCCATCTGGAGCCTCAGTCCTATCTCCTATAGTCAACTGCTGCTCACACTTTCTTGGATATCTTTCCAGGACTTTTTATTAAAGTCATTTCCAGGCATGCTGCATGTGTTCGACTCTTTGCGACCCCATGGACTGTAGCCTGCCAAGCTCCTCTGTCCATGGGATGTGCCAGGCAAGAATACTGGATTGGGTTGCCATTTCTTCCTCCAGGAGATCTTCTCCATCCAGGGATCACAAAGGCATCTCCTTTGGCTCCTGCATTGCAGGCAGATTCTTTACCACTGAGCCACTGAGGAAGCTCCATATCCAGGCATATGTACATATTTTATTTTGTGTCTTCTTCCAATGAAAGAATACAGAGGCCTCTACATAGGAAAAGGCAGAAAAAACATAGTGGTTGATATAGTGCTGTCTTGGAAGACAGACAACCTGAGTTTACATCTGCGTTCTGTCACACATCAATTTTGTTTTGTTCTTTGTTTTTTGTTTTAACTTGGCTATATCCCTTAATCTTTTGAATATCTCCAGTTCCTAATCTGTTATACTGGGATGATAATAGAGCCTGTTTCATATGGTTTGATGTAAAGACTAGATGATTTACTAAATAAAGGTTCAACACCTGTTACTCAGTAAGTGATCTTTCCATGGGAGTTAGTTTATACCTTTGCATATGAAGTATATAGAGGATCTTGACCCATGGGCAACTTCCTTATCTATTGTCATTCTTTTTAATGGCCTTATTACTTTGAATCAAATTTTATATAACCAGCCTCCTACTAATGAATATTGAAGTTGTTTCCAGGTTTTTGCTCTTATAATAATTACTGCACACACTGCATTTGCACACACATGTGAACATGCTGTTAGGATACTTTCTGAGAAGAGAAATTACTGGGTTAAAGGGGATATGCCCTTAAAATGTTGCTCTGTAATGTTTACTTGATTTGCAGTAAGTTGTAACAACTCATTCTCCATCAATGTTATAGAGTGCCAGTTACTGACACCCACAAAAACTTTGTGAACTATTAATTTTGTTTTATGTATTTACCACTCCAATATGGGGGAAATAGTATCTCATTACTGTTTTAATTTGCATATCTTTAAATATGATTAAAGCTAAGCATCTTTTCCTGTCTTCATAAGCTATTTATAATTCTTTTTGTATTAACTGCCTGTTCATGTTGCTGACAATTGAATGACTTTTAAAACTGATTATCATTTTAAAAAATTATCCTACATCAATTCCATTGTTTGGAAATTCCCAGAATTTTGACTGCACATTAAAACAAAATGAAAAAACAACCAAGCCAACCGTTGTTCTTTACCCATTTTACAGAGGAAGAAACCAAAGTCTCAAAGAATTCAAATGACTCTAACATAATGTTAGAACTAGGTAATGACAGAGCTGGAATTTTAACACTTTTTTTTAATGGAAGCAGCTGCACTGCTTTTTAAACAATACCACTTTTCATCTTTGCTTTTACAACCGTAATTGTCTCCCTACCACACTCATTGCTTCACCATAAAGCAGCCATATGTTTTAGCATGTGGAGTGTCCTATTAACTTGACTTTCCTATAAATATGTAGAGTGTTAAGGAGTAGGTAATCCCACTGGAGTCACTACTAAATATTTCCAAAGAAAGTCTTTTTCACAGAGGTCCTTTAGTTCTTATAATAACATCTTCAGCACCTCCCAACTAGTTCCACAAAGTTTATTTTGCTTTGTTGTTTCTTCATCTATCAGGTATCCCTGGGAGATTAATATGCTCTCATTGTATTCCATTTGATATTCTGAAAATAACATGTTAGGGAATAATGAGGTCAAGAGAATTGTTTTTTACTAAAATAAAATTCATCAGGATGTTAATTTCAGACTATAGATGTCAGACAAATCATGAAGGAAAGCCCTGAGGAAAGATTTGTATATAGGGTGGGGTGACTAGGGGTGAGAACAAGACAGAATTTCCTGCCTTCTGTATTGAAACCAAACCTTTTGCATTCTCATCTGTGAGTGAAATAAATACTGTTATTATTTGAGTGCTTACTCTGTTTCAGGCACTGTACTAAGCTTTTTACATGCACTAACTAATTTATTTCTCACAGCACTTTGTAAGATGAGTATTATTTTGTATATGAGAAAAATGATGTTCAGGAAAAGTAAATAGTGCCCAGGGTCAAATAATTAGCTGTTTATAGATTCAAGATTCAAACCTAGGACATCTGCCAGTAAAGTTCATGTACATTTCACTATCTTATATTCTCTATAGATTTAAAGCATATGGTCTGATCATAGGTTATTGAAGAGACAGAAAAGAATATATTGATCCATGTGTGAACAATTAAAGCTGTCAGAAATGGACTTATTAACTTCTAATTTTAGTGAGGTTTATTTTATTTATACGCAAAATGCATCATGCAAAATGCTGGGCTGGATGAAGCACAAGCTGGAATAAGGATTGCAGGGAGAAATATCAATAACTTCAGAAATACATATGATACCACCCTTATTGCAGAAAACGAAGAGGAATTAAAGATCCTCTTGATGAAGGTGAAAGAGGAGAATGGGAAAGCTAACTTTAAACCCAACATTCAAAAAAATGAAGATCATGGCATCCAGTCCCATCGCCTCATGACAAATAGATGGGGAAACAATGGAAACAGTGACAGGCTTTATTTCTGGGGGGCTCCAAAGTCACTGCAGATGGCGACTGCAGGCATGAAATTAAAAGATGCTTGCTCCTTGGAAGAAAAGCTATGACAAACCTAGACAGCATACTAAAAAGCAGAGACGCTGCTTTGCTGACAAAGGTCCATATTAGTCAAAGCTATGGTTTTTCCAGTAGTCATGTATGGATGTGAGAGTTGGACTATAAACAAAGCTGAGCACCAAAGAGTGGATGCTTTTGAACTGTGGTGTTGGAGAAGATTCTTGAGAGTCCCTTGGACTGCAAGAAGTTTAAAACAGTCAATCCTAAAGGAACTCAGTCCTGAATATTCATTGGAAGGACTGATGCTGAAGCAGAAGCTCCAATACTTTGGCCACCTGATGGGAAGAGCTGACTCATTGGAAAAGATCTGATGCTGGGTAAGATTGAAGGCAGGAGGAGAAGTGGATGACAGAGGATGAGATGATTGGATGGCATCACCAACTCAATGGACATTAGTTCGAGCAAGCTCCAGGAGATGGTGAATGACAGGGAAGCCTGGTGTGCTACATTCCATGTGGTCACAAAGAGTCAGACACAACTGAGCGACTGAACAACACATTTTAGTGAGTTCTTGTTAGAATGTTAGGGCATTCATATATTAGATGAACAACGTCCTAGATCAATTTTTTCCAAAATTGTTCCATAGCATACTGGTTCTTAGGGCTAATGGATAATTTTTTTTTTAAGTTTCTGTGCTTAAATAGTTTTGGAAAATGTTGATTTTGTTAAAGGTAAATGAGTTTATTAACTAGGTACTTCTCAGAGTGTTGATTGTGCTAAAGTGCATTTTAACACTCCAAAGCATGTGATAGAGTGTTCTGTGGTTCCCAATCTAATTTAACTTGCAGTTTCCTTTTTTAAAGGTCTCATGTGCCATGGAACACACCTTGGGAAATCCTGATTAATTGGAACTTCAAGTTACTTTTAACTCTAAGTATTTATGATTCCACGATTCTGTTACCTGCCATAAAGACCCAAGAGAAGGCTGCTATGTATATACATCCTTATATTATGTTCTTGGCCTAATTAATCTGTAAGTGTTCTACACTGTGAAAGTTTTTAGTTGAGCTCAAGGTGACATTTTCTGTGAAATTTCTTGGTAGGATGATTGATTATTCAAGCATTGGTTGGAAGGTTGAACTGGACCACAGGTTCTGAGAACTAGCTTCACATCAGACTCAACTAAAGTATTCGTTATAAACACAAACTTCTGGGCCCACCTACCAGGAATTATGATTCTAAATTTTAGAATAAGGCTCTAGAAACAGTTTTAAATAAGTGTTTCAGGTATTCTGAAGTCTCTATTTGGTCCATATGTAAACATTTGGAAGTTCCTAAGATATAAAGTTAAGAAAGCCTGTGGGGATGCTCCAGAAGAATTCTCAAACTTCTCCACACATAAGTTTTGAAAGTTCTACCCAAGACCTTGGAAACTAGGGGAGTAAGGCTTGTGAATGTATCTTTATGAAAAACCCTAGAGGTGACTCAGATATTGCTGGGTCCCAGGTATATACTTAGGGACCACTGGTTTACTTGTTTTCTAATTCTTTCTAGCCAGCATATCCTTTGATTTTACAAGTGTGATGTGACCTCAAAATGTCCTTACTACATGAAGGGAAGCATGTGTCCAGAAATAGGCTAGATATAGAGACCCTGTGCTCAGATTTGACTGACACTTTAAGAGGAATGGGTTTCCCTGGGCTCAGAAGGTAAAGCATCTGCCTGCCATGCGGGAGGCCTGGGTTCAATTCCTGGGTCAGGAAGACCTCCTGGAGAAGGAAATGGCAACCCACTCCAGTACTCTTGCCTGGAAAATCCCATGGACAGAGGAGCCTGATGGGCTACAGTTCATGGGGTTAGAAAGAGTCAGACATGACATGGGAGACAAACTGGGAGAAACTCAGAAGGGAGGAGTCAAGATAGTGAAGTACTGAAACATGTGCTGTATGAGGAATTATTGAAGGAACTGGGAGTATTTAGCTTGGAGAGGAGAAGAATAGTGTGCAGGTAAGAATATTATCTTTAAATATTCAAAGGGCCGTCGGTGGAGGACATATTAAGCTTGTTGTTTACAGTGCTTGAAAAATGAAGAAACATCTAATGAACCCAAAGAAAAGTATTATGCTTGATCACCTATTAGACTAGAGATGTCCTAGGCATTTTATGTGTTATGTAATTTAATATTCACAGAAAATCTGCAAAAAATAGGTATTGTTGACCCATTTTATAGATGAAGAAAAAGGACCAGAAGGGATAAATCTTCCCATGGTGCTGTGGATGGTGTAGCTGAGCTACCAGGGATGCCACTGGTAATGATTAAGGCCATTCACAAATATTCCATTTCCCCTCCTTCTAGACAAAGGGTATAATTGTACTTCCCAATCTTATTTGAAGCTAAAGGATGAATGTGTAACTACTGGGTGTAATTTTTAAAAGTCTCTGTATGATTCACCATATTCTCTTCCCCCTATAGTGGTGATAACAAAAACATGCCAAGATGAAGCAGAAGTTCCCTGAAAATGAGTACGAAATAAATCTTTCTCACTGGCCATGAAGACCCCAAGAGTGGACTGAGATATCTAGATATAGATCTTTTATTCTACGGGCTTCCCAGGTGGCACTACTTGTCAAGAACCTGCCCGTCAATGCAGGAGACATAAGAAATGTGGGTTCGATCCCTGGTTTGGGAAGATCCCCTGGAGGAGGGCATGGCAACCCACTCCAGTATTCTTGCCTGGAGAATCCCATGACAGAGGAGCCTGGTCAACTACAGTCCATAGCATCACAAAAAGTCAGACACTACTGAAGCGACTTAGCACACACACATCTTTATTCTATATTTTTGGTCTAAACTATAAGTGTTCTGTTGTATAAATGTCTATTTGTTACTGGGACTTTGGTTTATTTCTTACTGTGGCAGAACTCAGCCCATACTGGCTGAAACAGCTGTGAGTAGAGGAGTCAGAGTTGAACCTAGTCTACTCTGCTTCCAAAATCTTTCTTTTCATCATAATACAAGGCCTCCCAGATGACCAGAATAAGTTCTATAGCAATGAAACAGAATATCTCATTAGCTCTGTCATGCAAATATTTGATAACCCTTGTGGGAACTATTATAGATGGGGTTGATAACTCAGGTAGCTGAATGATCTCTTCCAGTTCTTATGTTCTATGATTTCCTGATTCTATGACAAGCTAGGGAACCTAGGTATAAGATCAGTGTGTGTGTGTGTGTGTGTGTGTGTGTGTGTGTGTGTGTGTGTGTGTGTGCGTATACAAGTGTATTTTTCCTTTTTCTCTTTTCTAGATCTAACGCATATCCTTTCCATCTGGACCTTGCTCAGGGTATCTCAACTGGTCTTTTTAAGAAAAAAGAGGTTCTGCTTTTTTCCCTAACAGTCATAAAATTTGGCACCAAGTCACAATAACCTGACTATTGGCTTTTATTCTTAATAACTTCCCTGAGGGGAAAAAAATCATTTGCATTTTAGCTTATACTTTCCTGGCACATAATACATTCTTACATGCATTTATAATTTGGGGGGAGGTTGCACCTTCCTGTAGGTTCTCCAAGGTTAGTCCTATTCCAGAATATCATTTCTACATTTTATGTCATAATGCGGACATGGAATAATGTCTGGTGGTCTTCCCAGATGGCATAGTAATAAAGAATCAGCCTGCCAACGCAGGAGACACATGAGACGTGGGTTCAATCCCTGGGTCAGGAATATTCCCTGAAGGACAAAATGGCAACCTATTCTAGTATTCTTGCTTGGCAAATCCATGGACAAAGGAGCCTAGCGGGCTAGTCCATGGGGTCACAAGGAGTTGGACATGACTGAGTGACTGAGCACATCATTATAATCATTTTCACGTCATCACTGAAGCAGATAACATTTTACGTGTGATCTCATTGGAGCTAAGATGTGATGAAAATCAATAAATAGTTATCAGATTCCTATCCTCCTATGCTTTAAATATTTCTATTGCTTATCTTGGTTATTATTAATGTAATTCATCCAACTTCAGAGACACTTTGGAAGAAAGTATACTCTCTCAGCTTTACAAGAACAGAAACCACAAAATGATATCACAAATTACTCGCAGCACCCTTGAAGATGGCTATTAGTGTGTAAGGCATGGAATGCCTGCAAACAAAGACTTAGAACTTTGGGAACAAATCTGAAAAACATCATTTCAAAATGAAAAAAAAACAAAAAACAAAAAAAAATCTATTGGACATGACTGGATCTCTTCAAAATAACATATAAGAAATGGGATGTAAAGCTGGTATTATGGCAAAAAAGCTATATCCTACATTTTGACCATGAGGAGGAGAGTGTCTCTTCAGTTCAGTTCAGTCAGTCAGTGGTGTCTGACTCTTTGCGACTCCATGAATCACAGCATGCCAGGCCTCCCTGTCCATCAACAACTCCCAGAGTTTACCCAAACTCATGTCCATTGAGTCAGTGATGCCATCCAACCATATCATCCTCTGTCATCTCCTTCTCTTCCTGCCCTCAATCTTTCCCAGCATCATGGTCTTTTCCAATGAGTCAGTTCTTCGCATCAGGTGGCCAAAGTATTGGAGTTTCAGCTTCAACATCAGTCTTTCGAATGAACACTCAGGACTGATGTCCTTTGGGATGGACTGGTTGGATCTCCTTGCAGTCCAAGGGACTCTCAAGAGTCTTCTCCAACACCACAGTTCAAAAGCATCAATTCTTTGGTGTTCAGCTTTGTTTACAGTCCAATTCTCACATCCATACATGACTATTGGAAAAACCATAACCTTGACTAGACAGACCTTTGTTGGTAAAGTAATGTCTCTGCTTCTTAATATGCTGTCTAAGTTGGTCATAACTTTCCTTCCAAGGATTAAGCATCTTTTAATTTCATGGCTGTAATCACAATCTGCAGTGATTTTGGAGCTCAAAAAATAAAGTCTGACACTGTTCCCACCGTTTCCCCATCTCTTTCCCATGAAGAGATGGGACCAGATGCCATAATCTTAGTTTTCTGAATGTTGAGCTTTAAGCCAACTTTTTCACTCTCCTCTTTCACTTTCATCAAAAGGCTCTTTAGTTCTTCTTCATTTTCTGCCATAAGGGTGGTGTCATCTGCATATCTGAGGTTATTGATATTTCTCCCGGCAAACTTGATTCCAACTTGTGCTTCTTCCAGCTCAGCACTTCTCATGATATATTCTGCATATAAGTTAAATAAGCAGGGTGACAATATACAGCATTGAAGTGCTCCTTTTCCTATTTGAAACCAGTCTGTTTTTCCATGTCCAGTTCTAACCATTGCTTCCTGACCTGCATACAGGTTTTTTTTTTTTTTTTTTTTTTTTTTTTTTTTTTTTTTTTTTTTTTTTTTTGCATACAGGTTTTTCAAGAGGCAGGTCAGGGGTCTGGTATTCCTATCTCTTTCAGAATTTTCCACAGTTTATTGTGATCCACACAGTCAAAGACTTTGGCATAGTCAATAAAGCAGAAAATATGTTTTTTTGGAATTCTCTTGCTTTTTAAATGATCCAGAGGATGTTGGCGTTTAATCTCTGGTTCCTCTGCCTTTTCTAAAACCAACTTGAACATCTTGAAATTCATGGTTCACATATTGCTGATTCCTGGCTTGGAGAATTTTGAGCATTACTTTACTAGTGTGTGAGATGAGTGCAATTGTGTGGCGGTAGTTTGAGCATTATTTGGCATTGACTTTCTTTGGGATTGGGATGAAAACTGAACTTTTCCAGTACTGTGGCCACTGCTGAGTATTCCAAATTTGCTGACATATTAAGTGAAGCACTTTCACAGGATCATCTATTAGGATTTGAAATAGCTCAACTGGAATTCCATCACCTCCACTAACTTTGTTCATAGTGATGCTTCCTAGAGCCCACTTGACTTCACATTCAGGATGTCTGGCTCTATGTGAGTGATCATACTATCGTGATTATCTGGGTCATGAAAATCTTTTTTGTACAGTTTTTCTGTGTATTCTTGCTACCTCTTCTTAATATCTCCTGCTTCTGTTAGGTCCATACCATTTCTGTCCTTTATTGAGCCCATCTTTGCATGAAATGTTGCCTTGGTATCTCTAATTTTCTTGAAGAGATCTCTAGCCTTTCCCATTATATTGTTTTCCTCTATTTCTTTGCACTGATGACTGAGGAAGGCTTTCTTATCTCTCCTTGCTATTCTTTGGAACTCTGCATTCAAATGGGTATATCTTTCCTTTTCTCCTTTTTTCTCTTCTCTTCTTTTCACAGCTATTTGTAAGGCCTCCTCAGACAACCATTTTGCATTTCTTTTTTGCAATTCTCTTTTGCATTTCTTTTTTGCAATTCTTTTTTGTATTTCTTTTTTGCATTTCTTTTTCTTAGTGATGGTCTTGATTCCTGTCTCCTGTACAATGTCATGAACCTCCCTCCACAGTTCATCAGGCACTGTGTCTATCAGATCTAGTCCCTTAAATCTATTTCTCACTTCCACTGTAGAATCATAAGGGATTTGATTTAGGTCATACCTGAATCGGAGAAGGCAATGGCCACTCACTCCAGTACTCTTGCCTGGAAAATCCCATGACCCGAGAAGCCTGGTAAACTGCAGTCTATGGGGTCACCAAGAGTCAGACAGGACGGAGCGACTTCACTTTCACTTTTCACTTTCATACATTGTAGAAGGAAATGGCAACCCACTCTAGTGTTCTTGCCTGGAGAATCCCAGGGACGGGGGAGCCAGGTGGACTGCCATCTATGGGGTCACAGAGAGTCAGACATGCCTGAAGCGACTTAGCAGCAGCAGCAGCATACTTGAATGGTCTAGTGGTTTTCCCCACTTTCTTCAATTTAAGTCTAAATTTGGCAATAAGGAGTGCATAATCTGAGCCACAGTCAGCTCCTGGTCTTGTTTTTTGCTGACTGTATAGAGCTTCTCCATCTCTGGCTGCAAAGAATATAATCAATTTGATTTTGCTGTTGACCATCTGGTGATGTCCATGTGTAGAGTCTTCTCGTGTTGTTGGAAGAGGGTGTTTGCTATGAGCAGTGTGTTCTCTTGGCAAAACTCTATTAATATTTGCCCTGCTTCATTCTGTACTCCAAGGCTAAATTTGCCTGTTACTCCAGGTTTTTCTTGACTTCCTACTTTTGCATTCCAGTCCCCTATAATGACAAAAACAGGTTTTTTTGGCTGTTAGTTCTAAAAGGTCTTGTAGGTCTTCATAGATCAACTTCAGCTTCTTCATCGTTATTGGTCGGTGTATAGACTTGGATTACCGTGATATTGAATGGTTTGCCTTGGAAATGAACAGAGATCATTCTGTCGTTTTTGAGATTGCATCTAAGTACTGCATTTCAAACTCTTTTGTTGATCATGATGGCTACTCCATTTCTTCTAAGGAATTCCTGCCCATAGTAGTAGATATAATGGTCATCTGAGTTAAATTCACCCATTCCAGTCCATTTTCATTCGCTGATTCCTAGAATGTCGACGTTCACTCTTGCCATCTTCTGTCTGATCACTTCCAATTTGCCTTGATTCATGGACCTAACATTCCAGGTCCCTATGCAATATTGCTCTTACAGCATCGCACCTTGCTTCCATCACCAGTCACATCCACAGCTGGGTGTTGTTTTTGCTTTGGCTCCATTCCTTCAATCTTTCTGGAATTATTTCTCCACTGATCTCCAGTAGCTTAATGGGCACCTACCGATCTGGGGAGTTCCTCTTTCAGTGTCCTATTTTTTTGCCTTCTCATACTGTTCATGGGGTTCTCAAGGCAAGAATACTGAAGTGATTTGCCATTCTCTTCTCCAGTGGACCACATCTGACTATAAAACCTGATTGTCTTTCCATTTAATTAAGGTAATCGGAGTATGTGTGTGCTCAGGAATGTAGTTACACAGTTAATCTAAGTGTGTTCTATGGTCTTGCTGGTAAAATACTCCCAGAAAAACAAAGTATGTGGTTAAGTTGCTATATGCCCATCCCCCAAAGCTTCAAAAGGCATATTAGCATATCAAAGGCATTGAAAAAACCTGTAGAAAGGATGCTTCAGTAGCTTTGTTTAACCCAGCATTCCCCAAATGTGTTTGCTAATGGAACTTTTATTTTAACAATGCCTTTTGAAATAGACCAAGGAATACATTTTGGCAGTTAGTGAGTTAAGGAAAAAGTAAGCTCTAAACATATCAAGTATTTTATAAATATGGAAAGCATGATAGGCTTGGCATGGAAATTCTTTCCATTTTCCACATGTGTGACCTTGAACAACTTACTGATCCTTTGCTCTGAACCTCAGTTTCTTCTTCAATAAAATGGAGATAAAAGTGTTAAGTCAAATAAGGTATGCTAGACCCAATACAGCAGTAGACCTTAGTGGTTAAGGGCATAGATTCTGGAACCACCTCCACCGTTACCTATATGTATGATGTTGGGCAAGTTATTTCCACTTATTTTTCCTCTATTTACTCATTTGTAAAATGGGAGAAGAATAGCACCTACTACAGAGGTTTGCTGTGGGCATTCGATAGTGATAAATTACTTCAAGTGTGCATTCCACTCAACATAAGCTATTATTTTAACTTCACCAAATACCCGAATCAGTGTAACTTGTTCAATAAAAAGTAGTTAAATTTTAATCAGAAGTAAACCTGTTAACAGAAGGGCTGGAGTCTGGAATTTATAGGAGTGGGGGGTAGGAGTGGGGGCAGGGTGGAAAATTGGGAGAGACTCGAAAGCAGGAATATTCCATATTTATCCAGTCACTTTGTAGATGGTTGCTTTGATCAGTGTTCTCAAAAATTCTCTTCCCCCTGACAAGCCAGCCCCGAGCATATTAGTCTGTCACAGTTGAAGTATGCTGTTAAAATCCTCCAGCTCTAATTTACCTTCTGGGGAGCTCCACGTTAACTGAACAATTCTCTTTAAGACTTGCCTAGAAACATTCTTATCGTAATCCTAGGATTACTTCCTCTTTAATATTTCTACATCAGTACTAGGCTTCCGAGGTGGCTCAAGGGTAAAGAATCAACCCATCAATGCAGGAAATTCAGGGGACATTGGTTCGACATCTGGGTCAGGAAGATCCCTGGAGGAGAAAATGGCAACCCAATCCAGTATTCTTTCCTGGCACATCCCATGGACAGAAGAGCCTGGTGGGCTACAGTCCATGGTGTCTCAAAGAGTCAGACATGGCTGAGCACACACAGCACACACACTGGTTTCTAAGGTGTGTTTAAATCTTACTTGTGGTAGCAGATTTCAAAAGAGATTAATAGGAAAAAAAACTCATAGTAAAGTACATTCACAAACAGTGGCTTCAATAAATATCAAAGAGCGTTCCAAAACCAAAGAGAAATAGGGAGATAATTGTACCAGGGGAAAGAGAAGATTTAATCATTGCAATTGTGCCCTATTTTTAGCTCTGAAATCATTAAGATCTGAATTCCACTTACTTTTCAAACTCAGTCACTCCAATCCAGGTTTTAATCACCAATCGCACACCTTTATAAAGTTAGAATCAAACTCACCATTCGTTCAGATCTTTTTTTTCCCCCCAGTGGCAAGCATTCTTAGTTCCTCAAAGCCCAGTGTTTAAATCTTCAAATCTTCAATCCCTGCTGGCAATTTTTAAAGGTACTATTATTCATTTTATGGTTGATACACACAAACACACACACACACACACACACACACACACACACACACATTTCCTCCTTTTGTATTTTACTGGAGCCCATCTCCTAGTTCCTAGATCAATGGGTCTGATGACTGTTACTCTTGGATTGTCTCAACTTTCCTGAACCCACTGTAACACCATATTATTGCTGAAGCAAGGGAAACATCTCTAGCAAGGAAAGCAACGTTCTGCATTTTTCCAAGCCCAATGGACTGACTTCATTCTACTTGACTTCAAAGTAGCATTTGATATAGCTGACCACCATTCTCTCCTGTTTGGCTTCTGCATACTGTCTTGGTTTTCCTTCCTACCTCATTAATGACTTCTCAGTCTCCTATGTTGATTCTCCCTTTACTTGAAGATCTGTAAATATTTAGGTTCTAGGATGATGCTCCCCCCCCTCCCATTTCCGTAAGAGTAAAACCCAGAGTACTAATTCTGGCGGGTAAGACCCTACAGGATTTGCAATCCCCACCTCAATACCTTTCTGACCAAGCATCCTCATTTCTATCCTTTGCTTTCTATCAATACTCTTTGAAATATTCATTACCACTTACTGTCTCCACTTTCTCTCTTCCCATTTGCTCTTGAACTCACTATAATCCTGTTTTCATCCAAACTCCACCACTCCACTCCACTAGTCATCAAGATCACAAGTGACTTCCTAGTTGCCAAATATAAAGATCGATGTTCAGTCTTTTCCTTACCTGATCTGTCCACAACATCTGAAAAGTTGATTGCATTTTCCTTTGTAAAATAGTGTGTCACTTGATTCTGGGATACCACTATTTCTCATTTCTTTGCTTACCTTACTGATATCTCTGGCTCTTTACTTAGATCTTCCCCCTTGTGCTGACAACTAAACATTGGAATGTCCCAGGGACTAGTCTCTGGTCTATTTTTTTTTCTCTGTTTATACTCATTTTCTAGGTGGTCCTATCTTGTCCCAAGGCTATAAATATCATGTATAAACTGATAACTCCAAGATTTTTATATGCTGCCTAGAATTCTTACCTGAGCTATAGATTTGTATACTTGACAGCCAACTTTACATCTGCACTAATATGTATTTCAATCAAACATAACACATCCAATACTACTGATGTGTGGTTTGTTTAGTGGCTCAGTTGTGTCCGACTCTGCAACCCCATGGACTGTAGCCCACCAGGCTCCTCTGTTTATGGGGATTCTCTAGGCAAGAATACTGGAGTAGGTTGCCATGCCCTCCTCTAGGGGATCTTCCCAACCCAGGGATCAAACCTGGATCTCCTGCATTGCAGGCAGATTCTTTACCAATCTTAGCCACCAGGGAAGCCCAAACTACTGATACCCCAGCCCAAAACCTGTTCCCCCTACAGGCTTAACCATTTCAGTAAATGTTAATGTTGCTATTGGCATGGTTGAGTTGTTTAAACAAATGCTTTGGAGTCAGCCTTGCCTTTTTGTTTGTTTGTTTTTAATCCAACACCTGATAACCAATATTCCAGTAAATCCTACCAATTTTTCCTTCAAAAAATAAACAGAAATCACATTAAAATGGAACAAAGGCTGAACCCAGCCATACTATCTCCATACAATTTGGAGATGGTTCTCACCGTACCATTTCCATTGCATTCACTTTGGAGCTAGTGATCACACTCTCTTGCTTAAATGACTTCAAGAGTCTTCTAGCCAGTCAGCTGGCTTCTTCCCTCTGCCTTGCTACAGACTATTCTCTATGTAGGAGAGTTACCCTCTAAAAACGTGTCAGACCACATCACTTCTCTGCTAAAAGCCATCCAATGAAGCTCCTATCACTTAAAGAGAAGCCAGAATCCTTACATGAGCTTTTAAAGTTCTTTGTAATCCAGTCCTTGGTTTCCCCAACCTCATCTCCTACCCTTTCCCCTCTTGCTGACTCTCCTCAAGTCAGAGGTGCCTCCTTGCTAGTCTTTGAATGTGAACGTGATAGTCATGCTCCTGCCTTAGTATTTTTTCACCTGTTTTTTATCCCCTCTGCCTGCAATACTCTCCCCCGCCTCTCAGGTAGTCACATTTCTCACTCCATTTCAAGCAGTTTCCTGTTCAAAAAACACCTTCTAAGAGAGACTCCCCCAGGCCACTTGATTATGCTGATTTATTTTTCTTCAGAGTATTTACCACAAACTGAAAATATATAGTATTGTCTATCATGTCTGACTATAATAGAATATAAATTCATGAATACAGGTTCACTACAGTTTTGCTCAGTGATATATCCCCAGTACCAAGAATTCTATCTGGCAGATAGTAGGTACTCAGTAAGTATTAAGTCAATGTGTGAAATGGATTTTCTTTTATACTCTGCATTAGAGTTCACAGATTCAAATACCTTCAGTGGTACTTCAAATACAACAATTCATTTTGCTCATTTATTCATTCCAGTATTTGCTGAGCCAGGTGCTGGGGCTACTTACATGGTTGGCCAAGCTAAAATCTGAGGGGTAATTCTGGCTTCTTTTTTTCTACAGCCCCAAACCCAATCCTTTGCCATTTTCAGTCAATTCTATCTGATAATATCTCTAAGATCTATCATTACTGTTCCACTTCTACTGTCAAATAAATTTCATTTTCTCCACCCTCAATACCACTACCTTCTTAGGCCCTCATCATCTTTAACTGAAAAGCAAATTCAGTGAATTTCCCTGTCTTTTCTCCTGCTCCCTTCCCCTCCAATCCTTTTTCTACACTGTAGCCAGAGTCATCTTTCTCAAGTGCAAATAGGACCAGGTCACTCCAACACTTAACCCCATAGGGTCAAATTCCAAAATCAGTACATTCACATGGGTTTAGGACCTTAAATAAACAAGGCCCTCCTGACCTCTTCAGCTTTATGTCCTGTTATTGTTTAAACCTAGCTCACATGTGACCTTGGAGATCTTTCTCAGACCTGGTACTCTTGCAAATACTCCATTTAGACCACAAGCATAACCTGATCATCCTGCATTGGAGAGAGTAGCATCTCCAGGAGATTGGCTGTCTTTTCATGGCGTGTCAACTCTGGATACTCACTATATGATTTCAAATATCTCCCCTGCTGGAATTGCTCTCTTCCTTTCCTGAGCTCCCACTGTGTTTCATCTGTCTCACTCCGTAGACGCCTTGTATCACAGTTAGTTCTGCACTGCTCTCACCACTATTAGGCTGAGAATCCCCAGAGAGAAGGACTGGGCTCCTCTTGCTTTAGCCAGCTCTCCACCCTACACACCATTGGGCCTGTTGGCTTGTAATCAATTTCAAGGCATTCAATCAATGCTTGTTGAATAAAGGCATTTTACTTATGGACATTTTCTCTTATACTGCTTTTCTATCACACCTTTTCTTTCTGTTCTTAAAAAAAAAATGATTTTATTATTTATTTATTTTAGGTTGTGCTGGATCGTCATTGCTGTGTGGACTTTTCTCTAGTTTTGATGAGCAGGGGCCTCTCTTTAGCTGCGGTGTGCGGGCTTCTCATTGCAAAAGCTTCTCTTGTTGTGGCGTAGGGCTCTAGTGTGTGAGGGCTTCAGTAGTTGTGGCTCCCAGACTCTAGAGCACAGGATCAGTAGTTGTGGTACACGGGCTTAGTCACTCCACAGCATGCAGGATCCTCCCGGATCAGGGATTGAGCCTGTCTCCTGCATTGCCAGGCAGATTCTTTTCCACTGAGCCACCAGAGAAGGCCCATACTTTTTCTTTTCGATTAAATCTATTAGCTTTTCTGCTAAAGAACTGTGTGGTACTCCCTGCTTTCCAAAATTTGGTAACAAAATTATGAAAAAAGCATTTGGTAAATATCTAATAGAAAGTCAGATTCTCTTATTACGTGGGGGACTTGATTTGTTGTTTTTAAACCAACTCAGTGTAGGTTTGATCCCTAATTTGCTGGGTTTTTTTTTTTTTTTTTTCTGTTTCTCTTCATTAACACTCATTTTTTTGTGACTGATTTCACTACATGCTGAACTAGCTCAGCAGTTGGCATTAGTCTCTTAAGGGAGAAAAAGAAATGGTATTGTTATTAAGCGTATAGGTCAAAAATAAAGGAAAAGTAAACTAATATTTTGAATTGGCATTTTGAGACTTGAGGATATTTATTTATCTGCTTTACAATGAAACTGCTTGGTAAAACTGGTACAAAAATAATTTGATTGTTTTAGTTGCCTTATTGGAAGAGCTGAGTTGGAGTCATATAGAAACAAACAGATGCAGCTTCTCTTGGTATACTCCTTGCCCAAGGATATGCATCAGTTCTTAGAATCTATCTGTCCAGCAATTCCTGGACACAGGTTACAATTTTATCTTGCTGCTTATATTTGGGCTTCCCTGGTTGCTCAGCTGGTAAAGAATCCAGCTGCAATGCAGGATACCTGGGTTTGATCCCTGGATTGGGAAGATCCCCCAGAGAAGGGAATGGCTACCTATTCCATATTCTGGCCTGGAGAATTCCATGGACTGTATAGTCCATGGGGTTGCAAAGAGTTGGACATGACTGAGAGACTTTCACTTTCCTCATATTTAGCTCTGTTATAAGTCAGCAAGTGTCTTGGGTAAGTCCCATGAGTCATAGAAGCTGAGAGTGAGCCAGATCAGAAATACTGGCTATGGATAGATGATCCTTATAAAATGCACACTTTGACCTCTTAAATTATGCCAAGTTACAAGGCTTTCTTTTTGACACATTGAAATTATCTGGTCTCTTCAATATTTAATTTATTACTAATGAGGGACTGCAATTGCTGTGAATTAAGTAGACTACATTTATCATAAAACCTGGTACCTTTCTACTTCCATTTTGAAAAGAATATCTGAAAGAAAAAAAATGTAGAAAATTAGATGCATGAAAATACATTGTCTAATCAAGAACCATGATCATTACCAGCTGTCAAAAGATATCTTAAAATATTTAATGAGCTAAATTAAGCTGTAAAGACATGTCATACCTTTTTATAGAAATTCACCTGGATTTGACCCTTTGATCTCACTGCAGTGCAGCATGAACCAAGGAAACAAGGGAGGAACAGAACAGAATGGAATAGAGAGCACTAATCAAGGAGGCAAGATACTCAGCTTCATCACTCATTTGCTGTACAACATTTGGCAAGTCACTCTCCTGTTCTAAATTTCTGTTTTTCCACCTGTAGAATGAGATGGTAGGACTAGATGGGTGTTTCTGATTGCCTCATAGTCTATGCCTCATCCATGTGCAAAAAGTTCAAGAGTCTTAAGGGATAATTACCACAACATATGATGATGATATAAAGTATTATATAGTATATGACTTTGAAATCAGATAGATAGGGACTTCCCTCATGGTCCACTGGTTGAGAATCCGCCTGCCAATGCAGGGACACAGGTTCGATCCCTGGTCTGGGAAGAGCTTACATGCTGGAGGGAGGGCCTGTAAGCCCTGTACACCACAATTAGAGAGTAGCCCCTGCTTGCTGAAACTAGAGAAAGCCCACGAGCAGCAACGAAAACCCAGAGCAAAAAAAAAAAAAAAAAAAAAAAGAATCAGATAAGAATTCAACTCTGGGCTCTCAACTTACTGTCTATATGACCTTAGAGAAACCAGTTTCTCTTTCTGACTCTTAGTTTTCTCTCTGTAAAATGGGGATGATGACACTACATATTTTTCATAGCTTTTGTTGAATTAAAATTAGCTAATGGTATTTTACAGTGGCTCAGTGGTAAAGAATCAGTCTGTCAATGCAGGCGATGTGGGTTCCATCTTTGGGTTGGGAAGATCCCCTGGAGAAGGAAATGGCAATCTACTTGAGTATTCTTGCCTGGAGGAGGAATGGAGCCTGGAAGGCTACAGTTCATGGGGTCACAAAGAGTCTAACACAGCTAATTGACAAACGACAACAATGGTGCCTTAAATTTTGACTTTTGTTGCCGTAGACAATGTTTGAGAATATAAAACGTATCCTGCTTACCCATAAGTGATTATAGGCTGGATAAAACTCCAAGAAAACAATGAACATAGATGAAATGCAGTCTGTCACACATGCCTGAAAGGAATGACAAACCAAGTGACTTGAGAATCAGAGGCCATGAGAGCACTTGCAACTTGGAGAATCAGAGGAGGATACCTGTGTCCCTTCAGTGTACCTATTTTGTGCTGAGTGAGCCTAAGGGTAAGGAGGGATAAGAACAATGTCTGCAGTCCAGGTGTTCACAAAACCAGTGAAAGTGAAAAGTGAAAGTGAAAGTCCCTCAGTCGTGTCAGACTTTTTGTGACCCCATGGACTATACAGTGGAATTCTCTAGGCCAGAATACTGGAGTGGGTAGCCTTTCCCTTCTCCAGGGGATCTTCCCAACCCAGGGATCAAACCCAGGCCTCCTGCACTACAAGGGGATTCTTTACCAGCTGAGCTACAAGCAAAACCAGTGAAGTGATTCTTAAATATTTTTGCTCCATAGACCACTGAAGAGACTGATCAAAGTAAGGACTCTGTCCCCAGCTTTCAGGTTCAGAGGGTTCAAGAACACTGTGGAAGTTCATTCTTATACTCCTAGGGTGAATGGATTCCAGATTTAAAAAAAAATCTGATTTAGTTGGAGGCTTTGGCACTTGAGATAAGTTTTGAAGACTAGCTAGAATTTCAAATGGTGAGGAAGAATAGTCTTCTTGGTCTTTGAATGCATCCTTTCCAGTCCTATGGCACATACTGACCATTTGCTTCTGTACATTTGTTGGCCCAGAAAAAAGTGTCCAGTTTCAGCCTTGCTGCCTTTCTTGACACATATCTCCTGTGCACTCCCGGACTCCTGGATGCTTGCCTGGTTTCTGTATCAAAGTGCCCCGAAAGGACCTCAGGCTTCTGTGCCTTCATCCAGGTCCCCAGGGCCCAGACTTGGTTCCTACTTTTCATGGCTACCAATGTCTTTGTTCTCCCACCCCGCAAAAGGCCCAATGGAACCAGTGAACAGGTGTGAGTGCATGTTTAGTTGCTTCAGTTGTGTCTGACTTTTTGAGACTCTATGGATAGTAGCCTGCCAGGATGCTCTGTCCATGGGATTCTCCAGGCAAGAATACTGGAGTGGGTTGGCATTTCTTTTTGCAGGGAATCTTCCTGACTCAGGGATCAAACCTGTGTCTCTTTATGTCTCCTGCAATGGTAGCTGGGTTCATTACCATAAGTACCACCCGGGAAGCCCCAGTGAACAGGCAGTGAAGAGGTATTTGTGAGCCAGAGGTCTGTCTCAGTTCTAATGCCTACTCTGACAAAGCCAGCCTGGTCTATCAGTTCTACTTTTTCACTGCCCCCGATATTGTCCTTTGATTCACTCTCTTATAACTGTATACAACTTTGTTTCACAGCGCAGACTAACTGGGATAACAAATGACTCCCAAATCATGGTGGGTTAATCCAATCAGTTACATTTCTTCTGCAGTTTTCAGTCCAGTGCAGGTAAACAAGAGCAGAAGCTCAGCTCTGAGTTGTCCTTCCAGTCCAAGGTTGATCCTGTTCCACACGTGGCTCTCAAGACTGCTCTGAGAACTGGCATCTAGATGGCAAAAAGGAAAAACAGTGGGAGAGGAGGGTGCGGTCTGGAAGAAAGTAATACGCATCCTGTTCCAATGGCCAGAACACAGCCACATGGTCCCCTCATTGCAACCGGGTGGCTAGGACAAGCGGTCTAGCTGTGTGCTCAAAGGGAAAGTGAAAAGAATTTAGTGAACACGTAATAGCATCTCTGCCATGCATGGCCATTATCTCATTTGATCTTTCTACGAACTCTGGGAGGTACACCACAAGGATTAACATCCTCTGTTTACAGATGAGGGAACAGGATTCTAGAGACGAAATGATTTGCCCAAAGCCACTGTGCTGGTAAATGGCAGAATCCGCCATCAAACCCAGGCTGTCTGATCCAGTACTCAAACTTCTTCCTTGATACAATCTGATCTGCAGGTTTTACTAAATATAATCTCTGAGTGCCACGTAAAGAATCCTTAAGGCAAATTATATCAAAGCGAAATCTGGGGGCACTGTACATTAGGTATACGTGAAGGAATTCATTAAAATGCAGATTCCTTGGTCCATAGCTACACCTACTCACTGATTCAGTCTGTAGAGGGTGAGTTGAAGAATTAGCCAATGAGTCTTCTATGCAGGGTATAGTATGAGACTATAGTTTTCTGCCTAATGACTCAATTTTCATCTCTTTGCTTAAAAGGAAAAAAAATAAAGATCCTTATAGGAAGCTGCCTTTTACTAGTTTATAATCTGCACTCTGCTGGAAGACCTCCAAACCTGACGTTGGCGATGAAAGATTCAGTTGCATTTTAATGTTTAAAGACAAATGGATTTCTTTCTAAAAATAGGCAAGTGGGGGTAGGGGTGGGCCAGGGTCTCTGGCAAAATTATCACTTGGTTGCAGAAGTGCTTAATAAAACTCTGGCTATCTTTAATGGCAAAGGGACTAAAGACCTGAAGCAAAATTCTATGGTAATTCAAGTAAAAATAATCTTCCTTTCTCTTGAATTTAGAGCTTTATGTGCAATTCTGAGATAATGCTTTAAATTGAAGATAATTTTAGAATCAATTTAGACGATAGATTCTTTCCCCTGTCATGTTGCCCAAATATTGAATATAGATTTCACTGCACATCTGGCATAAATACTGCATGGTCTAGGACATCAGGGGTATAAATATTTCACAATCACAAGACAGATATAGCAATCACTCATCCAGTTTCATAAGCTTCTGAATTCATACCTTTGCGTTCCACCCTTCACCCCATCATGAGAATGTTGATGAGCCTCTTAGTTATATTTTATAATATTTCATTTTAAAGTAAAAATTATCCATAACATTTCACTTTCATGTATAAATCACTATTAATTTAAAGAATATGAAATAAGCTACCTAGAAGCCTTATGAAGTGCTATTTAGATAGTCAAAATGTTTGCTTTTCTCGCTTCAAGGTGGTTTTAGACACTAATTGTACTAATTTCAACTTTAAGCTTAAAATATCCCTCATGTATGTATACTTTAGTGTGAATTATTTATACTCTTTAGAAGAATTATGCATAGAGAAATGCTGAATCATAAAATGGTGGCTATTACTTATGGCAGTAGCAATCATGGCCCAGTTCTTTCGAATGGCCTTTATCTGTTGTCTTAATAGATAGGGGTGGGTTGCTGGTACCATTATGACCACCGAGAGAGTGTGGAGGGCCCATTCTCCATCCGCCCTGATGGAGTAGGTGATTTTCAGAGGACCAAGGCTGGAGTTTACTTTATTTGCAGCTTGAAAGCTAAACCCCTAGCTTTCTACCAACCTTTGCTTCTCACGGATGAAATCGTTTTGTTCAGACCAGGGTCTAATGGGATGATGGTTCTGAAGAATGCCTGGGGATGACCTTCATTATTTCTGAGCTGGCATTTGAGGCTAGTGGTTCTCAGTACCCAGCGCTACTCTTACAAGATATACTTGAATACAAACAGTGATATTTCAGTAAACTGATATCTCAGTTCCATTCAGTTACGTTCAGTTCAGTTGCTTAGTTGTGTCCCACTCCTTGCGATCCCATGGACTGCAGCATGCCAGGTTTCCCTGTCCATCACCAACTCCCAAAGTTTGCTCAAACTCATGTCCATCGAGTCGGTGATGCCATCCAACCATCTTATCCTCTGTCATCCCCTTCTCCTCCTGCCTTCAATCCTTCCCAGCATCAAGGTCTTTTCTAGTGAGTCAGTTCTTCGCATCAGGTAGCCAAAGTACTGAAGTTTCAGCTTTAGCATCAGTCCTTCCAATGAACACCCAGAACTGATCTCCTTTAGGAGGGACTGGTTGGATCTCCTTGCAGTCCAAGGGACTCTCAAGAGTCTTCTCCACATCCCAGTTCAAAAGCATCAATTCTTCGGCACTCAGCTTTCTTTATAGTCCAACTCTCACATTCATACATGACTCCTGGAAAAAAACCCATAGCTGTGACTAGACGGACCTCTGTTGACAAAGTAATGTCACTGCTTTTTAATATGTTATCTAGGTTGGTCACAGCTTTTCTTTCAAGGAGCAGGAGTTTTTAAATCTTATGGTTGCAGTCACCATCTGCAATGATTTTGGAGCCCGAGAAAATAGTCTGTCACTGTTTCCATGCTTCCCCATCTATTTGCCATGAAGTGATGGGATTGGATGCCATGATCTTAGCTTTCTGAATGTTGAATTTTAAACCAACCTTTTCACTCTCCTCTTTCACTTTCATCAAGAGGCTCTTTAGTTCTTCTTTGCTTTCTGCCATAAGGGTGGTGCCATCTGCATATCTGAGGTTATTGATATTTCTCCAAGCAATCTTGACTCTAGCTTGTGCTTCATCCAGCCTGGCACTTCGTATGATGTACTCTGCATATAAGTTAAATATGCGAGATGACAATAATAATTGTCAAGAACAAGTGTCAAGAACAATTGTTTTAGAATTAGTAGGCTTGGATTCCCATCATGACTCTCCCACTTACTAGCAGGAGAACCTTAAACAATTAATGTAACTTCTCTGAGCCTTAGTTTCTCCATATCAAAGTAGATTATGATGGAATCACAATATCTATCACATAAGGCTGTTGATGAGATTAAATGAATCTATTAATATATATCTAGCCATTTGTCCATCCATCTATAACATACATATAGGTTTCACATAGTACTCAGCACCCCACAAACACTCAAAAATGGCCTTTGAAGTCAGGGAAATGGATTAGATTACACAAGTCAAATGTGTAGAGTGAGATAAGAGGAGCGTCTAGGACAGCAATTTGAAGAACACCAAGCCCAAATCTAAATCTCAGCTCTATCACTCAGTAGCTCTCTGACCTTGGGGAAGAGGCCCTGGTGGACATGAACTACCAAGTATTTATTAGCTTTAGTATCAAGGATGATATTGATGACTTTGGTGAGAAGTTTTTCAGGGGAGAGGAAGGTATGGGAGGGAGAATGACTGAATGGGCAGTGTAGAAGTACAGGTAATAAATATAACAACCACACCTACTTATATTACTCCTCCTCCCACTCACCCAGACCCCAGCCACGAATGAGGTCTCACTGTGAGCCAGGCTCTGGGAACCTCTCTTCAAGAATGATCTCATTCACATGATTAGTAGCTCTACTTACCGATGAGAAAATGGAGGTTCAGGAGGCTTAAGTAATATGGGCAAGGTGACAGTTAGCTGGTAGAACTGTGACACAAACACAATTTCTTTTCACACGCTCATGTTAGCATAGTGACATGTTAGAAAGCTCTAAGGCATTTATTTCACAATTTCTGCTCATGAGGTGCTCCTGTGTGCTTTGTTTTCTTAGCACGAGGATTCTGAAGACAAAACACACCATAAAGCAACCTTCTAGCTCAAATAACTATTTCAAGCCTGGGGCTTTGAACCCAGGGCACCGCACGTTTGCTAGGGAAACTAAGACGTTTCAGATTTCTACTAATGATGTGACTATGAGGCAGGGCTGCTTCAGCTGCGGTGCCCCAAACTGACATTTAGCAGAAACCACAGATAGCTCCCAGCAAAGGAGCAGCCAGTGACGATTTCTGAAAAATGTGGCCTGGAATGGGAAAGAGCTAGGTTTTATTCATGTATTTTGGGAAGCTTGCTTGTCTCCTAAAGGTAGACTGAACTTCCATATGCAACTCTTCTAGAGTTGGTTTCCCAGTTGCCTTCTCTACTCGGTACCCAGTCAAGGCCCGGCTGATCACAGAGGTGCCATGAGGCCAATGACAGAGACCAGAAGGTCCTTGGGATGGTGCTGTCCTGTCTGCACAGCAAATGGAGGGGGCAGAAGAGCTGTGGTGGACGAGGCACAGCATTTGTCCCACTTCATCAACACACCACTACACCCCACCCTAGGTCACATCCACACCCAACTGCCAACCTGAAATAACCAAGTCAAACTCTCCTCTCCAGCCTGCTCCAAGCAGAGAAAAGCAGAGACCAAAACCAGACTTTTCAAAGGGGTACCACTTCTTAGTTGTGTAATCTTACATGCATGACTTAACAACTTAGTGCCTCAGTTTCCTCTTTCATAAAATGTGGAAAATACTAGCCTATTATCTCTTTGGGTTATTTCGACTTGGTGGCTTAGAACAATGACTGGCATTTCATAAGTGCTCGCTCTTGCTGCCATTCTTCTTTTCTCTCTCCCCTTCAACACAGGCTTTTTAAAACCCATTTTCTATCTCCCAGCTTTAAACTCTCCTATTTTCTCCCAAACCATCTGTTGTCTCCCCTCTTCTACTTTAATCTGAATGCTAGATATATCTATTTCCTCAGTCACTGGCTGACCCCTTCACCTCCACTGAGTCTTCACTGTCCTGTGAAAGTCACTCAGTAATGTCCAAGTCTTTGCGACCCCATGGACTATACATTCCATGGAATTCTCCAGGCCAGAATATGGGAGTGGGTAGCTGTTCCCTTCTCCAGGGATCTTCCCAACCCAGGGATTGAACCCAGGTCTCCCGCATTGCAGGTGGATTCTTTTGACCAGCTGAGCCACCAAGGAAGCCCCTCAGTGTCCTGTATATGGTCTGGAAAATCCATAACCCTGGATCAGTCTATCTGTCTTTCCATTTCTGGCCGCTGGCTCTAACCTCTTCTTAACCATAGTTAAAGACATCCTCTTCCTTTAGTCCATAGCCAATCCCATTTCTCATCCAGCTGCAGGTGCAGGAGTTATCTCCTCTATCTCCAGTCTTACCTCCTGGCTTCCTTCCTTCTCATCAGCACGTAAACATGTTCAGTTTCTCCCACTACGGAATGAAGCACAAGAAACATAACACAGGCTTCTACTGCCATGTCTTCATGTAGCTACCCACCTAGCACAGTAATACTTCTAGATTCCAGATTTCTAGAATGTAGTAAAAGCAGTTTACACAATGTTGTCTTCACATGCTCATTAATCCGAGCTCCTCAGTTACCTGTGCTCTGCATCTTGCCTCTCTCTTTCCACTGACATCATCCTAGCAAAGTCATCTGTGCCTTATCATGGCAGTAATAAGGGGGAAAAGATAGAGAAAAAAAGTTTTGTCTACTTCACAGTGTGTTGTATCATACCTCACACAGGATAGGAGATCAGGGACTGCTTCTGGGAAGAAGGAAAGAAGATAGACAAGAATTAGGCTCATTATGACAAAAGAGTGACAAGCTTGTCTTGAGCTCAAGCTGATACAAATGCATGGAGAATGCAGTCAGCAAAACTCCTCGGAAAGAAGGAAGTGGTTTGGGCTAACTTTGATTAAGTTGCAAGAAATGGTGTCAGTTGGCTTTTTAATTTAATTTTCATTAAAAATTCATGAGTAAATTGCCAATTAATTTCAGAAACAAAAGTATAGAGTAGCATGTTATCAAATTTAATGCATGAAGAGACCGGCACAGGAAAGTCTGTGAACCACAGTTGGATAAACACTCCTGGTATGTATTAGAGATGGCAGTTCAGTTCAGTTCAGATGCTCAGTCGTGTCCGACTCTTTGCAACCCCATGGACTGCATGCTGCAGAGATGGGATGTCCATCCTTTTTCCCTAGTTGCTCCTCACTGTCTTCTCTGCCTTAGCTCCATCCCAGGTTTGTCTGCATCCTTTTCCCTTGCTGATATTCATGGCAGCTTTTGATTTATAGGTTCCGAAGGAAGGAGTCATTTTCCTTGGGGGTTGGGAGAGAAGAAAGACAGAGATGTGGATGATTCATGCCAGGTTCCCATCAGTGGAGTGGATACATTGGTCCAGATCCGTGGGCAGGCCCTGTCCTCGGCTCCTGGGAATTTGGCTGCTGAAAGGTCAAAGTTGCTTCTTCTCTCTGGGAATCACCGGATGCCTCAGAGAGCTGTTTTGAACTGGGTTACATCTCCACCCTAGGGCTGCATAATTGACTAATTCAAAATCTAGTGGGGTTGGAGCTTGTCTGAATTTGGGACAACTCTGAAGGACTGCTTCAGCTTTGGACCCCCTAGGAGATCAGCTGAGGCCCCATTTCCAGCCACATTGTACTTCGGCATCTTCCACTGCTCAACTCTGCCCCCACCCCCAGCCTCCTCACAGGCCTGTGTCTTGTCAAAGACAGAATAATTGGCACAAAGCAATTCAGGGGATGCTATAGGTAGAATATTCATTACTGAGGAACTTCTCAAAGAAAAAGAAGTCTAGAATTTCATAGGGCTTCCCAGGTGGTGCTAGTGGTAAAGAACCTGCCTGCCAATGCATGAGTTTAAGACAGTTTACCTGAGTCATTTGCTTCATCCAAGAGTATTTACAGAGCCCAAGTGAATGGATAGAGATGATCTTATCTGGGCATATGCAAATATGCCAGGATGAGGTGGTCCTTTGTGTTTAGCTATTTCCAGAACAAAAGAGAGTGGTGGTGCTTCATGTTTTCTTAACTGCTACTGTCTTCTGGGAACCCAGGGCTCAAGTTAAGTTCAGTGCTGTCATTCTCTGGAGCTTTCCCCAGTTTACCTCTGGTAAGAAATTCTCCATCTCAAAATCTGTTTCCAAAGAACTACCACAAGACAATCAGCCATCAGTCTTTTGGCCTGGGTTTGATCTCCTCTGGTTAGAAGCCTGGGCTCTAGGAATCTAGAGAATCATCTTTTTATGAGATAATCGATGAGATTCTAAGCAAGTAATGGGTGATATTTAAGCCCAAAGTCTCCAAAACTCTCCAGGTGCCATGAGAGGAACCAAAAGGTGCTTCAGTGCTAAGCTAAGATTATGAATTGGAGGTCTTGGAAGTTTGTCTCCCAGAAATGCCCTATTATCCTGAAGATGGGAACCTGAGATAGCATCTGGATATAGCATTCTTGGTGTTGACCTTGGGCCTTGCAAGATGGACAATGAAAATGCTGAAGCCTCTTCTTACTTGGAGTGCAGCAACCTGGGGGAGAATAAGGCAAAGAACAGAATGAACCCTGTGTGATGCCTGCAACTGAAAGTCCCCCAAGATATACCACAGGGACATTTTGGAGAAAAAGGTCTTATTTCCAGCAATCAGGTTGGTGGAGGCTTGGACTTCATGCTTTGGTTGTGAAAAATAATAAATGTGATCTTTCAGGCTGGTGAGATCTGGGATATCTGGGTTATTTGAAGGTATCTTTCAGTTGGTCTCATTAAAATAAAGATTTTGTTTTTCAGAAAGTTGGGTCACATTTAAATAAGATCACAGATCAAAAATTTCTTTGAAAATCAGTACTTTAGTAACATGAGATTTAAAAACAGATATTCTTGTCCTCAAAGGCTACTGGGAGGTCACCTTTGTGGTTAGGAACTTTGGTTTTAGAATCGGCCTATCTGTGTGACTCTGGACTAGATTTTAATCAATGGGGGAACAAGAGAGAAGAGAGTGATTTGTTGTAATGACTTCAGTCTTTCACATGGGATAGTTCAACAGCCCTATGCTCCACAATCCACCCCAAACAACATATACCTAAGCATGGATAAAGACAAATACAAAAGAAGCTTCAAGACAAGTACCCTAATCTTGGGCAACTTACACAAACCAATCAAAAAATTAAAAAGAAAAAAAAATCAAAGCCAAACAAAAAGAAAAAGAAAAAAAACACTACGTAAAATAATTGTCTTCTAGGCAAATTTAACTTCAAAACAAGTCAGTCCTTTAGCCAACTCCCACTCCCGGCTTGTTCACTTTTGTGTTTTCTCTCAAACACACACACACACACACACACACACACACACACATACTCATGCAAGAGATTGCAGTCCTAAACTCTTCCATTTAGACATTTGTTCGTCTCTACTCACCATATATAACTTTTCTGAACTTTCACTTCATAATTTCTAAGATGGAAGAAATAAGTGTTTAATGAGATCTTGCATGTATGGTGCTGAGCAATGGATGGCCCATTGTCAGCAAGTGTCTCTATGGAAAAGTAGTATTGGAATGATTTTTTTTAATGTTTTTTTTTTATTTGTTTGGATTCACTGGGTCTCAGAGTTCCCTGACCAGGGAATGAACCCAGGGACCTTGCATTGGGAACATAGAATCTTAGCCACTGGACTACCAGGAAAGTCCAGGAATGAAATTTTTATAGGTGTTATAATGGGTAATTTGGGGCTTCCCAGGTGGTGCTAGTGGTAAAGAACCTGCTTGCCGATCCAGGAGACAAACCAGACACGGGTTTGATCCCAGGGTCATAAGATCCCTGAGAGGAGGGCATGGCAACCCACTTCAGTATTCTTGCCTGGAGAATCCCATGCACAGAGGAGCCTGGCAGGCTAGAGTCCATGAGGTCGCAAAGAGTCAGACACAACTGAAGCAACTTAGCACATACACACCCACGGGTAATTTAAATCACCTATAACTAAACATTTACTGCCTTTTTTTCAGACACATGCTGTAGAGTGAAGAGAGGGCCAAGTTTCTCTGTGTCTGTCTCTGCCCCACCCTCTCCATTTGAATCCAAGATCACTGGATTGCAAGGAACAATAAACACAAACCTTTCAAAAGAGCTTAAGAGAAAGGTGGTTTAAATACCAGCAATCTCCTGGAACCTAATTTCGAGAATGTATCTTCTTTATCTGTATTGATTGACTTGATCTCCTAAAACAATAGCTCCAATTTACAGATAAGGAAACGGAGACCCTGAGGGTTACCAGAATTTAGCGACAGGAAGTGGGGGGGCTGGGCCGAGTTAAGTGGGAGTGGCAGCTGTGTGAAGAGGCCTCACTGGGTTCAGTGACCTCCAGAAGTCACTCAAACCCTCAGGGCCTGTGTTCTGCTCTCTTCAGTGGTAACCATGATAGCAGCAACCTCCTAAGGGCTTTTGGGCTTGTTTCTGTTTTTTTTAAAGTATTTATTTATTTGGCGGCAGCTGGGTCTTAGTTGTGGCACTGGGATCATAATTGCCTGACCAGGAGAGTCTTAGCCACTGAACCACCAGGGATTGGTGTTTTTTTGTTTGTTTGTTTGTTTTGTTTTTAATTTGTTTATTTCTAATTGGAGTATGATTACTTTACAGTATTGTGTTGGTTTCTGCTGCACATCAATATGAATCAGCCATAGGAATGCCCTTGATGAGTTTGATGAGAGGATTTATGGAGCTTTCTTACTACAGAGCCCAGTCTCTAGCTTTGGATGGTGGTGGGTGTAAATGCAGAAGTCGGGAAAGAAGAGCAGGTCTGATAGTGGTGACCCTGGTCCCCAGGAAGGGCCGATGTGTCAGAAAAAGGAAAAAATGAGACTGTAGAGAGGCCAAATTTTTATAGATGCTGAGGGTTTGGGATGAAATATTATAGTTAACAGTCCTGAAGGGTCAATTAGATACTTAGAAGTTTACCTTTACCCTCACAACCCTATGGGGTTGTCAAAGTGATCACATTTAAATCTTAGAGTGCCTCTGGAAAAAAAGAATTATTTCCCTATTTTTGGACATTTAAAAAGTTTCATGTCTGACTCTTTGCAACCTCTGGACTATAGCCCACCAGACTTCTGTTTCCATGGGATTTCCCAGGCAAGAATACTAGAGTGGGTTGCCATTTCCTTCTCTGGGAATCTTCCCTACCCAGGGATTGAACCTGGGTCTCCTGCATTGTAGCCACATTGTTTACCATCTGAGCCACCAGGGAATATTTCTGTGCATATCCTTCCCCCCCCTCCCTTTGGAAATGATTTTGTGAAGATAAATTCTGAGAATGTGCATTATTTAGGCAAAATGTCTGAGCTTTTCAGTGACTCTGTATGCATTGCTCTGGGTTTTATTTCAGGAAATCTTTGCATTAACTAAGAAACATATGTGATCACTTTGTAAAGTAAAGATGTTTTGGCTGTACTTACTAATTATTTAACACTGGAAGTTATGTTGGATGATGAACATCAGAACTGATCAGCTGTGAGCACTTCCTCTTGTGTGGTTGACTCTTCCTTATAATATTGAGCACCCACTGAATGAGGGCCTTGTCCTTGAGTGTCCGTGGCCATCAGCTCTATCATCAAGCAACTCTGATTTCTAAAGGGAGGGGTCCGCACCCTCACTGTGATGAATCCTCTTCTGAAGTCATTCCACAGATAATTTTAGGAAGGGAACTGGACTGAAAAAATGGAAATTTACCACTTGCTTTCTTAGCTGGTTTTGATTCTTTATAAGATTGAACAATTGTAAGGGTAATTAGGTGCTTTGATCTCTTTGGAATAAAGGTTCCAAAGGAAGGAGAGTGCAGTAAGAAGAAAGAAATGATGGCGGTGGTGACAGTGATAAAGTTGGTGAATGCTAGACTGGAAGTGAGGGGTGATGACATCCCCCTTCCCCTGCCATTTTCTAGCTTAGCTTCCTCCTGTGAGTAGAATACAAATGTTTAATGGAATGAATCAGCTCAACTCAGAAGTATTCATTAAGAATATATATACGGATTTCTCATTTATTCAACAGCTAGTTATTGAGTACCTCTCTTGTGCCTATAGATGTATAATATATTATATAATATTATATGTATATATGTACATATATGAGACAGAGAGCATGCTAGCACATATACCATTTTGGATAAGAACAAGGGAACTCATATTTAAGTGCCTATATCATACCAGTAACTTCTGTTATATGGAAATTTAGCTAGAGAGAGGTTAGATAACATGCCCAAAGTCAGACTTCTAAAAAGTTGTAGATACGGGATTTTAGGCAAAACTTATTTGACTCCACCTTTTCTTGTAAAATACACTACCTCCTAGTGTCATAAGGAAAAAAAATAAAATTAAAGAATTACAGAATTTTCTAGATAGTTCTTTCCCTGAGGAAGCAAAGGTCTCTGATGGTTGAGGAAACTTTGATAGGCAGGTGCTAAAATGTAACTGAGGAGGTGAAAAGGCTGTTAGGGGTTAAAAAGCATTGAGAGCAAAAGCAATGAGCAAGGAGTGTGTCTGAGGTTTCAAGAAAGGGATGTGGATGCCCGTTGTGGGTGGAGCAGAGTTGGGTGGGGAGGGGCAAGAAACCACCATGATGCAGAACCCGATGTAGAGCACCTTTGAATGGCATGACAGGGATTTCAGATTTCCTTGTTATCTGTGATGCCAAAGGGGACAAGGGAAGAACGTGGGTGATAAGAGCCTGACACAGGACTGAGGCAATGAACATGAAAATGACCGGATTTCAGAGAGTTTTATGGTAAAATTTGCTGAAGGTTATGACCAGTGGATGCAGTGTGGGGAGAGGAAGGCGGTGAAATGATGCCGGGTGCCGGTTGGTAAGAGCTTTGTTCAGTTCTCCCAGCATCTCCAGAGAGCGACTGTCCTGCAGCTCCAGAGCACAGGGAGGCTGGTTTTGCTTTTGCCAAGACATTCCTCATGCTCTGGTTCCTAGTTAGTGTTAAGTGATGTCTTTCCTCCAGTGGTTAAACCTCTGCTTTAATGAATCAAGCGCTCCACAGCTCACCTGACCAGACTTTGTTGACCTGAAAGATTTTCTTGTGTCTTATCCTCAATTAAATCAAGAATTTTTTCAACACATAATGGAAAACTGTGAATGCCCCCACCCCATACATACATTATTTTACTCTTGGTCTGACATCTATATTAATCTAAAGGAATGATGGATGTCCACTCCAAACCTTAGGCACACTGGACTTGCCTTTAGGTGTCTTTTCTGTGGCCCATGTTCTAAGGAAGGCTGTTGGATTTTTCAGTGTCTCAAAAGCATGAAGCACAAGACTGACCTATGAGAAGAGTGGGATGAGGCATGGATGTGGGCAGAAGTTTACCTGTCACTTTCTTAGGTTTCTTGTTGCCATGGAAACGATCACCTTGGTCTGCACTATCTTTTTGTGTTTAGGAGAACCCTTTTTTGTATTATGGATCTCAAAGCAAGTCTTCTATGAAATGAAGAATCATCCAAGTGAAACTATCTTAACACATTAAACAACAGTAATGGGTTTTTGCTGGCATTTCCGCCTCTAGAGGATGCTAAGTGAAGTAAGACGCAACCACCTGGTTATCACTTCTAATTCAGTGAACTAGGAAGAATGAGAATTTACCTCACACCTGGCTACAGTTTACATGTTTTTAAGCTAACATTTATGGACCACTTCCTATGTGTCCTGATGTACATTTTTGCTTCATATCTTACTGAATCTTTAGAATGAATCAGTGGGCTGTACTATTATTCTCATCTCCACTTTGCTGATGAGATACTGGGGCTGAGAAAGGGGAGGAAACTTTCCCAGGTTCAGCCTGACTCCTCATCTTGCTCTACCTGGCCGCAGGCTTTCTGTTAGGCAGTGGTGAACGTCTTTGCTTCTTCTCAGATTGCTGTGACTCTCATTATTGGGAAATGAGTAACTCTCAGTCAGCTCAGCAGCCAATACAGGGACAAAAATCTGGGGATGTAGTTGTAAATGATGCTGTAGTTCCACAACTCCTTTGGTTGTGTGTTGGCACATGTGTGCAAATGGGTCTATACCAGTATTTCTCTTTTTCTTTCACTTGAAATGGAAAGGATTTGAGGATAGGATCATTTTATGTAGTTTATTATCATTTGCTATTTTTTTGTTGTTGTTGTTTTTCCATTTGTGGGTAAGAAGCAGAAGACCAGCCCTTAGAAAATGGGTTCAGTTTTGACAATGTTAAGGGTTGAATGGTATTCCACAAAATCCACATGCTGAATCCTAACTCCCAGGCCCTCAGGATGTGACTGTGTTTGGAAAGGGGGCCTTTACGTAGGTAACCAAGTAAATACCATGAGATCCTGTCTGACTGGTATCCTTATGAAAAGGGAAAGTATGGACACAGAGGCACAGATAGAGGGGAGACAATGTAAGAGACAGGAGAGGTGATGGCCATCCACAAGCCAAGGAGAGGCATCCCTACCAGACAGTTGGCACTCATGTGGTATGTGTACCTGAAAGAACATAGGCACAGGAGAGGAGCGGGCTGAGGTGGGCTGTGTGTGGGTGTGATTTCAAAAGGGTGGTAGACAGAAGGGTTGGGGAGGGTTCTCTGGAGATGGTATCATGTGAGGTGCAGTTGTAAGGGTGAAGAGAAGTTTCCCTGGTGGTGGGCTGGGGTGTAGGGGAAGGGCATCCCAGGTAGACAGTCGTGAACTGTTGTGAGCGGATGAGCAAAAGGCTGGTGTGCTCACAGGACTCCTGATACTATCTGTTCCTCCTTCTCTGACCTTCCTGAGCATCCTTTACTTTTCACTGCCGACGGCACTAAGAGCTCGAGGTCCAGTCCTTGGCCAGGGCCTTTCTCTTCCTGTCACTTTCTGAGAACGGTTATTTTCATACCATTACAGGAAATATCACCTGTGCGCAGGCTTCCACATGTGAATCTGCACCTGGAATGGGTCCTTTTCTCTGGAGTGTCATCTTGTCTGCAGTGTTTACATGTGCACAGCCCAGCATCTGCTCGGGCCCAAGAGAGCCAAGTTGCATTTTCCATCCTTTCTGCGAAAGTGTTGCCCAGGCTTCTGTGTGTGTGTGTGTGTGTGTGTGTGTTTATATCCCCACCATCAATCAGTGACATGGTCCAAAGGCCCGGAGTCACCTCTACATCCTTCTGCTTTCACACACCTCACTCGGGTACAGGGCCACACTGATGGTATTTCTCTCTAAATCCTCATTTGTTCCCTTGTCTTGAGATTCTCAGGAACCTTTCTCTATCTCCAGTCTCCTGGCATCTGTCTCTTGTTCAATAACTGATGACAGAATTTACTGACAGTGACTGAGATGATCCCTCAGCAGGCCTTCAGCAGGAGGAATGTCAGTCGTTAGGCTGACCAGACAGCCTGTATCCGTTGTAAATGGTTAAGTAATCTCCTGCCATCTCTTGATTAACCTGTGGCTGCAATTCTCTGCTTCAACTGTCTGCTATGTCCTTTCGAATCAGAAGAATGTTATCTTTCCTGGATAAAACGGGTGCACAATAGAAAATTGGTGGTCTGGACTTTTTCAAATGATCTGTGAACAAGACACCTTTTTTCCCCATTTTTTTCTTCCTATAGAAATGCTTGCAGTTGTTGGCACTGTGACTACCCTCTTCTTTTTTTTTTTTTCATTTATTTTTATTAGTTGGAGGCTAATTACTTTACAATATTGTAGTGGTTTTTGTCATACACTGACATGAATTAGCCATGGATTTACATGTATTCCCCATCCCGATCCCCCCTCCCTTTTGGTACACTTTCTTATGTGAAGTCATACTTTCCCAGACCTCCTGGTTTTCTCTTTCTGTCTGAGTGCAATCCTTCTTTGGACTCTGCCAGATAGGCTTCTTTCTCCATCCATGGTCTAGATGTTTCTTTCCCAGACTTCTGCCCTGAGTGTGCTGGGTCTTCCTGCTCTTCTGATTTCCCTAGGGCCCCTCACCTCCTCAGTGCTGACACCCTCACACCCGCGTCTGCTATGCATACCTCACTTCTAGAAACACAGCTGCCTCCTTGGTGTCTCACTTGGCTCCCCCAGAGCTCCCAGAACCTCATCCTGTCAAACCCTGAACGAGTCACCTATCCTTGTTCCCTGAGGCGCTTGCATCTCTTCCTGGGGTCTTCATGAGTGTGAGCTGCTGAAACAAAGATACTATAGACTGGGTGCCTTGTAAACACCAGACATTTATTTCTCAAAGTTCTGGAGGTGCGAAGTCCAGGATCAAGGTGCCAGCAGGTCTAGTGTATGGTGAGAGTCGTCTTGCTGGCTTTCAGAAGGCCATCTCCCATCCTAGGGGATAGAGAGGGAACCAGCTTTCTCATTTCTCTTATAGAACAGGAATCCCATCCTGAGGGCCCCACCCTCAAGACCTAATCACCTCCCCAAGACCCCAGCTCCTAATATCATCACACTGGGGATTAGGGTTTCAACATATGAATTTGGGAGGACACACACTTTCAGTCCACAGCACAGGGTTGGAGAATTTGTGTCAAATATTGCTGTCTGAGATGTTAAAGTGATTCACATCATTTTAATGTGGTTTCTGGCCCCCGTATTTGGGTTAGGTTTAATAATAAGACTGAACAAGTCTCATAATAGGCAGAAAAGGAATAAAAGCATCCATAATAGACTTAAGTATTCATTTGTTCAGTCAGAAAACTCATACAGAGCCCCACTTTGTGCCAAGGATGACAGTCGTCATCATGGGTGCATGACTCAGGTCAACCCGATCCTCACAGAGCTCACAGTATGGCATCTTGTGTAGATTTTCCCCAGTTAGTGTGATGATTAATTTTATGTGTCAACTTGACTGTACCACAGTGTGTCCAGACAATTGGACAAACCTTCTGGGCGTGTCTGTGCGGAAGTTAGCCAGCAGTTGAATGGATAGATTGAGTAAAGCAGCTTGCCCTCTATTGTGGATGGCTCTCATCTAACCCACTGAAGATCTGAATGAAGCAAAAAGCCTGATCTTTCTGTGAGCAGAACTCTTCCTGACTAACTCATCGAGTTGGCACTTTGGTCTTTTTTAGACTTTGGACTTAAACTGGAACTGTCATTCCTTTTGGATCTTGAGACTGCCAACTTTAAGGCTGGAATTTACACCATTGACTCTCCCGGTTCTCAGGCTTTTGGACTCAGACTGAAACTCCACATCAGACCTCCCAGATCTCCAGCTTGCTGGCTGCAGGTCTTGGGACTTCTCATCTCCATGACCATGTGAGCCAGTTCTTTATAATAATAAATCTCTCCCTCTCTCCATCTACCCTTCCATTCTATTGGTTTCATTCTCTGGAGAATTCTGGCTGATACCACTAGCCATTTTTCACAAACTTCTTAGCTCTCCCCAATTCCAGTCTTGCCTTTGTGATTGCTTTTAGTTGACATACTATAAAATTAACTTGTATGGTGTGTACAGTTTTATGAATTTTAACACATGCATAGATTCATGCAACTACCAATACAATCAGGATATAGATCAGTTCCATCACCTCCTAAAGTTTGCTAATGTTGCTCCTTTATTGTCAAATTCTACTCCAGCCAGAAAACCTGACCATCACTGATCTGCACTTCTTTCTGTTGTGACAGTTGGCAGCCCTTGTTAATTACCAAGCTACTCTCTGTTTCTAAAGGTTTGATTTTTTTAGATTTCACATGTAAGTGAGATAGTACATATTTGTCTTTCTCTGTTTGACTTATTTCACTTAGCCTAATGCTCTCAAGACACATTTTTCTTATTGCAAATGGCAGGAGTTTTTTTTTTTTCTTTCTCATGTCTGAATAGTATCATATTCCATTGTGTGTATGTGTGTATGTTCTCATTATTGTTCATTTGTTACGTTGTGTCCGACTCTGCGACCCCATGGACTGTAGCATGCCAGGCTCCTCCGTCCTCCACTATCTACCAGATTTTGCTCAAATGCATGTCCTTTGACTTGGTGATGCTGTTTAACCACCTTATCCTCTGCTGCCCTCTTCTCCTTTTCCCTTCAACCTTTCCCAGCATCAGGGTCTTTTCCAATGTGTCAGTTCCTTGCATCAGGTAGCAGAAGTATTTGCATCGCATGGCCAAAGTGTCGGAGTTTCAGCTTCAGCATCAGTCCTTCCAGTGAATATTCAGTGTTGATTTCCTTTAGGATTGACTAGTTTGATCTCCTTGCTGTCCAATGGACTCTTAAGAGTCTTCTCTAGCACCACAGCTTGAAAGCATCAATTCTTTGGTGCTCAGCATTCTTTATGGTGCAACTCTCACATCCGTACATGACTACTGAAAAAAACCATAGCTTTAACTATACAGACCTTTGTTGGTAAAGTGATGTCTGTGCTTTTTAATATGCTAGCTAGGTTTTTCATAGCTTTCCTTCAAAGGAGCAAGCATCTTTTCATTTCATGGCTGCAGTCGCCTGTCCACAGTGATTTTGGAGCCCAAGAAAATCAAATCCGTCCCTGTTTCCATTTTTTTTCCTCCTTCTATTTGCCATGAAGTGATGGGACTGGATGCCATGGGGTTAGTTTTTTAATGTTGAGTTTTAAGCCAACTTTTTCACTCTCTTCTTTCACCCTCATCAGGAGGTTCTTTAGTCCCTCTTTGCTTTCTGCCATTAGAGTGGTATCATCTGCACATCTGAGGTTGTTGGAATTTCCCCCAAGAAATCTTGATTCCAGCTTGTGATTCATCCAACCTGGCATTTTGCATGATGTATTCCACATATAAGTTAAATAAGCAAGGTGACAGTGTACAGCTTTGATATACTCCTTTCCCAATTTGGAACCAGTCTGTTGTTCCATGTCTGGTTCTAACTGTTGTTTCTCGTCTTGCATATGGGTTTCTTAGGAGACAGGTAAGGTGATCTGGTACTCCCATCTCTTTAAGAATTTTCCACAGTTTGTTGTGATCGACTCAGTGTATGTGACATTTACTTTATTCAATCATTTGTTGTTGGACACTTAGGTTGTTTTTGAATCTTGGCCATTTTGAGTATATCATCTATCTCTCTTTGAGCCTCAACAATGTCCTCTATGCCTCTTTAACTGCTCTCTCTCGCTCATGTTGTATCACATACGATTTCCTGTGAAGGCTGCATGTCCAGTTCATCGAGGTGTCCTCAAAGCTCAGTGCCTGGTCCAGGGAAGGGGCTAAGGAGATGATCAGGGACTCTAACAAGGAACATGCTGAGAAGTGGGTCCTGCTGTCCCCACGAGCTTCTCTGGTGCAGGAATCCAGTACCAGGCCCTTAGGAACAGAAGGTATTCTTGCTGCAAGTGCGTCTGGTGTCCAAAGATATAACGCAGATGTCTTCATGACTTAGACTGGCTGTTTCTTCAGGTGACCTCATGGGATTCTATCATCCTTTGTAATCCTTGTTATCTGTCAGCAGGTACATTCACATTTTTTCTAATGATTAGATTGATCCTGGTGAAATGTAAGTATTTCCCAGGTAAGGATAAAATAATTTTAACTGCAGACTTTTGTCAAAACAAATCATTATTAGTGAAAGTCGTGTTTTCCTCTATCATTGCCAGTGGATGATTGTCATTGATCCCAGAGCCAAGCTCATCATAGGTGAAAATTTGCTAGTTCTATGCCCGGTTTTTGGAACACTGGGTATCTCTCTGCTCTTACTTTACTCCTCATCCTGGAGTTCCCCCAGCAGAGCATGTAGAATCCACATTCCCCTTTATGACATCCTGGCAGCTTTGCAAATGACAGCTCTTGGTTTCTATTGCACTGAAAGGACTTCAGAGGGACTGCGTGAATCCCAGGTGAAAGACGGATTGTGTCCATTTGGAAGGAACAGAACGAGTCTGTTAGGAACGGAGGTCTGTGTATGTTCATCTAGCAGCCCATTGGAGCCTGCTGTTCTGGTGAATGTAAATGAGAAGGAACCACCACTCCCTTCTTCCTGTACTTCTGTGTTCCTGTGTTAGAAATATATGCTTTGTAAAGGGCAAATGTTCTATTAAATGTAAAAAGTACTACACATCAATATATTTATCTGTAAGTAAATAGTGGGAAAAGGTTGCTTATTATGTAATGATTGGAAAGGCAATTCTAAAACAAAATTTTCAATGCATCTTAAATGTTTACGTTGCTGGGGTAGTGAACTCAATAGTCTCTAACCGAGGTATGTATGCTGGCAAATATGTCGATGTCTGCCAAGCGCACCTATTCAGACCAACCATCAGCTGGAGGGGAGAGTGAGCCAGGGTGAGTATGAAGAGCTGACTTCCGAGCTGAACCTGGGCTGCACAGCAGTGAGGGGGGTTATGCACGGAGCTGTGGGGATGTCTTTTATGCCAGCAAGGCTATTATTGTCTTTATGACATTTCTGCTTGATACTGTAACTTCTTGAAATTTATAATTTAATTAAGGCTATGCAAATTGATAAAATGATTTGTTAAATGTCAAACAGTTTAATCTTGATAGTAATAGAACCCCTTCTTGGTGGATACACAGAGATTAGAGGGACAAGAGACCTCGGGGCTCACCTTGGAGACACGTGTGGACAGCAGGCCTTAGCACCTATACCTTTAGGTGGTGCTTTTCTGTTTGGATTTCAGAAGACCTTGGAAAGGTGATTGAATCTCAAATATGAGTAAAATAAGGAAGTCTTCTCACAATGGTATATGTTGGGGTAAAGAAAAATGTGGGGGTAAAAAAATGCTCTGTGTGATTTTTATTGTACTATCCTCGGTTTTTATCTACATTGTCACATGACAAAATTAAGAGAAATGGGATATTCTCAATATTGATAAACAAAAACTTTTAATAGCACAATTTTATATTCACCCTTAAAATACCTAAATACCTGGCATTGATTTCCAGAAAAGTTCCCCCAAATAGCCTCTTTGCAAAAAAGGGAAATTCTTTCAAGTTGTCAGGCCGTGGGGTAAAGAGAAATCTCAGTGCTTTTTTCTCTGTCTTTGATATGTACAATTGAAGTTATTTCTTATTGCAAACTAATATTCCATCCATCATGTGGCATTAAAGAATTTTCACATTAGGCTTAGTGATAAAGATCACACTTCACAGCCTTAGGCATTTCAGAGGGAAAAAAAAAAAACTTAAAATGTAGAGCATTGTAGAAATTGTCTGAATATTCAGAATGCTGGATTTTAAGAGCTCAGGTTTATTTTCTCTTAGCATGGAAATGACTCTGGGGCATCTTTTCAGGATGCCATATGTGGAAGTACCCATTCAGGAAGGCATGGAGCAGAGACATTTTCTTCAAAAAGTGCGTGACAAGGATGACATCTTATCTCAGTGTTTGACACGGAACACGTGCTTCCTCGAGGGTTGTTGAGTGGCTTAATGATCTTTTTTCATGGCTTACCTCTGCCTAACGAGGGCTTCCCAGGTGGTGCCTCTTTCCTGCATCATGCCCCAGATTCAACCATAGGCCTTGTTCTATGGGGCCGACAGGGTCTGGTGTCCGTCCAGGAATGACTGAATCAGAAAAAGTAAGACGGCAACTGTGGCCTGGATGGCCCCTCACTTGTGATTTTATAACTCTGGATTGTAAGATGGCTTGACTAGAACCATAAAGTGATGGACTCCTCTTTACTACTAAAAGCAAGACTTGTCAAATCATAGCACACATTTTCTAAAGTTAGCGTCAGTTATCCCAATCCCCTCATCCCATGAATGAGGAACTGAAGCCTAGAGAGGCCCTGTGGTTTATCCAGATGACCAGAGAGAGCATGAGATGTAGGTCCTCCATCATGATGTATTCTAGCCCAAGTTATTTGGTTTCCCTGGCCTGTCAGTGGGAACCGTAAATGGTCCCCACCTCTGCGGGACTGCTGTGTGTCTTATGTCTCTGCTGGGCTTCTTCCTTTTGCCCCACCAGGTCCCCTCTCCACCCTTCTCCACCCTGTGCTCTGTCCAGGGAGGCGGTTTCCTGGGGATTATGTCAAGGGACTCCCAAGACCTCCACTGGGATGGCAGGTGGAGAGCCCCAAGGAGAGTTGTGGGGAGGGCAGGCTGTTTCCTCTCCCAGTTGCCTCCCTGCCAGTCACCGTGGACTGGTTCAGTCTCTTGGTAGAGGTTCGGTAGAGGTCACCGCTCTTCCCAAGAGGGCCTTGTCCTCGTGCTAAGTGATCTCTCCAGGTTCACGTCATCACTCCCTCCTCCCGTGTTTTTAGGTATGAGGTGACAGTGGCTCAGCTGCTGCAAGCTTTGCATTCTTGTCCTGCCTCTGTCGCTCTCCCTGTGCCCAGATCCTTGTCCCTATGTGGCCTGTTTCCTGGGCTCTGACTGATACTGAACACTTGGACAGAGCCTGCACATGACTGGGTCTTGGGGCCGGAATCTGCTCCCAGCAGTAGGTGTGGAAATGGCAAGGAGCTTGAGGTGGAGGTAAAGGCACTGGTCTTTTCCAGTCACGTGGTGAATCCCAGCAGAGTGTGGGGGAAATACCCCTTCCCTCCTGCTCAGCAGCCCTTTCCTGTCTATTGTGCATCAACTCTTTGTGGCCAGAGTGAAGCAAATGCTCAGGCTGATTCCATCCTGTATCTGGTGCTCTGTGGACTGCTTAAACTCCCAAGACAGTTTAGGAAATCATTGCAAATGTAGTGAAGGGCTATTATTGTAATGACATCGGTGTCACTTTACATCACCACATGCACAGAGACCCAAAAAAGAAGAACTGAACAAGGAATTAGGTACCTCTGGTTCTTATGTACAATGTGACATAGGAGAGTCACCTTGAGTAGGCTCCTCAACCTGGCAGAAGGAAGAATATTCTTGAAAACTGAACGAGTCAGTAAAGGAACATTTCAATAAAAGCGAGCTCAGTGCGTTCTGAGGATCTTTAAAATTTCCCATTCATTTTGGTTGAAAATGTAAAAAAGAATCACAAAATATATCAATGAGTTACTTTATAAAGTGAGTTGCTACATTCTAATATAAAATAGGCACTAAATGTGTTCCTAATAATAAATAATACATTTTTATTGGGTAGTAGTATGCCCTTCAAGACCTTTTCAGTAAACAAATACATTTGTTTATTTAATTGAAGTATAGTGGCTGTACAAGATTATATAAGTTACATGTGTGCAATATAGTGATTCATAATTTTTGAAGGTTATGCTCCATTTATAGTTATTGTAAAATATTGGCTATGTTCCCTGTGTTGAAAAATATATCCTTGTAGCTTATTTTATGCCTAATAGCTGGGACCTCTTACTCACCTGCCCCCGTCTAACCCCTCACCCTTCTGTCTCTCCACTGGTAACTAGTAGTTTGTTCTCTGTATCACTGAGTCTACTTCTTTATCATTATATTTACAATTTGTTGTATTTTTTAGATTCCACAAATAAGTAGTGTCATATACTATTTGTCTTTATAGTCTGCCTTATTTCACTTAACATAATGCCTTCCAGGTCCATCTATGTGGCTGCAAATGACAAACTTTCATTTTTTTTTTTTTTTTATGGCTTAGAAAATATTCCATGGTGTATATATAAGTATATATATGTATATGTATATATATATATCACATTTTCTTTATCCATTCATCTGTTGATGGATACTTAGGTTGCTTCCCTATCTTGACAATTATAAATAATGCTGCTGTGAACATCAGGTTGCGTGTATCTTTTAGAATTTGTGTTTTTGTTTTTTTCAGACATGTACTCAGAAGTGGACTTGCTGGGTCATAGGTAATTCTATTTTTAGTTTGATGTGAGACTGCCACACTCTTTTCCACAGTGACTGCACCAATTTGCATTCCTACCAACAGTGTATCAGAGTTCCCTCTTCACTACATCCTCTATAACATTTGTTGTTTGCCTTCTTTTTTGATGATAACCATTTTGACAAGTATGAGGTTAAGATATCAGGAAGAAATAGAAAATCTGAACAGACCAATTATTAGTAATGAAATTGAATTAGTAACTTAAGAACTCTCAACAAATAAAAGTCCACATAAACAAATATAGAAAACAATCATATAAGGAAAGGGAAGTTTGCTGTATCCAACAACTTCAATCATTTTGTTTTTGACTTTTCCTGTTTGACATAGTCTGCAGATGTCTTTTTTTCCCTAATATTATCGCATGAAAGGATGATATTCTTACTATTCATCGCAGATGAGTCAAAACCCCTTAGAAATTAGCAGCTTATGAGCATTTAATAAATGAAAGTAATGATCACAAGAAACTATCTGGAGTTCATTATATGTACTTTAGTAACAGCATTCTCTCTGTTTAGCAGCGTTTAGACTGTAGTCATGGGAATGCTATAAACTTGTTGCATCTGGAAGTCAGCAAGGCATTGTGATAGGCCTTTCTTGATGTTCTGGTGTATGAGTTGAAGATGTGTGAGCTGGACAAATGCTGAGCCAAGAACCAGAGCTCTAAAGCTCTAATGTAGCTTTTGTCTCATTACTAAATTGTGGGGATTCCTGTTGGAGGACTCTAGAGGCATACTGCTTCTACCCTTGCCCCCCTTCTTTCTTTTAAATTTTTAACTTTTATTTTGAAATAATTATAGATTCAAAAGAAATTTCAAGGCTATGTACAGGGATCCTTTGGATCTCAGGTCTACCATTGACTGGAGCAGTGCCTTGATGACCAAAAAGTGTGGAAGGGTGGAGCTCCTCATTACCTCAAAGATGGCAGACCACTAAGATTCTTAAATATTGTTGAGGAAATCTGCAAGGGAGAAGAACCTAGCATAAATATGGAACAACCCAGGTGTAAGAATGGTTGAACGGCCAACCTGAAACCTCAAAGGGAAGAAGCAGAAGATCTGTTGATCTAGCAACAAAGAAAATTATAAGGTGACCCTACCCATGTTCCTCCTCTTCTTCCTCATAGATTCTCGCCCCACAGTCCTTGCTCAGTTCTTGTCTAACAAAAACCCTTCCTCCAACCTGTACTTCTCATAAAGCCCTGTTGCATTTCAGTCTCCATCCTCTTCCTCCAGAAGACTAATGCCCTTCTGGACTCATCCAATTTCCTTACCAGGAACAGGAGTTCATCATGAAAGTAAAGTTGACCCTTCAACAGAATTTTTTAAAAAATGAAGAAAGCAAAACAGCCAACAGTAGTAGTAGGTCAAATGAGAAAATATGGAACACATCAAAATCAGTGGAAGTGTAAGCAAGAGACCTACCATTGTATCAGTGGGAGCTCTTGGATCAATGAGAGCTCCACTGATCCAAGTAGTGCCTTGTGTCTACTAAGGATACAGTAGAGGATTCATGAACTCCAGCAATAGTGATGATAATGAGAAAATCAAGTTATTAAAAAGACAAGTATGTGAATTTTCTGATGGTAGAGAGGACAGGAAGAGAAACGGCATGTGTTTGAGAAGGGAGTAGAGGAGGCACTGGAGGGTTGGGAGACAGGAAGGTCCACAGTTAGCGAGACATTAGGAATAAAGACTGATTCAAAACTAAGCCCCAAAGGTCTGTTTCCTTTCTTAACAATGTATCTCAGGGTCATAGAGTAAAAGGACTTAGTATTTCTTGGAGGGTGTGTGGGGTGGGAGTGGGGTAAATGGGGAGAGTTGGAATGTGTGTGGAGCAGCAATGACACACTCCCAACAAAAAGGCAACAATTACAACAGAATTGCCTTCAGGCCACCTACCCCCAGTGATGTATGTTGTAACCCACCATAGGCTATAAGCAACTGACCCTCTGCTGCTGCTGCTGCTGCTAAGTCACTTTAGTTGTGTCCAACTCTGTGCGACCCCATAGATGGCAGCCCACCAGGCTCCCCCGTTCCTGGGATTCTCCAGGCAAGAACACTGGAGTGGGTTGCCATTTCCTTCTTCAATGCATAAAAGTGAAAAGTGAAAGTGAAGTCACTCAGTTGTGTCTGACTCTTCGAGACCCCATGGACTGTAGCCTACCAGGTTTCGCCCATGGAATTTTCCAGGCAAGAGTATTGGAGTGGGTTGCCATTGCCTTCTCCACAACTGACCCTCAGAAGGACCAAAAACTTACTCTACTCAAAATCACCAATAAAATAATGGTGTTTGGAAACCACAAGTTCAACATTAATTAGTGCACTTTCTTGTTAACAGTGGCCAGACAGAGGTGGGGCAATGCAACAGGTCTACCCCCACTCCAAACCACAGGCAATAAAGGGGAGCACTATTTACAGATAATTTAAATACAAGAATAAAATCGACTAAATGCTGGTCTTCATGTTATCACCTCCATACTTCTGTGTGTCTAAGCAAATTAGTGATTAAGTACTCTCCCGGAAAGAAAATCTGTGTGTGTGATGAGTGGGTGTTAGTGGGTGCCTGGATGGTGGATGGTAGAGTGATTTTTGACATCAAATGTAGAGGCTTGTTGTTATTCAGTCACTCAGTCGTTTCCAACTCTTTGTGACCCCATGGACTGCAGCATGCCAGCCTTCTCTGTCCTTCACCATCCCCTGGAGCTTTCTCAAACTCATGTCCATTGAGGAAGTAAGGCCATCCAACCATCTCATCTTTTGTTGTCCCCTCCTCCTTCTGCCTTCAGTCTTTCCCAGCATCAGGGTCTTCTCTAATGAGTCAGTTCTTTGCCTCAGGTGGGCAAAGTATTGGAGTTTCAGCTTCAGCATCAGTCCTTCCAATGAATATTCAGCACTAATTTCCTTCATGATGGACTGATTGGATATCCTTGCTGTCCAAGGGACTCTTAAGAGTCTTCTCCAACACCACAGTTAAAAGCATCAATTTTTCAGTATTCAGCCTTCTTTATGGTCCAACTTTCATATCCATACATGACTACTGGAAAAAATATAGCTTTGACTAGACAGACCTTTTTCGGCAAATTAATGTCTCTGCTTTTTAATATGCTGTGTAGGTTGGTCATAGCTTTTCTTCCAAGGAGTAAGTGTCTTTTAATTTCATGGCTGCAGTCACTATCTGCAGTGATTTTGGAGCCCAAGAAAATAAAGTCTGTCACTGTTTCCACTGTTTCCCCATCTATTTGCCATGAGGTGATGAAACTGTATGCCATGATCTTAGTTTTTTGAATGTTGAGTTTTAAGTCAGCTTTTACACTCCCCTCTTTTACCTTCATCAAGAGACTCTTTAGTTCTGCTTCAATAACTGCCATAAGGGTGGTGTCATCTGCATATCTGAGGTTATTGGTATTTTTCCTGGCAATTTTGATTCCAGCTTGTGCCTCATCCAGGTTGGCATTCCTCATGATGTACTCTGCATATAAGTTAAATAAGCAAGGTGACAATATACAGCCTTGACATACTCCTTTCCCAATCTGGAACCAGTCTGTTGTTCCATGTCCAGTTCTTGCTGTTACTTCTTGACCTGCATATGGATTTCTCAGGAGGCAGGTAAGGTGGTCTGGTATTCCCATTCTTTAAGAATTTTCCATAATTTGTTGTGATCCACACAGTGAGAGGTTTTTGCATAGTCAATGAAGCAGAAGTAGATGTTTTTCTGGAATTCTTTTGATTTTTCTATGATCCAATGGATGTTGGCAATTTGATCTCTTGTTCCTCTGCATTTTCTAAATCCAGCTTGAACATCTGGAAGTTCTCAGTTCATGGACTATTGAAACCTGGCTTGGAGAATTTTGAGCATTATTTTGTTGGCATGTGAAATGAATGCAATTGTGCAGTAGTTTGAATGATCTTTGGCATTGCCTTTCTTTGGAATTGGAATGAAAACTGACCTTTTCCAGTCCTGTGGCCACTGCTGAGTTTTCCAGGCAGTTTTTTTTTGCTGGCAGTTTTGCTGGCAGATTGAGTGCAGCACTTTCACAGCATCATCTTTTAGGATTTGAAATAGCTCAACCAGAATTCCATTATCTCCACTAGTTTTGTTCAAAGTGGTGCTTCCTAAGGCCCACTTGACTTCCCACTCCAAGATGTCTGGCTCTAGGTGAGTGGTCACACCATTGTGGTTATCTGGGTCATGAAGATCTTTTTTGTATAGCTCTTCTGTATATTCTTGCCTCCTCTTCTTAATCTCTTCTGCTTCTGTTAGATTCATACCGTTTCTGTCCATTATTGTGCCCATCTTTGCAAGAAATAGTCCCTTGGTATCTTTAATTTTCTTGAAGAGATATCTAGTCTTTCCCATTCTATTGGAAGTGAAGGTGCTCAGTCGTGTCTGACTCTTTGCGACCCCATGGACTATAGCCCGCCAGGCTCCTCTGGCCATGGCATCTTTCAGGCAAGAATACTGGAGTGGGTTGTCATTTCCTTCTCCAGGGGATCTTCCTGACCCAAGGATCAAACCTGGGCCTCCTGCACTGCAGGCTGACTCTTTACACTCTGAGCCACCAGGGATTCCCTTCCCATTCTATTGTTTTCTTTATTTCTTTCACTGATGACTGAGGAAAGCTTTCTTATCCCTCCTTGTTATTCTTTGGAACTCTGCATTCAGATGGGTATATCTTTCCTTTTCTACTTTGCCTTTCTTTTCTCTTCTTCTCTCAGCTATTTATAAGGTCTCCTCAGGCAACCGTTTTGCCTTTCTGCTTTTCTGTTTCTTGGAGATAGTTTTGATCACTGCCTCCTGTACAATGTTATGAACCTTCATCTATAGTATTTCAGGCACTCTCTATCAGATCAAATCCTTTGAATCTGTCACTTCCACTGTATAATCATGAGGGATTTGATTTAGGTCATACCTGAATTGCTTTTAATACTGTTTGTGGGGTTCTTAAGACAAGAATACTGAAGTATTTTGCCATTCCCTTCTCCAGGGAAGAAGGGATGCTTTTGAAGCATTGATGCTTTTGAACTGTGGTGTTGGAGAAGACTCTTGAGAGTCTCTTGGAGTACAAGGAGATCCAACCAGTTTGTCCTAAAGGAAATGAGTCCTGAATGTTCCCTGGAAGGACTGATGTTGAAGCTGAAAGTCCGATACTTTGGCCACCTGATGTGAAGAACTGACTCCTTGGAAAAGACCCTAATTCTGGGAAAGATTGAAGGCAAGAGGAGAAGGGGACGACAGAGGATGAGATGGCTGGATGGCATCACCAACTCAGTGGACATGAGTTTGAGTAAACTCCGGGAGTTGGTGATGGACAGGGAGGGCTGATGTGCTGCAGTCCACGGGATTGCAAAGAGTCAGACACGACTGAGAGACTGAACTTAACTCCCCTTCTTTCTACCCCTCCCCAATATGCTTCCCCTTCTCACAGCCAATCATTCTAATATATTTGATGCATATACTTTTCTTTTCATGAGTGTTACTAAGATGTATATTATTTTCTGTGGGCATTTGCGTCTAATTTCTGTATCTGTTAATATTACACATGTTGCTTCTTGATGTGTCACTGAGCACTGTTTTTTAAGATACATCCATGTTCCTATGAGTATGTCTAGTCTGTTGTTCCCTTTAAATGGATATGTCAGATACGTTATTTCTTCGTTGTAAATTTTAGAAAGATATTTGGGCTTTTAATACCTACACCTACCCCCTGGTCTTTCAAAGTTTCCTTTACTTTGAAGAGATAGTAAATAATATCATGTCTAATTTTGGTTTCCACATATTCTGTGTTAGTATATAGGTATGATTGATTTTTAAAACTGAACTTTTCATTTTGAGATAATTACATGATATCATGACCAGTGTTATGCCTGATGTCTGAATCCCCGAGCGGGAAGAGAGAAGGCTTCCAAGACAATGCAATTGGCAAAAAGGGGAAGCTTATTACTGACTCGAGTCAGGACTCCCTGCTGCAACCAACGCAGTGGTGCGGGTCAGAGAGCCCCGAGCCCAAGCTGTTACACAAATTTATAGGGTGAGAAGCGGGTTGGTTACACGTTTGCAAAGCGATTTCATTGGTCAATACTTTCACGCGCTCGGGACTTTCCTGGGGGTTTCCGCCCCGTTCCTAATTTCCTAAATGGCAAACAGCGGTTAGTATTAAGTGAAAGCCAATTGGTCCTAACTGGCAAACAGTGGTCAGTGTTAAGCGAAAGCTACCTGATAATCTTACCAAGTAGGAAGGCCTACTCCTAATCTAAGCTGCGTTACTTCTGCTTGCCTCACACCAGGAAATTGACATTGATGCAATTCATCTACCTTATTTAGAGTTCGGCAGTTTTATACCTGCTCATTTGTGTGTGTGTATGTGTGTGTGTGTATGAAGGTTTATCACATGTGGAGATTCCGTGGGGACCACCACAGTAAAGACGTATAAGAGTTTCATAAACAATGAAGAATCTCTCTTGGTGCCCTTTGGTAGCCATGCCTACATCCCTTCCACTGTACACAACTGCTAGCAACTACTACTCTTTACCTGGATAATTTTGTCATTTCAAGAATGTTATGCAAATAGAATCGTTTAGTATGTAACCTTTTGAAATTAGCTTTTTTAAACTCAGTATAACTCTCTGGGGAGTCATCCAGATTGTTGCATGTGTGAATCATTTATTCCTTTTTATTCCTAAGTCTAGTATTCCGTGGTGTGGATAAGATGCACCACAATTTGTTTAATTATTCTACCTATTGAAGGGCATCTGGGCTGCTTTAAATTTTTGACTATTAAGAATATAGCTCCATTCACACGCAAGACTTTGTGCGAACATGAGATTTAATATCTTTGGCATAGACAGCCAAGAGTGTAATTACTGAGTAGTATGGTTGTTTCATGTTTAGTTTTTGAAGAAAATGCCACACTATCCCTAGTATGGCTGTATTATTTCACATTCCTACCAGCAGTATGCAAGTAATCTAGTTTCTCTACATCCTTGCTAGCATTTGGCTTCATCACTATTTTTTATTTTAACTGTCCTTGTACGTATGTAGGAATACCTTATTGTGGTCTAATGTACATTTTTTCTGATGCTAAACATCTTATTATGTGTATTTTTGTCATCAGTATATTCTCAGCCCTCTCTATTTTTACAGGTGCTTGATAATGGTGTAGAGCCAGGATATTGACAATTTGTGTATGAAGGTTGAACATGATGCAGGATTGAAAGATGTGTTTGATAACAGAATCTAAATGCAATAAGCATTTCAATAGGCTATACTCTGAACCACTAGAATGACAGCTTTAATCAAACAAGAAGTCTATTGGGGAAAAATGACCTGTACCTATCTTGGTGCCCCAAACACGGTATTTGTGACTAGGACAGGGGATGTTTGGTTTAACAGTACTGTAAAAAGTCAACCTAGAGATTTCAATTGACAGTAAATACAGTTGGAGCCTAGGGTGTGAAAAGGCTACCAAAACATTTCTGGTACTTTTGACTAAGTTCCATGGAAATGTAGTATCTAAGGCAAGAGGTGGCCTTCTCCTTCTGTCCTGTATTGATTAAGATTATACTTTGAGAACTGTTTCCAGTTAGGGACCATATGCTTGAAGAGGAATAGGGCAAATTAAAAAAAAATAGTTTTATATATTTATTTATTTTGGACTGTGCTGGGTCTTCACTGGTGCCTGGGTTTTTCTCTAGTTGTGGCAAGCAGAAGCTGCTTTCTAGTTGCAGTGCATGGGCTTCTCATTGTGGTGGTTTCTCTTGTTACAGAGCATGGATTCTAGGGCATTGAAGCTTCAGTAGTTTCAGCGTGTGAGATCAGTAGCTGCAGCTCCTGGGTTCTAGAGCACAGGTTCAGTAGTTGTGGTGCATGGACTTCATTGCTCCATGGCATGTGGGATCTTCCCGGACCAGGGACAAACCTGTTTCTCCTGCGTTGGCAGTTGAATTATTTACTACTGCGCCACAAGAGAAGCCCAAGGGCAAATTAAATAGTAGCTAGAGCAAAGAAACCAAGGTAATGATGGAACTTGAAACTGTGTTATAGTACGAATGATAAATGAACTGCATCAGGCAGGGTCCTGATGGCAAGCAGATTATGCACTCAAACCAGTTAATACGCATCAATGACAAATGAATGGGGATGTATAGGAAGACCATAAGAAATAGTGAAGAAAACTGGGGCTGGAAACAGGAGGGAATCACTCTGAACCCTAAGCTGGACAGAGAAAAGGAAGATAAAGTTACTGGAACCTGGAAAGAACTGTCAGAAAAAAAAATGCAATGATCTAGGTAAAAGAATAAAACAAGAGCACACAAAAAAACTTTTAAAGAGGGAGCCAGGGGAATAAGTACTCTGACTTCATTCTCATGATCAGAAAGAAACAGAGGTCAGAGGACAAAAGAGACCTTGATACAGTCCTTGGTTCACATGGATCAGAGCTCAGGGTAGAGTGGAGAAGAGTGGAAAATGAATCTGGTGATGCAGACATAGGATATACTAACATTGAACTCAGAGAAGTCAACATCTCAGGAGCAGTCACAGTATGTTTCTTCAGCTCTCTGATATGTGGTCATGTGGAAATGAACTGGTCTTGGCCTTGTTGAGTGTCATACTTCTGATTAGCAGTATCACAGTGAGAAATTTGCGGGAAAGTGACATAAACTCCATCAGGCAGTTGATCCGGAGGAGTTCACCCTGGAAAGCTATTTACAAAGTGTTCCATTGTCATTTAAGGACGTTTTGCTCTTTCCTGTGGGCATGACTGTCTCACCATGCCTATCACTCTCTACATCAAAATGTCCAACACTTGCAACTATATTTCCCCTGGCAAAAAAGCAGGAAGTTTTGGTTTTATAAGCTTGATAACACTTTAAAAAGAAAACAGTGGCAAAATGTAGAAATCTGAACTGTGGCAATGACGTGGGAGAGATCTGACCGCTAATTCTCACTAGGTCAGGACTCTTATCTTGTTTACTGTGTCATCATCAGAACTTAAAATGGAGCCTGACACATAGTAGGCAACCAGGAGAAAAAGACGTAGTGACTCATGTTACATATGGTTGTAGTCCCACCTCTGGCTATAACTAAATATGTTATCTTTGGTTAGCTGTATAAATGCCTTTGAAGATGATGATCTAATTCTTTGAGTCTAGATTTAATCATTAAAAGGTTGAATTTCAACTCCTACTATGCAGCATGATAATTTGGGATCAGAAATATCCAAGATAGTCAAGATAATGGAATGACTTTCTTCAGCTGAGGTTTCAGTAGAACACAGAGGCTGATCTCTACCCCCAAAAAGGGTAGAAAGGAGATACACTTCAGTTCAGTTCAGTTTGGTCATTCAGTCATGTCCGACTCTTTGTAACCCCATGGACTGCAGCACGTCAGGCTTCCCTGCCCATCACCAAATCCCAGAGCTTGCTCAAACTCATGTGCAAAGAGTTTGTGAGGCCATCCAACTGTCTCATCCTTTGTCGTCCCCTTCTCCTCCTGCCTTTAATTTTTCCCAGCATCAGGGTCTTTTCCAATGAGTCAGTTCTTCACATCAGGTGGCCAAAGTATTGGAGCTTTAGCTTCAGCATCAGTCCTTCCAATGAATATTCAGGACTGCTTCCCTTTAGGATGGACTGGTTGAATCTCCTTGCAGTCTGAGGGACTTCTCAAGAGTCTTCTCCAGCACCACAGTTCAAAAGCATCAATTCTTTGGTGCTCAGCTTTCTTTATAGTCCAACTCTCATATCCATACTTGACTATTGGAAAAATCATAGCTTTGACTAGACGGACATTTGTCAGCAAAGTAATGTCTCTGCTTTTTAATAAGCTGTCTAGGTTGGTCATATCTTGTCTTCCAAGGAGAAAGCATCTTTTAGTCTTTTAATTCCATGGGTGTAGTCACCATCTGCAGCGATTTTGGAGCCCCCCAAAATAAAGTCTCTCCCTGTTTCCATTGTTTCCCCATCTATTTGTCATAAAGTCATGGGTAAAATAAGTAGATATACTTACTTTACTTAAATTATTATTTTTGTATTAAAACAGCATAATATTTAAATGACCCTGAATAATTATGTTATTAAAATTTTAGTAAACTATAAAGCAATGCACATTTAAGCTAGGAATAATTTCTTTGGATTGAAATGCTTCACTCACAGTGAATGCCACTAATACTAATATTGCCTAACATTTTAAAATAATTATGTCTATGTATCCAGCATTTGCTTAGCACTTGTTAAATATCAAGCACCTCAAATGCATAATGTCATTTAACTCTCACAACTAACTAATGAGCCTAATATTTTTGCTATCACCATCCTTAGGGAATGAGAAATGAAGGTCACATAGAAAGTGATAAAGTGGGGATTCAAATTCAGACAGTCTAACATAAAGAGTACGAACTCTTATCGACTTATTTTGATGTTATAATCTCTTGACATTTCATCAGAGTGATAAAGGGCAAATATGCATATTTGCTGTATAGAAACTCAAAGATGTTATGATAGCATACTTAGTTTTACAGACTGTCTTCTGGAATTTCCCCTTTGGTGGCACTGACACCTAAACATACTTGAGTTCCTGCATTTCAGATATTGCTTAGAAAAATATGTACACATTTGGAAAATGTCTTTCCGGAATTCAGCAGCTGGGGTAATTGAGAACAATTACCACAAACCAATGGAGATGACCTTAAACAACTTCAGCACCAAATCTCAGGTCTGTCAGTTCACAGTGTGGCACCTGCGTGAATGTACCGCCTGCTCTCTAATCTGTGACGTCCTGCGTGGAGCTTCATTCATCACAGGGGTTGTCTGCCTTCCTGTCTGTGTGCCCTCACACACAGGACTTATCTCCTCCTGACTGTTGCTCTGAAGAAGAGATTTTTTTTTTCTTTGTTTAAAGAATCTCATAGTTTTCCCACACATTTTGAAATTTTGGAGTTTTGGAAGACCCACTTTCAGTGAGGCCTTTGCTCTGTTTCATATTACTTTGGTTTTACTTTTCATAGTCCTTATAATCAGCTAGCTGAAGGATAACAACGTAGTGAGTTCAGCGCATTCTTAACATTTGAAGGATTAGCATTAAGTCAAATTTTTCTTAATTTACAGTAATAATAGTAGTAGATTTTCATGGTCTATTTTTTATAACCTGTGATAACATTTTAGGGGCCAAAAGTATTCAGTTCAGTTCAATCACTCAGTCATGTCCAACTCTTTGCGACCCCATGGACTGCAGCACGGCAGGTGTCCCTGTCCATCACCAACTCATGGAGTTTACTCAAACTCATGTCCATTGAGTTGGTGAGGCCGTCCAACCATCTCATCCTCTGTTGTCCCCTTCTCCTCCTGCCTTCAATCTTTCCCAGCATCAGGGTCTTTTCCAAAGGATTGGAGTTTCAGCTTCAGCATCAGTCCTTCCAATGAATATTCAAAACTGATTTCCTTTAGGATTGACTGGCAGTCCAAGGGACTCTAAAGAGGTTTCTCCAACACCACAGTTAAAAGCATCAATTCTTCGGTGCTCACCTTTCTTTATGGTTCAACTCATATTCATCCATGACTACTGGAAAAGAAGGAAATGGTAAGCCACTCCAGTATTCTTGCCAGGAAAATCCAATGGACTGAGGAGCTGGTTGGATTATGGTCCATGGGCTCATGAAGAGCTGGACATGACTGAAGTGACTTGGCATGACATGACTGGAAAAGCCATGGGTTTGACTAGACAGACCTTTGTTGGCAAAGTAATGCCTCTGCTTTTTAATATACTGTCTATGTTTCTCATAGCTTTTCTTCCAAGGAGCAAGCATCTTTTAATTTCATACCTGCAGTCACCATTTGCAGTGATTTTAGAGCCAAAGGAAATAAAGTCTGTCACTGTTTCCATTGTTTCCCCATCCATTTGTCATGAAGTGATGGGACCTAATGCCATGATCTTAGTTCTTTGAATGTTGAACTTTAAGCCAGCTTTTTCACTCTCCTCTTTCACTTTCATCAAGAGGCTCTTTAGTTCCTCTTGCTGGCATACTGATTGCAGCAGTTTAACAGCAGCATCTTTGAAGATTTGAAATAGCTCAGCTGGAATTCCATCACCTCCACTAGCTTTGTTTGTAGTGATGCTTCCTAAGGCCCACTTGACTTTGAACTCCAGGATGCTTGGTTCTAGGTGAATGATCACACCATCATGGTTATTTGGGTCATGAAGATCTTTTTTGTATAGTTCTGTGTATTCTTGCCTCCTCTTAGTCTCTTCTCCTTCTGTTAGGTCCATACTGTTTCTGTCCTTTATTGAGCCCATATTTGCATGAAATGCTCCCTTGGTATCTCTTATTTTCTTGAAGAAATCTCTAGCCTTTCCCATTCTATTGTTTCCTTTTACTTCTTCTCATTGATCACTGAGGAAGGCTTTCTTATCTCTCCTTGCTATTCTTTGGAACTCTGCATTCAGATGGATATATCTTTCCTTTTCTCCTTTGCCTTTCACTTTTTTTCTTTTCTCAGCTATTTTTAAGACTTTCAAAGACTATCATTTTGTATTTTTTCATTTGTTTTTCTTGGGGATTGTCTTGATCACTTGTCACTTAATGTGACATTGTATAGGTCTTGATCCTGTACAATGTCACAAACTTTTGTCCATAGTTCTTCAGGTACTATATCAGATCTAATGCCTTGAATCTATCTGTCACTTCCACTGTACAATTGTAAGGGATTTGATTTAGGTCATACTTGAATGGTGTGTATTACCTCTGCATAAATTTAATAAGTTAATAAATAAATTTAATAGAAAACACAAGACAGACCAAATTAGATACAGTAGGCTAACTATCTAATCTTTGGATCTCAGACCTATACAGAGGAAAGGGTACTGAGAAATCATAGAACATTTTCTTCTCCTTTAAAGTTCTTTGGTCTTGCAATATTCCCTGGTAAGTAAAAGTATTTTTTGAATAGTATATTACATATAGTATAGTACAGTACATACTATGTCAAGTTTTCAAGCCTGCACACCTTGGGATTTCCTCAATGGCTCAGTTGATAAAGAATCTACCTACAATACAGGAGACACAGTAGGCATGGGTTTGATTCTTGGGCTGGGGAGTTTCCCCTGGAGAAGGGAATGGCTACCCACTCCAATATTCTTGCCTGGCACATCCCATGAACAGAGAAACCTGGTGGGTTGTAGTCCCTGGGGTTGAAAAGAGTCAGATACAGCTGACTAAACATGCATGCACACACACATCTGGGGTCATGGATTTGGGCAAATAATTTCACCTCTACGAGACTTTGTGTTCTTTTCTGTAAAATGGGGCTACTACATCTTATCATCCCCGAAACCCACCCCTGAGAATTCAATGAGAAAATGCCTGTCAGTCTCTTAGATTAATGCCTGACGGTTGGTGTGTCAGGGATAGCTAGAAGGTTCTTTATCTGCATGTCGGTTTTGCAGAGAAGAATGAAAGTTGTTTGGGGTGCAATTAAAATTACAGTAAGCAAGGGCTCCTCCAGGAAGTTGTAACTGAGAGATCAGGGGAAACTTCAGAGTAGCTCTATGAGTGCTAGAGATTTAAAGATCCCCAAATGAGTTGTGGTTTGAGAGGGCAGCCACCTCTCCATAGTCAACTTTTCTGACATAATAAAGATTTTCAGACCAGCCCAAGTTACCCATCCACAAAACCAAAAGGGCAGGAAGAAATGGCCATAAAAATAGGCATTCCTTACCCAGGGTAGGAAAAGTTAAACTGTAGTTGAGGGATTGCTCAAGGCTCAGTGTGAACAATATGAGAGTTAAAAATGACTCCAGTGGTACATAGTCTTGAAGGGCGCCTCTTTTGAAAGTTTTACCTCTAGGAGCCCCACCAGATCCTCACAGTGAAGACTGGAGAAAAATCTCCTGCTTTGGACAGGGAAGGTGAGAAGTAGTTATTCTGAAATATTCCCAGAGCATTCCATTCTTAATAAGGTCTTCTCTCGAAAGAGATGATTTTACCTAAATCAACATACTGGAGTGTTGTGAGAGCACAACTGACCTGGGAGGTGGGAAATGTACTTCTCCAGTCTTCTCCAGCCTTTTCTGGTCTCTACTAGAGAATGTGGGATGGAGAAGCATTTGTAAAGGTAACAGTGTAGGGGTAGGCTTATTTAAAGACTGAGGCCTAATCATAGAAGTATAGAATGCTTGATTACCTCCTCCTCACCAGAAGTCTCTGTGCCACAGTTCTTTTGACCCCATACATTATGTTCAGCTTTCACCAAAAAAAAAAAAAAAAAAAAAAAAACAAAGAAAAATACAAGGCATACAATACAAAAGGGAAATTAACAAAATACAGTTTGCAGGGATAGAGCAAACATCAGAACCAGACTCATGATGGCAATGCTGGAATTATTACACTAAGAATTTAAAACTATGATTAATATGCTAAGAGCTCTAGTGGAAAAGTAGACAACATGCAAGAAAAGATGGGTAATGTAATTAGGGAGATAGAAATTCTAAGAAAGAATAAAGAAATGCTAGAAGTCAGAAACACTGTAATGTAAATGAAGAATGCCTTTGATGGGCTCCTTAGTAACCTGGACATGTCTTGAGGAAAGGATCAGTGAGCCTGAGGGTATATCAACAGCAAGTGTTTCCGAAACTGAAAAACAAAGAGAAGAAAGAATGCAAAAACACTAAATGGAATATTTAAGAATTGTGGGGCAACTACAAAAGGTATACCTTACAGATAATCGGAATGCCAGAAGTTGGAGAAAGAGAGAAATGAACAGAAGAAATACTTGAAGCAATAATGAGAATTTCTACAAATTAATGTCAGACACACCAAACTAGAGATACAAAAATCTCAAAGAACACTAAAAGAATCTTAAAAGAGAGGGTGTATGTATATGTATAGTGTATTCATTTTGCTGTACACCTAAATCAACTCTACTTCAATTAAAAAAAAACATAGAAGACACATGCTTTAAAACAAACAAAGAAAGAAAAGTTATACTAGCCATATCAAATTAAAACTGCACAAAATCAAAGAAAAAGAAAAAGTCTTGAAAGAAGCTAGAGACAAAAATAGCTTACCTGTAGAAGAGCAAAGATAAGAATTACATTTTATTTTTCCTCAGAAGCCATATAAATAAGAAGAGAGTGAAGTGAAATATTTAGTGCTGATTGAAAAAAAAAAAAAAACACTAGTCTAGACTCTTCTGTCATTGAAATTATCCTTCAAAAGGGAAGGAAAAAAAAACTTAGATAAACAAAAATTGACAAGATTTGCTGTTAAGACGTACCTTGCAAGAAATGTTGAAAGAAGTTCTTCAGGGAGAAGGAAAATGATATAGGTCAGAAACTTGTACCCACATGAAGATAGGAAGAGCATCAGAAAAAGGAATAAGTGAAAGTGAAATAACTTATATTTTTATTAGTCTTAGTTGGTCTAAGGCTTACCTGGTGGCTCAGCTGGTAAAGAATCTACCTGCAATTTGGGAGACCTGGGTTTGATCCCTGGGTTGGGAAGATTCCCTGGAGAAGGGAATGGTTACCCACTTCAGTATTCTGGCCTGGAGAATTCCATGGACTGTATAGTGAATGGGGTTGCAAAGAGTCAGACACGACTGAGCGATTTTCACTACAGTTGATCTAACATGCAAGAGTTTGTTTAAAATAATAGTTCAGTTCAGTTCAGTTGCTCAGTCATGTATGACTCTTTGTGACCCCATGAACTGCAGCATGCCAGGCCTCCCTGTCCATCACCAACTCCTGGAGCCTACCCAAACTCGTGTCCATTGAGTTGGTGATGCCATCCAATCATCTCATCCTCTGTCATCCCCTTCTCCTCCTGCCCTCAATCTTTCCCAGCATCAGGGTCTTTTCAAATGAGACAGCTTTTCGCATCAGGTGGCCAGAGTATTGGAGTTTCAGCTTCAACATCAGTCCTTCCAATGAACACCCAGGACTGATCTCCTTTAAGATGGACTGGTTGGAACTCCTTGCTATCCAAGGGACTCTCAAGAGTCTTCTCCAGCACCACAGTTCAAAAGCATCAATTCTTTGGCGCTCAACTTTCTTTATAGTCCAACTCTCACATCATCCATACACGACTACTGGAAAAACCATAGCCTTGACTACACGGACCTTTGTTGGCAAAGTAATGTTTCTGCTTTTTAATAAGTTGTCTAGGTTGATCATAACTTTCCTTCCAAGGAGTAAGGGTCTTTTAATTTCATGGCTGAAATCATAATCTGCAGTGATTTGGGAGCCCCCAAAATCAAGTCAGCCACTGTTTCCACTGTTTCCCCATCTGTTTGCCATGAAATGATGGGACCAGATGCCACGATCTTAGTTTTCTGAATGTTGAGCTTTAAGCCAACGTTTTCACTCTCTTCTTTCACTTTCATCAAGAGGCTCTTTAGTTCTTCTTCATTTTCTGCCATAAGGGTGGTGTCATCTGCAAATCTGAGGTTATTGATATTTCTCCTGGCAATCTTGTTTCCAGCTTTTACTTCATCCAGCCCAGCATTTCTCATGATATACTCTGCATATAAGTTAAACAAGCAGGGTGACAATATATAGCCTTGACATACTCCTTTTCCTATTTGGAACCAGTCTGTTGTTCCATGTCCAGTTCTAACTATTGCTTCCTGACTTGCATACACGTTTCTCAAAAGGCAGATCAGGTGGTCTGGTATTCCCATCTCTTTCAGAATTTTCCACAGTTTATTGTGATCCACACAGTCAAAGGCTTTGGCACAGTCAGTAAAGCAGAAATAGATGTTTTTCTGGAACTCTCTTGCTTTTTCGGTGATCCAGTGGATGTTGGCAATTTGACCTCTGGTTCCTCTGCCTTTTCTAAAACCAGCTTGAAAATCATAGTAGCAGCAGTAAATTCAATGGTTGTAGCTTATGAGTAAGTGAAATAATTGACAGCTATGTTACAAGGAATAGGAAAGATGAATTAGGAACAGTTTGTTTAAGTTATACTCATGAAGAAGTATAGAGTTACTTGAAAATGGGTTTAGATTGGCTTTGTGACTGTGGATTGCAAAGTCTATGACTAACACTGAAAAAGTTAAAAAAGAAGTGTAATTGATAGGTTAAACAGCATCACATAAAGTGTTTAACTAAAACCACAGAAAGCATAAATATAGAAGACAAAAACAGAAACAAAGAACAAGTTCAGTGAATAGAAAATCATCATAAATACAGTAGACATTAGCTATGTCAATAACCACTTAAACCTTATTTGTCTAAAGACACCAATTAAAATACAGACTGTCAGAGTGGATCAAAAAACAAGACCCAGTTATATGTTGTCAACCAGAAATCCATTTTAAATATGGAAACACATATAGATTATAGATTAAAATGAAGGAGCTGAAGAAATATATACCATGCTAACACAAGTTAAAAGAAAACTGGAGTAGTTATATTAATTTCAGACAAAGCTGACTTCAGGACAAGGGTAATTATCAGGGATAAAGAGGGGTATTATGTAATGATAGCAGAGTCAATTATCCAAGAAGACATAATAGTTCTGAATAGATAAATCCGTAGAAACAGAAAGCAGATTAATATTTGCCTTTGAGGTATCTTTTGGGGTGGTGAAATGTCTTGGAACTAGGTAGTAGTTGAACTTTGTGAATGTACTTAATTATATTGAATTGTATACTTTAAAAAGGTTAACATTTCATCTTATATTATGGGAATTTTACCTCAATAATAAAAAAATAAAGCTGTAACAAAATTATGTATTTTCTAAATACTATTTGTGACTTATTATTAAAACAATAACTGCCTGGTGGTTATTGTTCTCACTGAACCCTTCTGTTGTCCAAGGTACACAATAACTGGTTGATCATAAGATATTTCTTCCCTCAAGCACTGGTTTTGCCTCAGAATCTTTCTTAGTACATACTCCAGAAAGTTACTATTAAAAAAAAAAATTCTGACTCTGAGCCAGGATGACATTTCCTGTCTCAATCTCACTTAATCTGCTAGCTAATACTTGACATTCCACCATCAAGGCTTCTCTCTTTTTGGTCTTTGACCTTTGTAAACATTCCACTGGAGATGTGTTACGGGTTGGGTGTCCAGAAATAACACTCTGTGCCAAAGATCTGGGTGCAAGAGGTCTAATGGAAATGGCCTGAAAGGGACGAGAAGCCGGATTGGACAAAGGGAGAAGCTAATCGATGATGTGCTTGCAATGGAGGCTGCAGCTGAGGCCACAGAGTGCTCTGGAGCTGGAATGGTACATACCTGGAGGTACCCTCGAATGAGGCAGAGACCTGATATCCTCCATGAAACAGTCACTGGAGGCACTGTGCTTCCTCTCAGCGAGAATTGTGACCTTGAACTTGGGCAGGTAATTCACACGGATGGACTGTGCTGAGCTGGCCATTAGGGAAATAAATGCATTGGTTCTGAAAGGAAGATCTGGGTGGCAAGCTATCACAGAGATACATTATAGCTACCAGCCAGATTTTACATTAGTGTGAATGAATTTAACCTCATTATGGAGTCAGGGAAAGCAAGCAGGCATGCCAAGGGCCCTGGAGCGGGCTGGAGGGTTACGGAAAGAGACTAAGGAGGTGGAAGAGAAGATGAGCATTTCTCTGACACATGGCAGCGATGTTCTCCAAATGTGTTTTCAACTCTTTTATCCCAATAAAAACTAGCTGTACTGCTTTGAGATGGATCATGAGCATGAACTTTGAGATTGTTATCTGTAGGAGAATCTGAATCTAATGTTTTATTTGTGGGCTTCCCTTGCCTGTCAGCTTCAAAAGGTCGCCCCTCTGGAAAAATGTCTTCCTTAGAGTCAAGAGGGTGAATTACCCATTTTGGCAGCCCACCCATAGTCAACTCTTACACTGGTAAAACAAGCACCACCCAGCAGGCAGTGTGTACTTAAAGGAGGAGAGACCAGGAATTGGATAGTTTTTCCCTGCAACCTAATTTAACTTCCTGTTGCAGTTAATGTGATTGCATAACAAACTCAGTGGTGAAAAACAACTATTTATTATGTTCACAGTATCTGTGGTTCGGGTATGCAGACAGGGCCCAGTGGGTACAACTTGTTTCTGCTGTGTGATGTTTGGAGCCCTGCTCAGCTGGAAAGTTCCAAGAGATCAAGACTGGAACTGTCAAAAAGCTTGCTCCCTCTCATGTCTGGCAATTGATGCTGTGCGTAGGTTTAGACCTTTGTAGGACTTGTTGCCAGAACACCTACATATGCTTTCTTCATGTAGCCCAGAAACTATTCATAACATTGTGGCTGGTTTCCAAAGGTGTGAGTCCAAAGAGAGAAAGCTAAGTAGAAGTTTCTTACATATTATATCTAGTGCCAAAGTTCTGGCCTCACGTCTGCCATGTGGGAGCTTGGGCAGTCACCAGCTTCTGTTCTGATACAAGGGGATGGAGTACAGACCCCACCTCAGTGGGAGAAATGTCATTCCCACTGTAAAATGTGGATGAATTAAATATATCGGTGTGGCTCTGCTGTATTTAAAATGGACAACCAAGGAGGCCCTAGCATATAGCACAGGAACTCTGCTCAATGTTATATGGCAGCCTGGATAGGAGGGGAGTTTGGGTCAGAATTGATACATGGATATATGTATGGCTGAGTCCCTTCCCTGTTCACCTGAAACAATTACAATGTTGTTAACTGGTCATGCCCCAACACAAAATAAAATGTTTAACAAAGAAGTTAGTCCTCATAATAAAAAGTTTGCCTTAAAAAACATACATTGATGTGGCCATCTTTGGAAAACAGTCTGTCACTCTCCCTTTTTCCTATAGACTCATTCTTTCAGTTTCAATAGAGGAAGACACCTGGTCAAAACTCACTGTGAGAGAAATGTGATTTGAGATTGGAGCTCCTGGGATGATAGGGGAATAACACACTTATTTCTGTAACCTAGAGCCTTATTCTGGTGACTCTCATATATCTTTTCATTTTTTTATAGCTGCCCTGGAAATGAAAATCCTAGATTTTACTGAGAAAAATTATTTCCCTTTTATATTTATTTTGACTTTGAAAATTGCTGATCTTGTGACCACACAGAAAGCTGGAACATTCTTCTTTACACTTTCTCAAAAGTTAGCAAGATCACCAGGAAGATGACTGTGTAAAGCGCCTTCACCACACTATTGGTTATGAACTCCAGATGGCCTGTGTACAACACTTTTTTATTTGGACAGGCTACCTAACACATGTCTCTTGCAAGTGCCCCACTGAAGACATTCATTAAGTAATAGTCAACAGAGTGCATTCATTTTTGAGGTTAATTCTGTTAAGTTTAGCTTTTGGAAAAAAATTAACTTCTGAAGGTAAGAGTGTCTGTGTTGTTTAACTGGACAGCACAGACTATGAAAACCAAGGTGATGGTATTTATACCTTTCTTGGCAGAAAAACTAGAGCTAACATCAGTGTTTACTGGTAATTATCTTGTTTCTGGCACATTGTATCCATCAATCCTTTCTTCTTTCATAAGATTATATTCTATTTTTTAATAAAAAATTGATCTTTAATTGTCCTGTATTCAATATATTGAATCTTGAAAGCGCTATTCTATCCATTTAGAATGAAGTCGTGGTATCAGTCATGATGATGGCATAGCTTCCTTGATGCATTTCAGCAAACGTGTGGAATCATATCAGTAACACTAGCACTTACTGGAAATCTACTCTAGATGAGGTATTATGCTAAGTACTTCACATTATCTCACTTAATCTTCACAACAACCCTGACTTCTGCACAATTACTCTGTGAGAATGTTGAGGTCGACGAAAGAGAAGTAACTTGTCCTGGTGAAGCTGTTTCAACTCAAGTTGCATCCAGAGCTTACCCTCTCTTTTTCTTCTTTTTTTTTAAGTAGCTCAGTTGTGTCTGACTCTTTGTGACCCCGTGGACTGTAGCCCACCAGGCTCCTCCCTCCATGGGACTCTCCAGGCAAGAACACTGGAGTGTGTTGCCATTTCCTTCTCACTGGTGTACAACAAAATGAATAAAAAAAAAAATTTGGTTTTGAACTTTTTTCACGGCCAAAGAGATTTTGTCAGTTATGTGAAAAGCTCTTGTGCGTGTGTGTGGCAGAGAGGGGCATGAGGGGGAATGGCACTGCCATGTCATCTTGACACATCTCTTAATGATAGGAGGCATGACTCTATCATGGCTTTTATTTGGACATGTTTGTTAGCCTTCTGCAGTTGTTTCAAGGAAATTGCATTAATTGGAAAAAAAATCTAATGACTTCTGTATAAAAGTTCTAGTTTCCCCCCACCCCCATGAGCAAGACAAGCAATAATATTGTTCTCAAAACACTAATTACATGAAAACTTATCAGATACAATTCTGGAGCAGCCGACACATCAGTTGACAATAATGTTGAGTTTTTCCACACAACCAAGGCACAGGGCTGCTTGGCACTGGCGGAGTTCTGGGATGGCTGTGCAGGTTGTGTCATGTTCCCTGAGAAACACCTCTCTCAGAATTTCTTCCAGATGTATAGTGGCTGACAAGGTTGTGTGGAAGGAATCTGAAGTAGAGAGCTGGGCATTTGGAAGAGCAAAGGGCATGAATGGAAGGCAGAGCACAGGAAGGGCTTTTGAAAAACAGCTGCGGGAGACAGAAAAGAAGTCGAGAAAAATGGATACCTTAGCAGAGAGACTGTGTTCTGCCATCTGTTGGAGGCTGAAAGGAGTGTAGAGACGCATGTAGAGAAGCTGATAGACCAAGAAAGAAGGTTATGGACTGTTCTGGTGTCCTTTAATATGCAGGAAATCATGCCGGGCTGGGTTAGAGAGGCTATGTAGTAATGACCCAGTGGACCAGAGAGCAGAATGATAGCTGGGCATCCCTGTGTGCCTAGAATGGGAAGGAATCTGCTAGTGGAGGGCAGAGGAGCCAGGTCTTTCTAGGGTAATTTTCATTTTACTCAGTATCTCTAAAGCCCAATGGTGACACTATAGACTAGAAGTAGGAAACAAAAATATGATTTGAAGAAGTAACTGATTAATAAAACTCTTTTGTCTCATAGGATTCTACTTCCTTGTCACATCTATTGTTGTTGCTGTTTTTCAGTGGCCAAGTTGTCTCCAGCTCTTTGTGACCCATGGACTGCAGCATGCCAGGCTCTCCTGTCCCTCACTATCTCCTGGAGTTTGCTCAAATTCATGTCCATTGAGTTGGTTATAACATCCAGTTATCTCATCCTCTGTTGCCCTCTTCTCCTCCTGCCCTCAATCTTTCCCAGCATCTGGGTGTTTTCCAGTGAGTCAGCTCTTGCATCAGGTGGGCAAAGTATTGGAGCTTCAGTTTCAGCATCAGTCCTTCCAATGAATATTCAGGACTGATTTCCTTTATGATTGACTGGTTTGATTTCCTTGCAGTCCAAGAGACTCTCAACAGTCTTCTCCAGCACCACAATTCTAAAGCATCCATTATTTGGTGCTCAGCCTTCTTTATAGTAGGAGAAGGAAATGGCAACCCACTCCAGTGTTCTTGCCTGGAGAATCCCAGGGACAGGGGCCTGGCGGGCTGCCGTCTATGGGGTTGCACAGAGTCGAACATGACTGATGTGACTTAGCAGAAGTAGCAGTTTCTTTATGGTCCAACTCTCACATCCATACATGACTATCGGAAAAACTAAAACTCTGACTACACAGACCTTTGTCAGCAAAGTGATGTCTCTGCTTTTTAATATGCTGTCTAGGTTGGTCATAGTTTTTCTTCTCAGGAGCAAGTGTCTTTGAATTTCATGGCTGCAGTCACAATCAGCAGTGATTTTGGAGCCCAAGAAAAGAAAATGTCACTGTTTCCACTTTTTCCCCTTTAATTTGCCATGAAGTGATGGGACTGGATGCCATGATCTTAGTTTTTTGAATGCTGAGCTTTTTCACTCTCTTCTTTCACTGTCATCAAGAGGCTTTATAGTTCTTCACTTTCTACCATTAGAGTGGTATCATCTGCATATCTGAGGTTGTTGATATTTCTCCGGGCAATCTTGATTGCAGGTTGTGATTCACAGCAGTTATTAAGGATCAGTGGGGATGACTATATCTATATTCCCATCACCCAGCTCAGTAGTTCCATCTTCTGAGTTCACCGCCAGTTGCTAAAAATATGTATGCATATTGTATGTAGTTAAGACATTGATTAGATACTTTACACATTACTTTTGCCACCTAACATTATGCCATATTTTTCCATGCTGGTATAGTCTCCATAAATGTAGCTTTGTTTTTGTTTTATTTTTTATATTTCCTTAAATAGATAAATTAACTGTTTTTCTGTTGGTGAGCAAAGAAGATAATTGTCTAAGTCAGTCAGTCATAAATATCTTTAGAATTCAGAAGTTGTACATACTAGTGAGAGGTAAAAGAATAGGGTGGTCAGTCAAACTTCATTTAATAAAATCATTTTTCATGGTTCTTAGAAAACCTGCAGATCATTTTCTTAACAACTGTTGCATATTTACTGCCATCACCAGAGTATGGATGTATTATGTTACCATTTTTGAATATGATCATTATATTTTAAATATGGTTGGTGGAATACTGTTTTCAAAAGACACTGCCTGGAGCTTTGTTTTGGATATTTTCAGAACAGTTTAGGACTTTACTACTATTTTGTAGAACTCAATGAAAATTCTCAATGGTTTTCATGACAGAGTGGTTGGGGTCGAGGGAGAGGCCCTAAGACTGAGATTCTGAACTCTACAAGCTTATACAAATAAGGAAACGCAAAGAAGGGTCTCAAGGTCTAAGGTACCTAAAATGATTAGGGGGCTTAGGAAAAGTAGACTGGATGACTGTTTCAAGTGTCTTCCATTTTAAAACAGATGTCTTGTATTCACTAGAGTCATTTAGGACATTTAAAGTATTTATGTAGTTGACAAAGCAAGAGCATGACTGAATGATGTGAGAATATCCAATCAGCTCAGTTATAAATGATGCTTTCTTCAACGTTGATTGAACTGACTTCATATTCCAATATCAAGTGGTCAGAGACAGCAATATACTTATAGATGTAAACAATAGTTTTTGTTTACTGAGTACCTAATATACATCAAGCACGAGTCTAAGCACTTTGTATCCATTAAGCTTATTTAATTGTCATAATAGCCTTATGAGGTGGGCACTATTATCATTCTCATTTTAGAGAAAATGAGATGCACTGAGTATAAGTAATCTGTTAAAGGTCACACAGCTAGTGGAGGACAGGCATTGGAATTTAGACAGTAGGAATCAGGAGCTTTTGTTCTTAGAAACCACTTTCTACCATCTGGATGAAAAATAGAGGTAATGGCAAGGAGGAGGAAGAAGGTGAGGAGGAGGAAGGTGAGGGGCAGGAGATAAATTTTTGTCATGAACCTTTTTATCATTAGTTGTTACTAAGTACTTATCTTTTCCAGACACAATACTCAAAGATTTACCTATATTTATTCTTGTGTAATCCTTATATAAATTCTGTGAGACAGATAAATATTTTCACTTTAGAGGTAAGAAATCTGAGTTAATTGACCTTTCCAGTTGACACAGATAAGATGTGGGTGAATTGGGATTTAGTCCAAATGCATAGGTGGAGGTCTACTTGCTCCAGAGCTCGTGCTGTCTTAAGTAAGGTGACCTTTTCCCTGAAACACTACCCAGAGGTGAAGCTTTAATCTAAACATATGTGCTTCTCATAAATTCTTGTAAAAATTATAATAATTATATTGGCACTGAATCACGCTCTATTTGTACTGAGGATGTAGATTTGCATGTAGGAACCAAATGCACTAAATAGTTGTCTGTCCAACAGAAAATCTTAGGTCTTGAAGAAGTTAAAAGGTCAAATCCTATCTCTGAAGATTTAATATGAAGATGAAGACTGAAATGTGTACTAAGTGCCTTGGAATCATCACTTATTCTATTTCTATAATGCACTTAGAATCCTAGATTGGCAGAATTAGAAAAATATTAGAGGTCATCTTGTTCAGTTTTCTCACTTTATGAATTAAAAATCAAACAACTAAGCAAACCTATAATGACTTCAGAGCTTAAGTGCTTCTTTTAAGATTCTTCTATTTTTCTTTTAAAATTCTTATTTTGAAAAATAAATATACTCTAGATGGAGCCCAATTAAGCAAAATAAATTCATTCATATGATAAAATTAGATTCTGAATTCATACTTCCTGTTCCACCAAGATAGAGTAACCCTATTCCTCCTGGTCTTGCCTCTTACAACTAAAAATCCCTGATATAGCACAATGAAAAAGCATAGGAAGAATCTGAAAGGTGGAAAGAAGGCTGGTTGCATAGGGATATGGGGACTTAAGGAATAGCATGGTGCTGAGTACCCTGAATTTCTTTATTGTCTCCTGCATTTCTTGGAGAGGATGGTACAGAGAACCCTAATCCAGAACAGACAATAAGCACAATTTTTTACAAAAAAAGCTCCATGAAAATCCCATTTGCCTAGTGAAAGCACTGTATAAACAGTGACGTAACACAGTGAAAAACTTGGACAATACACACCCTAGTCTAGTCAACTGCTAATGGAAAAACCTGCCCCCTGTGGTTTCAATGAAGCTGAATAGGGAGCAGATATTCTCCTCAACTGCCCTCTCCCTTGAAGTGGGTGGAGAACTCCCATTCCTCTACTGTGCGTTGTCAGCTGGGACAAACAGGATACTGGTAGCTCATTTCTCACACAGCAGATATAGATGGCCTTGCTTTGATTCCTCTACAGAGTAGTGTCAGCAGTACTTATCAAGGAGCTAATTTTCTGAACCCCACCCAGCAGAGGCAGTTGGAGCTCTGATTCTCCTGCCAGAGCAGCATTAGTAGGGTTTAGTAGCTGAGCCTCCAGGCTCACCATCATCAGAAAGACTTAATGAGGCAGTCTGAAGTGGAACCAGTTAACACTAGACTTCATTCTCATTGGTGTCAGTAAGGCTCAATGGGGAGATACCTGGCATCAGCGAGACTCAACAAGGTGAGGCAAGTCAGGGCTAGTCAACTCTCCACTTTTTAGCCACTTCTGATATCATTTGAGCCCAGTTAGAAACTGGATCTCCACACCCAGCATTAATGGGGTTGAATGATGTGGTAGGAGCTGAGACTTATTGGTATTCTGTTTCCTTCTCTCAACCTTCCGCGGCATCAATGGGGATCAGTGAATGCTGAGCTTCAGTTTCTACCCTGAAGTCAACAAAACTATGTGACTCATCCTTTATCAGGATCCCTGGGTTGGGAAGATCCTGTGGAGAGGGGAAAGACTACCCACTTCAGTATTCTGGCCTAGAGAATTCCATGGACCGTATAGTCCATAGGGTTACAAAGAGTCAGACACGACTGAGTGACTTTAACCTACGCTTACTTAAACTTACACCCCCACTGAAAAGCAATGAGATTGTGTAAATTTGCGCTACATTTTCTTTTGAGAATGTGTCAGATCTGTTGAAAGGGAAACTGAACTTACATCTAAGAAGCAATCAGAAACATGGAAATAGTAAAGATCAAAAACAATCTTTTGAAAAAAATCCAAAAAATCATAAACCTATAGCAAGACTGACAAAATTAAAAAGAAACAATGCACATCACCAATATCAAGGATGAAATAGAGGCTATCACTACAGGTCTTTTAGCCATTAGAAAATAATAAGGGAATACTATGAAAAACAGTACACAGATAAATGCAAATACTTAGAAGAAATTGATCACATCTTCAAAAATCAAATATTATCAAAACTCAACCAACATGAAACAGATATCATGGGTAGTGCTATAACCCCTAAAGAAAATGAATTTATTATTACTGTTCAGTTTCTAAGTCATGTCCTATTCTTTGTGACCCCCATGGACTGCATGCAGCACACCAGGTTTCCCTGTCCTTCACCATCTCCTGGAGTTTGCTCAAACTAATGTCCATTGAGTCAGTGATGCCATCCAACCATCTCTTCCTCTATTTATTATTAAATAGAATTTATTGAAACTTCCAAAAAAGAAATCTCCAGGCCCAGATGGTCTCACTTGAAAATTCTACTATAGCATTGAAAGCTCTTACCAGAACAATAAGGAAAAAGAAGGGAAGGAAGGAAGGAACTAGATGAAGGTATTAAGATGGAAATATGGAAAAAAGCCTGACCCTATGTGCAGATCATATGATTGTCCTCCTACAGAATCCCAAGTTATATACACAAAAAATGCTGGAATTAATAAATTAATTCCAAAAGGTCACCAGATACACACAAAATATCAACACATACAAAGTGCACATATTTCTGTATATCAACAATGAACATGTAGAAAAAAATTAAAAACACACAATTTATCAGAGGTCCAAAGAAATAAAAGTTTGTAGTTTAACTGAATGAAACTTGTATAGGATCTGGAACTGAAAATTTAAAAAATGATGATAAAAGAAATCAAAGACTTACATAAAACTTATATGGAAAGGTACAGAACTCAGAATAGCTAAAACAATCTTGACAAGGATAAACCTGGAGGCATTACTCTAGTCAATATAAAGGCTGACCTCATAGCTACAGTGATAAAGACAGTGTGGTATTAGCTGAAAGATAGGCACAAAGATGGATATGACAGAATGGAGAACCTCTAAATAGAAAAATGCCCTCAAATGATTTTTGACAAAGATGCAAAAGCAGTTCTGCGGAGATAGGAGAGTCTTTTCCACACATGGTGCTAGGGTAATGTGCCAATTCATATATCAGAAAAGGAAAGAAAAAAAAATCAACCCAACCTCACACTTTAATAAAAACTAACTCAAAATGAATAATGGACTGAAATGATAAACACAAAATTCAGAACCATAAAATTTTTAGAAAATGGAAGGGATGATATTCAGAACTTTGAACTACATAAAGAGATATTAGATTTAACAACAAAAGCATGGTCCATAAATGAAAAAAAAAGTTATAACCTAGACTTCATCAAAACTAGAACTTTTGCTGTATGTATATATATATATCACTCATATGACTTTGACAGGACAAGCTATAGACTGAGAGATATTTGCAAACATATTAGACAAGTGATTATTGTCTGGACAATAATGACATCTCAGAACTCAATAGTAAAAAGCAAATAATGTCACTTCTGGTTCTGTCCTAGCACTTAAGGAGCTTAGAAATCACCCTTTCATCTTGACAAATGAAAAGATGAACAAACTGAAAAATCAACAACTCCTTAAATCCATCAGAGAGTGAAGTCACAAGGCAAATTGTAGCATCCAAAGCTGTAAAGACAATCTGGAAGATACAGGCCATCATATACTACAGAAGTAGAAACTCATAAGCAGAAACCTCTGCCGAAACAGTACAGAGGTAGGAAAAGCTGAACTGCAACTGACAAATGGTTGGAAAACTCAGTGTGGACAAGTTTGAAAGTTAAAAATTTCAGGGGGAGCACCTAAGTTTTTGGCAGTTTTACCTCCAGGAGCTCTACCAGGTCCTCACAGTAAATGTCAGAGAAAAGTCCAGAACATTCTGTTCTCCTTAACAACACTGCCCTCAAAAGAAACTATTTACCAGTCTAATCTGGTGGCATCTGGTCCCATCACTTCATGGGAAATAAATGGGGAGACAATGGAAACAGTGTCAGACTTTATTTTTTTGAGCTCCAAAATCACTGCAGATGGTGACTGCAGCCATGAAATTAAAAGACGCTTACTCCTTGGAAGGAAACTGATGACCAACTTAAATAGCATATTAAAAAGCAGAGACATTACTTTGCCCACAAAGGTCTGTCTGGTCAAGGCTATGGTTTTTCCAGTGGTTATGTATGGATGTGAGAGTTGGACTATAAAGAAAGCTGAGCCCTGAAAAATTGATGCTTTTGAACTATGGTGTTAGAGAAGACTCTTGAGAGTCCCTTGGACTGCAAGGAGATCCAACCAGTCCATCCTAAAGGAAATCAGTCCTGGGTGTTCGTTGAAAGGACTGATGCTGAAGTTGAAACTCCAGTACTTTGGCCACCTGATGCGAAGAACTGACTCACTGGAAAAGTCCCTGATGATGGGAGGGATTGTGGGCAGGAGGAAAAGGCGACGACAGAAGATGAGATGTCTTGATGGCATCAGCGACTGGATGGCATAAGTTTGAGTAAACTCTGGGTGTTGGTGATGGACAGGGAGGCCTGGCATGCTGCGATTCATGGGTTCATAGTCAGACACAACTGAGCGACTGGACTGACTGAATCTCGTGGAATTTTATCAGAGACTAATCTATGTGTGGGAAGGGAAATAAATACCTAATTCTAGTCAGCTCTAGCCTTTCATGTGGGGGAAGGGAAATGCTCAAATCCAGCCCTCTGTAGCCACCATAACCCATCTAAGGGGTAAGGAAAGTGAGATGCACTGTGAAGTTCACAGCCCAGAGGCGTAGGCTCACCAAGACTTAGAGACCTAATTATAGGACTGTGGAACCCATTCCCTCCCCCAACACCTTTTCACCACATTACTAAAAGCCTTTTTACTGACCTTTCTACCCAGTACATTCTCCCTGCCTTTCAACCAAGAATCACAAGGCACCTTAAAAGGCAAAAACAAAGTTTGAAGAGACTTAAAAAGCATCAGGACCAGAGTCAGATATGGCTGTAATGTTGAAATTACCAGACCAGGAATTAAAATAAAAAAAAAAAAACATGATTCAATACAAAAAGACAAGATTTAAGAACAGATGGATAACATAAGCAGACAGATGGAAATTGTGAATAGAATCAAAAAGAAATGTTAGAGGTGAAAAATACTTTAACAGAGATAAAGAATGCTTTTGATGGCCTCATTAATAGATGGGACATGGTCAAGGAAAGAATATCTGTGCTTAAGGATATGACAGTAAACATTTCTAAAACTGAAAAGCAGAGAAAACAAACAAACAAACAAAAAAACCCAGACTATTCAAGATCTGTGAGACAACTACAAAAGAGGCAAAAACGCATAATAGGAAGATCAAAAGAAAGGAACAGAAGAGGTGTTTGAAGCATGCTATAAGACTGAATGTTTGTGATCTCTACAAATTCGTGTTGAAATCCAAATCCACAATCATGCTGTTAGGAGATAGGGACTGTGGTATACTGTTAGGAGCTCTTCCAGCCTTCCCTAAAAGGTCATACAACTTTTGCTAAGGTCACAGTACATTGGGGAGAAAAATCAAGCCTTTCAGGGTCCACTGTACACAGGCTCTGAGCTGACATTGATTCCAGGAGGTCCAAATCATCACTCTGACTAGCCAGCCACAGAAGGGGCTTCTGGAGGTCAACTGATCAATGGAGTTTTAGCTGGGGTTATCTCACAGCAGGTCTAGTGGGTCCTTGAACCCACTCTGTGGTTCTTTTCTAGCTCCAAAATGGCATAATTGGAATAGACATACCTAACATTTGGCAGAATCCCCACATCGTTCCCTGACCTAGTGGAGTGAGGACTATTATTCAATGAAAGGCCAAGTGAAGGCAATTACAATGGCTCTATCTAGGAAAATGCTAAATCAAAAGCAATACTGCATCCCTGGAGGGATTGCATGGACTAGTGCCATCATTAAGCACCTGAAAGATGTAGGGGTAGTGATTCTCACCACATCCCAATTCGACTCTCCTACTTGACCTGTGCAGAAGACATATATATCTTGCTGAATGACAGTGGATTATCATAAACTTAACCAGGGGATGACTCTAACTGCAGCTGCTGTACCAGATGTTGCCTCATTGCTTGAGCAAATTAACACATATCCTGATACATGGTATGCACCTACTGATCTGGCAAATGCTTTTTCTCCATCCTTGTCCTAAGGCCCACCAGAACTTTATATGACATTAGGGAATTTCAAATTTAAACAACAGTGAGACACCACTACACATCTATTAGAATGGCCAAAATCCCAAACACTGACAATGCCAAGTGCTGGTGAGGATGTGGAGTAACCTCTTATTCTTTGCTGGGAGTGCAAAATGGTACAGACACATTGGAAGACAGTTTGGTTTCTAACAAAACTAAGCATATTCTTACCACATGATCCAGCAATCACACTCCTTGGTAATTAACCAAAGAAACTGAAAACTTAGGTCTACACGTAAACGTACATGGACGTTTACAGCAACTTTATTCATAATTTCCAAAACTTGGAAGCAATTCTTTAGTAGGCGATTAGATAAACTGTGATGCATCCAGATAATGAAGTATTCAGTTCAGTTCAGTCACTCAGTCATGTCTGACTCTTTGCGACCCCATGGACTGCAGCATACCAGGCTTCCCTGTCCATCACCAACTCCTGGAGCTTGCTCAAACTCATGTCCAACGAGTCAGTGATGCCATCCAACCATCTCATCCCCTGTCGTCCCCATCTTCTCCTGCCTTCAAACTTTCCCAGCATCAAGGTCTTTTCCAAGGAATCAGTTCTTCATTTCAGGTGGCCAAAGTATTGGAATTTCAGCTTCAGTATCAATCCTTGCAATGATTATTCAGGACTGATTTCCTTTAGGATGAACTGGTTGGATCTCCTTGCAGTCCAAGGGACTCTCAAGAGTCTTCTCCAACACAATTCAAAAGCATCAGTTCTTTGGTGCTCAGCTTTCTTTATAGTCCAACTCACATCCATACATGATTACTGAAAAAACCAAAGTTTTGACTAGATGGACCTTTGTCAGCAAAGTAATGTCTCTGCTTTTTAATATGCAGTCTAGGTTAGTCATAGCTTTTCTTCCAAGGAGCAAGCATCTTTTACATGGCTGCAGTCACCATCTGCAGTGATTTTGGAACCCAAGAAAATAAAGTCTGTCACTGTTTCCATTGTTTCCCCATCTACTTGCCATGAAGTGATGGGACCAGATGCCATCATCTTAGTTTTCTGAATGTTGAGTGTTAAGTCAGCTTTTTCACTCTCCTCTTTCACTTTCAGTTTCATCAAGAGTCTCTTTAGTTCTTCTTTGCTTTCTGCCATAAGGGTGGTGTCACCTGCATATCTGAGGTTATTATTAATAACCTCAGAAAATATGCAATATTATCCAGTGCTAAAAAGAAGTGAACTATTAGGTTATGAAGAAACATGAATGAAACTTGAATGTGCATTAGTGAAAGAACTCAATCTGGCAAGGCTAAGTACTATGTAATTTCAACTTCAAGGCATTCTGGAAATGGAAAAACTATGGAGACTATAAAAAGATCAGTGTTTGCCAGGGATTGGGTGAGGGGGATGAATAAACAGAGCACAGATAAATTTTAAGGCAGTGAAACTATTCTACATGATACTACAATGGTGGATACATGTCATTATGCACTTGTTCAAACCCATAAAATGTATGAAAACAAGAGTAAAGTCTAAACTATGACTTTAGTGATAATGATGTGTCAATATGGTTTAATTGAGTTTAGTAAGTGTACAGTTGTGGTGGGAGATGTTGATAGTGGGGAAAGTAATGTGTGTACAAGGCGTATTTTGCTCTGAACCTAAAACTTCTCTAAAAAATAAAGTACATTAAATTAAAGAAACACAAACAATTTAATTAGATAATAGGCAAAATGCACAAACAGATGTTCCACCAAACAGAATATATTAATAACCTGTAAGCATGTGGAAAATGTACAGCTTTAGCCATTAAGAAAATAAAAATTAAAAACCACAATGAGATTTCAGAATGGTTGAAATAAAAAATTGTGACAACAACAAATATTGATGATGATGTGAATAAACTAAACCATTCATACAGAGCTAGTGGAACTATATAATGGTAAAGTTGCTATAGGAAACAATTTGACAGTTACTTAAAGAAAAAAAAAAACTAACTAAATATGCAAAATAATCATAAGATCCAGCAATGATGTTTCTAGATTTATCCTCAAAAAACGGAAATGTATTTTTACGCAAAAACCTATACACAAATGTATATAGAAGTTTTCTTCATAATGGCCCCAAACTGGAAAAACCCTAAGTATCCTCCAGTGAGTCAGTAGTTAAGCAAACTGTGCTGTGTCCATACTTTGGAGTACTGCTGCTGCTGCTGCTAAGTCACTTCAGTTGTGTCCAACTCTATGCGACCCCTAGACAGCAGCCCACCAGGCTCCTCCGTCCCTGGGATTCTCCAGGCAAGAATACTGGAGTGGGTTGTCATTTCCTCCTCCAATGCATGCATGCATGCTAAGTTGCTTCAGTCATGTCCGACTCTGTGAGATCCTATGGATAGCAGCCCACCAGGCTCCTCTGTCCACGGGATTCTCTAGGCAAGAACACTGGAGTGGTTTGCCATTTCCTTCTCCATTTGGAATACTACTCAGTAACAGAAAAGGAATAATAAGTTGATAGAAGAAGCAACCTGAATTGATCAGCAGAGTGTAAAAAACCATTCTTAAAGGTTACAAATAATATTATACAAAATTTTGAAATGGCAAAATTCTAGGAAAGGAGGAAAGATTAGTGGTTCCAAGGAATTAATGAAAGGGTTGTAGTAGGAGAAAGGTTAGTGTGTGGCTATTTAAGGGCAATATGAGATATTCTTGTTTAGTATTTTGACTGTATCAGTATCAATGGCCTGTTTGTGGTATTTTGAAATAGATTTGCAAGATGTTACCACCAGAGGAGCTAGGCACAGGATTTAAAGGAATTTCTTTGTATTATTATAATTGCCTGTGAGTAGAATATTAGCTTAAAATAAAACATTTAATTAAAAACATAGTATGTAACAGTATTATTCACAATTGGCAAAAGTTGGAAGCAACTTAAACTCCCATCAAGCAATGATTGGATAAACTCAATATTATATGTTCACAAAATGGAATATTATTCAGTCATAAAAAGTAATGAAGAATCTATACTTGCTACAACATGGATGAACCTTGAAAACATTATGCTAAGTAAAGGAAACCAGACACAAGACCAAATATTGTTTGACTGTGGATTTGTGTGAAATATCCAGAATAGGCATATCCATAGAGACAGAAGGAGGATTAGTGGTTGCCAAGGAGTTGGGGGAATGATACTTAATGAGCTTGAAATTTCCTTTTGTAGTGATGAAAAGATTCTGGAACCACATGTTATTGTTGTTTGCACAAATGTGAATAATACTTAATGCCACTGAACTGTTCACTTTAAGATAGTATAGATATTTGTGTGTATTGTGTGTATTTTATACCACAGTACCAAGAAAAATTGCTAGAAAATGAGATATCAATATATGAGAATATTTATTTGGGGGTGAGTGTATTATAAAGCATTTTTATTTTCTATTTTTATGCTTATACTTGATGAATCTTTTAAATGAGCATGTATTAATTTTGCTAGCATAAAAGTTAAAGAAAGAAATAGCAATGCATGTACTCTATTACTTAAACCTAGCATTCAAGAAAAGTTGGAGTGAAAAGAAGAAGATTTAAAACTTTCTTTTTATTATTGTTGTGGTTCAGTCACTAAGTCATGTCTGACTCTTTGCACTCCCATGAACTGCAGCACACCAGGCTTCCCTGTCCTTAACTATCTCCCAGAGTTTGCTCAGACTCATGTCCATTGAGTCAATGATGCCATCCAACCATCTCATCCTCTGTCACTCCCTTCTCTTGCCCTCAATCTTTCCCAGCATCAGGGTCTTTTCCAGTGAGTCAGTTCTTCTCATCAGCTCTTTTTATTATGGAAAATGACAAACAAAAGCAAAAATCACATAGAATAGTAAAATGAACCTTTACTCATCCATTGTCCAGCTTTGACATTCATCAGCTGAACATTTTATCTACATCCCTCCTACTCAGAAAGTATTATTAATAGTAAAAATTGCTGTCAGGTGTTAAAAAAGTATGTGTTCTGAAGTGAGGCATATCTGTATTTTAATCTCAACTCTGGGAGTTGAGACACTTGGATTTGAATCCTAGTTCTCTTGACCAATCAGAGGGAGCCTTGGGCTGGTTACATAACCTCAGTTTCCTCCTCTGTCAAAAATAATAATCAAATGTGACTCATAAATGATGTGAAAAAAGAAGCATCAATATATGATACAGGTTACTAAGCTAATTGTATTAACTATCTATGTTTTTAAAATAATGTATCTGTAAGCCAGACAACCAAATATCTGGATTTTTAAGCCAAATTTACCTACATGTGAGTTTATTAATGTACATTTGAACTTTCACTTTTTTTTAATGTGCTCTTAAAAGTGTATGTTTTTCAATGTTGATGAAAAAGTTTTTACAAAAAAGCATTTGTGTATGTTAAGTAAATTTCCCTGATACTCAGATCTAATTTCATTTTGTTTTAGGATAGGTTTTTTTGATTCTGGGTCATTACCAAGTGATTCTGGTTTGCTGCAAATGTAAGGCTTTACAGGCCTTAACTCTTAAGCAGTGCTGTAAGTTCATCTTCCTGTTCTGCAAAGGCAAGCAGGTTAATTCCCTCATAAGAGAAGGGCTGTTAGAGTCACATGAAGGAGCCCTTGTGGACAAATCAGATCAGTGAATTCACCACAGTGCTAATGGCTTCTCCATTCAAGTAAAAATCCAACCACTACCTTGCATGGCCCTGGTGCCCGACAACTGTAAAGTGTTTTACAAGCACTTTTAACAAGCCTGTCTCACATCAACCCGGGGGCACAAGCTGAAATAGATAGGCTTTCTTTCTAATAGCAAAATATGTCCTTTCATTTGGTGTTTTTTGAGTACCTGACATGTCCCACATCCTATGTGAGGCATTAACAATACAAAAATGTGCAAGGCAGAGTCAGTGGTCTAGCTGGTTGCAAAGTTAGAAGAGGAGTACAGTTTGAACTCATAGATTCTGGGGATTTGTGATTGGTTTCACCAGCTGTAACTATAAGTTAAAATTTATCATTTGCTTTCTACACTCTCCCATTTTATTAACCCATTTTTTGGGAGTCCACTCTGTTCCAGGCACGTGCCAGGTACTGAAGTACAAGTAGTCCCTGCTTTCACAGTGCTTGTGTTGCAGGCTTCGACTTGGATAGAACTGATGAAAAATGGTTTAAATAGGGAAAGAATCTGAAAGCAGAGACAGTAGGAGTTATAAAACACCTTTTTTGCTTTGAGCTATTGGAAAAATGAAGTTGTCACTTACTAGGATGGGAAAGACCATAAGGATAGATGGTTAAGAAACAAAAGCCAAGAGCTAGACATTGGATATATTAGGTTTGTGTTTAGATGTCTCATTGGAAATTCAGAGTAAGCAGTTGACTATATGAACCTTGAGTAGAGGTGAGTAATCTGGGCTCAAGATAAAGATTTTAGAATTACCAACTTCTGGGTGGCATTTAAAGTCAAAAGACTAGAAAGTCAGTGAAGGAGTGAGGGCAGAACCATTGGAGACTGAAAAATAATAGCCAGTAAGTGTAGGAGAGAAACCAGGAGAGAGTAGCATCTTAGATGCAAAGTGAAAAAGTAACTCAGGTAAGAAGGAGTGATCAAGTATATCAAATGTTACTTAATTTATCCATTAATCTTGTATGGAGGGCTCATTCTTTTCTAAGCACTGTGCTAGGTGCTTGGGATGCAAAGCTGAACAAAATAGGATTCTTACCCTAGAGGAGCTCACAGTCCAGTGGAGGAGATGGCCAAGTAAGCAGACCATGGTGATATAGAGTGATCAGTGCCAGAAGAGTCATGCACAGGGTACCACAGAAATGTGTGCCTACCCTATCATGTGACTTTCCTCTCAGACCCTTAGAGGCAAATGATAGGTGTGAATAGATATTTTTTATTAGCATAGTACATTGACTGATTGCTACAAGATATATAGTAAATAACATTCCAGGTTTTATTTGCTAAGAGGTGAGTTAAGTATAAGCCAGGTCTCTTGGGAGGTATTTTTCGGAATAGGCAAGGTATTGTTACAGTCATGAAAAAGATTGGTATTCATACTCATCTACTTCTTATTCAGACTCGAATTATACATTGTGAAAAAGTGTAAAAATATATACTGGTCTAAATACATGGAAGCAGCAGACAAATGTTCTTTATCTAAAACAACTGGGGTTCCTTAAGGACACTTTCTCAAGGATTAGAGGAGTGGACCGGCAAAATTAGCAATGTATACAGCTTCCAGGGGCAGCTGCCTGTTTCCTCAAGCAACTTGACCATTTTGATTCAGTTCACGCAAATTATCATTTCAGTTAAAAATAGACATTTGCTTGACTTGCGTTACTCTTCTGTAGACAAAAATAATGGCATCATTGACTTAGTGGATTTGTTCATTTTAACACCCCCTTTCCTCACCTTCAGGTTGCAGTGCGTACTCCTCGGTGCGACACACAAAAACCTTCATAGAGAATGTAAAACAGAAGAGTTCAGGTCACTTACTCCAGAGTCAGTCTGCCTGGGTTTGAATCCTGGACCCACTGTTCATTAGCTGGGTAACTTTGGACAAGTTATTTGGCTTCTCTGGTCATTAGTGTCCTCACCTGTAAAGTGGGGGTAATAAGAGTATGTAACTCAAAGGGTCATTGTATTGAATATTCTGTGCAAGAGACATAGAAAGTGATCTACAGCATAGTCACTGCAGTGTGAAGTGAAAGTCGCTCAGTTGTGTCCGACTCTTTGTCACCCCATGAACTATACAGTTCATCGAATTCTCCAGGCCAGAATGCTAGAATTCTTCAGGCTGGAATACTTCTCTAGGGGATGTTCCTAACCCAGGGATTGAACCCAGGTCTCCCGCACTGCAGGTGGATTCTTTACCAGCTGAGCTACAAGGGAAGCCCCATTGCAATATAAGTGTTTGCTGTTATCATCTGGCTCAACTCTGCTGATCTGACCTCATTAGCTGTCACTCACAGACATGACACCTCCCTCCAGACAACCAGAGCTGCTCCAAGAGGAGAGCAGAGAAAAAACAGCCAAGAGGTTTTTACAGTGATCCAAACCAGAGCTGAGGGTGCCAGAGGAGATAGAACTAGACTGACTCAGATTATCTAGTTTGAAACTTGAGCTGACAGTATTCCTAATGGATTACACATGTATGGAAGTTCAGGGAAAGAAATGTTAAAAAAAAAAAAGAAGAAGAAAAAAAAGAAAGAAAAGACTTCTACACTTTGCTGTACAGAAGAAATTAACACAACATTGTAAATCAACTATACTTTAATCATTTTTTTAAAAAGGACTCTTAGTTTTGTTTTGTTTTTAACTAGAGCAATTGGAGAAAAACAGCTTGGGAGAGGAGCAGGTATTCTGCTTAAGACATGTTATGAACTTTGAACACCTCCAAGTGGAAATGTCAAGTAGGCAGTTGAACAATGCACCTGGAATTCAGGGGGAGAAGTCAGAGCTGCAGTTATTAATTCGAGAATCATCTGTATAGAGATAATATTTAAGATGCAAAGCCCTAAGAGTAGTTGTAGTTACCTAGGGCCTGATAATAGTAGCATGGATCTTTTAAGACTATTATGAGGATTATATGAAAAAACCAAGTAAATTACTTGGCACCTTTCCCAGCATATAATATGCATGCAATAAATGATGTCTTGTTATGATTATTATTAAGAATAATATATTACTAACGGAAATTTTGGTAAACCTCCATTATTCCTTACAGCTGTGCTCCCCAACATTTTCCCGATCATGGGCACACACAGAAAATGGGAACACTTGCACAACAGTCTAAGATAAGCTTCACCGCCAGAGGTTTGGGTTCAGTTGCTGCCCCAAGGGATGTGGACGTCGACTGTTAGTGCAATACTGTGACACACGGGTTGGGAAATTCTGGCCTAGAACCTCACGACTTAAAGTGTGGTGTGTGGCTGAGAAGCCTGGGCCTCAACTGGGAGCTTGTTTTCTGATGAAGAATCTCTGGCCCATTGGATCTGAAGCTGCATTTTTATAAGCTTCCCAGATGATTCTTGTATAACTTAAAGTTTGAAGAACACAGGTTGATAGGACTGTTGTGCAACATTTAAACAATATTCATTAAAACCGATGTACATTAATTGCCAAATTTGAGATGATTATTTCTTCTTTTCTCCTCCCTTTCCACACAATGTATATACTGTGTCTCTGATGTGGTGTGCATATGGAGAAATCTTATGGGTTTGTTTTGGCCTTGAAGGACTTCTCTATAAAGTGGGAAAAGCTCTAGGGTTCTTTGTTTGCTTAATTAAGTGTTTTCTATTTTACAAGGGTACTTTATACCCACACTGTAGCCATGTCTATACATGATGACTGGCGTGGGACCATCGCTTCCCCTTACAGCTGTGATCGTTTATCTCAGTGTTGGAGTTCTTGGTGGGAAACTTGACACATCACTTGGAGCTATATTAATGGCGCTGCTGAACTGAGCAAATTTCATTTGGCCTAGGAGAATAACTCTGAAGCACACTGAAGAAAGGAGGAACGTATTGACTACTCTTGGTTTAGATGGGGGGAGGGGTGGATGACTAATTCAGACCTCCACAAAATCTCAGCTCTTCCCAGATCAAAGATTTATTTCCTGAATTACCCAGTTAATTTGATTACCCAGTTAATTTGATGAGTCAGAATTTTCATACCAAAGACTGGGCTAACTTGGCTGATAATTACTCAGTTATATATTTTCATGTTAAACTATTTAAAATAATCAAATTAAAAGCTGTAATTAAAATATTGATTTTTTTTTTTTTAAGTTTTGAAAGGTCCTCACCTCCTTCCCTAGCAAGTGGGATCTTGGCACTGTCTGTCACACTGTATCTGGCCTGAATCACAACTGTGCATTGAGCCGAGGAAATTCATCCATTAGACATTCCAGAACCAAAAGACATGAGTCAGGAATCAAAGAGAAAGATCAAAGGAAATGTTAGGCCAGAAAGAGAGGCAGAACCTGGGTAGAAGTTTCCTCCCTCATCTTCAACTGAAAACAAATAGGAGTGGTGTGTCTGTCTGGGGTAGGGCAGAGCCTGGAGACATGCTTATGCATTCAATCCTAGAAGAAAAGAGCTTATTATGGTACCCACTGGTAGTGGTGTTAGTCACTCCATCATGTCTGACTCTGTCCATGGAATTTCCCAGGCAAGAATACTGGAGTGGGCTGCCATTTCCTTCTACAGGAGATATTCCTGACCCAGGGATTGAACCTGGGTCTCCTGTATTGCAGGTGGATTTTTTAATCATCTGAGCCAGCAGGGAAGCCACAGCCTTGCCCATAAATAGTCAGGGAGTGTTTAGAGGCAGAAAAGGTGTTTACATGGAACATCTTTGAGTTTAGTCACCCAGGGGTTCACTCTGTAAGCTCCACAAAGTTTTCTGACTGCCTGCTCTGTAATGCTTAGGGGCAGTATGGCTTTTGAAGTGTTTCTCACATATTCATGAGGAACTAAAGAGGCAAAGCTCTCCCAGTGGCAGAAGTTGATGAAGGAGGCTCACTGAGCAAAGGAATTCTAGTGGAAGAGGGCTCTAGACACAGAGGAAGCCAGTTCAGCTTACTGCGTGACTATGGACTAGGTCCTTTCTTTCTTGGAGGCTCAGTTGGCCTCTTTGTTAAACAGTTTGGACTAAATGAACTGAAAGGGCTCTACTGACTCCGATATTTTATAATTCTAGGCAAGCTGGCAATGTCAACCTGAATTTCAGGAAGTGATATGTCAGAATTCCTAAAAATAGCCCTAAAACTAAAATCTCAACTGATATTATCCTTAAAAATATTTCTTTTTTAACAACAGCTGTAGGGAAAGAAATCTGTGGTAGTGAGGTAATAGAACTTTAAATTGGGGAAATTTTAGGAGGGGAAACCAGATAAAGTCCTTGGTTCCATGCTCCATCCATCTTGAAGCACTCCAGGATATAACCTAGAGAATGCTTGTGTTATGGGACAACATAGGGAAGAGAGATGGTTCTTTTTTTAAAATTTTTATTTTACATTGGAATATAGTTGATTTACTATGTTGTGTTAGTTTCAGGTCTATAGCAAAGTGATTCAGCTGAGTCTGTTTTTGTTTTGTAGATAAGTTCTTTTGCATCCATTTTTTTTAAGATTCCACATACAAGTGATATCTTTTGATATTTGTCTTTGTCTGACTTCCTTCACTTGGTTTGATAATGTCTGGGCCCATCCATGTTGCTGCAAGTGACATTACTTCATTCTTTTTAATGGCTGAGTAGTATTCCATTGTATATATATACCACATCTTCTTTTTCTGTTCATCTGTTGGTGGACATTTAGGTTCTTTCATGTCTTGGCTATTGTGAATAGTGCTGCTATGAACATTGGGGTGCATCTATCTTTTCAAATTATGGCCTGGAAGATAAATGATTCTTGATGCTGACTTTACAGTGCTCTGTAGACAACCTTCAGTTGCTATGGCCAATCAGAAACAAACAGCAATCAGAATCATCAGGGGGAAAAACAAGTATTTTGTATGTTGAAAATATACAGGGTGAAATAAAAGCATGCCATTTAAAATTATCTGTAGGAATTTCAAGAGAGCAAATATCATGTAATATACTATCTTTGTTCAGTCTGTATTTTCAGAGAACACAATGGCATAGCAGGAATTTTCACTTTTGTAGAATGTTTTTTTCAGGACACATCACCCTAATTAAAATTTTCCCCAATACTAAAAAGCACATGCATTTAGATCACTGAGTATATTTCCCATTTCAATTAATATTCATGCAAGTGAGAAATCATAAAACTACAATGTAAAATTGAATAACAATAAAATGACTAAGATTTTCTAAAATGAAATGTAAATATTGAACATGCCTCCGTTTTTCATTCCAAGTAGTTACAAACCACACTGACTCTTAATCATGGTGCAAACTATGGAAATCCATCAGCCAACACCAGGCTAAATTTCAAGTAAATCACATCTGCTTATACAAGCTCAGTTTGCAAAGGTTTTTGGAACTCAAGGAAGAGCTACTCCATCAGCAGTTTCTCTATCATTCTTCACACAGTCCTTTACTATTAGGTGAGTTATATGAATGGACCAACTTTTTGGCTTGAAATTGGAGCATCTGTGTTTGTATACCTGCTTTGCCATTACTCTTGGCTGTGTGGCTTCTGGGAAAATCACTTAACTTCTTAGATCTTCCATTTCCTCAACCATAAAAGAAATGGGAATATCTATTTTCATGAGACATTTGTGTCAAATAAGATACAATAATAAGATATAATAAAAGATCTTTCCACCTAGTAAAGCACAATAAAACCATGGTGTAGTGAATCTATTATGTAAAACTGTATAACAAACCACTGCTAAGCTTAGTGACTGAAAATAATAACCATTTTACTATTTCTCATTGTTCTGAGCTTCTGGAATTTGGGAAAGGCTTTGCTAGGCACTCTGGCTTGGGGTTTATCATGTAGTCATAGGGCCTCTCCGTATGTTCTCTCCACATGGGCTAGTTGGGCTTTCCTCACAGTATGGCAGGGTCAGGGCAGTTCCATTGTTTACGTGGTGGCTGGCATTCTGCAGAAGGACTGTCCCCAGCAATGATGCAGAAGTGCATGGCATTTTTATGACTTAGCTTTGGAAGTCATATAGCATCTCTAGTGATCAAGGTAGTTACAAAGGTCCAAGTTCAAGGGAAAGGGACATACATCCAGCTCTACATTCAAAATATGTCAAAGTCTTAGAGTAAAACAAGCATGTGGCATAGGGATATTGCTGTGATCATCCTGGAAAAGCACAATCTGCACATATAGTATTAAAACCAAAATGTTCTATCATTAATGCTGGCCTCATTTAAAAGGTCTCATTCCTCTACAAAACCACTCCTGCAAGAGCACCATCCCATTGATTAGTTTAGAATAACATTGATACCTCCCTCAATCCCCTTTTAATTTGCAAAGGATAATATTTCATACAACATGATGCATGTGTTCTGGGTCATATAATATTATACATACTTTATGTATGATATTAATAATCCTTATCTAACTTGGTAATGTAGAGACTATTCCCATTTTACTAAGGAGTCTAAGATGCTTTTGAACTGTAGTGTTGGAGAAGACTCTTGAGAGTCCCTTGGACTGCAAGGAGATCCAACCAGTCCATCCTAAAGGAAGTCAGTCCTGGGTGTTCATTGGAAGGACTGATGCTGAAGCTGAAACTCCAATACTTTGGCCACCTCCTGAGAAGAGTTGACTCACTGGAAAAGACCCTGATGCTGGGAGGCATTGTGGGCAGGAGGAGAAGGGGACGACAGAGGATGAGATGGTTGGATGGCATCACTGACTCAATGGACATGAGTTTGGGTAGGTTCCAGGAGTTGGTGTTGCACAGGGAGGCCTGGCGTGCTGCGGTTCATGGGGTCTCAAAGAGTCGGAGACGACTGAGCGACTGAACTGAACTGAACTAAGATTCGGAGAAATTAGCTAATTTGCTCAGGTCACAGAAATCAAATTTGGATTTGTCACTTCTTTTTCATGGCCTCTCTCTTTAATAGTAAATGCTTAAATAACACTTAAGTTCCAGGCACTCTCTCTCTCTCTCTCTCTCTCTCTCTCTCTCACACACACACACATACAGTGTTCACTCAAAACTGTGAAGTAAGCACTATTAATAACTCCATTCAATACACAAGAAAGAGGATCAAAGAAAAATTATGTAACTTGTCCAAAGCCAGAGATCTGGTAAGTGGTGGAACCTGACCTTGCACTGAGATCTGAATCTAAGATTATTGTGGAATCATTAAGATCTTAATAACATGGCATAAATGAGCATTTTAAGTTATGTTTCTGTTTAGAGTGGAAGGATGGGTCCACTTTGGGCATTTGGCAGGGGAAGTGTCATAAGGAGGTCAAAGGAACTTCTTAAGATGCTTGTTGTTAACTGAGAATGGTGTGGCGTGGAAGGCCAGGCAACACACAAAAGCCAAGGTCTGCCTACTCCTCAAGTTTTCCGAAATGGGACTTAATAAGATGCTGACTACCAGAACTCACCTTAAATCACTGTATTAGCTAAATAAATTTTCCGTGGTGAAGGGGAAAAATACAGATTTCGATTGGACATAGTTTGTTGCTGTTATTCTTTGTCAGATGGAAGTCAGGCTTTTTTTCATTGTTTACCATGCATTATACATACTTACAATGCAAGTATTTATAAATCAAGCTCCAGATCTTTTTGCTTTATCTGTACAAAAGCAATATCATACAGCAGGTGTTCATTCTTTGCTCTTAACCTTTGTAATGCAGAGTGAGAAAAAGTCAGTATTTGCATACTGTCAGTAATACAAGAAACTTGAGATTCAAGTAGAAAGTAAGCAATTCATTTAATGACAGACCCAAACGGAACACTGCTATTTTGCATATTCAAGTGACTTCTGCACTTGTGATATTGCAGCTGTAGTTGCTTCTTCTAGAATTGGGTTTCAATGAGGGAATCACACATGAGCTGTGTGATATCAGTTGACACACATAACTTGTCTGAGTTTCAATTTCCTTGACTGTGAAGTAGAGTTTTCACTTTCTCTAGCCTTGTTATAGGAGCTGTGAGCTGAAAATGGTTAAACTGTAAAAGTGCACGTAGATTGCATGAAAGCTTTGTTACTATTAATTCATAGTAGAAGCTATACACCTATTTGGTAAGTGTACACAGATATTTCTGTTCATTTAAAAGTATATGTTTATTGGTGTCCACTATGTGCTAGGTATTGTTCTGGTGTCAAGGATGAGTCACTGAACAAAACGCAATGAAATCTCAATTATATTTCAATTAAAACACACACACACAATAAACCAATTCTACTCTCCTTGAATTTTCATTCTAATGGTGAAAGCCAAAATATATACGAGTCAACAAGTAATTGCCCAGCATGTCAGATGTTGGTGATATACAGGGTTTGAAGAAAGCTATGGTGGTGGAATTAGTTTCCTGCACTGGATGAAAGAAGGGATACTCATTTATATAGGATAATCTGAGATGACCTCTTTTAGGTACCATTTGAAAGAGGGTGAATAATTTCAGATTCTATGATTCTATATCATGGCATTAAGATGATCCACAGTAATGAAAACAATTATTTTTATGTTCGGTTCAGTTCAGTCACTCTGTCATGTCCAACTCTTTGTGACCCCATGGGCTGCAGCATGCCAGGCCTCCCTGTCCATCACCGATTCCTGGAGTTTACTCAAACTTGTGTCCATTGAGCTGGTGACGCCATCTGACCATCTCATCCTCTGTCATCCCCTTCTCCTCCTGCCTGCAATCTTTCCCAGCATCAGGGTCTTTTCCAAGGAGTCAGTTCTTCACATCAGGTGGCTGAAGTATTGGAGTTTCAGTCTCAGTCCTTTCAGTGAATATTCAGGATATAATATTTTTATGTTACAGCATTATAAATTAAAATTCTAAAAGGAAACTTTATTCATTTTTACTTTTTAAAAATTGAAGTGTAATTGTTTCACAATATTGTGTTAATTTTTATGCTTGTTGTCTAATTGAATCCTTAACACAATCTGTGACTCAAAATTTCTTACTGGATTTTAAACAACAAAAAATATTTGCAGACCTAATATGCTGAAGGTCACAACCCCACACCATTGCAGAACCAAGATTTTCACTTAATTTTGCCTGACTCTACTTCCACTCAACCTGCATTCCTACTGCCGAGTGCAAGGCTCATCACATAGCAGACACTCTGTCAGTAGTTCTGGAGTGAATGAAAATACTTTTTTCCCTTTAGAGTGTATGCATCACCATGACTGTCAACCTGGTGGTCACGCTGGTCACTACCTTCCTGACAGCTGAGAAAAATATAGAAAAGAACTAACTGAAAGATTTGTAGGAAGGTTTAAGGCCTGTGCAAGTATCTAGACCAAGACACCTTTAAAAATCCCAATTTTGTCCATTAAATATTTCTTCAAGACATTTTCTAGGTAGCACTCTACTCCACCTTTGGAAATATGTGCTTAGGTCACGAGGGGTGACCTAATCTGGAAGGGTATTTTTATACATCATGGTTCAAATTAGATTTGTGAGCATGCTGCCAGGTATTGAAAACTGGTCAGTCATTTTCCCACCCTAGATAACTTAGCCATGTACACAGTCTATTGCCAACAGCCTTATCTCTAGGATTTGTCCAGGGCACCTTCCTTTGCCAGTCATGACTCCCTATCTCTTGCTCTAATCTTCATGGGCTGTCTGAAACCTTTGACTCCATTCTGTGCTTCTGACTTTGGCTTCCAGCCTTCCTTGTCTTCAGGAGCCATTAGAGACATACTCCTCTTGGTTGCCTGGGAAGGCTCTCCTGGAGGCTGTTTGGACACTGCCTTCTGGCTTTACACATGACCTCTGTGGGCAACACTCTGCCCTGTGGACCAGCTCTACAGGGCCCAACTGTTCTACCCTGAGAAGGGAGATGGATAGATGGCTCTCGTAACTTTATAACCTTCACAGCTCTGCTGAACTAAACTCATGATTATGAAAATAAAGTTGGTCTTGATTGAACAGTGCATCTGATGATATCATCACCAAATCAGAATGAGTAGCCCAGTCAATGTAATGATTAATGAAATAGTTCATACCTACAATTTATTTGGAAATTAACTTAAGTTAGTTAAAGCTAAGAACTGCCACTGAATGTCCTTCCAGTTTGACTTGCAAAAGTACCTAAGATTTCTGAGAGTGGCTCCAAGAGTGTCTCTGGCTTTAGGGTCCTATTCAGTACTCTCAATTTTTCATTTATCCTGTGTGCCTGGAATCCATGTGTACCAATATCTCAAGCTCCTCTTTCACCAAGTCCTAGATCATTCCCTAGGGAGCTTGCATCACAGATCCACCGTGTGCACCTCTTCTGGAAATGGGCCACTTTCACCCATTTCACTTGTGATCCCTTGGGGAGTGTTTGCTAAGCTCAGAAATATACTACAGAATTTACTGGAGGATGGGTTGCATCTTGGATGTCTACTCCTTGTTCCCATCTCCAACCTTAACACAATTTCTTCAGCAGTCGAAGATATATTCTGACAGCAAACCCATGGCATGGCATTTCATTTTAATGGCTCAGCATCTCCCCCTAGATTTGGGGGAACACAAATTGGAGTTTCCTTTGGATTATTAGTCTCTGCTTCTAAGAGTCCATGTGCACATGCCGGCCTAAACATGTCCAGTCAGAGTATTACAGTCTTTTGGCAAGTGGTTTTTGTTTTAGGGATGGGCACATAATTCAACCTGAGCAAGCAAATTGAACTCTTTAGACTTTTGCTTCTACAGTTGATAGAAGCATGCTGTCCCTTCTCCTGAGTTTGAACCTATGGTGATATAAACAGGGAAGTATAGAGAGCCTAGCAACTAGAAAGGGAAAGCATGAATGAGAACAGAGCCAATGCAAAAGAAAGTGGAGACAGGAGATGGGAAATTTTGGTGCAGATAATCACCATAATCAAGCCAGGTTTACCCCTAGACTTTTCATTTATGGAAACCCATATTGTCCCTTTATTTGCTAAAGTCAGTCTGAGTGATTTTCTTTCACTTGGAATTGCAAGAATTCTCACTAGATCAAAACTATTTTACTTCTTTGAGTCCCTCCAAGGTACCTTAAAGAACTGTATTCTCTGAGTAAGACTCCACATTAGGTTGTATACCATGGAAGTGGATACCAGCATTCATCTGTGCGTATACCGAACCTATTATGAGGAATCTATCCCCAGTCTCATTGACTTTCTAGCTTCATAAATTTGTTGCAGATCTCAAATGCCCAACATTTTGTAATGAAAGTTTTCAAGCATTCACCCGAGTTAAGCGTTTATAGTCAACAGTCATGAACCCATGAACCTGCTACCTAAATCCTATCAATACTTGATTTATCACAGGTATCCCTCCATCCATCTCTAAACCATCTTATTTTGGAATACCTTTAAACTAAGTTACAGACATTATGCTTCTTATGTATTTTGCATATAGCTTTATTCTTAACTTGATGAAACTTTTGGCAACTCATCTTCACTGGGTCTTGATTTCCTCACATAAAAAAATGAGGGGGTTGTTTTAGATGACCTCCAAGTGTCCTTTCCAGTTCTGAAATTCTGCAGTTACCTGATACTTGACCTTTTAGTTGATTGACATGTTTGTGTAAAATGCTCTCTGGTTGGATTCTAAAAGGATTAACATGGAAAATATATTTTGTTTATCTATGAGATATTGACCTAGGTAAAGCATGTTTGGTTTAGAATGCCCTGCTAACCAGTCCATTGTGATTTGGAGCTAAAGCAGATGTTTTGGGGGATCTAGGATAAAACAAAATAATTAAGTGAATATTATCAAAATTGTGGGCGGTGTTGGGTCTTATCCAAGAAAAGAAAATGCAGGAGAAAATGAATTCCCATAAAAAATAGACTCTATCCATTCTGGGGAAGAGGAAAATTAAAAGTGTGATGGGGAGACAGTTGAACAGCAGAAGTCTGAAGTCTGAGGCCCTGGAATCAGGCAGCATTAGCCCTTGTTTAGTTCATGTTGGGGCATCTCTTTCAGATATTTCACATACACGGTCTTTAGGAACTAAGATAATGACTTAAATAAACCAAAATGAAAAGCAAAAAGGTATGAAAGCCAGTCTTGCAAAAAAGTGACTATTTCTAAGGACAGGGAGCAAAAGGGAGACCACAAATAGATAACTTATTGTAGAAAACACTGAAACCAAATAGAGACCCAGCCCTGCCTCATTGTGGACAGCCTGCACGATGCCAGGTATGCGAAAGCTGTCTAAGCTTCTGATTTTCTTGGGGTCCCTGAAATGGCCCCTTCAGCAGGGATGCAAATCAATCACTATGGCTCTAGGGTGGGGCTCTTGGCATCTGATGCAGGTTTGAATTCCCACTGAAGCAGCCCTGTACAACAGACTGAGTGCCCTCCCAGATTCCATTCGTTTTTAAGAAAATAATTGTATTTATTTTTTTTGACTGTGCTGGGTCTTTGTTGCTGCACATGGGCTTCTCTCTAGTTGTGGAGAGCAGAAGCTGCTCTCTAGTTGCGATGCATGAGCTTCTCATTGCAGTGGCTTCTCTCGTTGTGGAGCACAGGTTCTAGGGCATGTTGATTTCAGTATTTGTGACATACATGCTCAGTAGTTGCAGCTCTCAGGCTCCAGAGCACAGGCTCAGTAGCTGTGGTGCATGGGCTTAGTTGTTCAGTGGAATGTGGATCTTCCCAGATGAGGGATTGAACCCATGTCTCCTGCACTGGCAGGCAGTTTCTTTACCACTGAGCCACCAGGGTAGCCCCAGATTCCATTATTTTGACTGCAAAGACTCTTCTGGATTGTTTTGAAAAATTCAAGTTAGAATGAAAATACTTAAATTCTTCATAACTGTCATCAGTTTCCATGAAAAGGCCTCTTTCACCTATTTGCCTATATGTGTGAAATAAGAGGGTCACAGAGATTCTTGGAATGGCCTTTATGCATGCCAGATGGTCAGTCCCATTAAATGTAAATAGTTAATACTATTCTTATGTGTATCAGGGATCAAGGAATCTGGATAAAAACTGGTGTCTGGTTATTTGGTCATAGGCCATCAGTTTCAGATCTAAACTAGGAAAAAGTAGTCATTCACATGCCATTTGCATTAGGGAAAGAAATGTGGAAAATCTAAAAATAGTCATGAAGACTGCATTTCAAATAGTATTTTTCTTTTTCCATTTTTGCACTGTATTGTTGATGATGATGGCTCATTAGGCACTGTGAAACACTTCAGATTCTAATTCTCAAGTTTATTTGAAAATGGCTGCATTAAGTTGGCATTCAAGTACCCAGTTACTGTAGGTAACATTTGTTAACCTTGTATAGATTTTGATTAGACAATCATTCTTTTTTGATAATCCATATTGGTCCAAGTGTGTATCTGTGTACATTCCATTTTTGCCTTAACCATATTTCTGGAAAGTGGAGACAGAAATGGAAGATTGTGTGAAACCGCCATGATATAGGATTTTGGAATAGAGCTGTGGTCTAGGATTTGAGCTGAAATATGCTGTATAGATTATGGAAATTAACAGCTGTGTGGTCTCTTCATTTGATTGTTTCTTATTAGCAGCATGCTTGATTAGCTCTCTACCCTTTTAAGTGGAATCACAAAATAATTATGTGTTCTGTTTCCAAAGCCCTTTATTAAGGATAACAATGAAGTGCCCAATGTTCAAATCAATATATCATACATTTATATGATTATTAAATGCTGATAAATTGCCAGTCAACACTGCATGTGTTTACTACCTGGTAAAACAAGTGTTGACCCACCAATTTAAACAACTGGTGAGCATTCATCTTGGCTTAAGTCATTGTTTCATTTTGTGAAAACTCTGCTAACGTACCAGCCAGCCAGCCAGCATATCATCTTTCGTCTGCATTTATTAACAGCTTAGAATGTCCATCTGTTGTTCTTAGTAAATGGAACACTAAAAAGAAAAAAAAAAAACTTCCATTGAGTCTATCTATATATAACTGTTCTCTTTATGGAGAAAAGCTCCTTGGAATGTTCTTCATAAATTAGAAACAAGGGACAAGTGTTGGTCAGACAGAAATCATCCAAGTTACTGAACTTTTTAAATGACACATAGCAGGTTCCTCTCATCCTGAGAGAAGAGAAATACATTGGTTTCAGATAAGATGGAAATCATCAAGAGAATGTTTTCCCAAAATGTCACAAATCACATTTCTTTACACTTTGGTGATGGCTTGATTGGTGGTATATAATATAAGAGAAAAAATTAACACATCTTTCATGTGTCTTTGTGTTCACAAAGCCTCATGCACTGATTAGATCTTACGTGTGGTTGTCGTTCACTTGAAATTCAGGAAAACTATGACGGCATCAATGGTCTATAGTTTCTACTCCAAAGATTTTAGCAGATTTGCCTGTGGCTCTGACAAGGTAAAACGGCATTCAAAGTGGGACCTTTTGATGATACTCTAGTGAAGAGAACTGAGGGGAAGTATGAAGTTTCCAAGGATACCCAAGTGGATCAAAGTGGGTTAACTTGGATGAAAATAATATAATGACACTTTCACAGGAAATTTTAACTTCGATTGGAGTTAAATAACCTTATGTGAAATTAGGGTTAAGACTTTGGGTTAGTAGAATGGTACAATTTCCCCTGAGCACATTCATTCAATCCCTGGGTAGGGAAGAGCCCCTGGAGAAGAGAATGGCAACCCACTCCAGTATTCTTGCCTGGGAAATTCCATGGACAGAGGAGCCTGGCAGGCTACAGTCCATGGGGTCGCAAAGGGTTGGACACGACTGAGTGACTTCCACACCACATATAGGAAGAAAGAAAGTATAAAAGTCATTGCTTGGAAGACATAATTACATCACCTCAGTCTGATGCCATGGAGTCTAACAGCAATATAATTAGTATAATCATGTTGATCATGGTGGTGATATTAAGCCTAGATTTCTGGGAATGTAAACTGTTGACATGCAATGCAATATATAAATGGAAAAATAGCATCTAGATGTAGATAATATGGAAAAACAACTGTATTAGATAAAAATACATCATTTCTAGTAGAAAAGAGGCAAATTTAATTTGGAGACATCAGCTGCAAATGTACCATAATAAGATTCTCAGTTCATGCTACGTACAGTAATTTGGTCTGAAGTATCCTTGACAAATTAGCAGTGCCTCTTTCTGGTTGCTTATTTGACTTGGAAAGAGAATTTGATAAGTGTTAGTTTTTAATATAAATGATCAAGGGTTGATATCTGCAACTTGCCTAAGAGTTGTCTTCATCTGTTTAATTTCTTTCAAGTCTACCTCCATTCATTGCCTCCTCTGAGAGGTGAATAAAAGGGGAAAATAGGTCAAGATAAAGAGGGTGTTTTATTTCACTTTCAGTCAGCTTTGCAAAATCTTCTAGTTTCAGATAGATACTTTTCCCCCTGACAGTGGCTTTACAATTGATAGTAAATAACGATGAAAATGCAAATCAGGATTCATCTTCCTTTGATCAAGAATTGAGGCTGTTTATTTGCATCTAATTTGAGGACATTTAGATGACAATCTTGGTAAATATTTATTTACACTTCTCTAATTACTATGAACCCTTATCTTTACTGAACTATATATTATTATGTGTATGGAAAGAAGAAATGACTTAATAGTAATTTCATTTGCCTTACTTTCTCATCTTCCCTGCAGGATAACATTCATTACTTCTGGCAGACTTAGCTAACATAGAGGAAAATGGGATTAAGTTTATGTGTCAACTCTTCATAGTCATCTTTTAATAAATGTCTACAGGCATCTTATAGATAGTATAAAGCTACTGCTTTAGTGAATTACGAGTAACAGAAGTAATAGAAGGCATTTGTCTTCTCACTTTATCCTTGATCATCTCATTCTCATTCACTTTGCTTTTGAAGTCTATGTGTTCATATTGGTCACAATGTGGCAGGTTTTGTGGTCATATAGCAGAAACAATTGCTATGTATCTAAATGTGCTGGAAGTCTTGCTTTGTCTTTTAAAGTCTATTTTCTGGAGTTTCTTGAGTTATTTTTCCATATACTCCATGACTCACTATGCAGTGCCTAATTGTTGCTCAGAAGATAATGAATACATTGAAATTCAGGTAGGAATTTGTATTTTTCTTTTTTTTTTGGAATTTGTATTTTTCAAGCAGCTTCTTCTTCTGTGTTTTTAATCTAAACCCAGATACTCAGGGCAAGAAAGTCTGAGAGTCAGTCACCCTTGACTCTGTTTTATCCTGCCCTCTACATCCTTCTCCCATTCCCAACCAATCGCTTCTTAAATACCTCTGGAAGCTGCCCTCTCCTTTCCATTGGGACCCGAAAGATTGAGGGCAAAAGGAGAAGGGGCAACAGAGGATGAGATGGTTGGATGGCATCACTGACTCAAGGGACATGAGTTTGAGCAAACTCTGGGAGTTGGTGATGGACTGGGAAGTCTGGCGTGCTGCAGTCCATGTGGTTGCAAAGAGTCAGACACGACTTAGTGACTGAACAACAACAGCATTCTTAGCTCAGGCCTCCTCCTTGCTCAGATGTTAGGCTGCCATGATCTCTGAACTGATCTCTCTTTGATCTTCTTACTCGCTCGCTCAGTTACTTCAGTCGTGGCCAACTCTGTGTGACCCTATTGACTGTAGCCTGCCAGGCTCCTCTGTCCGTGGGATTCTCCAGACAGGAATACTGGGGTGCATTGCGGTGCTTCCCGCTCCAGAGGTCTTTCCCACCTAGGGATTGAACCCACATCTCTTACATAGGCAGGCGGGTTCCTTGCCACCAGCGCCACCTGGGAAGCCCATCACATACCCTGTCCTGTGCTGTGCTTCGTTGCTCAGTCGTGTCTGACTCTTTTGCGACCCCATGGACTACAGTCTGCCAGGCTTCTCTGTCCATGGGCTTCTCTAGGCAAGAACACTGGAGTGAGTTGCCGTTTCCTCCTTCAGGGGATCTTCCTAACCCAGGGATCTAACCCATGTCTCCTGCACTGCAGGCAGATTCTTTACCACTGAGCCACCAGTGAAGCTTAATGTGGGATACAAAGTCCTTTATGAGCTCTCTCAGGCCTACATCTTGAGCCTCATTTTTCACAGCTCTTGTCACTTTCAGTTTTGAAAATAGCTCTCAAAGTCCTTCTATTTCTCTCCTTGCCCAGTGCCACTCCCTGATTTCAGGCCATCATAATGTCTCCCATGGATTACTACAATAGCCCCTTAACTGGTCTCTCCATTCCAAACCTCTCCTTGTTCCAAACCATTTTTCAAACTGTGATTTTTATAAATGTAGCAGTGTGATTTACTGAGAATTTCATGTAGCACGTTGACCTATTGAGAAATTACCTAGTGCTTTGTTTTCCTCTTCTGCAACTCATCAGGAAGAGACTAAAGGTATTTTTCCATTTGTCAGGAAAAGCAGATAGGGCTGTGCGTTGTGAAGAGAAATATGATAGAGTGGCTGTCGGCAGAAGCTCTCAGCTGGCCCAGCTGGAAAGCTGAGCCAGGGGACTCTGCGAGACTCCAGGACACTCTTACCTTGAGGGCTACAGCAGTGGGTGGCTAGCAGGGAGCCGCTGCTGCTAAGCAGAGGAATGGACACCTGTGAATTGCATGAGGCTGACAACTGCTTTGTAATCACTTCTGTACCTAGATTTGGGTATGGTGCCTAGGGTTGAATATTTATTCAGGAAATGTAGTTGGGCTTCACGTAGGATTGAGCCCCAAACTTTATCTGGCTCTTGGGGAAGCAAAGGCCCTCTCGTTAGAAATTTAGAAATTTTAATTTAGTTTTGCAATGTTTTTGGACTATACCTCCAAAATCATGTATAGACCCATCATGGGCTTATCTTTCATCCACAAAGTTATCTTTTCAACCTCACAAATTCCTGTATAAAAGTAAGGGCATGTGCTTCTTGGTGGCAATTGGTTTTTCAGTGTCCAAAATGGAAAAAACCTAGAAAGAGGCCAAACTAACCAAACACAAAGTACTCACATGCTTTGTGCAAGAAGACAAGGACTTAAGAACACGCTTTGCTTAAAAGAAAGAATCAAATTTTCTCTCTTCTTGAGGTGTTATTTCAGTTCTAGCTCCATAAATAAGGACAAGTTACCTAAAAATCTCTGGAATAAAATGTTGTAGCTTAGAAACAGGTACCTTGCTTATTTCCACTTTCAGTTTTTTTTTTTTTCTTTTTGTGAGACACAGGAATTAGTTTTGTCTCACCTGCTTAACTCTGAGAAGATAGTACTATACTTGGTACTCCTGTACCTAATATCTAAATAAATGAACAGCAGCTCTTATTTGGGGCACTAGGTTTAGAAGGATTTAGGTTAAGCCAAGAGTCTGTGGGAAATTTTTCATGATCACAGTGGACTGTTGGACATGGACATGGGACTGGATTAAGGCTTCAGGCCTCTTCAGTTTATTTCCTTCCCAAGTGCTTGGGAAGCGGGTATCATTCTATTTGATCTTTAGTAAATTTAGCTCAACTTATAGACAAACTAAAAAACCTACTTGAGACATGAGGAAAAGTACTGTAGATTACGGGCAAGCTCACTCATAAATTCTAAGTGAGCCTAAGATAGCATAGTGTAGTAGTTCATTGGTGGGTTCTGAAATCTTCTAGAATAGATTTAGGTCTATTTGCCACTTGCTGGTAAAGTGACTTTTGGCTAAAGTATCTTACTCTAAACCTCCTGCTTTTCATCCCAGTAATGTGGCTGTCTCGGTAATGTCCATGCCTAGCAAGTTGCTTACTCTCTTAGGTACCTGGCACAAAGCAAGTACTTTATTAATAGAAATAATTATAATAAAGACTATTATCCTAAAAGATATAGGGGAAAGAAAGGATAAGTTGTACTGCAACTTTTCTCTAACAAGATTATCAAATTTATCAAACAAATCAAAGATCATTAGATTTAATAGACTCAATATTGTATTACTTTCCAAAGTGAATACTGAAAAATAATTTTGTAACAATAGAAACACTCATCTCAACGAGGCATTTTGGATGAATTCATGGCTGCCTCCTTGAAATGGATAACTTTCCTTTCTTGTTTTTTCCAACACTTAGAAGACAAATGAATTTCAGACATGTTCTCTAATTTCAGTGTTACAACTGCCCTGTGAGGTGGGCATCAATAGCCTCATTTACAGATGAGGAAAGCAGGTCTGTCCCTGCTTTTTACATTCTCATCCCTGACAACAACCTCAGCAAATCCTTAGTGCTGAGTGAGGGAGTTGGGTCTGCCAGAGCTGAGAGGCTGCAGGCAGCTCAGTGGTCTGGAGAAGGGGACTGTAAGTCTGCCAAGAAGGATATTTCATCCATTTTCTGGTCTTTGGTTGGGGCTCTGCTTCTGTGTTTACCAAATGAGGAGAATCTATGCTGATTTGGGAGACTGCAAGAGAAGATATTTTTCGTCATTTCCTTTAGTAATGCCTTCAAAAATATAATGGCTTTTAAGGTTAGAAACAGCATCTGGTATAAAGGAGAGAGGAAAAGAGCAGCTTTTCTATAAAAAAGCAAAAATGAAAATAAATTTACTATTAGTCATGGGGAATGTCTAACCACCTGTTTTGAAACTGAAGCCTCCGTTTTTCACCCATAAACTAAGGGTACTGAGTGTACTGGCTCCAGGGTCTGCTGCGCTATTCTTAGTCTCTCAGTCGTGTCCAATTCTTTGTGACCTCATGGATTGTAGCCCGCCAGGCTCCTCTGTCCATGGAATTCTCCAGGCAAGAATACTGGAGTGGGTTGTCATGCCCTCTTCCAGGAGATCTTCCCAGCCCAGGGATTGAACCCAGGTCTCCTGCATTGCAGGCAGACTCTTTATCACCTGAGCCACCAGGGCAGACCCCACAGGCTGCTCAATGGATTTAAATAATGTGCATAAGAAGCATTTAGTATGTACTTCTTTATAACATGATAAGAACCCAATCAATGTCAATATACCTTTCTTGACATCTCCTTTGGCAAAATCAAGATGACAAATGTATTTTTGGGAGGAAAAAAAAGAAAAAAAGAAGAAACAAATAAAAATTACTTTCAGTGATGGTGAAAATTTAAATCCGTGAACATTTTCTAAGTAGTTTAACCTGAAAACCTAAAGATGCAATAGAGCAGAAAAGGAAGATGAATGGACAAATGACATGTATTTGAGATAAGACTGTATCCTTAATGAACAATATCCTTTAGTGACTGTCAGCAAGGCCTTTAAAGTTTTAATTTGTCCCAGTTCTTCTATGGAATTGATTAGTGTAAGTTGCACAACTACTGCCTTTGGGTTTACATTTGGAATCTAAACAGTATTAAAATGAATGAGCATGTGCACACATACAGGGACCCCCACCCCCCCACCCCCACACACACACATCCAGCTGTTAGGAACCACTAAATTAACGCAGACAGACTATAAACACTTAATTTGCAAATTCAAATTTTTCCCATGGACCCTGCCATGATCATACAGGACAGTAGAAGTGTTTTCATGACACTCAGTCATTTTTGATAGCAGCTACTCCCAGTCTTTAGAGGCTGCTGGATCTCTGGCAGTATAAGAAGACTTCTGGCCTCGTATACAAGAAATACAAGGTCTTCATTATACCAGAGTTTAATACTCACAGCCAGAAGGCTTTATATACAATGTACACACAGAATCTCTGTCCTGCCTTCAGACTGAACAACTGTTTTTTTCCTGCGGTTTGTTGCAAAACTGCCATAATTACATGGACAGCTATAGCGACTCACACTTAAAATCAAAACAGACAAACCAATTAAACACGTTTCACAAACAACTTTGAAAATGAGTCTAACCTATCAAAATGCCTAACTAATTGACTCAGATACATTCATGGTGACATTGACAGTTTTGCTGATTAAGAGAGCCTGCCTTTCTGTGTTAGTTGAAGTAGAGAAATCTTGCTTTAAAGAGATGTAGTGTAAACATTCAGATTTATTGTTCAGAAGAACAGTGTTGGTATTTTGAGTATATTTTTTTAATTACAAAATTGCCTTGCATAAACTCACCCTGGAAGTCTGTTGATAAGATACAGAGGGTGGTTACTAATTATCTTTAAGCACTTTCGAATTTCTAAAGCACTTTGATCAGGTCTCATTTGATCCTTCTAAGGAGGAAGTAGGATAGGATGTATGATCTTTTTTTTTTACTGTGCATGAGGCTCAGGTAGGACTCTGGGTCACTGGTCTCATAAATGGCTAAGCCAGGACAAGGGGAGTCCTAGTTAAGGGTCATGCTTCTTTGGCCAATGTGTTTGGCAAGGATTCAGTTGAAAAAATGTAAAGCCTGTTGGCTTTTCCAGCAGTCCTTCCAGGCATAAAATCAAGTGTCCGTGAACTGCCTGGGTCCTGCCAACCCTCACAGAATGGAAAGAGACAAGGAACATCATTTTAACCATTTGTTATGCAAGATACAGAACTTGGGACCTACGTGTTTTGTATCTGGCTGTGTAAATGGTTGAGACTTGGAAAAAATACTGGTTCCACAGTAGGAAAAAAATCAAAACATTGAAGTGAATAAATGTATATTTGAATTACTACTTAACACTGGGTCAACCTAGTCACCTACAAGTGAACTCAGCTCCTATAGATAGAGATAAAGATATTAATGTGGATATATTTTATTGTTTGGGGTATGTCATGCGATGAAACTTTCAAAAGTAAACATGCCTAGAGCATACCAGCTCTTAAAGTGGCCTTGTTAAAAGGGGTAAGAGAAAACTTAGCAGTAAGTGAAGGGTATCATGGGAAAATGTTCATTTCTTTTTGCCTGGGGGATGCCAGTGGCTTGCTTTTACATGTGTCTCAGCAGCTTAATATCCAGTAGGTCAGGCTATTCAAAGGGCAAAGATGAAGATGGGAGCAATATAGAATTAATTAATTATCAGTCCATTTCCCCTGGAGTCTAGGGTTGCTAGATTTAGCAAATTAAAGTACAGAATGCCCAGTTGAACTTGAATTTCAGATAAATGAATTAATTTTAGTACAAGTACTTCAGCATAAATATATGCATTTTAGTTCAAGTTTAACTCATGCAATATTTGAGATATATTTATGCTGAAAATATTGTTTATTAGAATTTCAGATTTTATGAGACATCCTGTATTTTATCTGACAACTCAACTGGAGGAAGTCTGATTCACTTATGCTTCTAGACCTTTGGGTTGAGAGTCCTGCAGTATGGGTTTTTCATTTTATTTCTCATGTATTTGAAATTATTACATATTTGAATGACTCAATTTATGAGGACTATTCCCCAAAGTGTTTAATTGTTTTCCTAACCTCTATCCTTTTGTCCCATCCACCACCTCACCCTAGCCTAAGGGACTTGAAGCCTTCAAGTTTGTGAGGAAGGCAGGCACACTCAATGTGCAGATGGACCTGTGTTGCTAAGGGTTGAGCTGATTGATGCCTGGTAGTCCTAGGCACGTAAAAAGTATTTATAAAGATTTGCTGGACTGTAAACTTCTCAAAGCCAGGTTTATTTCTTATGCATCTTTATATACTCACACCTGTGCAAAGTGCACAGAGTTCTGAGAACATGAACTTTGAAATCCCATAGACCTGGATTTGAATCCGGGTTTCTCTTTCTTAGCTGTGTGACCTTCATGGGTAATCTTGTTTTTCTGCATTTCCATTTCCTTATGTGGAAAATGGTGATATGAATTCCTATAAAGCAGGCAGAGTTTTGTCAGGTTAAGTGAAATGAATAAATGTAAACATAAATATATATGTATAGTACCTGATAAGTTGTAATCAGTTAGTAAATGATGGTGACTAAATGGTAGCATTCATTAGGTCCCCAGGAATCAGGTATTTCCCTTTAAATCTTTATTGGCAAAAATTAACCTGATGGTAAATATAACAGAGAAACTGTCATCAGTTTTATTTCTCATCAATTCATACTTCACTTGTGGTGAGTTGTTCAACCCTTTTGTAAGACATTTGATTCCAGGTCCTTTTTGCATGTGAGAGACAGCTTGAGAAATTCAGACGCTGCATTTGCCTGCCCAGGTGGTGAGTGCAAAGACCATCCAGACTTGAATCTGCTTCGCAAATGGAGAGATCAGGGAAGTCTGGAGAACAGCCTGGTGCCATCCCTGCCCTTCTGTACTGCTGGTGGGTCAGTAAGCATGCAGACTGCTTTTCCTGCACAGACAAGCTAGATACAGAGGAGGTAAACACTATTCGGAGCAAAGGGTTCAGGATCAGTTATTTGAAACACAATTGGTTAACTGAGAAAAGTGCCAAAGTGTTCATAACAGTATTAAAATACAGAAGACTGAGGCCATTGTATTGTAAAGGTGAAGATCAGAATACTCAATTCAAAAATTCAGAATATATAAACAAGGATTGTCTGTAAAGCACAGGGAATTATATTCAATATCTTGTAACAATCTATAATGGAAAAGAATAAAAAAGAATATGGCTATATATATATGTATGTATGTATGTATACACACACACACACACACACACATATATATATATATATATATATCTGAATCACTTTGTTGTACACCTGAAACTAACCCGATATTGTAAAGCAACTGTACTGTAATAAAAAAGTTCAAAAGAATTTGAAAACAGCTCTGGCTTACATTTCTTAAAAATTCCTCAATGGCTTTAACAGGTCAGTTGGTCTTTGTAGCTTTGTGTGAGGAGTGTGTTGGAACTCGTTCAAATGATCGCAGGAGAACTGATGGTTGAATTTTCAGCAATTTTGCAAGCCAATTGTGAAAGCTTTGAAATCTGCTCTGGTGGCAGTGTTAACATTCACCAAGAAAATCACGCAGGCTACAAAAGAGTCCGTGCCCCACCCCAGTCTCTTTACTGATATGCTGCTTCTTTCTATATACTCAGTTGTGAAGAAAATTGTCCTGGAAGTCTTCCTCATTTGAGGATCTTCTATAAGCTTATCAGAGAAAACAATCTCATCTCATTCTCCCAGCTGGGGAGGAAAATGTGCCAGGACAAGTAGAAATGAGATAAAAGTACTTTGTCTAGGTTTGAATGGATAAGGAAAATGTATGTGTGTATGTATATATAATATTACTCGCCATAAAATAAAAAACAATAAAATCTTGCCATTTGCAACAGCACGGATGAACTTAGAGGGTATTATGCTAAGTGAAATAAGTCAGAGAAAGACAAACACAATATTATTTCAGATTATTTAGATTCTATATATAGAATCTAAAAAAAAAAAAAGAACAAATATAACAAAACAGACTCAGATACAGAGAACAAACTGGTGGTTGCCAGAGTGGGATGAAGAGATAAGAGATGAAAGAAATAGGCAAAGGGGATGTAGAGATACAAACATTAATTTTAAAATAATTAAGTTATGGGGATGTAGTGTAGTATAGCATATGGAATATAGTTTCACTAATATCATAATAACTTTGTATGGTGATAGATTGTAACTAGACTTATTGTAGTGATCATTTTCTAATGTATGAAAGTATCAAATCACTATATTTTCACACCAGAAACTAATGTAATATTATGTCAATTATACTTTAGTTAAAATATTAGTTTACATTTTATAGAAACCTTAATAAATGAAATAATACCAAAAAAAAAAAGAAGTAATTCCTCTAGTCAGGAAGCCTCAGAGCACATAGCTTCTTGGTATATTCCTACATTTCAGTTAGTACTGATAATAATGAATGACTTTTTTTTTTTTTTTTTGCATTCTTACAATATGCCAGGTCTTGTTCTAAGCTGTACCCACTATGTCATTGAGAGGGTAACAGGCAGGAAGACTAGGGATCCCCAAATGGAGGAAATAAATAGCAAGTATCAGGTATTTTGCTTTTTCTCTCTCTTAAGCGGCAGGAGGAAACTAACTTCAAGTGTCAGACTTTTTTTTTTTTTTTTAATACAAATTAAAAAGAGGTTTCTTTTCAAATTCCGTGCTGCCACTAGGACACCCGGTTTCACCTGAACTTAACTCTTCTCAAGCCTTGAGCTAACCAATGCGTTTTTCTTATGGAAATGTTTGTCTTAAGCTATGTTAATGAACCATGTATTTACCTTAGAATCTGCCTTTCAAATTGGTTCTGCCTAAGACTCAGAACTGATAAAGGCTCAACAAACCAGCATGTTTTACTCATTGAAATGTTCTCCTAAGCTATGTATTTGCTTGGAAACCTGCCTTTCTTCAAGATTCATGTCAATTGTTTTATGGCCCAGGATGATTCACCTTGTGTCAAAACTATGGCAAAATTCACGTTGTGGGTGAGGGGCCTGGTGCCGCTCTCTCAGTTTTGAGGCATTTCCTTTCTTTAAGTAGTTAATATAACACCTTGCTAAAAACTAACAAAAAGGCAGTCTTTCTGCCTTCTTCTGTCTATGTCAAACTTTCTCTCTCTTATACTTTAATAAGACTTTATTACACAAAAGCTCTGAGCAATCAAGCCTCGTCACTGGACCCAGGTTGAATTCCTCTCCTCTGGAGGCCAAGAATCCCTGCATCTTTCAAGGCTAGTAGAGGCAACTTTTCATTATGTTATCCTCACAACAATTACAGGAGATAATTATTATTATCTTCATTTATAGGTAAAAGTAAATGAGGCTCAGTAAAAGTAAATAAAAGTAAATAAAAGTTCAGTTCAGTTCAGTCGCTCAGCCATGTCCAACTCTTTGCGACCCCATGGACTGCAGCACTCCAGGCTTCCCTGTCCATCACCAACTCCCAGAGCTTACTCAAACTCATGTCTATTGAGTCTGTGATGCCATCCAACCATCTCATCCTCTGTCGCCCCCTTTTCCTCCTGCCTTCAATCTTTCCCAGCAACAGGGTCTTTTCCAAGGAGTCAGTTCTTCATATCAGGTGGCCAATGTATTGGAGTTTCAGCTTCAGCTTCAGTCTGTCCAATGAATATTCAGGACTGATTTCCTTTCAGATGGACTGGTTGGATCTCCTTGCTGTCCAAGGGACTCTCAAGAGTCTTCTCCAACATCACAGTTCAAAAGCATCAATTCTTCAGTGCTCAGGTTTTTTTATAGTCTAACTCTCACATCCATACTTGACTACTGGACAAACCATAGCTTTGACTAGACAGACCTTTGTTGCCAAAGTAATGAGTCAGGTTTTTAATATGCTATCTAGGTTGGCCGTAGCTTTTCTTCCAAGGGGTCAGCGTCTTTTAACTTCAAGGATGCAGTCACCGTCTGCAGTGATTTTGGAGCCCAAGAAAATAAAGTCTGTCACTGTTTCCATTTTTTCCCCATCTATTTGCAGTGAAGTGATGGGACTGGATGCCATGATCTTCGTTTTCTGAATGTTGAGTTTTAAGCCAACTTTTTCACTCTCCTCTTTCACTTTCATCAAGAGTCTCTTTAGTTCTTCTTTGCTTTCTGCCGTAAGGATGGTGTCATCTGCATATCTGAGGTTATTGATATTTCTCCCCCCAATCTTGATTCTAGCTTGTGCTTCATCCATCATTTTGTATGATGTGCTCTGCATATAAGTTAAATAAGTAGGGTGATGATATACAGCCATGATGTACTCCTCTCCCTGTTTGGAACCAGTCTGTTGTTCCATGTCAAGTTCTAACTGTTGCTTCTTGACCTGCATTCAGATTTCTCAGGAGGCAGGTAAGGTGGTCTGGTATTCCTATCTTTTTAAGAATGCTCCAGTTTGTTGTGATCCACACAGTTAAAGACTTTGACGTAGTCAATAAAGCAGAAGTAGATGTTTTTCTGGAACTTGCAAATGGTCACCTAACCAGTAAGAAGTAGATTTGAATGGTAATCTCTTTGTCTCTACCAGGGCTGTGTTTTCTTGACTGTACTAGGTATTGGTATGCTTGTCAGTGTCCAATGAAGTGCCTTACATATTGTAGAATCTCAACACAAATTGGTAAAATTGAATCATAAGTTGAAATGTCTACATTATTTAACCTCACACATAATTTAGATACCATGAGCTCCTATTACTAGTGTTGATCTTATTTCCAGAGCCTTGACACCTGGCAGAATCCTGGGCACAGAGTTGGTGCTCAACAAGCATTTGTTGAATTAAAGTCAATTGGTCAATTTCCATAGCAAGTAGGCTGACTTAGGCAAAGAGCAGGAGCTGGTCTCTGGACTGAACTTTAGCTAGCACATAAGCTATCATGGGATTTCTGAAACTTTGTCCGTCTAAACCTGGCTTAAAAATGCAGTAGCTGGGAAGGGGCATCCTGGTGAATGTAGTTTCTTTGGTGCTACTAGACTGTTGTTTTCATTTAAAATCTTCTGTGAGAGAAGCAAGGGAGTGAGGAAACATATTTATTGATGACCAGTCATTTCATTAAGAGGTTTCACATGTATATGTGCATGCAAAGCAACCCTAAGGGGTCAGCACTCTGCATTTTATAGATGAGGAAACTTAGGCTTAGAGATTCAACACAACTGCTATTCAGAGCAGTAGATTCGGGAGTCAGACTCAAGACTCTTCAATTCAGATTCTGGCGATGACAATACCAACTTTCTTGAATTTTGACCAAGTTTTGTTTCCTAACACGTTTTAAATTAAGAATTTAGTTCTGTTTAATCTAAATGTTCTCTTGACAACTGCCATTCTCTAATTCAAGTGAGGGGGTCTGTGTTACCTAATGAAAAGATCTCCATCTAGTGGTTACAAATCGAACTGCGTTCATATACCCCAAAGGTGGTTCTGGAGTAAGACAGCCTGAGGTTAGGGACTCAAATGTATACTGCTGGCAATAGGTTGAAGTTCATGAAGCAGCTGCTTCTGGTGCAAATTTAAGGGAGTGCCAAAAACCTCAAGAATCAAGACAAAATAATATTTTAATCTAATGCTTTAAAAAAGTTAATGTAAAAAATCTACTATGAACAAAACATCAGAATTTTAAACAAAGACAGGATCAGTGTTACTGATTTTTCGTTTTGCCTCAGGCTTCAGTACGGTACTACATGGCACTGGCGTGAAAATATGAAATGTTCATGAAAACTTTCTTGCAATGTAACCATTCTGAAGCCAATTCTTAATGTCTTGACTAAAATGTAATATCACACTACAGTGATCAAATGCCAAGGGAAGCTCTCTTTTCCTAAAGATTTCAGACATTATTAAAAAGTAAGATGACAGTGACTAAGATGCATTGTACTCACCGACTTAACTGGTCATAGTCGAAATGACTAATGTACTTATTTGTGAAGACACAACTTTAAAATGACCATTTCATCTGTTTTGCTACTGTGACAGCATAAACAAAATATCGTTTCCATTATGTTCAATTCAACCAATTGTTAGTTCAGTTCAGTCACTCAGTTGCGCCCGACTCTTTGCGACCCCATGAATCACAGCATGCCAGGCCTCCCTGTCCATCACCAACTCCCGGGGTTTACTCAAACTCATGTCCATCGAGTCGGTGAGGCCATCCAGCCATCTCATCCTCTGTCGTCTCCTTCTCCTCCTGCCCCCAATCCCTCCCAGCATCAGGGTCTTTTCCAATGAGTCAACTCTTCGCATGAGGTGGCCAAAGTATTGGAGTTTTAGCTTCAACATCAGTCCTTCCAATGAATATTCAGGGCTGATTTCCTTTAGGATGGACTGGTTGGATCTCCTTGCAGTTCAAGGGACTCAAGAGTCTTCTGCAACACCGCAGTTCAAAAGCATCAATTCTTTGGCGCTCAGCTTTCTTCACAGTCCAACTCTCACATCCATACATGACCACTGAAAAAACCATAGGTTGACTAGATGAACCTTTGTTGGCAAAGTAATGTCTCTGCTTTTTAATATGCTATCTAGATTGGTGACAACGTTCCTTCCAAGGAGTAAATGTCTCACTCAGCATTTTTTATGGTCCAACTCTCACATCTGTACATGACTGCAATAAAAATCATAGTCTTGACTAAACAAACCTTTGTCGACAAAGTGATGTCTCTGCTGTGTAATATGCTGTCTAGATTGGTCATAGCTTTACTTCCTGACTGCAATAAAAATCATAGTCTTGACTATACAAACCTTTGTCGACAAAGTGATGTCTCTGCTGTGTAATATGCTGTCTAGATTGGTCATAGCTTTACTTCCAAGGAGCAAGTGTCTTTTAATTTCATGGCTGCAGTCACCATCTACAGTGATTTTGGAGCCCAAGAAAATAAAACCTGTCACTGTTTCCTATGTTTCCCAATCTATTTGCTATGAAGTGATGGGACCAGATGCCATGATCTTAGTTTTCTGAATGTTCAGTTTTAAGCCAGCATTTTCACTCTGCTCTTTCACTTTCATCAAGAGACTCTTTAGTTCCTCTTCGTTTTCTGCCATAATGGTGGTGGCATCTGCATATCTTAGGTTATTGATATTTCTCCCGGCAATCTTGATTCCAGCTTGTGCTTCTTCCAGTCCAGTGTTTCTTGTGATGTACTCTGCACATAAGTTAAATAAGCATGGTGACAATATACAGCCTTGACATACTCCTTTTCCTATTTGGAACCAGTCTGTTGTTCCATGTCCAGTTCTAACTGTTGCTTCCTGACCTGCATACAGGTTTCTCAAGAGGCAGGTCAGGTGGTCTGGTATTCCCATCTTTTTCAGAATTTTCCACAGTTTATTGTGATCCACACTGTCAAAGGCTTTGGCATAGTCAATAAAGCAGAAATAGATGTTTCTCTGGAACTCTCTTGCTTTTTTGATGATCCAGCGGATGTTGGCAATTTGATCTTTGGTTCCTCTGCCTTTTCTAAAACCAGCTTGAACATTTGGAAGTTCACAGTTCACATATTGCTGAAGCCTGGCTTGGAGAATTTTGAGCATTACTTTACTAGTGTGTGAGATGAATGCAATTGTGTGGTAGTTGGAGCATTCTTTGGGATTGCCTTTCTTAGGGATTGGAATGAAAACTGACTTTTCCAGTCCTGTGGCCACTGCTGAGTTTTCCAAATTTGCTGGCATATTGAGTGCAGCACTTTCACAGCATCATCTTTTAGGATTTGAAATAGCTCAACTGAAATTCCATCACATCCACTAGCTTTGTTTGTAGTGATGATTTCTAAGGCCCACTTGACTTCACATTCCAGGATGTCTGGCTCTAGGTGAGTGATCACGCCATCGTGATTATCTGGGTCATGAAGATCTTTTTTGTACAGTTTTTCTGTGTATTCTTGCCACCTCTTCTTAATTTCTTCTGCTTCTGTTAGGTTGATACCATTTCTGTCCTTTATCAAATCCATCTTTGCATGAAATGTTCCCTTGGTATCTCTAATTTTCTTGAAGAGATCTCTAGTCTTTCCCATTCTGTTGTTTTCCTCTATTTCTTTGCACTGATCACTGAGGAAGGCTTTCTTATCTTTCCTTGCTATTCTTTGGAACTCTGCATTCAAATGGGAATATCTTTCCATTTCTCCTTTGCCTTTCGCTTCTCTTTGTTTCACAGCTATTTGTAAAGCCTCCTCAGACAACTATTTTGCCTTCTTGCATTTCTTTTCCATGGGGATGGTCTTGATCCCTATCTCTTGTACAATGTCATGGACCTCTGTCCATAGTTCACCAGGCTCTCTGTCTATCAGATCTAGTCCCTTAAATCTATTTCTCACTTCCACTGTATAGTCATAAGGGATTTGATTTAGGTCATACCTGAATGGTCTAGTGGATTTCCCTACTTTCTTCAATTTCAGTCTGAATTTGGCAATAAGGAGTTCATGATCTGAGCCACAGTCATTTCCCGGTCTTGTTTTTGCTGACTGTATAGAGCTTCTCCATCTTCGGCTGCAAAGAATATAATCAATCTGATTTCGGTGTTGACCATCTGGTGATGTCTATGTGTAGAATCTTCTCTTGTGTTGTTGGAAGAGGGTGTTTGCCATGACCAGTGCGTTCTCTTGGCAAAACTCTATTAGCCTTTGCCCTGCTTCATTCTGTACTCCAAGGCCAAATTTGCCTGTTACTCCAGGTGTTTCTTGACTTCCAACTTTTGCATTCCAGCCCCCTATAATGAAAGGACATCTTTTTTGGGTGTTAGTAGTTTACCATTAGTATAAAATTGGTAGTGTTTTAGTATAAATATGTCAACAATAAATAACAATAAAAGGTTTTATTAGCATTTGAGCATTTTTGCTAAGTGTGAACTAGCAGTGATTCACTGAAATTTATTTAACTGGTTATTAGGACAGCAAAGTCAGTATGCTTAAAGGAAGAAGTAAAAGTACACGTGCTGGAACTTGATTGGGGAGTTCCAGAACTGGTGAGCATCTATTCAGATTATCAGTTTATATACTGATCCACATCAGAAAAAAAAAAAAAAAAAGTAGGAAAGTTAAGCTACTTAAGTAGATGTTTGTTTATCTCAGCTATCAGCTATCCTCTTAGGAAAGAGCCATGTGTCTAGGCTCTAAATGTTTTCTGACAGTCTTGGAATACTAGTAAATGTAACTGTCTATTTACCGAGCAGTTTTTAAACCAGTTTATAAATACTGTAAAATTACAACTTTTTGTTCTGCAATTTCAAAAAGTTAAATGAACTTTGTCAACATTGGCATTTATTTACTCAGTCTGAACAATGAGTAATGTGGTTTACCTTTGGGAAATAATTAGGCAGTTGATCGTTCGAAGCTAATAGTTTACTATTAATGAGCTTGTCTAATTGTGGATTCCACAGAGCTAACTGACCCAGGTAGCACTATTGTAGACTTAACGGGAACCTGGAGATATTCTCACAGATGAACTGTAGGGGAGGGTTGTCATGGTAACAGCAACACGCAGGCCCAGGCGTCTTTATGTAGGCTTTAAAGAAGGGAAGAGGGAGTGAGGAGAAACTGCAGCAGCTTGGTAAAGGCTGGGCTTCTATTCAGATTTAATCTGAAGGAAAAAAAAAATAAAGGCGAGTTCTGTTGCTACCTGATGTTGGGCAGAAGTTCTTTATGCTGAGCATCTCTGAGAGCCAGTAGGGGTAATTTTCCTCGAAGGCCAAAGACAAGTAAATTCTATGGGATAAATAAGGTACTGAGACCAGTAGATTCTTGTAGAATTAAGGACACAAGAGAATATTGTTCTCAAGAACACAGTTGGGAGCGACATTTTAGTATATATAGTATATAAGCATTTAGCTTAAATTTTAGTATATAGACATTTAACTTAAATTTCTTAGATAGGCTTTATCATTTACCCTTAGTTTTAGTAATATAAATGATGTGCAGCAAATATACATACCCCACGCATTATACATGTATATATACAGACATATACCATTATATATATGCATAAAGTATATGTACATGTATGTATATCATGTATATAGATATGCAGTAATATATACATCTATTTGTGTGTGTATGTGTGTGTGTGTGTGTGTCGCATGCATACATACTACCCACAGCTACACACATTAACAGAAGCTGGCCACACACATGAATTGCTAACACCTTACCAGGTCATGAACGATTCAAGGGCAAGGATCAGGTCGTCTTTGATTTACTCTCTCAAGCTGTCACACAGAGAGTGCTTTCCACTCTCTGTGGAAATTCCATCATGTAAACACTGCTTTCCTGTCATCTGTATACTTAGAGTTTAATTCGCTACTTTCGTCTTGAAAACTCCAGAAGATTGGAACAGTTTCCTTCTTAAAGCTGGAGGGTCCTGTTTAGATTATACACAATTGTCATTCGTTGTTGTTTTGTTATGTTATTTTAAGCTGGATTGAGTACCATGGTTTAACTACCCTATAGTCCACAGACCAGTGGATGACTTTCCCTTTTGGCGTTTCGTGAGTGGAGAAGGCAACAGCGTCATACCCTATGGACTAACAGGGTCCAGAAAGGGCTCGAGGGACAAGGCAGCCGATACATTGATTTCCAGACACCGCGTTTTACAGATAAGGAGGCTGGTGCTCAAACACGTTTTCAAAGCCAGCCAGATAGTGTTCCTTCTGTATCTGGCCTTGTGGCAATTTTCTTAAGACTACTTTGAACGCTATTTCCATGCAATAGCACAATTCTGGCTGAGGCTAGTATAAAGTACTGGCATCCTTTATGTTTGTTAATGTAATCTGTGAAGCATGGTGGTTAACAGAATGGACTATCTTGACAGACAGACTTGGGTTTTAGTCTCAGCTCTGTCACTTGCAAGTTGTATGATCTTGACTGAGTTGGTAACTCTTTATAACTGAGTTTTCTCTTGTGTGGTAAAGGAATAATACTACCACCTTACAGAGGTGTTGGGTGATTTACATGAGATAATCTAGGTAAACATTTTATTCCTTTTTCCCCTTTCTTCTTTTCTTTTCCTCTCACCCTCCCTCCGTCTCTTCTTTTCTTCATCCTTCCTTCCTTTACAGAGACATTTACCCAGTACCTACTTCTATGCCTGATACTGTTCTAGGTACTGGGGATACAGCAGTGAACAAAACAAAATCTCTACCCTTATGAAGCTTACATTCTAGTGGAGAAGATAATAAAGTGTGTATTGTGTCACATTGTGATGGATTCTATTTAGACCAATAAATCAGGGAAGAGGTGTAGATGGAAAGTACTGGATCCTGGTGGTGGGGGGAGGTCCTATTTTGTATGCTCTGATGGTTGGACAAAGATCTTACAGAAATGAAGGGCAAGCCATGTGTTCCAGGGAGCTCAGACCAGGCAGAGGAAAGGGTGAGTGTAAACACCCTGAGGCAAGAGCATGTTTAAAGTTTCTGAAAGTTCAAGGGTTTTCCTTGGCTGAAACTGACTGACCTCGACAGGGGGGAGGAGGTTATGAGATCTGGTCATAAACAGCCTTGTAGCCCATGTGCAAACTTTGAATTTTACTGTGAGATTGGCAGTCACTGAGGTGTTTCGGTGGAGAAGGATGACATTGTCTGACATATTTTAAAACAGGTCACAGAGTCACACCCTGGTTATGTGGCAAGGGTAGAAGCAAGGAGGGCAGTTGGAAAGTCATTTCAGTAGTTTAGTTGAGAGTCTGCTCAAACGGTATATGATGAAAATGGTGATGGTTGGCAGTAAATGCTGGCTACTTTTCTGCAGTGATCATAGATGGTTATCATATATTGGCTACAGCTAATTACCTTTTATAAAGGAAGAGAGGCAAATTACAAATGGTATAGAAAAGATGAAGAATTAGTTTTTGTTAGAATGGAGAGTATTTGATGGTACAGAGCAGCTCCCTTCTCTTTGGGTACATTAATGTTATGACTGCATGGGTCCAAAATAGCTGGTGGAAAGTTTAAATTTTAGTCATCAGTTAAAAAAAATAACATAATAGAATACATTTGTTCAGCCATTCGAATACATTTGTTCAACCATTTGTGGCTTTTAATTGAAGTCAAACTGAATTTAATGTCAAACTGAAGGAAGGCAGAAAAGTATATGGGGAAGAAGGAGGAAGAAGAGGAGGAGGAGAAGAAGGATGAAGAGGAACTTGCTTCATTTCTTTGATTTGTTAGAAGAGAAAGAAGGCAATTTTCCAAAAGTTTATTTGACAGTGATTTTTAAATAAAGTCTTTTCCTGTTCTATAAGAGTATATACTCATTATAGAAAAAATGAGAACAGGAAAAAGTTAGAATGTTGAGAATAAAAAATATGTCATCCATAGTCTACCACTCAGAGTCATCTTTGGCTTACATGGTTTATTTCATACGGTCTATTATTATCATTACCTTATGTGTTTTGCATGTAATGCTCAAAAACACATAGATTTATATTTATTTTTCACTTAATACAAAATAAAATTTCCTTTATTTTCAAATTCTTTATAAACTGAAAGTGAAAATTGTTCACTAGTGTCTGACTCTTTGCAACCCCATGGACTATACAAGTTCATGGAATTCTCCAGGCCAGAATACTGGAGTGGGTAGCCTTTCCCTTCTTCAGGGGATCTTTCTGATACTGGATTTGAACCTGGGTCTCCCACATTGTAGGCAGACTCTTTACTGACTGAGCCACCAGGAGAGACACTAAGATAAGATCTGTTCTAACTCTAAAATTAAGGACTTTCCAAAGAAGGAATGTAGAGATTAAGTAAATGCCAAGAATGGTAACATGTATCAATCCCAGAGTGATTAGAAGTTGTTCTGCAGAGTTCCAGATAAAAAGGATCATAGATCATGCATTGTCAAAACCCATAGGATTGTTTTTAAATGATGGTTTCACTGAGATCAAATGTTTAAAGTCTACATTTATCTTGAATACACTTTTCATGATTTTAAAATGTTTTTTGTCAATAAATATCATGCATGATGTTTACTAATGAAGTTGAAAAATGGTGGCATTTTGTAGTTAATTTAGTTCTATTAGTCAGTGTGAATTAAATAATGTATCAGGATGTTATATGTGATTTTCCCTAATGCCTCAGATTTTAACTGAATGTCCAAAGCTGAGAACAATGTACAATAATGACCATACTGCTTGCTTTATCAATGATACATCATAGCTTTATTTATTTATTTATTTATTTATTTTTGCCACACCATGCACTTGCAGGATCTCAGTTCCCCTATGAGGGACTGAACCCATGACCCCTAAAGTGGAAGCATGAAGTCTAAAGAAAAGAGCTAGACACATCCATGTAGGATTTGCTAAAAAGAAAAAGTCCGACCATCACCATCTGTCTCTAGCTTATTACAGAGACAAGAAATTCAAAGAGAAATTGTTGGAAAGGAATTTATAGAATAGGTCAAACTTTGAGTTTTCTCCTCCTCTCCCCAAACTAAGATGGTTCCTGAGATTGGGGATGCCTGTAGGAAAGTCAGGTCACTGTCCCCCTCTACTGAAGGCTGTCTGAGAAACAGAAACTCTCTAGGCTCTGGACAGTGTTCCCCCAGGTGGTGAATGCTAAAAAAAAAATTTGGAAGAGCATGATCCAGTATTCCCTAGATTTTGATGTGCTTGTGTGAATACTCAGGTGCCAGTTTTAGACATGGGGGGAGGGTCCCATAAGGACAGTTGGGTATCCCATAAAGACAATGGGGCAGCTAACTTATCCAATGTCATGGTATGGCACTGATGTGTGAGTTATATTGGGCCAGGTGGATGGTTTAAAGGTACTTAGATTTGTGCCATCTTAAACAGATACCAATATCTGAAAATTAGTTCTTTTCTTTAATATTTGTTTTTAATTGATTGTTGATGGCTTTACAATATTGGTTTGATTTAGACAAGTCTTATAAGTGACTCAATGGACATGAACTTGAGCAAACTCTGGGAAATAGTGGAGGACAGAGGAGTCTGGAGTGCTACAGTCCATGGTGTCGCAGAGAATTGGACATGACTTAGCTGCTGAACAACAATGTAAGTGACCAGAGAGCTATGGACTCAGAAAGAGATGTCACTAAGAGATGGAGAAGCACACTGACCAGAGTTGGAATGGGAGTATTCCAGGCCATTCAATTAATTGACTACTATCTTAATTTAGTTTACAAAATGTAGTAAACTGATTGATAACTATTACCTGTGGGGACACTTGAAAGCCTTCTAGCTCAATGAAGAATTCTGGTTCCAGTTGCTAGATAGTTCCATGTTTAGCTGATACTTAATTTTATCTGAGAATCCTGACATCTTTTGACATTTAAAATATAGGATTTGCTAAACCCTAGTCAAGCATCATGTGTGCCCTAACCAGCACACACATACTCCATATGTCTCTATGTATATATATGTCATTATGCATTTGTTGTTTGTACAGACATAAACATCAAATGTTATTTTTTCTTTTATTATAGTGTTCGCATCTGTAAGTAATGTATCATGTTATAAGGATATATTTGGAAATATAATTTTAAATGTATTTATATACATTTATTGTTACTGCTTTATATGTACAACTTATTTTTTAAAGATTTATTTCATTGAAGTAAAGTTGATTTACAATGTTGTGTTAGTTTCTGGTGGACAGCCAAGTGACTTAGTTATACATACATATATACTTTCTCACATATTCTTTTCACATATAGGTTATTATAAAATATTGATTATTATTCCTTGTGTTACACAGTAGGTTCTTGATTATCTATTTTATATATAGCAGTGTGTATATGTTAATATCATCCTCAAATTTATTTGTACCCTTCTTTCCCCTTTGGTAACCATAAGTTTGATTTCTAAGTTTGTGAGTCTTTTTCTGTTTTATATATAAGTTTGTTTCTATAACTTTTTTTACATTCTATATATAAGCGATATCAAATGATATTTGTTTTTCTCTGTCTGGCTTACTTCACTTAGTAAGATAATCTCTAGGTCCACATTGCTGCAAATGACAATATTTCAGCCTTTTCCATGGCTGAGTAATATTCCATTGTATAAATATACCACATCTTTATCCATTCATCTGTCAATGGACATTTCAGTTACTTCCATGTCTTGGCTATTGTAAATAATATACAAGTTCTTTTAAAATTAATATACAATAAATATAATATTTATTAATATATAATAAACTTAATATACAAGTTCTTTTAAAATTTACCACTGCTTATGGCATAAATTCTATTACTACCCCTATTTTACAGAAGAAGAAATCATGATTCAGAGAGGTAAAGTAACCTAACCAAGGTCACACAGCCTACAAGAGGTAAATGAGGATCTATATCTAGGCTTATCTGGCAGCAACATTTTTTCTAATCACTGTGCTTTACCTGCCTCTTCGTGCAGTGTTAAGTCAGAGAAATAAGTCAATTGTTTCATTAAAAGGTCCTGCATAGGGATGTTTTAAACAAGAAACAAGGGAAAGGAAAGCACTCTAAATGTTCAGAAATAGAATCACAAGGATGATTTTAAATTAATTTAGGACAGATATTTTGTCTTTCTCATACTGATATAGAGTTATGGCTCCAAGCATCTAATTTGTGAAAACATAATTATATAGTCACATTTAAATTTCTTTTCTAAATAGATTCTTAGAAACAATGCCACAGGTGAAATATTCCTTTGGTAATGAAGAGTTAGATGCCCATGTCAAATAGAAAAGAGTTTGTGTTTTGTATCTTAACCTTCATTGTTCTTGTCTTTCTAAAAATTATTTCATGTGTTTGCTGTTTCTTCCACAAACAGACGCATTTGATTGTACTTGAATGAAAGGGGCCACACATAAGAGCTATAATTTTTCTGAAAGCATCCTCATTCTTTAATTTTTCTGCTAAATAGGGTGGTATAATTTGTCTTTAATGGATATGAAATGAATATGGATTGTGAACAGCAATTGAAATTGCCTTGATAATCATCAAATTATTCAGTCCCCAAAGATGTTATTTTTGTTGCCCTCAAATAATTGAATGGAGTGAATGAAAACTCTCCTTCCCTTGCATTTCTAATTCACCAGAGTACATCAATCTCTATCTTCTAGTGAAAATGGAAAGAATTCTCTCAAGTGATGTTGCCATCAGGGTAACCATTGGAGATTCTTTTCTCTTTATCGCTTTTTATTTCTATTCATTTAAAATAATTTTAGTCCTAGGGTGGTATTTTTAAAGTTCAAAATAATGACATGAGTGCTATTGTGTTCTTTCTGACTCCATGCAGTATTTTTAAATTCTGCAATTCTGCTCTTGTACATTGTTAAAGTATATGTCAAATTTTAAAAAATCCACCATTAACAAAATTACTCCTTGAATTACCTCCATTATTCTGAATAGCCCTTCTTTCTATTTAAACAGGACTCTGCTGAAAAAGTAGTTTCAATTGGGTTTCTGCCAATCACAGAGCAAGTTAGTAGTTTCAGTAACATATATGGACAAAGGAGGAAGAAGAGGAGGAGAAGGAGGGAGAGGAGGAGGAGAGGAAATGTAGGAGGAGAAGGAAAAAAAAAGAGGAAGATAAAAGAAAACTATAGGGATTTCTCTGGTTGTCCAGTGGTCAGGACTTATGCTTCCACTCCAGGGGTCATGAGTTCAGTCCCTCATAGGGGAACTAAGATCCTGCAAGTGCGTGGTGTGGCAAAAAAAAAAAAAAAAAAATTATGATGTATCATTGATAAAGCAAGCAGTTGGTAATGCGAAAGTTCTTTTTTAACATGTCTTCCTAGCAGCACTGTTTGTCTCCTGCCCTCCCTTCCCTGGACCTAGATTCATTTCAGTTGACCCCACCAATTTTGTCTACGTTTTTGAGACATCATGTTTGTCAAAATGCATTCACTCAAGTTTCAGTAGTTCTTTTTGGATCCGAATAATCAATCAACAAACATATATATTATTTGTAAAGGGAAAGATATTAGGTTTTAATGATTGTTGGCCAAGTGCCAGGTATTGTAGGCTGTATATACACAGTGTCTCGTCTAATCCTTACCTCAGCTTCTGAAGTAGATATCAGAAAAACATTTTCAGAGAGGACAAACCACTTTCTCAAAGTTACACAGCTAAGAAACATAATCAGGAGTTGATTCGTCTCTGAGTACATCTACGAGTTATATCTACTACATAGGACTGACTGAGTCATTCAAACTGTCTGTAAAGCTTGAATTGACTGACCACTGACCTTTTGTTCAAGGACACAGTGTAGTGTGCCAAAACGTGCCAAACTATTCTATAAGTGAAATAAGTATTGGGTTCACCTGATTTCTATGAAAAAATAATCAGTTGACTGAATTTTCTTTAAAAAATATTTATACATTGTACAGTTGTAGCTCATGTGTGTATAGGGCCAGAGAACCCTGTGAAGGTGATTCATGAATTCTCCTAGCCTGTATAGCTAAAAGAGACACGAAACATGCTAAGTTTGTGCATATTATCTCTCACTGATGTGCCTGTGAAGCTTTAGTAAATACGGGGGATTATGATAACTGTAATCCCTTGCCAGAGAGATTACTTACCTAATGTCTTCATTTTGCTTGCATGTATATATTTTGAGAATGAATAGATTTTTTAGTAAGTGATATCTGAGTCTGACTCTTTAAGTCAGGGGTCTTCAGACTTCTTTGTAAACAGCCAGATAGTAAATACCTTAGGGTTTCAGGGCCATATGGTCTCTGTTGCAACTACTCAGTTTTGCTGTTTTATTGCAAAATCAGTCATAGACAACACATAAAATGAATGGGCGTGAGTGTGTTCTAATAAAACTTGAGTTGTAAATACAGATAGTAATCCAGATTTGGGCAAAGGGCCATAGTTGGCCAAATTTTGCTTTATATCATGGTCTAATAGGGTGGTCATTCACATACATCACACAAATGCATAAACACATAAAAATGTCCACCATCTTTTTTTTTTAAATGAAAGTGAACCATTACTGGTATACTAACTTTAATAGCTATTTCAAGCTGAATCTTAAGTGAAATTACTGATAATGTGCAGCTGCAGATTATTTAATTATTTCCTAAAGTTAGCACTATTCTTCTGAATAAACTACTGGATAATTAAAGTGAAAGTTGGTTGCATTGTACTTGAGAAAAGGATTATAGGCAATAAATTACAGTTCTCTTAGTTTTAATTGAAAACTGAGTTAAATTAGCTTTACACTGGGCATGGTTCTATAAAGGAGTTCATTATAAGCATTTGTAAAAGTAATGCATAGTCTAAGGGCACTTTTCTATTTATACTATTGCCATAATTAAGAGTCTGTCCATATTTTTAAAGACTAGTTTTAGACTTTTCCAATTTAGCCTTATATATTCCCTTCTGATTAAAACTTGGTAAATAAAAATGACCCACGGTTGGGGTGGGATTGGAAAGAGGGATTTTAAAACATTAGTTTTCTAAGCTAATTAGTTTCTTGGGCTATTAGAAATGGGCACTTATGTCATCTTATGGTTAAGAATTCTAAACATTAAGACCTGTTTTTAAGTTTAGCAAAACTCCACATAGTCAAAGATTTATGTAAACTTTAAGTATTGCAAGCTTTCATTCTAAATGTCAATTTTAGATTGCTAAAATGTTTCTGAGAGAATTTCAGGGAATAGTTTGACAATGTGTTTCAATTTGAAATAATATACCAAAAACAATGCCCAAAACAGATCTAGAATATAGAATTCCAAGAGGTGGAATACACATCATGCCTAAGGGAAAATGTGAGAAGTGTTTGGGTAAAATGGGAGAATCAGTTAGGGATATACATATGTGACACCTTTCTCAGATGAAGCATCTGCCATTTTTAAGATATAATGTATAAGGAAATGTTTGAGTTATTGGAAAAATTTAGAGCTTTATACTACTTTATAATGTCCATCAGCCTACGCAATGAAGCTGAACAATGTGCTGTATCTACTTTTCTCTTTCTTCAGACACATTTACAAACTTATACAACTCAAAACATAATCAAAATGTACATTTAACGTAACCTTTACTTAACATGCTAGCTCAAAATATTTGAAAGTCCAACCTCTGTAGCACAGTGTTCAAAGTTCTTACAATCTAATGCCAACTGTTCTTTCTTTCCTTCTTTTCTTTAAAAACTAAGTCCTACCCTGTACTTTTTACTCCAGCCAAATAGGACTGATTTATTTTTCACAGATATGTCCTATATTTTCTGGCCTTTTGTGCTTCCTCCACTTGGAAGTAAAATTTTAGAAGATATAGATGAAGCTACTCTTAAATGTTAGGAGAAGCTGATTAATTTTACCTCTCAGGTCAAATGTCTATTATATATTTAGATATATACTCACAGATACAGCCTCAGAACTCAATTGCCAGACATTAAATATGTCAGCATTACACAATTTAAAAAAAAAAATATGTTAGTCTGCAAAATATTTTCTCCTTAATGCAATGATAGCAACTCTGCCATCTTGGCAAATGAATGACTTTCAGATTTAAAGGGTTTATTTTTTAAAGTATAAGAAAGTCTCAAATGTGAGGCTCTTGAATGGAAGCTTTTGAAGGTATGGATGCATACTTGCATTAATAAGAAGCATGATCCCTTATTTATAGCCTGCCTCGTTTGTTCCCCTGTCTTTATGATCAAGTTCATTTATTCTTATATTTGAGAGTTAACCAGGACATGAGAGCTGAAGAACATCTTAGCCTACAGTTGGCTATGCATCCTAACGCCTAGGGAAACCTCAAGATTTTCTCTTCATCAGCCTCTACTAATAATGGGTCAGTGAAAGGAAAAATTCTAACAGGTTTCAGAAGAACAGGAAGTGTGCTTGGCAGGATATCTAGTGGAAGAAGAAAAAGGATTATAAATATGAATGTCAGTAATTATAATAAACACTTACTGAACATTCTGCCAGGCAGAATTCTCAGTGTTTTATCTGCATTATCTCCTTTAATACTAATAACAACCTTAAGAGGTAAGTGTCACTAATTCATATTACTTTAAAGATAGGGAAACTGAGGCTCAGAGAGATTATACTCATTGAGTTTTTACATGCACCAAACACTGTTCTAAGTGATTTAAATCTATTATTTAAACTTTTTAACTGTCAGTTTTATTGAAGAATAGTTGCTGTGCAATATTATATGTTACAGTTGTACAACACAGTGATTCACAATTTTAATGATTATACTCCATTAATAGTTATAAAATATTGGATCTATTCCCCATGTTGTACAATATATCCTTATAGCTTATTTTATACATAATATTCTGTATCTCTTAGTCCTCTATTACTCCTCTATTACCCCTCCCCCTTCCTTCTCCCCACTGGTAACCACTAGTTTGTTCTCTATATCTGTGAATCTGATTCTTTTTCTTATATTCACTAGTTTGTATATTTAATTTAATCTTAATAACAAATCTATGACATTGATGCTGTTATCTCCATTTTTTTTTTTTTTTTTTTTTTTTATCTCCATTTTATAGGTGGGAAGACTATGGAAATCTCGGCCTATTGATTTGAGAACTTTCATTCTTAATCTCTACATTATCTCGTCGTTTAGCTTCAATTTTTCGTCTTTTATTGCAATCCCTTATTTTGTCTGTATTGCTTAGCATTATTGGCTTATCTGTCTCTTTATGTCAGTGTGCATGGAATTTGTCTCTGGGCCCTCTAAATACTTATTATTTCCTACCACATATCCCTGGGATAACCTAGTAAGACAGGTGGGGGCCTCAGAGCAAAGAGCCCTTGAATGGTAGCCTATAGCAGTTCTCTTGTAGACCTTTGAGAAAAGGGTTCTTGCTTTCCCAGGCTGCCTCCCTCAGTTGGTAGTAAGATCCAGAAAGAGGACTAGGAGAGGACTCAGACATTTCCCTGTATTTGGGATGGGTGAAACTTGAACTTTTTCTCACTTTGCCTGGATGTGTTTGCCTTAGTCTCAGAAGCTTCATACCACATACCTGTTTTATGTACATTTGATAAATCTTAAATTTTGAATTGAGTGATCTTTCCTAAAAATAGAAAAGACTTAGAAAAATTATGAAATCAATTTTTTAAAACAAAGATTGTGAAATGTGATCCAGAGTTAGATCAATTAGTATATGTGCATTCTGATATGAAGAAGTTGGTTTCTCAGACAAAGTTGTTTTCAAGTCATGCATTTGGGGACTTTTCATCAGTTTCATTCTGACAGACCATCTGTTGGCTGTCAGCCATGGGTTTTTGCCTTCAGTAAGTACTGTCATTTTATAAAGTATGCACTATTTTTACTTGTAGTTATTACATGAATGACATTGAACACTTGAATGGAATTTCCTTGTTACTGTAGCAAGATTCAAAATTTCTTGACTATGAAGTCAGGTAATTTAGTAACTCAGATATAGACTATGTTGAGAGTACTTTATTTTCCTAACATGTGTTTCTTTTTTTAAAAAACTAGTTAATGGATTTTTATTTAAAAAAATTTTTTAAAGCATGCCATCCTTGACTAATCCAAGTTATCTAACTATTCATCACAGATTATATTTTTTAAAAGTTCTATGACTTAAAACTTTATCGATGAATAATTGGCAAACATAATAGTATATATTTAAAGTTTACAATGTATTGATTTGATATTCATATGCATTGTGGAATGATTACCAAGATCAAGATAACTAACAAATCTATCACCTCAAAAAGTTACCTCTTTTGTGTGTGTGTGTGTGGTGAGAATGCTTAAGATTAATCTCAACAACTTTCAAGTACACAGTATTGTCTGATTAACTCTAGTTACCATACTGTACAATAGATCTTCAGAACTTATCCTTCTTATAATTTGAACATTTGTATCCTTTGATCTATGTGTGTGTTGTGTGCTTAGTCACTCAGTTGGGTCTGACTCTGCAATCCCATGGACTGTAGCCCTCCAGGCTCCTCTGTCCATGGGGATTCTCCAGGCAAGAATACTGGAGTGGGTAGCCTATCCCTTCCCCAGGGGATCTTCCTAACCCAGGAATTGAACTGGAATCTCCTGCACTGCAGGTGGATTCTTTACCAGCTAAGCTACTAGGGAAGCCCATCTTTTGTTCTTCTTTTCCTCATTACCCCCTCCACAATGTCCCTGGCAACCACCATTCTATTCTGTAGTCCATCATTCCCCAACCTTTTTTGGCACCAGGGACTGGTTTCATGGAAGACAATTTTTCCACGGACTTGAGGGGGTGATGGTTTTGGGATGATTCAAGTGCATTACATTTATTGTTCTCTTCCTTGCTATTATTGTCACATTGGTATATATAATGAAGTAATTATACAACTAGTCTAGGCTATGGTTTTTCCGGTGGTCATGTATGGATGTGAGAGTTGGACTATAAAAAAGCTGAGCACTGATGAATTGATGCTTTTGAACTGTGGTATTGGAGAAGACTCTTGAGAGTCCCTTGGACACCAAGGAGATCAAATCAGTCCATCCTAAAGGAGATCAGTCCTGGGTGTTCAATGGTAGGACTGATGTTGAAGCTGAAACTCCAATACTTTGGCCACCTGATACGAAGAGCTGACTTATTTGAAAAGTCGCTAATGATGGGAAAGATTGAGGGCAGGAAGAGAAAGGAACAACAGAGGATGAGATGGTTGGATGGCATCACCGACTCAATGGACATGGGTTTGGGTAGACTCCAGGAGTTCATGATGGACAGGGAGGCCTGGTGTGCTGCAGTTCATGGGGTCGCAAAGACTTGGACACGACTGAGTGACTGAACTGAACTGAATTATACAACTCACCATAATGCAGGATCAGTGGGAGCCCTGAGCTTGTTATTCTGCAAGTCGATGGTCTCATCTGGGGATAATGGGAGAGCGATGGGGAGCAACTCTAAACACAGATGAAGCTTTGCTTTCTAGCCCTTGCTCACTTCATATTGTGCAGCCCGGTCCCTATTGGGCAACAGACCTGTACCTGTTTATGGCCTGGGAGTTGGAGACCCTTGCTCTAGTCAATGAAACAGGCTTTTTTTTTTTTTAAGATTCCATATAGAAATGATACTATATAGTATTATATCTCTCTGTCTGACTTATTTCTTTTTTTTTTTTTTATTTTAAAACGGTCATAATGACTTATTTCAATTAACATAATACCCATGTCTTCCAGGTTCTTCCATGTTGTCATAAATGGCAGGATTTCCTCTTATATAAACATATATCTCACATTTTCTTTATCCATTCATCTGTCAGTGGACATTTAGGTTGCTTTCATATCTTGGTTATTGTGAACAATGCTGCAGTGAACATGGGGACACAAATGTCTCACAAAATCTTGATTTCAGTTCTGTGTGATATCTGCCCAAGTGTGGATTGCTGGCTCATATGGTAGACTGAGTTTCAAAGTATCTTCCCCACAAAGGTTTTTGTTTTTCAACTCATTTGCATGAGTTGAAAATTAATTAATTTGTGTTTGTTTGGTTTTTTTTTGTCGGCACTGATGGTATTTGGGCTACAGTCTCTGAAAGAGTAATTTATACTTTGCAAAATTAGAAGCCTCATTTATGGACTTTTAAACTATACCAGTAACATGCTGTTTCTATGTAAACCAAATTAGAAACCAGGAGAAGTAACATTGAATTTTTCGTTTTTGCTCTTGTACTTCAAGGATAATATATCTGACAGTTTTCTTGATTGCAAGCAACAGAAGCCAACTCTTGCTAAATAAGAAAAGGAAGCCTTTTGAAAGATATTAGTTGAGTTCAGTTCAGTTTACTCAGTCGTGTCTGACTCTTTGCGACCCCATGGACTGCAGCATGCCAGGCCTTCCTGTCCATCACCAACTCCTGGAGTTTACTCAAACTCATGACCATTGAGTTGGTGATGCCATCCAACCATCTCATCCTCTGTCATCCCCTTCTCCTCCTGCCTTCACTCTTTCCCAGCAACAGAGTCTTTTCAAATGAGTCAGCTCTTTGCATCAGGTGGCCAAAGTTTTGGAGTTTCAGCTTCAGCATCTGTCCTTCCAATGAATATTCAGGACTGACTTCCTTTAGGATGGACTGGTTGGATCTCCTTGCAGTCCAAGGGACTCTTAAGAGTCTTCTCCAACACCACAGTTCAAAAGCATCAATTCTTTGGCACTTAGCTTTCTTTGTAGTCCAAATCTCTTATCCATACATGACTACTGTATGTGTATTAAGGGTACACATATTAGGGGTTCATAAAATTCAGAAAATTATTATGGAGGACTAAAGTTGGAAAATGGAAGCCACGAGGCATTTATGAAAGAGACAATAAGCAGAAAGCACATCCGTTGTCTTCCCCTCACTCTTAGGTAACTTTCTCTACCCTTGCTCGTTATTGCTACTACATCTTGAAAGAATCTGAATTGAGCTGTCTTCTTTGTCTTGCTTAGTCCAGATTCAAAGTCTCAGGCAGAAGTGTCCTCTTGGCTCTCCCTTACCATGTCCCTAAAGCCACTGACAGAAAATCAAAAGGGCAACACTGCCCTACTTTGGTTCCCAAATTAGGGAGCAAGAAAAACACAGCATAACATAAGCATTGCATATATTGGAGGATTTGCCTCTGAAAGGAAGGGGGCTGGATGCCTAAAAATAGATCTAATATTCACATCATACAGGTTCATGGGTAGTAATCAATGCCATTTTAGTCTTACATAAAACTGTGACTCAGTTCTCCCAGAAACAAGTCATATTTTGATTTAACTGCAGGTTTTTGAGTTCTAAAAAGAACCATGTTAATCTGTGATTTATTTTTTGTTTATATGAATGCCTTCATGAAAAATGGGATACATTTAGAAGAGCTCATTAGTTTAGAAATTTGAAAGAGCTATAGTTAGCAGTTGGACAAAACTAAGTTCATGTATCTTTTGCCAGCTGTGTGATACTGAATAAATTACTTAATCTCTCTGGTCCTCAATTTCCTTACTTGTAAAATTAAAAAAAAATGCCTTCTGTGCTGCATTTACCATGAGGATTACATGATAAAATGAATTTGTGCTAAGTACATGGTACTTGGTGTACAGCTTAAAAAATGATAATACTTGTCCCTATATGGTAAATGTAAGTCAGTAACTTTGCACACACAAATTCAGAAATGAACATTATTTCTGGTTTTGTGAAGCTAAACTTTTAAAATGTGACTATTTTATTCAGCTTAACCATAGAACTTATTGACTGAATTTCTTCACTTTACCTAACTTTTAGTATAATTTTTTTTTTACCTTAAATTAATTTTCTATGGGCTTAAGTAAAGCTGAGGAGTACAAGCATCATGTAGAATTATGGTAGACTTACTTCGCTAACAGTCAACGCCAACAAACTGCCAAAACACAAAAGCAAGCAGTGATTTTTGGTTTTGATTTTCTGGGAGAAAATCACTTCAGATACAATTCTAAACATTCACAAGACTTAAGAACTTTTGTACCCTGTGCAGACTTTCTTTGTTTTTTTGTTTTTTTCTTTCCTTCCTGAGTTTTTATCCTCAGATTTGAGCAACCTTTTAATCTTTGTTATGTTGAAAATCACTTCATGGGCCTTAATCATCTACACCAAGTAATAATTGACTAGAAGTTTTAGAAATTACTCCATGCTTAAAACATTTAAATCATCACTAGCTTTGACTGGTAAATTCCTTTAATATTTCCATGACTCAAGAGTTCAGATTTTTCTAAAGGCTAAAGTGTTTTTGTTTGATATTTCTTCATCTCCTGCCTGAGCTCCCACCCACCTCTCAATCTCAGACAACTAATTAGCAGTTTAGGAAATATTGACTGAGGCCAAACATTTCTTCTCTGTTCTTTCTGTTCCTTTCCTCCTGCTCAGAGACTCCTGTACTTCCTTAATCTTCCTCTAAACTGTTAATAATATTTGAGAAGTTCTTTTGCTGCAGCATGGCTAGATACAGTTATGAAATTTGAACAGAAATAACATGGTAACATGCACATTACTTTTATTGTGATATGCTATGCTCTGGGAAATACCAAATAAAGAATTTTACCACTCAGATCACATCTACATCAGCCTAATATTTTCACAGTATTGATATAAGAGTGTATTATGTTGAAGATGAAAATAGCAGCTTGCTTGCTGCAGAAGACAGAAGATTAACTTCTTTCTGTACACAGACATCTACCTCTTGAGTCTGGGCATTAGATATCCCCAGGAGATATATTTCAAGGTTCAATAAAATTGGTAAATATCCAGTATCTAGTGGATTTCAATATGCCATTTTACCAAACATTTGTAAAGGTGCTGATGAATGAGATGGTGGTCAATGTATAACAATTGGCCTGAGGTTGGGTGTGAAAGTCCTCATTTGTAGCATTTGCCGATTTCCATGGCATAAAGATTCCCATCTTAATGGCAGAAAATATAGAGGAACTAAAGTGCCTCTTGATGAAGGTGAAAGAGGAAAGTGAAAAAGCTGGCTTAAAACTCAACATTCAAAAAACAAAGATCATGGCATCCAGTCCCATCGCTTCATGGCAAACAGATGTGGAAAAAGTGGAAACAATGGCAGATTTTATTTTCTTGGGCTTTAAAATCACTGCATACGGTGACTGCAACCATGAAGTTAAAAGATGCTTGCTCCTTGGAAGAAAAGCCATAAAAAACCTAGACAGTATATTAAAAAGCAGAGACATCACTTTGCCAAGAAAGTTCCATATGCTCAAAGTTATGGTTTTTCTAGTAGTCATATATGGATGTGAGAGTTGCACCATAAAGAAGGCTGAGCACCAAAGAATTGATGTTTTTGAACTGTGCTGTTGGAGAAGACTCTTGAGAATCCCTTGAACTGCAAGGAGATCAAACTAGTCAATCCTAAAAGAAATCAGTCCTGAATATTCACTGGAAGAGCTGATGCTTAACTGAAGCTAAAGCTCCAATAATTTGGTGACCTAATGCGAACAGCTAATTCATTGGAAAAGACCCTGATGCTGGGAAAGATTGAGGGCAGTAGGAGAAGAGGCAGACAGAAGATGAGATGGTTGGATGGCATCATTGAGTCAGTGGACATGAGTTTGAGCAAACTGGCTGATAGTGAAGGACAGGGAAGCCTGGTGTGCTGCAGTTCATGAGGTCTCAAAGAATCAGACACAATTGAGCAACTGAACAACAGCAACAGAGATTTCCAACACGACCAGTTTCAAGCTACCAGTATGACATTGGATGTACATTTGGAAAAAATACTAACAGTTAGGTCTCATGAAATAGTAAGAGCTGGCTCCAGCACATCAGAGCATATATGATTAAACCACTCCATTTTCAGAAAGCAAAAACATCACACAGCATTCAATTAGTGAAGATAACTTCTATAGTCAATATAAAAGTTACAGTTTAATTAAAGTTCTTATATTTGAAGGCAAATGCAACCTAATATGGGCTTTCCCTATATGGTAAACATAAGTCAGATGGTAAAGAATCCACCTGCCAATGCAGGACATGAGGGTTTGATCCCTGGGTTGGGAAGATCCCCTGGAGAAGGGAATGGCCATCCACTCCAGTATTCTTGCTTGGAGAATTCCATGGACAGAGGAGACTGGCAGGCTACAGCCCATGGAGTTGCAAAGAGTTGGACACAACTGAGCAACTAACACTTTCACTTCATTTCATAACCTGTTATATTGCCCAGTTCTCAATTCAAAATTTTCCTCATGAATGAAACAATGGAGAGTACTTTTTATTAAAGTTGTCTGACTCAGAGAATGAGCAGCAGCAACAGCAATAGTTTATATACAATATTAATAATATTAGTTTCAGGAGGATGGCAAAGTGCTTCAATTATACATATATTCACATATATATAAAATTCAGACTCTTTTCTATTACAAGTTATTATAAGATATTGAATCTAGTTATCTATGCCATACAGTAGGACTTTGTTAGTTACCTATTTTATATAGTAGTGTGTATATATTAGTCCCAAACTCCTAATTTATCCCTCATTCCTTTTTCTCTCTAGTAACCTAAGTCTGTTTTCCATGTCTGAGTGCCTGTTTTTATTTTGTATATAAGTCCATTTGTATCATTTTTTGAAATTATACATGTAAGTGATATCATATGATATTTGTCTCTCTTTGACTTACTTCACTTAATATGATAACCTCTCTAAGTCCATCCATGTTGCAATATTTCATTCTTTTTTATGGTCCAGTAATACGGAGTACTTTTTTTTAAACATGCAATTTGTGGAAAAGCCACTTCACAGACTAATTAACACACTGTTATTTTGGTCACAAGCCAGATGTTGCTTTTTCAAAACGAGAAAAGGTCAGCAGGAAAATGAAATCACTTTGATTGAGTCCTTCAGTTGAGACAAAGCATAACTAGAGTGTGCTAAGAAGGGCTTCATAAACAATGAGTTCAAACGTCATGTCAAACCAAAACACTGGCCTTGCACTTTCAATCTGCTAAAGACATTGTGTTAAGCAAATGAAAAAGATACACAATTTGAAGCTTACATATGTTATAAAACTTATGTTCTTTTCGTATACATCATCCTAAGAATCTCCAGACTACTCAGGGGAAATGTAGCATGAAGGCAATAGGTTGAGTTTGTTGAATAGGATCTCCCTGTTCATCATGGTTTCTACTCACTTTCACAGTAAGTGTTGACCAGTTGCCCCGAGATAGCAAACAGGTTTTCTTCTTTTCCACGAGCAGTCTTCTTTAGAAGTTCCATCTCAACAATTTATTGAAAGTTCCACCTCACCAATTTATTGAAAGTTCCACTGTCAGATACTCACAAAATGGCAAGAATAGAGGGATTCTTGGAGATGATCATAATTGTTCAGAGAATCTAATTGGAGGCGTGATTTGCTGAAATCACATGTAAGGTGATATGGCCAGTCATGGGGGAAATTATTTCTCTTAAAGTCTAGTGCTCCTTCCACCTCATGCAATATTCCCTTTGTTAAAACCCTGCTCAGTGTAGGGAGATCATATTATTGACTATCCCCCTCCTACCCTGTCCACATGGAAACTCCAGTCTATAAGTTATTCAATTTATGGCTGACTTTCACCAGTCAGTTTGTTCCAAGGGATTTAGAAAAATGATGATGCATTGTCATAAATACAGCATGTCCTCAATTTGACTTCCTAAAATATGCTCAAAGCAAGGCTCATTTGTTTCGTCTCATAATAATAATTACAACACCTATAATAATAATACTAACTCTCATTTGAATGCTTTGTGTATTGATTTTGTAAGTGCCCTCTAGCGTGATACAGTTCTTTTAACCCCTCACCACAGCACTGCACTTAGGTATTATTATTGTAATTTTAGGCATAGAAAACTGAGACTTAGTGGGGTTCAGAAGACAAGTGAAGGAGCCTAAACCTGAACTTTTAGTTTTATATGGCTTGAAAGCTTGTCAGCTTCAACTCCTTAAGCCATCCAGATCTTAATTATGCTACACAGTTGACAGCAATGAAATAGTCTTAGATCAGAAAAGTGGTTGCAAGGAAAAATTGATTTCCTACAAATTTCTTGGATAATGTATAATTTTGAAAAAGTATGAATAATACTAAGTTTTGGAGAGCAAACAGCAGTTAACCAGGTATCTTTAAATGAATTAATGGAGAGAAGATGGAACTGTCTTTAAACTAATGAACACAAGAGTGTTTGAAAGGTCAAGATGAATGTGTTTCCTGGGAGACTGCCATTTTTCTGGGGCATGTTTGCTACTGTGACTTATTTTGAAGTGTCCTGGGATGCCATAGAACACAGCTACAGAGTTCATTTTAATTTTCTGAGGCCACTCACTGGGGAAATTTCTGATGCATTCAAGGACTGCAGCACTAAAAATGTTCTTGGTTTTTATCATTTGATATAAATGTAATGATGGTAAAAAAAAAAAAATTGATATAATAGCATCTGCATCTACATGAGTGTGAGCAAGCTCCGAGCGTTGGTGATGGACAGGGAGGTTTGGCATGCTGCAGTCTATAGGGTCTCAAAGAGTTGGACACAAGTGAGAAAGTGAACTGAATGGAATAGCATCTACTAGCTCCCTGGCTCCTTCACCTTGAGCACGATGCACAAGAATTTCTGACTGTCACATATGCATTTCAGGAAGTAATAGAGGAGACAGAGAAACTGGAGGAATGTAGACCAACTTCTTAAGTACCCTCCAAGGCTAATGGAGCTTCCCAGGTGGCAGACTGGTAACAAATCTGCCTGCAAAGCAGGAGGCGCAACAGGCAAAAGAGACACAGGTTCTATCCTTGGGTTGGAAAGATCCCCTGAAGGAATGGCACCCCACTCCAGTATTCTTACCTGGGAAATCCCATGGATGGGGAGCCTAGTGGGCTATAGTCCCTGGGGTCACAAAGTGTTGGACACAACTCAGTGAGCATGAGAATCCAAGGCTATACAGAAAAATGCAATATCATTTTTAGGGGGAGTGAGAAAGGATGAGAGAGGAGAGTTTTCGTGCTTTGTCTTTTTGTACTCATTGAATTTGTAATTATTTAATGGATGCCTTATTTATGCATCATAACTTAATACCATAAAATTAAACTTTATGAGATATAACAATTCTTCTCCGAAAGACAGGACTATTTGAACTTAAAAATTTAAACCCATGCTAGGCTCTGTTCTTTCTTCTGGTTTGTGATCAAATTCTTCTGTGTATCAAACAAAAAAGCTGCCCAGGGTTGAGGATATGACAACAGAAACATGATCTGCACATGTTCTTACAACCCATCACGATTTGAAGACAATTTTTGAATTAAACATTGCAGCTTAAAAAACATGCAAAGTACTTCGCATGTAGATGTCATCAAATGTTTCTGGGTGTTGAAGTAAATAAATAAACTCCTTAGTGTCTCTACCCATGATATTTTTCCATCCTCTTCCTAAAACTTCATACTTCTTCATTTTCCTATTGAGACAGGAAAAAGAGGTTCCATGAATGTTCACTGCAAGACATGCAATGGTAATAAAGCTGCGATTAGACACAAATTCTTCAGCCCTTCTTCATCTGATCTTCAGAGTAGAAAAGAAACAGTCCCTGAGAGAGTGAACCGGAGCCAGGCACTGTAATGGGAACTTCATGTACATTACCTCATTTGATCTTTATAATGACACTAACAGGTAAGTCTCATCTTCTTTAGGATGTGAAACTGAAGCTCAGTTTAACATGACCCAGATCACACAGCTGGTAAGAAGAAAAGCTGAGGTTTGAGTTGGGGTTCATATGGTTTCCCAGTTATCCAAATGGTGTTGAGGACCATAATAATGACTGTTTATCTAGTGCTTTCTGAGTGAATTTTCCATTCTAATCTTCCCCCAAATCTTTCAAAGTTTTTTTTTTTTTTCCCCCCAAAGGGCAAAAATGATTTTATTTTATTTTATTTTATTTTTTTAAATTTTTCAGTGGGTTTTGTCATACATTGATATGAATCAGCCATAGAGTTACACGTATTCCCCATCCCGATCCCCCCTCCCACCTCCCTCTCCACCCGATTCCTCTGGGTCTTCCCAGTGCACCAGGCCCGAGCACTTGTCTCATGCATCCAGCCTGGGCTGGTGGTCTGTTTCACCATAGATAAAATACATGCTGTTCTTTTGAAACATCCCACCCTCACCTTCTCCCACAGAGTTCAAAAGTCTGTTCTGTACTTCTGTGTCTCTTTTTCTGTTTTGCAAAGTTTGTATTATTATCCTCATTTCACAGGTGATCTACAAGTGAGGCTTACAGAGGTCACTTAACACGTCCAAGATCACACAGCTAATACACTGGATAGTGGATGTATGAATCCAAATTTGTATGTCTCCAAAACCTGCCATTTCTCACACAACACTCTACCTCTTGTTGTTGTTGTTCAGTTGCTAAGTCACGTCCAGAACTCTTTGCAACCCCATGGACTGCAGTTCTTCAGGCTTCCCTGTCTTTCACTGTCTCCCAGAGTTTGCTCAAACTCATGTCCATTGAGTCAGTGATGGCATCTAACCGTTTCATCCTATGTTGCCCCTTCTCCTACTGCTTTCAGTCTTTCCCAGCATCAGAGTATTTTTCAGTAAGTTGTCTCTTTGCATCAGGTGGGCAAAGGCTTGGAGCTTCAGCTTCAGCATCAGTCCAGTGAATATTCAGACTTTATCTCCTTTAGGATTGACTGGTTTTATCTCCATGCTGTCCAAGGGATTCTCAAGAGTCTTCTCCAACACCACAGTTTAAAAACTTTGATGTTCAGTCTTTGTGCTCTAACTCTCACATTCGCACATGACTACTGGAAAAAAAAAAAACAACAACAACTTAGCTTTGACTATACAGACTTTTGTTGGCAAAGTCTCTGATTTTTAATATGCTGTCTAGGTTTGTCATAGCTTTTTTTAAAAGGAGCAGATGACTTTTAATTTCATGGTTGTAGTCATGGTCCACAGTGATTTTGGAGCCTAAGAAAATAACATCTGTCATTGTTTCCACTTTTTCCACATCTATTTGCCATGAAGTGATGGGACTGGATGCCATGATCTTAGTTTTTTGAATGTTGAATTTTAAGCCAGCTTTTTCACTCTCCTGTTTGACCCTCAATAAGAAGCTTTTTATTAGCAGAAATCTCATCCCAACTGTAACTTCACTCCCCCAATTCAACAGAAATGTATGTGTAATTGTGTGCACACACACATACAAAGATGGAAGAGTAGCGACCGTTGTAAGAATATGATGGAATAAAGAGCAATATTATCATCATTCTAGCTGTTTGACAGTTAAATATAGAAAAATACATTGCATCTTTCTTTTAATATCTTTCCATTTAAAAGCTATATTTATGTCCTTAAGAAAGAAAGAAAGAAAACATGACATAAAATGTTAATTCTGTTTTACATCACTTAGGTGCACAGGGTATTTTAGTGTGAGAGAAATCATGTAAAAATATTGATATAAGAAGTTCTACATTTAATCCAATTTTAAGATAATATTATGGATATAAAAATATAAAGGAAATATAAAAATACTAGATTTGTATAGTAGTTTTCATTGAGAGTAAAATGACTAAAGGAAAAATGCAGATAAAAAAGCAAAATGCCCTTTCTTAATTGAGAGCAATGAATTTTGATTAGATCAAGTTTAATGGTGGAAAGAAAGTCTGTGCATGTCATTTCCTAAACATTAATATTCCATAAGAATTATCTAAGGGCTTCCTAGGCGCCGTTTGTGGTAAAGAACCAATTGTGCTTGCCAATGCAGGAGAAGTAAGAGACCAGTATTTTTGCCTGGAGAACCCCATGGACAGAGGAGCCTGGTAGACTTCAGTGCTTGGGGTTGCAGAGTTGGACATGACTTAGCACTCATGCAAAATGTATCTATTTTGTTTTGAAATATAAGCAATTATGCTAGTGTAGGCAAAAATCAATTTTCTTGATATTTTTCCTTAACATATCGGTTACTTGGAATGACAAAAAGCAACAACAACAACAACAACAAAAATCTTTTTATACCAAAATTAATGAAAATGTAATACTTCACTAAACTAAAACTTTTACATATGCAGAGTATAGTTAAAAGCTCACAATTAAGTAAAAGGACTTTTTAGAAGTGATCAAAAGTGAGGTTCTGATGTCCAGTAAAGTTGATGAATTTCACCAATAACACAGTTTCTCTTGTCTGTATTCAGTACCTCTTTATCTTATTTTAAATACATTGGTAATAAATGTGAGTTATCTTGTTTCTAAATCCATTCAATAGGAAATTAGAAGTGAGAAAATTTCTAAAGGCTGGGATGTTGACTGAAGTAAGTCCTGATAGTTGTTAGAGAATAGAATGTAGAAAAACTTTTAAAACAAACCTCAAACTGTCTAGGGCAAATAACTCTATATGTGTATCAATAACCTAAAGGAACTCAAATTATATTACAATGAAGTATAATAACAGATATTATTGTCAGTACACTCAGGCAGTGAGATATAGTTAATTTTCACTCAGATTTCTCATTTTACAAAGACAGGAATCAATACAATCTATTTCAGAATTATCTACACAGTAAATAATTAAAACCAAATATTTGAACTTAAAGTAATAAAACTTCAGCTGTCCAGAAAACCACATAGTTTGGAATATCTAAGGTTCTAAGACCTGGGAATTATTGGCACTCACTGATGAACCCATGCTTATATTAAGTTAATCTTTATTAATATCAGAAAGTGTATTTTCCTTAAATTCTAAAGCATTAAAAAACCATGAAGAAATTGGATAGGATGGTATGTGAAATTTTACATATTATCATAAGGTAGCACTTTGCCTTAGTTATTGCACAGTTATGACACTGTCTGGGACTCAAAGGAATGGTTCGGCAGAGACTGGAAAGGTGTTTGAATTTGGAGAAACAAATGGGAGACAAGTGAAGAATACTTTCATTTAGGTCCTACAAACAGAACAACTCTGTTCTGCATTAATCAGGAGTTACTTAACACCCTTTCCTTTCAAGCTCTCTGGAAGGGCAAGAGCTCTTCTTTAGGTGCTCTTGAACTTCTTTTCCTGCTTTAGGGATAAAATGCCCACGGGACCGCTGGACCCTGGGCTGCGCTGGCTGACTCTGGACTCACCGAAAGTCCTTCACTTCCTATTCAAACGTTATATCTTTCTAGGTCTCCCTCCATTAATTTGGAGTTTGTCATGATTTATGAACTTGAGATGCCACTGTTCTTTTTATCTATTTCAAAAGGGATATGCTTTGTTTTGTATAGTCAAATTATGCTTTGAAAGTTTAGAAGGGGGAAAAGGGCAGAGTTCCTGAGAGTAGCAGTATGGCTCTGACTGCAAATTGAGTTATAAATTGCTAGTGATCATTAACAAAAGCAGAGATATTGATTTAACTAAAAGCAGCAATAAGAATGCACACACTGCTGTAGAGGAGCTATGGGTAACCATGAATCAAAGTGGTCTTTTCTGAGAGAAAATATATCAGGAAATGGCAGTGTTGAAAAGGCAGAGGAAGAATAGAACAGGGGACAATGTGGCCATCATGATATTAGAACTCAGCTTGTATTAATATAGTCTTATGCCAAGGGGAGTGGAGTACAGAGGTGACATTTTCTCAATTTTGAATCAAAGAATGGATGATACGCTGCGTTGTGCTGACAGTCCTCAATGAATTAGGAATAGTAACTATCTTTTAACAGTTTTATAGAGATATAATTGGTATAGAGCAGTACATATTTAATGTGTATAACTTGACGAGTTTGGTATATGCAGACACCGCTGATACCATTACTACAATCAAAGTAGGAGACATAGGCAACACTTCTTAGAATTTTCTTGTGTCCTTGTTTTTATTTTATTGTAGTAAGAATAATTAACATGCAATATGAACAACACTATAAACCAAATGAACCTTACAGACAAATACAGAATATTTCATCCAACAATAATAGAATGCATATTTTTCTTAACACACTTTCCATGATAGTTATATGTTCAGTTGCTCAGTTGTGTTCAACTCTTTGCGACCCCATGGACTGTAGCATGCCAGGTTTCACTGTCCATCACTAGCTCTCGGAGCTTACTCCAACTCATGGCATCAAGTTGGTGATGCCATCCAACCATCTAATCCTCTGTGGTCCCCTTCTCCTCTTGCCTTCAATCTCTCCCAGAATCAGGGTCTTTTCCAATGAGTCAGTTCTTCGCATCGGGTGGCCAAAGTATTGGAGCTTCAGCTTCAGCATCAGTCCTTCCAATGGATATTCAGGACTGATTTCCTTTAGGATGGACTGGTTTGATTTCCTTGCAGTCCAAGGGACTCTCAAGAGTCTTCTCCAACACCACAGTTCAAAAGCATCAATTTTTCAGTGCACAGCCTTCTTTATAGTCCAACTCTCACATCCACACATGACTACTGGAAAAACCTTAGCTTTGACTAGATGGACCTTTGTTGGCAAAGTAATGTCTCTGATTTTTAATATGCTGTCTAGGTTGGTCATAACTTTTTTCCCAAGGAGCAAGCGTTAACATATAACTTTTCTTCCAAGTTGTATATTACACCACAAAAGTCTTAACAAGTTTAGGAAGATTGAAATTGTATCAGCTGTCACTCCTGACCACAGTGATATGAAACTGAAATCAATAACAGGAGGAAAACAGAGAAATTCACATATGCATAGAATTAAACAATGCACTCCTAAACAGTGGGTCAAAGGAAAAGTCAAAAGAGAGATTAAAAAAAATATATATTGAGATAAATGAAAATGGAAATACAAACTACCAGAACTTACGAGATTCAGTAAAAGCAGTTCTGAGGTGAAAGTTTATAGCTATTAAAACCTATATGGAGAAAAAAATCAAGATCTCAAATAAACAACCTAATATGCATCTCAAAGAGTTAGAAAAGAAGAGCAAATTAAGCCCAAAGTTAGCAGAAGAAAGGGAACAATAAAAATCAGAGCATAAAAAATGAAATAGAGAATAGGAAGAAAAATATCAACAAAATAGTGTTGGTTTTTGTTGGATAGCAGAGCTCTAAAATCTTTTTCACCCTTCATAACTGAATCTCTATACCTATTGAACAACAACTTCCTTTTTCCTCGAACTCCCCAGCTACTGGCAGCCACTAGTTACTGGATTTTCTTCATGAAGTAATCCTAGTTAGCCACACCATAGCTACTTCCTTGTTCAAATGGCTGACCTCTAGGGAAGTTTCTGAAATCTTTCTGCCCAAAGGAGAACCAGGCAATTCCTATGGGTAGCTTTATCAAGCAAACTAGTAACTTATGAGTCAGGCATATTTTTGCTTTTGTTGCTTTTGCCTATGGAAATAATCAGTGAGTTCTAAATAGAGCCTAATTATTAGACTATAAGGATACTAACCTAAAAAAAAAAAAAAGGATACTAACCTAACAGTTAAGTATTAATTGATAGCACTTGAAAGAGAGACAATTTAAGGTGAATTGTTGTTCAGATACAAAGTAGTGTCCAAATTTTAAGTTAATAACACAGCTTAATTTTATATGCAAGCTCTGCTCTAAATACAAGAGGAGAAAACTACTTCTTTGGGTTGTGAAAGCACAGGAAACATTTTGGAAAATGTTTGCCTGTATGCGTGCTGAGTCACTTCAGTTGTGTCTGACTCTGTGTGACCCCATAGACTGTAGCCTGCCAGGCTCCTCTGTCTTTGGGATTCTCCAGGGAAGAATACTGGAGTGGGTTGCCATGCCCTCCTCCAGGAGATCTTCACAATTCAAGGGCTGAACCTGCATCTCTTTCATCTCCTGCATTGGCAGGTGAGTTCTTTACCACTGGTGCTATCCTTGGAAAATATTCGGTTGAATTTAGCTAAGAGGATATGTTGGTTTAGAAATTAGGGGTGAGAGGTGGTATCTATTTATTTATTTTTAATTTATTTTTTAAATTAAAGCAATAGTTGATTTAGAAGATCATGTTATTTTCAGGTGTGTATCACAATTCAGTTATATATATTCTTTATCAGATTTTTTCCCTTATAGATTATTACAAAATAATGTAGTTCCCTGTGCTATATAGTGGGTCCCTGTTGGTTATCTTTTTTATATATAGTGGTGTGGCTATGTTAATCCCAATGAGAAGTGGTATTTAGACTGTGACCAGATTGTCCCCAGTATCCTTGGCAACTCTCAGAGTAGCTCTTTATATAAGTCATCCACCTAAAGAATATATTATATAAAACACTACATGCTCACCAAGGGACTTATACAAAACAACACTTTGTTTTCCTAATTTGAGTTATGATATGCACCCAAAATAACATTCTCCTCTTTTTTGAAAATCCAGTTTAGAGGACTCTTTTTTTAGATGTGTTCTACACAGCTGCAGGGGTTCCACTGAGCCTTATTAAGTCAGGGCACAGGGAAAGTGACTTATGGAAGTGATGACTACAAGGAGGAGACTTTAATTATTTGTGTCTGACCCGGGTTTATGTTAACTATCATTTAAACAAGATATTTACTGCAAAATAATTTGTTAGTCACAAACCATTCCTTGACATATAATAAAAAATAATAAATGTAACAGATATTAATGGAAAAGCAGAAAGACTGGAAAGAAAGAATTTTGGAATCAGAAGCCTCTTATCTTCCAGAAGTCTAAGCTTTTGTTACAAAAGCATGTCTCATCCCCCTCTCTATTCCTCCTTTCTTCTGGCTTCATGGCCTCTTCTGTCCTCCTTCTACATTGGGCTTTGAGAACTTTCCTATTTGTCTCCCAGTTTCTAGTCTAAGCTTTCTATTAACACAAACTTTACCTTTCAACACACTCATGAGGTGGGTAGGTGGACAAACATGTCAAGAGATGTCTTATCAAATCTTTTGTTTAGGCCATTGTCTTGCTTTTTAAACTCAGAAGCTAAGAACTACTTCCTTTGTTACTTGTGTCCTGGAGTAAACACTCTTCTAGTTCAAGTTGCCTACATTTGTAGGTGTTGGATGAAGGGAGACACACCAGAGGGTAATGAAATACTGGAGGATTCAAAGGTTACAAAGCAGCTAATGTTTCAAAATCATTTTTTTTCTGCTTTATTTGCTTTTAAGGGTGTACATTGCAAGAAGGGAAATTGGTCTAAATGAGGAGGTATTTTGAGAAGTCTTTGGGCTTAACCAAGGTAGCTAAGTGCGCGTGTGTGTCCTAAGTTGCTTCAGTCATGTCCAACTCTTTGCAACCCTATGGAATGTAGCCTACCAGGCTCTTCTGTCCATGGGATTCTCCAGGCAAAAATACCAGAGTGGGTTGCCGTTTCCTCCTCCAGGGGAATCTACCCAACCCGGGATTGAACCCGTGTCTCTTGTGACTCCTGCATTGCAGGCGAATTCTTGACAGCTGAGCCACCAGGGAAGCCCAGGTAACTAAGTAGATGTATTAAATATATATTTTGTATTAATAAAAAATCCCCACCAATGAGATCATTTGGTGAAACATCGACTTTCTTATTATTTTATGATTCAACTGTCAAGTGAGTTCAGTTGTGATGTATTTCTGAGTGCTTCAAGGCATATTTCCCATTACACTTTGAGCAGAAGAAGCAAGAATGCATTTTCATGAGAATGTAGAAATAAGAAAACCTGACATCTATTATCCAAGTTCAGAAATTTATGCCAAAATTCATTAACATTCAAATTATGAATTAGCTGTCATAGAAGAGTACCCTAGTAAACAAAGCTAGGATGGTACAGAGTCTTAAATGTCTGGGCAGCCCAGTTTTGTTTTTAGAGCCTCTGGTAACACATTCAGCAGAGAGTAGTCTGGCCACGTTTTCAAACATTTTCTAGGTTATTTGCGATCAGTGGATATCCTGGACAAACAGCATGGTAAACATAACTTTTCTTGGGGAAACAAAACAGCAAAAAGGAATTTGAGCAAACTGAGAATATAGGCATTTTAAAGTTCAATCCACTAAATGTTTCTTTTCCTGAATTTCTTTGGAGTTTTTAAAGCAATGTGAGAAACACATTGTTTCTCAAAACGTGTTTCAGACCTTCTGCTGTTATTCAGTCGCTAAGTCATGTGTGACTCTGTGCAACTTCATGGACTGCAGCATGCCAGACTCCAGTGTCCTTCACTACCTCCCGGAGTTTGCTCAAATTCATGTCCACTGAGTCGGTGATGCTATCTAACCATCTCATCCTCTGCCACCACTTTCTCCTTTTGCCTTCAATCTCTCTCAGCATCAAAGAAAACGAAAGTGAAAGTGTTAGTTGCTCAGTTGTGTCTGACTCTGCGACTCCATGGACTGTAGTCCTCCAGGCTCCTCTGTCCATGGAACGCTGGAGTAGGTTGCCATTGCCTTCTTCAGGGGATCTTCCTGACCCAGGGATTGAATCCAGGTCTCCTGCATTGCAGGCAGATTCTTTACTCTCTGAGACACCAGTGAAGCCCAGCATCAATGTTTATTCCAATTAAATTCTTCAGATGTTTCTATGTGTGTTTGAGAGCCATCAACCTTGAGATATTTATGTATGCATTCATTTATTTACTTCTATATAGAGTTCTATGTGTGTGGATGTACATATATTATTTTAATAACTCTGATAATTATCAGTCTGGTAATACCACTGAGTATTTTGGTCTTATTGAGAAGAAGAGCAGACACAAATATAATACCAATAGGAGGCTTCTGAGCAGCTCTTTAAGCAATTATTTGTGATAGTGGCATTGGAGTCCTTGGGTTTATAGTAGCAATATTACATAATACTGAGTGAATTCTATTCTGAACTGTGCTGAGGGCTTTATAAGTATCACCGTACTCTATTCTCACTACATTCTTTTGAGTTATTGGCTCATATTATCCATTTGTTACCAAAGAAGAAGAAGTCACTTTTATGGAGCTTTTCACATCATTTATTCAACTTTCATTTGTTCAGAGGTAGTTGAGGATCAGTGCTAATTGCTAAGAATAGAACAATAGCAACATAATCATGATACGAGTAGAGCATATTTATGGAATCATTACTATGTGCCAGTCACTAGACTAAGAATTTTGCATCCATTACTTTATTTAGCCCTTATGTCAACCCTGTGTCACAAATAATGTCTTAATTTTCATTTTGTTGGTGAGGAAATTGAGGATTAGAGATTAAGCAATTTATTGAAATTTACTTGTTAATGCTAGTTGGTGATAGGGCCTGACTCCAAAGTGCATTTCAGAATTTCAAAGATCCCCTCCCTCTTTCCCACCCTCCTCCCTCTCTCCCTTCCTTCCTTCCTTCCTTATTTATTCTACAAATATATTTGCGGTTGGTTGCCACCATTCTAAAAGAGCAGCTCTCTTGGCCCTGCAACACTCCTGAGCTTATTTCTTTATTTTCCATTTTTCTTAGGTGTTTATTCTAACTGCTCCTATCTCTTCCCTTCCCCTTAAATCCTTCATAGTGTGCAATTGAAAGTCAACCTTCATAAATTTCTAAAGCTACTCCCTTCAAGGTCACATAAGACTTCTTAATTATGCATCTAACAAAGGTTTCTTAATTCTCATTATCCTAGACTTCTTTGCTCAGAGTGATCAACAAAGACCACTGAGCAGAGAAGAATTGGCTAGTAACTTGGTTGTTTAAATGCATTACTAATCTGCCTTTTTAATTTTTTTTTCTTTTGTTTTTTTCAGGGTTTCTTTTCCTTACTCAAGAGGCCAAGACTTTGCAATACTGAACAGTGTAACTTAACCTGGAGGGCACTTAAGCAGCAGCTCCAAGGATTTTGATTCAGGGTTTCTAGAGTGAAATCAGGCCTATGAGTTTCCAAGTTCTCCACATAATACTATTTTGTACCAAATGCTTGAATTAACTGTTGGAGAATTAGAAGCTGTTCACAGTTCTTTCTAAGATGTACTATAGAAAATAATTGTTATATTTGAAAAATATGCTTTCTTACCTGCATGTTTCATATTTTAGTTGTTTTTTTTTTTAAGTCTAGTGATATATTATTTAAACCCTTGCAGGTTTAAATCATTAGAAATATGTCCCTGAAAAAGACAGCTAGAAAAATTGTATTTTCCCCATAAAGTGGGGACTTTGGATTTTAAAATAGTGAATGAGTATAAATATAACTCTCCTTAGAAGTTTATTAGATCACATTATCATTAATTTTTTTAAATTATAAATTATGATTTTTAAAAAGAATTACTATGCAAAATGGAGCATATTATTATTTAATTCTTGATGGCTTAATTGAAGGCTAAGAATGAGGTCTTTTATGTCTTTTCAATGTATAAATGTACCACTTGCTTCTCTACATGCCAAATTTTCAAAATGCTCCAGAATTACTTTGCCCTTCTTTAATGTAACTAATCTAATTCTTCAACCTAAACCAAGTGGCTATTGAAACATATCATACACTATTTATTGGAGGAAATTTAAAATCTTTTCAATAGCTCCAAATAGTAATCTTCCTGGTAAAATAAGGGTGTTTTAAAATGAATTAATATTATGGATTGAGAATGTCAGAAAATATACCTTAAGGTAATTATTGTCATTTTGTGAGAACTTGTAGAGTTAGAAACAATCCTTGAAATCAAGATTACCATTTATTTTGCCTTCTTTTTGCAAATAGATGGTTTTAAAAAATAATTTTATATTATCAATGTACATAGCTTATCTTTCTGGGATCAAAAACTATTATCTATTTAACCCATTTGTTAGTAGATGACTTCTGGTATTTCTAGTGTTTTAGGAGCTCCTTGAGTGAGGAGACAAAATAGGCATGTGTGTCTGGCCCCAGATTTCCATAGAATCAGAGCATAGAGATTGATCAACTAGGAAACAGTCACAAGTATTTATTGCTATTGTTTTTCAGCTGAGATTCAGAAGGTATAGTTGCTTGATATGCAATTACTTGGAAAAATAAGGCCTCAGAATATCTGTTGTTGAAGGAAAACACAGACTTTTTGATTGTCTGGTTGGTTAGCTTTGTTTTATATGGGCAAGCAATCAGGAACATCCACGACAATGTGTCTACAAAACTCTGACTGCCTGTTTAATATTTCTACACTCACTAAGCAATAGTTATGTCTAGGGTAAGCAACCCACCCCAGGTTACCTGAAACTGTTTCAATTTTAAAGCTGAAAAATCCACATTTTTGAATCCCCTTCAATTTTAGGCAAACCAGGATGGTTCGTCATCCTTCGTTTTTGTTTGCTTTCAAAATAAAGCAGGACCTCACTTCCTCACAGATTCTTGCATTTATTCACAATTTTAATATTTATTCACAAAGAGGTTCTGAAGTGCCAATCTCTGGGCTAGTTGCTAAAGACACAGTAGTAATTAAGATAGCATTTCTGTCCTTACAGAAGTTATCATTTAGCAGAGATGAACATTAAACAAATATGCTAACATTACCAAAGTGGAAGATAAAATCATATCGGAGATTTTAATTATACAAGTCAGAATTCCGAAGATTCTAAGAAGGCTTCTCTGTGGAAGTAAGTGGATGGAGGGGCAGAGTGGAAGACTTTGAAAATGAGGCTTCAGAGTTGGGCAAAGGCCTGTAGGGCCCCTGAGTCATGGGAAAGAGTTTGGGTTTTATAAAAAGATCAATGGAAAGCCAGATATTTATCTTGTAAGAATACTTAACCCTTAAAATATTTGATGTCTATCATTCTACTCTTAAGAAGAGAGCTGTTGTTTAGTCACCAAGTGTTCCTGACTCTTTGTGACCCCAGGGGCTGCAGCACACCAGGTTTTTTTGTCCTTCTGTATCTCCTGGAGTTTGCTCAAACTCATGTGCATTGAGTCGGTGATGCCATCCATCCATCTCATCCTCTGTCGTCCCCTTCTCCTCCTGCCCTCAATCTTTCCCAGCATCAGGGTCTTTTCAAATTAGTCAACTCTTTGCATCAGGTGGCCAAAGTATTGGAGCTTCAGCTTCAGCATCAATCCTTCCAAAGAGTATTCAGAGTTGATTTCCTTTAAGACTGACTGGTTAGATGAAGAGGAGAGGTATATGATTGGTAAAAGCAGACATTTCTTGGTTCTTGGCTACACCTAAGTAAAGTAGACCCAACCATTCTTTTGTTGGACCAATTCAGCTGTAACTCACTGACATCTATTCAGAATCAGTAAAGCTGTTCCTAAATGTGTCAGATGACTTACCAAAAAAAAAAAAAAAAAAAATCACCCAGAGGAAGGAACTGCCTAACACCTTCTATTTCTCACAGTATCTTCAAATTCTATTGTCCTAATCATTTTACTTCAGCCGGCATCTCAGAGTGGAACCTCTGTGGTAAAGGTGTGGAGTTCAGAATTAAGGCTACTACTGGCTAAAACAGTTTGATGTTTACTATGCAAGTAGGTTTTCCACCTGAGAGAAAAAGACTGTACTGCTTCTCTGTCACATGTTGATCCCTATATGGAGATAAACTGCTGACTTTCTTTACTGAGTGTTGTTTAACTTCTAATCCTCCTGAAGGAATTCTGTGTATATCAGTGATAGGGTGGTGTGTTTAAGGGGTTCTGGGCAACCAAACACTGCTCTTCCCTTGTATGAATATGGATCACCGAATTAAGCTGGACTGATAATATAAGCAGTATAATTTCTTCCAAATTTTGAGATGTTGATACTGTTTAGACAATATCAGAATACTCCTCAGAATTTTCAACTTTATTCATATTTTGGTATCACAGCATAGACATAGCCTGCAGGTAGCCATGCAAGCAGATCTCCCAAACTTTCGCAGCTGTTCTCTGTCAATATCTATTGTCATGTTAACCCAGTAGTGAAGCTGGCTGATCCCTAAGAGGGGAGGACTCTTTGCTTGGCTTCACCACCTTATGGTTATTTTGAACATATAACCATCTTGAACCATATAGAGAATTTTGAACATATAAATATAAACATATAAACCATTTTGAACATATAGATCTAGTTTGAGGAATAATTGGTGGTATTAATGCCATGCTTATTGAATCATCAGTCAACCACTTAATGAAACATGATGACAGAAGGACAAAATAAAATGCTTTTAGGGAGAACTCCAAGAAATATATAACCCCTTTTGCATTTTTGGTGAATATGTTAAAATTTTTAGCCATCAAGGCTATCAGTCTCTCATAATTCCCAGATGCTGTCTTCAAAAAGAAAAGACGTAATTTTCCATAAAAACCTGTTCTGCAGGCAGCTATCAATGTCAGTCTAATTTTTTGCTCTGCTTCAGTGCCTTCTTAATGGTGAACAAATGGAATAGAAGAGTATATTCGTTTAAGATATATAAATAACTACATGTGAGTCATAATTTTCTGTAGTGGAGAAAGCTTTTCTGTATTATTTGCCAAGCATATATTGTTGCTTAGCTCTATTTGTTTTCTAGCTTGAAAATTAGTATCTCTATATATGTTTATTTTCATTAGGATCCCCTCAAAAATTCATAACTGGAAGAAAGCTGCTGAAAGAGATTTGGTTAAACTCTGGGATTCATAAGTGTATCTGCAGTTACGTGAAGGACACTTGATTAAGGACACTTAGTTCTCTCATCTGTAACATGAAACATAGAGTTGACATGATATTGAATATGAAAAGAACTTTGTATATTTTGTTCAGTCTCTAAGTCATGTCTGACTGTGACCCCATGGACTACATGCAGTATGCCAGGTTTCCCTGCCCTGCACCGTCTCGCGGATAGTGAAGACATATAGTAGGTACTCAAAAACGGTACTAAGAATACACTTAAATATCATGCTGGTTGTTTCTAGATGTCTCTGACTGATCATCTCACTTGTAGTCACCATATCTCATTAAAAACTTTTCTGGGAACCACTGCTGCCTAGTATGTGAGCTTCTCTGGTACATGGGAAGCCATATTGAAGTGTGTTGGCCGGATCGCATCATTCATTCATGACAATCCTGTTGTTCTTGCATATCCTAAGTTCCCTAGATGTCCAGATAAACTTATCTGGTGTTATAAGTGATAATATCTAGTATCACTAATCCAGGTCATACTATTATTGCATATTTTAATATAAAGCATTGCTTATAATTATTGCTCAGTTGTCATTCAGTTAATGCAGCTTTTTATGAATGAATAATTAAGTAATTATAAGCGATGCAATTCAGATAGTTTATTCAATGCCAAGATCTTGCCTTTATTGAACTATTCATTTCATGTGGTTCCATCAGAGTAGCTAACAATTTGTTGGATGTGTATAAATAAGCTTGTTTGAATCAGTTGTTTTATTGTTTTAAAATATGTTTCTATTTTAATATAATAGTAGATTTATATACAGTTGTAAGAAATAATACAGATACTGTGTAACCTTATCCGATGGTAGCTGTGCATAGCTATAGTACAGAATCACAGTAAGGATATTGGCATTGATACAGTCAAGACACAAAACATTATCACCACAAGGGTCCCTCAAGTTGCCCTGTCATGCCCACACCAAGTTCCTTCCTGCTCCCATCCCTTTCTTAATTCTGATAACCTTAATATATTCCCCATTCCTATAATTTTGTCACTTCAAGAATGTTTTATAAATGGGATCATACAGTATGTCACCTTTTGGGATTGTCTTTTTTCATTCCTCATAATTCTCTAGCAATTCATCCAGGTCATTTCATGTACCTAATTTAAGATGCTAAGAAGTATTCTATGGTACGGTTGTACCAGTTTATTTAACCACTCACTCAAGGAAGGATTTCTGAGCTGTTTCCAGGTTTTGATTATTATGAATAAAGCTGCTGTAGACATTTGTGTTCAGGATCTTGTGTGACTATACCTTGGGGATACTCAGGAATGCGATTGTTATATCACAAGGCAGTTGCATGTTTAGTTTTTTAACAATCTGACAAATTGTTTTTCAGAGTGACTGTATTATTTTATGTTCCTATCAGCAAGATATGAGCGAGTCAGTTTCTCTGCATCCTAAGATTTGATTTTGTCATTTTAAAAAGTTTAATCATTCTGCTAGGTGATAGGTGTGAAGTGATATCTCATTGTGGTTTTAATTTGCATTTTATTCATGGCTAATGATGTTGAACATCTTTGACGTGCTTATTTTCCATCTGTATATCTTCTTTGATGAATGAACCAATTCCCTAAAAAATACATCTAACATGGCTCACCCAATAAGAAATGCATAATTTGCATATCCTTATAACTATAACAGAAATTACTATCTTAATTAAAAAAGTAGCAATCTCCAGGCCCAGATGGTTTCCCTGGACAATTCTACCAGCTACTTGAAGAAGAATTAACACCAGTTCCACACAATCTCTTCTAGAAAATAGAAGAAACATTTCCCAAATCACTTTATGAAGCTTGTATTATGATGCTATCAAAACCAGACAAAAATAGTTCCAAAACAAAATAAGCAAACTACAAATAAATATACCTCATGAATTAGATTTAAAAATCCTTAAAAATATTAACAAATAGAATTCAGCTATACATAAAACAAACTATATACTGTAACCAACTGAAGTTTCTTCCAGGGATACAAGTCTGGTTCAATATTTGAGAGGCAATCAGTTTCATCTACCATATTAAGAAACTAAAGGAAAAATATCTTCTGATCATACCACTGATTCAGGAATTTGACAAAATTCAATACCCATTCATAATAAAAACATTCATAAACATAGGAATAGAGGGAACTTCATTGATTTGAAAAAAATCATCTACAAAAACCTATAGCTAGCTTCTATTATACCTGCTAGTGTCTTTCCTCCTAAGTTTTGAAACAAGGTAAAAACATTCACTTTGATTACTCTTATTGAACCAGTTGTGTTTAAGTGGCAATGTCATTTAACGTTTCTGGTGTACAGGAAGGAAAGGGAAAAGAAAGGAAAGTGAAAGAAAATATCCTAGTAATTTTCAAAGGAATACTTCTCTCAGAAGGTCTCTATCTTAAAGATGAGAACCAAGTCAATAGAAACTAACGTTGCATATCAGGTCTTTTTTTTTTTTTTTTTGGTCTCCTTTGGAACCAAAGTCCCCCAAACTTTGAATCTCTGAAATTGACTTGCCAACATAATTTAAAATCTTTCTAAGCATTCTTTATAAAAATCATGTAATCTTAGTAATTAAAAGCAAAATATGATTTTTATCCATTTTTAAATTTATACTGTAAAGAGATGGAGTGAATATTTTCTTTTTAAAGCACTTTTGCTTTTGGAAAACTCTATGGAGACATATGCTTGGTTTGGTCACAGTGTTCATTTTCAATTATTTATTTATTTTTTTAAAGTTCTTTATGACTATTTAAGTAGAGTGGTTCTCCTGTCCAGTTGTCAACTCTTATAGCTGGAAAAAGAATACAGAAAATTATGAGAGCTACTCTCTAAGTAACACCTTGGCTAATGTATTTTATTTGATCTTTAGTGTTTTATAGTAATTTATATTTTATAGCAAAGCAGTCAACAGAAGTAAGTAATAGCAAATACCGTAGAAGTCATATGTTTCTAGTTGAAAGAAGGACTTCTGGTTTAAATGTGTATGTCAGTACAATTCTCAACATTCACTCTCAGCTCACATACATATACACTTTAGATTATCTCAGCAATCAAAGAGTGTGAGAAGCTGACACCCATTGCTATGAAATAATATTAAGTAATATAAATGTAAGTCAACCAATGTATAATAAACCAAACCAAAATTTAGTGGATTAGGACAACAGGTATTTATTTGGAATAGTTTTCTGTGGGTTCATAGTATTTGATTCTGTGGTTCTGTTCGGGTCAGTGGTTCTTCTTATCTGAGCTCCCTCATAAATCTGCAGTCTGCTGTCAAGTAGCGAGATGGTGCTGCTCTAGAGACTGATGAGCTGTTGGTTGGGGCAATGGGATTATAGGTCTTCCCTGCTATCTGAAAGTAAGGGGTTCCCAGGAAACCTTTTGTCAGCAGAGATGGCATAAAATGAAGAAGCCGGGGCTTCTTTCTAAAGGATGCACAAACAAATCAAGATAAAGCACAGATGCTCACAGACGTAGTTCAAAGCGGTGACGTCTGGATGCCAAGATGCTGAATATGGTTCCTGTGGAAGGAGTTTGGCCATGACACTCAACTGCTTTGGATGTGCGGGCTCTGTAACTGCTCACTGCAGAACGAACACTGAATGCTGTTTTCACTTTATTTAGTAAAAGCTGGAATCCTCTTGGGATTTCTTTTTGTTAGCGAAAACAGGTACTAATATGAGTTTTTCATAAAAGAGAAATGGCGTTAAGCAGACCTTTGAAAAATGTAGGGTCAGCTGTTTCTTCTCTAGGAAGTTTTCCAGGCTTATCCGCATGACAGATGAGCAGAGTTCCAAGACTCCAAGCTGTTGCAGGCAGGACCTCTGTGGGCCCAGAGTCAGAGTGGAGCGCTATCATTTCTACCATGCTCTATTTGCGTTGGCAGGCTGAGTCCAACTTACCCTGACTCCTGAGGGCTGATGTGGGCCACGTTGTTGTTGTTTTCCACCCCGTGGAGTATAGCCCACCAGGCTCCCCCATCCACAGGATTTCCCAGGCAAGAATACTGGAGTGGGTTGCCATTTCCCTCTCCAGGGGATCTTCCTGACCCAGGATTGAACCTGGGTCTCCTGAGTTGGCAGGTGGGTTCTTTATCACTGAGCCACCAGGGAAACCCAATCTTTCATATTAACAAGCTAAAGAGAAAAAATTGTATGACTATATCAATTGATGCAGAAACAGTGAGGACACGTGGATACCTTGAAATTGATCATAGGCAATATTGCACTTCAGAAATCGCAAATGCTACAAATTAGAGCTTCTTTTTTTCCCAGTAGAGTGTATTATTAACCACTTATCAGCACATATGTATTAGCCAAAGCAAATTTTTAGGCCAGCCTAGATTGAAGAAGTGGAGAGAGAGACTTCACCTCTTGATTAGAAGAGCTGATCACATTGCAAGGGATGTGGTTACAGGAAAGGTAGTAGTAGTGGTCATTTTCCCCCAAATAATCCACTATGCATGAGAGCTAATCATCTCCATGTTGTCTCCAAATTGCATAAACACCCCTGGTACCACAGATGAAAACCATGATATATTTGAACAGAATTTTTCATTCATCAAAGTGTTTTCACATTCATGACTTTATATGTAAACTCTGGTGACTGCGGGGGTACTATTGCTCTGATTTTACTGATGAGCAAATTGAGATACACATTTTATTTGACATTTTGCAAGCCATGCAAAGCAAGGAATAAACACATTCAGAACCTGATATAGATCTTCTAACTTGAAATTCTCATGTCTCCACCTTACCTACCTTAAGTCAAATGTAAAGTGCTAAAAATATATCGGTTAAGAAATGTGAGTGACAATTGTCTACCATCTATTCATGTTATTGTGCAAATGGAGTTATTTACTAACTATAGATGCCATAATACCATATTAACAACTTCTCCAAAAGCAGACTCTAAAATCTAACACAACACCTTAAATAAGAAACAGTTCAAGAAATCTGTATATATTGAACTCTAAATATGTAACTCAATGGAATGCAAATTAACTTATTACAAGTTAGTATTTTCCTTTTTATGCAATTTCTATAAGATGAAATTATTTATGAGGCAGTACAGTTTCTGGATTAATGTTGCTGCAGAATCATCTTTTAATTTATAAACTCTCTCTAACTTTGTTTTAAAGCCTGAGAATAGAACACAACTACTTAAAGAAATAAACTCTTTTCTAACTAGAATCAGTAAAAATCCATTAAGTGATGTTTGAAATTTTCAAGCTTCAAAATGAAATGAATTATGATTTGAATATTTTGAAAATTTAAGCATATTTTTCTTGTAGCAGGCTATTTTTAAGAGATACAATCTATGATTTCAGAGTTGTATATGTGTATGTGTGTGGGGGGTGTTTCATAGAACCAATCAGACTGTTGAACACCTTGATATTCACTTTATTCTCTCTTCTGAGATTAACCTTGAGGAATAATGAATAATGTCATATTTCCTTATGTGTGTCTACACTCACTATGTAGTTTTAAGTAAAATGTAGGCTTTTTGAACAAGTGACTATTGATTGATTAATGCAGTTCAATGAATTGTTTTCAGAATTATAATTTGAATTATTTTATTTTTAAACCAGACTCTTTTGTGTTGATAGATATAATCTCAACTTCTTTTAAAATCAAGATTCTGGAGGTGATTTAAGAATTTTCCCAAATTTAGGAAACTTGCTTTGTCTCTGACATCTCAAAATGCCTTTGATTTATCAGGTGGAGGAGTAGGAATGTTGTTTTCAAAGCTAATTATAATGAAAAATCACTGCTAAACACTACCACTAATAAACAAACAAACAAACAAACAAAAAAAAACCTGAAGTTGCTTCTGAGTAGAGAAGCACAAAAGAAAGTTACCTAAGTAAGAGCTAGCCTGCCAAGATTTCATGATGTTGCATTGAATCTAACTCTGTCATTCGATAGATGTGTGATTACAAATAGAAAGTGTGCAGGCAAAAACATAAGTGAATTAAGAATGAAAAAAATATATAAGAGTGGGTATTAAGTTCTTTGTAAATCAAATTTTTCCTTTGTTTTTTATAACAATGATTCTGCATTTTTTATTCAGACTTTCCAATGGTATCTTTATTATATTGTAATTGATTCACCACAACCCATTAATTCTTAGTCAAAGCAGAATAGCATTAAAAGGAGAGATACAGTTGATATAGCATGGATGTGTCAGAACATTTAGCATAATTTACTTTAATAAGGTCTCTTTCTTTGCTATAATAGAGCTTCTGCATGGAGAATTTGAGTGTAAAGTTTTAGCCAGAATGACTGTCTTTCCTTTTAGTCAGTTTTAAGATGTATATCTGGAGAAGGGATGGGCTACCCACTCCAGTATTCTGGCCTGGAGAATCCCCATGGACAGAGGAGCTTAGGAGCTTGGCGGACTTCAGCGCATGGGGTCGCAAAGAGTTGGACATGACTGAGTGACTAAGTACAAGATGTGTTTTTGAGAAATTAAAGTATGAATGTAGAAGGCAAAGAATTATCTCTTTCAGATCACATCTCTCTGGGAGGCAATGCCACTTAATATAACAAACAAACAAACAAACAAACAATAAAAAAAAAAAAACACCATACAAGAAGTCTGAATATTTGGTTCTAGACCACCTCCTTATTTACCCAATATATGACGTTGGCAAAGTCAATGTGGCCCAATTTTCCCACTGGAAAGAGGGAAAAACTTGCCTCAGAGGAATATAATAGTCAAATTATGTGTGGGAAACAGTTAAAACTTATCTTTATTTTGTACTCTTTGAAAGTGTAGAGTACTGAAAATATATAAAATTATGAAGCATAATCATGAAACCACCATCCAACTCAAAACCAGATCATCAGCAATTTGTTGGCAACTAATTACCTGTTTCTTCCATATTCAATCCCACTGCTTTCTTTATACTCTTAGACTATAAAATTAAACAATTACTTTTAAGATCCTCCCTTTGTCTTATAGTTTTTGAAGTTTTACTATAATTTCAAAATCTGTGGGTTTCTTTTAATATATATTGCTTCATATCCATTTTCCCCCCTGATCAGTATATATAGACGTATATTAGCCTCCCTTATTCTGTTTATGTACTATCTCGTCATTGTTTTTCATCTACTTCTCTATCCATGCTTCATCCTCAATAATTTCTTCAGCTTCATTTCCAGAGCAGTATTTTAGTTCTGGACTGTGCCTAATCTGCTGTCTAACCAGTCTAAGTTTTTCAGTTTGACAATTACATATATTTTAATTAAACTTCTAAAATTGGTTTGTTTTTTCACTTGCTTTGGAATTATGAATCAGTCAGTCAGTTCAGTCGCTCAGTCATGTCTGACTCTTTGCAACCCCATGGACTGCAGCACGCCAGGCTTCCCTGTCCATCACCAACTCCCAGAGTTTACTCAAACTCATGTCCACAGAGTTGGTGACGTCATCCAAACATCTCATCCTCTGTTGGCCCCTTCTCCTGCCTTCAATCTTTCCCAGCTTGAGGATATTTTTAAACGAGTCAGTTCTTCACATCTGGTGGCCAAAGTACTGGAGTTTCAGCTTCAGCATCAGTCCTTCCAAAGAATATTCAGGACTGATTTCCTTTAGGATGGACTGGTTGGATCTCCTTGCAGTCCAAGGGACTCTTAAGAGTCTTCTCCAACATCACACTTTGCTTTGCTGGCTCCTTGGAAGAAACACTATGACCAACCTAGACAGCATATTAAAAAGCAGAGACATTACCTTGCCAACAGAGGTCTGTCAAGTCAAAGCTATGGTTTTCCAGTAGTCACATATGGATGTGACAGTTGGACTATGAAGAAAGCTGAGCACCAAAGAATTAACATTTCTGAACTGTGGTGTTGATGCTTTTGAACAGTGGAATTATGAGAGGGCTTTGTATATTTTTGGATACAAGTCCTTTATCAGGTATATGTTTTGCAAATATTTTCTCCAAGTCAGTGACTTATCTTTCATTTTCTTAACAGTGTCTTTTGTAAAGCAAATGCTTTTAATTATAATGTAGTGTAGCTTATACATTTTTTTAGCTTTTGGATCATGTTTTATTGTTGTATCTAAAAAGCCATTACCAACCTAAAGGTCACCTAGATTTTCCTAGGTTATTTTTCAGAAAATTTATAGTTATACATTTCATGTTTCATTCTATGACCCATTTTGAGTTATTTTTGTGAAAGGCATAAAATCATCTTTAGAGTCATTATTTTGGGGATGTGGGTATCCAGTTCTACAATCATTTGTTGACAAGTTTATCCCTTCCTCATTGAATTACCTTTGCTTCTCTGTCAAAATCAGTAGATTGTATTTTGTGCATCTCTTTGGGGACATTCTTTTTTTTTTTTTTTTTTTTTTTAATTCTTTTGATCTCTGTGTGTATTCTTTTGCCAGTACCATAGTTTCTTGATTATTGTAGCTTTGTGGGAAGTCTTGAGGTTGGGTGGTATCAATCTATTGAGTCTATTTTTCCTGAGTATTCACTTGGCTATTCTGAATTCTTTTGACTTTTAGAATAAACTTTAGAATTAGTTTGTTAACATCCACAAAATTGCTTGCTGGGATTTTGAATGAGATTGCTCTGAATTTACAGATGAGTTTGGACAAAGTTTACATCTTAACAATATTAAGTCTTCCTATCCAAGAACATGGACTTTTGCCATTTATTTTTATTTTTTCCATTATTTGAAGCTTTCTTCATATAGAAATTGTAATATATATTTAGACCTAAGTATTTCTTTTCTGTTCTTGCTAATACAAATGGTGTTGTTTTTAATTTAAAATTTCAACTTTTTTTACTGTTGATAACTGACAAAGCAGTTGAGTTTTATTTATTAATTCTGTATTCTGCAACTTTTCTGTAATTGTTTAATAGTTTCAGGAGATTTTCTTTTTTTTTTTTTATTTTCTGGTTGTTTGAGATTTTCTTATATAAGCAACCATGTCACTGGTAAACAGTTTTTCCTTCTTCCTTCCCAATCCATATACATTTAATTTCATTGTCTTATCTTATTACATTAGCTAGGAGTTGCAGTGCAACACTGAATAGGAGTAATGGCAGGAGAAATAGTTATCTTGGTTCTAATCTTAGGGAGAAATTAAATAGTTTCTCACTGTTAAGTATGTTGTTAGTTGTAGGTTTTTTTCTTTTTGGTAGATGTTCTTTTCTTAAGTTGAGGATGTTCCCCTTCATTCCTACTTTGCTTTGTGCTTTTAATCAAGTATAGATGCTGAATTTTGTCTAGTTCTTTTTATGAAACTACTGACATGATCATATGAATTTTCTTCTTTAGCCTGTTAATTTGATGGATTTAATTTTTTGATTTTTGAATGTTAAATTAGCCTTGCATACCAGGAAAAGATTCACTTGGTCAGGATGTTTAATTCTTTTTATACATTGTTGGATTTACTTTCTTAATACTTTGAACATTTTTGCACTTATGTTTAGGGAAGATATTTGTCTGTTGCTTTCCTTTATTACAATGTTTTTATCTGTTTCTGGTATAACTGTAATACTGGCCTCATAGAATGAGTTGGAACAAGTTCTTCAGGGTTCTATTTTCTGGAAGATTTTTGTAGAGAACTGGTGTAATTTTTGCTTAAATGATAGAATTCACCAGTGAAATCATCTGGGAGTGATGCTTTACTTTTCTGCAAGGTTATTAGTTATTGATTCAATTTATTTACTAAATACAGACTTCTAATTCCCCTTTTTTGAATTTTTTTTAAAGTGTGTATTTCAAGGAATTGGCCTATTTCATCTAAATTACCAAATTTGTGCATATAGAGTTGTTCATAATGTTCCACTCCTGTTCCTCTAACATTAATGGGATCGGTTATTATAATATTCCTTTCAATTCTGATACTAGTAACCTGTGTCTTCTCTTTTTGACTTGGTTAGCCTGGCTGGAGGTTTATGAATTTCACTGATGTTTTCAAAGAACCAGCTTTTGGTTTGGTTGCGTTTTCTCTACTGTTTTCTCATTTTCAATTTCATTGATTTCTGCTCTGTTATTTCTTTTCTTCTGCCTGCTGTTGGCTTAGATTGCTCTTCTTTCTCTAGTTTCCTGTGGTGGAAGTTTAGGTTAATAATTTTATATATGTTTCCTTTTTTAATGTATGAATTCAGTGCTATGCAGTGCCCTCAATGACCCGATAGTTTGATACAACTAAGTATTGCTTTTCTGCATCCCCAAATTGTAAAGAGGTGTATTTTCATTTAGTTTAATACATTTAAAAAATTTCCCCTGCAACTTTTTCTGACCTATGTATTATTTAGAAGTGGATTGTTTAACCTGCAAATATCCTGACATTTCCCAGCTATCTTTCTGTTACTGATTTCTAGTTTAAATTTCACTGTTGTCTGAGAGCATACTTTATATGATTTCTATTCTTTTAAATTTGCCAAGGTGTGTTTTGGGGCCTACAATGTGGTATATCTGGGGTGATTGTCCCATGTCAGTTTGAGAAAACTGTGTGTTCTGCTATTGTTGGATGAAGTAGTCTATAAATGTCAATTAGAAACTGTTGACTTATGGTACTCTGAGTATATCCTTTCTGATTTTATGCTTGCTGAATCTGTGAATTATTGATAGAGGGGTATTAAAGTGTTCAATTAAAATAATGTATTTGTCTGTTTTTCTTTGCACTTCTATTAGTTTGTATCCCACATATTTTAATGCTTTTTTTGTTAGTCACATACACATATACATTAAGAATTGTTGTATCATCTAGGAGAATTTATTATTATATAATATCACTCTTTATCCCTAATAACATTCCTTGTACTTCAGTATGCTTTGTCTGGAATTAATATAGGTACTCCAGTTTTCCTTTGATTAGTGTTAACATGGTATATCTTTATGCATCCCTTACTTTTAATTTATGTGTGTCATTAACTTAAAGTGGGTTTCTTGTAGACAACCTACAGTTGGGTCTTAGTTTTTAATTATTTAGTCCACTGTAAGCCTCTACCTCTTTCTTTAAAATTGTTTACTTAGACTGTTTACATTGAAAGTGATTATTGATAATATTGGATTATTAGCTATTATATCTGTATCTGTTTTCTATCTGTATTTGTTCTTTGTTTTTATTTTTACCCCAATTTTTCCATCTTGTCTGGTTTTGAAAATTTTGTGATTTAATATTCTCTTCTCTTTTGTCTATCAATTGTACTTCAAAAATTATTTTTAGGGTTTGCAGTACACGTTTGCAGCTAATGTAAGTCTTTATTCAAATAGTACTGCACCACTTCATGAGTAATATAGGTATTTTATAACAAAATACTCCTAGCCCCTCCCTTTTGTCCCTTTAAATATTGCTGTTCACTTCACTTATACATAAGCTGTAATCAACCAATACATTGCTAGTATCATTATTTTGAACCAACAATTATTAGATCAACTAAGAATTATAAAAATAGAATATTTTATTTTACTTTAATTTATTCCTTCTCTACTGGTCCTCTTTTCTTTATGTAGACCTGAGTTTCTGACTTTATCATTTTTTTTTCCACTGAAGAACTGCTTTTAACATGCATTGCAAGGCAGGGCCCCTGGTGACAATTGCCTTTAGTTTTTGTTTGTATGAGAAGTCATTTCTTCACTTCCAATTGATAATTTCACTGAACACATAATTTTAAGTTGGTAGTTTCTTTCAACGTATTAAATATTTCATAACATTCTCTTCTTGCCTTCATGATTTTGAAGGGAAATCCTATGTAATTCTTATCCTTTGTTTGTCTACAGGCAAGGTGTCTTGACTCCCTGTCATTCAGTTTCTTTTGAGATTTTCTTTTATCTTTGATTTTCTTTAGTTTGAATATGAGATGCCTAAGTGTAGCCTTAATTTTTTGTATTTATGCTGCTTAGTGTTATGTGAGCTTCCTGGAATTGTGCTTTTGTGTCTGCCATTAATTTTGGAAAAATTCAGCCATACTGTATCAATTTTGTAAGAATCAACATCTTTACTATTTTGATTCATCCAGTATATGAACATGGTATGTCTTTATTTAAGTATTTGTTTTCTTATTTCTGCCATCACCAAGGGACATGCCACTCTAAAACTAGCACCACTCTAGGCCTCTACTAAGTTCTCCAATTTAATCAGGCTCATTTATCCTTTTCTACTTCTCTTGTTGATAACCCAAGATCTTTTGTATTTGCTCATTGCTCTTTGATTAGGTTTCAGCTCATTTTTTTCTGTTTACTCTTCCTGGTTCTTTGGGTATTTCTCTTAATTCTCATGAGTCTAGCAAAACAATAATATATATATATAATATCTATAATATATATATCATATTATATATATATTATAATAATTATATAAATAATATATATTATATAAATTATATAAAATTATATAAATGATATGTATACATATAATATATATTATATGTATATATATAAATTAATTATAAATTATCTATAAATTATATGTAATTATATATAATTATATATATAATGTATATTTATTATATAATTATATGTATTACATATTATTATATTATTATATATTATATATATGATTATATAATTATATATATAATATGTAAATTATATATAAATTAATTATAAATTATATATAAATCAATTATAAGTTAAAATTATTAGTGTATATATATATATATATATATATATATATATATATACACATTGCTTGTACATAGGCCCTAAAGGGGAGTAGGGAGAGGGAGAGGGAGTCTCCCACAATTTTTACTTCTCCCAGTAAACTGTGGGAAGTCCTCATGAATAGTTAGTAAACCATATTTTTGGAATTTATTGGAAAGCAGGTAAACACAGTAATTTTGTCAATGAAGATTTAATTCTAACCTTAAGCTAAAGCATTATTTTATTGCATTATCAATAGTAACATACAGATCCTGAAGGTAGGATTTTGCTGAGTCTAGGTATCAGTAATCAGTACTACCTAGCTAGGTACCTGGTCTGCCCTCTTTGAACATCAAAATCTTAACTCTTATTTTTAGTTAGTATCCACCCAGTCCATATTCCTATCTTTAACATTAACTGGATAATTTATTTAAATTGCAATTTTATACAAACCACAAAGCTATTTCTAGAGTATGATTTTGGAATGAGAATTATATAAAATATATAGTGTTAACTTATATTTGTATTGTATGCGTATGCTCTTCTTGGTTGCCCCATGCTGGATATCATTGTTATGGACATCGATGTATCAGAATTGATTTTGCAGAAGATTCTTTCTTTCTTTGTACAACTGTTCAACTCTTTCTATAAATTTATCTACTGCTTCTACCATATATAAAATGCTGTTCACAAATGGGATATACTCTTTGCAAATGCACTCCCTGCACTTCCTGTGGAAGTCCTAAAGCATCTCACAGTGGCTTCTTTCTCTATTCTTGCTTGATTTTCTCTTTACTATACCTATCAGGTCATATAAAGATGGTGGTGGTGGTGGTGGGAGGTATTATTGCTTTTGTTGACAATTTGTTAGAATGAAAGCAATTGCACAGTTAGAAAACCACCTGAAATATTTCTTCCATATTTATGTCATTGATAGTCATTTCGGATAGCATACCATTAATCTTTCCCTCCAACCACCAATTCTCCAACAACCTTGGGATCTACCATTACACACAAACATAGTGTTAAAATTAATAATACCAAAGCAATTTATTTAAAAAATAAAGATTATTTATTAAGTCTCTCCTATGAAAGACTGTCATTTAGATATCTACCCTGAATTTCAGTTCAGTTCAGTTAATCAGTCATTTCCAATTCTTTGCAACCCCATGGACTGCAGCATGCCGGGCTTCCCTGTCCATCAGTAACTTCTGGAGCTTGCTCAAACTCACATCCATCAAGTTGGTGATGTCACCCAACCATCTCATCCTCTGTCATGCCCTTCTCCTCTTGCCTTCAATATTTCCAATGAGTTAGTTCTCCAATAATTTGGCCACCTGATGCAGAGAACTGACTCATTGGAAAAGACCCTGATGCTGGGAAAGATTGAGGGCAGGAGGAGAAGGGGACGACAGAGGATGAGATGGTTGGATGGCATCACTGACTCAATGGACATGGGTTTGGGTGGACTCCGGGAGTTGGTGATGGACAGGGAGGCCTGGTGTGTTGTAGTTCATGGGGTCGCAAAGAGTCAGACACAACTGAGTGACTGAACTGATACTGATATTCAAAATGTACCCTAATGGGCTGGGAAATATCAGATGACCCTTGGGCATGGGGAGGAAATAGAAGAGGAGGCCCACAAATTTGGGATTTCTAGGAATTCGTGTGTGTGTGTTGGGATGAAAGGGAGTTCTCCCATTCTGTTTTCACCTCCAACTCACAGGGTTCCTATCTTGTGTGTCTTTCTCTCTCTCTTGCCTGAGTGAAAAACTCCTTATCTCAGACCAAGAGAAGATCCAGAATCTGTGGACTCATTTTACAATATCTTTGTTTTTAAGGTCAAACAATAAAGGTGGTTTCCAGAAGAAGAGGTCGTATAAAACAAAGAGGTTGCTAGGGTTTGCTCTTTGGTGTTATTCAGTATGAAGGTTAATTTTATATGTCTATTTGGCTAGGTCAAGTTGCCCAGATCTTTGCTGAAATACCATTCTAAGATGTTACTGTAAGGTCATTTTTTAAATAAGATTAACATTTAAATCATTAAAGCAAATTACTCTCTATAATGTGAGTAAGCCTCATTGGATCAGTTGAAGGCCTTAAGAGAAAAAGACTGAGGTCCCTCTGAAATGAAAGAAATTCTGCCTCCAGACTGTCTTTGTATTTGAGTTGCAACATTAACTCTTCTCTGGTTCTCTAGTTGGCTACTCTGCTCTGCAGATTGCAGACTTGCCAGCCTCCAAAATTGTGTCAGCCAATTCCTTAAAAGTTCTCTGTCTCTGCCTCACTTTCTCTTTAGAGAGGTAATAAGATTGTGTTGCATTTTATCATTGTTTTTGTAGTTAGCTGCATATGTCTGTGTGTGTGTTGCTCTGATCTGTAAAAGTATATGGTAATACTTGGTTCATGTTAGATGATCATGAGACTTAGTTTTATTTAGCACCTTACAATCTTCTACTCCTAAAAAAATTTTGTAAGGGAGTGATAAAGATTTACCTTATTTGTAAGCATTTCATAGTAGAAAACGATAGGCAAGTTTCCAGAGCAGCATAATAGCTTAAACAAACATTGAGTGTCCAGCCTCACGAGGGAAGCTAAAACATGCATGCCATTCAGAGTCAAGGAAAACCTCTGCCCTCAGCTGACTCTCAGTCTCATAGAGAATGTAGGATATTCACATGCAAGGAAAACACCACACAGTGGTCCACACTAAGTGGCAAACCAACAGCAAACAGAAGAATTTAGGGATGATGGGACTGATGGTGGATCACTGTGAACCAGCTTCTGGGAGTTTAATGACAGAAAGGAGAATAACCTTATGAACCTTATGTGGAAACCAAGACCAGGAGAGAGAATGCAGAAGAATGTAGTCAAGGCAAGAGAAACTATACAATCAAGAAGCTTCTAGGAAGGAAACACTGGACCACATGGCCTAGTGTTTCTCAAATTGACGATATACGCCCATCCTAGTGGATATTCAGAAGTGTTTTGGGACATGTAGTTGTCAAAATGCCTGGGAGGAGCTACTGACAGTCTCTTGAGATCAGTGATGCAAACCATCTGTCATTAACTGAGGTCTTTTGTCTCGCACTCAGCGATCCCATGGACTATATTTCGCTAGGCTTCTCTGTCTATGGGATTTCCCAGGGAAGAATACTGGTGTGTGTTGCCATATCCTCCTCTAGGGGATCTTCCTGACCCAGATACTGAACCTACATCTCCTGCGTCTCCTCCATTGCAGATGGATTCATTACTGTTGAGCCACTGGGGAAGCCCCACTGAGGTGTTTGGGTGAGATTAAATAATTGAACCTAATAATTGATGGGCTTCAGGTTTGCCATGTGTATTTGTTATTTCAAAACCTAATTTATTTTGGGAGCAAGGGTTTGGAAGTGGATAAAACTCTTTAACTTTCATATCTTATGTATTGATATCTTTCTTTATGAGAGTGGATGATACCTACTAGAATTTTGAAAAGGGATGGCTGCCTTATTATGAAGTCTAGAATAAATGCAGGAGAATTTGTCCATGATTATATGGGGAATGTTTTTCTTTCAGTCTTGTCTTCCTGACACTTCTCTGTTCATCCCCACCCCACAAAAGAGCAGACCCTGGCCCTCTTTATACAGATATGTTTGGGACATTTGGACCATAGACCTTGTAACATGATAGATGGGCACAAGAAGCTGGATTGCCTTAGCAAATCTAATTGAAAAGAAAACCAGATATTGGTGCCTCAGTCATCATGAATGAATATGAAATGCTGTAGCCTATTACCAAGTTATAATACAGAAACTGGACTCTCCCACTTCTTTCCACCTAGGACCTTAGGCAAACCTTTTTTGTTCTTCCAAAATTCAACCGAGCCAGTAGCCTTTTTATGAGAGGACTGACTGTTTTCTGATTATTGCAGAAATTAGCAAAAAGTCAATTAAGTAGAAATAAATTTGGAGATGTTCCAGAATGCAAAACAACAAAGGGCCTCCCAAAATATCACTAAACAATGAGATAGCTGTCATTTATTGTGAGTAGTAAATATCTCCATCAAGGCAATGTGCTCTCAAAAATGCAGCGAACTTCCTTCCTATTGTATCGGATTAAGAAAAATGTACTCTTGCAGTATGACATGGAAAATCATTTATATCATTATGGAGTCCTTTCTATATAACTAGAATAAAATGATTTCTTCTGTATATAAAATGGATTTCTACCTCCATTCCCCTCAAATTCAGTTGCAAAAGGTTTAACCATGGCTCTATTCCAAGTTGTGTTTTGTTTTGTTTGGTGTTTTTATAAGCTTAAACCAGCAGCTGTGCACATTTGTGCAATTCCACAGTCAGGATTTATATATGTAATTTTTCAACTGAGGGGAAAAAATTAAAAATATCTTTAATGAATCATATGGAAAGCCACTGAAAGAAATATAATGCCAAAGAAATGCTCATTTTTTTCCTTTGTTAGTCTACATATTTACAATATTTGTAATGGAACTCGGGCTTCCCTGATAGCTCAGTTGGTAAAGAATCTACCTGCAATGCGGGAGACCCCCAGTTTGATTCCCAGGTCAGGAAGATCCACTGGAGAAAGGATAGGTTAGCCACTCCAGTATTCTTGGGCTTCCCTTGTGGCTCAGCTGGTAAAGACTCTGCCTGCAACGTGGGAGACCTGGGTTCGATCCCTGGGTTGGGAAGATCCCATGGAAAAGGGAACAGTTACCCATTCCAGTATTCTGGCCTAGAGAATTTCATGAACTGTATAGACCATGGGATCGCAAAGAGTTGGACACGACTGAGCAACTTCCACATAATGGAATTGATGTAGACCTCTGTTAGGATAAGGTCTACCTTCTGACAAAATGGTTTAGTTAATTTTCAATGAAGTAATTCAGGAAAGCAAATAGCTTTTGGAGTCCTATATGGCATCAAGATGCTGATTGAACTGATTTCCCTTTAAAAAAGTGTTTGAACAATTTTCCTCCTGGGAAACATGTGTGCCTGTGTGCTAAATTGCTGCAGTCATGTCTGACTCTTTGTGACCCCCTGGACTGTGGCCTGCCAGGTTCCTCTGTCCATGGGATTCTCCAGGCAAGGATACTGGAGTGGGTTGCCATTCCCTTCTCTGGGAGATCTTCCCGACCCAGGGATGGAATCTGGGACTCCCACATTGCAGGCAGATTCTTTACTGTTTGAGCTACCAGGGAAACCCTGGAAAACAAGCACCCCTATCTTATTCAGACCTCTCCAAGTTCAAAACAGGGTCCAGACTGTCTCTTTTTCCAGAATCAAGAATATTGAAGAGGCAAAATTGTTGGCTGAGCAGAACCCCTTCAGCAGTATCCATATTTCCTTGTCAGGATCATCCTTCCTCACCCTCCTCCAGTTTGCCTCTTATTGGAGTGGTTGTACTAACATTTGATAAATGCATTGTTGGAGTTTTGTGGGAAGTGCTGTCAAGAGACATTTTCTTCCAGTATTTTTTTTTTTTATCTTGGAATGAGAGAAGATCACTCTCTTAGGCCTTTCATCCATTTTCCTTCAGTGTCTTCATAATCCTCCCCCCTTCCCTGCAGTCATCCTGGCTGTCCAGTTGCAACACTTTCCTCTTGTGTCTTCAGCACAGTCTCCAAGCCAAGTTATTCTCCCTTCTCTTCTAACGAGAACTTTTACCCAAGGATAAGACATCATCTGGATGCTACACCACATTTTGCACACACCTAATCTTTCTTGGGTTTCCCAGGTGACTCAGTGGTAAAGAATCCACCACCAATCCAGGAGATGCAGGAGGCACAGGTTTGATCCATGAGTCGGGAAGATCCTTTGGAGGAGAAAATCACAACCCACTCCAGTATTCTATTCTTGCCCGGAAAATTCCATGGAGCCTGGTAGCCTATAGTCCATGGGGGTCACAAAAGAATCAGACATGACTAAACAGCAACAAAATACCTTCTTACCTGAAAAAAAGACTTAAGGGAGAATTTGACTTACATAGACATTTAGCTCAATAGGGTATACTCAATAAGGGTGTTTACATTCTGTGCCTCCCTCTATTAATTCAAGGCTCTCAGCATCAAAAACTTGAGACACAGCAGTAGCTTTGCAAATCTCTCACCTTTAGAAAGATTTCTTTTAAAAATGTCCTCATACTTTTAAAAAGAATTTTTCATTGGTCGCAGAAGGGAGACACTTTTCTCCTAATTTGATATCTATCCTGGAAATCTGGTGGAGGGCCATACACTATGCTCACTCAACATTACTTTGCCGAGATACTAGACTCATAAAATAATTTTAGCTTCAACCTTTCAGATAAATGATGGAGTGAGAATGAATTAGTAGGAGAAGCTAGTATCCTGTTACCACTTAATAGTTTTTAATGAATTTAGTTCTGTTGATTTGTAATAAAGAAAAAAAAAAAAGAGAGAGATTTGCTTTCAATTTGACTTGGAAGAGTAAGAACCTGATCATCTCCTGCCTTCTATTCGGTTGGCCAAAAGGTTCATTTGTTTTTGTTTTTTTTTTTCATAACATTTTATGGAAAAATCCAAACAAACTTTTTGTCGAATGCCAATACCTACTCCATCAATGAACAGGACATAAGCAGGTTATTCTTACCTGCCTTTCTGTACCTGAATATATAGAACTATGCTCAGCCCATGCAGAAAAGAGGCACACTCTGACTGTGTAGCTGGCAATTGTCTATTGCTACAGTTGCTATTGATACTACTATGATAACAGTTAACTTCTTTGTATACTTTCTACACGTCAGGCATTGTAGATGCCTTGTGCTCAAAGTTTCATGTATATTGTCTCCTCAAATTTTTTATAAAGCCCATTTTGAATGCAAGCAATGCTATCATCATACCATTTTTTTCTGATGAAAAAACAGACTTTAAAAGTAAGAAGTTGCATGGTTGATTTATGTCAATATATGGCAAAAACCACTACAATATTGTAAAGTAATTAGCCTCCAACTAATAAAAATAAATGAAAAAAATTAAAGTAAGAGGTTGCCCAAGGTGTAGAATTGTGATTTAACAATCATAGTCTTTTCCATAAAGGACAAAATTATGGCATGAAACAAAATAGAAACAAGGAGTAATAGATAAGAATAGAAATCATTAGCATTCGCAACACCAATAATGCTATGTTCTTGATTTTTTAAGGTCCAGTGTTTTTAATGTATTTTTACTTAAACTTTCTTCATTATACTTACTTGTAAAGATAAAAGAATGAAAAGTTATAGACATATATAGAACCAAAAACTAGCACCAGACTAAAATCTATAAAGTCAGTTGATACAGATACAGAGAAGCATCTTTCACTAACAGGTTAGCTCAGAAGTTCACAGAGTGTCAGTCTTCTTTAGTTTTAAATAATCAGATCTTTATGTTTTGAGATACTGATTTATTGAGAAAAACAGTACTTTTTTTCCTTCTAAGATTCACGCACTTATTCTGAATACTGTTTATTTTTTTATTTTTATTTTTTTTTAATTTTTTTATTTTTCAGTGGGTTTTGTTATACATTGATGTGAATCAGCCATAGAGTTACACGAATTCCCCATCCCGGTCTCCCATCCCACCTCCCTCTCCACCCGATTCCTCTGGATCTTCCCAGCCCAACAGGCCCGAGCACTTGACTCGAATACTGTTTATTTCCAAATATCTACTGATTCAATGCACCAGTTCTAAGACAAAGGTAATATTGCATTTTATTCCTAAAAGATTTATATTTAATATTTTGTCAGATTATTTACTATTTAAAGAAATGACAATTTAAAACTCATTTTATTTGATTCATATCAATGTATGACAAAACCCACTGAAAAATAAAAAATAAATAAATAAATAAATAAATAAATAAAAGTACATAGATGGTAGATAGATAGAGAGATGGATGACAGGTAGATATTTGGAAAGGGAAGAGATATGCTTATAGATATTTCTTCATATTCATAAGCATATTAATGATCAGATATTTGTTGAATAAATACTTATACAGGTAAATGAAAAAAATAAAAAATTAAAAATTAAAAAAAAATAAATAAAACTCATTTACTCCATGAAACTTTACTTATATCTGATGCTAATATTTCATACCTCCGGGTTAATTCTTAGCTTTCCTTCAGTACATATCTGGAATTATGATATTTTATGTATGTATGCCACAAGATTAGAAAACCACAGTTTTCATTTTAACCCCAAAGAGGAACAATGCCAAAGAATGTCCAGACTACCACACACTTGCACTCACTTCATATACTAGTAAGGTTATGCTCAAAATCCTTCAAGCTAGGCTCCAACTGTACATGAACTGAGAACTTCCAGATGTAAATTCCAAGCTGGATTTAGAAAAGGCTTCCTTGGTAGTTCAGCTGGTAAAGAATCTGCCTGCAATGCAGGAGACCCCAGTTTGATTCCTGGGTCAGGAAGATCCATGGAGAAGAGATAGGCTACCCACTCCAGTATTCTTGGACTTCCCTAGTGGCTCAACTGGTAAAGAATCTGCCTGCAATGCGGGAGACCTGGGTTCAATCCCTGGGTTGGGAAGATCCCCTGGAGGAGAGCATGGCAACCCACTCCAGTATTCTGATCTGGAGAATCCTCATGGACCGTATAGTCCATGGGGTCGCAGGGTGGGACACAACTGAATGACTTTCACGGTCTTCACAGAGGAATCAGAGATCAAGTTGCCACCATCCATTGGATCATAGAAAAGCAAGGGAATTCCAGAAGAATATCTATTTCTGCTTCATTGACTATGCTAAAGCCTTTGACTCTGTGGATCACAGCAAACTTTGGAAAGTTCTTAAAGAGATGGAAATACCAGGCCACCTTACCTGCCTCCTGAGAAACCTGTATGCCTGCCAAGAAGCACCACTTAGAACTGGACATAGAACAATGGACTGGTTCAAAATTGGGAAAGGGTTACATCAAGGTTGTATATTGTCACCTTACTTATCCAACTTATATGCAGAGTAAATCATGCAAAATGCCAGTCTGGATGAAGTTCAAGCTGGTATCAAGATTTCCGGGAGAAATATCAATAACTTCAGATGATACTACCCTAATGGAAGAAAGCAAAGAGGAATTAAGGAGCCTCTTGATGAATGTGAAAGAGGAGAATGAAAAGGCTGGTTTAAAACTCAACATTAAAAAAACTAAGATCATGGCATCTGGTCCCATCACTTCATGGCAAATTGTTGTTCAGTCACTCTGTCATGTCCAACTCTTTGCCACCCCATGGACTGCAGCACACCAGGCTTCCCTGTCCTTCACTGTTTCTCGGAGTTTGCTCAAACTCATTTCCACTGAGTCAATTATGCCATCCAACCATCTCATCCTCTATCACCCCCTTCTTCTCTTGTCCTCAATCTTTCCCAGCATCAGGGTCTTGTCCAGTGAGTTGGCTCTTCACATGAGGTGGCCAAAGTATTGAAACTTCAGCTTCAGCATCAGTCCTTCCAATGAATATTCAATGAATATTCCTTTGGGATTGACTGATCTGATCTCCTTGCTGTCCAAGGGACTCTTAAGAGTCTTCTCCAGCATCACGATTGAAAGTGTCAATTCTTTGGTTTTCTGCTTTCTTTATGGTCCAATTCTCACATCTGTACGTGACTACTGCAAAGGCCATAGCTTTGACTAGACAGATGTTTATCATCAAAGTGAAGTCTCTGCTTTTTAATATGCCATCTAGGTTTGTCATAACTTTTCTTTCAAGGGGTGAGTGGCTTAATTTCATGGCAGCAGTTACAGTCTGCAGGATTTTGAAGCCCAGGGAAATAAAATCTATCAGTGTTTCCACTTTTTTCACTTCTATTTGCCATGAAGTGGTGGGCCCTGATGCCATTATCTTAGTTTTTTGAATGCTGAATCTCAAGTCAGCTTTTCAAGTCTCTTCTTTCACCCTCATCAAGAGCCTCTTTAGTTATTTTTCACTTTCTGCCATTCAGTTCAGTTCAGTTCAGTCATTAGAAAGGTATTATCTGTATATCTGAGGTTGTTGGTATTTCTCCCAACAATCCTGATTCCAGCTTGTGATTCACCCAGATGCATTTCGCATGATGTACACTGCATATAAGTTAAATATGCAGGGTGACAATATACAGCCTTGACGTACTCCTTTCCCAATTTTGAACCTGTTCGTTGTTCCGTGTCCAGTTTTAAGTGTTGCTTCTTGATCCAAAGACGGTTTCTCATGAGACAGATAGGTAGCCTGGTGTTCCCATCTCTTTAAGAATTTTCCACAGTTTGTTGTGATCCACACAGTCAAAGACTATCACATAGTCATTGAAGAAGTAGATGATTTTTCTGGAATTCCTTTCCTCTCTTTGTGATCCAACAAATGTTGGCAATTTGATCTCTGATTCCTCTGCCTTTTCTATTATTTTTTATTAGTTGGAGGCTAATTACTTCACAACATTTCAGTGGGTTTTGTCATACATTGATATGAATCAGCCATAGAGTTACACGTATTCCCCATCCCGATCCCCCCTCCCACCTCCCTCTCCACCCGATTCCTCTGGGTCTTCCCAGCCCACCAGGCCCAAGCACTTGACTCATGCATCCCACCTGGGCTGGTGATCTGTTTCACCATAGATAATATACATGCTGTTCTTTCGAAACATCCCACCCTCACCTTCTCCCACAGAGTTCAAAAGTCTGTTCTGTACTTCTGTGTCTCTTTTTCTGTTTTGCATATAGGGTTATCATTACCATCTTTCTAAATTCCATATATATGTGTTAGTATACTGTAATGTTCTTTATCTTTCTGGCTTACTTCACTCTGTATAATGGACTCCAGTTTCATCCATCTCATTAGAACTGATTCAAACGAACCTCTGCCTTTTTTTTTTTTTTGAACCTCTGCCTTTTCTAAAACCACCTTGTACATCTGAAATTTCTTGGTTTACATACTGCTGAAGCCTAGCTTGAAGGATTTTGAGCATTACCTTGCTAGTATGTGAAATGAGTGCAGTTTTATAGTAGTTTGAACAATTATTGACATTCCCCTTTTTTGGGATTGGAATGAAGACTGACCTTTTCTAGTCCTGTGGCCACTTTTGAGTTTTCAAAATTTGCTGGCAAATTGAGTACAGCACTTTAACGTCATCATATTTTAGGATTTGAAAAAGCTTAGCTGGAATCCTGTCAACTTCACTAGCTATGTTTGTCATGATGCTTTCTAAGACCCACTTGACTTTATACTCCAGGTTGTCTGGCTCTAGATAAGTGACCATTGTGGTTATCTGGATCAATAAGATCTTTTTTGTACAGTTGTTCTGTGTATTCTTGCCAACTCTTCCCAATCTCTTCTTCATACAAATACATAAAGTCAGTTTTATATATATATATATATATATATATATGTATATATATATATATATACTTTATATATATATATATACTTTATATATATTTATATATATACTTTATATATATATATATGTATACTTTATATATATATATATATATATAAAGTATCAGTAGATACTTAGCTTGATTCCATATCTCGGCTATTGCAAATAATGTTGCAATGAATGTGAGAGTACAGATATCTCTTAGAGAGATACTGATTTCACTTCCTTTAGCTGTAGGCTCAGAAATGGAATTTCTCAGTCATATTTAGTTCATTTTTAATTTTTTTGAGACACCTTTCTGTACTATTTTCCATGTTTGTACCAGTTTACATTCCCACTCGCAATGTACAAGAGTTCCCTTTTCCTCCACATCCTAGGCAGCATTTATTTTTCCTTGTCTTTTTTATAATAGCCAGTCTGACAGGGGTGAGCTGATCCCTCATTGTGGTTTTGATTTGTATTTCACTGATTATTAGTAAAGCTGAACTCTTTTTCATGTACTTCTTAGCCATCTGTATGTCTTTTTGGTTTCATCTATTAATGGAATTTGGGCAAAAGTATGTGTCTCAATAATGTGAAGGTTTCAATGATGTTAAAGTGTTGTCACATTGAGTTACTAGAATGTGTGCTGAAAATATAGGAGATTAGAAAGAGGGATGCTTAAAATTACAGTTTCAGAAGTGACACAGTTACCAGAGACAAACAAGACTGTATTGTTCAGTAGCCAAGTCATGTCTGACTGAATGTAATAATTCAAGAGGCTGTCTTCAGTAGGGGCTTCCCAGATGGTTTTAGTGGTAAGACATCCACCTGCCAATGCAGAAGACATAGGGGATTTGTGTTTGGTCCTTGGATTGGAAAGATGTCCTGGAGAAGGAAAGGACAACCCACTCCAGTATCCTTGCCTGGAGAATTCCATGGACAGAGGAGCCTGGTGGGCTACAACCCATGGGATCACAAAGTTGGACATGACTGAAGCAACTTAACATGCATGCACATCTTCAGTAGGTTGGAGGTAAAGTTATTTGGGGGGTAAGGAGGTTGAGAGTCTAAGCTGTTGCATGGGTTACCATCTTGGATATTGAATGTCCTTGACATGCTAATAAGTGTTGAAGAGGAAGACAGTGGTCCAGGGACTGTACTATTTTCATGAACAAATAGGGATTGGTGGATGCCAGCAATGAAAAACAGAAGGTGTTTAATAGGATAACATGAGTCTCTGTATTCAATAAGCATGATGAAGTTATATTGTTTCTCAACTTAGGGCTCCTCACTGCTTTAAGTTTTCTTTTTATAAATATAAAAGTAAGACATTTGCATTATAGGAAATTTGAAAGAAAAAAAATACCCACAATCACATTGCTATTGACATCTTGTTTTTATTTCCATGTACATGCAAATAAAACATTATGATAAAACAGTTCTTACATTTTTGCAATCCTCAGTTTTCCCTTAGCATATCTTACACATTTTCCGACATGTTCATATATCTTTGTAAATATCATTTGTAAATATCAATTTAGATTAGTATGTCATTCTATGGATATTATGTAAGATATTGAACCATTTTACTATTTATGTATATATTTTCTTAACATAAGCAATATTGAAATAAATATACTTTTACATAAATTTTTGTCCATACCTTTGACAATTTCCTTCCTTAGATTTCTTTGACAAAGAAATGTAGATTTCTTTGTTGAAGTTATGACCAATTTTAAATCTCATGACACATTTGTAGAGGGCACCTAAATTTTAATATTCCTGGCCAAAAAATAATTATTATTTAAAGGTTAAGGTGATATTTCTTTTTGCTTTATGGACTATTGAGAGAACGATTAGACTCCTTTGGCTTCTAGTTATATTGATGTGTGGTCCTGGACTCTTTTACTGAGGAGATAATTGAGGATTTCAGCTGAAGCTAATTGACCAATGTTTAAGTAAGTTTAAGTTATCATGACATCTACACTTCATACTGGTGGCAGCAAGTAAATTTTCGCCCTTTGAAAAGAAGGGAAGTTACAGAGGCAACTGTGACAGTTTCAGAAATTAGAATAGAACATTGTCTAAGATGTAGATTTAGAGGGGGATCCCTGGAAGCTGAGCTACTCAAACTTTCTTTTATTATTGGTCTTCTAAGAGAAAAAATAAATTTAAATTCAATATAAATTAATCAATTTAATTCATTCCATGAATTAAATGAATGATTTAAAATAATTTTCATTTATACTGACAAATAAAAGTTTATCAGATAGTACTTCAGAGGCTCCCAAACCATTGTACTATCTAAGACTTCACCCCTTTACCCAAACTAATTTTCTTCCCTTTTTGGGCAATATTGCCTCCACAGAGAATGCATATTTAAGGTGAAATGAGGAGTGCTCAACTACTAATGAAAGGAGAGGTATCTTAGTTTGAGCCACTCATTAGCAGGAGGATCATGGTTTTCAGTTAATTCATTGTGGTCTGAAGAATTCTGAGATGGTCCCCAAGATTCTCATGTCTTGTAAACCCACCTTTGGCCATTTATTTAATCTAGAGGTGCTGCTGTGAAGAAATTTGCAGATATAATTTGTCTTAAATCTCTTGACTTTAACTAGGGAGGTTACCCAGGTGGACCTGATCTAATCACAAAGACTTTAAAAAGTTTCTGGGTTCTTTCTCGGGAAAGGGCTTTGAAGAGTAAGGGGCCTTGTGAAAGGAGCCAGGTAACAAGGGCCTGAGTGTGTCCTAGGACCCATGAGCAGTCCCCAACCTACAACCAGCAACAAACCCAGGACATCAGTCTCACAACCACACTAGAAGTGATTTTACCAACAACTCGAAGGAGTTTGGGAGCAGACCCTTCCTCAGTTAAGCATCCAGAAGAAATCATAGCTGGCTAATGCTTGATTTTAGACTTATGAAGCTCTGTGCAGAGAACCCAGCTAACAAGTTCTGGACTCACAACACATGGAAACTGTGAGTTGATAAATTGATTTTTTTACACCTCTAGGCAATTTGTTACACAGAAACATAGAACTCATACATTCCACAATCATGACTTCTCATTATGCTGTACCTTCTTCTCCCTTTTGGGCTGGGAAAGGAAAGTTGCAATAAATTTTCCTTTGTATTTAATTTGCTTTCAGCTTTTTTTTCACTCCTTTGTATCCTTGAAACACAGTCGTGCTTATAGGCCAGGCAAGAAAGTGTGCTCACTTTTAATTATGGCACCACTTACACAGATTCCAAGATGTGAGTGAATTCTGTGGCTGTTTTATCGACCTGGTTCCATATACACATTTTGATATACTTATAGGTTTAAGATTTATTCTGAAACAACTGTCCCTCATCTTATATTTGACTCTAGTACCTGCCATCAGAATTTGGAAGTGTTAGTGGGCTTTTTCTAGTGTTTTCTTCCACCTATTCCCCAGACAGGTGTTTTCTTTGAATGCAGGCTTTTGTGCAATCTATTTGCACCTGGACAAAATTTTGCAGCGAGGATACCTATTTCACTTAGTTTTGATATGTTGTTTTTGCTCATTGGAGTGGGACTTTTGGAGGGAGGCAATTTAAATTAGTTGATATCAGGTGTTACAGTAATCTGGTCAACTGATTCAGGTTTAGAGAGAGGATTTTCTTCTTCATCACATATTATTTAAGTAGATTATATGTAATGTTAATTTGGGGGAGCCAGAAGGGTAGGCTTTTGTTCCTCAAAAGACTTGGAGAAATCAATCAAGCAAAGAGGATTTACTAATGGTAATCTATTAAAGGCAGATTTGTGTCTTTAAAATTTTGAGGGAGGATCTTGATCCTTTACCCCTGGCATCAGAAGCAAAGATTTGACTTCAGAGCGTTGAAATAGGGTCTATAGATTGAGCTATGGAGAAAAGTGATATTTTTTTACCTGAAGTAAAACCAAACCTTTATATTTGTTCGGAAAAACAAATACCTATATTTGACAGGGAAAACAAATGAGTGGATGTTTGTCAACCAATACAAGGTGAGTTTGGATATATTTTATGTATATGTGTGTGTGTTATTTTGAACCTTATTGTCTGTCTTCATGAAAACTGAACTGTTTTCCAGTTTTTTGAATACAGGGATTTTTTTGGTGACAAATAGCTTTTTCCATAGGACTCATTGCTTGAGAATGTAATGATAGTTTGAACACCTCCTTCACTCAAAACAGCCCTTATGAAGTAATATTTTTCCTATGTATTCAGAAGCAGATTGAGAATGAGTAAATCCAAGTTGGGATTTTGCTGATGTAGCATTCATTGAAAAGCTAGAGGACAACTGTTTAGCCTCTTTGCCTGAATATGAAAGCAAATTTAGGAACTATTTCTCATGCAGGGTTTCCTGGCCTTGCATATGGTGATGTTTTGGGGACAATTTAAGTCGTTTCATGTATGATACTGAATGGGGACAGAACTCCTTTCTTGGGATTAACTAGCTGAGGGTTTACTGTATACATACATCCTTACTGAGTGTTTCTCCATTTGAACAGAGATGTTCTGAGGTAGGGGGCAGGGATGTGGTCTTACTTGGTAGTGTCTATGGCAGACTGTGGCCACAACTCCAGATTTCAAGCAGTGTTTCGAAGACCGAACTGACATGAGGACATATAGGGTTATATTTGTGGTTGTTTTACTAAAGTACACAAACGAGTATGAGATAAGTCCTCAATTAGGGTTTCAAGTCACATCATGTGATTGGGTACAGTTTGCGAACAAATTGCCCCCTGCTCCATTCTTATAATTTTTCATGGTGACATTGTGGGGATAAGCACCACTTGAAATGGGGTTATTTATCCAAGTCATCAGGGACTTTTAGTGGCAAATAATACCTTCTTTCTGGATGTTTTGGCCAAGAATATAGGAACAGTTAGTATTTAAAAAATCATACATGCTCAGATATTTAAGAAATAAATTACTTATCCCATGTTTAATTTCCAGGTGTGGAGGGACAATTAAATGGAGTACCACCTTAATTTTCTTTTTCATAATAAGTAAAGACATTTGAGGATAATTAACGATTACACTTCTTTGTGAGGGACTCTGAGATTAAAGCAGTAGCATGGGGGTGGGGTGGGGACTCTGTGGAGCTCTTTACTCACATCTTAGGGGGTTTCTGGAGAATGACAAATGACTGATTATTTTTGCCTTTGGGTGAAGCAACATCATTTGAATAAGTGAGTATTTATTTAAATTTGTCAATTGCACTCATCTCACACGCTAGTAAGGAAATGCTCAAAATTCTCCAAGCCAAGTTTCAGCAATACATGAACCGAGAACTTCCAGATGTTCAAGCTGGTTTTAGAAAAGGCAGAGGAACCAGAGGTCAAATTGCCAATACCTGCTGGATCATCAAAAAAGCAAGAGAGTTCCAGAAAAACATCTATTTCTGCTTTATTGACTGTGCCAAAGCCTTCGACTATGTGGATCACAATAACCTGTGGAAAATTCTGAAGGAGCTGGGAATACCAGACCACCTGACCTGCCTCTTGAGAAACCTGTATGCAGGTCAGGAAGCAACAGTTAGAACAGTTAGAACTGAAGCATGGAACAACAGACTAGTTCCAAATAGGAAAAGGAGTACATCAAGGCTGTATATTGTCACCCTGCTTATTTAACTTACATGCAGAGTACATCATGAGAAACGCTGGGCTGGAAGAAGCACAAGCTGAAATCAAGATTGCCAGGAGAAATATCAATAACCTCAGATATGCAGATGGCACCACCCTTATGGCAAAAAGTGAAGAGGAACTAAAAAGCCTCTTGATGAAAGTGAAAGAGGAGAGTGAAAAAGTTGACCTAAAGCTTAACATTCAGAAAACTAAGATCATGGCATCTGGTCCCATCACCTCATGGGAAATAGATGGGGAGACAGTGGAAACAGTGTCAGACTTTATTTTACTGGGCTGCAAAATCACTGCAGATGGTGACTGCAGCCATGAAATTAAAAGACGCTTACTCCCTGGAAGGAAAGTTATGACCAACCTAGATAGCATATTAAAAAGCAGAGACATTACTTTGCTGACAAAGGTCCGTCTGGTCAAGGCTATGGTTTTTCCAGTGGTCATGTATGGATGTGAGAGTTGGACTGTGAAGAAAGCTGAGTGTCGAAAAATTGACGCTTTTGAACTATGGTGTTGGAGAAGACTCTTGAGAGTCCATTGGACTGCAAGGAGTTCCAACCAGTCCATCCTGAAGGAGATAAATCCTGGGTGTTCATTGGAAGGACTGATGCTGAAGCTGAAACTCCAATACTTTGGCCACCTCATATGAAGGGTTGACTCGTTGGAAAAGACCCTGATGCTTGGAGGGATTGGGTGAAGGAGGAAGAGGGGACGACAGAGGATGAGATTGTTGGATGGCATCACCGACTCGATGCGCATGAGTTTGAGTAAACTCCGGGAGTTGGTGATGGACAGGGAGGCCTGGCGTGCTGCGATTCATGGGGTCACAAAGAGTCGGACAGGACTGAGTGACTGAACTGAACTGACTGAAGCATGTAACGATGGTATGTTGCCAATACTTGACTTATTAGTTTGTCTATAGTCTGTGTGCTCAGGAACGATTGATGGATACAGAATTCTTGATCTGCGGATCTTTGCCCTTTTGTATAATGGCACATTGGATAAAACTAGTTTCTTCCAGGGGTTTCTTCATAGATGTTTATAACTACAGTTTATTTGTATGTTCTTACTTTGAATTATTTGTCTCAGCAATTAGAGGCAACATTGAAGAAACAATTTTGTATGTAAGATTTGTTTTACATATAGTGTAGAAACAGTTCCTTCTAACAGCTAAGATAGAGCCAGGTTAAAGTCTCCTCTCTGCCAAACAATAATTGTGTGAAATTGGCCAAAATTATTTAGGGTTTCTGAACCTGAGTTTCTCATCCATTAAATGGAGAAACCAATAGTCCCAAACCTAGAGTCGTTGAGAGAACCGAATGATATATGGTTACAAATTCCTGGCATATAGTAAGTGCTCAGTGAGATTTTACGCTTTGTACAAACCCTTCTCTGTATGCAGTTATTTACTGTTTATTCACCATCTTTAGCTTCCCAAATAGCTCAAACAGTAAAAATCTGACTGCAATGCAGGAGACCTGGATTCAATCCCTGGGTTGGAGGATCCTCTGGAGAACATGGCAACCTACTCCAGTATACTTACCTGAAGAATTCCATGGAGAGAGGAGCCTGGTGGAGTCCAGTCCACGGGGTTGCAAAGAGTCGGACATGACTGAAGAGCTAACACCACACCACCATCTTTAGGGTTTTCACATAAGGCTACTTTTTGGTCCAGCCCTGTTATTGAAGGCTTTAAAGTGACTTTTGGTAAGATACTTAGCATCTCTGTATTTCTAGTTCATTTGTCAAGCTAATATGATGATAGTAAACAGCCTAAATTCTCCAAGTCGGGCTTCAGCAATATGTAAATGTGAACTTCCAGATGTTCAAGCTGGTTTTAGAAAAGGCAAAGGAACGAAAGATCAAATTGCCAACATCCGCTGGATCATTGAAAAAGCAAAAAAGTTCCAGAAAAGCATCTATTTCTGCTTTATTGACTGTGCCAAAGCCTTTGACTGTGTGGATCACAATAAACTCTGGAAAATTCTGAAAGAGATGGGAATACCAGACCACCTGACCTGCCTCTTGAGAAACCTGTATGCAGGTTAAGAAGCAACAGTTAGAACTGGACCTGGAACAACAGACTAGTTCCAAATAGGGAAAGGAGTACATCAAGGCTGTATATTGTCACCCTGCTTATTTAACTTACGTGCAGAGTATATCATGAGAAACGCTGGGCTGGAAGAAGCACAAGCTGGAATCAAGATTGCTGGGAGAAATATCAATAACCTCAGATATGCAGATGACACCACCCTTATGGCAGAAATTGAAGAACTAAAGAGCCTCTTGATGAAAGTGAAAGAAGAGAGTCAAAAAGTTGGTTAAAGCTCAACATTCAGAAAACTAAGATCATGGAATCTGGCCCCATCATTTTATGGCAAATAGATGGGGAAACAGTTGCTGACTTTATTTTACTGGGCTGCAAAATCACTGCAGATGGTGATTGCAGCCATGAAATTAAAAGACGCTTACTCCTTGGAAAGAAAGTTATGACCAACCTAGACAGCATATTAAAAAGCAGAGACATTACTTTGCCAACAAACGTCCATCTAGTCAAGGTTATGGTTTTTCCCGTAGTCGTGAATGGATGTGAGAGTTGGACTATAAAGAAAGCTGAGTGAAGAAGAATTGATGCTTTCGAACTGTGGTATTGGAGAAGACTCTTGAGAGTCCCTTGGTGTGCAAGGAGATTCAACTAGTCTATCCGAAAGGAGATCAGTCCTGGGTGTTCATTGGAAGGACTGATGTTGAAGCTGAAGCTCCAATACTTTGGCCACCTGATGCGAAGAACTGACTCATTGGAAAAGACACTGATGCTGGGAAAGATTGAAGGCAGGGGGAGAAGGGGACAACAGAGATAGTTGGATGGCATCACTGACTCAATGGACATGAGCTTGGATAAACTCTGGGAGTTGGTGATGAACAGGGAGGCCTGCGTGCTGTGGTTCATGGGGTTGCAACGAGTCGGACATGACTGAGTTACTGAACTGAACTGAAACAGCCTATATCATAGTTTTGTGAAGGGTCAGATTAGAGTCTGTGTCTTTTAGAAGCTTACTACAATCATAGCAGGGGAGGTGCTCTACCTCATTATCTCAGTTAATCCACCCAGCAGTCCAGCATTTACAATGTTAATACTTTAATTTCATTAATGGTGAAGATGCATTTTAGAGAGGTTAAATAACTTTACTAAAATCATAGAGATAGTAAATGACAGTATGAATGTATGAAAATGTTAGTCACACAGTCATGTCTGATTCTTTTGTGACTTCATTGACTGTAACCCGCCAGGCTCCTCTCTCCATAGAATTCTCCAGGTAAGAATACTGGAGTGGTTTGCCATTTCCTTCTCCAAATGGGTAACTTACTGCCTATAAAAGTTGGCTAATGGCTAAATATTTTTAGGGAAGGAGATGAGAGACAATTACTGACATGAGTAAAAATCTTCATTTTCCAACATAAGTATCTTATATTTTTGACAAGGCATCAGCAGCTGTAGGATCAAATTACTCTCACAGACTTTCCAAGCTTCCATAATAGGGTCATGTTGTGTTAGAGAATAAAAAATTAGAGTCTTATTTCTGCTCATGCTAACAATGAGGCCTCAGCTAAATAATTTCTCTTCTTTGAAATGTCTTTTCCTTATTTGCCAAGTGGGTAAAATTAGTAAGGTAACATGGAATTACATATATGAGTATATTTTCATACATGATAGAGATACTTAGAAATTATAGGAGATTTTATAGGAGAATCTCATGTCTTCCATTACATCCTAAGAAGTATCCCATTTAGATTGGTATCTATCCTTTATCTCATAGTTCTGTTCATTCTTCCTGGATTGTTCATGCTCCTCCTCTTCACTAGTACAAATTCTGTTTATTCTCTATGCCCAGCTAACTGTGCAGTCTTCTGGCAACTCCTTAGGTAATAAACACTCTTCTTTTGTTTTTACCTGTGTCAATGATGCCTTGTTCTGTTCTTCTACACTTAAGCCTATTGTCAAGGTGCTTTGTAGTTTATCTTCTGTCTCCTATATGACCTTACTAAATACCAATGAAATTGAATTACATCTCATTTAAGTTTTTCATACGTTTCGAACATGCATTTTGTTTCATCTGCAATAACAGGAGTATGTGATTCTGCAAATGAAATTTCTTTCCTCTACCTGAGAACTGCTATTTAATGCTTATTACCTTCTTTTACAGAGCTGTGTTTGTCTTGGCAAAATAAGTCCCCCTTTGCTTTTTCTCATCAACTTTATTTACATAGTTGATGATTAATGGAGCTATAATAAGCTTTTGCAGGAAATTTTCTCTGTACCATATATGCTGATGCATTTACTATCTTGAGTGCCTATTGGAATTTCTTTGGCCATTAACATCAAAGATAATTGCTGTCTCACTAGGTATTACTTAGTAGACCCCCAAAGAGAAAATGATTGGAATACATCAGATAAAACTAGATTTTTCTTTCAATAATGGAAATGAATCTGTAGTCTTTCTATAGTGTCTAATTAATTCAATGTAAGAGTGTGATGAATTAATTCACTTTCTGGTAATTGCTACACAGTTATGAGAAATAAGATGGCTAAAAACAATATCCTCTTCCTGTAGGTATGCTGATATGTTAAAAGTTTAAAACTTATCCAGAGCCAGGAAACATCACAATGAGATACAAATCAAAGCAATTAAGTTTGCTTGCAGCAAAGGTTAATGTGGTTAATCTTTAGATTCTGTCCCCAATTAGATAAGAATAGAATGCTTGCAGCACACCCAAGATGTTCTTAAAATGGCTCCTCGAGATGTTCACATTTCAGCTCTTTGTACTTTCAAGTGGTTCAGTGTCACTTTTTGTTCTTAGAATTTAACTTTGTTCACCTGAACTATGACATTTTCAAATATCCATCTTCCTTCCTCCATTAAAAACATTAAGGTAAAAGTTACATTTCAGTAATTTTTGATGATTTATGTGGTTTTTGTGTCTTGTTTCCTTCCTTGATATGCGTAGTGTTAAAGTCTCATTCTCTAGACAATTGGCTTTTAGGCTGGGAACTAAACTTAACCTATACACGGTATTATAATCATCACTCATGGTAAAGGTGGAGATATATGGTATCATAAAGACACACATGGGCATTTGACTGAATTCAGCCAGGGGCTTTAAAAATCACCTGCCATTTGAAGGAATTCTTCAAGTGTGGAGGAATGGGCTAATTTTACTCCTTTGTCTTACTGGAGTCTAAGAAACACAGAAAACAAATTTCCTCTTCCCTCTCTCACCAAATATATGGTAGTTAGCTTTTAAAAATTCCTTTTTTTCTGTTGACATTTCAGTTCAGAGGTCTAACCTTGCCAATTACTGTGTCTAGAGAAACAGCATTAATAGCTATTCACTGAGGTTTCCAGATTGATTTATTCCTCAATGAAGTTTAGAGTTAATGAGGTAAATGTTAGGGAAAATGCCTTTGTCAATTTTAGTGTTTGGTCTGATTTTGAGCTTGTACTGACTGCTATTTTGGAAACTTTGTGTAGGCTGCTGTATAGAGAATTTGTTGTTTGCTCTTGGAAAGCTATTTCAAAAGATGTGAGAATGAAATATTTAAAATGGTACAAAGCATTAAAATATGTTGTATAATACAAAGATTATATAAATGTTTTAGTAAATATAATCTCTAATATAGTAAAAGAGCTTCAGATAACTGATTTTCTTTAATAGAATTAGTAAATTCATTCTTTGGGTATGTTTTCTGATATATTTGAAGACACAAGTAACTGGATACAAAAGTATGCCTATACTAAGAAAATTTCTTAAAAGTAGAGATATGTGATTTCTGATTTGAGATGGAAGACAGTTTCACCTACTCTCTCCCTCCCCCAACCCACTGAAATGGCATTTTAAAAACAAAAGTATGGGGGAGAAAGTAAGAAAAATACGGTGAATAGTCTGATCGAGATCAGGAATCAGTGGATGAAAATTGTGTTGAATTCTGGGAGAATAGGTCAGGAAGTCATTAACAGATGATCCTGCTCAGAGTAAACAAAGCACAGAGCACCCACACATGGAGGTTCAAGTAAAGAAAACTCTTCCCATTGCAATTTTCCATAGTCAGCAGGTATGGAGAGTGAAAACGAGAAGAATATAAGTTTTGTTGTTGTTGTTTGTTTGGTTTGTTTACAGGTTGTTTACCTTTTTTTTTTTAAATTGAAGTGTAGTTGTTTTACATTTAGATTTTAAATCCATTTTGAGTTTATTTTTGTGTATGGTGTTATAGTTGTTTTACAGTATTGTGTTTCAGAGATACTGCAAAGTGTTTATAATGTGTGTATATATAATCTATATAAATTTGATTATTTTCCATTATAGGTTATTACAAGATACTGACTATAGCTCCCTGTGCTGTGCAGTAAATCCTTGTTGTTTACCTATTTTATATATGGTAGTGTTTTTCTGTTAATTCCAAACTCCTAATTTATCCCTTCCTCCATTCCCTTTTGGTAACCATAAGTGTATTTTGTTATGTCTGTGAGTCTGTTTTTGTAAATCAGTTCGTTTGTATTTTCTAGATTACATATATAAGTGCTGAGAAACATATGATATTTGCTTTTCTCTGACTTACTTCACTTAGTATGGTAATCTCTAGGTCAATCCATGTTGCTGGAGATGACATTATTTCATTGCTTATGACTGTATTCCATTGTATATATGTACCACATCTTTATCCATTCCTCTGTTGATATGGATAGTGAGGTTGCTTCTATGTCCAGGCTGTTGTAAATAGTGCTGCTATGAGCATTTGGGTGCATATATCTTTTTGAATTAATTTTCTCTGGATACATGCCCAGGAGTGAGTTTGTTTGAGCATATGGCAATTCTATTGTTAGTTTTTTAAGGAACCACCATACTATTCTCCATAGTGACTGCACCAATTTACATCCCCACTAACAGTGTAGGAGGGTTCCCTTTTCTCCACATCCTCTTTAGCATTTATTACTTGTAGACTTTTTGATGAGAGCCACCTGACCAGAGTGAGGTCGTATCTCACTGTAGTTTTGATTTGTGTTTCCCTAATAATTAGCTATGTTGAGCATCTTTTTATGTGCCTGTTGGCCATCTGTATGTCTTCTTTGGAGAAATGTCTATTTAGATATGCTGTCCTTTTTTTTTTTTTTTTTTTAATTGAATGGTGTGAGCTGTTTTTGTATTTTGGAAATTAAGCCCTCAACTGTTCACATCATTCACAAATGTTTTCTCCCACTCTGTAGGCAGTCTTTTTGTTTATGGTATCCTTTGTGGTACAAGAGCTTATAAGTTTGACTATTTGTATATTTTTGATTTTGTTTCTTTTGCCTTGAGAGATTTGAGCTCGGAAAACATTGGTATGATTTATGTCAGAATGTTTTGTCTATGATCTCTTCAAGGAGTTTTATGGTGTCATGTCTTATCTTTAAATCTTTAAGCCATTTTGAGTTTATTTTTATGTATGGTGTGTGGGAATGTTCAAACTTCATTGATTCACATGCAGCTATCCAGCTTTCCCAACACCACTTGCTGAAGCTGGTCTTTTCTCCAGTGTAAATTCTTGCCCCCTTTGTCAAAAAATGTATTGACCACAAATGTGTGGGTTTATTTCTGGATTATCTAGTCTGTTCCATTGAACTGCATATCTGTTTTTGTGCCAGTACCATGCTGTTTTGATTACTGTGGCTTTCTAGTATTGTTTGACATCTAGGAGGGTTATACCTCTAGCTTTGTTTTTTTCATCAGGATTTATTTGACAATTCTGAGTTTTTTATGGCTCAGTATATGTTTTAGGATTATTCTAGTTCTGTGAAAAATGTCATAGATAATTTGATAGGAACCACATCAAATCTGTAAACACAGAGATAAGAAAGCCTTCTTAAGCTATCAGTGCAAAGAAATAGATGAAAACAACAGAAGAGGTAAGACTAGAGAACTCTTCAAGAAAATTAGAGATACCAAGGGAAGATTTCATGCAAAGATGGGCTCAACAAAGGACAGAAATTAAGAAGAGGTGGCAAAAATACACAAAAGAACTGTACAAAAAGATTTTCACGACCTAGATAATCATGATGGTGTGATCACTCACCTAGAACCAGACATCCTGGAATGTGAAGTCAAGTGGGCCTTAGGAAGCATCACTACAAACAAAGCTAGTGGAGGTGATGGAATTCCAGTTGAGCTATTGCAAATCCTAATAGATGATGCTGTCAAAGTGCTTCACTCAATGTGTCAGCAAATTTGGAAAACTCAGCAGTGGCCACATGACTGGAAAAGGTCAGCTTTCATTGCAATCCCAAAGGCAATGCCAAAGAATGCTCAAACTACCACATAATTGCACTCATCTCACATGCTAGTAAAGTAATGCTCAAAATTCTCCAAGCCAGGCTTCAGCAATATGTGAACTGTGAACTTCCAGATGTTCAAGCTGGTTTTAGAAAAGGCAGAAGAACCAGAGATCAAATTGCTAACATCCACTGGGTCATCAAAAAAGCAAGAGAGTTCCAGAAAAATATCAATTTCTGCTTTATTGACTATGCCAAAGCCTTTGACTGTGTGGATCACAATAAACTCTGGAAAATTCTGAAAGAGATGAGAATACCAGACCACCTGACCTGCCTCTTGAGAAACCTGCATGCAGGTCAGAAAGCAAGAGCTAGAACTGGACATAGAAGAACAGACTGGTTCCAGATAGGAAAAGGTGGACGTCAAGGTTGTATATTGTAACCCTGCTTATTTAACTTATATGCAGAGTACATCATGAGAAACGCTGGGCTGGAAGAAGCACAAGCTGGAATCAAGATTGCCGGGACAAATATCAATAACCTCAGATATGCAGATGACACCACCCTTATGGCAGAGAGTGAAGAAGAACTAAAGAGCCTCTTGATGAAAGTAAATGAGGAGAGTGTAAAAGTTGGCTTAAAGCTCAACATTCAGAAAACTAAGGTCATGGCATCCAGTCCTGTCGCTTCATGGCAAATAGATGGGGAAACAGTGAAAACAGTGACTGACTTTATTTTTCTGGACTCCAAAATCACTGCAGATGGTGATTGCAGCCATGAAATTAAAAGACACTTATTCCTTGGAAGGAAAATTTTTATGACCAACCTAGACAGTATATTAAAAGGCAGAGACATTACTTTGCCAACAAAGGTCCATCTAGTTAAGTCTCTGGTTTTTCCAGTAGTCAATAATGGATGTGAGAGATGAACTGTAAAGTGAGCTGAGTGCCAAAGAATTGATGCTTTTGAACTGTGGTGTTGGAGAAGACTCTCAAGAGTCCCTTGGACTGCAGGGAGATTCAACCAGTCCATCCTAACTAAAGGAGATCAGTCCTGGGTGTTCATTGGAAGGACTGATGTTGAAGCTAAAACTCAATACTTTGGCCACCTGATGCAGAGAGCTGACTCATTGGAAAAGACCCTGATGCTGGGAAAGATTGAGGGCAGGAGGAAAAGGGGGTGACAGAGGATGAGATGGTTGTATGGCATCACCAAGTCAGTGGATATGAGTTTGGGTAAACTCTGGGAGTTGGTGATGGACAGGGAGGCCTGGCGTGCTGCAGTTCATGGGGTCACAAAGAGTCAGACACAACTGAGTAACTGAACTGAACTAGTTCTGTATAATATGTCATAGATAATTTGATAGGGATCACATCAAATCTGTAGATTGCTTTGGGTAGTATGGCCATTTTGACTATATAATTCTTTCCAATCTGAGATCATGGGATATCTTTCCATTTCCTTGAATCATTTTTTATTTTCTTATTAGTGTCTTACAGTTCTCAGTGTATAAATCTTTCACGTCTTATGTTACATTTGTTCCTAGGTATATTTTTGATGCCATTTTAAATGGTAGCATTTGTTATTTTCTGATATTTCATTGTTAGTGTAAAGAAATGAACAGATTTATTTCTTTGAATCTTGTACCCTGATACTTTGCAATAGGCAATAGTTTTTGTGTGGAGCCTTTAGAGTTATGCATATAGAGTATGTCATCTGCATAGAATGACAATTTTACTAAGTCAAGGACTTTGAAAGATATGCTTGCAGAAAGATGGGCAGTTTGGTCAACTTATTCATAATAAGGACTGTTAACAGTGGAGGAAATTATGAACTATCTAGTTTAATCAACTATTCTTTAAAAAAAAACTAGAAAAACCTGTATTTTCAAAAATTCTAGGAAAACTAACAGAAGAAAGGGACAAAGATCAGCAAACAATATCTGATTCAAGAATAAGTATGTATTGTTTAGGGAAGAGAAAAGAACTAAAAATATCTAGTTTGTTCTTGCAGAGAGATTTGATAAGACATGCATCTGGAAGACACTGAGCAATACCTTACAGTTCAAGAGATGATGATTTTGCATTTAAAAGTCAATACCCAGCCAAATAAGAGTGAGTAGTGTTTTAAAAAAATGCAAAGGGTTTGTCATAAATTATTTTCTCAAAGATTAAAAAGTTTTTGTGGTTATACACCAATCAAAATGAAAAGAGTAGAAATACGATCTAAGAAACATGGAACTAAGGAGTACAATAGAAATAATTTCCAGGATGATAACTGTGTAGTAGTCCTAGAATAATAGTTTCTAGTTGTATTTGGCTGATGGTGACAGTTCTGACTGTGATGATTAAAATACACAAGTATATTTCTCATATTATGAACAATGTTGAGCTAGTGGGTTGCTGGCACTGCGTCAAAAGTACAACTTTAAAGTTCCCAAATGGCTGTTGCAGTTGTAGCCACTACATTGGCATTCTAGGTAAACCAGTAGGGGAAAGGGTTAAAAAAATACCTACCGATAAAGTCAATCATTGTAAGTCCCACTGTACAACTTCGACTTAAATGTCATTGGCCAAACCTAGCTGCAAGGGGGATTGTATTCAAGTAGAACCTGGAAGAAAACAGATTTTGTGATGGGCAACTAGCAATCTCTGCCATGACTTGGAAGCATTTCATTGTACTTAACAAATGGCATAACTGTGACACCCTATGATATTTCATGATGAAGAAGGCATATTTATAAATTAGACATAGAAAGGCTTTTAGCAATTTCAGGAAGAATGAGGTTATACATGAGAGTCGGGGCCCACAAACAAAATGAAATAACTTAAAAAGATGAAAGAAATCAAAAAGGACACAAACAGATGGAGAAGTATACCATGCTCATGGATTGGAAGAATCAATATTGTCAAAATGACTATACTACCCAAAGCAATCTATAGATTCAATGCAATCTCTATCAAGCTACCAATGGTATTTTTCACAGAACTAGAGCAAATAATTTCACAATTTGTATGGAAATAAAAAACAAAAAAACAAAAAACGAGTAGCCAAAGCAATCTTGAGAGAGAAGAATGGAACTGGAGGAATCAACCTGCCTGACTTCAGATTATACTACAAAGCCACAGTCATCAAGACAGTATGGTACTGGCACAAAGACAGAAATATAGATCAATGGAACAGAATAGAAACCCCAGAGATAAATCCATGAACCTATGGACACCTTATCTTCGACAAAGGAGGCAAGGATATACAATGGAAAAAAGACAACCTCTTTAACAAGTGGTGCTGGGAAAACTGGTCAACCACTTGTAAAAGAATGAAACTAGAACACTTTCTAACACCATACACAAAAATAAACTCAAAATGGATTAAAGATCTAAATGTAAGACCAGAAACTATAAAACTCCTAGAGGAGAACATAGGCAAAACCGTCTCCAACATAAATCACAGCAGGATCCTCTATGACCCACCTCCCAGAATATTGAAAATAAAAGAAAAAATAAACTAACGTGACCTAATTAAACTTAAAAGCTTTTGCACAACAAAGGAAACTATAAGCAAGGTGAAAAGACAGCCCTCAGAATGGGAGAAAATAATAGCAAACGAAGCAACATACAAAGGATTAATCTCAAAAATATACAAGCAACTCCTGCATCTCAATTTCAGAAAAATAAATGACCCATTCAAAAAATGGGCCAAATAACTAAACAGACATTTCTCCAAAGAAGACATACAAATGGCTAACAAACACATGTAAAGATGCTTAACATCACTCATTATCAGAGAAATGCAAATCAAAACCACAGTGAGGTACCATTACACGACAGTCAGGATGGCTGCTATCCAAAAGCCTACAAGCAATAAATGCTGGAGAGGGTGTGGAGAAAAGGGAACCTTCTTACACTGTTGGTGGGAATGCAAACTAGTACAGCCGCTATAGAGAACAGTGTGGAGATTTCTTAAAAAACTGGAAATAGAACTGCCATATGACCCAGCAATACCACTTCTGGGCATACACACTGAGGAAACCAGATCTGAAAGAGACACGTGTGCCCCAATGTTCATCACAGCACTGTTTATAATAGCCAGGACATGGAAGCAACCTAGATGCCCATCAGCAGACGAATGGATAAGGAAGCTGTGGTACATATACACCATGGAATATTACTCAGCCGTTAAAAAGAATTCATTTGAATCAGTTCTAATGAGATGGATGAAACCGGAGCCCATTATACAGAGTGAAGTAAGCCAGAAAGATAAAGAACATTACAGTATACTAACACATATATATGGAATTTAGAAAGATGGTAATGATAACCCTATATGCAAAACAGAAAAAGAGACACAGATGTACAGAACAGACTTTTGGACTCTGTGGGAGAAGGCGAGGGTGGGATGTTTTGAGAGAACAGCATCAAAACATGTATATTTTCTATGGTGAAACAGATCACCAGCCCAGGTTGGATGCATGAGACAAGTGCTCGGGCCTGGTGCACTGGGAAGACCCAGAGGGATCGGGTAGAGAGGGAGATGGGAGGGGGGATCGGGATGGGGAATACATGTAAATCCATGGCTGATTCATGTCAATGGATGACAAAAACCACTACAATATTGTAAAATAATTAGCTTCCAACTAATAAAAATAAATGGAAAAAAAAGCCATGATTTTAGGAAATATGCAGAGACAGTGAAAAGAAAACTTCTTTGAATTTGAACCTGGAGGATCAGCTAGAACTTGAGTATAGTGTTGAAAAGGAGTGGTGAGAGGGGACATCCTTTCTTTTACAAGATATTTGTGGGAAAGTTAGAATTTCTCACCGTTAAGTACTGTGTTAGCTGCAGGTATTTTGTAGACATCATTTATCAAGGTGAGCAAGTTACACTGTATTCCTATTTTGCTGAGAGGTTTCTTTTTTGTTGTTTTTTTAATCATGAAAAGGTGTTGGAATTTGTCAAAAGGGTTTTCATCATTTATTGACATGATCATGTGAGTTCTTTAGCTTGTTGATGTGATGAAATACATTGATTTTTGAATGGTGAATCAGCCTAGCATATCTTGGATAAATCTCAGTTTGTTGCAGTGCATATAATTTTTAAACACACTGTTGGATTAAGTTTGCTAATAGTATGTTGAGGTTATTTGCATCATTCTCATAAGAGATATTGATTAGCAGTTTGATTTTTTTTTTTTGAAATTTGCAAATAAATCTATAAACAAGTTATAGAAAACCATAAGTGAAAACAGACTATAATATAATACAACTTAGCAGTAGAGGAAGTATTATAGCAAGGGGTATAAAATGGTAACATATACAGTGGGGAGTTGAGAGATAACTTTCTGGAGTTGATGAATCAAGATACAATCATTAAATATATTGTTATAATATATGGAAGGAGAATAACTCAAAACACGTAATTTACAAAAATTGGGAGAGAGAATGTCATGTAGTAGTGGGATGAATTATATTATCTTTCATGGGGGATACCAAATAAGTACTTTTGTGTTTGTTTACAATACAAGTTAGGCTGCCAGAGCAAAGAAATACCAAACTGTTTTTTCCTCTTTCATGCATTAGTTTAAGTAGTTGGTCCTGGCTGATATCTTGGTTTGATGGGGTCTGAGATCTAGCCTCCTTTGATTATGTTGCTGTGATGCCTTCACCTGTTTATATATCTATATATCTATATATACATATATATCTATATCTATATATATCCATCTGAATGTTTTAGCTCAACCATCAAAACTTCATTTCAGGCTATGGAATAAGCAAAACTCAAAGGGGAAGACACATTCCTTTATTTTAAGGGCATGACATGGAAACACTTACATCTCTTCTTCTCACACCATTTTAGTCACAGAACTAGTCATATAACTGCACCTATCTGCAAGAAAAACTGGGAAATACAGGCTTTAGTGGAGCAGATATAAAAGACATACCTTTTAATTTTGTTCCATTTTGCACTTGATAGATTATTATTTCCTTGTGCTTTTAATAGAGATGCAATAATAAAAATATGTAAATATAGTTTATATGACAAATATATATCCTTCTTTTAGATGGCAGAGGAAGAAAGGACCACTATAGCAGAGTAAAGAAAGTCAGACTTATTAAAAGCAAAAACTCAAATTGCTTTTTAATTTTTATGGTTTCTCTACTCCTCTTTTGCCAACAAAATTTCATCTAGTCAAGGCTATGGTTTTTCCAGTAGTCATGTATGTATGTGAGAGTTGGACTATAAAGAAAGCTGAGTGCAGAAGAATTGATGTTTTTGAACTGTGGTGTTGGAGAAGACTCTTGAGATTCCCTTGGACTGAAAGGAGATCCAACCAGTACATTCTAAAGGAGATTAGTCCTGGGTGTTCATTGGAAGGACAGATGTTGAAGCTGAAACTCCAATACTTTGACCACCTGATGTGAAGAGCTGACTCATTTGAAAAGACCCTGATGCTGGGAAAGATTGAGGGCAGGAGGAGAAGGGGACAACAGAGGATGAGATGGTTGGATGGTATCACCGATTCAATGGACATGGGTTTGGGTCATGGGGTTGCAAAGAGTTGGACACGACTGAATGACTGAACTGAACTGAACTCCTGTTTTCTCTTGTTTGTTCACAGATATCAGCCCTTGCCAGGTAGGCTGAGAAACAAAAAGATGATGTGAAAATACAGCCATCATCACTTTGGTCAAATAAGGTTACTAAAGAGAAATGGAGAAAGGGAGATCACACACACCTCAGGTCATTTTATCCACCCTTGGACTTGGGCAATGCTTCTGTTTTGGGGGCTTTGACCTGTATGATGCTGCCATGTGCTGAATAATGAAAGATTTTGCTGCTTCCTTTTGAAGGTTACTCCCTGCTCTAATACATTCCGTCCATTGAAAATTAGGGGCTTCTTTTCCATTTAGGTACATTTTCCTTTTCTCAATTTAACCCCATTATTTTTAATTATACTCTTCAAATCATCCCTATAATTTCCATCTTATTAGGATTTTCAAATACCTGTAGACAGCAACTCCTTAGACATTATTTAGTCAAATGCACCTATTATTTCTTTGATCTTTTCTCTTAAGTTAATTCCTACAGCCACTCAATGTCCATGGTTTTAGGGATTCTTTTTTCTTTTGCATTTTCCCTCAAATGTATCTGTATCTATTTCTTCCTAAGAGCAGAACATAAAGTTTCTTTCTCCTGTCATGGGGTCTATTATTATTATTATTATTACTTGGTATATTTTGTCTCAGTGCTCATGTGCACATTATCGTCTATATCATTTAAGGTATTAAAATTGTTAGTGACTTCACATGGAACAGTAAAAGCAACTGCCTGCAATGCAGGAGACACGGGTTTGATCCCAGGGTAAGGAAGATCCCCTGGAGAAGGAAATGGCAATCCACTTCAGTATTCTGGCCTGGAAAATTCCATGGACAGGGGAGCCTGGTTGGCTACAGTCCATGGGGTTGCAAAGAGTCAGACATGACTGAGTAACTTCACTTTCAGGTGGATAAGAGGATATTTGACCAGATGGTCTTGAAGTTGCCTTTTAAACTGTATGATTTTTCAATTTTATACAGAAGTTACAAATTGTTTTTCACTTATAAATTGTGTAGCTAAGCAGTGGTCTATATAAAAAGAATTATGTGAGTCAAATGCAAAACTTTTCCTGCATCATCTTCCATTCTTTAGTAATATGAATATATTTTAGACTATGTATGCAGTATTTGTGCATTATGTTTTATTTCCATAACTGGACATCACTTCACATATAAATATCCATATATTCTATTATCCACTGTCGTATCCTTTAAAATGGGCATTGCATTATATCATAACTGGGCTAACCATTCAAGTATGCAAAGCTTAAAAACCATTATCGCTGAGTTATAAAATGACATCAATATGTAACAGGTCACTGATTCATTAAATGGAAAAATAAACTTGATTTTAGTATTAAGTGTACCACTGATAATTCAGAAGGTGCCCATAGGATACAGAAATGATATTTCATAAGCCCAAATCCTTTTTTCTTACTTTGGAAAAAAACAAATCAGAATTGCATGGTTGAGTGTCTTGCAATGATGTGCTTCAGTATTTTATCCCCTGTAACTTTTTTAACATTTGACATTTCTGAAAGGTTCATTCAGCATCTTTGGGCGTATATCTGTTTGCTTAAAAACTAAATCTGAAAGGAATCTTTCTCTTCAGCTTTAAGAGAACTTTTAAAACAGAGATTCTACTCTTGGAAACACCTCCTGCAGTTCCCAGGGGCAAATATTTCTGGAGGTTTAAAATGTGCTTCTAGTTCTTACAGCAACAGTTCCTAAATAAAATTGTTGCTAACTGGTCTCATGTGATAATACTTACAAACCTAGTGGACAAATACATAGATCCCCCTTGCAATACTGAAGTTGCCTTCGACATATGTCCTTTTGTAAAATATGCCCTTTCCATGATGGTCACCAATGCATTGCTGAAAGTACAGAGAAAAGAGAGAAATTGAACTATGTGTGAGAGAGGCAAGCTATTTGGGAAAGTTGCTAGTAGACTAGAGACTCCATTACTAGAGACTCCATTACCCAAGAATTGGGCCCTACTTATTCACAAGGTAGAGATGCTTTGGGCCAGACATGGGTTAAATATAGGTATATTTATATGTAAAATCAGGCCTAGTGTATGATAGATATTCAATCTGGGAGGAATTGCTAAGTGGTAGGAAGGAAGGATGGAGAAGGTAATGGCAACCTAGTCTAGTATTCTTGCCTGGGAAATCCCATGGACAGAGGAGCCTGGCGGGCTACAGTCCATGGGGTTGCAAAGAGTCAGACATGACTGAGCACATGCACAGAGAGAAAAAGGAGGGAAAGGGTAATGTGGCAGATATAAAACTTCTATTTTAGTATTTTGTTTGAGCAGGTAATGAAAGATTCTGCAGTCAAATATTTTTTTAAAAATAATCCTCACTGTTCCAAAATAGAAAACATTTGCATTGTGCAGAAATTGTGCTACATACCTGACAAAGTTTTTTGGACATCCCCAGCGACCCAGTGAGGTAGGTATTGTCATCATGCTTATGGTACATGAAGAAGCTGACACATAGAGAGGTTGAGTTACTTATTTAGGGTCACTCAGCTAGTATGTTATGGAATATTCTGATTTTTTTTTCACTTCTAGTCCTGATCTCTGGTCTCCCAAACCTGTGCTTCTTAGTGGGACAGGAGTAAAGAGCAAGCTACCTTTTGCATCTGAGAAGATCACAGATTCATGGGTTGAGAGGAAATAAAACATCCCTTCCACGTTTCCAAGGAAGCCAGTACTAGTTTGTAGAGACCTGGCAGCTTCTGTCTATAGAGGACCAAGTCTCTACCTACAACACAGTGATTTTTGTTTGTTTATTTTGTTTTAATATAGAGAAGTTTAGGGACAAAAAGATAAAGTGAGTTTGCTTGATTTTGGGTCTACACTAAGGGACAAAAAGATAAAGTGAGTTTGCTTGATTTTGGGTCTACACTAAGTACTGGGTGAAGTTTAAATTCTTTCCACTGGGAAGATTATGTGACTATAACCGCAGTCAAGATAGAGAATTATGGTGATAATAATGATAGAGATGTTAATAGGTAATGCTTTACAATGTTTTTTTGTTTGTTTGTTTGTTTGTAGAGAATTTTAAAATGTCATTTCATTTGATCCTCTCTACAAACCTTGGAAGTAGGTACTAATATCAATCCCCAATTTCTGTTTTATAGATGAGATCACTGAAGTTCATTGATGATCAAATACAAATTTAGACTTGATAGGTTCTTCTTGTTACTATTTTTTTAAAACTAACTTAAAAGAGTAGATGTGACTTAGGACCTAGGCAGTGAAGAGAATTGCCAAAAGCATAATAAAAATAACAGCAGTGAGAGTTCCAGCAAGCCCTACGTAATTATGATCTTTTCAACAGAGGTCAAAGATACCAGTCATGCTTAATTTTTTCCCCTTAGGTGTAGGCTGTGAAGATAGAATAGGCATCAAGTTGATAAGCCTGAGATAGTCCTTTTAGAGCTCAACTGACTAAGGGAAAACTGAAGATTCAAAACTGTAGAAAGTGAAAACAGGCATGAAACAGGAATGTTGAAGAAAAGAGTAGCCCAATTGGGAAAACTGCTCTGACCTCCTGGGTACGTATTCATTCTGGTCCTAAGAAAGATGGGGGACAGAGTATATCAAGGTCCAAAGACTAAGACAAACACTATGGTGAGGAACTGTGGAGGACTGAAGGGTACACTCTAAAAACAGTAGCACACAACAGCAGGGCCCAAGGGGTATTTGCTTTATACAGTGGAGACCATATCAGACATAGCAGCCTTCCTCTGGTCATGTCATCATTATCGAAGTCAGGGATGGGAATCCACTGAGAGGCTCCTTTGACTCCTATAGGATTTCTTGAACCTCTTCCTTTGTTTCCATTTCTTTACCTCCTCAATAACTTTTCTTTTTATTGACTCACTCCTTCAGTGTGGATGCCTCTAAAATTTCTGCCCATGCTTTCCTTTTCTCTAGCCCTCTACACAGTTAACCTTGAAATCAAATTTAAAGCTGATTTATGTATATTATCAAAATCTCTAGTTCTAACATCCAAGCCCATATTTTATTTTATTTTTTTACTTCCTGTGTATTTTTGATATAAAAATGTTGAAATCAGAACTCATCTTCTGAGAAAAAGAGTTATCTTATATTCATCCCCCTAACTTGCCACCCACCCCATTCAATTCTATTGCTTCTACCTGTGAAATATCTTTTTGAACCATCTTCTCGTCTCCATTTTCACCAATAATGCTCTGTTTCATTCTATTGCCATTATTATTTTGATGATAACAATAATATATGTGGCCATTCTGAATCCAGACTTCAAGCTGTCCAGTAATCCTGTTTACTGGTACTCACTTCATCAGATTAAACCTGTCTTTCTCACGCTGTTTCAAATGATAATTCTGAGGAATATCAATCAGGAGTATGCTTTTCTTGAGAAAGGAGTTGTCAAATGTTGTTGGGAATGCTGAACTAAACAAAGTAAAATATGTTTGTTACAGGACTTTTCAGAGTCTCTAGCTTGTTAATTTATTTTATGAATCTTCAATATAAGATTTAATCCCATCAGAACAAGGATTTATTTGCTTTTTTCATTGATATACTTCCAGAATACTCTCGTGGTGCCCATCAAATAGTATATGGCTCAATATAATTTGAAAGAATAAAAGAGTGAAAGATGGGTCTACCGTAAACACAATTTTCCACTTTAATGTAAATATAAGAACATTTTAATCAAGTAACATCTCAGGGGAACAATGTCTATGAAATATTTTCTCTGAAACATGGCTCTAAAATAGAGTTTCTCGGCATCGGCACTAATGAAATTTGGCCTGATGATTCTTTGTGGCAGGGGGGCCTATCCTGTGCATTGCTGGATATTTAACAGCCTGTTGGTTTCTACCTACTAGATCCCAGGAACACCAGCACCCCCATGTTTGACAACCAAAAATGTCTCCAGACATTACCAAATGTCCTTGGAGTGAGGGGAGGAAAAATCATCCCTGTTTAAAGAACCAATGGTCTAAAGTGTGATCTGAGTTTATTATTCTCCAGCTCAGGAATTTTCACAACCTCTTCACTGCCCATGTAAGTAAGTCCAAATTCCTTAGGCTGATATCCAATTTCCCCCTTTGTCCTGTATCTTATAGGCAATTGTGCATGCATACTTAAGCACGTGTGCCTGTAGGAACCAGGCAATCAGGGAGGTAGCATGTGGTGGAAAAGTGGGTAGCTCATTTAATGTAATTCTGACATGACCTCTGTTCAGGCCATCACAGAGGTCACCATTTTACCCTCTATCCCACAACTCCAGCTAGCCAAATATTTATTTGAACACTTTTTCTTTTCTTTTCTTTTTTTTTTTTTTTTTAATATGTGCTATTCAAGGGGTTTCCCTTGATATTCTTTCACAGTTCTGATTTCATCTGAGTACAAACATTTGATGAACACAGCATGGTGTGTCCTGGGTCCTGTATATCTCGTTAGAGGACCCCCTCCCTAACTTTATATATGACCCAGATATATACTTGCTTAGTCAGTGGGCAAAAAATGTGAGTGTCTACCGTGTGCTTAGCATTATGCACATTGCGGGGTTACGGAAACTGTTACTGAAACTGATGCCCTACCTTCAAGGGGTTCACACACGAGAGATTAATGAACTGGGATAAGTGCTCTATCAGAAGCAAACACCAAGAGGTAGAAGCTTGCAAGAGAAGAATTAACTGTGTTTGGAGTTCCTGGAATGTAGCATAGAGGAGATAGCAAGTATGCTGAGTCAAGAAAGATGAGTAGGTATTGATCTGACACTCAAGAGTGACCAGTCAGCATGGGCATTTCAAAGAGCATATCCACAGATATGTTTCAAACAGTTATTGTTCTTCAGTTCTGGCTGTGTTTGGTTCTTGAAGCCAAATTGGTGTTTCTTCTTTACAGTGAGAAAAGAGATTTAATGCAGCAAAGGTGTATTGCCCTTACTTCTCACTGAGCTGTATGTAGACTTTACCTTTCTGTTAGAACATCCACATATGTTGCTAGAACATGGCCAGAGAGGACACTTTGGGAGCAGTGAGGTGGGAGTGGAGGTGACAGTGATCAGGTGTTTTTCTCACAAAGGTGTCTCCTGGTCATGATAAACTTTTTCTTCTTGTCATTCTAGATGAGGTTTTCAGCTCAGGGATAGCTGAAGCAACTCAAGAGACTTAAGAGAAAACGTTCAATGTACCACAGCTGTTTTTAAAGTTTTTTTTAAAAAAAAAGAACAAAAAGAAGTTTTTTGTAGCCTAACATTGGGGGAAAGTGTGTTAGCAGATGTTTCCACATTGGAAGCAATTTTCAGATGTTCCTTAAATATTCTGCCAATGGTGCCTGCAAATGCATATTTTATCTGAATGAACTGTTCACTGAAGTATTGGAAACTGCATAGACAAAGCAAATACAGAGAATTAATCAAGTAGCCCTTACTATGTTGTTTTAATATTTTCTTTACATTTTCTCCAAAATGCTTAAAAGGCAAATAGACTTGAATTTGCTAAAATCTTGGTCAGTTTCATTATGCCCAGATAGGAATTTGGCAAAATTTTGGGATGCATCTTGGCCTAAAGGAAATGAAGCTCTGGGTCCAGAGAGAAATGGGGTTTTGGTTATCTGTTGCATTTATTCATTCATCTATCTATTAATTATTTTATGGAAGATTTTCTCCATTGAGTATCTGCTACAGAAAGCTGTTTGTTGGCTGTAGATGGCATGGAGATTTCATCTTTGGTGAAGATTCAGAATTATTGATAGTGGTTCCTGGGGATTCTATATACATAGGGAAAGGCAAAGTTTGATTAGTTATGAATCTGTTAGGGGAACAGATTCAGGAACAGTAGTATATAGGTCAGAGGACTGTCATGTCAACTATGTTAAGCTAGTATCTAGACTCGAGGCTAGTCTAGGGTTTTGCCCATTTCCAACATGATTTAAATTGTTAACATATTTGTCTGGATTTATCATTTGAATTTCTAGAAAGAATTACAATTTACATACATATTTAAATACAATGATCTTCCATAATTCCATAATGGTAAATGTGCACATTACTTGCTAATATGTGTCTATGTCAGTGTTTAACACAGGTGCATATGTGTCATGCTCTGTTGAATTTTCATTTAAATTTATATCATAAACATTTTCATTTTTGCTAAATAATTACCCAAACATAGTTTAAATGACTAATTTTCCACTGTTTGTCTTGTTATTAGATAGGCCTTAAAATTTAAAGATTTAAGATGGTTTTACTTAGAATACTAACCAACGCATATAAATCAGCTGGTTTCTGTAAATGGTATTTCATTAAAGTATCTGAAGAAGAAAGCATTTTACATGATTTAGATGAATTAACAAGTACATGTATGTTATATAAATATATTTATATATAACAAGTACACATGTATATGGGGGCTTCCCAGGTGGTGCTAGTGGTAAAGAACCCACCTGTCAGTGCAGGAGACATAAGAGACACAGGTTCGATCCCTGGGTCAGTAAGATCCCCAGGAGGAGGGAATGGCAACTCACTCCAGTATTCTTGCCTGGGAAATCCCATAGACAGAGGAGCCTGGTGGGCTACAGTTCATGTGTTGCAAAGAGTCGGAGATGACAGAAGCGACTTAGCATGCACACACACATGTGTGTGTGTGTATATATATATATATATATATGCAAACACACATGTTTATACTTCTAAGTATCATCATCAGGAGAAATCACATTTCAAAATTATTAAAAAACTTTTCTCTATAAATCAAATATAAGCTTTGCATTTATAGGTGTTCTGTTTGTCTTCAGTTTTAATCCATCCTTTGACAACTACCAAATTTACCTAAACAGGCTTACAGAGCCCCCAGGCTTAAAATATGTCTGGATAATTTCTTATTCCAAACCCAACCTGGCAGTCCCAGTCTTCCACAGTCCAGTATGAAGCCCACTGCTTCATGCTGAACTCCCACCTGGCTCTCTCTGCTTCCCTCCAGGAATTATCCACTCCTGATAATGAGTCTATTCACTGTATCTCATTGTCCTCTCATCTTCACTGTCTTTATGCTACTTTTCTTGCCTTGACTGCTTCCCTGTTTGGCTTAGCCTCCTAGAAATGCAAGTTACGCTTGATACCTGCTGCTCTAGGAGAGTTTTCCTGATGAACCTAACCTTTTGAAACTATTCTTTTGATTGCCTCACTGGAAACTTCATTTCTATTACTTTTCTGTATGTATTTATTTTACTAGATCTCAACATTCCCAAGGGCAAAAAACCACAAAAACAAAAACCCTCAAATGGATAAACTGTGGAATATCTTGCACCGATCTGGAATATCTTGCACTGTTATTGACTTGTTATCAGTGAACCCCAAACTCCTACGTAGGGTCAACAATTATTTTGATTAAAAACTGATATACATTTTCTTCAGCCATTAACTGTATGTCCCAAGCTTGGTAGATCATCACTCCCTCAACTTCCTATGAATGGTAATACTCCTGCATAGAGGCACTGCAGTGGCCTCCGCATTAGGTGTTCTGTTAACACTCTGGGGAGGGTTAGTCTTTCACTACCAGAAGCTGAATAAAGCAAAATCTGTTTTCTTCCTTGCTTTGTAATGAGAGATGTGTTTCCAATAAGATGACAGCACACTCAGGCAGCTGAGCAGCTGTTAAAGTGGCAATGGGCTAACATCACCCACAGCAGCTTATCACCATCCACTGGGTAACAAGAGTGGTGATGCCAATGCAGATAAAATGTAGTGAAATTAACAGAACTAAAAAGAGCTGCTGGGACTTCCCTGGTGGTCCAGAGTTTAAGATGCCAAGCTTCCAGTGCAGGGAGTGTGGGTTTGATCCCTGGTTGGGGAACTTGAACTAAAATCCCATATGCTATGCAGTGTGGCCAAAAAAAGGAAAAAAAAAAAGTGCTGCCAACAATTTAGAATTTAATCATTAGTTTTAGACCTGATATTCCTTCAGTGAGATTTTTCTCAACCTCTAAATTTCTTTCTTTCTTTTTTTTTTAACCACCAAAAGCAAATTTATTTGGGAACAGCTAGAAGAATTACAATTCGGGATATGCAAACTATTGTAAACCATAGGCAAATCCAGAGAACAAAGAAAGGGAGCTGGCTTTTATAGGGAAAAGAAAGGAGTTGGGAGGGGCTGTAATCACCAGAGTGCCCTGAAGGAAGCTGGAGGCTTCTCGCTGGTTGAGCTGCTGCTGCAGGCTCAGATTGGAGGGCAGTCAGAGTGGAGAGAAGTTTCCTTCTTCCTGCTGGATAATAAGGTGTCAACCTCTAAATTTCTCATCTGTAGAATCTTCTAGGTCAATTTTGTCTTTTGCTTATTTACTCTGAGCCACAGTCAGCCACAGCTTTGTTCTCACTCTAGGAATGGGGCTATTGGATGCTAGTGTGGAGTGTAACTACAGCTGAGGTTGACTGAGACAGGAAAATGTGGAGGAATTGCTTGAATACTCTTTTCAGAAAAGCATGGCTTTGACTTTTGGATATCACACTTGTAAAATAATTGCATGCTGTAAAATCTACCTTTCACATCTTTTGCATTTCATTGGAATAACTAATTTGTTCCTAGATCTTTCTGCTTGCTCTTCTGAACCAACATTCCTGGTAGAACAGGAGAAAAAGACTCTCAAAGAGTAACTTTTAAAAATGCAGGGAATTTCACGTTTTAGTGAGCATTCCTTTTTCCTTATATTTGAAAGTTCTGTGTTTCATTGAAAAACTCTAACTGTGTCAAATCTTTGAGCATTTTCTCTATAAATCATTGTGGCAAGGAGCAATGGAAGGTACACTGAAAAATAGAAGGCCGGTTGTAGCTTCAGGTCATAGTTTATTGACCAGTAAAATGAAGGAGTTGAAATAGATCTCTCAGGTTCTATCCTTCTCTATGACCATTGTAATGGAATATTTGAGTATGGACAAGCTTTCACTGTGAATTATAATAAAAGAAGGAATCTTGGTATATTCTGTATACTATGCTTAAGTATATGTAACATATTACATTAGCATTTTTACTTTATAACTTTCCATGGTAGTATCTGGTATTAATTACCAAAGCTATGATGTATCAGTCTTCATAGTTCCTGGGGGCCTCCCAGGGTGGTAAAGGATTTGTCTGCCCATGCAGGAGCCGCAAGAGATGTGGGTTTGATCCTTGGGTCAGTAAGATCCCCTGGAGGAGGAGAGCATGGCAACCCACTCTAGTATTTTTGCCTGGAGAATCCCATGGACAGATTTCCTGGCAGACTATAGTCCATGGGGTGGCAAAGAGTCAGACAAAACTGAGCATGTGTGCACGTGCACATGCACACACACACACGTATGATGAGAATGGTTTTAGTTATGAGTTGCATTCTGAGAGAAGAAGTAGGAAAATGGATGATTTTCTTATAAAGCCAGATGGCCAAGAGAGTTAAAGCATCTGGTGTCCGTATTACAAATCAGAGACCTCAAGTTAGATACATCCACACATAAGTTCCACAACTTATATGCTACCTAATTATATAATTGTTGTATTGTTTTGCATTATGGTATTTGATTAATTTGAATATGAATAGAAAAGCATCCAAAACAAAAGCATTAAAAGCATTTTGCCTGCTGCTAAGTCACTTCAGTCGTATCTGACTCTGTGTGATCCCATAGACGGCAGCCCACCAGGCTCCCCCGTCCCTGGGATTCTCCAGGCAAGAACACTGGAGTGGGTTGCCATTTCCTTCTTCAATGTGTGAAAGTGAAAGTGAAAGTGAAGTTGCTCAGTCGTGTCTGACTCTTAGCGACCCCATGAACCATAGCCTACCAGGCTCCTCCATCCATGGGATTTTCCAGGCAAGAGTACTGGAGAGGGGTGTGCATTTTGCATAGTGATCCCAAATATTTATACTGAATGACAGCAATGAATATATAAGAAACAAATATATAAATTTTCATATAGTTCCCAGGGATGGATTTATAATTATTTCTGACTGTAGCATGTAGGAAGTTACTGGGAAAACAAAAAAATAAAGCTTGGGAAAGAGATGAACAAATCACAGTTTGGAAAATGGTGCATTATAAATTATAATTAAACATTTCAGCAGTTTAGTGTTTATAATTTTTGCATTAGGTGGCTAAAAGTAAACTTTGGCTAATGTCTGTCTTTAGTTGTTAGTGGGATCAATTGACAGTATGCTGGATGCCTCATATATTAAGTCATGTGGACCCAGAATCAAAATTGCTTTACTACTTCTGTGTAGTAGATAATTAATACAGATTTTTTTAAAAATTCATACACATATTAAAGGGTCAAGACCTCCTGCTGGTCCAGCGGTGGTCTGTGCTTCCACTGCAGGGGGCATGGGTTCAATCCCTGGTTGGGGAACTAAGATCCCACAAGCCACACAGTGTAGCCAAAAAATAAAATAAAACCCCCAAACAAACATATATTAAAGGTTTGTTTCCTGTAGCAATCCACTGACCTCATTCTCAAACAACATTTGCATGTTGTATATATCTTTTTTTTTTTTTTTGCAGTTATAGTCATCATGCTTTGAACTAGGGTTACAAACCCAGTTTCTGAAAGATTCTAAACACAGTACTTCTTAGTCTTTTCTTCATACTGTCAAATGGTAGAGCCGAGCATGATAGAAGGATGATAACAAACCTGGGATGTATTTGTGAAATAGTCTTAGTTTTCCCCGTGAGAATAATGAGACGGAAGTGGTTCAGCTGCATCTGAGGTCCTGCAGCAAGTAGATTGCAAAACCAGGACCTTAGCTCTGATTTGACTACTTCAGTTACAGTGGCCCGTGTCTCCATAGAACTCATATTTTTACAGATTTTAGTAGATCAATAAAACATCCTGTTTGCCTGATTTACTATTCAATTAATTTACCAGTTTGGAATTTGTATTGACCTAGCCTACTTTCGTAAATTTGGAGCAAAAGCCACATTCAGCTATAACCTTATCCAAATTGGTTGTCTATACTAGTCAAAAGTCCCAAACTCCCATTTCAGTCTTCTGCTAAATTTTGACTGTGGGGCCTGACCTAAGTAATTCACTGTTATCTGCCAGTTTGGAATGAATGATTCAAGGATAGATAACCCCAAAATGATGACTGGATAAAATATGATTTGCCTTCATTGTTTTGTTTTGTATCAGTCCTAATGGACTGTTGAACTCTATAAACTACTTGGAAACATTTCTAATTACTGAAATAGAAACTGAAGAGATGTTTTTGTTTCTTGAAGCTTTTGCAGAGTTCACATGCACGTCAGTTCTTACATCATATTTATGAATCAAGGGTTCTAAATATATACGTTTCTAAATAACAGACAATATTTTCTTTAAGAATTTATATGCAAAATGTATATGATTCATTGACTCATTCATTGAATTAAACAATAAAAATATGCTCAGGGCCTACTTTGATGGTCAAGATGCTCATTCCTTCTGACCAAATACTTATATTAAAGAATGTCATGAGATGGGAAATTGACCAGTCCACACTATATACTGTATTGTTCATCTGGAAGCAATGGCTTTATTGCTCTAATACTATAAGGAAGACATGGTTCTCACAATTCATGAAGGACTTTCTGAAGTGAACTAATGAGGCACAGTTTCTCATATACAAACCCAGCAAGCAATTTTAGGTTTTGTTATAACCAATAGCATATCACCTACTTGAATTTTAAGAGATGGCTTTGTGCATGCTCACATGCATGTATGTCTGGCCAACAATAAATAAAAGTGGGATTGTCTGACTGGCTGGTTATCTTGGACACTTCTGGTTGTCTGGGTTTTCGTTCTTGGCAAACAAAGTAAAGAAACATTATTTTACATGCTTTTGAGCTTCGAGTTTAGCCAGGTATGCATTTGGGAAAGTAGTCTGGGCTAGAAATGAAGATTGTTTCCCTCTTCTCCCTTTTTCTCTTGAATCGTTTAAATCATCTGCTACCATCTCATGCATTTCATAGCGTTCAGTATTGACTCCCCCAACTTTTATTTTTGGGGAAGTCAGTAAATTACAAGTCTTTTCTTCAAGAGGATAAAGCATAGTGCAGTGGCAAGTGTTTGGAACTGAAGGTCAGACAAAATTCTAGTTGGTTTACTAACTCAGCTAGCACACCCTAGCTGTTTTAATTTCACTGACTGTCATTTTCCTCAACTATAAGATGTGGAGGTTGAATAATAATTTAGATAAAATTTGGCAAGTTGTTTAACTTCTTTTTTTCATCAGTGTCCTCATCTATAAAATAAAACTAATATATAACCAACTCCAAGTGTTGTTGTGAAGAGTAAACAGTATACTTCCACTGATTATATGAAGTCCAAAATACTCTCCTGATAGTCCTACAAACTCATGGGACCTTTCTTGGTCAACTGTGGCTTTGATATCATATTCAATTAATTAATTGATTTAATTGAATGAAATCATTGAATTAATTCAAGCTTGGGATTGTGTCATTGTCCTACATGTGTTGTCCCTATTCTGTGACAAATCATTCTAGATGGTAGGATTTAGCCCTTCTCATAACTTCTTCAAAATGAACCAAGAAAGCACATACACAAATGCCAATTGTGTGTGAGTAGCAGGCTTTACCAAATGTTGGAGGTGCAGGTCAAGTTATCCATGCTCATAAAAATGACCATTTCTGGAACTTGTTCTGTCTTCTCTCTTTATATTCCTTGGATTCACATGTTCTTTTCACTCTAGAACACAGCATAAGTATGTTTTTTTTTTACATTCTCAACTCTGTACTCTACCAGCCCACCATTGTATATCCCATTAATAATCTTCAATAGAAGGGCCTTCATTTTAAGAGGAGCTGCCTCCTTAAAAGTAACTGTAGCTTGTCTGCTCCTCTGTTGTACATGCTCATGGCCCTCCCTCAAAGGTTGTGTACTAGCAAAGAACAGAACTTTTATTGCATTGTTCTTTAAGTGTGTGTACTTAGCACCATGCCGGGCACACAGCTCATCACCAAGTTTTCTTCTTTGAATAGGTTGTATATACTCAGATGGTTTATAGATCCATGCACTGTGTGCTTATTTAGAGTAATAGAAAACATTTATAGCCATTAGTATTTACCAGGCAATGGTCCAAACATTCCACATGAATCACTACATTTAATTTTCATGATAAACCCATGAATGTGGTCCTGTTATCAACTGCATTTTATAGACAAGGCAACTGAGGCAGTCAAGTAACTTGGGTTAAACTGCTCAGTATATACAGCTTGAATTTGAATCCAGGCAATTGAGTTTTGGAGTCCATTCTCTTAAGAACTAGATTAAGTTTTCTTTAATACCATAGTCATAAGCATGTTCACTAATCAACAAAATGAAATATTTCTAATTTTATAAGGTTAGTATGCCCAGGATCCTTCATTCTGATTAAAAGACACTTTGAATATATTGCAGCCAAACATAAATGTTTGTGTAAATGAAGGATTTTTTGGAGACAAGAATATTTGGGGGTACTTCCCTGGTGGTCCAGTGGCTAAGGCTTTGTGCTCCCAATGCAGGGGGCCCAGGTTCTATCCCTGGTCAGGGAACTAGATCCCACATGCTGCAACTAAGAAGATCCCACATGTTGCAACTAAGACCTGTTGCAGCCAAATAAATAAATACATATAAAAGATATTTATGATGGAAGAGACTAAGAAAACCATGTATTACTACCCCCCTCCTGGTTTTAAAGTATTTATTTTGGCTGTGTTGGGTCTTAGTTGTGGCATGTAGGATCCTCATGGCATCATGTGAGAACTTTTACTGTGATCCATGGGCTTTCCAGATGTGGCACACATGCTCAGCAGTTGCAATGCACAAGCTTAGCTGGTCAGCAGCATGGAGGATCCCAGTTCCCCGACCAGGGGTCTAGTCCACATCTCCTGCACTGCAAGGCAAACTCCCAACCACTGAAACATCAAGGAAGCTCCTACTGTCCCTTTTGATTCAGTTAATGTGAATGAATTGCCTTCTATATAGCAAGAACATCCCCATGTGTTATCCCGTTGAATCTGTGCAACAACTCTATTCTGAGCTACAGTGTTGTTATCAATTTAGGGGTTGCGATTACCCTTGTTATTGTTGTTCAGTTGCTAAGTTGTGTACAGCTATTTGTGACCCCATGAATTTCAACAAACCAAGCTTCCCTGTCCTTCACACTCTCTTGGAGTTTGCTCAAACTCATGTCCATTGAGTCAATGATGCCATCCAACCACCTCATCCTTGGTCACCCCCTTCTCCTCCTGCCCTCAATTTCCCCCAGCATCAGGATCTTTTCCAATGAATCAGCTCTTCATATCATGTGGCCACAGTTTTAGAGCTTCAACTTCAGCATCAGTCCTTCCAATGAATATTCAGGGTTGATTTCTTTTAGGGTTGACTGGTTTGATGCCTTTGCTGTCCAAGGGACTTTCAAGAGTCTTCTCCCTCACCACAATTGGAAAGCATCAAATTTTTGACACTCGCCTTATTCATCATCCAACTCTCACATCCATATGTGACTACTGGAAAAACCATAGCTTTGACTATACAGACCTTTGTTGGCAAAGTGAAGTGATGTCCCTGTTTTTTAATATGTTGTCTAGGTTGGTCATAGATTTTCTTTCAAGAAGCAGGTGTCTTTTAATCTTGTCACCATCCCCAGTGGTTTTGGAGGCCACGAAAAGAAAATTGGTCATTGTTTATGCTTTTTTCCCCCATCTATTTGCCATGAAGTGATGGGATCAGATGCCATGATCTTAGTTTTTGAATATTAACTTTTAAGCCAGCTTTTTCACTATCCTCTTTCACCTTCAACAAGAGGCTCTTTAGTTCCTCTTCACTTTCTGTCATTAGGGTGGTATCTTTTGCATATCTGAGGTTGTTGACATTTCCCCTGGCACTCTTGATTCCAGCTTGTAAGTCATCCAGTCCTGCATTTCACATGATGTACTCTGCATATAAGTTAAATAAGCCAGGTGATAATATACAGCCTTGATGTACTCCTTTACCTATTTGGAACCAGTCTGTTGTTCCATGTCCAGTTCTAACTATTGCTTCTTGTTCTGCATACAGGTTTCTCAGGAGGCAGGTAAGTTGGTCTGGTATTCCCAACTCTTTAAGAATTTTTCACAATATATTGCGATCCACACAGTCAAAGGTTTTAATGTAGTCAGTGAAGCATAAGTAGATGTTTTCTGGAATTCCCTTGCTTTTTCTGTGATCCGGTGGATGTTGACAATTGATCTCTGGTTCCTCTGCCTTTTCTAAATCCAGCTTGTACATCTTGAAGTTTTTGGTTCACATATTTTTGAAGCCTAGCTTGAAAGATTTTGAGCATAACCTTGTTTGCATGTAAAATGAGTACAACTGTACAGCAGCTTGAACATTTTTGGCATTGCCTTTCTTTGGGATTGGAATAAAGACTGACCTTTTCCAGTCCTTGTGGCCACTGCTGAGTTTCCCAAATTTGCTGGCATATCGAATGTAGTACTTTAACGACATTGCCTTTTAGGATTTTAAATAGGTCAGCTGGAATTCCATTGCCTCCACTTGGGTATTGCCCTAGAGTGTGTTTAATAGTAGCTTCACATGGAGGCAAGACCATTTCACATCTCTCTTATGGGGCCTGATATTATCACTAAACAGAAAGATGAATGGTCTTGTCATTAATTAGGACAAAAGAAAAAATTTAGAAAGCCTAAAATTATAGTTCCATTTGGAATTGTTTTTTTTTTTTTTTAGATGTGAAAATATATCAGTTCTGGAAATCATTATTTACACAGAGAAGTAGTATACTATGATGTTGGAGAAGATGGCCCTGCACACAGACTGCCTGCCTGGGTGTGACTTCTACATTGGCTTTCCAGTCTGGCCGAGTGACTGACCTTGGGCAAACTGTGTAATCTCACTGTGCTTCAATTCCCCTTAATGGAAAATCATTCATAATAATAGTACTAATCTCACAGGGTTGCTTTAAGGATTAAGGAATTTAATACATGCACAGTGTTTAGAACAGGGCCTAACAGTGTTTGAATGAATAAAATATCATACTTTCTAAAATATCCCTAGATAGTTATAAATTCAATGGTTCCAGCATAAATTTATTAAATAATGGCATTATGGGCTCAGGTTTGTTTTCTCATAAAAATAAAAAAGAAGCTAATTTGATATGTAGATTCAAAGACTCACACATGAAGGCCTATTATCTCCAAAAGGAAAACATGATTTAGAATTAACAGTTAAGAACAGTTGAAACAAGTTCACCTGTATAACTTTTCTAGATTCCACATACAAGCGATATTATACAACATTTGTTTTTCTTTCTGACTTGCTTAAATCTGTATCATAGTCTCTAGGTCTGTGTAGGTAGGAAGGGATGGTGGGATGAATTGGGAAATTGGTATTGACATATATACACTATGTTGTATAAATAGACTAATGAGAACCTACTCTATAGAACAGGGAACTCAGTGTTCTGTGATGACCTAAATGGGAAGGAAATCCCCTAAAGAGTGAATCCTAGGGACTTCCTTGGTGGGAAAGTAGATGAGAGTCCTCCTGCTGGTGCTGAGGCTTGATCCTTGGTTTGGGAGTATTCAGCATTCATGTGTATCCCATCAGGCTCCTCTGTCTGTGGCGTTCTCCAGGCAAGAATACTGGAGTGGGTTGCTATTTCCTTCTCCAGGGGATCTTCCTGACCTAGGCATCGATCCCCGATCTCCTGCATTGCAGGCAGACTCTACCGACTGAGCTACAAGGGAAGCCCCCATTCTGCATGCCTGGGAGCAACTAAAGCTTGTGTGCCACACCTGCTGAGCCTGAGCTCCAGAGCCTGTGATCTGCAACTACTGAAGCCTGTGCGCCTAAGGCTCGTGCTTCACAACAAGAGAAGCCATTGCAATGAGAAGCCCTGGCCCCAGAACTAGAGAGTAGCCCCCTCTCACCACTACTAAACAAAAGCTCCTCTAGCAATGAAGACCCAGCACGGCCAAAAATAAATAAAAATAAATTATGAAAAAGGGAGGATCTATGTATACACTCAGCTGACTCACTTTGCTGTAGCGCAGAAACTAACAACATTGTAAAGCGACTATACTCCAACAAAAATGAAAACATAAAAGAATGGTTGAAACAGATACCAACTTTTAAAAATATAACTAGAATGTATTTTTAAACTACTAGTTCAGAAAAATAATTTATCTTTTTTATGGAGGAGGTATGGTGGGAGGGCTAATTTAAGTAAACATTCAAAAGGGAAAAAATTAGGGGAAAAAGCCTATTTTCCCAGCTGGGGAATGTCTGCAGATTTAGTGAATACTTAGTCAGCAGATCTCTATTTTTATTCAAGCAGTTTGCCAAGAAATACAGTGGCTGCAGTTTTCCTCTCATCTCTAACGTGAACTGCAGCTCAGCTAGGAACACTGAAAACGAATGTCCGTCCTTTCATGTGCCAGAGTGGGTGACAGACAGCACGCAGATCAGCAGATTCTCACCCCATCCTGTACTGTGGGAATTGGCCCAGTTAACAAAGGCAAACCAGGTTAGGTCTGGGTTGACGGCATACTGTTTCTATTTGAGTATGCTTCATGAACAAGCCTAAGCTGTCTTGCAAAAATCATTGTGCAAAATTCCCTGGTTCACTATTTGTCTTAGAAAGCAGTCATGTATATGAATGTCTTTCTGTGAGAGCCAAGAGATTAAAGACTTAAAATGCAATGATGAACACTTTGCTGTTGATGATGGTTTTATGTACAGGGCTAGTATTAAATTCTTCATCTCACACTACCTGCTCATCAGGAATAGCTTTGTATTTCCTCTAGATCTTTCACCTTCAAGTCCTAGTTTCCCTTTAGGCCCTGAAGTAAATGTTAGTGCATCTATCCAACTCCTATTCATGGCTCTAGTGGGAAGTGATCATTTCTTTCCCCGACCTCTTGAAGTATGTCATCTGTACCTGTTTTAGAACATGGTCAATTTCTACATACAGTTTTCATTTATTTTGTATACTCATATCCCATACCAGATTGTATGCTTCTTGAGGGTGTTTCTGCATTATCTTTATAGAGCAATACTGTGTCTTGTATGATGCCCACCAGATTGTATATACAAAATTTAAGCCAGAATGTATATCATAATGAATTTATTTTTTAATTTAAATTGAAATCATGGGATTATCTGGTGCAGTAAGTAATTGGGCAGTGATAGGAACTGGAATATAAGTCAAAATCTGATTCAGTCAGTTCATTTCAGTTCAGTCGCTCAGTTGTGTCTGACTCTCTGTGACCCTATGTATCGCAGCACGCCAGGTCTCCCTGTCCATCACCAACTCCCGGGGTTTAAGTCCAGGAATTTGCATTTAACACACTTTGCAGGCCATTGTGATATGTAGCCAGGGTCGCCTACCATTCAACAAGGTTGGTGATGCTAAATCATCCTTTCTGCTCTAGAGCTTTAAGAATTTACAAATGAAAATTAAAATTTGGATAGCCTATGAAGTTCTCAGTTTCAGGGGTGCAGACACCAGACATTTTATTTTAGTCTCCAAACATTACCTTTATAATTCAGAGTTATTTGATTTTCTAACTCATTGATTGGGTGAATTTACAGTGGTTAACAGTGGGCCAGGGAAGAGGAAGAATGGCTGGCCTGTGAAACCAGGAAACCTAGCTGTAGGTACCAGGAACTAGGGAGGGGGTTTTAGTAGAGACAAATACTTTAAACTGTCTGCTATGTGTAAGGCACTAGGTATTCACAGTAGAAAATGCACTGGATATGGAAGTAGAAGTTTTGGATTAAATCTATAATCCCTATACTGACTTGCTCTGAAACAATGGGTACAGTAGTATGATGACTAAGAGAAGGATCTGGAACCAACAGCTTAAAGTTCACATGCTGGCTTAATAAATTACTACTTTGTTGAGCTGTGAGACTGCTGTGTGCCTCAATTGCCTCTCTCTAAAATGGGAATGAGATGATAGTAATACCTACTTTAGACCATTGTGATGAAGGTTAGATGAGACAATATGAATAAAACATAGATCAATGTTTAGTACATTCAGACCACTGTTAGCTCTAATTATTTTTGCCATTTATTTAAAAAATTGGAATAAGATCTTCCCAATCCTAGACTGTTGTCAGGATTAAATGATTCATGTTTATATAGTAACTGGTCAACATCCACTATGTATATACTTTCTTTGTGGAATTGTTGTGAAAATAGCTACTACTTCTTTAAATATTTGATAATGTTCACCTATGAAGCTATCTGGGTCAGAGCTTTTGTTGTGGATAATCTTTAAATTACTAATTCAATCGCTACTTTTCATATGCCTCTTTAGTTTTATATTGCTCCTTGGATCAGTTTCAGTATTTTGTGTCTTTCTAGAAATTTGTTGTTTTCATCAAATGTTTCAATTTGTTTCTATGTATTGTTAATGTTCACTCAATCCTTTTATTTCTGTAAATCATATTGTCATGTCCTCCTTTCTGATTTAGTAATTAGAATATTTTTTTACTTACTCAGTTTCCCTAAAGTTTGTCAATTTTACCGATCTTTCAAAGAACCATTTTTAATTTTTCTGTTTTTTCTATCATCCATTTTATTAGTTTTGATCTAATTATTATTTTTTTCCTGTGCTTGCTTTAGATTTAGTTATTTTTTATAATGTCTTAAGGTAAAAGCTAGGTGTTCAATTTGAGGTATAAATTTTAATGTAAGCATTTGTAACTATAAATTTCTCTAAGCACTGGCTTAGTTGCATTTCATGAGTTTGCATCTTCATTTTTATTCATCTCAAAATATTTTTGAATTCCTGTTGCAGTTTTTTCTTTAACACATTGCTTTTTCTATTTCATTTATTTTTACACTAATTCTTACTTTCTTCCTTTTCCTTGCTTTTAGGTTTTGTGTCTTTTTTCAGTGTGTTAAGGTAAATGTTGGACTGTTTACTTGATCTTCTATAATGTGGACATATACAGCTCTAAGATTCCTTTAAGCACTAATCTAGCTGCATCCCATAAGTTTTGTTATTTTGTGTCTTTAGTTTCATTTATCTCAATATATTGACTAATTTTTGATTTCTTATTTGACTCATTGACTATTAAAAACTGTCCTTCAATTTCCACATATTTGCAAATTAACCAGACATTTTTTCTGTTGTTAACCTCTAATTCAAATCCATTGTGACTGGGGAAAATACTTTGTACAGTTTGAATCCTTTTAAATTTACTCAGGCTTCTTTTATGGGCTAATGTATGATTTAGCCTGGCGAATGATCCATGTGCACTACAAAAGAATGTATTCTGCTGTTTTGGGAGTGGAATGTTCTTTAAATGCCTGCTAAGTCTAGTTGGTTTATAATGTTGTTTAAGACTTGCATTTCCTGATTGATTTTCTGCCTAGTTATTCTATCCATTACTGAATTTCAAATGTTGAAGACTTCAAATGTTATTGGTGAAATGTTTATTCCTCATTTTGTTCTGTCAGGTTTACTTGATATTCTTGGCCTTTGCTGTTAGGTAAATATCTATTTTTAATTACTTTATCTTAATGATGGATTTATACATTTATTACTATAAAACACTCTTCTTACCTCTGTAACAAATTATTAAAGCCTATTTAATCTGATATTAGTATAGTTGCTTCAGTCTTCTTAATGTTGCTGTTTATATGATATTTATTTTTGCATTCTTTTCATTTCAACCTGTCTATGTCTTTGAAACAAAAAGGTGTCTTTTGTGGATAGCACATAGTTGCATCTGGTTGTTGTGTGTGTGTGTGTGTTTTTATTAGGGGGGTCCTATCTGACAATCTCTGTCTTTTGATTAGATTGTTTATTCACTTTAATACTATATTATTATTGATATACTCTGTGGCTGTATGTTTTTGATGGTTAGCTATATGTCTACCATTTTACTTTTGTGCTTTGTCTCATGCATTTCCCCCTCTATTCCTGTTTACTACTTTCTTTTGTATTAGGTGAATATTTTCTAGTGTAATAATTCTTTTAAATATTTTTTACTATGTATTTTTAGTCCCTATTCTTGTCATTCTAGTTCTTATTATATAATGTTTCAGATTCTATTTCAGATTTATATGAACTAATTCCAGTGATGTATATAAACATTATTTCTCTATAGTTGTATTCACTTGTCCTCTTTTTTGCTATTATACCTATTATATCTATATATATTACAGAGAACACATTGTTATAATTATTTTCTCAGCTTTGGCATAAAGTTGTACAAAGAAAGAACATCTATATTTATAGAATTTTTATAGTAATCCTCTTTTATAGTAACCTTCTACCATTGTTGATTCTCCATTTGTTTTTGTGAATTCATGCTATGTTGGCATCACTTCCTTGCTTTGCTCCCAAAGACCTCTTTTATGCTTTTGTGAAGTATATTATGTCTCTATATTATTAGTCTAAGAATGCAAACATATACATATGCAATCATATACATATGAATATATGTGAAAATATGTATGCTTGTATCTATTTTTAAAAACCAGTTAAGAGAGGAGAGAGAAAAAAGATACATTTATCCTGTGTTTTATAATTATATTTACTGATATCTCTTGTTTTTCCTATAGATTTGGTTTATAATCTGGGATCATGTAAAGCCTGAAGAACTTCCTTCAGTAAGCTCTTCTTTTGTAAGGTGGATCAGCTAATAACACATTTTTTTTTTCTTAATATGGGAATGTGTTTATTTCACCTTCATTTTTGAAAGATAGTTTTTCTGGATATAAGATTCTGTGTCTGTTTTATTTCTTTCATCATTTTAAACACCATCTCACTGTCTTCCAACCTACACTATTTCTGATAAGAAGCTAGCTGTTAATCTAATTGGTGTTCCTTTTTACATGTTAAGTAATTTTCTTGCTGCTTTCAAGAGGCTATTCTTTCTAAGCTTTTAGATTTTTTTTTTACTGTGATGTATCTGTGTGAATTTATTTTATGTTTGTTCTAGTTGGAGTTTATTGAGCTTTTTGTATTGTAGATATATTAAATTAATCTTTTAAAGTCAAATTTGTGAATTTGTTTTCAGCTATGTTTTCAAATGCTAGTTTCTGCTTCATATTTTCTCTTTTCATCATGGTACTGCCACTCCATGTATGTTGTGCAGATTAATGTTGTTCAGTCACTAAGTCATGTCCAGCTCTTTGCCACCCCATGGAGTGCAGCACACCAGGCTTCCCTGTCCTTCACTATCTCCCTGAGTGTGCTCAAACTCCTGTCCATTGAGTCGGTGATGCCATCCAGCCATCTCATCCTGTCTCCCTCTTCTCCCAATCTTTCCCAGCATCAGGATCTTTATGACATCCGGTGAGTCAGCTCTTCACATCAGGTGGCCAAAGTATTGGAGTTTCAGCATCAGTCCTTCCAGTGAATATTCAGACTTTATTTCCTTTAGGATTGACTGGTTTGATCTCCTTACAGTCCAAGGGACTCTCAATAGTCTCCAACAACACAATTTGAAAGCCTCAGTTCTTAGGTACTTGGCCTTCTTTATGGTCCAACTCTCACTTTTGTACATGACTACACGATTACCATAGCTTTGGCTATACAGACCTTTATCAGCAAAGTGATGTCTCTGCTTTTTAATACGCTATCTAGGTTTGTCATAGCTTTTCTCCTCAGGAGCAAGCGTCTTTTAATTTCATGGCTGCAGTCACCAACTGCAGTGGTTTTGGAGCCCAAGAAAGTAAAATCTGTCACAGTTTCCACTTAATGGTGTTGCACATTTCTCGCAGGCTCTATTATATTGTCTTTATTTTTGTGTGTATCATGTTCAAATTATATACCTTCTTTTGATCAATCTACAGCTTTGAGTCTTTCTTCTGCCAGTTGAAATCTGTTGAACTCTACATTGATTTTTTTCATTTTAGTTGTTTTAATTGAAGTCCAGAAATTCATTTGACTCTTTTTCATAATTTGTTAATTTATTCTCTATTGAATGAGTGTTTTTCACCATAACTTCCTTTACTTTTTTACAAATATTTTTTAGTCAGTTTTACTCAGTAACATGTTTAATCTAATTGAAAAGATATTAAAAACAAGGCAATCAATAAATATATACATTTAATGTAACTACAGTTAAACAAATACATTTTAAAAGATGAATAGTTAAAGAAATAGCTTGAGAATAGATAAATGCATAGGGTACTATCTATATCACATTAGAAATACAGAGTATGGGTTTTGACATTCTCAGAGTATATGCAACTATAATGAATCCAGAAGAATGTAAGTGTCACAAAGACTATCAAACATTAGTGGACTTACTATAGCTAGCTGTGTCTAGTGTAAAGAAGAAAATCTGAGGCAAGAAATTAAAATCGGATCAAAAAGTGACAGTAGATCTTGAGGAAGCAAATGAACAGTCTTTAAAAATTAAACCTCAGAAATAGTAATGGCCAACTTAATGGCACACAAAAAATTACTCCACTCTTCAGTAGCATCTAAGAAATTATTATACATGAAAATACTGCTATATTATTTAAAAAGCTAAAGAGGTCTTAAAATCTTACTGAGTTACAATTGACATATAATAACACTGTGTAAGTTTAAGGTGTACCATACGTTGATTTAATACATATATCAATATATTGCAGTATGATTTCCACCACAGTATTAGCTAACACTTCTATCACATAATTACCATCTTTTTTTTTTTTAGGGGGGAACAATTAGGATCTATTCTCTTAGTGACTTTCAAGTATACAATATACTGTTAACTCTGATCACCATGCTGTGTATTAGATCCTGAGAACTTGATCATCTTCTAGTTAGAAGTCTGTACCCTTTGACCAGCAGTTCCCCTTTCTTCTATCCCTCAGCCCCTGATAACCATCATTCTATTCTCTGTGTATATAAGTTAAGCTTTTTTAGTTTCCATGTATTAAGTGACATCATACTGTGTTTGTCTTTCTCTGTATGACTTATCTCCATTAGCATAATGCCCTCTATATCAATCTTTGTTCTCACAAATGGCAGGATTTCCTTCTTTCTCATGGCTGAATGATAATTTAATGTGTGTGTGTGTGTGTGTGTGTGTGTGTGTACACACCACAACTTTAATGCATTCATCTATTGACAACACTCATGTTTCTGTATCTTGGTTATTATAAATAAACTGCAGAGTGGGAAGAGATATGAATTTAGTACTGGTGGCATTGGGGTTTCCCATAGACCTTGTTCTAGAAACCTTACAGTGAGGTCCTTGCAGAGGCTTATGAGCAGGCTTCTTGCTGAAGTCATGAGCACAGTTAGCAGGAATGATGTTCTTTTAATCCCCTTTGATATTTTTTTTACCTCTTTCCTGATGGCTCTTTTCCCAGTCATGGAAAGGGAAAGTGAAAGTCACTCAGTTGTGTCCAACTCTTTGTGATCCCATGGACTATACAGTCCATGGAATTCTCCAGGCCAGAATACTGGAGTGAGTAGCCTTTCCCTTCTTCAGGGGATCCTCCCAACCAAGGGATCGAACCCAGGTCTCCTGCATTGCAGGCAGATTCTTTACCAGCTGAGCCACAAGGGAAGCCCCCTAGTCATGGAGGTCCCCACGTTAATACTGTGGGTGGAGTTAACACTGCTGGTATTAATACTGTGGAGTTAATACTGCTGGAGAGAAATGGTTTTCTCCTGGCATGTCCCACACAGCTGAGATAGCCTGACACTCACTCCTTGCTCTCTTCCCCGGTGGGAGAGGTGCCATTGCTGGATAGTTCAGTCCCATGCAGGGTTGAGTTGTGGAGGGGTGGTTTTGGCAACATTCTTTTTCTGTATGCTTTGCATCCAAAATCATTCCAATTATATATATATATATATATATATATATATATATATATATATATAACATATATTTTGCTTTAGTGACATGAATTCCAACAGACTTTCCCCTTGAGAAGGCTGAGATTCTGAAAATTCTCTCTTCTGTAGTATCTCCCCAGGTCAGCACACTCCATGATTTTTCCTAACCATGTGGCAAGCTAACTGGCTGTGCTGACTCCGCAGCCCGTACCGAGGTCTCTCCATTTCCTGAGCCCTTTGGCATATGGTGGTGAAAGCCCCAACTCCAACAGAGGCACTCTTGTTCGTGAATGGATGTCTAGTTTGTTGTTAAAAATGAGGGATAAAAGAATGAATATTGTACACAGCCATGGTGCTTATGCTGCTCTTTTTCCTTCTTCAAACATGTTTTACTTTGGTTCTTTAAACGTAATTATAATAACGGCTTTTTAGTCTTTGTTAAATTTGACTTCAGGACCTTCCCAAAGGGTACTTTCTGTTGCCTTGTTTTGTTTTTCTGTGTGGGAGTTACACTTTTCCATTTCTTTCCAGGTCTTTGAGTTTTCAAAACCTGGACATCTTAAGTAATATAGCAATTCTGGATAGTGATTCTTTACACTCAGGGGTTGGTTTTTGTTCTTGGTTGCTGGTTCAACTTTTATAAAAAGTCTAACATTCAGAGAATGCTCACATGTCATATGAAGTTTTCTTCTATATTGGAAGAAACCATAGACTCATTTTATAACAGTATGGCAAAATACATAGCACAAAAATAAATGACATATAATATGTTTTATTTAGAAGCTTAGGTAAAAATGAAATAGTAAGCAGTAATGTAAGAGTAGATTAATGAAATAACTTTGAATAATATAATAAATTTTAGATATTATTTCATTATTTTTGTATGTAATGCATTATTGCAATCCCTATTGAGCACATTTTTGTTAAATTTGTGAATTTCCCAATAGCACATATTTCTATATCTGTAGATATTTGGAATTCTTTTTGGCCCATGGAATGACACATCTGTGGAAAGATAATGCACATGTTTTAGGGCTACTTACAAAGACTAAATCGAGATAAACTCTGTTGTGGGGAGGTAGCATTCAATAATTTTTCAACTGTGTATAGGAAGCAAGGGGTTGCAATATACTATACTTTGGACAAAATTTAGGTTTTAAAGCTTTCTATATTCCCTGTTATGTACTTTCTATTTAGAGTAAATAATACATAGAATACCTTTTGACACCACTGATTTATAGAATGTAGAACAAAAGCCAAATGATATCTTCTTAATTTCAATGAGATTTGCGAGTGTATTGAAAAACATTTCATCTCAAATCTGAAGTTTTTGTCAAATACTCAATGGTCAGATATTCATGTCACTAAAGTTTCAACTAGAGGCTATATGTAGTGGTTTTTTAGACACTTTTGATTCTGTTAATAGTGATATACATTGCAGATTGCAAACCAAAAGTATCCTTTTAAAAGTATCTAATTTGTGTCTCTTTTTCTGTTTTGCATATAGGGTTATCGTTACCATCTTTTAAAATTCCATATATATGCGTTAGTATACTGTATTGGTCTTTATCTTCTGGCTTACTTCACTCTGTATAATGGGCTCCAGTTCCATCCATCTCATTAGAAGTGATTCAAATGAATTCTTTTTAATGGCTGAGTAATATTCCATTGTGTATATGTACCATAGCTTCCTTATCCATTCATCTGCTGATGGGCAGGAGAAGGTGAGGGTGGGATGTTCTGAGAGAACAGCATTGAAACAAGTATACTATCAAGGGTGAAACAGATCACCAGCCCATATTGGATGCATGAGACAAGTGCTCAGGGCTGGTGCACTGGGAAGACCCAGAGGGATGGGATAGGGACGAAGGCGGGAGGGAGGATCGGGATGGGGAACGCATGTAAATCCATGGCTGATTCATGTCAATGTATGGCAAAAACCACTACAATATCATAAAGTTATTAGCCTCCAACTAATAAAAATAAATGAAAAAGAAATAAAAAAAAGAAAAAAATCTAATTTTAAATTTATTTATTCAGTACTAATTTGTTACATTTTTTAAAAAAATTAATGTCATAAGGACAAACACAAGGAAAAAATCTACATACATAATTTTCTGAAATGCACCAAAGGGTTTTCAAAGTTATTTGAGGAAAAGATAGCTTATGAATTTCATGAAAATACATTATTGATGCTAAGAATTTAGTCTCTTGATAATCAACCCTAACTTTTCCATTGTAGAAAATTCTAGAAAATGAGGGAAATCAATTCGATTCTAAGCATCACAATTGGCTCCTATATGTTCTTAAGCTGATTTTGATATTTATTTTTTCATATTGGGTATAGCAATATAATCTTTGTTTTTTATGACTAAAATTCTTTAATTGAAATATAGTTGGTTTACAACGTTGTGTTAGTTTCAGGTGTATAGCAAAGTGATTCAATTATGCATTATATAAATATACACACACTTATCATCTTTTCCAGATTCTTTTCCCTTATAGATTATTGAAGATATAGCAATGTAATCTTTAAATGAAGTTTATGACAAAATTTTAACATAACCTTTTCAGTGCTCTAAATGACATATATAATTTGAAAAGTCATAATAACCAAACTTCTGCAACTATATAAAAGTTTACAATTAAAATAGACTGTGCAGAGTAATAATAGAACATTGATTGGGCATTGATGTATGTGTAAATGAAAACTTTCCTAAAATTCAGTGTTGCCCCTATTAATGTATCACAACATTTTTGTGGCAATAATTTACCAGGTATATTTCCAAACACTTATCACTGTGGGTATATTTAACTAAGCCAATATTAGTAGACAGAAGAGAAGATAGTCTCTCAAAACTTAAATTTCCTAAAACTGATTTAAGTATTATAACATCATAAGAAACGTAAATCACAGTAGTGACCATTTCTATTAAAAACGAGATGTTAAAGCAATAAATAAGAAAAAAAATAACATAAATATTTTGCTTGAGGAAAGAGTAACTTTTTCTAATAAGCTAATGGCATCCTTGCTTTTCTTCCACAGTACATTTGCAGGCTTGAAAGGAGGGTTTGTTGGGGGCTTTCTGTGGATAGAAAAATGAAATCTCCACTTAGCAACAGTGTGATGCAGGGGTCATAACCTAGACTCTGGATTATTTCAGGGTAAAGTTTGAAGCCCAGTGGCACAGGTAATTGTTGAACCCTAGGCAAGTCATTTTATCTCCCAGAACCTTCCTCTTTTTTCCTATAAAATGTGGAAAATAAGACTGTTTATCTCAGAGTAGTACATACTGGAACACTAAATAAGAAATTGCATCAACACATTTACCACTGGCACAACATAAGTGCTCAATAAAAGTAACTTTTTTTTTTTAAAGTGGTCATTTATAAAACACTTAAAGGTGGCTGTTAGGCATCCTGCAGCCCATACTCAGGAGGAAAGGTGTTGATAATGAAAACTTGATCTGCCACAGAAATTTGGAGGCCCATACAGAGCTCAGGAATAGATTGTAAACTAGAAGATATTAGGGGAGTGAGAGCTTTATAATCCTAGGTGTGATGCATTGACCAGTAACACCAGCATCACCTGGGAGCTTGCAGTAATGCAGGCTGTCAGGTTCCAACCCAGATTAATGAGTCTGAATCTATATAAGTAACTAGATCCCCAAGATATTCATATACATACTAGAGTTTGAGAAGCACTGAAATAGAGAGCTCTGACACTAAGCAGACACCACACTTAGAGAAAGTCTGTCTGCTTCCATGTTGGGGATTTATTCTGTCTCCAACTGCTTTATAAGTTCAGCAGTGTTGCCATTGGCTCCTCTCTGCTGCTTCTCTATGGTTGGGAAGAATGCCATTGGAAAAGTAGACTGCAGAGGTAAAAATTTTGCATGGTGTCATGGGCAATCTCAAGTCCAACCCCAAAACCATATAAAAACCTAGATGGATATGTATTCCCTGGCATTTATGATTATGCAACCTCACAAACTAAATGGCTCAAAATGTACAAATGAATTCAATATTGAAATTCAATACCACACATCACTACAGCCATGTCTGATCTGTTTTGGGAAATCAATACTCTATCACAAAGGTGCAACATCAAGCCTTTCACACTTTAGAATACAGTTAACCTGGTAACTTGGCACAATAAAAACATTTTTTTAAATTAATGTATTTATTTTAACTGGAGGCTAATTACTTTACAATATGTAGTGGGTTTTGCCATACATTGGCATGAATCAGCCATGGGTGTACATGTGTTCCCCAACCTGAACCCCCCTCCCACCTCCCTCCCCATCCCATCCCTCAGGGTCATCCTAGTGCACCAGCCCTGAGCACCCTGTCTCATGCACTGAACCTGGACTGGCAATCTATTTCACATATGATAATATTCAAGTTTCAATACTATTCTCTCAAATCAACCCACCCTCGCCTTCTCCCACAGAGCCCAAGTCTGTTGTTTACATCCGTGTCTCTCTTGCTGCCTCACATAAAGTGTCATCGTTAACATCTTTGTAAATTCCATATATATATATGCATTAATCTACTCTATTGGTGCTTTTCTTTCTGACTTACTTCACTCTGTATAATAGGCTCCAGTTTCATCCATCTCATTCAAACGGATTCAAATTCATTCTTTTTAATAGCTGAGTAATATTCCATTGGACATGGAACAATAGACTGGTTCCAAATAGGAAAAGGAGTATGTCAAGGCTGTATATTGTCACCCTGTTTATTTAACTTATATGCAGAGTACATCATGAGAAATGCTGGGCTGGAAGAAGCACAAGCTGGAATCAAGATTGCTGGGAGAAATATCAATAACCTCAGATATGCAGATGACACCACCCTTATGGCAGAAAGTGAAGAGGAACTAAAAAGCCTCTTGATGAATGTGAAAGAGGAAAGTGAAAAAGTTGGCTTAAAGCTCAACATCCAGAAAACTTAAGATCATGGCATCTGGTCCCATCACTTCATGCGAAATAGATGGGGAAACAGAGGAAACAATGTCAGACTTTACTTTTTTGGGCTCAAAACTCACTGCAAATGGTGATTGCAGTCATGGAATTAAAAGACGCTTACTCCTGGGAAGGAAAGTTATGACCAACCTAGATAACATATTAAAAAGCAGAGGCATTACTTTGCCAAAAAAGGTCCATCTAGTCAAGGCTATGGTTTTTCCAGTAGTCATGTATGGATGTGAGAAGTGAACTATGAAGAAAGCTGAGCACCGAAGAATTGATGCTTTTGAACTGTGGTGTTGGAGAAGACTCTTGAGAGTCCTTTGGACTGCAAGGAGATCCAACCAGTCCATCCTAAAGGAGATCAGTCCTGGGTGTTCATTGGAAGGACTGATGTTGAAGCTGAAACTCCAATACTTTGGCCACCTCATGTTGACTCATTGGAAAAGACTCTGATGCTGGGAGGGATTGGGGGCAGGAAGAGAAGGGGACAACAGAGAATGAGATGGCTGGATGGCATCACCGACTCAGTGGACATGGGTTTGAGTAAACTCCAGGAGTTGGTGATGGACAGGGAGGCCTGGTGTGCTGCAATTCATGGGGTCGCAAAGAGTCGGACACGACTGAGCGACTGAACTGGATTGAACTGAACTGAATATTCCACTGTGTATATGTACCACAGCTTTCTTATCCATTCGTCTGCCGATGGACATCTAGGTTGCTTCCATGTCCTGGCTATTGTAAATAGTGCTGTGATGAACACTAGGGTACACGTGTCTCTTGCAATTCTGGTTTCCTTGGTGTGTATGATCAGCAGTGGGATTCCTGGGTAGTATGGCAGTTCTGTTTTCAGTTTTTTTTTTAAGGAATATCCACACTGTTCTCCATAGTGGCTGTACTAGTTTGCATTCCCACCAACAGTGTAAGAGGGTTCCCTTTTCTCCACATCCTCTTCAGCACTTACTTTTTGTAGACTTTTGGATAGCAGCCATTCTGACTGGTGTGAAATGGTACCTCATTGCGGTTTTGATTTGCCTTTCTCTGATAATGAGTGATGTTGAGGATCTTTTCATGTGTTTGTTAGTCATCTGTATGTCTTTGGAGAAATATCTGTTTAATTCTTTGGACATTTTTTGATTGGGTCATTTATTTTTCTGGAATTGAGCTGCAGGAGCTGCTTGTATATTTTTGAGATGAATTCTTTGTCAGTTGCTTCATTTGCTATTATTTCCTCCCATTCTGAAGGCTGACTATTCACATCGCTTATAGTTTCCTTTGTTGTCCAAAAGCTTTTAAGTTTAATTAGGTCCCATATTTTTATTTTTGCTTTTATTTCCATTACTCTGGGAGGTGGATCATAGAGGATCCTGCTGTGATTTATGTCAGAGAGTGTTTTTCCTGTTTTCCTCTAGGAGTTTTATAGTTACTGGTCTTACATTTAGATCTTTAATCCATTTTGAGTTTATTTTTGTGTATGGTGTTAGAAAGTGTTCTAGTTTCATTCTTTTACAGGTCGTTGACCAGTTTTCCCAGCACCACTTGTTAAATAGATTGTCTTCTCTCCATTGTATATTCTTGCCTCCTTTGTCAAAGATAAGGTGTCCATAGGTGCATGGATTTATCTCTGGGTTTTTTTTTTTTTTTTTTTTTTTTTTAAGATCATGGCAGTGGGATTTGAAAAAAAAGAACAATAACCAAAAATGGGCAAAAAAAAATCAAACCAACAATCTAATACTGTGAATCCAGTTTGACAAACATAGGTAATGGACAACTTGTTTATAATGGAGATATATTGTCTCAAACCGGTAACACTCTTGGAACTTTAGAAGGTGTTGTGAAATGTAGGTGGGCGATCTTTTTGTTATACACAAAAGTTGGAAGAAGAATAATGACCCAGACCAGAAACCAATTTTACCAGCTTTTACCTCTACATGGTCAACTATCAGTGATACAAAACTCTTGCCATGGTCCAGTTTCAGGGTCTCTGGATTGCTCTGGTTCCTGGGTGAGGTAGTTGGAGGAAGGAAGAACATTTTAGCAAGTGTGATTATTATTAGTACTGCTCACCAATTATCCATCTTCTGTGGGCATGCTGGGATTGTTCTTCCTGGCCCTCATGCGGTTGGGTAGATAAATGAAACTTAGTGAGTTTAAATGCTGCAGCCAGGGGAAATTGTCCCTTCAGATCTTTCTTCCCTATGACCAGGTATCTATAACTTTTTAGGTGCTGGCTGCTCCATCAGAATGGCTCCATAAATGACTATAATGAAGAGTGCCCCCTGCCAACCTGCAATGGTCGGATAGCAAGAAGAAGAAATTGTGTGTTTGTGCACATTTTCTATTAAGTCAAAAAGACTTTGAAATATTTGCTGTTGTGTCATCCTAGCCCATGATTAAGGAAAATTATCTTTATTCCAAGACATTCTCAATAATGGAAGAATGATTTTCCTCCTGGAAAGTTGGATCATCTGACCAGTCCTACCATTTAGCAAAGAGAGTCTTTTTAAAAAGAAAAAGAAATAATTTATTGTAATTGGAGGCTAATTATGTTACAATATTGTAGTGGTTTATGCCATACATTGACATGAATCAATCAAGTCTTTTACCAAACTCCAAGCAATCGCTCTGAATCTGAAAGTCTATGAATTTTCCTGCTCTCCTACAGATAGAGAGCAATTCCAGTTGTAATAGGATAATAGAAAAGGGGCTTATGTGTAAAAAATATCAATTTTGGTTTTGACTGTATTATACCAAAAATGATTAGAAAAGTTGAAAACTTATGTAATTTGAAAAAAATTAGCATGTGAACAAGCATGTGAAGTATGTGTGTGCATGTGTATTTAAGTAATTATTTCATGTGATTTTGACAGTTTTGGCAGTTCTGAAATCCACGGGGCAGGCAGTGGGCTAGAAATTGCTGTAGGAGTTAATGGTGCAGTACTGAGGCAGAATTTCTTCTTTGAGAACTCCAGTTTTTGTTCTTACCTTCAGCTGATAACAATGTATCTGCATTATTGAGGGTGATCTATTTATTTGGATTAATCAGGAAAAAAATTCAACTTCAGAAAAAAAGTTAGGATGGTGATTTCTCTTTGGCAGTATGGTAAATACAAGGGCTTCCTACGTAGTAGGGTGCTTTCCAAAATATAAATAAGATCATACCTTCTATGAGCTACCATTGAAACATCATAGTCTCAAATGTAATCCCATCTAAGAACTGGCTCCAGTTTTTATTTGAACCGTTCTTTCTGCCCCTCCTATCCCCCTTACTGTGTTGCAGTTACACCAAGCTTCTTGCCATTTTCTTTTCATACCATACTCTTTGGGGATTTCATAATTTGAGTTTGCTTCTCTGTTCCCTGTCCCCTCTTCTCCCCTGAACAAACTCCTTCATGTTCTTCAAGAAGAACATGCTATCCAGCATCTCCCATACCTGCAGACCACCAGTCAGTTATGTTTTCCCCAAACATATTTATAAACACTTCAATTAGATTATAAACATCTTACTTTTTTCTTTCGTTCCTTTCTGACAAAAAGATGAAGTTTTTGAGGTGGTTCAGTTCAGTTCAGTCGCTCAGTCGTGTCTGACTCTTTGCGACCCCATGGACTGCAGAACACCAGGCTTCCCTGTTCATTGAGGTGGAGGTCTATGATATTCCCAACTTCTTGCAAGTAACTGGTAGACAGTTGTTGCTCTAGTAATGTTTTTAAGTAAAGCATCTGCTTTAAAAAAAAATCTGATAAGTATAGCATTCTGTGATATATTCTCTATTGTTACAAGACCTTTAAATTCTCTTCCAAAACTTATTCTGCAAATATTCAGTTATTTCCTTAAGTTCATCCTTGATCTTTAGTGGCACTCTTGGTTCTTATTTTTATTATCATTATAGCAGCTCCTTATGTTTGAATTCTTGATGTTTTTTTAAGCTACAATAGCTCACAAAGGAATATCACATGGCTATGTCATATAAGTAGAGATGGCTGGCTTTCATCCTGTGAAATTTCTACTTTGCTATACTTTAGAATGCAAAAGCAATTAGTCACACAAATGTGAAAATATAAAATAGCACAGTTGAAAAATGGTCCAAATACTTCCTCTGATTCTACATGGCATTGTATTGATCCATGATTCCACTTCCAAGAGTCTGTATCATTTACCTAGTGGGAAAACATATGTGTACATGTGTAAAATTATTCTGCAGGTTAAATAAAAAGGTAGAGATTGACATGTAATTACAATGGAGTCATTTTTTCTATGCTAAATTTCAAACTCATTCTGAATCAGATTTAAACCCTCATTTGTAAATTAGAGGAAGACATTTTTTTCTTGAAATTTGCAAATGTTTTATGAATACATTGCCTCATAACATTGGCTAAGAGTGTTAAAGAGTATACCAGTTAGAACTGTCAGCTATTTTATTTTCAGTATAAATCTTACTATGACACATAGTAAGAATTTGATAAATTTCTTAGAACTTTAATTAGACATAGTTTTCTTTGCCTACAGGGAAATATGAGATCTAAAATTCCCCAGTGGTTTGGCTGTAGTTGTTGCATTATATGACCCACCTGACCTGACAGGTTTTGTCTTGTTGATTCCGATACTATCTTAAACCATGAGAGAAATATTGAATGCTTACTTAACTGTCAGGGGAGATCAACGTCGTGGCAGTTATGCATGTTTGATCTTAAAAAATAATTAGGTAAGTTAGAAACTAATATACATAGAAGTGATACAGAACAAAATTTGTCTTTCTAATAGTCATTAAAGTGTTAGTCACTCAGTTGTGTCTGACTCTTTGTGGCCCCATGAACTGTAGCCCACCAGGCTCCTGTGTCCATGGAATTCTCCAGACAGGAATACTGGAGTGGGTTGCCATTTCCTTCTCCAGGGGAACCTCCCGACCCAGGGATCAAACCTGGGTCTCCCACATTTCAGGCAGTTTCTTTACCATCTGAGCCACCAGAAAAGCCCTAATAGTCATTAAAGCTATGCCATAAAGTTTTCATTTCTCTTCCTTCTAGGTTCATGGTCAGTCTGTACTTCTCCATCACTTTTGAAGATAGGTATTGTCAAATGGGGCTTCCCAAGTAGCTCAGTGGTTAAAAGAATTTGCCTGTCAATACAGAAGACTCAGGTTTGATTCCTGGGTCAGAAAGATCCCTTGGAGTAGGAAATGGCATTCTACCCAAAACTTGGGCTTTCCTGGTGGCTCAGACAGTGAAGACTCAGCCTGCAATGTGGGAGACCTGGGTTTGATCCCTGGGTTGGGATGATCCCCTGGAGGAGGGCATGGCTACCCACTCCAGTATGCTTGCCTGCAGAATTCCCATGGACAGAGGAGCCTGGTGGGCTACAGTTCATGGGATTACAAAATGTTGTATGTGACAGAGTGACTAAGCACATAGTCAAATTACCGGTTTTAGTTCAGGAAATGAGCTTCTTTGCAGAATCCCCATAAGCTAATTCGGGTTTCATTACATTTGCCTTTTTCATGGCAGAAGCAAAGAGATGGGACCTTTTTCAGTCTGTGTTGCTGTGTAAACATAATGTAGAGCAGATTGCCCCTGCATCCTGCCCCTGGCCAATCCAAGGAGAGCATGGAGTACAAACCATGAATAGGCCTTTATTCTTTTAAACTCTGAGGATTATAGATTCTTTGCTACTGCTGCAGAATCTAGCCCATCCTGTCTAGTATATATTTGAATACTACAATAATAGATCCCTTGCTTGTTTTGCCAGTCTGTTGAAAGAGTAGCACAGAAAAAAAATAAAATAATTGTTAAACAATAAAGAATATGGGTGAAATCAAGTGACAGTTGCCAAAAAATACTTTTACATTTGTTTGAACTGAACTTTCAATAGATATGGCTCTAAAAGAAGTCTATATATGTCTGAAGGCCTCCCTAGGCAAGATGAATAAGATTAAATATCAGTGGGAATCAAGTTCTCCAATTGTCATTATTAATTCCTTGAGACCAACCTTGAGCAAGGTGTAGATCAAGCATGAACTTCTATTTATAGTAAAATAGAGTATCTTTTGTTGTGTTTGCCCCTTAGTGCTCTATGACTACTCAAGAACTTCCCAGATCTGTCAGAAAAAAGACACCTCAGAAGAAAGCAGCTATTGAAACCAAGGCTTTAAGACATAAAGGAAAGCACCTTCCATTTGTTGGTCAACTACTATGCAAGGAAGCATTATTTTTACATAAACTTTCTTATATCAGTATCACAATAATTATGAGAAGTAAATATTGTTAGCTCCACTTTCCTTTTCCAATAAAAGTTGTATGGCAAGTGACATTAGTTTTGTATTTTTTAATGATATGGTATCTAATTCTATATTTTACCTAAATATGAGTCTTTGAATTTTGATAATTGGCAATATTTTTTCTGTTCCATAATTTCAATATGAGTAGGTTCTAAGCCCCAAAGGCAGTATCTGGTTGTAAGAAAGGTTGGGAAGTTGTGTCTGTGTAGTAAGACATGTGCATGTGTGCTAAGTCGCTTCAGTCATGCCTGACTCTTTGAGACCCTGTGGACCATAGCCTACCAGGCTCCTCTGTCCATGGAGTTCTCCAGGCAAGAATACTGGAATTGGTTACCATCTCCTATCTAGGGGATCTTCCTGACCCAGGAATTGAACCCACATCTCTTATGTCTCCTGCATTGGCCAGTAGGATCTTTACCCATTGTGCTACCTGGGAAGCCATGTAAGACAGGGTTTTCACTTAATTTAGAAATCAATAAAGGTCAAAGTTTTCTAAAGATTTTTGACACTTTATGTGAAGTAGTTGAAATCAAGTAAATATGGCTTATTGTTGCACTTGTTATGAGTTTGGGGTGGCTTTGAAGAACAGAGAGAATACAATTTTGATAAAACTGCCCACTGCAAACCATCTCTCTGTCATCACTGCCACTTGAATTCTGTGATTTTAGGTATTCTGCTTGTATTCATGTTTGTATGCTTACCTTAATCTTGATTCCCTGGCTTTTCTTGTAGGACTGTGTGTCTCTGAGATTTTTCTTTAGAGATTTGGAAGATGTACTTGTTTTTCTCTTTATTACTGTTTTTCAAAAACATAAGTCAATCTGTATGTTGCCTGCATCTCATATTGAGACACAGATGAATTTTTGACAAGTCATCAACAGTGTTCAGAAGGGAGCAGCATCACAAAAGGCGAAGTTGAGGTGGAGGCATGCTGGTTGACCCAGTAGTGCTTTTAAAGTATTACTGTAAAACTCAGGATCTCCTGTTAATTGAGATAAAATGAAGTGACTCTTTTTAGCACTGAGTTCCTGGTTTGTGTCCTCCATTGGAACATGCACACAGTTGTGTCTGGATGTTCTTAGAAATTTGTGGTTCAACCTCTCTTGATTTTTAGCTCAAAACAGATCTAGAACAATCTAAAAACTTACCAAGTAAAGACAAAATAAGTTTCTTGAGGATTACGCATTGCTGAAATGGAATCAATAGGAGCCCAACATGCAAAAGAGGAAGATTTGATTGGAAAAATAATGCGGTGAATGTAGAGAAAAAATTCCAGTATCCTACTAATCAGCATTCATGGTGACTCTATTTAGTTGCTGAAATAGTGAAGAAGTGTTCTCATTCTTCATGGGCTCCTTAGGTGAATTGGGAACGGACAGACTATATAAAAATCATTGTAATGACAACCATCCAATGGAAAGAAACTAACAGTGTGAGCTCTATAATGTTTTGAGAGAGCTTCAGACAACTATTAGACTTTTATTATCTGACTCAGCTTGCATCTAGATCCTGCCAAGACCAGTGAGCACACATAGACCCTCTGCTCCATCAGTCATTTCTCTTTGATATTGTCTTTCTGATGTACCTGTTTTCTTCCTATCCAGAGCTCTTGGCACTCTTGCTGTGCCATTTTACTATTGTATTTAACCTCTCTCTGGGATAATTTGTATTGTGCCAATCAGCCTTTACCAGCACTGGTTGAGTTTCCTGTTTACTCTTAGGATGTTGTCTGTTTTAGTTATCCTTTTTTAACCTTGAAATTTGTCTGATCATATCAAATGTACTCTTGATTTACTTCATGCTCATTATATTGGTTCATTTATGAGTCACTATAGGCTGAAATGAATTTCTTTTTCCATAAACCATATAACTTTATATCCTTTCCACCATCAGAAAGGGTCACATCTTCCAGTGGTGATTGAAATCTAGACAGGACATCAGGGACACATCTTCAACCCCTTCTCCATACCTTCGTTGCACTGTCCCACTATACCAAGGAAGCTTCTAGCAACTTTGTCCCTTTTCCCTGTGGCGACATTTAAAAAAACAAAATGGCATCAAAGGTTTTTTAAAAAATCCAGATGAGCTTATTTACAAAGCAGAAAAAGAGAGCAAATTATGGATACCAAGGGGGGAAGCATGACTACTCCAGTAATAATAATACCTATTGTTAATCAAACCCTTGTCCCAGACACAACATCTAAGCACTTTCTATTGTCATGTATTTGGAGTTCTTTAGTTTGTGACAGAAAAATAACCTTAACTACAGTAAGAAAAAAGTCTACTTGGATCATGAAGTTTAGCCCAGAAGTTGATTTTTTCTACAAATATGACTTCATCTGCATGTTCAAATGAAAAAAAAAAATGGCTTTGATCCTTTTTCCATTTCACAGCTAAGTCTTCTACTCTATTACTTTTAGTATCAGGGAAGGTTGAGCCTTTTCTTGGCAACTGCTAATTGCCCAATTGTGTCTGCCTCTTTGTGACTCCATGGAGCATAGCCCTGCCAGGTTCCTCTGTCCATGGGATTCTCTAGGCAAGAATAGTATAGTGGGTTGCCATTTCCTTCCCCTTGGGATCTTCCCAACCCAGAGATCAAACTCATGTTTCCTGTGTTCCAGGTAGATTCTTTACTGTCTGAGCCATGAGGGAAGCCCCTTTCTTGGCAAATATGGTGGCAAAGGTGGCCTCTAGAAACTCGGTGTATATTGCAGTATGCTTCCTTTTAAACAGGAATCTCAAAAAAATGGTTGTCTCTGCTTGGATTAAAGATAGACATAGATGTCTGAATTGATCACGGTGGTCTTGGGGTTGGTGGGGTATCAGTATTCTTATTGGCCATGTGTGGATCACATATCCACAGGGGGGACAGGTTAAGTCCCTCTCAAATTTCATGAAATGTATACCCAGTGGCAAAGAAGTGTTCTGATATAAGAAGGGGAAGGGGGGATGTTGGGTGGGCACAAGTGCAGATATCCATTACATCAGTTATCAATCTAATATGTATGACAGCTGTGTGTGGTGGCTATTTTTTATTAACTTCACAGACAAGGAAACTGACTCATACAAGTTAGCTCGCATGCTAGCGGTCATACGATCATAAGAACAATTGCTGGGATTTAGTTTCTGGACTCCCAGATGCTATGGATGTTGGGCCTGCAACACTTCCTATTAATCCTTTTCTTTTCTGATAAGGTATTTATCCTTTTAGATGAATTTTAAAGTGTGGCTAATTCAAACTGATTCTAGTCTTCTCAAAATGCTGCCATCTCTCTCACTCTCAACAGATTTAATGGCCCGCTGCTGCTGCTAAGTCGCTTCAGTCGTGTCCGACTCTGTGCGACCCCATAGACGGCAGCCCACCAGGCTCCGCCGTCCCTGGGATTCTCCAGGGAAGAACACTGGAGTGGGTTGCCATTTCCTTCTCCAATGCATGAAAGTGGAAAGTGAAAATTGAAAGCGAAGTCACTCAGTCGTGTCCGACTTTTAGCGACCCCATGGACCGCAGTCCACCAGGCTCCTCCATCCATGGGATTTTCCAGGCAAGAGTACTGGAGTGGGGTGCCATTGCCTTCTCCCTCAGTGGCCTGCTACTTCTCAGTAAAGATAGATGCTCTTCAGAGGTAATTTTCCCAATATTCTGTCACCTAGCCAAGAGATATCTACATTGTCATGCATCCTTCTTAAAGTTCTTACCCAGTCTGAGGTTGATCTTGCACCACAGTTCTAGATTCCACTCCCTCCTCATTTCTTGGGATCATTATTCAAGGATCCTCTATCTCTCCTCTATCTGCAACCTCACTATTGGCCCCAACACAATAGCATTAAAGCTCAATTTGTAAAAATCACCCTTCACTGCATTACCACTTCATTCACCAGTTATGGACCTTTTGATTTATGACTCTTCTCAGATTTTTTTCAGAATTTTCTGCACTTGCTGTCTCTTTTCCCTTCCTTCTGATGTTTTCTTCAGTTTGCTATAGTCTATCTTCTACTTGCATCACATTACCAGGAAAGGTTTGTGTTAAGATGATGACTGACATGTATGTGGATAAATCCAGTGGATCTCTCTTGAGAACTTCTCCTGAATACCTATAGAGCTTTTAAGTTCAGCTTACCACACTTTTTTGAAATCTCTAAATTTGAAGTTCCTTAGACATCTCTACTAAGTCATCTTTTTATTCTTACTTTACACATCTTCTTTAGGTTAAACTCTCATATATGCCAGTGCATCTCATTTACAGTGAAAATACTGAAAATACCTCTTAAATGCCTCTGTTAGAATTCTAGGCCTCTATCCAACTGCTGGCTGGCTATCTCTAGTTGGACACTTAAAAAGTGTTTCTCTTCATCATGCTTAATAGTCAAAAGTCTGTTTTTCTCCCCAAACTGAGTACTTCATTAAACTTGTGCATTTCAGTATATGACACCTCTATCTGGTTCCCAAAGCTAGAAACTGGTCATATCCTAGACTTCTTTTATCTCCCTCACCAACCACTTTTTAATCCATCAACAAATCTTGTCAAATCTAAAGGAAAATGAAATCTTGAAATTAACCACTTCCCACATCTGTATTTCTGTGTCTGTGGTTCAAGCCCCCGTGTTCTCTCATCTGGTTTGTCACAATGCTATCTTAAACAGTGCCCTGTTTCTGTTTTTATACTGTGCAGACCAATCTCCATACAGTAGAAGTAGAAGAATTTTTCTCAGACCCCATTGTATCATTCCTCTGCATAAATTCCTTCAATCCCAGTTGCCCTACCATCATCCAGTAGCATAATTTTACAAGGCCCTTTGCAATCTAACCACCACCTTCTGCCCTTACTTCTCTAGCCATAGGGTTCACCTCTCTTCTCCTTTGTCTGTGATTTCAGCCATGCAGTAAGAGGTAATGTTCCGCTTATGAGCTACATTTTGATTTCAAAGAAACTTTCCCATTTCCATTAAAGGTTCTATTAGATGTCCATATCACGTATACCCAGATCACTTTGTTCTTGTGGTATGGTACTGCAGTTGCTTGTTCTTAGTCAGGGTTGGTCAGGAAAATGGACACCTTTACAGACATTTCAAGAAAGAGATTCAACATGGAAAATGAAGTGCTTAAAAAAACAATTGGAAGAACTGGGTGAAAGAATGTCAAGGAAGCCACTACTAGATTTCAGGTTCAGGTCTAGCTCTCAGGAGTCTAGAAGTTGCTGCTTGCTCCCTCTGACCCCTTCGAATACTTCTTCCAGATCAGGAAATAGCAAGGCACTGGTGTATATGGCCACAACTGCTATGTGGCATCGAGGGAGGTTCAGTTCAGTTCAGTCATTCAGTCGTGTCTGACTCTTTGTGACCCCATCAACCGCAGCATGCCAGGCCTCACTGTTCATCACCAACTCCTGGAGTCCACCCAAACCCATGTCCGTTGTGTTGGTGACGCCATCTAACCATTTCCTCCTCTGCCGTCCCCTTCTCCTCCTGCCCTCAATCTTTCCGACCATCAGAGTCTTTTCAAATGAGTCAGCTCTCCGCATCAGGTGGCCAAATTATTGGAGTTTCACTTTCAACATCAGTCCTTCCGATGAACACCCAGGACTGATCTCCTTTAGAATGGACTGGTTGGATCTCCTTGCAGTCCAAGGGACTCTCAAGAGTCTTCTTCAACACCACAGTTCAAAAGCATCAATTCTTTGGTGCTCAGCTTTCTTTATAGTCCAACTATCACATCCATACATGACCACTGGAAAAACAAGAGCCTTGACTAGATGGACCTTTGTTGGCAAAGTAATGTCTCTGCTTTTTAATATGCTGTCTAGGTTGGTCATAATTTTCCTTCCAAAGAGCAAGCATCTTTTAATTTCATGGCTGCAGTCACCATTCAGTGATTTTGGAGCCCCCCAAAATAAAGTCTGACACTGTTTCCACTGTTTCCCCATCTATTTGCCATGAAGTGATGGGACCAGATGCCATGATCTTAGTTTTCTGAATATTGAGCTTTAAGCCAACTTTTTCACTCTCCTTTTTTGATTTCATCGAAAAGCTCTTTAGTTCTTCTTTCCTTTCTGCCAAAAGGGTGGTGTCATCTGCATATCTGAGATTATTGAGATTTCTCCCAGCAATCTTGATTCCAGCTTGTTCTTCCTCCAGCCCCTGTGGAAATGCCTACAGGCTGCTATCCAGTCTTGAATATGTTTGAAGCCCAGGTGTCTGCCTGTGGCTTCAGAGAAAGGGTAACTTGGCTTCTGCTTCTCTTCTGCCTTATACATGTCAAGTTATGGTTCAGACTGGCAAAACTATCTTGAAGCCTTCTGACAAGGAAATCTGGGAAATGTAGTTCCCAGTCTTTCAGTCCCCACAATTCAAAGGAGTAATTCGGGATAAAGAATGGGTTGAAAATTGTACCAATTTCTGATATTCACTGTGACCATTTTCCTTTTTACCTGATACCCTAGCAAAACTGAGCACCGTGAGAGTAAGTTCTATGTGTTTCTGTCTTATTTACCCTCAAGACCTATCCAAGTGCCTGGCCCAATGAATCCTGATGTAGTGAAAGAGTAATGAGGCCATTATATCTCACACAATAATGAGGCTGTTAGATCTACTAGGGACATTATTGTTTATAAAATGAAAGTTAGTTACAGTGCAGATTCTGTCCTAAGACTATAAAGCCTGTAGTATTTCTGTTATATTGATTGCACAATGTCTGTGCAAGGCAGTGTGTTAAGGGAAGTCTCTAAGAGAATGACTTCATTGAATCCTTAGAATCTACTTCATAGAGCTATTTTATGATTATCTCAGTTTTATAGGTGGGGACATTAAGACTCAGAGATGAATTTGTTTTCCAAGGTCACAAAGCTTCTAAATGGATAAACCATGTTTGAAACCCAGGTGTCTCTTACTGCAAAGTCTATGATCCATTCTCCATTCCACTGTCTCCAACTCAGAAGTGGAAGAATTGCTCTGCTGGCATTTTAGGGAGCTGTAGGATACATTCATGACCTTTTGACTCTAAAGTCAGTGCCCCTAAATCTTATACAGCATCAATTTCAATAGCTTCTCTTGTAGAACAAAACGACATTCCTAGATTTTTTTTTCCACAAAAGACCAAGAGCACGCAGCAATTGCCCTCTTAGTAGCAGAAAGTGATTACAACCCCATTTAAAGAGTTGCCAGATAAAATATGAAATGTCTAGTTCAATTTGAATTTCAGATAAACAGCAAATAGCATTTTAGTTGTAAGTACGTCCCAAATATTGCATGGAGCATACTTATACCAAAAATTTACTTGTTTATTTGAAATTCAAATTTTACTGGTTCCCTGTATTTCATTTGTAATATCTAGAAACTCTATTCCTTTAGAAGCCATATTAATGAATGGAACCCATTCCATTTACTGAACATTGCAGCTTGCATAGCACTTAAACCACCTTTAACTTAGCTAATACATGTAGCAAACTTATGAGAAATAAATTATTTACTCCATAACTGAGGACACTGGGCTCAGAAGAGGTAAGAGATTTGCCCGTGGTCATAGAGCTCATGAGTGGTACAGCTGGATTGAAATCTAAGTGTGTATCACTCCTTGTCTTGTTCTTTCTCCCTGATCATCATCCAAAACCAACTCAAGCAACACCTTCTTGGGTAAACCTACACAGACTTTTCCCAAAGGTGAATTTGCTGTTCCTTTTTAAATTTTTTTTTTTAATGCTGCCATGGGTGTTTGCACATGTCATTGTTATGGGATGCAGCACATTGTTCTGTGATTTTTTTAAAAATATATTTTCTTTGCCAGAACTGAATCTCTTTGAGTAGTGTGGTAGGCAGAATAATGCCCCCATAAAAGATGTTTACATCCTAATCACTGGAAACTTTGTATGTTACCTCACATGGCTGAAGGGACTTTGTAAATGTGATTAAGGGTAACGACCTTATGATAGAAAAATGCTTCTCAGTTATCCTGATGGGCCCAGTCTATTCACATGCACCCTTAAAATCAAAGAATCCTTCATGGCTGTGGTTAAAGACCAGTGAGGGTGAAGGAAGAAGGGTCAGAGAGATGGAACTTTGTGGGCCTTGAATATGGATAAAGTGAACTATGAGCCAAGAAGTGTGTGCCCTTAAGAAGCTGGAAAATGTATGGGCACAGATTTTCTTCCCCCACTACAGCCACTAGAAGGAAACACAGCTCTCTCAGCATGGTGCCTTGAGTTTAGCCTAGCAAGATTCATTTTAGACTATTCATTTCCACAACTTAAGAAATGTGTGTTGTTTAAAGTTACTAAGCTTATGGTATAATCTGTTAACAGAAGTAATCACAAACTAAGAGGTAGGTACCATCTCAATCACTGTTGTTTCTTATAACTAGCAAAGTACCAGTATGCTCATAACAGGTACTAAGAAATTGTTTATATGGAAAAATGAAAATTATAGAACATCACTTCATGATCTGAATGTTATGAAGAAAGAGTCAGTAAACTAGTGTATGGGGAAGGAAAAGGCTCTTTCCTCATCCTCTACCCTCATCCTCTACCATAAACTATCTATATTTCTTGACCCAATGAGCCGTGACAATAAATATAGGGAAAAGGGAACAGTAAGTGATAGCTCCCAAGTGAGCCTTTGTATCTTCTTAGTTTTGTATGTGATTCTGAAGGGAGACCTCACCCTTAGTAGCTGCTGTGGTAAAAGTAGCTACAATTTCTCTGACAACTATTGTGATAGCACTTCAGCTTTGGCATATCTTAAAATAACCTGGGACACTTGCTTAGTTGTGTATTCTTGGGTGTAGCCTCTAGAGATTCTGATTCAGCAGATCAGAGGTAGGAGCCAGGTGGTTCTGTGGGCTATCCTGCACCTAGCCAACAAAGGAAAAAAGAATTTCTCAGGAATGCATGTGTCATCTTCAAGCTAGAAAAGTAAAAAGAAAGAGTGTTTCTCTTTTTATTTAGTTAGGCTAGAGAAATTGATCTTTAACCTGTGACTGGACATACCAGGCAACAGTTATGGAGAAATGTTCCCAACTGATCATTCTAACATGGTGACCTTTTTTCTTTCTGCTAAAAAAATTGTAGCACATGCTAAAACTATAAAAAAGGTAAAAACCTAAAAAGTTGCAAAGAATAAAATGACAATTTCCTATAATTTCACTGCCTGAAGACAAGCTATGGCTAGCATCTTGATTTATTATCCTCTATGCTTTGAGTATGTGTGTATATCTTAGCTATTTGAGAGCATATTGTACATGCAATTTAATATCATGCTTTTTTCCCCCACTCAACATTGTAGGATATATCTGTCCCCCTATGGCCAACTTACTGTAATGAGGTTATTTTTGTTAAATTATTGTCCTTTAAAAGAACTGCGAGAGTCAAATCGTGAGAAGAGTCTAAAAAATAACTTCATGCTCAAAGTCTCTGCATATTATTCTTGAAGAGAAGCAATTAGGTCTTCCTAGAGTGTCAGAGGCATTGAGTCACCTGCAGCGGCTGACTGCTAATCATATTAGACAGAAGTTAATTTTGAGGTAACTTGCCCTCTGGTGCCCCACATGTCAGACTTTGCAAAGGCTCCTTTATTTACAGTGACATGCAAGTGGGCAACGCCATGTTTAGAGAATAATGTGCTTTCCAGGTTTGCCACCCTCAAATGATTGCAAAGCTTTGTTGGAAAAGAGAGTTCTAGGACGTTATGAGCGTAAGTTGGAAATTGTCTTTCTCTGAAGGTTTCTGGCTGTGGTGCAGTGCCATTTTTCTTCTGGACCTGAATTTGAGTGAATTCCACTTATCATCACTGATAAGTATCTCATTTTCATTTTAAATTCAGTCATACATTGCTGAAGATATCCTCAACAGGTAAACTAAAGTATAGTAATAGCACAAACGAGTCTTAGCACTGACATTTATTCACTATGTATTAAATATACATGGGGATACTTTGACAAAAAAAGGTGATTGCATTAAAAATTGTCAACATTACATCCATCTGGATGCTCCACTGAAATTTTATGTGATTTCCCTAGTCTTTTGGGTCTATTGCTGAAGGAGAAAAAACTCTTTCATTAGCCTCTTCTACTAATGAAAACAAATTACTAAGTGAGAGTCATGAGGCCAAATCAAGAAGGCCAAGTTCTCCATCTTCTCTTCATCATTTTATGTAAACACACTGAAAGTGGCCATTTCATCAGGTTCAGTCCACTTTATGGCACTTAGAGAAGCCTTAGTGCATATGACTTCATTCACTTTTCTTATTTGATGACTTATCTTGTGTTGCACAGTCAAAGGCTGTGTTTCTTTATGGCCAAAGAACCCAGAAAACTATGTTGTTTATGGAAGATTTCAAAGATGAGTGATGTTAACAGTACTAAATATATTTGTGGTCTCTCACTAATTTTCTAGTAGAGTAGCATTAAAACACAGAGGGCATTGCAGAATTCTTAAGGAATTGGTATGAGACATCTGTAAATGATCAATAAACTGTAAGGATTAATTGGCTTTTACACTAAGAATACTGTGTAAAACAGTGCGAAGAACCCTGGGAATCTGAGAAATACTTTCCAGTTCCCACAATGCCACTAATAAGCTGTATTAGCTTGAGTGAGTCACTTTACTTGCCTGTGTTGGAGAGAAAAATTATAGGAAAAAAATGATAAAATACATTGTGCACAAGGTGACATAGTGCATTTGAAATAAAATCTGAGAAAATACAGGTTTGCAGCAAAAAGCAAAAATCACAAATACAGTGGCCATGAAAAGGTAAGTCAATTTAATCCCCACTGGTGTCTATAAGCTATAAGGAAAAACAAACATCTGGTCATTTGCATAGTTTTGATCACAGAAAGCAAAATATGGTTTGCAGCATGCCCTTGGAAGAAAGCCAACTAACGTGAGGGTGATCACTCAGGAAGGACAGCAGTGGACTCCCAAACAAGGTGACTTTAGAATGCCCAGCCACAACCCACAGTATTAATCTTATGGCGAGTCTTTATAAGACTAATTTGGTTTTGTGAGACTGTCCTGAATATAGAACTAACTGCCTGGGAACCTACCTGCAGTCCAAAGATAAAGGAAAAAATACAAGAAAGTTATTATATAACTGCCTATGAGAACTTCAGCGTTACCTGAGACCTGTCTCTTTCCCACTGACTGGTCATGTCTGTGCAATTGAGAAATCATGTGTTTTTGTAGGCACTTGGCTTTACCTGGTCAACTGGGCTTTGCAAAGGATATGGTTAATAGGGAAAAGATAGCAATATATTCCCTCAGCACCCTTTGTGATTTGATCTGAGATTGGTGCAATATAGGTGGTGCTTTCAATCAAAGGCTTTGAAGTAACATAGAACTTGGTTTGAGTTCTAGTTGCACCATTAATGAATTGCACAGCCCTGAGCAAATTTGCTAAGCCCTCTGAGGCTCAGTTTCCTCTACTGTAAAATGAGGATATTGATAGGTTCTGCATCTGTAATTATTACACATGAGAAGATTAGCCATTTGTCTAGGTTTACAAAACTAGACAGGGGCTTCCATTGTAGCTCAGTTGGTAAAGAATCTGCCTGCATTGCAGGAGACCTCGGTTTGATTCCTGGGTTGGGAAGATCCCCTGGAGGAGGAAATGGCTACCCATTCCAGTATTCTTGCCTGGAGAATCCCATAAACAGAGGAGCCTGGCGGGCTATAGTCCATGGGGTCGCAAGAGTGGACACGACTTAGAAACTAAACCACCACAAAACTAGACATGACTGAGACAGGGCTGGCTGACTTCGTGCCTGTGTTCACACAAGTGATCTGAGTTTGCAAGCCTATTCGGCAATGAAATTGGCTGTGGCAGATGCTGCCCCTCAGCTACTTAAGATATATTCTCCTTGACTTCCTTACCAAAGAATGATTTTCTTCCCCCAGAGTACAACTGTGTTCTTGGCATTTTGGCTAAGCTCAAATGTATTATGGGGGCTTTCTGGGTGGCACAGTGGTAAAGAATTCACCTGCCAATACAAGAAACACCAGAGATGTGGGTTCAATCCCTGGATCAGGAAGATCCCCTGGAGGAGGAAATGGCAACCAACTTCAGTATTTTTGCCTGGGAAATCCCATGCACAGAGGAGCCTGCTGGGCTACAGTCCATGGGGCTACAAAGAGTCAGATATGACTGAGTCCAGAAATGTGGCTGGCTGAAAAATTCAGCTTCTTGAATTTCCTGGAGCTTTGGTTATGTATGTGACACAGTTCTGTGCAACTTAATACAATCATAAATATACTGGATAGGGTTTCCAATAAAGCTGTTAACCTGATAAAAAAAAGGGCCAGTCTCTGCTGAAATACACCCTTCTTTAGTCTTAGCTGCAGAAATACTGCCTAAAAGTTGAATAGCCATCTTTGCAACCATCTTGATACTAGAAAGCAAAATAACACACGCTAAATATGGTAGAAGTCAGAGGTGAAAGCTGGAATGAACCTTGTGAGAAGCAGTACCAACCGTGGAGGATGAATTTCCAGACTTGGTTGAATTAAAGAAAATCACTGTTTGTTTAAGTCATTGTACGTTGGTTTCTGTTATACACAATAAACCCAATTCTAACTGACACATTAAGATTCAAACCTCCAGAAACTCATTTAGCACATATTTTCTGGTGAGATCTATAGAGACAAAACCCTGCTCATACTGTCTTTCATCTTGTTTATTTGTAATCGTTACCATCCTGTCCTTGGTCTCAGCTGTCAGCTCCTCAGGGACAAAGTGCTTGGAACCCAGGATAATAAATAGTCAGCATCTATGATTTAAGGACTGGGAAATTGGGGCTTAGAGAGGGGTTATTTAGTGGTGGAGCAGAGGCTCGAATGGAGGATTTTTGACATTCAGGCTTGTCCTCTTACCATTAGGGCCATATAGGACTGACCAGGCTGGGGTTTTCCATAGGCTAATGCTCTCCCCAAAAGTACTAGGCAAGAGGGGCAGACGTGAGAGCTTGGGTAAGAAAAGAAATATTTTCACAGTTTGTCATTCTCTTTTGAACGTTCTTGTTACTTGCTGTATAGACAAGGTTAAGCCTGAATCTTGATGTACAAAGCAGACATAATGTCAGTACCTATGTCATAGAACTATTAATAGGATCTAACAAGTCAATGTTATACATATACAACATTATATTGCTATATTTAATGTTAATATATATATATATATATATATTAGGATTCCCTGTAGCTCAGGTGGTAAAGAATCTGCCTGTAATGCAGGAGACCTGGGTTTGATCTGTGGGTCAGGAAGATCAGAGAAGGAAATGGCAATACACTCCAATATTCTTGCCTGGAGAATTCCATGGACAGAGGAGCCTGGGACTCTGCATTCAGTTGGGTATATCTTCCCTTTCTCTTTTGCCTTAGATCTTTCTCACTATTTGTAAGGCCTCCTCAGATAACCACTTTGTCTTCTTGCATTTCTTTTTCTTGGGGATGGTTTTGGTCACTGCCTCCTGCAGTGTTATAAATCTCTGTCCATAGTTCTTCAGACACTCTGTCTACCAGATCTAATTCTTTGAATGTATTCATCACCTCCACTGTATAATTATAAGGAATTTTAAGTCATACCTGAATGGTCTAGTGGTTTCCCCTGCTTTCTTCCATTTAAGCCTGAATTTTGCAATAAGGAGTTCATCGTCTGAGCTACAGTCAGCTCCACGTCTTATTTTTGCTGACTGTATAGAGTTTCTCCATCTTTAGCTTCAAAGAATGTAATCAATCTGATTTCAGTATTGACCATCTGGTGATGCCCATGTGTAAAGTTGTCTCTTGTGTTGTTGGAAGAGGGTGTTTGCTATAACCAGTGTGTTCTCTTGATGAAGCTGTGTTAGTCTTTGCCCTGCTTCATTTTGTACTCTTAAGACCGAACTTGCCTGTTATTCCCAGTATCTCTTGACTTCCTACTTTTACTTTCCAATCCCCCATGATGAAAAGGCCATCTTTTTGTGTGTTAGTTCTAGGAGGTCGTGTAGGTCTTCATAGAACCATTCAACTTCAGCTTCTTCAGCATTAGTGGTTGAGGCATAGACTTGGATTACTGTGATGTTGAATGGTTTGCCTTGGAAACAAACCGAGATCATTATAACATTTTTGAGATTGCACCCAAGTACTGCATTTCAGAGTTTTGCTAATGTACGATTGATTGCAAATGTTAATCACTTAAAGGAGAGTTCATCAACTTTGTATGTAGACTTTGCCCAATTGGCTGAAGGTCTTAAGAGCAAAAACTGAGGCTTCTTGAAGATAGAGGGAATTCTTCCTTAAGACTGTAACATAGAAAAAAAATACTGTAACATACAAATACTGCCTGAGTTTGCAGCCTGCTTGCCTACTCTATGGGATTCAAACTTAGGACTGCAATGTCAAGTCTTGCATGAGTTTCCAATCTACCAGCCTGCTCTAGAGATTTTGGACTTTCCAGCCCCCACCCCACAAACCCATGAGTCAATTCCTTAATAAAAATCTGTAAATATATATAATATAATATAATATAATATAATATAATATAAGGTGACCTTTTTGGGCTTGGGTGGTGGCTCAGTGGCAAAAGAATCCACTCGCCAATGCAGAAGATGTGGGTTCAATCCCTAGGTCGGGAAGATTCTCTGGAGAAGGAAATGGCAACCCACTCCAGTATTCTTGCCTGGGAAATCCCATGGACAGAGGAGCCTGGCGGGCTACAGTCCATGGGGTTGCAAAGAGTTGGACATGATTGAACGACTAAATAACATCAACAGATTTGACCCTTGAACACCACCAGTTTCAGCTACATGGGTCCATTTATGTGCACATTTTTTCCAATAGTAAATTCTACAAAATCTGTGGTTGGCTTAATCTGTGGATGTGGAGGGCCAACTGTAAGTTATGTGGGGATTTCTGATATTTGACTGGGTGTACAATTGATGCCTCTTATCCCTCTGTTGTTCTGGGGTCAACTGTGTAGTGTCTCATTTTGGTTCTCTTTCTCTAGAGTATCCTTACTGACAGACCTTGTTTCTTATACAAAATGGGATCCTAGAAAAAGTTAGATCTTCCTTGGTCATTTTAGAAATTCTGTTGAGAATCTCCTCTTGACTTTTGACATTTCTTCTGACTAAATGGAGATAAGCAGCTCTCGAGGACAACTGGCTGACTTGCTTGTGTTTTTGTTTTCTTTTTGGAAACTAGCCCTTCATTCTCCTTTTCCAGTCAATTGACTATTCCCTACAGCCTTTCACTTCAAATTTACCACTCATTTCCACACACCTCCTGGGAGTTTCACTTCACTAACGCTCTATTTTCTTTCCCATTTCTCCTTGTGGCTATCTTGTCATGACCACTCATTAATCATGGAAATCATTTTGCAAATCAGGCTGGGAGGAACCTCATGGCCATGAGATACAGCTCAAGGAAAGCCAGAATAAGAACCTTACACCAAGCTCTTTGCACCACATATTATTTCCACCACAGATCTTCTATCATCTGAACAATTTTTAGGGGACAAGGGTTTTGTTAAGAATTTGCAGGCATGTGTGGAGCTTTAAAGGATTCTGTGGATGGCTTCTGGAATCCCTTGGGCCTGACTAAAGCATGCCGGTCCCTTCATTACAGCAAAAGCTGCTGTTTGCCTGTTCTGGACAAAGTTCTTGATTGTTTACCCATGGATATTGGTGTCCTAAGAAATCTTCATCTACTTCAGCAGGACAGCTCAGGGAGGACAATTAATTAAACTGATTTTCCAGCTGATAGATTGATGCATTGCCACTGTTTAAGCAAAACACAAATTAGAAGCATATTGTGTCTGAAGGCCTGGTCATCTCTCACTATTGACTCTCGTTGCCCAAGAAGAAGGAATAAAACAAGAAATAAACCTGGGAAAAGTGATGGTAAGGGGCTTATGAATGCCAAGGAAATGGTTACTGAATGCTGATTATGTGTCAAATTAAGTGTATCACTCATGTTACCTCACTTGAGACTCAGAGAAACCCTGTGAGGTAGATTTTAGAATTATCTCAACTTCATGAGTAAGGAAATAGGCTCAGAGAGGTTGTATTACTTTCCTAAGGACATACAGTTCTTTAGTGACAGAGACAGCAGGAAAAACAAAGCAAAAGTAACACTTCCATTCTCACCCTGGTACACTTAACAGATTGAATTTTTGCTGATCCACTGTCTTTTACTATGTCCTCTTGTCATCCACTTCCCTTTAGTCTCCCATACATCAGGAAGCCTTTCTCTATTGTCCTAATAATGGATTATACTTTGCTGATCTCTCATTCTTTCACATCAATCCGAATTGCTAAGGAATGGAATCATAGCAATTGCAAGATGTGTAGCCTTGCAACCTACCTGCAGCAAGGAGTGCAGAACTCATCGTAATGAAGGTCTGAAAAAGTCTTGTTTGGTTCCTTGGTTGCAGTTGCAGCTGATGAGGCTTAAGACCTTTGAAGTCCAACTGCTTTGATCCCAGCTGCTCTGTAGTTGATCCTGCCAGGCTGCTTTGATGTAAAGAAATCTACAATTCTGTGTTTATAGGATATGGAGAGTACTAGAAGGGCATGGGGATTTCACTGGACCAGTTAAGTGGCTGTTTCTAGAACCCAGGTGTGATGTTTGATGAGAACTTGAACTAGGGTAGGGAAATGAGCATGAAAATAAGGGGGAGGGAGTATGTTAGATTCTACATTGTTAAAAACCCACAGGATGTGGAAATCTTTGGAAAATGTGAGGTGAGGAATAAGGAACATTTAAAGATGAATCATTATTGACTTCTGAGTTTTCAGAATTTTGGATAATGGTGTCCTTCACAGATGGAAGACACAGTAACAGAAACAGAGGCAGAGGCGTCAGTTTCATCTTATAAGATCCTCATGGCAACATATGGTAGGAAGGGAATCCAGACACAGGGGACAAAAAGGCTGCAGCAAGAAAACTCAAGGCCTGTCCATACAACAGCAAATGGCGGGTTGTAGTTAAACTGCCGAATGCACATTGAAGGCAAGGTGGAGACAAAGTTTGAAAGGTAGGTACTAGTTCAAGGGCTTTAAAAACCGTGTTGAGGAGTTTTGCTTTCATCTTTAGGGGAAATGGAAAATGAAATCGAGTTTTTAAGCAGGGAAGTAACTTGATAAAGATTTTCATTTTAGAAAAATACCTCTTTTTTAATTAATTTATTTATTTTACTTTACAACATTGTATTGGTTTTGCCGTACACTGACATGAATCCACCACAGGTGTACATGTGTTCTGCATCCTGAACCCCCCTCCCACCTCCCTCCCCATCTCATCCCTCTGGGTCATCCCAGTGCACCAGCCCTGAGCATCCTGTATCTTGCATCGAACCTGGACTAGTGATTCGTTTCACATATGATAATTCACATGTTTCAATGCCATTCTCCCATATCATCCCGCCCTTGCCATCTCCCACAGAGTCCAAAAGACTGTTCAATACATCTGTGTCTCTTTCGCTGTCTCTCATACAGGGTTATCATTACCATCTTACCTCTATAGTGCAGAGGGTAGCTTGGACTGGGGTAGTGGTGTTAACAGGGGAACCTGTTGAAGCAGCCCAAACTGAGAGTCAATGGTGGTTGGGACTAGAGTAGTGGCGATTGAGATTGAGCAAAATGGATGGAATGAGAAATACTTTAAAGGCAAAATGGATGAGATTTGTTGGTGACTTAGATGTAAAGGAGAAGAAAAGTGGGAAATCAAATATAGCTATTAGATTCTGGCTTGGGAACTAGATTGACGTTAGTGAATTTAACAAGATGGGAATCACAGTAGTAGGAATTGGCTACAACATATTTGTATTATCACTTCTTGTTCTGTTAGTTTTCTCTGATCTCCGCCATTTCTTCACAGCTCACAGATAGCCAATCAATGATCCTTGTTTGCTGTAATCCCCAGAGAATTATCATCTGACTATGGTATACCAAGTTTTAGTAGTCTCTATCAACCATTTGGGGCACTGGAGAGGTATGTGCTTTAGAGATCATGGATATTTGATTCTTTTCCATCCAGTAATGACTATGGAGGAGACAGCTAAAACTTGGTTAGAGAGAGCATCTATCCATAGGCCTAGGATGATGTGACTCAGGTAGGGATAGTTCTTGTTTTGCTCTGGTTTGCCCTTATCATTCTCAAAAACCTGGCCATTTGCATTTTTCTTTCCTATATCTGTACAATATACTTCCGTCCAAAACACGCATATACATGATACTCTGTCACCTCCATTCTTAGTTTTCCTTACTTTCCAGAATGTGTCCTTTACTCTGTGATCCTTGGTTACTACCATCCTCCTCAATTCCACTTACTGAAATCTATCCATCCTTTCCACATGAACTTTGATCATACTAGCTCTAATAATTCTTACAGCTTTCCCTATCAAAATTAATCTCCTTTCTATTTTAATTTGTATAAATACCTCTTGGAGCATTTATCCCAAGGTTCTCAGTCAAATCTGTGAGGGCTATGTACTTTGAGTGTTTGGGACCTAATAGAGGACAACAGTCAAGCCAAACACATCTGTATGTTTGAAAACCAGACCTTTGACACAGCCAGAATTGGCATTGAATCAACTATTGTGACTTGAAATGACTATCTACCAAATGACAATAAAAGTGCATACTAAATGTTCACTAGTTTTGTTTTTTTTTTTTTAAGTGAAATTTTACCTTTATCCTTATTATTCTGGAAAATTTATTTTATTTTCTCATTCAATATATTTATAATTTCCCCTGGAAAATGGCAAATGTGATGCATTTCCCTGGAGCAGGCTACTTTGTGCTACAGTAGATACTGGTGAGTGTAAATACCTGTAAGAAACAAGGATAAATGGTGTTGCTAAAATCAAGTCCACAGCTTTGGTTGTCTAAGGTCAGCAACAAGGAAAGGGACTTTGAGAAGCAAATCCAAACAGGAATCCACTTTCTTTACCTATGACCCTTGAGCTGGTAATTAGAAGTAATTCACATTTGTGTGGAAGGAAAAATTTTTTTGAACTTTATCTCACATGGCCTTCCTTGCTTCATGTGTGAAGTGATTTAGTACCACTGCAGTAGGCAAACAAAGATAGCATCTTCAGTTGTTACAAACTGATCATCCAACAGATTTTGATAAATCATTCTAACCTATGTCATGGAAATATTGGATGCTGAATATGTTTAAGCATGAATAATTCACTGAAATATATCAAGTATGCTAATACTGATATGAATTTTGAATTAGCTCTAACCAAAGAACAATTGTGTTTTCATCTTTTGCAACTTGTCTCCATGTGATGCATTATTGTCAAAGAAAACCATATGAGACAGAGTGTAGAAGACTGACTAATTTTCTTCATTTTAAGAAGCAAAATAATTTAGAGACTATTTAGGCCCATAGTGCCTAGATAATCAAGGTTATGTCAAGCAATTAAGTATCATTTAGAATTTCAGCCACTAGCAAACAACCACTCTCACTATAGTGTTGTCCATATCCTAGGCTCTAAGATAATGGTGACAATTTAGGAAAGATTGTGCTTACAGGAGTCTTGCATTGTCCATTTTTGAGTGGATAAATTTAATGGGAAAAATTAATGTAACCTTGAAAGTCCTGCATAAGAAGGTAGGTCATTTCATTTTCTGAAAAACGTTAAGGTAGTTATGATTGAAATTTTTAAATAAAATTCTAACATAAATAAGTAATCTCTGGCACTTTGAATGTTATGGAAACTCCTTAACAGAAAGAAAACAGATGGAGAAACTTGTGGGAAATGGCAGATGTATGATCAATCTTTTTTTTTTTTTAATTTTAACTTTATATTGTAGTAGGAGCCTGGCGGGCTGTAGTTGATGGGATCATAAAGAGTTGGACACAACTGGAGTGATGAAGTACATGCACAGAGTTGATTTATAATGTTAGTTTCAGGTATACAGCCAACTAATTCAGTCATGCATATGCCTATTTTTTCAGATTATTTTCCTATATACGTTATTACAGAATTTTAAATACAGTTCCTTGTGCTATACAATTGATTATCTATTTTATTATAGTAGTGTTTATCTGTTAATCCCAACCTCCTAGTATATCCCTGCCTCTCACCTTTCCCCTTTGGTAACCATAAGGTTTTTTTCTAAGTCTGTGAATCTGTTCATTTTGTAAAAAAGTTCATTTGTTTCATTTTTTAAGGCCCTACCTATAAGTGATAGGATATGATTATTGTCTTTGCCTTACTTAGTATGATAATCTCTAGGTCCATCCATGTTGCTGAAAATGGCGTTCTTTTTATTGATGAGTAATGTTCCTTGTATTAATATATATGTACCACATCTCCTTTATCCATTCATCTATTGATGGACATTTAGGCTGCTTCCATGTCTTGGCTATTGTATTTAAACAGTGCTACATTGAACACTGGGGCACATGCATCCTTTCAAATCTTGGTTTTCTCCAGATATATGTCCAGGAGTGGGTTTGATGTATCATATTGTAGCTCTATTTTTGTTTTTTTAAGAAACCTCCAACATTGTTCAACATAGTTGTAAAATATCCTCTATGTGATGAGCCAAGTGGCACAGAGGGGAAATATATATTCTCAGTTTCAGTTAAATGAAGCTGTAGGCTTAGGCTTTAATACATGAATGAGTGAAAGTTGCTCAGTCGTGTCCTACTCTTTGCAACCCCATGGACCGTAGCCCGCCAGACTCCTCTGTCCATGGAATTCTCCAGGCAAGAATACTGAAGTGGGTAGCCGTTCCCTTCTGCAGGGGAACTTCCCAACGCAGGGATCAATCCCAGGTCTCAAGCATTGCAGGCAGATTCTTTACCATCTGAGCTATTAGGTTTTAATACATAGATATGAACAGTTTGGGCACCCTTGACTTAATTTGTAGTAGAACTAAGGAACTCTCTTTATCTAATATCAATAACTTTCAGGATAGATAGCTGGGATATTGTCTATAGAATATAAATCTGGTGAGTAAATAGAATACTAAAGAGATTAATTTCCCTGAAGTACTTCCATCCATGATAAACAGCGTGGGATATAGAATGAAAAATAATCTCAGTTACTTTGATAGATAGCCCAATGATTAGTTGTTTATCACTGACCCTTACAGGCATCTCAGGCTAGGCTTGAACCACAATCTATACCTAGGGAAAAGACCCATGGTTTCCTGACGATGTCTGTGGCTTCCTTTTACATGGTTCCCCCCTGACTTTGTATCCCTCCTTACTGATTTGGTTCTGCTTCAAGGCCATCTTACCACACCCTTTGTTATATCTTTGATCTGCATTGGGACATCCCAAATGTGGAATTTAGTCCTATAATTGCCACACAAACCATTTGTGTGTTCAGTAGATTTTCCTGGATATCTGGGGAATGTCACAAAATGTTTATATTATAACAAAGCAAACAACCTAACAAGGCTTATTTAAGCATTACTGTTCTTAAACCTCCTTTGGCCACTCTATTTTGGGATTATAATGTAAGTTGATTTTTTTTTTTATTGACTTTTGCATTAGTCAGAGAAGGGCGACAAATAACGACATTTGGTTTCTTCCCCACGATTTAAATAGCAGTTACTCTTACTCTTCATCAGTGTGGCAGAACAAGACAGGCCTCAGCTGCTCCCTATGGGAATGCCAGTGCAAGCAATTCATAGTAGCCCACAACTGCTAGCTTTCTGGGAAGGATGTAATAATACTTTTGGCAGTTATTTCATAAGAGAAAAGAGCTTTGACATACATGTTTTTAGATTACATTTCTTTCTCAAGGATGTAACCTTTTCATAAGGCATTGTATGTATTATCTATATTTATATGTGGGTGTATATAGAAAAACATAACACGTTAAAACTGAAGCAGAGCAACATAAATAGTTCATGAAGATAACATTTAAGACTTAGCTGAACTTATTCTGTTCTATTGTTGTGGTTTTCAAGAAATAGCTCTTGCACTTATTATTTAATTTTCTATTTTCATAGCTTGTAATTTTGGCTTTTTTGTCTTATTTATTCACTCTCATCTTAGATGTAGACTCCTTTTTTCTCACCTTAGTTGCATGCTTACTTATTTTCATTCAGTCTCTGTTATTAAGTAAAGCATTACATTTCACCAATTTTAATATATTTTCACGTATTTCTCAATAATTGTAGCTTCCATTGACTCTGACATAATATATTTTCAATAGTAGCTTTAAAACTCAGGAAGCTTTATTGTGTTGTTTATTTGCTTAAATCTTTATATTAATTTCTATTTGTATTATATTGTGAAATTATATGTTGTATACAGTTTCTGAATTTAGGTGTTTATTAAAGTGAGATATTTTTCTAGCTTAATACTGATCTATTTTTGTGAATGATCCATGAGGGTTTGGGAAAGAAGCTATATTTTCTATTTGCTTGGTATGTAGTATTCTATGCAGCTATTAAATTAACTTTATTAACTTTATTGCTTGCATCTTCTGTAACTTTATTTTTTGCCTAATTGGTTATAAAATGAGATAAATATGTTAAAGTCTTATACCATAGTTAAGTTTTTGCCAATTTTTCATGTTTTTGACATAATTTTATATATTTCAGTGCAATCAAATTCAACTGTGTAAAGATTCATGATTTTTTTCTTTTCATTAACAGATTTGCTCATTCACTGCTTTAACATTGAATTCTAATTTTCTTTTGCACAATAATGTGACCCCTACTGTTTCAGGGCATGTGTAGGAAAAACATAGTGACACAGAAGCTGAAGCTGAAAAAACCAACTTTGTTGAAGGAAAGAAGAACATGCAAGATTTCTTTACATTGAAATGCTACTATTTTATTCAGATAATTTATGTCAGATTGCTGACATTGAAAGCCCCCAGGGATGGAGGAGAGTATAGTCTGAGGAAACCTAAGAAGAAGGCCAAGTTATTTGTAGACCAACACACTCACTGACAAAGTGTGAAGACAGGTATATTAGCCAGTTTTCCAGAGAAAAAGAACCAAAATGAGATATATATTATGTGTGTGTGTGTGTGTGTGTGTGTTATGAATAATATTTATCATGACTCATACGATTATGGAGGCTTAGAAGTCCTAACATCTGCTGAGTGAGTTGGCAACCTGGAGACCCTAGAAACCAATGATATAGATCCATTCCGAGTCCAAATGCCTGAAAACCAGAAAAGCCAATGGTGTAGTTCCAATCAGAAGGTTGGCAGGCTTGAGAACCAAAATGCACCAGTATTTAATTTTGAATCTGAAGCAGGAAAAAGTAGATGTCCCAGTTCAATGGAAGTCACATAGGAAGAATTCTCACTTACTTGGGGGAAAATCAGCCTTTTTGTTCTATATTCATGCCCACTCATATTAAGGAAGCCAATTTCCTTTACTCAGTTTATCAACTTAAATGCTAATTTCGTCCGAAAAACACCCTCATAGACACAAACAGAAATAATATTTAACCAGAAGTCTGAGAATTCTATGGTCCATTGAAGTTAATGCATGAAATTAACACAATAGGTAGGGCTTCCCTGGTGGCTCAGAGGTTAAAGCTTCCGCCTGCAATGCGGAAGAGCTGGGTTCGATTCCTGGGTCGGGAAGATCCCCTGGAGAAGGAAATGGCAATTCACTCCAGCATTCTTGCCTGAAGAATCTCATGGTCGGAGGAGCCTGGTGAGTTTTAGTCCATGGGGTCGCAAAGAGTTGGACACGACTAAGCGACTTCACTTCACTTCAACACAATAGGTAAAAGTAGGATAGCAATAACTGCTAAAGGGGCTCCTTTTGGTTCCCAGGAAATTGCAGTATTTGTGAGGTGAAACTTGAAAAGAAACAGAAGTGTAGCTGTCAGGTTACCTAAGAACTCAGAAGGTTTAGCAGAATCCAAATAATTAAGCCACAGAGATTGAGTTGTATAGATAATAGCAGTCACAGCTTTTGATCAAAGCCTTTATCCGTGCTTCTTATCATAACTTGGGAACTCAAAATATAGTCTGTAGTTCACCCTTCTGCGGTTGTCATAAGAATAGCTGTTTCATAGTTTAACGTATCAGGAAGGAGAAGGCTCTCTTTGGTTTTGCAGAGACTTAAGAGCTGCCCAGGTGGGGCTGGCAAATTCCACAACAAAGGATACACATAATGTGCTACTCTGTCAGGTCCAGATTTTGCTTCTCCTCTCCCTTCCTGCACCACCATTTTTCTTTTTCTGTGTCAACTAAGTTACTTGAAGAGTCCATAAGACAGCATCTATGTGGTCTCTCTTTAAGAAAAAAAAAAGATAATGAGAATGATAAAATTGGGATATGTAATATTAAAATGCTTTGCAAATTATAAAAGTATCCAAAGTGTAGTGACTTTTGCAAAGAAAGAACTTGAAATTACTGATTTTCTTTCTTTTCACCACTCTTCCTCCCTTCACTGGCCATCTAGCAGTGCCTCGGTGCCCCCTCTTGTTCCCTATCTCTTCATTTCCAGGCTGATGTGGTAAGAGAATGCAATGGAGGTATAATATATCTGAACTGAAATACATTTTCCTTTGGTAAACTCTTTCCATGTCCAGACTTTTCTCAAATTACCCATTTAGTTGTATCTGTGTATTTTAAATATTATTTTTGTGAAGGAATTCACAATAATCTTCCCTGTTCTCTAGCAATCAACAGTGTTTGTTCAGTGTGCATGTATTAAGCATCCTGGGCCATATATCACTGCAGGTGCTGAGAATAAAAAGATGAATAAATTGGATCCCTGCCAATTGGGACAGGGTCTTGTGAAAGTTTAAAAAAATTCCTTTTCCAATATTGTCTGTGGAAGCCAGAATTTATTTTTCACAATTGACATCACCAAAACCTTACTTTTCCAGATTCACTTAAAAGTTCTTTATCAACAAAATCGTATACAACCATGAAAATCCTGAAAAGGTACTTGAAAGTTTCAGAACAATTTTTCTTTCTCAACAAGATTGCAGGCATGTCTTCAACTGGAGAGCAGTACAAATTTAGAGGCCCAGAATTTGTTATTATAAACCCAAATGTGTCTCTATCCCAGTATCAGTTCAGTTCAGTCACTCAGTCATGTTCAACTTTTTGCAGCCCCATGGACTGCAGAACGCCAGGCTTCCGTCCATCACCAACACCCAAAGTTTGCTCAAACTCATGTCCATCAAGTCGGTGATACCATCCAATAATCTCATCCTCTGTCATCCCCTTCCCCTCTTGCCTTCAATCTTTTCCAGCATCAGGGTCTTTTCCAAGGAGTCAGTTCTTTACATCAGGTGACCAAAGTATTGGAGTTTCAGCTTTAGGATCAGTCTTTCCAGTGAATATTCAGGACTGATTTCCTTTAGCATTGACAGGTTTGATCTCTTTGCAGTCCAGGGAACTCTCAAGAGTCTCCAGCATCACAGTTCAAAAGCATTAATTCTTCAGCACTCAGCTTTCTTTATAGTTCAACTCTCACATCCATACATAACTACTGAAAAAAACATAGCTTTGACTAGAAGGATCTTTTTTGACTGAGTAATGTTTCTGCTTTTTAATATGCTGTCTAGGTTGGTCATAGCTTTTCTCCCAAGGAGCAAGTATCTTTTAATTTCTTGGCTGCAGTCACCATCTGCAGTGATTTTGGAGCCCCCCAAAATAAAGTCTCTCACTGTTTCCATGGTTTCCCTGTCTATTTGCCATGAAGTGAGTGATGGGATTGGATGCCATGATCTTAGTTTTCTGAATGTTCAGTTTTAAGCCAACTTTTTCACTCTCCTCTTTCACTTTCATCAAGAGGCTCTTTAGTTCCTCTTCACTTTCTGCCATAAGGGTGGTGTCATCTCTATATCTGAGGTTATTGATATTTCTCCCGGCAATCTTGATTCCAGTTTGTGCTTCATCCAGCGCAGCATTTCTCATGATGTACTCTGCATATAAGTGAAATAAGCAGGGTGACAATATACAGCCTTGACATACTCCTTTCCTGATTTGGAACCAGTCTGTTGTTCCATGTCCAGTACTAACCTTCCTGACTTGCATTTAGATTTCTGAGGAGGCAGGTAAGGTGGTCTGGTACTGCCATCTCTTTAGGAATTTTCCACAGTCTGTTGTGATCCATACAGCCAAAGGCTTTGGCATGATCAATAAAGCAGAAGTGGATATTTTTCTGGAACTCATGCTTTTTCGATGATCCGAAGGATGTTGGCAATTTGATCTCTGGTTCCTCTGCCTTTTCTAAAACCAGCTTGAACATCTGGAAGTTCACAGTTCCCATACTGTTGAAGCTTGACTTGGAGAAATTTGGGCATTACTTTACTAGTGTGTGAGATGAGTGCAATTGTGTGGTAGTTTGAGCATTCTTTGGCATTGCCTTTCTTCGGGATTGGAATGAAAACACCTTTTCCAGTCCTGTGACCACTGCTGAGTTTTCCAAATTTGCTGGCATACTGAGTGCAGCACTTTCAGAGTATCATCTTTCAGGATTTGAAATAGCTCAGCTGGAATTCCATCACATCCACTAGCTCTGTTCACAGTGATGCTGCTGAAGGCCCACTTCCAGGATGTCTGGTTTAGGTGAGTGATCACATCATCATAGTTATCTGGGTCTTGAATATTGTCCTTATCAAATCATTTTGTACTTTGGCTTTCAAAATATTGGTAGTTTAATTATGGAATAATTTGAAATATAAGAGATGTGGCCTTTCATGTTTTAGAAATTCATTTTGGACTGATAAATTTTAAAAAATAGGTATATTTAAAGAGAATAAGTTAGGAACTGCTGTTAATTTGCACCACATTTATGATGTAACAATCTTCTTAATAATAGGTGCTGAATTGTCCTATATGCCAAATAACATCCTGGGTGTATGTTATCCCATTTAATTATCATGGCTAGCCTGTAAGACATCCCAGTGTTACTGACTGTAGTTCTGAAGGAAAATTTGTTCAAGTAGTGTCATTTTTCATTGTAGACTTTTTTTTTAAATACTGTATTATCTCTCAATGACGACCATATTATTGATATTGTTCTACTATATTCAAGGTAACGTCAAATTTTATGAGACATACGTAAAGATGTTATTTGGATATAAAAAGACTTTTTTTTTCTCCACTCTCATGGTGAGTGAAATAGCTACTGAGGAAATCTGTGGAGTCCTCAGCCCTGAACTATCTAAGAGAAAACAAATGCTTGATAGAGTACTATAAATGTATTTTCTCCCCTGTGAAATATATAACAAGGTCTAGCAGCTTGTCTAAATCTGGGAAACATTTGAAGCAATTTTTAACAACAGTAATGTGATCTTAAATATCTGTGGTTCCTATTAGTGACAGAGTCACAGCTACTCCTAATACTGTTGGTCTCCATTCATAATGTAAGAGAAGGTGGAATTTCAGTTAAAGTTTAATGAAAGGAAATATGAAATGGTTTCTATCTAAATTCATAAGTAGCAAGTAAAGAAATTCTGCTCTAGCAGAAGTCCTTACATTGAGGTGATATAAAAGAAGAACTGGAAAGAAGGCAAATTTTGGAGCCCATTAACAGTGGTCTAGAGACTGTGGTGTCTTACCTCAGAGGAAGTCACAGACTCAGCTTGATGATGTTGAGCTCATCCATTTACACATGTATAAGTTCTTCCAAATGTGGATAGAATCTGCATTTGATTCTATAAAATAGAATAGTATTTTTTATTCTTAGGGTTACTAGTTGAAATATTTGTAGACTTTGTCTATTCTAATTATCTTTTTAATTTGTGAAATGTTAGTCACTCAGTCAAGTTCAACTCTTTGTTACCCCATGAACTATAGCCCATCAGACTCCTCTGTCCATGGAATTCTCCAGGCAAGAATACTGGAGTGGGTTTCCATGCCTTCCCCCAGGGGATCTTCCTGAACCAGGGATGAAACCTGGGTCTCCTGCATTGCAGGAAGACTCTTTACCATCTGAGCCACCAGGGAATCTTTTTAATTTATAGGATAGTATTATAATGTATTTCAACAACCTATGTGTATCTGATTCATATTATTAATATGAACTGAAAAATATAAAACTGAGTAATATAAATTTATTTTCATGGAGTTTGAAATTAAAGAATTAAAAGCATTTGTCTTCACATCCACATTTATGTATTAAACTGGAAAACTTCACACATCATTTAACATTTCATATACCTTTCCTATAAGCTCTCAGTCATTTTATTTAACATGCTGAGCAGCAGGGTTACTGGTGAAACTGAAATTTGCAATAGCTTATTTTTGTTGAAGACACATAATTTCTGCCATGCTTGATAGGCACTCCTTTGTAAACTTACCATCTGTATATTTTGATGCCTGTAATTTTATTTTTTTCACTTAACAGCCTTTCACAGTGGTGTTACTTATTTCAGTTGCATTAAAAAAAAAAGTTGCAGTCCCTTTTTCCAGTTTACTAAGTCTTCCATCACACATCTTTTCTGTACACCAGTCTTATGTCTTACAATGGTTTGTTTTCTGAAGACGTCTTAAGTTATATATTTTGGACACAGATTTGCTTTATTTGCATAGAAAATGCTTATGCCCAGGCTCCCTACAGCTTATTATTCTGCAGTTCTCATCATGAGGCTTATACCTTGTGGGCCATGATCACTGCTCCACATGTATATTCATCTCTTAGGACTACTAGGTGGCTTACACAATGGAAATTAATCTTTTCACAGTTCCAGAGGCTAGAAACCTGAAACACAGGTGTTTGCATCACTGCCCTTCCTCTGAAGGCTCTAGGGAAGAATTCTTTTTTATCCTCTTCCCAGCTTCTGGTGGTTACCCAGAAATTCTTGGCATTCTTGGCTTGCTGCTTCAGCTAGTCTGATTTCTGCCCCAGTTGTAACATGGCCTTATTCTTGGGTCTGTATCCAAATTTCTCTCCTTTTATAAGGACACTAGCCATTGGTTAGAGCTCACACAAGCTGCCATGACCTGTTTTTACTTAATTAGGTCTCTAAAGACCCTATTTCCAAATAAATCACATTAGTAGCCACCAGGGGTTAGACCTTAAATATTTTTTTGAAACTTAAATATTTTACTGAGGTGTATTTCACATAATGTAAAATTAACCACTGGAAATGAACAATGCAGTGACATTTAGTATATTCACAGATGTTGGACAACCACCCTCTCTGTCTAGTTCAAAAACAATTCTGTCACTCCAAAGTAAAGCCCCTTACCATTCAGCAGTTCCTCCTAATTTCTCCTAGCCCCTGGCAACCACCAATCTGTATTCTGTTTCTATGGATTTATCTATTTTGAATATTTCATGTAGGTGAAATCACAAAACACGTGATCTTTTGCATTTGGCTTCCTTCACTTAGCATATTTTCAAGGTTCATCTACGTTAGAGCATATGTCAATGCTTTTGATGGCTGGATAATATCCATTGTGCAGCAAGTCCCCTACATACGAGTCTTCAAGTGATGAACTTTTAAAGAGGTGAACGTGAGTTCACTTGTCCAGTCACATAGCTTAGGTCTATTTGGGAAGGCACTGCTAGTTTTTGATGCACAGGACCTGAACATAGAGCAGGATACAAAGCTTGCAGCAACTGTTCAGAATGCAATACAATGTTACTGTCTTATCTATGATGAGAGGGGAAAAAAAGCTACTACCCAGACATCAATGGATCATTGTTTTTTTAAGGGGATCAATTCAGTTCAGTCCCTCAGTCATGTCCGACTCTTTGTGACCCCATGGATTGCAGCATGCCAGGCTTCCCTGTCCATCACTAACTCCCGGACCTTGCTCAAACTCATGTCCATCAAGTAGGTGATGCCATCCAACCATCTACATCCTCTGTCATCCCCTTCTCCTCCCACCCTCAGTCTTTCCCAGCATCAGAGTCTTTTCCAATGAGTCCATTCTTTCTATCAGATGGCCAACTTATTAGAGTTTTAGCTTTAGCATCTGTCCTTCCAATGAATATTCAGGACTGATTTCCTTTAGGATTTCCTTTAGGACTGGTTGGATTGCTTTGCTGTCCAAGGGACTCTCAGGAGTCTTCTCCAACACCACAGTACAAAAGTATCAATTCTTCTGTGCTCAGCTTTCTTTATAGTCCAACTCTCACATCCATGCATGATTACTGGAAGATAGAACTGAACACAGCAAGGAACGGAAACCTGTGTCATTAACTCAGGCATGAGTGAAATTGCAGCTTGCCCTCTAGCTCCTATTGTTGATAACCCTTCAGTTCTTTTGCCCCATCTATTTGCCATGAAATGATGGGACTGGATGCCATGATTTTAGTTTTTTTAATGTTGAGTTTCAATGAACCATGAAATTAAAAGATGCCTGTTCCTTGAAGGAAAAGCTGTGACAAAATTAAACAGCATATTAAAAGGCAGAGACATCAATTTGCCGACAAAGTCTGTCTAGTCAAAGCTAATGGTTTTCCCAGTAGTCATGTGTGGATGTGACAGCTGGACCATAAAAAAGGCTGAGCGTTGAAGAATTGATGCTTTTGAAGTGTGGTGTTGGGGAAGACTCTTGAGAGTCTCTTGGATAGCAAGGAGATCAAACCAGTCAATCCTAAAGGAAAGCAGCCCTGAATATTCATTGCAAGGACTGATGCTGAAGCTCCAATACTTTGGCCACCTTATATGAAGAGTAGAGTCATTGGAAAAGACCCTGATGCTGAGAATGATTGAGGGCAGGAGGAGAAAGAGTGGACAGAGGATGAGATGGTTGGATGGCATCACCAACTTAGTGGACATGAGCTTGAGCAAACTCAGGGAGTGGTGAAGTACAGGGAAGCCTGGTGTGCTGCAGTCCCTGGGGTTGAAAACAGTCAGACATGACTTAGTGACTGAATACCAATTTTGGTTCTGCCATCTCCTGCCTCTTTCCCACCACCTCCAGTCAGTAACTCTTCCTCCCTGTTCACTTGATGCCAGATGTTTTATTATACTACTGTACTATTTTAATTTTCAAGGTAATATGCTGTAAGATTAAAAATGTTTATTTTTTGTCTTTGCTTTTTATGTATTTGTGAAAAGTGTTATAAATCTATTAAAGTATAGGACAAAATGTTAGCTGGGTACCTAGGCTAACATTCTTAGACTTAAGAACAAATTGGACTTATGAATGCACTCTTGGAATGGTTCTCGTTTGTATGTAGGGGACTTACTCTAGTTTATCCATCTGTTAATGGATATTTTGATGCTTTCTAAATTAAGAACAGTGCTGCTCTGAACACACACACACACACATATTTATACACACACACACATATAATTGAGTTGGTGTTTTCAGTTCTTTTGAGTGGAATTCAGAGTCATATGGTATATTCTTTTACTTTTTGAGAAACTGTCAAAATGTTTTCCAAAGCAGATGAACCATTTTACATTCTCACCACCAGTGAACTAGGGTTTCCATTTATCTATAGTCTTGTCAACACTTGTATTCTGTTCTCTCTCTCTCTCTCTCTCTTTTTTTTTTACAGCCATCCTGAAGAACTATGCATGGAAGCTCCTGACATTGTCCAGGAGGCAGGGATCAAGACAATCTCCAATAAAAAGAAATTCAAATTGGTTGTCTGAGGAGGCCTTACAAATAGCTGTGAAAAGAAAAGAAGTGAAAGGCAAAGGAGAAAAGGAAAGATATACCCATTTGAATGGAGAATTCCAAAGAATAGCAAAGAGAGATAAGAAAGCTTTTGTCAGTGATCAATGGAAAGAAAGAGGAAAACAACAGAATGGGAAAGACTAGAGATCTCTTCAAGAAAATTAGAGATACCAAGGGAACATTTCATGCAAAGATGGGCTTAATAAAGGACAGAAATGGTATGGACCTAAGAGAAGCAGAATATATTAAGAAGTGGACAGAATACACAGAAGGACTATACAAAAAAGATCTTCATGACCCAGATAATCACAATGGTGTGATCACTCACCTAGAGCCAGATATCCTGGAATGCGAAGTCCAGTGGACCTTAGGAAGCATCACTATGAACAAAGCTAGTGGCAGTAATGGAATTCCAGTTGAACTATTTCAAATCCTGAAAGACTATGCTGTGAAAGTGCTGCACTCAATATGCCAGCAAATTTGGAAAACTCAGCAGTGGCCACAGGACTGGAAAACGTCAGTTTTCATTCCAATCCCAAAGAAAGGCAATGCCAAAGAATACTCAAGCTACCACACAATTGCACTCATCTCACACGCTAATAAAGTAATGCCCCAAATTCTTCAAGCCAAGCGTCAACAACATGTGAACCATGAACTTCCAGATGTTCAAGCTGGATTTAGAAAAGCCTGAGGAACCAGAGGTCAAATTGCCAGCATCTGTTGGATCATCAAAAAAGAGAATTCCAGAAAAACATCTACTTCTGTTTTATTGACTACACCAAAGCCTTTGACTGTGTGGATCACAACAAACTGAAAATTCTGAAAGAGATGGGAGTACCAGATCACCTGACTTGCCTCTTGAGTAATCTGTATTCAGGTCAGGAAACAACAGTTAGAACTGGACCTGGAACAACAGACTGGTTCCAAATAGGGGAAAGAATAGGTCAAGGCTATATACTGTCACCCTGCTTGTTTAACTTATATGCAGAGTACATCATGTAAAATGCTGGGATTGATGAAGCACAAGCTGGAATCAAGATTGCCAGGAGAATTATCAATAACCTCAGATATGCAGATGACACCACCCTTATGGCAGAAAGTGAAGAAATAAAGAGCCTCTTGATGAAAGTGAAAGAGGAGAGTGAAAATGTTGGCTTAAAGCTCAACATTCAGAAAACTAAGATCATGGCATCTGGTCCCATCACTTCATGGCAAATAGATGGGGAAACAGTGAGAATAGTGAGAGACTATTTTTTTTGGGCTCCAAAATCTCTACAGATGGTGAATGCATTCATGAAATGAAAAGACACTTTCTCCTTGGGAGAAAAGTTATGACCAACCTAGACAGCATATTAAAAAGCAGAGACATATCTTTGCCAACAAAGGTCCATCTAGTCAAAATTATGTTTTTTCCAGTAGTCATGTATGGATGTGAGAGTTGGACTATAAAGAAAGCTGGGCACTGAAGAATTGATGCTTTTGAACTGTGGTGTTGGAGAAGATTCTTGACAGTCCCTTGGACAACAAGGAGATCCAACCAGTCCATCTGAGAGGAAATCAGTCCTGAATATTCTTTGGAAGCTAAAGCTGAAACTCCAATACTTTGGCCACCTGATGAGAAGAGCTGACTCATTTGAAAAGACCCTGATGCTGGGAATGATTGAAGGTGGGAGGAGAAGGGGATGACAGAGGATGAGATGGTTGGATAGCATCACTGACTCAATGGACATGATTTTGAGTAAACTCCAGTAGTTTGTGATGGACAGGGAGGCCTGGCGTGCTGCAGTTCGTGGGGTCACAAAGAGTCAGACACAACTGAGAGACTGAACTGAAGTGAATGGGTGTGAAGTAGTACTTCATTGTTTTGATTTGCATTTCCATAATTACTTTGGCATCATATTGAGCATCTTTACACATATCTATTTGGCATTTTGTGTATCTCCCATGGATAAATGTCTGTCTATACTTTGCCCATTGAAAATATTTAGTTGTCTGTCCTTTTGTTTAGATAGAAGTTCTTTGTATAATCTGGATACTTAAACTTATCAGATATGCTTTACAAATAATTTTATTTCATTGTGTAGTTTGTATTTTCACTTTCCTGATAATGTCCTTTGTATAAACGTTTTTCATTTTGATCACATCCAATTCATCTATTTTCCTTGTATTGCTCATATTTTTGTGTCACATATAAGCATACATGGCCAAATCCAATGCCATAATTTATGTCTGTTTCCTTCTGAAGATGTACATTTTGGAGTGTCACAGTTGAACTCAAAATGTGATTTCAACATCATGACCACTCTGAGCCATTGATAAAGGGAAAAATTATATAGGGAATGCTCATTGCCTTGAAGAACATAATATAGGATGAAACATAACACTTTGCTCACATCCATTTGGCCACTATTTAATCTTAGTTTTAAAGTCACACTCATCTGTAAAAGAGAAGGCTGAAATGCTATTGTTTAGTTTTATGCCCATATGCTCAACTCAAAATTCAGTTATAAGAGGGGGAGAATATGTATTCATGGAAAACTAGCCATTTTATATCAAGTTAAATAAATATTAGGTTGGTACAAATGTAATTGTGGTTTCAGATTATGAATTTTAAATCATTATAACTAGGCTCAAACACATCTGTATTAATCAAAATAGTAACCATTGCAATCAAGACATTTTTGCCAATGAGAAATAAGTTTGTTTATTTCTGTAGCATAAAATTCCGAGCTTGGGTTTCAACAGATTCTTGGAAAGCAGTTTCTGCTTCCTGTTAGTTGTGGAAGTATTTCCCTGCAAAAAGTTGCTGAGATGCTTGAAGAAGTGACAGTCAGTTGGTAAGAGGTCAGGTAAATATGGCAGATGAGACAAAACTTTCTAACCCAGTTTGTTCAAATTTTGAATCATTGGTTGTGTGACATACAGTTGGGTGTTGTTGTGGAGAAGAATTGGACCCTTTCTGTTGATCAGTGCAGGCTGCAGGCATTGCAGTTTTCTTTGCATCTCATTGATTTGCTGAACATACTTCTGAGATGTAATGGTTTTGCTGGGATTCAGAAAACTGAAGTGGATCGTATGGGCAGGAGACCACCAAACAGTGACTATGACCTTTTTTTGGTGCAAGTTTGGCTTTGGGAAATGCTTTGGAGCTTCTTGTCAGTCCAACCACTGAGCTGGTCATCACAGGTTGTCATATGTCTGATGTGTTTTCATTGCACATCAGATCCAAACAAAACATTGCTCATTGTTGTCACATAGAACAAGAAGATGACACTTCAAAATGACTTTTTTTTTTTTTAATTTACAGTCAGCTCACAAGGCACCCACTTACTGAGTTTTTCACCTTTCCTATTTGCTTCAAATGCCAAATGATCATAGAAAGACTGACAGTGAGTTCTTTGGCAGCTTCTCGTGTAGTTGTAAGAGAATCAGCTTCAGTGAGTGCTTTCAATTGATTGTTGTCAACTTCCAATGGCCGGTTGTTGCACTTCTCATCTTCAAGGCTCTCATCTCCTTTGTTAAACTTCTTGAACCACCATTGCACTGTACATTCCTTAGCAGTTACTAGGCCAAATGTGTTGTTGATGTTGCAAATTGTCTCTGCTACTTTATGACCCATTTTGAACTTTAATAAGAAAATCACTTGAATTGGTTTTTTGTCTAACATCAATTCCATAGTCTAAAATACACATAAAATAAACAGAAGTAATGTCATTGCCAAAAAATAAAGTGAGAAATGTGCATTAAAATGATGTTTAACATAACCACATTTATTTGCAAATGTATGCCAATATCAAAGGCAAATGTCAACACTGCAAAAACTGCAATTGCTTTTGCATGAAACTTTTTTTATAATGTTTTGACGTTTTGTAGATATTGCTTTTTTATCAGACAAATGTTGTTGTGGAGAACTTTGAGGTCTGTCTTATCCTCCTTCCCTTACTGTTTCTGCCTAGAAGACTAAAAAATTATCTTTTAGCCCTTAAAATTAAATAGTATAACCATAATGATAGAATGGTGATAATTTTGTACCCATCTTTTAAGTGCAGCATGACATTTTGATCTTCAGGTTCTGATTTTATTTTAATTATGTCTTTGATTATACTTCCATTTCTAGTTAGAAATTTTGCCTCAAGGATACTGGTTATATTTGGTTTTCATCAGTGAATACTCAACTACTTGCTATTTCTACACTGTATATTAGTTCAATAATGATGTTTTAGTCCTCAGTTTCCTTGGCTTTGTACCATTCCTTTTAAGTTTCATTTTGATGTTTTATCATCTCATTTTGAGCTCTTACTAAGTTACCTCCTATTTAAGCAGTATTTTCTGATGAGATTGTCCTTTATATTTCCTTTTGAATAAAATCTTTATCTGCTTTGCTTGCTATTTTTCCGTCTTCCTCCATCGTCTTCTGTAGACTCTTCACAAAGATGCTTTAACATTTTTTGTTTTGTTTTGTCTTTTATAACTTTTATTGGAGTATAGTTGAATTACAATGTTGTGTCAGGTATACTGCAAGGTGAATCAGTTATAAACATCTCTCCACTCTTTTTTATACTCTTTTCTCATGTAGGTCATTGTAGAGTATTGAGTAGGGTTCCCTGTGCTGTGCGGTAGGTCCTTATTAGTTATCTATTTTATACATATAGTGTGTATATGTCAATCCCAATCTCCCAATTTATCTATCCCCCCTTACCATCTTGTTAACTCTTTTTTTCTACATCTGTGACTCTACTTCTGTCTTGTAAGTTAATTTGTACCATATTTTTAGATTCCACACATGTGATATGATATTTGTCTTTTTCTGACTGACTGACTTCATTCATGATAGTCTCTGTGTCCATCCAATGGCTGCAAGTGATATTATTTTGTTATTTTTATTGCTGAGTACTATTCCATTGTATATATGTACCCCATCTTTATCTATTCCTCTATAGATGGACATTTAGGTTGCCTCCATGTTCTGCATATTGTAAATAGTGCTGCAGTATACATTGGGGTCAGAGAAGGCAATGGCACCCCACTCCAGTACTCTTGCCTGGCAAATCCCATGGATGGAGGAGCCTGGTAGGCTGCAGTCCATGGGGTCGCTAAGAGTCGGACATGACTGAGCGACTTCACTTTCATTTTTCACTTTCATGCATTGGAGAAGGAAATGGCAACCCACTCCAGGGTTCTTGCCTGGAGAAACCCAGGGATGGGGGAGCCTGGTGGGCTGCCATCTATGGGGTCGCACAGAGTCGGATACAACTGAAGTGACTTAGCAGCAGCAGCAGCGTACATTGGGGTGCATGTACCTTTTTGAATTATAGTCTTTTCTCCTAATATCTGCCCAGGAATGGGATTGATGGATCATATGGTAATTTTATTTTTAGCTTTTTAAGAAACCTCCATATTCTCCATAATGGTTGTACCAATTTAAATTCCCACTAACAGTGTAGGAGGGTTCTATTACACCATCTCCAGCATTTATTATTTGTAAATTTTTTGATGATAGCCATTCTAACTAGTGTGAGGTGATACCTCACTCCAGTTTTGATTTGCATTTCTCTAATAATTACTGATGTTGAGCATCTTTTCATGTGTTTTTTGGCCATTTGTATGTCTTCTTTGGAGAAATGTCTATTTAAATCTTTTGCTTGTATTTTGATTTTTTTTTTTATTTGATACTAACCTGTGTGAGCTCTTTGTATATTTTGCAGATTAATTTCTCTTTGGTCACTTCATTTGCAAACATTTTCTTCCATTCTGAGGGTTGATTTTTTGTTTGTTTGTTTTCTTTCTGGTTTCCTTTACAAAAACTTTTAAGTTTAACTAGGTACCATCATTGCTGCAATTTATATCAAAGAGTGTTCTGCCTATGTTTTCTTCTAAGAGTTTTATAGTGTCTGGCCTTACATTTAGGTCTTTAATCCATTTTGAGTTTATTTTTGCATATTGTGTTAGAGAACATTCTAATTTCATTCTTTTACATATAGTTGTCCACTTTTCCCAGTACTGCTTATTAAAAAGACTGTCTTTTTCCATTGTATGTTCTTGACTCTTTAAGACTTTAAAAAAATCTTTAATTACTGGAACTTCCATGGTGGTCCAGTGGGGAAGGCTTCACTCTTCCATTGTAGGGAGCATGAGTTTGATCCCTGGTCAGGGGAACAAGACCCCACATATTGGGTGGCATGGCCAAAAATTTGAAAAAAAAATCTTAATTATACTAAAAATATACAGTTCTAACCAGTAAATTTGTTTCTTTTGATATATTTTGAATGAATTTCTCTTGACTCTCATTTCACCTTGTTGGGAAATTATTTTCCTTCTTAAGCATAATTTGAGATCTGAGTTTCCTCCAGATTACAGGAGTGAATATGGGGAAAAAATAAATAAATAAAGCACCAGTTGGGTCTGCAAGCAGAATTGGTTGGCACACTTGGACTTTGTCTTGTCTTCTAAGATCTTGGTAAATGTCCTGGAACTTTTCCTGAGATTTTCCAGAGAGAGAGAGACCTTAGCACATCAGATAGGCTACCCTGTCAGTAGTGGAACATTAAGTCTTAACTATGTCAAAGTGAGTCAGCCAGGTTTAGTTTCCCTTTTGCTGTTTTTCTCACAAGGAGCATTTTTACCCTTCTCAAGCAGTACTTCACTCTCTCAAGAAGAAGATAAGAGGCCAAGTAGAAGGCGGCTGTGTGTTAAGGATTCATTGCATTGGGAGGAGATAGTCAGTGTTTTCAGATGTCATTTCTCACATCTCCCACTCCTCCAGGTTTTGTTCCTTTTCTTCTTGGTCTTGTGTTTGACTAACTTTCTGTTCATTGCTGATGCTAATGAGTTCTGAGTTTTTATGATCCTTCTGTTTTCCCCTTCAGCTCTCCTCCTAGCAGGGAATTGAGAATCATAGCAAATTCTAGCAGCTTTTCCAGATCGTGGTTAGAGGAAGAGAGGTTCGGGATTTGGGTTTTTCAGTAATAGTACTGTCTGCATCTTTGAACAGATTTGCTTATGATTTCTCCCCTTCAGCCAAACTCTGAATTTGGGGGGTGATTTGTGAAATTTCCAGGTCAGGTTTACTTACCTCTCACTGGGATGTTTCTTTGGAGGAAGAAATTGAACTCTGTAGATCCTCAATAAGCTGCGTGGGGCAGATTCTTATAAACTTTCATATTTATTTTGGCTGTTCTCATCTTCCACCTTTGTTTGATTGCCCCTTAGGTCAAAGGGCCACATGGTGGATGGGGTTAGCTGAAACAAAGTTCTATCAGTAAGAAGAAGAGATGATGAACAGGATGGGGTAGATGATCAACAGTGCCTAGCAAAATCTGAAGCTAACTGGTCCCTATCCTTTTATGAAATTATCTCCATTGCTTCTTAGTAGCATCTGCATTTTTGTAATAATATCTTCAGTCTTCTCTTAAAAGTTAAAAGGACTTTGTAAAAGATTTTAAAAATACATTTTTTTCATGTATCAGATAAGATTAAAGAAAAAAAATGAATACTCAGTGCCAGCTAGGATATGAAGGGGGAAAAAGAAAGCAACACCCTTAATATAGAGCTTCTGGGAATGCAAATTAACACAAAGCTTTCTGGAAGTAAACTTGGCAACATGTGTCAGACATTTAAAGTGTGCATGCTTTTTGATTTGAAATAAAGATTTCCCTTACAGATATTTATTGTAAGTGGATGATCATGCATGTGGGCAAAGGAGATGTAAGGATGGTCATTGTAGTATTTAATGCTAAAGAACTTGAAGGTAATAATCAGGGTGAGTTAAAGACATTTTGGTATACGTTTAAAATGTGATTTTATGCAACATTTAACAAGATGCTGTAGACGGTGCAATTATTTGTGATTTGTTGAGCATTTGCTATGTGATTTGCATGTATTATTTCAGTTAATTTAATGAACATTGTGAGTAGGTAATGTAATCACTCCCATTTTAGAAACGAAGATAAAGGATTAGAGATACTCACTTCACCAGAGATAGTTAAGACAAAAACAAGATTTGAGTAAAGAAATGTCTCTTAAAAACTATGTATTAAAATGAAATGAAAAGTTCCATTGAAGTATAATTGATACACAACATACCACATGTATTAAAGTTATATAATTTTGTAAGCTGACATATATAAAACTGTCACCACATTCAAGAGAGTGAACATACCCATCACCTACTGAAGTTTGTGTCCTTTTCGAATCCTTTCCTACTGCTGCCCTCTGTCATATCTGTACTGAATTTCTTTTGTCACTTTTTCAAAAATCATGTGGCCGTACATGTGGGTCTATTTCTGGAAACTATGTTGTTTCATTGATCTATTTTTCTGTTATTTGCACCAGCACCACACTTCCTTGAATACTGCACCTTTATAATAAAATTTGAAGCCAGGTAATGGCAATCTTTCTTCTTTATTCCTCTTTATCAAAGTTGCTCTGGTTCTTTAAACTTCCATATAAATTCTAGAATCAGTTTGTTAATTTCTAAAATAAAGCCCTCTGGTATTTGGAATGTGATTGCATTGAGTCTATAGATCAGTGTGTGGAGAACTGACATGTTAGCAGTGTTGAGTCATCCCATCCATGAATATGATATGCCTCCCCATTTATTTTGGCCTTCTTTAATAAACCCAGCAGTATAGTTCAGTGTACAGGATCTCACATCTTTGTCAGAATTCTCATTAGATATTTTCATAATTTTGATGCTCTGGTAAATGGTATTTTTTTTTTTTTTTGTAAATGGTATTGTGTATTTAGTTTCCAATTATTCTTCAGTGGCATAGAGAAATATAACTGATTTTTTCATATTTACATTATATTCTGCAACCTTGCTCAGCTAACTTATTAGTTTTGGTACCTTTTTGGTGATTCCATTGGATTTTCTACATAGATAATCATGTCATCTGTGAATAAAGACAGTTTTATTTCTTTTCCAAAGTAAGTGTTAATTATTTCTTTTTATTGACTTTTTCCACTGGATAGACTTGCCCGTAGAATGTTGACCAGAAGTGAAGAAAGTAGAAATCCTTGTCTTAATATCAAGAGGGGAAATGTTCAGTCTTACAATTTATACTGTTAAATACCAGTTTTTCATAGATGCCTTTTATCAGGTTGAGGAAGTTGCCTTCTATTGTTAGTTTTCTATGTGTTTTTATCATGAAAAAATTGTTGGATTTGGTCAAATATGTTTCCTGTGTTTATTGAATATGATTGAACATAAAATTATGTTTTTAAAATTTGTTAACATGTCCTATATTTGTTTTTTATTCATGTATAGTTGATTTACAATATCATGTTAGTTTCAGGTGTAGATGATATTTGAATATTTAATCAAGACTACATTCCTTGGGGAAACACTAACCTTCCATAGTATATTATCCATTTTACATATTAGGTCATTTTCCTTGTCTTACTCCAGATGGCTTCATTTGATATGTCTTCAAACACAGAAACCTTTCTTACTGTAATGTCTCATCTGCCAGTAATCCCATCCAGTGCTTATATCATCTCAAGTACTGTAGTTTCCTTCTCTTAAACTTCTTTATGACCCTTTTATGTCTTCAATGTTTGCACTTAACATTTTGAACATGTGGAATGTAGTTAGAATAACTGTTTAAATGTCCTGGCCATTAACTCAAATTCTTATGTCAGTTTTGAGTTCATCTCCATACCTCAGCATTGTTTTAATGTGAATTTCTATTTAGTGAGATTAAGCATTATTTCAGGTGGCTAAGAGTCAGTTCTATGCCTGTCTTATAAATTTTCAGTCCATGTGTTTTTCACATCTTTCTATCAGTTTTGGGATCCTTTGTCTCATTGTTGCTTTTTTTTTTTTTTTTTTTGTCTCATTGTTTTTTAAAGTTATTTATTATTGATATTTGCTGTTTTAGTTGGTAAGTCATGTCCAACTCTTTTGAGATCCCATGGACTATAGCCTGCCAGGCTCCTTCTGTCTGTGGGATTTCCCAGGCAAGAATACCAGAGTGGGTAGCCATTCCCTTCTCCAGGGGATCTTCCTGACACAGGGCTAGAATTCAGGTCTACCTGAGTTGACCACTGAGCCACCAGGGAAACCTAGGAACCTATGACCTATGGCTAAAACTACCACACATTTCCTCCAAGGCCAAGATCTGGAATTAGTAGAGGCCTTTACTAGTGAGCTTAAATGGACAGGACTTACTTACAAATGCTCTTCCAAGGAGCTGGGAGCTTATTATATAGCTTTTCATGAATGCGACACCCCTGCTAGTGTTCCTCCTCATAGGAGTGAGATAAGTGCCATTTCTCCAGGAGATGGAAAGGAGGTAGGATATTCACAGTATCAGCAGTAACATAAGGTGGGAAAAGTGTCTGGTGACTGAGGAACCATACTGAGAAGTGGTTTTCACATGAGGTTCTCATGACTATGTTTAAGCTAAGCCCTTCCCTGGGTTCATTCTAAAGTCTCAGGTTGTGATTTCCTTTAAGAAAACACCATGTACAACTTCCAGCATGGGGATATTTTGCTCTACTCACCTACAGTGGTAAAATTCAAGTCTGAGTATTACACTTTAAATGAACTCAATCTCCTAGACTTGAAACAAGATGAGAGTACCCAGTTGAACAAGTATATTCACTAGAAACTTTGATAGCCTGGAGAGATTTCAATCTGGAAACAGAAAACTGAGGAGAGCTATATGGGCAGGTGGAAAAGGAGTTGCCATAGAAAAGTTCCCTGTTAGGAACCAAGAAGTTCATCATGGTACACAAAAGGAGTTGTAAAAGGTAAGTTCAGTTCAGTTGGGTGATTCAAATTTCCACTTAAATATGGCCACTTTACCTTGAAGGGATTTTAGATAAGACACCTAAATTGGTAGATAATGGTGACAGATGGGAGGGAACAGAATGAACCACTAGTGTAGATGGCCATGGGGAAAGGCATGGAGGAGACATTCTCTCCCTGGCTTGTTTGCCACCAGAATTGAACCAAGGGAGGTAACAGATGGGATGTCACTTTGCGATGAATCTTTAAAGGGTGCTAAAGAAATCCCCTTCATCCAAGCAGATTTTTTTGGCCTCCCCTTCACGTCAGCCCCTCCACCACCAGAACCATGGAGGAGTTGGGAGTAGTGCTTTGAGATGAGTGGTAGGAGGGCTAGCACTGGCTGGAGCAGTAACTTTATGACCAAACAAAGGGTAATGGATTCTCTTTAACTTGGGTGTGTGTGTGTTAGTTACTCAATCGTGTCCAACTCTTTGTGACCCCATAGACTGTAGCCTGCCAGGCTCCTCTGTCCATGGGATTTTCCAGGCAAGAATACTGGAGTTGGGTTGCCATTCCCTTCTCCAGGGGATCTTCCTTGACTTAGGAGGTGTATACATAGGAAGGCTAGGAGACCTGGGAGAGATCACTGCTTGGCTTCAACATGGATGAGGTACCTTGCAAATGAGATGAGACTAGCACACATACTGAACAGCCAGCTATGGCAAAGAACAGTCATCTAGCATGAAACAACCAACCACAAGTGCAGAACAACCACTCAGGACATGAAGGAGAGGATGACCCCCTGTCAATCCAAGTGCAGAGACAGTGCCAATGTCAGATGACCTTACACTTGCTCCATCCAATTCTTGCTCATGGTTCCCCCACCCCAGATGCTTATGCTGTTCATGCCTGGCACCAACCTCCCCCTATCTCCCCCACTCAGCCAGCACTGGATGTGAAGAGCGTCTCCATCCAGCCTCCATCTTCTTCCCCCAAACTAATGTTGTGCTCCCTGTTCCCCAGTGAGGAGAAATGTCCCTGCAAGAGTGTGCAGCCCCAAGATCCCTGAATCATGTATCACCTGTTGAAGAAAACACGAGAGAAACAAGGCCTGTGACATCCGACTGTTCCCTCCAGCTGATGAGAAAAGGGAATCAAAATAAGAGACCACAGCTCCAGCTGGAGCAGAACCAAGACACCCCAGAGAACCCATCCCATCCAAGTAATGCCCTGTGTATCCAGAGGCTTGGACACCAGCAGCCATCTGCTGCATCCCCAGAGGAGCCCGTGGAGAAAGGGCCACCCTTGCAGAGATCAAAGGGTGCGCCAAGAGGGCACACAGGAGCTGATGGTCGAAATCAACAAGATCTGAAGGAGAGACTGTGTGTGCTGTATGTGTGCGTGTGTACCTGCCAGTTCTCTGGCTTGTTGGGGTGAGAGGGAGGGAAGGGCGGGGCAGGTGTGGCAGAGGGGTGGGAGAAGGGTCCTGTGGGGTCAGGTGCCAGACCTGCAGGGCCATATTTAGCCAGACACCGAGGATAAGGATGAGGTGAGGACTCAGAACTAAAGGTAGATTCCTAAATACTTAATCCCATTGGCAGGAAGAAAAGGATTTGGAGTTTCTGCTTCTGTGTGTGTGTGTGTGTGTGTGTGTGTTTGTGGTGGAGGGCCTCCAGATGAGTTGAGATATGATGTGTATGGGAGACAATAGAAGACCCCCCATAAAAGCAGATAAATTACCTCCAGGCCACATAATTCATAGAGGTGTGTGTTACATGTTATCATATGCTATAACCCACTAAAGGCCCTCAGAAAAATTAAAACCCCCAAAACTTCCTCCTATTGAATGTCACCAGCAGCATCCATAAACACTAAAATGATGGTATTTGTAGGCCACAATCCCTACATGAATTAGGGTACTTTCTTGCCTAGAACCTTAGGGAAGACCAGTGGCCAGTGGAGGGTGGAGCAGTCGGAGGGTGCAGGTGATAATGACAAGACTTGTCTACTGAGAATTTTGATCATTTAAAAATTTTTAATTAATCTAGTATTTTATTGAAGTCTAGCTGATTTAAAATATGTTAATTTCTTCTGTATAGCATAGTGACTCAGTTCTGCACATATATACATTTGTTTTCATATTCTTTTCTGTTATGGTTTATCACAAGATATTAAATATACTTCCCTGTGCTATATATTCAGATCTTGTTTATCTTTACAAGAATTTTTAAAAGAAAATAAAATCAATTTAAACCTAGTCCTGTTTTTATTATCTTCTCTGTGTGCCAACACATCTAAATAATGCCAGTTATTAAATATTCAACTGTCTCCAAAAATCTTTTTTGGTGTGGTATTCGAGGTTTTGACATGAAGTATAGAGGACTGAATTAATCATATTCCTTGAATTAATCGTTCAGGTCTCTCTGCTGTTTATTTACTCATTTATTCTCCTTTGTTTCCACTCCCCAGCTTCATTCTACTTTTCCTCACAGTTAGTCATTCTAATCAATTTTATGCACATCCTCCCTCTTGCTTGAGTATTAATAAAATGCACATTATGCTTCAACGGCATGCATTTTAAGTTTATCTGTTATATATCACTGTTCTTAATATTTCACTCAGAAGTATTTTTAAGACTTACCCATGTTTCTATTTGTATGTCTACTCTGTTTCTTTTTTCTATTATTTTAAAAAATTAATTAATTTATTTTAATTGGAGGCTAATTACTTTACAGTATGGTAGTGGTTTTTGCCATACATTGACATGAATCAGCCATGGGTGTACATGTGTTCCCCATCCTGAACCCCCCTCCCACCTCCCTCCCATCCCATCCCTCAGGGTCATCCCAGTGCACCAGCCCTGAGCGCCCTGTCTCATGCATCGAACCTGGACTGGTGATCTATTTCACATATGATAATATACATGATTCAATGCTTTTCTCTCAAATCATCCCACCCTCGCCTTCTCCCACAGAATCCAAAAGTCTGTTTTTACATATGTGTCTCTTTTGCTGTCTTGCATATAGGGTCATTGTTACCATCTTTCTAAATTCTATCTACTCTGTTTCTTATCTTGAAATTTAATATTTCAGAATTTTTTTTTTACTGTATACACTTCAGAAAGATACTTAGACTTGTAATTTTACACAGAATATTTTTACTGACTTAATCAAATAGTGAATGTCTTAATTGCTTACCAAGTGATATTTTAGATTTTTAATTGAAATTCAACTTAATATCTTGATAATACCAATGAAAAAATTAAACATTTGTTAAAATGATAATAAATTAAAGTAGCGTCATCATTCACATGGCTTTTTCATGTTTGATTTAATTACATTGGAATGAGTTTTATCTGTTGAATAATTATTGCATTGCAACTAACACTTTCTGAAAAAAAAATAATTGAGCTTGAGGCAGTTATCGGGCCTGATTAGTCAGAAAGGATATTGGTGATTCTTTCAGATTTTGTGCTGGGGTAATAGATGATTAATTTCTCTCCATATCTATAGGACATCAGGTGAATGGGACACCTAGCTGAAAGACAAACCTAACCTATTTACTTTACTGGATTTGAGATAGAAAAATAGTGGCTTTCATCTCCTGATCCTAGTTCTCTTCATAAATGACTGGAAGGGTGATCCTGCATCATGGCTTGGTGATTTGTTCTTGTGAGTTCGCTGCCTGGGTGAGAAAGAGTAATCAGGCACAGCGCCACTCAGTTCAGTGATGTTGGATGTGTTGCTTCTCTGTTTTGGGGGGAACGCTGTCAGGAGTGAGTCATAAGGCATATTAGATGAGTCAGAAGTAGAAGGTTCAGCTTTGTCTTGCTAAGAGTGTTGTTTTTTTTTTTTTTAGGGGGGGAACATTGGTTGTGACTAATTCCTAGGTGATAGTCTTTTAAAGTTTCTTCTTGTTTCTCAACAGGCAAAAAGTAGCTCAGAAAAAAAAAAAAAAACAACACTACTGAAATGTTGTGAAGTAATTGGCCTCCAACTAATAAAATAAAATTAAAAAAAAAAAAAACAACAACACTAAAACACTCCCTCCACACACATGGACGCACACACATAAATATGTGGGGAGAAAGGAAGCCATGTATCTATTCATGTGAGACTCCTCCTCATCTCTGAGTGTTCAGTGCTGCTGTGAAGATGCAGTCTTAATGGGACCAACATGCTCGAGTATATGTTTGCAGGAATTGGAAAAAACAATTTTTGACCATGTCTATAATCACTTGCTAGTTTGCATGTTCCATGTGTTTGGATTTTCATATCACAGGTTTTTGTAGAGTGAGGCACTTCTACACTCCATCATAGGAAAAGAAAGAACACCTAAACAGACATATTACTGAGCCAAGTCTGTTTGCCTCTGAATTTCCAAGCACTGACTCTAGTAGCATATGCTACATTCTTACACACACGCACACACATGCATATGAATGGGTGGATTTAGCTATTGATAGCTACTGCAAATATTTAAGTAACTGTGTCCCAAATTTTTAACATTCAAGAAAGTTAATGCTAATTTTGAAAAGGAGACAATGCAAGTCAAATAGGATAAATCTGAACAAAGACCCTGGCACACCAGGGGCTGGAAGTGTTTGTTGTATTAAAAGATGGCCTTGGCTTTGCCAAGCTCATCACTCAGGACTCCTGGAGAAATTGTAGCTGTTTTAAGACTTCACAAATCCCTGTATCTACAAATTAGACATAGTAGTCCATCACACATTTGTATTTTGGTGCAAATTAGTTTAGCAAGAATTGAGTGTATAGGCATCTTTCAGACATACTGTGGATTCAGTTCCAGATCAGTGCAATAAAGTAAATATCACAAAGCAGGTCACACCATTTTTTGGTTTTTCACTGCATATAAAAGTTATGTTTACATTATACTGTACTTTTCTAAGTATGCAATAGCATATTTAAAAAAGCAATGTACACACTTTAATTAAAAAAAATACTTCATTGCTAAAAATGATAACCATCATCTGAGCCTTCAGCAGGCTGTGATTTTTTTCACTGATGGAGGGTTTGAAACATTGTGAGAATTACCAAAATGTGATACAGGCACAAAGCAAGTAATTGCTGTTGAAATAATGGCACCAGTAGACTTGTTCCATGAGGGCTTGCCACAAACCTTCAGTTTGTTCTAAAACAAATGTGAAGCACAGTAAAACAAGATATGCCTGTATAAGGGATGTAAGAAACTGCAGATCATCTCATTCACCTATCTTATTTAACAGATAAGGAAGCTGAAGCCCTAGGAAAGGATGAAGCTTACCCTCGGTCACACAGTGAGTTAGAATGAGATCTCCAGGGGATTGCCTGGCTGTCCAGTGGTCAGAACTCTGCTTTTATTGCCAAGGGTTTAATCCTTAGTCAGGGAACTAAGATCCCACAAGCCATGCAGTTGTGACCAAAATAAAAGAATGAGATGTCCAGAGTTAATAGGTGTCCATGGAGTAGATCTCCATGTAAAACTGGCCTAGTTCTGTCCAAGTAGGCAAAGTTGGCATCCTCAAGATGTCCTTGCTGTCCCACTGATTTGTTGAAACTTCAGATGAACTTTCTGGTTAAAGGCAAATAAAGTAGTTCATTGATGGTATGTAGCTCTTTGAAAGCAGTTTCGGTCAACCCAGGATATATGGTAGACTCCAAATTCATCAAAGGCATTTTAGGATGAGATACACTATAAAAACCAGGAAGGAGCTTAATCATCATTCCTCAAAATCAATTATTTATACATTAAAGACATCCCCAAATCTCTATTACATTGTGTGAGTCTATAATACTGTAGAGATTCAGGAGTATTATTAACATGAGAGAGAGGGAGGGGGAGGGACAGAAATAAGGAATTCATATTATATAAAACTAGTTTTAGTTGGTATTAAAATCTAGAGACAGTTAAATTCTGAAAATAATTTGTCTCTGTCAGTCTATGCTGTTGCAGTTAATTGAGTCCATAGGTAGAATTTTATGAAAAAAATGTCACCTCGATTAAAAACTAATCTACTTTTTTTAACAGCATAATATTTCTTTATATTCTCAGAACTGGATTAGAATTTTCAAGCCTCATTCAATTTTTTAAAACCACTAAGATAATAAAGTTAACATATGATACAGTATTGTTAACTAAAGTACAGATTTTGCTCAAATTTCACAAAATTGTATTCTAGTGTCCATACTTGTATTCATATCTTATTCAAGAATCTATATTGTGTTAGTTGCATTGAGCAGCTTCAGCTGCATACAATAAGTTCTGGTAAATTCTCTTTTCATTTTTATCCTATTACAAACACTTTCTAATTTTCCTTGTTATGGTTTCTTATATACACCAGTCATTTAAAAGTGAACATTTAATTTCCAAATACATGGGTTTTTAAAATTATCTTTGATATTTATTTCTCATTTTGACATTAACTTCTCATTTAAATGCTTTCTTCTCTGCAATCACCTTCCTTGGTTTTTCAGTCTTCTAACTTTATTGAGGCTTTCAATGACTAAATCAAGGATCTCTCTTTGTAAATGTCACATTGCACTTGAAAATATATAGGTTATTTTCAAATACCTTTTGATAGTGATTTCTAACATGATTCCACAATGATAAGAGGACAGACTATGAATTCAGTACCTTTAGACCATGACATTTTTGCACCTTGTTTTATGTCCCTGGATATGTTCCAGTGTCTCCTAGTTTATAGACTGTGGGAACTTGAATATAATTTGTATTCTACTTTTGTGTGAAAATTGTATAAATCTTAAGTATGTTGAACTGGCTTTTCAGGTCTACTGTATCCTTCTTCTTTATTAGTTTCTGAGAGTTTGATATCAAAACTCCAGCTAAAAATCTTAATTTATTAAAAAAAACACCTGTAATATGTAGTAGAACTATATGTAACCTTGCTCTGTATTTTTCAAGTCTCCTGTAAACGTGTTATGCTTTCATAATGAAAAAAAAAACACCTCAATCTACTTTTGTCACCATACAGAGAAATAATAAGATAATGAAGAATATAGCTCACTTTTTAAAATGTCTTATTTTTCAGTTATAAAATTAATGTATTTTCAGTGAAGAAGAGACAGAAAAGTCATAAAAATAAATAGATTTCCTAATCTCATCATCCAGAGCCATCTTCTATTAACTTTTTGGTTCTTGCAGACCTTTAACAAAATATTTAAATACACTCACAAATGTGCTTTTACTTTCATAGGAAATTCTCATATAATATACACATATACTTTAATAACCTGCTTTTTAAAATTTCAATATACTAAATACATTTCAATGCTTGAATTGCATCATCATTATAATGGTTCTACAGTATTTCATAGAAGATATATGATGGATATATATATTGATGGATATATATATTATATGGATATATATATATGGATATATATATATATATATATATATGATGGATATATATATTGAAGGATATATCCTTCAATCTGCCATTGAAGGATATTAGATTGGTTGCATTTTTTCCAGTATCATGGACGACATGGTAAATAGAATTTTCATAAATCTATATGCAATTACGTGGTTATAAGATGCTTTTTCTTAGGATAAAGTCCTTGAAGAGGAGTTTGTGGGTCAAAGGGCCTCAATTAAGGACTTCGAAATTATATTAGTTTGACCTTCAGATAATGTCATATCTGTTTAGGTATGTTCTGTTTTTGCTCCAGTGAAAAGTGAGTGTATGACTGTATTGATTTCCCATACCCTTGCCAGCTATTAGCATTAATTTTTGAAACTTTCCATCTCAGGGAGAAAACCTCTCATGGATATTTTCCTAAGCATTTATTTGATTATCAGTTGAAGTAGAAGTCGCTGAGATTACCAGTTAGACAAATTTTCTTGAACACATTGGCCATTGAAGTTTCTCTTTAGGCTTTGCCCTTTTTTTTTTAAATAAAGTAAATTGTTGCATCAATGTTGCATTAATTTCTGCTATACAGCAGAATGATTCAGTTATGTGTGTGTGTTAGTTGCTCAGTCATGTTTGACTCTTTGAGACCCCATGGACTGTAGTTCTCTGGGTTCCTCTTCCCATGGGGTTCTCTAGGCAAGAATTCTGGACTGGGTTTCCATTCCCATCTCCAGGGGATCTTCCCAACCCAGGGCTCGAATCCGGGTCTCCTGCATTGCAGGCAGATTCTTTACCATCTGGGCCACCAGGGAAGCCCCAAAATGAATGGGATTAGTGCCCTCATCAAAGTGACCCCAGAGAGCTCCCTCATCCCTTCCCCTTGGTGGTGGTGGTGGTGGTGATTTAGTGGTTGTTTAGTTGCTAAATTGTGTCTGACTCTTGCAACTCTATGGATTGTAGCCCACTAGGCTCCTCTGTTCATGGGATTTCCCATGCAGGAATACTGGAGTGGTTAGCTATTCCCTTCTCCAGGGCATCTTCACCTCCGAGGGATTGAACCTGGATCTCATGCCCTGCAGGCAGTCTCTTGCATTGCAGGCAGATTCTTTATCAACTGAGCCACCAGGGAAGCCAGTTATACATACACCTATATTCTTTTTCATATTCTTTTCTATTATGGTTTATAACAGGATATTGAAAATCATTTCCTGGGCTATACAATAGGTTCTTATTTATCAGTTTTCTATATAGTGGTATATTTCTGCAAATTGCAAACTCCTAATTTACCCCTCATCCACCCACTTTCCCCTTTGGTAGCCATAAGTTTGTTTTGTATGTATGTGAATCTGTATCTATTTGGTAAATAAGTTCATTTGTAGCATGTTTTAGCTTCCACATAAAAATGATATCATATGATAGTTGTCCTACTTCAGTCAGTATGATAATCTCTAGGTCCATCCATGTTGCTGCAAATTGGACTTTGCCCATTTTTCTATATCACATTTATCTTTTTTGTCAAACATTTGATTACATGCTTACTAGATACCAGGCACTGTGCAAAATACTTTGCTATCTAATTTAAGACTTTAAAAGACACCAGGGGGTAAGTAGACAGTGCTACGATTCAGTTTTATAGATGACAAACATGAGGGTGTGTCATTTGCTCAAGATCTTGTAGTTGGTAAGTGGCAGACACATGGTGCTAAACCAAATCTGTTTGCCTTGCACTTAACTACGACACCAACCTCTTCTATACAAACATTGGAATTATTTTGCAGCCAGGTCTTTTCCTTTCTGGTTTCTGGTCCAGGTGTTATTTTTAGCAAAGCCTTTTCCCCCATGTAAAATAGGAAAGAACACCATCTGTCTCGAGTGAAAGGGCAGGTAATAAAGTGAGAGGTTGGAGGAACGTGGAGGACATTTGAAATGGCAGCAGTAGATACCCTCTCATGAGACTGTGCTTCCAAGTTTCTGCCACTTCTGGCTTGAAGAGTCCCATTTCTATTGGTTACCATTGAACGCTCTGGCTCCACTGACTCTCCTGGCTTCTTTTATTACCATTTAGACAATCTTTTAAGAAGTATTTTTCATGTTAAAAAAAAAAAATCCCCTCTCAACATCAGATTCTTTCCAACCTTAGCCCTATCTTACTCCTCACTTATTAAAGTGAATCTTCTTAAATTTTGAGTACCTTTTCAACTTCCTTTTCTTATTCATATCTCAACCCACTCCTACCTGGTTCATCATTTGTCTGAAAATGTTCTCAACTGTTCTTCAGTAACCAGAGAATTCCCAACTCTTTTCTCAGCCCATATTTACCTTGCACACTTGAATGTGGGCTTAGTTTTGAAAATCTCTTTGCTTGGATTTTGTGACAGCACACTCTCTTGGTTTTCCTTGGGCATTGCAGACTGGTCCAAGTCTTTTTTGGTCTCTTTCGCAAAAGTTGACTGATTGGAAAAGCCCATGATGCTGGGAAAGATTGAAGGCCAAAGAGGAAGTGGGCAGCAGAGGATAAGATGGTTAGATAGCTTCACTGACTCAATGGACATGAATTTGAACAATGTTTGGGAGTTGGTGAAGGACGAGGAAGCCTGGCATGCTGCAATTCATGGGTCACAAAGAGTTGGACATGACTGAGGAACTGAACAACAACTGCTTTAATATTTATATATCGGAACTTCAGGCTTCTCTTGTATGCTCTCTTCTTGTCCCAGTATACACAGCACTTCCTGGGTGGTCTTAGACACTCCCAGTGCTCAAATGAGCAATGTTCTCATGAATTACAAAGTTGTATTTCCAGCTCAGATCAGCCTCTGAACTCCATAGTAACATGGGTAACAGGATACCAGGCATCACTACTCAGATATTTTGTTGTTGTTCAGTCACTATGTCATGTCCCACTCTTTGCTGTTTTATGTACACCTAATCTCAACATGTTTAAAATAGAACTCATATTCACCTTCACATCTGTTCCTTTTCATTTTTCTCTCCTGTCCCATCCCCCCAATTTCCCAGGGCAGAAATCTGGGATCATTTTTTCCTTTTTTTTTTTTTTTTTGCCTGCTCCTAATCCTTTTAAATAGATCTAAATTTATATCTATCACTTCTCAGCTCTTTTTGTCTTAGCTTCTACAATCTCTTGTTGGATTAGTGCCATCTGCTAACTGTCCTTCTTGTATACAATCTTTACTCCATCAAACCATTTTAACATTATTGCAAGAGGTAATGTTCTAAAGTGAATGTTTGATCATGTTATTGCCCATTCTCCCCATGAAAAACTCTAAGCCCCTTGATACAATAGCAGCCACACGTCCAGAAACCACATACAGAAAACAAGTGTTTTTACAGTTATAGAAGGGGATTATGGTGATAAACATGCTCAGAATCAGGAGTTAGTGAACTCATCTTAAAACTGATTTTGTATGGTACTTTGCAACACTTACAAAATCAATTTTAAGATGACTTTGCAACACTTGGGCTTCCATGATACCTCAGTTGGTAAAGAATCTGCCTGCAATGCAGGAGACTCTGGTTCAATTCCTGGGTTGGAAGATCTGCTGGAGAAGGGATAGGCTACCCACTCCAGTATTCTTGGGCTTCCCTTGTGGCTCAGCTGGTAAAGAATCTGCCTGCAATGTGGGAGACCTGGGTTCAATATCTGGATTAGGAAGATCCCCTGGAGAAGGGAACAGCTACTCACTCCAGCATTCTAGCCTGGAGAATTCCAAGGACTGTATAGTCCATGGGGTCACAAAGAGTCAGACACAATTAAGTGACTTTCACACTTTTAAACTTTGAGAAAATGTCAACTTTCCATACCAAATACTGGGAAGATGCCTAACAATATATTGCTGAAAATGTTGCCCCTCTTCCAAGCCACCCTTTGGATATATTGCTTAAGACATGACCCAACATGACTGGCACCTCTTTAAAATGAATTTCACTTCAACACACTCATTCCTGGTCTTCTCAGGTGTTATAATAGTAAAGAATCTGCCTGCCAATGCAGGAGATGCAAATGATGTGGGTTCAATTCCTGGGTCAGGAAGATCCCCTGGAGGAGGAAATGGCAGCCCTCTCTAGTTTTCTTGCCTGGATAATTCCAAAGACAAAGGAGCCTGGGGGGCTACATGGGTCTGCAAAGAGTCAGGCACAACTGAATGAATGAGCACACACATCCCTGCTCAGTTTTCAGTCACCTTTTAAACTAGCTAGTCGAAGCCTATTGAATATGTACTATGTGCTAAAAATTATGTTAGGTATTCAGGATGTAAATGAATGAACAGGACGTAGTCTGGGACCTCATGGAGTTTCAGTGTATCAGAGCAGATAGGCATAAAAGTATTCTAGTATTAATAACATAATTACTTAAACTTGTAAAAAGAAACTATTGGAGTACAGTAGAATCTAGCTCAGGGTTTCTCAGCCTTGTACTGTTGGTGTTTTGGGTCAAATAGCTCTTTGTTTGGGGGCCAGTTCAGCACATGGTAGGGTGTTCAGCAGCATTCACTAGATGCCTGGAGCACCTGCCACCCATTTATGATAATCAAAAATGTCTACAGATGCTGTCCAGTGTCCCTGGAGAGGGAGAGGCGGGGATTACTCCCAGTTGACAATCACTGTTCTATACCAAGGTTAACATTGATTGATTGATTTAGAAGTCAAGGATCTAATTTTCTCCAGCAGGCCACTTTTTTTTTCTTAACTCAAAATCTGTGCACGCACAGTTTCCTCTTCTAGAACACTCCATTCCTTCCTTGATTGAGTCAACCCAACATCTGGCATTCCAGCACTTTCACTCTGGGGTGGTTGCCTCTCAAGGTTCTCATAGCACCCAAGTCATTTCCCATCTTGTACAAATGATACTTTATTATAATTGCCTTGTTTATGTGTCCTTACCCTTGGCTAGTGTCTGAGCTTCATGAGGATAGCCCCTGTCTTACTCTTCACTGTATCGAAAAAGTTTAGACTTACTTGGCACAAAAATTGCTGGTCAGAATATCCCTGTTGAACTGATAATTATATGGATGAAAGGATAACAGGGAATAAAGTGGTTGGCCAGGATTGAATAACAACAATTTGTTGTGCTGATTTTTCACAATCATTTTTGTAAGACACCAAATGTCAACATACAAAATCACCTCTGAAGTACTAGGCAAAGTGATCAACAGACTCTGGCTCTTCCTCATTGTTGACTCTTGATCCACCTTTTTTCCTTTTCTTAAATTCTGATTCCATACATTCTTGTTTCTGACTACCAGTGTGAAGATAGGAAATAGTGTAAGAATTAGAAATTGACTGATGGTATCTACTTCCCAGATTATTTGGTAATTGAGAAAGATATATAGATATAGATACAGATAGAGAGATATAGATATATCTTGCAGCTGTGGCAAAATGTTATCACCTAAAAGGTCTGGAGCAGGCCTCGTGGCTGGAACACTCAATAAGACTCCAGTGCAGCAGAACTGTTGGGACAGAGATTCCCACTTAGAGCTATGGGGCAATGCTACCACCACGGTGGGCTTGGAAGATGGGACACTGAGCCAAGAGTATTATTCTCAATATTTTGGATGCCATGGTTATTTGTCTCCCTAGGTTTTAGACCTGACACATTTTTCCTTCAATTTATTCATTTTCATAATAGGCATGTGTATTGTATACCTGTCCTAATACTGTAGTTTGCAAGCACATAACTTGTGTGATTTCACAGTTACGCAGATAGGAGGGATTTTGTCTCAGGATGAATTTTACCTTGAATCTCACTCATACCCAATATAGATGATGTTAAGGTGAGACTTTGAATTTTAGATGTTAGAGTTGATGCTGGAATGAATTAAGACTCCTTAGGCTGTTGGATGTGAGAAGAAAATGAATTTCTGGGGGGCAGGGACAGAATGTATGGACAGAACTATGTCCCCCTAAATTTCATATATTTGAGATCCTAGCCACCCACGTAATGGTATTTGGAGATGGGGTCTTTGGGAATTGATTCAATTTAGATGAGATCATAAGGATGGGGGTCTAACCTGATAGAAAGGGTGGCTCTGTAGAAGATCTCTGTCTCTCCGCCTCTTTGTGTGCATACACTAAGGAAAGGCCATGGGAGCACACAGTGAGAAGATAACCATCTGTAACCCAGGAAGACATCCCTCACCAGGACCAGCTCCTGCTAGCACCTGATCTTATTAGACTTCTGGCCTCCAGACATGGAAGAAAATAAATGTCTGTTTTAAAAGTCTGTTGTATTTTGTTGTAGCAGCCTGAACTGATTAAGACAACTTCACACTAAAGACTCTGGCTTTTTCTCAAAAGTTCATCTACCTCCCTGGTGATGTCCTCTAATCGAAACCTTCATGCTTTCCCTCCAAGTACATAGACTTTTTTTACCCATTTATTTTTATAAGTTGGAGGCTAATTACTTTACAGAAAAATATTTATATATAAGCCAGAAGCCTATGACTCTTTCCTCGAAGTGTGAAAGCAGTCAATGCCTCTGGAGTTATAATGCTTGTAAACTCAGTATTACCTCCTATGCACCAGGTATCCCTGCTCTGGGCTTTAAAGAATTGACAGGGTTGTGTTAGTTACACCACTATTCTCCCAGGTGTCTGAGCTTGAATATGCCATTATGTTTGCCTCATCTCTCAAAAGCCCCCCCACAACTATTTTTCTTCTCCAAATGTTCTGTATTGTATCTCTTTTTATTGAGATGCAGAGTTCCAAGATATGTTACTGTGTTTCATCAATTCTGAGAGACACTGCTAGTTTATGTACCACTACAGAAGTAAAAACACCCAGTTAAGTTGTGATGCAACATTAATTGTAAAATGCATCCCAATTACAGGGATGTTAAAATGTGAAAAATGTGCATCACAGAATCAGTAAAATGAAGCAAGTGGAAAAATCAAGAACACTACACTATATAGAGCATGATACCTATATCAATCAGATCCCAGCAGGAAACTGATGATCCACCAAAATTAGGGTAATGTGAAGAAGGTTTATTTATAAAGCAGTTAATTACAAAGATGTGGGTGGGTCATGGGGTAGCTATAAGGAATAGTGTAGGAGCCTGCATCTCCTGGCAGTAGAGCTGGTTCCACTCCCAGGGCCACAGTGATGAGAAAAGGAAAAATTTAGCAGAAATGGGGAGGAGAGTGAATCATGTGAAGCACATTGTTTTGAGAGGAGAATTTCCTTCAGTCGAGAGACATTGCAAGTGTGAAGCACCTCTGTGAGTTGGGAGCAGAAAGATAGCTATTCTACATAACTTGCCTTCCTCCTTCCTAACCTTCTGCCAGAGTCTCCCACTGGCCTAACCCAGTTGAAAGCCAGAGGGCAAGAGACCAAGTGTGATGTAATCCATACATTTCAGTCTCAGGAAAAGAGCAGGGTGGAAGAGAAAAAGAAAGTGAATATATTAGGACAAAAGGCACATATGAGGCAATATGTACATGTTATATGTATAATGAAAGGAAAACATGCATGTTTGTGTACATACATATTTACATTTTTGTTCTAGAAAGAAACCAGAAAATTTAACATGACTATAAGGAAACATGGGATTCAGGTGATTAGGATTGGGAACTTTTACTTTTTATATCTTAAACTTCTAGTCAATGTGAATTTTTTTTAATAATAACTATGGTTTCTATATTTTATAATAACTATTTTGCAATGACAAAGAATATTCGAATTACAGCACAATAGAACTCATTTCACATGCTAACAAAGTAATGCTCAAAACTCTCCAAGCCAGGCTTCAACAGTACATGAACTGAGAATTCCCACATGTTCAAACGGGATTTAGAAAAGGTAGGAGAAACAGAGATCAAATTGCCAACATCCGTTGCATCATAGAAAAAGCAAGAGAATTTCAGAAAAGCATCTACTTCTTAGGCATTGAATACACTAAAGATTTTGTGTGGATCACAACAGTTCAGTCCAGTTCAGTCTCTCAGTTGTGTCTGACACTTTGCGACGCCATGGACTGCAGCACACCAGGCTTCCCTGTCCATCACCAACTCCTGGAGCTTGCTCAAACTCATGTTCATTGAGGTAGTGATGCCATCCAACCATCTCATCCTCTGTTGTCCCTTTCTCCTCCTACCTTCAATCTTTCCCAGCATCCGCGTCTTTTCCAATGAGCCCGTTCTTCACATAAGGTGGCCAAAGGATTGGAGTTTCAGCTTCAACATCAGTCTTTCCAATGAAAATTCAGGACTGATTTCCTTTAGGATTGACTGGATTGGTCTCTTTGCACTGCAAGTGACTCTCAAGAGTCTTCTTCAACACCAGGGTTTAAAAGCATCAGTTCTTTGCTGCTCAGCATTCTTTATGATCCAACTCTCACATCCATACATGACTACTGGAACAACCATAGCTTTAACTAGATGGCCCTTTATTGGCAAAGTAATGTCTCTGCTTTTTAATATGCTGTCTAGGTTGATAGTAGCTTTTCTTCTAGGAAGCAAGGGACTTTTAATTTCATGGCTATAGTCACCATCTGCAGTGATTTTGTAGCACCCCCAAATAAAGTCTCTCACTGTTTCCATTGTTTCCCCATCTATTTGCCATGAAGTGATGAGACCAGATGTCGTGAATTTAGTTTTCTGATGTTGAGTTTTAAGCCAACTTTTTCACTTCCCTCTTTCACTTTAATCAAGAGGCTCTTTAGTTCTTCTTCACTTTCTGCCATAAGGGTGGTATCATCTGCATATGTGAGATTATTGATATTTACCCAGTAATCTTGATTCCAGCTTGTACTTCATCCAGTCTAGCACTTCCATGATGTACTCTACATGTAAGTTAAATAAGCAGGGTGACATTATACAGCCTTGATGTACTCCTTTCTTGATTTGGAACCAGTCTGTTGTTTCATGTACAGTTCTAAATGTTGCTTCTTGACCTACAGGTTCCTCAGAAGGCAGATAAGGTATTCTGGTATTCCCATCTCTTGAAGAATTTTCCACAGTTTGTTGTGATCCACACAGTCAAAGGCTTTGGTGTAGTCAATAAAACATAAGTAGATGTTTTTCTGGAACTCTCTTGCTTTTTTGATGATCCAGTGGATGTTGGCTATTTGATCTCTGGTTCCTCTGCCTTTTTAAAATCCAGTTTGAACATCTGAAAATTCATATTTCATGCACTGTTGAAACCTGGCTTGGAGAATTTTGAGCATTACTTTGCTAGCATGTGAGATGAGCAAAATTGTGTGGTAGTTTGAACATTCTTTGGCAATTCCTTTCTTTGGGATTGGAATGAAGACTGACCTTTTCCAGTCCTGTGGCCACTGCTGAGTTTTCCAGATTTGCTGGCATACTGAGTGCAGCACTTTCAGAGCATCATCTTTTAGGTTTTGAAAAGGCTCAACTGGAATCTCATTATGTCCACTAGCTTCTAAGACCCACTTAACTTTGCCTTCCAAGACGTCTGGCTGTAGATGAGTAATCACACCATCATGGTTATCTGGGGTCACAACAAACTGTGGAAAATTCTTAAAGGGTTGGAAATATCAGGCCACCTTACATGCCTCCTGAGAAACCAGTATGCAGGTCAGAAAACAACAGTTAAAACCGGACATGGAACAATGGACAGGTTCCAAATTGGGAAAGGAGTATGTCAAGGCTGTATATTGTCACCCTGTTTATTTAACTTCTATGCAGAGTACATCATGGGAAATGCTGGGCTGGATAAAACACAAGCTGGAATCAAGATTGTCAGGAGAAATATCAATAACCTCAAATAAGTAGGTAACATCACCCTTATGGCAGAAAGCAAAGAGGGACTAAGGAGTCTCTTGATGTAGTGGAAGAGGAGAGTGAAAAAGCTGGCTTAAAACTCAATGTTCATAAAGCTAAGATCATGGCAACCAATTCCATCACTTCATGGCAACCAGATGGGGAAACAGTGGAAACAGTGAGAGACTTTATTTTTTTTTTTGGGGGGGGAGCTTCAAAATCACTGCAAATGGTGACTGCAGCCTTGAAATTAAAAGATGCTTGCTTCTTGGATGCTTTGATCCTTTTGAACTGTAGTGTTAGAGAAGACTCTTGAGAGTCTCTTGAACTGCAAGGAGATCAAACTAGTCAATCCTAAAGGAAATCGCTCCTGAATATTCACTGGAAGGGCTGATGCTGAAGCTGAAACTCCAATAATTTGGCCACCTGATGTGAAGAACTGAATCACCAGCAAGGACCCTGATCCTGGAAAAGATCGAAGGCAGAAGGAGAAGGGGATAACAGAGGATGAGATGGTTGGATGGCATCAGCAACTCTATGGAAATGATTTTGAGCAAGCTCTGGGAGCTGTTGATGGACAGGGAGGTGGGGTGTGCTAAAGTCCATTGGGTCACAAAGAGCCCCAAACAGGATATGACTGAAGAACTGAACTGAACTGAACTGAATTCCTTCCTTCAAAGTAAAGCTATTACCATCCTAGACAGTATATTACAAAGCAGAGACGTTACTCTGGTGACAAAAGTCTGTCTAGTCAACACTATGGTTTTTCCAATAGTCATATATGGATGTGAGAGTTGGACCATAAAGAAAGCTGAGTGCTGAAGAACTCAATCACCAGAAAGGACCCTGATGCTGGGAAAGATTGAAGGCAGGTGGACAAGGGGAAAACAGAGGATGAGATGGTTGGATGGCATTGCCGACTCAGTGGACCTGAGTTTGAGCAAGCTCTGGGAGTTAGTGGTGGACAGGGAACCCTGGTGTGCTGCAGTCCATGGAGTCACAAAGAATCAGACATCACTGGGCATCTGAATTGTATTGCTTCTTTGGACTACCCTGGTGCCTCAATTGGTAAAGAATATGTCCATAATACAGGAGATATGGGTTCAATCCCTGGGTTTGGAATGTCCTCTGGAGGAGGAAATAGCAACACACTCCAGTATTCTTGCCAAAGAAATCCCATGGACAGAGAGGCCTGGTGGGCTACAGTTCTTGGGGTCACAAAGAGTTGGACACAACTGAGCAACTAAACCACCACCACCCATGCTTCTCTATTAAAAGAAAAAAAGAAAAAGAAAATTAACACCGCAGTTATATTTCTTTGCATTACCAGTGTCATAACCCTAGTCTAGAAGTTAATGTCCTCATACCTCAGGTATTAACACTGTCTCTCATCTGGCACCTTCATCTTAATTTGCTTTTTCTAACTACTTTTGAATACAATTGCAGGAATTGTTTCCTCATCCACTGGTTAATTAAAATGTTATTGAGGAACAGCATATATTTGGTATATTCTAGAAGCCGAGGATCCTCTGGTGAGGAAACAAAGATTGATTATCTTTCTGATACACGCCAGTAAGAAAGACAGTGGCTAGTTTTTTTCAAATCACATAGACAGGTATTCACTTTCAACCTTAATGATGACAAGGGAAACATTTCTGAGGGAGTGATAATTGAGGTAAAATATGAAGGGTGAGTAAGGTTGGAATTCAGGAAAGTTGTGGAGGCTGAGGAGGGAATACTTCTCCAGGTAGGTGGAATAATTTATACAATTCTCTGTGGTATAAGTGCACCTGGCATTTAAAAAAAAAAAAATGAAGGAAAGCTGTGCGGCTTAAGCATTGACTTGAAAAGAAGCTTGCTGAGCATTTTGTGGATGATATGTTTTGGGGCCAGTCCACATATGCTTTTAAAGTCAATTGCAAGGATTTTTTTAAATTTGTTTTAAGACCAATGGGAATTCTTTGAAATATTTTTCTGAAACCTGACTTTTGTTATATTGGTGGTTCAGTATACACTCTCTAAGTCTCTCTAGATAACATTTATTCTTAAGTCTCCCTTTACAATTATCTATAATCTGGCTCCACTGACAAGTGGCAACAGATGGCTCACTAATCTCCTATATGGCTTTGTTCTAATTCAGGGCATATTGAGCACCTACCCACTGTGTGCCATGGACTGTTCTGGGCACTTAGTGTACATCAGTGAGAGCACCAAAGATCGCTGGTACCATGGGGCTTGCAGTCTAACCACACTTGAGTCAGTTTTATGTGCGTACTGCAGCACAGCATGGGTTTCCCTCATAGCTCAGTTGGTAAAGAATCCACCTGCAATGCAGGAGACCCAAGTTCGATTCCTGGGTCAGGGAGATCTGCTGGAGAAGGGATAGGCTACCTACTCCAATATTCTTGGGCTTCCCTTTGGGCTCAGCTGGTAAAGAATCTGCCTGCAATGTGGGAGACCTGGGTTCGATCCCTGGGTTGGGAAGATCCCCTGGAGAAGGGAAAGGCTACCCACTCCGGTATTCTGGCCTGGAGAATTCCATGGGCTGTATAGTCCATGGGGTTGCAAGGACTCAGACACGATTGAGCAATACTGTCATAACCTGTGCAGTTTGAGAATAGGAAAGCCAAAAGTGACTTTAAAAGTTTCTAGTTGTATGGGACTGAAATTTTGCAGTAGATAACTAAGTTCTGCTTTAGATAGCTTAAGAAAAGTGAGAAAGATTTATTGTAAGGATAGTGGAACATCTTATAGAACCAGCCACTGTCTTTTTCATCGTCTTGTCTTTTTGCTGCATTGCTTGTCTGCCTGATTCATCAATCTTGATACAGACTAACTTTCATTTTACACTTATCTTGGGTTTTACATCCCCTTTCTTCTGAAGACCTGTCATACTGAGACTGGAATTTCAGAATTCTAGTTCAAGTTGATGAGAGAAAGATTCTCATTTTTGGTTCAGGAACCCCCAATTCTGGGATAAAAATTTTACCAAAAGAAGATGAGGTAAACTTGTGTTAACATGGCTGCTCCCTCTGTAATCTTGTATGCTAGAAAATGGAGTGGGGGCAGGGAGAAGGGGAAATTTTAAGAAAATAGATTTGCAAAATAGGTCAGCCAATAAATATGTGTCTATTGTACTAATATAACCACCTCTTTCAATGTGAGGAAATTGGGATCTAGAGAAGGACAAGAATTCACTAAGATTATAGAGTGGAGCTGAGTGGTCTCTTCTTAGTCTGCCTGCCTGTATTTACTCATTTTCTTCCCCTCACCTGAAATTTCTTTTTTATTCTTCACTATGACTTTCAAGGTCAGTCCCTTCAACATCATGGGATCCTCTTTCCATTCTCTGCAGTTTTATAAGCCTTAAAATTCATATCACCCAATTTTAGCACAACTACAGTAATATTATATAGACTTATTTTCTAAATCTTTTGTTGACTGTTCTCTTTGGGCTTCCCTGTTGGCTCAGATGGTAAAAAAAAAAATCTGTGTGTGATGCAGGTCCCAGGTTCGACCCCTGGGTCAGGAAGATACCCTGGACAAAGGAATGACACAGTACTCTTGCCTGGAGAGTTCCATGGACAGAGGAGTCTGGCGGGCTATAGTCTATAGGGTTGCAACAAGTTGGACACAACCAAGTGACTAACTCTCTTTCACTATCATGACTTCAACCTTCTCTATTTCCACATAATCTTGTAATATGCTACAACTTGGAACAGTGAGACTGACTTTTATAGTGTTTATTGGGTGCATTGCAGGTTGAAGATTCCAAATGATACCTACTAGTGTACTTTAATCTTACTAGCACCACATAAAATAATATTACAATACAAGACACACAATTTCAGCGAATTTGTGTGGACAGTACAAGCATTTTTGGAGTCAGAGACTTGGTTCCAGTCTATATTGCCCATGTGATCTTGTGCAAATTATCTGACCTCTCAACCTTCCTTCTATCATCATCTGTTTCAAAGGATTATTTGAAAGACTGAGAAAATGCATTCAATTATTCCTTCACTCTTCAAATATTTAAATACCAGCTATGCACCAGGTACTCCTCTAAGTAACAGAGATGATGCAATGAAGAAAAACAGGCAAAAGTCCCTGACTTCATGTTCTTTGCATATATCTTGGTCCATAATACAATTTCAACAAGTGAAGCTGTCTTATTCCCATCTAGAAAAGTTGTCTGTAGCTACACAGTCTTATTTCTTAAGATCTTTAAAGAATAGAATCTTTGCAAACCTGGTGGACATTTTTTCTTGATCACCTTTCTCTCTGTTTTATATAGATAGACTAAACTCACATTCATGAGATCACCTAGGTATCATACATCTTCCTGTTTTTACATTTATTTTCTTATAATTAACTTGGATTTCATAGATGATATATATTTGAAGAAAATATTAAATGAAAGGACATTCAAGAAGAAAATGAATCTATTGTCTCAGTATAAAGAAATACTATTCAATGAAGAGAATACTAAACTTGACATTTGGTATATTTTCTCATCATCTTTTGAATTGCCTAGAGATTGGACCACATATTTCCACTGCCCTGTATCTGTCATGCCTCTGCTTAAAAATGCCATTGACATTACTTACATATTTAGGTTTTGGTAATAAAAGCTTGATTGACTATATGTCTGCACAAACACACTCTTCAATGCATTGACCTGTCTCTGACTTCTTGATAATCAACAGCTCTTTGTCTTTGTATGATGTTGAGTATTTGAGATTTGAACAGATATTGATAATTTGATTAACGTGAATGTCCAAACACAGAATGAAACACAGATCCTTTTCTTTATAATGGGAAAACAGGAAATGACTTTACTGAATGTAAGGCTAGCTTATTGAATACTGAGTAATTAATGACTAGTAAGTTGAGCCAAAATACTGGGTAATTTCAAATTAAAAATAGCATACTTGATTGTATGTGAACATAGCATACACGCTCATCCAGTTCAAAACCAATCCCACTTAACTTTCTTGAGAGTGCTTTACTTGGTTTTGCCAGTCTGGGTAACACCATTTTAAACTCTTTATCCCCCAAATTGTCATAGATACAAAATTAGAACAAACGATATTTCTGTAGTGAACTCCCATGTATCAACAATTTCAACAATTTACCAGTATTTTATCTTGTCACTGAGTACCCCCTAGAGTATTTTAAATTAAATACATACATATGTCATGTGACACAAATACTTCTGTACGCATCTTTAACTTATCAGGATATTTATTTGCATACCCATTATGTCATTATCTTACAATTAATAATTTAAATCATCTAATCCACAGACCATGTTTGGATTCCCATGATTATCTCAAAATTTCTTCTTACAGTTGGTTTGCACTTGATCTGTCTCTTAAGTCTCATTTGTGGCTCAGTTGGTAAAGAATCTACGTGCAACGCAGGAGAACTGGGTTCGATCCCTGGGTTGGGAAGGTTCCCTGGAGAAGGAAATGGCAACCCACTCCAGTATTCTTGCCTGGAGAATCCCATGGACAGAGGAGCCTGGCAGGCCACAGTCCATGGGGTCACAAGAGTTGGACACGACTTAGCAACTAAACCACCATTCCGTAATAATCCCAAGTCCCTCTTTATCATACAGTTGATTTGTTAGAAAACATAGGTTCTTTGTCCTATAGAATGGTTCACATTCTAGCTTTGGCTGATATTTTGTATTATGCTCAGCTTGTCTTTCCTGTAAGGTATGAGTTAGATCTGGGGCCACAATTAAATTCAAGTTAAATTGAATTTTATATGAGTACTTCATATGTGGTTTTATGTATTATCTTGCAAAAAATAATAAGATATATAATACATGGCTTCATGTTTAGTGATGTCAAGATTGGTCAGTGCCTTCAGGAATATCAACCTGATTCCTCCAACTTGTTTGAGTTCCCATCAATATTTCTTCTGATTATTTTAACAACCAGGATGATAATGGCTTTGTCCTATTACTATATTCAGGGTTGCAAAAATGTTTTTCCTAATACCATCTTTCATTTTGCCTTTATTATCTAGAATCCTTGTATAAAAAATAAATTTGTCCTTCTTCAAATATTTCAATACTCTGAGGTGGTATAAAAAAGTAAAGTAAATGCTTGCTGCTTTCCCTTATTATATTTTATAATAATGAGTTGGTGGGTGTCTACAACCTCCAGTGTTGTCCAATGAATAATTGCTTAGTATTATTATGAACTCAAAGATGTTTGTTTATTTGCTATGTATCAATCCGGTGCACTTATTATCCTTCATGATAATCAAGTTGTACCACCCTGAATCAGCAGAAGCCCATAAGAATTGGCTTTTGCAGGCAACAGGGGCTTAACTTTAATAATCAGGTAGGCCTGAAAAATACAGATATAAATATTTAATTGCACTCAAGGTAGATTTTTGACTCAAGACTTAATGAAAATTATAAAAGCATAAATTGAGAATGACTATGTCATGCTCTGGAATGAGAAATACAGGAAGGAAGGTAGAGGGAGTTCTCATTCTCATTCCCTGTTTTCTTCTTCAGAAAGGAATTTCTAATAACCCTTAATCAGTATGGTCTAAAGAAGGGATATGGTTTCATATAAGCTCTATTTTATGTGTACTAATGCTCTTGTCCCACTCATACTTAGTAATGAAGTTTCAAGAATAGTATTGCTAAGACTGAGTTTTTGCTTATGTACTAGCTTAGGGTAGAGTTCTTATATTATGACATTTTATCAGTAAAAAACTTAATTCCTTTTGTGGAACTACACTCTGCAAACTCTGATTTGCAACTTTCAAATCAGAATATTATATAACTACACTTGAACTTTTTGATGGCTCAGTTGCTCTATGTGAACAAAATTCTTTGGATTTTTGTTATTAGAGGTGATTTTTATATCTTCTTGCTGGGAAAAATCACTTCAAATATGAACTTGATCTAAAGACAAATTTTTTATAGGTTTTGGCAGTACAATTCAGCAGCTTTCCACTACAATTGTTGTCATTGCTTTAATCAATTTATAATGCATAAACATGTAAATTGTAACATTACACAATCTTGTATCTTAATTTACACAGAACACCTCAGTTCAGTTCAGTTCAATTGCTCAGTTGTGTCCGACTCTTTGCGACCCAATGAACCGCAGCACGCCAGGCTTCCCTGTCCATCACCAATTCCCAGAGTTTACCAAAACTCATGTGCATTGAGTCAGTGATGCCATCCAACCATATCATCCTCTGTCATCCCCTTTTCCTCCTGCCCTCAATCTTTCCTAGCATCAGGGTCTTTTCAAATGAGTCAGCTCTTTGTATCAGGTGGCCAAAGTATGGGAGTTTCAGCTTCAACATCAGTCCTTCCAATGAACACCCAGGACTGATCTCAATTAGGATGGACTTGTTGGATCTCCTTGCAGTCTAAGTGACTCTCAAGAGTCTTCTCCAACACCACAGTTCAAAAGCATCAATTCTTCAGTGCTCAACTTTCTTTATAGTCTAACTCTCACATCCATGCATGACTACTGGGAAAACCATAGCCTTCACTAGACGGACCTTTGTTGACAAAGTAATGTCTCTGCTCTTTAGTATCCTGTCTAGGTTGGTCATAAATTTCCTTCCAAGGAGTAATTGTCTTTTAATTTCATGGTTGCAATCACCATCTGCAGTGATTTTGGAGCCAAAAAAACTAAAGTATGCCACTGTTTCCACTATTTCTCCATCTATTTGCCATGAAGTGACAGGACCAGGTGCCATGATCTTAGTTTTCTGAATGCTGAGCTTTAAGCCAACTTTTTCACTCTCCTCTTTCACTTTCATCAAGAGGCTCTAGTTCTTCTTCACTTTCTGCCGTAAGGGTGGTGTCATCTGCATATCTGAGGTTATTGATATTTCTCCCAGCAATCTTGATTCCAGCTTGTGCTTCTTCCAGCCCAGCGCTTCTCATGATGTACTCTGCATATAAGTTAAATAACCAGGGTGACAGTATACAGCTTTGACATACTCCTTTGCCTATTTGGAACCAGTCTGTTTTTCCATGTCCAGTTCTAAATGTTGTTTCCTGACTTACATACAGGTTTCTCGATAGGCAGGTCAGGTAGTCTGGTATTCCCATCTCTTGAAGAATTTTCCACAGTTTATTGTGATCCACAGAGTCAAAGGCTTTGGCACAGTCAATAAAGCAGAAATAGATGCTTTTCTGGAACTCTCTTGCTTTTTCGATGATCCAGTGGATGTTGGCAATGTGATCTCTGGTTCCTCTGCCTTTTTTAGAACCAGCTTGAACATTTGGAAATTCACAGTTCATGTATTGCTGAAGCCTGGCTTGGAGAATTTTGAACATTACTTTACTAGCATGTGAGATAAGTGCAATTGTGTGGTAGTTTGAGCATTCTTTGGCATTGCCTTTCTTTGGGATTGGAATGAAAACTGACCTTTTCCAGTCCTGTGGCCACTACTGACTTTTCCAAATTTGCTGACACATTGAGTGCAGCACTTTCACAGCATCATCTTTTAGGTTTGTATATTCAATTTAGCTATACAATTAACTCATTTTTATCTGAAAGTCTATTTCTAATATATATTTTTCATTTTAACTTGAAAATGGCAAGATAAGGGCTTAAAAAACTAGACCCATGGGCCAATTCAGGCAAGCAGCTATTTTTTAAAAAGCTATATTGGAACATTTGACAGCTTTGGTAATAAAAGGGGAAAGTCAAATATTTGCAATATAGAATATATAATCTGCAAAGATGAAAATATTTATCATCAGGACATTTTCAGAGAAAGTTTACTAACTCCTAGTCAATACTACTGGAATTTGCTTTGTACATATTCATAATGATACTCTCAGGAATCTGCCATGGAACTGCCACACACATAAGGAAAAGAGAAATTTTTTTCCTCAAATGCAATTCTTGCAGTATTAGCTAGAAAGATTTTTTTTAAGTGCTCTATCTCCATCGACTGAGGTGGCTCAGTGGAAAAGAAACTGCCTCCCAAGCAGCAGAAACAGATTCAATCCCTAGGTCGGGAAGATGCCCTGGGGAAGGAAATGTCAACCCACTCCAGTATTCTTGACTCAAAAATCCCATAGACAGAGGAGCCTGTAGGGCTTAAAGTCCATAGGGCTGCAAAGAGTCGGACATAACTTAGCAACTAAACAACAACAATAATCTTCATCTCATGGTAGGAGATCAATAAATGCTTAAGTGAATGAATGCATGGTGAATACATGGATGAGCTATAGTTCAAAGTCTTTAATGATTAGTGAAATCAAATACCAGAAGCCTATACTACATTCTTGTTTCTGTGTTATTGTTGTTCAGTTGCTAAGTCATGTCTGACTCTTTGTGACCTCGGGGACTGCAGCCTACTAGGCTTCACTGTTCTTCACTATCTCCTACAGTTTGCTCAAATTCATGTCCATAAAATGAGAAAGACTAGAGATCTCTTCAAGAAAATTGGAGATATCAAGGGAACATTTCATGCAAGGATGGGCACGATAAATGACAGAAATGATAAGAACCTATTTCTATAGCTCTAATGATTGTATAACTACCATGGGAAGATCATACAATTGATCACAAACTAAGCAGCCAAACATATATTAACAATATTTTATATACAACCCTTTGATATATCACATATTAAATACTAACTTGCTTGTAACAAAGGCCAGGTGAGATTAGGTATCCATTTTCCTTGTTTGTGCTTTTGGTGAAAAGTAACTTTTTTGAAACATTCTACTTGCATTTCTAATCATGAAGAAAGATATCTGGGTCTATTGTTGGTCACCCATTTTTACTGTAAACTCTAAAAATGTTTACAGACTGATTCTCATTCATTCTGTTTGGCAGGCCTTACAGTTAATAACGTTGGTGGTGTGTTGAGATCTGAAATTTACTTTTTTATATATAAAACACCTCCTATAAGCACAAAGAGCAATTGGTTATCTGACTGTAACAGTTCAGAGAATTCAGACCAGTTCAAAATCCTGAATCCTGGAACCTGCATAGTTTAGCTCATCCAAAGTAGCATTTCTAAATTTTCGTTAAGAACCTTCTTACAAAGTTTTCAGGGGCTAGATCCATTTCCTATGAAGTTGTCCTTTTATCCCCACAATGAAAAAAAAATGAAAATATATTGTTTCACATATTTTGTACAATTTATCTCTGCTTCACTCTAGTCATTCTATACTTCTTGTGATAACTCATAAGCTTATTTTCTTTTTCTTTTTTTTTTGTGCTGTTTTTGATTCACTGCTTTCTCTTTTTAAATATATTAAATTTATGTTTTTATTCAATAAATTTTATATACAGTGCCTTGTGGATCTATTTTTTTTCTTTTTTTTTTGGTATAGGAATTTATTTATTTATTTATTTATTTTTTTATTTTTATTTATTTTTTTTTAATTTTATTTTATTAGTTGGAGGCCAATTACTTCACAACATTTCAGTGGGTTTTGTCATACATTGACACGAATCAGCCATTGAGTTACACGTATTCCCCATCCCGATCCCCCCTCCCACCTCCCTCTCCACCCGACTCCTCTGGGTCCTCCCAGTGCACCAGGCCCGAGCACTCGTCTCATGCATCCCACCTGGGCTAGTGATCTGATTCACCATAGATAATATACATGCTGTTCTTTTGAAACATCCCACCCTCACCTTCTCCCACAGAGTTCAAAAGTCTGTTCTGTACTTCTGTGTTTCTTTTTCTGTTTTGCATATAGGGTCATCATTACCATCTTTGTAAATTCCGTATATATGTGTTAGTATGCTGTAATGTTCTTTATCTTTCTGGCTTACTTCACTCTGTATAATGGGCTCCAGTCTCGTCCATCTCATTAGAACTGATTCAAATGAATTCTTTTTAACGGCTGAGTAATATTCCATGGTGTATATGTACCACAGCTTCCTTATCCATTCATCTGCGGATGGGCATCTAGGCTGCTTCCATGTCCTGGCTATTATAAACAGTGCTGCGATGAACATTGGGGTGCACGTGTCTCTTTCAGATCTGGTTTCCTCGGTGTGTATGCCCAGAAGTGGTATTGCTGGGTCATATGGTAGTTCTATTTCCAGTTTTTTAAGAAATCTCCACACTGTTTTCCATAGTGGCTGTACTAGTTTGCATTCCCACCAACAGTGTAAGAGGGTTCCCTTTTCTCCACACCCTCTCCAGCATTTATTGCTTGTAGACTTTTGGATAGCAGCCATCCTGACTGGTGTGTAATGGTATCTCATTGTGGTTTTGATTTGCATTTCTCTGATAATGAGTGATGTTGAGCATCTTTTCGTGTGTTTGTTAGCCATCTGTATGTCTTCTTTGGAGAAATGTCTGTTTAGTTCTTTGGCCCATTTTTTGATTGGGTCATTTATTTTTCTGGAATTGAGCTTCAGGAGATGCTTGTATATTTTTGAGATTAATCCTTTGTCTGTTTCCTCATTTGCTATTATTTTCTCCCAATCTGAGGGCTGTCTTTTCACCTTGCTTATAGTTTCCTTTGTAGTGCAAAAGCTTTTAAGTTTCATTAGGTCCCATTTGTTTAGTTTTGCTTTTATTTCCAATATTCTGGGAGGTGGGTCATAGAGGATCCTGCTGAGATTTATGTCAGAGAGTGTTTTGCCTACGTTCTCCTCTAGGAGTTTTATAGTTTCTGGTCTTACATTTAGATCTTTAATCCATTTTGAGTTTATTTTTGTGTATGGTGTTAGAAAGTGTTCTAGTTTCATTCTTTTACAAGTGGTTGACCAGTTTTCCCAGCACCACTTGTTAAAGAGGTTGTCTTTTGGCCATTGTATATCCTTGCCTCCTTTGTCAAAGATAAGGTATCCATAGGTTCGTGGATTTATCTCTGGGCTTTCTATTCTGTTCCATTGATCTATATTTCTGTCTTTGTGCCAGTACCATACTGTCTTGATGACTGTGGCTTTGTAGTAGAGTCTGAAGTCAGGGAGGGTGATTCCTCCAGTTCCATTCTTCTTTCTCAAGATTACTTTGGCTATTCGTGGTTTTCTGTATTTCCATACAAATTGTGAAATTATTTGTTCTAGTTCTGTGAAAAATACCGTTGGTAGCTTGATAGGGATTGCATTGAATCTATAGATTGCTTTGGGTAGAATAGCCATTTTGACAATATTGATTCTTCCAATCCATGAACACGGTATGTTTCTCCATCTGTTTGTGTCCTCTTTCATTTCTTTCATCAGTGTTTTATAGTTTTCTATGTACAGGTCTTTTGTTTCTTTAGGTAGATATACTCCTAAGTATTTTATTCTTTTTGTTGCAATGGTGAATGGTATTGTTTCCTTAATTTCTCTTTCTGTTTTCTCATTGTTAGTGTATAGAAATGCAAGGGATTTCTGTGTATTAATTTTATATCCTGCAACTTTACTATATTCGTTGATTAGCTCTAGTAATTTTCTGGTAGAGTCTTTAGGGTTTGCTATGTAGAGGATCATGTCATCTGCAAACAGCGAGAGTTTCACTTCTTATTTTCCTATCTGGATTCCTTTTACTTCTTTTTCTGCTCTGATTGCTGTGGCCAAAACTTCCAAGACTATGTTGAATAGTAGTGGTGAGAGTGGGCACCCCTGTCTTGTTCCTGATTTCAGGGGAAATGCTTTCAATTTTTCACCATTGAGGGTGATGCTTGCTGTGGGTTTGTCATATATAGCTTTTATTATGTTGAGGTATGTTCCCTCTATTCCTGCTTTCTGGAGAGTTTTAATCATAAATAGGTGTTGAATTTTGTCAAAGGCTTTCTCTTCATCTATTGAGATAATCATATGGTTTTTATCTTTCAATTTGTTAATGTGGTGTATTACATTGATTGACTTGCGGATATTAAAGAATCCTTGCATTCCTGGGATAAAGCCCACTTGGTCATGGTGTATGATTTTTTTAATATGCTGTTGGATTCTGTTTGCTAGAATTTTGTTAAGGATTTTTGCATCTATGTTCATCAGTGATATTGGCCTGTAGTTTTCTTTTTTTGTGGCATCTTTGTCTGGTTTTGGAATTAGGGTGATGGTGGCCTCATAGAATGAGTTTGGAAGCTTACCTTCCTCTGCAATTTTCTGGAAGAGTTTGAGTAAGATAGGTGTTAGCTCTTCTCTAAATTTTTGGTAGAATTCAGCTGTGAAGCCATCTGGTCCTGGGTTTTTGTTTGCTGGAAGATTTTTGATTACAGTTTCGATTTCCTTGCTTGTGATGGTTCTGTTAAGATCTTCTATTTCTTCCTGATTCAGTTTTGGAAAGTTATACTTTTCTAAGAATTTGTCCATTTCATCCAAGTTGTCCATTTTATTGGCATAGAGATGCTGGTAGTAGTCTTTTATGATCCTTTGTATTTCAGTATTGTCTGTTGTGATCTCACCCTTTTCATTTCTTATTTTGTTAATTTGGTTCTTCTCTCTTTGTTTCTTAATGAGTCTTGCTAATGGTTTGTCAATTTTGTTTATTTTTTCAAAAAACCAGCTTTTAGCTTTGTTGATTTTTGCTATGGTCTCTTTAGTTTCTTTTGCATTTATTTCTGCCCTAATTTTTAAGATTTCTTTCCTTCTGCTGACCCTGGGGTTCTTCATTTCTTCCTTCTCTAACTGCTTTAGGTGTAGAGTTAGGTTATTTACTTGGCTTTTTTCTTGTTTCTTGATGTAAGCCTGTAATGCTATGAACCTTCCCCTTAGCACTGCTTTTACAGTGTCCCATAGGTTTTGGGTTGTTGTGTTTTCATTTTCGTTCATTTCTATACACATTTTGATTTCTTTTTTGATTTCTTCTATGATTTGTTGGTTATTCAGAAGCGTGTTATTTAGCCTCCATATGTTTGAATTTTTAACAATTTTTTTCCTGCAATTGAGATCTAATCTTACTGCACTGTGATCAGAAAAGATGACTGGAATGATTTCAATTTTTCTGAATTTTCCAAGACCAGATTTATGGCCCAGGATGTGGTCTATTCTGGAGAAGGTTCCGTGTGCACTTGAGAAAAAGGTGAAATTGATTGTTTTGGGGTGAAATGTCCTATAGATATCAATTACGTCTAGCTGGTCCATTGTATCATTTAAGGTTTGTGTTTCCTTGTTGATTTTCTGTTTAGTTGATCTATCCATAGTTGTGAGTGGGGTATTAAAGTCTCCCACTATTATTGTGTTGCTATTAATTTCCTCTTTCATACTCATTAGCGTTTGCCGTACATATTGCGGTGCTCCTATGTTGGGTGCATATATGTTTATAATTGTTATATCTTCTTCTTGGATTGATCCTTTGATCATTATGTAGTGTCCTTCTTTGTCTCTCTTCACATCCTTTATTTGAAAGTCTATTTTATCTGATATGAGTATTGCGACTCCTGCTTTCTTTTGGTCTCCATTTGCGTGAGATATTTTTTTCCAGCCCTTCACTTTTATTCTGTATGTGTCTCTGGTTTTGAGGTGGGTCTCTTGTAGGCAGCATATATAGGGGTCTTGTTTTTGTATCCATTCAGCCAGTCTTTGTCTTTTGGTTGGGGCATTCAACCCATTTACATTTAAGGTAATTATTGATAGGTGTGGTCCCGTTGCCATTTACTTTGTTGTTTTGGGTTCACGTTTATACAACCTTTCTGTATTTCCTGTCTAGAGAAGATCCTTTAGCATTTGTTGAAGAGCTGGTTTGGTGGTGCTGAATTCTCTCAGCTTTTGCTTGTCTGTAAAGCTTTTGAATTCTCCTTCATATCTGAATGAGATCCTTGCTGGGTACAGTAATCTAGGTTGTAGATTATTCTCTTTCATTACTTTCATTAAGTCCTGCCATTCCCTTCTGGCCTGGAGGGTTTCTATTGATAGGTCAGCTGTTATCCTTATGGGAATCCCTTTGTGTGTTATTTGTTGTTTCTCCCTTGCTGCTTTTAGTATTTGTTCTTTGTGTTTGATCTTTGTTAATTTGATTACTATGTGTCTTGGAGTGTTTCGCCTTGGGTTTATCCTGTTTGGACTCTCTGGGTTTCTTGGACTTGGGTGGCTATTTCCTTCCCCATTTTAGGGAAGTTTTCAGCTATTATCTCCTGAGTATTTTCTCGTGGCCTTTCTTTTTGTCTTCTTCTTCTGGGACTCCTATGATTCGAATGTTGGGGCGTTTCACATTGTCCCAGAGGTCCCTGAGGTTGTCCTCATTTCTTTTGATCCTTTTTTCTTTTTTCCTCTCTGCTTCATTTATTTCCACCATTCTATCTTCTACCTCACTTATCCTATCTTCTGTTTCCGTTATTCTACTCTTGGTTCCCTCCAAAGTGTTTTTGATCTCATTCATTGCATTCTTCATTTTTAATTGACTCTCTTTTATTTCTTCTAGGTCTTTATTAAACATTTCTCGCATCTTTTCAATCTTTGTCTCCAGGCTATTTATCTGTAACTCCATTTTGTTTTCAAGATTTTGGATCATTTTTATTATCATTATTCTAAATTCTTTTTCAGATAGATTCCCTATCTCCTCCTCTTTTGTTTGACTTGGTGGGCACTTGTCATGTTCCTTTACCTGTTGGGTATTTCTCTGCCTTTTCATCTTGTTTAGATTGCTGTGTCTGGAGTGGGTTTTCTGTATTCTGGAGGTCTGTGATTTCTTTTTATTGTGGAGTTTTTACCCAGTGGGTGGGGTTGGACGGTTGACTTGTCAAGGTTTCCTGGTTAGGGAAGCTTGTTTCAGTGTTCTGGAGTGTGGAACTTGATTTCTTCTCTTTGAAGAGCAATGATGTGCCCAGTAATGAGTTTTGAGACGGGTCTATGTGTTAGGTGTGACTTTGGGCAGTCTGTATGTTGACTTTCAGGGCTATGTTCCTGTGTTGCTGGGGAATTTGTGTGATATGTCTTGCTCTAAAACTTGTTGGCTCCTGGGTGGTGGTTGGTTTCAGTGTAGGTATGAAGTCTTTTGGATGGTCTCTTATTACTTAAAGTTCCATGTAGTCAGGAGTTTTCTGGTGTTCTCAGGTTTTGGGCTTAAATCTCCTGCCTCTGGATTTCAGTTTTATTCTTCCTGTAGTCTCAGGACTTCTCCAACTATACAGCACTGATAATAAAACTTCTAGGTTAATGGCGAAAAGATTCTCCCCTGTTAGGGGCTCCCAGAGAGGTTCACAGAGTTACATGAAGAAGAGGACAGGGAAGAGGGAAATAGAGATGAGCAGGAGGAGAAAAAGGGGGACTCAAGAGGAGAGAGACAGATCTATGCAGTCATCTGTTCCTAGAGTGTTCTCCGTAGCTCAGACACCAGCAAAGATTCACAGAATTGAATTGGGAAGAGAAGGGGAAAGGAGGAAATAGTGGTGTTCTGAGGTAGAAAACAGAGAGTCAAGATTGGGAGAGAATAATCACCACACTCCTGAATAAAAATGGAAACTGAATATTGGATTCTTAAATGTTTACAGTTTATATCATATACTGAAGAACAAAAATTAAAAATCTAGAGTATAGGTTAGACTCATAAAAATACTATATTAAAAACAAAAACAAAAACACCCCCCAAAAAATTTTAGAAATATATATGAGGTTCGGTTTAAAAATAAGGCTTCTCTTCTTTTTTTTCCTTTTTTCCTCTCCTCTTTGTAAGGTTATAGTGTATTGAAAATGAATAATTAAGGAGTAGTAGAGGAGTACTAGAGGACTTTAAAAGAAATAAGAGAAGAAGAAAAATAAAAAATAGAGGAGGAGAAGGGAAAAAAAAGAAAAAAAAAAGAAGAAGAAGAGAAAAAAAAGAGGAAAAAAAAAATTTTCCCTAACTACAAAAATCGTAAGAATTTATGAAAATGAATGTTAAGGAGTAATGGGGGAGTAATAGCGAATTTTAAAGGAAAATAAAAGAGAAAAAATTAAAAAGAAAAAATAAAACTAAAAAAAAATTTTTTCTTTTTTTTTTTTCCCCTGCTTAAAAAAAAAAAATAAATAAAAAAAGAAAGAAAGAAAGAAAAAAAAAAGTAAAAATATATGTAGGAAGTTCTCTGGAGCTGTTGCCGTCAGTGTGGGTTCGGCTCAGTTTCAGATAGCTCCTCGTTCCAGCTTACACTTCTTGATATCTACAGGACCCTTGTGGTGTGGTCAGTGTTTCCTACAGGGATTTTAATCTGTTGCACCAGTTCCTTCTGAAGCGGTTTGGCTTCTGTTTGCCAGGCTCTTCAGGGCCTCATTTCCGCCCTGACCCAAGCGGGCGGAGGTGGACTCTTATTCAGGTAGCTAGTTCCGTCGCGCTGCAGGGAGGGGCCAGAGTTGCTCGGGCTCCGGAGCTGCTCAGGCTCCCAGCTGTTCTATATGGAGCGGCGCTGCGCGCAGTTCCAGCCCTCGGGTGTTCCGCCAAGGGTCGGAACTGAGATCTGCGCCTGCTCCCTGTGCCCTCCCCGTCAGAGCGGTCCAGGCAGCCAGGGGCTTGACGCTTGACGGGCGCACTCTCCCCGGGTGCGCGCGCCCACTCCCTTCCGCGGTCCCAGTCTCAGATTCCGCCGGCGCCAGTCCGGTGCATGCGCCTTCTGCCCGCCGCGTCCCTAGCGCCAGTCCCCGCCTGCGCCGGTCGGGTGCCTGTGCCCTTTGTCTCGCCGCGACCCTCCCGGCGGATGTCGACCATCCAGAATCTCGGTCCCTTTGCTCTGCGAACCGCAGGCAGCGTGTTCTGGCCGGTTAATTTTCTCTCTCTTGCTCTCCCACAGTTCAAGCTGGGAACTCATAAAAGCTCCCTCCGATTGTCCACAGGGCTCTCAGGCCCGGACCCTGCCCCAAATAATGCCGCTCGCTCCTCTCCGTTCCGCCCCCACTTGCTGGTGGCGGATGCGGGTGTCTGGGGTACTTTCCTGCTGGGAGTTGCTTTTAGGCTCGTAATCTGTGGGTTTTATTATTGTTTCTCTCCCAGTCAGGTTGCCCTCTGAGATTCAAACACTTCCCCCAGGCCCGCCAGGTCGAGGGTTTCCCGGTGTCTGGGAACGTCCTCTATTAAGACCCTTCCCGGGACGGATCTCCGTCCTTAGCTCTTTTGTCTCACTTTTTATCTTTTATATTTTGTCCTACCTCCTTTCGAAGACAATGGGCTGCTTTTCTGGGCGCCTGGTGACCTCTGCTAGCGATCAGAAGTTGTTTTGTGAAGTTTGCTCTGCGTACAGTTATTCTTTTGATGAATTTCTAGGAGAGAAAGTGGTCTCCCCGTCCTACTCCTCCGCCATCTTGGCTCCTCCCCCTAAGCTTATTTTCAATTGAATCTGAGGCACATGTTAAAATACTTGCCTGATGAAATGTGAGTTTAATCCCTGGGTCAGTTCACTATCTTGAGCCAAAAGAGCCTTCAGTAAATCTTCACAGGTGTGTCTTCAATAATGTTTGTAGTATATTTAACAGATGTCACTTAAATCTGATCCTGAGGCCTTCTGTGATAGGCTTCTGGCTGTAGCACCCTTTGGTCAACATGTTGACAACTTGTGCCTTATTTAGATGGCTTATCTCTCTTAGAAGTTTCTGTGCCCTTAAACTCTTTGTGCCTATTGGTTTATAACCAGATGTTGTTATGAGCATCAATATTTTCCCAATGTAAAGTGTATAGTTCTAATATACATAATATAGAATACAGAGATTAAAGAGTTCACAGGTCTTGAAGATTTTTTTTATATTAGCCTAGCCATTTTATGTTTTACAGCTGTTTCCTCACCTGTAAAATAGGGTATGATATTATTATCTTCTAGATCAATTATACTCATTCTTTTATCCTGATGCTAACAAATTTTATATTTCAACAAGCATTTATCAAGGAAATCTTTATATTTATACTTTTGTGGTAACTTTTCAATTCTAATCTAAGATTTACCTTAGTGTGTTTCATTTGTTATCCATTGTATCTGTTTCAATTGTGTACTGAGTGTTCAGTTTGATCCCCCCTCCTCCAAGCTATTGATTCCCCTTAAATGTGAAACAATTACATTGCCTACCCAGTTATAGGCATAAACAGCCCTGCCTACTCATTAATCACTGGAATGAGTTTCCTAGTGTCTCTACATGTCAGACTGTTGGAGTCTCATAGGCTGTGGTGAGTCAGTAGCTGTTGAGGCACTGTGAGTACAAGCAGAATAGCTCTCCATATGGTAATATAATGGATTAGCTCAATTCATCTGGCAAGCCCCCTCAAGACCAGCTTGCATCAACATGGCTTCTTCTAGGGCTGGAGGCTAATGGTGGTCAAGGTCAATTCTCACCCACCATCTCTGTGTTGAACAGGCATACTCTGGCCATATGCTGATCCCCACCTAGCAACTTCAGGGTAGTAGACTTCCTCCAGACTCTCCAAGACAGATATCCTCTCAAACAACATATTTCCCATTCTTGTCCCACCCCTCCACTATAATAAAGAGTGAAATAGAACCTACCCTTTGATGGATCATATCTATAAAGATACAGAGAAGAAGCTCAGCAGGTAAATCAAACTTTATTGAACTGTGTCTGCATGATTAAAAAGTAGACATTTAACATGCAGATTCTTAGATCATCCTTAATGGAGAAAGGTAAAGACATAAGCTAATAATGACACTAATTTAAGAGGTAATTTGTGAGACGTTGAATATAAGAAGAGCTCCTGCAAAAACCAGGTTTAAAAAATGTATCTCCAAGTTGATCTCCCTCCCCAAAGTACTCAAAATAGAACCTAGCAACACTTGGGCACCTGGTGGATTTCTTTCTATGGGAGTCTCCTGAGATAACAACTCTTGATATGGACACTCATATGCCCATGGAAAGTAGTGGAATCAGTGAGTGAGTTTTCTCCAGGAGGTTTTTACTATCAGTGAGTATGAAGGAAACAGAACAAGAAAACAAGATCAAGGAGGATTCTCTGTAGTGACTACAGATGCCAGACAGTCAGACTTGGCTGTGATTACATGTGAGACATCTTTATTTGAGAACTTCCAGAAATATCCAAGGTGCACCATGAGTGGGAGGCCTGAGATCACTGTTCATACACAGGTAGACTATTAAGCTAATAGGTAGTTGGGTAGTATAGTAATAATAACTAACACTTATCAAGTGCTTTCTGTGTACCAAGAAATGTTCCAAGGACCTCTTACTTGTATTAGCTTACTTATACAAGACCTGTCTTGTAAGTCTATTACTATTAATAGGTTGGTACAAAAGTAATTGCAGTTTCAGACTGTGAATTTTAAATCTTTCTAACTAGGCTCAAACACGTCTTTATGAATCAAAATAGGAGTCATTACAACCAACACATTTTTGCCAATAAGAAATAAGTTTTATTCCTGTAGCATAAAAATCCATGTTTCAGGATTCAACGACCTCTTGGAAAACATTTTCTGCCTTCTGCTGGTTGTAGAAGTGTTTTCTCTGCAACAAGTTGTTACAGATTCAAAACAGCAATTTTGCGACAACTTAATACATGAGAATATTCATTGGAAGGACTGATGCTGAAGCCCGAATACTTTGGCCACATGATGTGAAGAACTGAATCATTGGAAAAGACCCCAATGCTGGGAAAGATTGAAGGCAGGGAGTAGAAGGGGATGACAGAGGATTAGATGGTTGGATGGTATCACTGACTCGATGGACACGAGTTTGAGCAAGCTCCAGGAGTTGGTGATGGACAGGGAAGCTTGACATACTGCAGTCCATCGGGTTGGGCACAACTGAGTGACTGGACTGAACTGAACACATGATAAATTGCTAAAGAACTCAATGTCAACCATTCTACGATCATTCAGCATTTAGAGCAAATTGGAAATGTGAAAAAACTGGATAACTGAGTGCCTCATGAACTGGCCAGAAATAAAAATAAAAAATCATTTTAGATTAGAAATGACTGTTTAGAAATGCAGTCTTCTCTTATTCTCCACAACAACAATGGAACATTTCTCAAAAAGGTTGTGATGTGAGATGAAAATTAGATTTTATATGACAACTGGAGATGACCAGATCAGTGGTTGGACTGAGAAGAAGATCCAAAGCACTTCCCAAAGCCAAACTTGTACCAAAAAAAAAAAAAAAAAAAGAAAGAAAAAAAAAATCATGGTCACTATTTGGTGGTCTGCTGCTGGTGTGATCGACTACAGCTTCTAAATCTCAGCAAAACTATTACATCTGAGACTAACAGCAATTTGATGAAATTCACCAAAAACTGCAACATCTGCAGCCGGCATTGGTCAACAGAATGGGCCCAGTTTTTCTCCATGACAATGCCCGACTGCACATTGTACAACCAGTGCTTCAAAAGTTAAATGACAACATAGTTTTGGAAGTTTTGGCCACAGCAATCAGAAAAGAAAAAGAAATAAAAGGAATCCAGATAGGAAAAGAAGAAGTGAAACTCTCACTCTTTGCAGATGACATGATCCTCTACATAGAAAACCCTAAAGATTCTACCAGAAAATTACTAGAGTTAATCAATGAATATAGTAAAGGTGCAGGATATAAAATTAACACACAGAAATCCCTTGCATTCCCATACACTAACAATGAGAAAACAGAGAAATTAAGGAAACAATACCATTCACCATTGCAACAAAAAGAATAAAATACTTAGGAATATATCTACCTAAAGAAACAAAAGACCTATACATAGAAAACTATAAAACACTGATGAAAGAAATCAAAGAGCACACAAACAGATGGAGAAACATACGTGTTCATAGATTGGAAGAATCAATATTGTAAAAATGACTATACTACCCAAAGCAATCTATAGATTCAATGCAATCCCTATCAAGTTACCAACGGTATTCTTCACAGAACTAGAACAAATAATTTCACAATTTGTATGGAAATACAAAAAACCTCAAATAGCCAAAGTAATCTTGAGAAAGAAGAATGGAACTGGAGGAATCAACCTGCCTGACTTCAGACTCTACTACAAAGCCACAGTTATCAAGACAGTATGGTATTGGAGCAAAGACAGAAATATAGATCAATGGAACAGAATAGAAAGCCCAGAGATAAATCCACAAACCTATGGACACCTTATCTTCGACAAAGGAGGCAAGGATATACAATGGAAAAAAGACAATCTCTTTAACAAGTGGTGCTGGGAAAACTGGTCAACCACTTGTAAAAGAATGAAACTAGAACACTTTCTAACACCATACACAAAAATAAACTCAAAATGGATTAAAGATCTAAATGTAAGACCAGAAACTATAAAACTCCTAGAGGAGAATATAGGCAAAACACTCTCTGACATAAATCACAGCAGGATCCTCTATGACCCACCTCCCAGAATATTGGAAATAAAAGCAAAAAGAAACAAACGTGACCTAATTAAACTTAAAAGCTTTTGCACAACAAAGGAAACTATAAGCAAGGTGAAAAGACAGCCCTCAGAATGGGAGAAAATAATAGCAAACAAAGCAACATACTAAGGATTAATCTCAAAAATATACAAGCAACTCCTGAAGCTCAATTCCAGAAAAATAAACGACCCAGTCAAAAAGTGGGCCAAAGAACTAAACAGACATTTCTCCAAAGAAGACATACAAATGGCTAACAAACACATGTAAAGATGCTCAACATCACTCATTATCTGAGAAATGCAAATCAAAACCACAATGAGGTACCATTACACGCCAGTCAGGATGGCTGCTATCCAAAAGTCTACAAGCAATAAATGCTGGAGAGGGTGTGGAGAAAAGGGAACCCTCTTACCCTGTTGGTGGGAATGCAAACTAGTACAGCCACTATAGAGAACAGTGTGGAGATTCCTTAAAAAACTGGAAATAGAACTGTCATATGACCCAGCAATCCCACTTCTGGGCATACACACTGAGGAATCCAGATCTTAAAGAGACACATGCACCCCAATGTTCATCGCAGCACTGTTTATAATAGCCAGGACATGGAAGCAACCTAGATGCCCATCAGCAGATGAATGGATAAGTAAGCTGTGGCACATATACACCATGGTATATTACTCAGCCGTTAAAAAGAATTCATTTGAATCAGTTCTAATGAGATGGATGAAACTGGAGCCCATTATACAGAGTGAAGTAAGCCAGAAAGATAAAGAACATTACAGCATACTAACACATACATATGGAATTTAGAAAGATGGTAATGATAACCCTATATGCAAAACAGAAAAAGAGACACAGATGTATAGAACAGAATTTTAGACTCTGTGGGAGAAGGCGAGGGTGGGATATTTTGAGAGAACAGCATGGAAACATGTATATTATCAAGGATGAAACAGATAACCAGCCCAGGTTGGATGCATGAGACAAGTGCTCATGACTGGTGCACTGGGAAGACCCAGAGGGATGGGATGGGGAGAGAGGTGGGAGGAGGGATCGGGATGGGGAATGCATGTAACTCCGTGGCTGATTCATGTCAATGGATGGCAAAAGTCACTACAATATTGTAAAGTAATTAGCCTCCAACCAATAAAATTAAATGGAAAAAAAAGTTAAATGAATTGGGCTACAAAGTTTTGCCGCATCTGCCTTATTCACCTGACCTCTCACCAACTGACTACCACTTTTTCTACCATCTCAACAACTTTTTGCAGGGAAAATGCTTCCACAACCAGTAGGGCACAGAAAATGCTTTCCAAGAGTTTATCGAATCCTGAAGCATGGATTTTTATGCCGTAGGAATAAACAAACTTATTTCTCATTGGCAAAAATGTCTTGATTGTAATGATTCCTATGTTGATTCACAAAGGTGTGTTTGAGCCTAGTTAGAGTGATTTAAAATTCAAGATCACAAACCACAATTGCATTTACATCAACCTAATAAACTGGAAGAGGTATTCTACAACCCAGAGCAAATTTTTTAAAATGTTAAAATGGGAATAATGAGTGAAAGATAAATAAATGACAGAACTGGATAGTCTGTAATCATGGAAATGACAAGAGAGGAAAAAATGCATGGAGGAGAAACCATGGAATAGAAGGACCCCTAGGCTACATTAAAATCTTGTGTTTTTGGTTCAGTAGGGCACAGCAAGGACCAGCAGAATGAAAGAAAACCAGCAAACATTTCGCCATACACCAGTGAGATTTCTGAACTTCAAAATTTAAGAGGATACACTTAACAAACGAGTAAATTGTATTTCAATCTTAGAGAAAATTTCATAACCTGTGTACCCACCATCTATGTTGAACAAATATAAGTATTTTTGTTATATGCTTCAAATAATTTTTAAACTAAAATACAAATTTCATATAACTAAAACTCCTCTCAACCATCCTACTTCTCTTCTTTCCCTTTGTGGAGCTGAGGACTTCCTGAGTTGATATGCATCTTTTCTACTTATTTTTAAAAATATTTTACTGTATATATATGTGTGTGTGTGTGTGTGTGTGTGTGTGTGTGTTTATATATATATATAGATGTGTGTGTTTATAAATATGCATTGTTTCATGTTTTAAATAGACAAAATTGTATGTTATATATTTCTGTTTTTTAAATTTTTTGGATTTGTTTATGTTAAAGTATAACTAGACAACTAGATAGTTAGATATAGATCTAGTTCATACTTTAAACTGTAATCAGCTTTATGAACAGATACCCCTTATATCAATGTTTCCATGTAGAACATTTAAAACCAGTAAATATTAATTTCTTAAATTAGTGCATAAATTTAATGCCATTATAATTGGAATCCAAAAATATTTCTGGGATTCATGTATAAGTTTAATGCAATTATAATTAGAATCCCACTATCCATTTCTTGAGCAGAAAGCTCTTACATCAGGCTAATTTCATATTGAAAACTAGAACTAATTTTTTAATCAACAACCAGCCACTTACAAGGTTATTATGATTTTCTCATTGTCCCACACTTACAAGAAACCTAAGTATACTCCATGTGTAAATTAAGTTCTTAAAGTCTTGGAAAGGCTGTCATGTAATAAATATTTCAAATAATTAATGCATGAAAAATATTCAATATCATCAGTTATCAAATGGAAAAGCATAACAATTAAAACAACAATTCCATTACCCATTTTCTCTCTCATGCTTTTTCTGTCTACTTGTTTTACACCAAACTGTGTTTGCTATTGTCTGGCTGCTAACAAAAACAGGCACTTGTAACACGCAAAATCCCAGATTATAGGAATATAATGTTGCTGAAGAGAATTTACAGGCAGCTGGATCAATATTCCTGATTCCCAAATCTTCGCAATGTTAGCCTGGTGCTGCACTGCTTTGGAAAAGAGAGACACATTGAGAAATAGAAAGCTGGATTATTTCACCTTCTGAGATGGAACTAAAGGATTTACACATTTCCAGTGGATTAGCTACAGATGAAGAAGGAAAGCCATATACACAATATACACATGTATACATGCCTTTGCACCAGAGTCCTCTGAGACCTAGAGGAATAAAAATTTTGGCAGGGCAAACATTTCTAACTTTAATTTCTTTGGACTTTTAATTTGATGGGATTTCATTTTTGTTCTTTAATTTCTCCTTGAGAAAGAAAGAATTGAAGGGAATTCAGAGTGTTCAAATTTGGGACATCGTTCATGTTGTAATTATTTGGGCTAATTGCATAATCTCTGGTGAACTATGTTAAACAATGCAGATGGGCCTAATTTGAATGGAAAATAGAATAAAGAGAAACTATTTTGCTTGGGGTATAATGCAGAATAGAAGTAATTTTATTAATGTCTCATTTTGACCTAGTTTATAGTCTTCTGAGGGCAAAAATTTGAACTGTCTTCATAGCTGGTCCCAAGAGGATATATAAAGTAGAACTGGTTGATACTAGCAATGTAGGGGTGAGTACCTCATCAGAGTTGGAACAGTACCACTCTGAAATATTACTAGTTTACTTTCCCAAGGGGTATGGCCACACCATATGCTTCATTACTAAGCTCAATGGGTTAAGACTGTACACATTAGAATTATCTGGGGAGTGTTTAAAATACTTAAGCTTTTCCCTAGACCAATTAAGTCAGAATCTCTGGGGTTGGGGTCTAGTGTTATTAAAAAGCGCCCAAGTATATCCAGTGTGCATTTGCCTTGGGTTGAGTTCCCCAGGAAACACTCTGTGACAGAGATTTGAATAGAGAATGTTTCTTGGTAAAACCTCTCAGTAGTAACCCCTGTGAAGAAAGCGGATTGGGCAACATTGAATTTCAGTGGTCACAGCAGAGATCTCTGTTGCAGGGAGGTCTGGAGCTGGGACAGCCCTCCGTAGGTACCCCACACTGAGGAAAGGTAGCTGAACACCTTTGTACCCTTACATCCATTCAGCTCTATGTGTGGGCTGCCTTTGGGGAATGAGTGTGACTTTGGTAATGGAAGCTCTTTTCCACTTAATTGAATTTCTAGGAGGCACTCAGGTCTAAGCTGTCATCCATCAACATTACACACACAGTCAGATTCCCAAGCCCATAGCACTTCCCAGGAGGATGAAGTATTGAAGTTATCCTTTCAGGTCCCTCTTTTAAATCCTGTAGAACAGGCCTCCCCACCAGAGAAAGAGGTATGTGTCTGATTAGTGAAAACACGTAGGTCCAAATGCCCAGGTGGTTGTTACTCAGTGATAGTCACTGGGGAAAAGTCAGACATCGTGAGCACATCTCCCCTTTGTTCTCTTTCACCCTACACAGGGATGCCCTGGAAAGTGTGTTCTCTGCTTCCTGTCTACCATGTGATAATGCAAGCCCACTACAGGAGCTGGTTTGTACACTTCAATCATTATCTACCCTTTATGCATGCATATGACTGTCCCTGAAGCTCACATCAGGAAAAGGATAAGAAACTTGGATACACTGATAGACTGCTAGCTGCATTCGGCTTCTAATATTGTGACTCCATCCATATTTGTATGCTCACAGTGTTTCTCAGTTGCTTACAACCTGTAGAGATGAGGAAAAGAAGCTAGTGTTCCTCAAATCCTTTCCTCAAACATGTTGAGTAAGTAAATCATCCAGAAACAGGAAGAGATAATTACAAATTTAGTGAATGAATAATTAAGATAGTTTGGGGTGGAAGGCAATAAATTAAAAAAAAAAAACTCTGAAAAGTATAATGATGAAAAAAAAAGATATAAAATGTATGGAAAGTCATTTGGATGGCATATAGCCACAGACATGAAAATAGGGAGAGAAAGAGAGGGAGGGGAGGAAAGGGACTACTAGTGGCAGCAAATGGGAAAGAATGTTGTCTTCAATTGTACACTTACAAAGTATAAAATCTAACTGAAATCAATCATTTTCTCTGAAAATATAAAGGACTGATTCCCAAAAGGTAGAAAATAATAATACATCATTATCTAGTAAAGACCATTCAAAGAAAGTAATCACAAAGCTGAAACCAAAAAGCTTTAGAATAGACACTTTTCTGAGTGATTCACCTGTGCTTTGCTCTATAAAATGTTTCAAATGATAGAAAATATATACAATTTCTCAGTTTTTTTTTTAATTTTTTATTTTTCAGTGGGTTTTGTCATACATTGATATGAATCAGCCATAGAGTTACACGAATTCCCCATCCCGGTCTCCCATCCCACCTCCCTCTCCACCCGATTCCTCTGGGTCTTCCCAGCCCACCAGGCCCGAGCACTTGACTCATGCCTCCCACCTGGGCTGGTGGTCTGTTTCACCACAGATAATATACATGCTGTTCTTTTGAAACATCCCATCCTCACCTTCTCCCACAGAGTTCAAAAGTCTGTTCTGTACTTCTGCGTCTCTTCTTCTGCCCTGCATATAGGGCCATCGTTACCATCTTTCTAAATTCCGTATATATGTGTTAGTATACTGTAATGTTCTTTATCTTTCTGGCTCACCTCACTATGTATAATGGGCTCCAGTTTCATCCATTTCATTAGAACTGATTCAAATGAACTCTTTTTAATGGCTGAGTAATATACCATGGTGTATATGTACCACAGCTTCTTTATCCATTCATCTGCGGATGGGCATCTAGGCTGCTTCCATGTCCTGGCTATTATAAACAGTGCTGCGATGAACATTGGGGTGCACGTGTTTCTTTCAGATCTGGATTCCTCAGTGTGTATGCCCAGAAGTGGGATTGTTGGGTCATATGACAGTTCTATTTCCAGTTTTTTAAGGAATCTCCACACTGTTCTCTATAGCGGCTGTATTAGTTTGCATTCCCACCAACAGGGTAAGAGGGTTCCCTTTTCTCCACACCCTCTCCAGCATTTATTGCTTGTAGACTTTTGGATAGCAGCCATCCTGACTGGCGTGTAATGGTACCTCATTGTGGTTTTGATTTGCATTTCTCTGATAATGAGTGATGTTGAGCATCTTTTCATGTGTTTGTTAGCCGTTTCTATGTCTTCTTTGGAGAAATGTCTGTTTAGTTCTTTGGCCCACTTTTTGACTGGGTCGTTTATTTTTCTGGAATTGAGCTTCAGGAGTTGCTTGTATATTTTTGAGATTAATCCTTAGTATGTTGCTTTGTTTGCTATTATTTTCTCCCATTCTGAGGGCTCTCTTTTCACCTTGCTTATAGTTTCCTTTGTTGTGCAAAAGCTTTTAAGTTTAATTAGGTCACGTTTGTTTCTTTTTGCTTTTACTTCCAATATTCTGGGAGGTGGGTCATAGAGGATCCTGCTGTGATTTATGTCAGAGAGTGTTTTGCCTATATTCTCCTCTAGGAGTTTTATAGTTTCTGGTCTTACATTTAGATCTTTAATCCATTTTGAGTTTATTTTTGTGTATGGTGTTAGAAAGTGTTCTAGTTTCATTCTTTTACAAGTGGTTGACCAGTTTTCGCAGCACCACTTGTTAAAGAGATTGTCTTTTTTCCATTGTATATCCTTGCCTCCTTTGTCGAAGATAAGGTGTCCATAGGTTCGTGGATTTATCTCTGGGCTTTCTATTCTGTTCCATTGATCTATATTTCTGTCTTTGTGCCAGTACCATACTGTCTTGATGACAGTGGCTTTGTAGTTGAGTCTGAAGTCAGGCAGGTTGATTCCTCCAGTTCCATTCTTCTTTCTCAAGATTACTTTGGCTATTCGAGGTTTTTTGTATTTCCATACAAATTGTGAAATTATTTGTTCTAGTTCTGTGAAAAATACCGTTGGTAGATTGATAGGGATTGCATTGAATCTATAGATTGCTTTAGGTAGAATAGCCATTTTGACAATATTGATTCTTCCAATCCATGAACACGGTACATCTCTCCATCTGTTTGTGTCCTCTTTGATTTCTTTCATGAGTGTTTTATAGTTTTCTGTGTATAGGTCTTTTGTTTCTTTAGGTAGATATATTCCTAAGTATTTTATTCTTTTTGTTGCAATGGTGAATGGTATTGTTTCCTTAATTTCTCTTTCTGTTTTCTCATTTTTAGTATATAGGAATGCAAGGGATTTCTGTGTGTTAATTTTATATCCTGCAACTTTACTATATTCATTGATTAGCTCTAGTAATTTTCTGGAAGAGTCTTTAGGGTTTTCTATGTAGAGGATCATGTCATCTGCAAACAGCGAGAGTTTAAATTCTTCTTTTCCTATCTGCATTGCTTTTACGTTTTTTTCTGCTCTGATTGCTGTGGCCAAAACTTCCAACACTATGTTGAATAGTAGTGGTGAGAGTGGGCATCCTTGTCTTGTTCCTGATTTCAGAGGAAATGCTTTCAATTTTTCACCGTTGAGGGTGATGCTTGCTGTGGGTTTGTCATATATAGCTTTTATTATGTTGAGGTATGTTCCTTCTATTCCTGCTTTCTGGAGAGTTTTAATCATAAATGAGTGTTGAATTTTGTCAAAGGCTTTCTCTGCATCTATTGAGATAATCATATGGTTTTTATCTTCCAATTTGTTAATGTGGTGTATTACGTTGATCGATTTGCAGATATTAAAGAATCCTTGCATTCAGAGGCAGGAGACTTAAGCCCAAAACCTGAGAACACCAGAAAACTCCTGACTATATGGATCTTTAAGTAATAAGTGACCGTCCAAAAGCCTCCAAACCTACACTGAAACCAACCACCACCCAAGAGCCAATAAATTTTAGAGCAAGACATACCACACAAATTCTCCAGCAATGCAGGAACATAGCCCTGAACATCAACATACAGACTACCCAAGGTCACACCTAACACATAAACCCATCTCAAAACTCATTACTGGGCACTCCATTGCTCTCCAAAGAGAAGAAATCAAGATTCACGCACCAGAACACTGACGCAAGCTTTGCCAATCAGGAAACCTTGACAAGCCAATCATCTAACCTCACCCACTGGGTAAAACCTCCACAATAAAAAGGAACCACAGACCTCCAGAATACAGAAAGCCCACTCCAGACACAGCAATCTAAACAAGATGAAAAGGCAAAGAAATACCCAACAAGTAAAGGAACATGAAAAAAGTCCACCAAGTCAAACAAAAGAGGAGGAGATAGGGAATCTACCTGAAAAAGAATTTAGAATAATGATAATAAAAATGATCCAAAATCTTGAAAGCAAAATGGAGTTACAGATAAATAGCCTGGAGACAAAGATTGAAAAGATGCAAGAAATGTTTAATAAAGACCTAGAAGAAATAAAAAAGTGTCAATTAAAAATGAATAATACAATGAATGAGATCAAAAACACTCTGGATGAAACCAAGAGTAGAATAACAGAGACAGAAGATAGGATAAGTGAGGTAGAAGATAGAATGGTGGAAATAAATGAAGCAGAGAGGAAAAAAGAAAAAAGGATCAAAAGAAATGAGGACAACCTCAGGGACCTCTGGGACAATGTGAAACGCCCCAACATTCGAATCATAGGAGTCCCAGAAGAAGAAGACAAAAAGAAAGGCCATGAGAAAATACTCGAGGAGATAATAGCTGAAAACTTCCCTAAAATGGGGAAGGAAATAGCCACCCAAGTCCAAGAAACCCAGAGAGTCCCAAACAGAATAAACCCAAGGCGAAACACCCCAAGACACATATTAATCAAATTAACAAAGATCAAACACAAAGAACAAATATTAAAAGCACCAAGGGAGAGACAACAAATAACACACAAAGGGATTCCCATAAGGATAACAGCTGATCTATCAACAGAAACCCTCCAGGCCAGAAGGGAATGGCAGGACATACTTAAAGTAATGAAAGAGAATAACCTACAACCTAGATTACTGTACCCAGCAAGGATCTCATTCAGATACGAAGGAGAATTCAAAAGCTTTACAGACAAGCAAAAGCTGAGAGAATTCAGCACCACCAAAGCAGCTCTTCAACAAATGCTAAAGGATCTTCTCTAGACAGGAAATGCAGAAAGGTTGAATAAACGTGAACCCAGAACAACAAAGTAAATGGCAACGGGTCCACACCTATCAATAATTATCTTAAATGTAAATGGGTTGAATGCCCCAACCAAAAGACAAAGATTGGCTGAATGGATACAAAAACAAGACCCCTATATATGCTGTCTACAAGAGACCCACCTCAAATCCAGAGACACATACAGACTAAAAGTGAAGGGCTGGAAAAAAATATTTCACGCAAATGGAGACCAAAAGAAAGAAGGAGTAGCAATACTCATATCAGATAAAATAGACTTTCAAATAAAGGATGTGAAAAGAGACAAAGAAGGACACTACATAATGATCAAAGGATCAATCCAAGAAGAAGATATAACAATTATAAATATATATGCACCCAACATAGGAGCACCCCAATATGTACGGCAAACGCTAACAAGTATGAAAGAGGAAATTAATAGTAACACAATAATAGTGGGAGACTTTAATACCCCACTCACAACTATGGATAGATCAACTAAACAGAAAATCAATAAGGAAACACAAACCTTAAATGATACAATGGACCAGCTAGACTTAGTTGATATCTATAGGACATTTCACCCCAAAACAATCAACTTCACCTTTTTCTCAAGAGCACACGGAACCTTCTTCAGAATAGATCACATCCTGGGCCATAAATCTGGTCTTGGAAAATTCAAAAAAATTGAAATCATTCCAGTCATCTTTTCTGACCACAGTGCAGTAAGATTAGATCTCAATTACAGGAAAAAAATTGTTAAAAATTCAAACATATGGAGGCTAAATAACACGCTTCTGCATAACCAACAAATCATAGAAGAAATCATAAAAGAAATCAAAATATGTATAGAAACGAATGAAAATGAAAGCACAACAACCCAAAACCTATGGGACACTGTAAAAGCAGTGCTAAGGGGAAGGTTCATAGCATTACAGGCTTACATCAAGAAACAAGAAAAAAGCCAAATAAATAACCTAACTCTACACCTAAAGCAATTAGAGAAGGAAGAAATGAAGAACCCCAGGGTTAGCAGAAGGAAAGAAATCTTAAAAATTAGGGCAGAAATAAATGCAAAAGAAACTAAAGAGACCATAGCAAAAATCAACAAAGCTAGAAGCTGGTTTTTTGAAAAAATAAACAAAATTGACAAACCATTAGCAAGACTCATTAAGAAACAAAGAGAGAAGAACCAAATTAACAAAATTAGAAATGAAAAGGGTGAGATCACAACAGACAACACTGAAATCCAAAGGATCATAAGAGACTACTACCAGCATCTCTATGCCAATAAAATGGACAACTTGGATGAAATGGACAAATTCTTAGAAAAGTATAACTTTCCAAAACTGAACCAGGAAGAAATAGAAGATCTTAACAGAACCATCACAAGCAAGGAAATCGAAACTGTAATCAAAAATCTTCCAGCAAACAAAAGCCCAGGACCAGATGGCTTCACAGCTGAATTCTACCAAAAATTTAGAGAAGAGCTAACACCTATCTTACTCAAACTCTTCCAGAAAATTGCAGATGAAGGTAAACTTCCAAACTCATTCTATGAGGCCACCATCACCCTAATTCCAAAACCAGACAGAGATGCCACAAAAAAAGAAAACTACAGGCCAATATCACTGATGAACATAGATGCAAAAATCCTTAACAAAATTCTAGCAAACAGAATCCAACAACATATTAAAAAAATCATACACCATGACCAAGTGGGCTGTTTGTTTTAAAATTATAAGCTTGGCATCAAATTCTTTTAAAAAGAAGCACAAAAATTTAAATCACTCTTAAAGTAGGATCCTAAATAGGAAACATACATCAGTTCCTAGTAAGTTTAAAAATATATGACTCTTAAAGCCAGCAAAATGCTGAAACCATAGAGGTGATTACATAAAATCTGGACCTATATAACAGTATCATGTATTAATTTTAATACTTAGTATTCTATAAATTGTAGCCATTGCAAAAAGAGCATAACATTATAGGAAAAGAAGAGACAATTTATTGAAAAATCATATCACAATTTAGTGAAGCAAAGATAGCCAATTAAGAACTATAGTAATATATGAATTAATAGAAATAGTGAAAGTGCACTAAAGTGGTAATGTCATACACATGCACACACACACACATCCATGACATGGATATATCTATAGCTGTATTTCCATATCGCTTTCAGAGATACATATGGCTCAGGTTAGGTAAAGAATCCGCCTGAAATGCAGTAGACCTGGGTTCAATCCCTAGGTTGGGAAAGATCCCCTGGAGGAGAGCATGCAACCCACTACAGTATTCTTGCCTGGAGAATCTCAGTGGACAGAGGAACCTGGCAGACGACAGTCCATGGATCGCAAAGAGTTGGACACAACCGAGCAACTAAGCATGTCACATGTGTATGTGTGTGTGTGTACATATTTTTGTATATATGTATATGTGTGTGTGTGTGTGTGTGTGTGTATAAAACATCCACTTCTATTCCTTTGGAGACAACTTAGTCTCACTGCCATGCCTGACTGAATGAGCAGCTAGGGATTTTGATGGATAGCTAGCAGCTTTTGCTACATATGTGGTTTTATATATTTATGATTGGTAATTCTAAATGAGCAGTAATCTTTTAGAGCATGCAATATAAGAAAATTTTAAAATAATTACAAAACATTTGAAAATTATAAAAACATTAGAATGAAGTTAATAAAAGCATGTTTATTTCTTTGTTTTAAAGAATCATATTAAGTGGATATAAACAATACAGTAAAAATGAATAAAGTAAATGTATTAAGTATCCCCAATGTAATTCATTACTTCAATAGCAATCCAGTAAAAAAAATCCCTTGTAATTCTTTCCATTTGACAAAATGATTCAAAAATCCATTTGGACAAACAACTCAATATATTTATAGAAAAGTAACAAAGTGGCACTCAGCCTAGAAAATATTAAGGAATACAGTATAATTTACAGTATTCAAAATTTTTTGATGTTATGAGAATTGGCAGGGTCACGAAGCAGAACAGACAGACAAGCAACAAATATTTGGTACCTAATATCTACCTGTATTTGTATATTTCTTATCTGGCTATGTATCTATATGGTGTAGGCTCCTATGTGTGCTGTGCTAAGTTGCTTCAGTCATGTCTGACTCTGCGACCCTATGGACCACACCCCACCAGGGTTGTCTGTCAATGGGATTTTCCAGGCAAGAATACTGGAGTGGGTTGCCATGCCCTCCTCCAGGGAATCTTCTTGACTCAAGGATCAAACCTGCATCTCTAAAGTCTCCTGCACTGGCAGACAGGCTCTTTACCACTAGTGCCACCTAGGAAGCCATTAGGCTCTTATCATGTACTTTTTTGGTTTTTGTTTTTTTGTTTAATTATTTAGAGTAATTAAGTTACTCTATTCATTAATTTATATGTGATATTACAGTTGGTAAGGCTGTGGTAACAAATCGACCCAGGCATATGATAGCTTGAGAGAATAGTTTGTATCTTGTTTATGTAATAGTGTTGAGTAGAGATTCCAGATTAGTGGTTACTGTAGTCTGTGTAAATCATTTGGGGGTTCAGCTTGTCAGAGTTTCTGTCTCTTTCAAAGTATGTCATAAGTGGCTTCCAAGGTTCCCATGGTTACCACCAACACAATCAGCCAGATGCAGAAAGAGTATGGAGGAGGTTTATGTAGGCCAGATCTTGAAGTTTCATATATCACTTAGTTCTGTGGCTATACCTAACTGGATGGGTAGCTGTGAAAAAGGTAATCTAACTGTGGACTTGAAGAAGGGGAAGATGGATTTTGTGGGGCAGCTAGCAGCTTCTGTTACACATTATCTCTTTTAATCCACACATATTATAATCCAGTACTATTAGTATTCACATATTATATACAAGGAACTGTGAAGCAAAGAATATAGGGGACATGTCCACAGTCACATACCTACAGGTTGACCTAGTAATCCAATCCAGTTTATTAACTCCAGAGTCCATATACATCATTAGTACTATAAGCACTAGTGTAACTATCACAACCCCTACTATTACTATACACATACACGGGTGTGCATGGGTGAAGTTTATGAGAAATATATTAAAAATCCTGGAGAATTGGTGGCTACTAATCAAATGAGCTATTTGAAAACATAAATACAGATCATTTTCTTATATTTTACAAGTTCAGCAGATTAATATAGAAAGTAAAATAATTTAAACTTAAAGAACATATTAGTGATTCATCAGTCCTCTAATTTTTAAATGTAATATGAACTATAACTTTATACAGTTAGTGGCAAAGGAAGACTGGTATGTTTGACTACATCAGGATTAAATATTTCGTGTGCCAAAAATCAGTAAAATTAAAGATAAATGGCAAACTAGTAAAATATGTGCAATGTATTTGACAAGTACTAAGTATCTTTAATATTTAAGAAGCCTTATGAGTAGCAGCACTGGTAACTTCTAAGAAAAACTAAATGACTTACAGAACTTATTTTGCTTTAGAAACAGAATACTGACAGAACATAAATAGCTGTTACATATATGAAAAATATTCAATTCTGTCAGAAAACAAAGTAATGCAAATTAAAGCAATATGATAGCTTTCATCCAGTTGGGTAAAGTTACCAAAATATGTATTTAACTAAAATACAATGAAAAACTACTATGTGTCAGGTATATTTTGATTTTTGGAATGTATTATAGAACAAAGCATGTAGGAGCCATGCCTCCATGGAAATTATTTTCAGTGGGAAGAGCTTAGACTAACCAAACAAGAAATTAAGTATTAGATGTGGATAAATGCTATGCAAAGAGTTAAAGTAGGATAATCAATATAACTGGATGACTTCTTAACAGGTGGTTGCGGAAGATTCCTGAAGAGAAGGTATTTAATTGTGGGTCTGAATAACAACTCAATCATGTAAAGATTGAAGAGGACTACAGTAAGGGGGAAAGTTAGCTGGAAAGTTGATAAGGTAAGGTAATAGTATGGTAAGAAGTAGATTTTATTTAAAGTACATTTGAGATTCCCTTTTAGAGTTTTAAACAGGGACATAATATCATATGTGTTGAGTTTACCAAAAAATTATTCCAGCTGCTTTTTGGAGAATTGTTTGCAGGAAGGATCAAGGTTAGAAGCAAAGAGATCTGTTAGAAAGCTTTGCAACAGTCCAGATGAGAAAAGATGATGATTGGGACCACAGTGGCTGCAGGGAAGATGGAGATCCATTCACAAATTTGTGGTAGGTTTTGGAGGTAACAACCATAGCATATGGTAAGAATTGATTATGGAAATCTAAGGAAACAAGGAAAATTGAGCATAACTCCTCAATTTTGCATTATGTGGTGTGGGGAGTTGTCATTTACTGAAATGGAGAAGACTGGGATAGCAAAAGTTGATTGATGGGGGAATAAACAGTTCTTTTTTACTTTGTTAAATTTCATATATCTTTTTGGGAGCTATCTGGAGATGTCAAATAGGCATTTGAATATATATGTTTGAAATTCTAGAGAAAATGTAGGGACTGTCAGAGATTCAGACTTATGAGTAAATTTATAAAGCAGTGTGTGTGTCTATATATATATATATATGTGTATATATATATATGTATGTATGTATATATATATTATATCTCATATTTACATTTATTATATATTTTACATGTAGAGGTATGACACTACATGATTTTACCAGGATTAATGTTTGTCAATAGAAAAGAGAGGATTTACACATACTAATTTTTTTTTCTTTTCATTTATTTTTATTAGTTGGAGGCTAATTACTTCACAACATTTCAGTGGGTTTTGTCATACATTGACGTGAATCAGCCATGGAGTTACATGTATTCCCCATCCTGATCCCCCCTCCCACCTCCCTCTACACCCGATTCCTCTGGGTCTTCCCAGTGCACCAGGCCCAAGCACTTGTCTCATGCATCCCACCTGGGCTGGTGATCTGTTTCACTATAGATAATATACATGATGTTCTTTTGAAACATCCCACCCTAGCCTTCTCCCACAGAGTCCAAAATGCTGTTCTATACATCTGTGTCTCTTTTTCTGTTTTGGTATAGGGTTATCATTACCATCTTTCTAAATTCCATATGTATGTGTTAGTATGCTGTAATGTTCTTTATCTTTCTGGCTTACTTCACTCTGTATAATGGGCTCCAGTTTCATCCATCTCATTAGAACTGATTCAAATGAATTCTTTTTAACAGCTGAGTAATATTCCATGGTGTATATGTGCCACAGCTTACTTATCCATTCATCTGCTGATGGGCATCTAGGTTGCTTCCATGTCCTGGCTATTATAAACAGTGCTGCGATGAACATTGGGGTGCATGTGTCTCTTTAAGATCTGGATTCCTCAGTGTGTATTCCCAGAAGTGGGGTTGCTGGGTCATATGGCAGCTCTATTTCCAGTTTTTTAAGGAATCTCCACACTGTTCTCTATAGTGGCTGTACTAGTTTGCATTCCCACCAACAGGGTAAGAGGGTTCCCTTTTCTCCACACCCTCTCCAGCATTTATTGCTTGTAGACTTTTGGATAGCAGCCATCCTGACTGGCGTGTAATGGTACCTCATTGTGGTTTTGATTTGCATTTCTCTGATAATGAGTGATGTTGAGCATCTTTACATGTGTTTGTTAGCCATTTGTATGTCTTCTTTGGAGAAATGTCTGTTTAGTTCTTTGGCCCACTTTTTGATTGGGTCGTTTATTTTTCTGGAATTGAGCTTCAGGAGTTGCTTGTATATTTTTGAGATTAATCCTTAGTATGTTGCTTTGTTTGCTATTATTTTCTCCCATTCTGAGGGCTGTCTTTTCACCTTGCTTATAGTTTCCTTTGTTGTGCAAAAGCTTTTAAGTTTAATTAGGTCACGTTTGTTTCTTTTTGCTTTTATTTCCAATATTCTGGGAGGTGGGTCATAGAGGATCCTGCTGTGATTTATGTCAGAGAGTGTTTTGCCTATATTCTCCTCTAGGAGTTTTATAGTTTCTGGTCTTACATTTAGATCTTTAATCCATTTTGAGTTTATTTTTGTGTATGGTGTTAGAAAGTGTTCTAGTTTCATTCTTTTACAAGTGGTTGACCAGTTTTCCCAGCACCACTTGTTAAAGAGATTGTCTTTTTTCCATTGTATATCCTTGCCTCCTTTGTCAAAGATAAGGTGTCCATAGGTTCGTGGATTTATCTCTGGGCTTTCTATTCTGTTCCATTGATCTATATTTCTGTCTTTGTGCCAGTACCATACTGTCTTGATGACTGTGGCTTTGTAGTAGAGTCTGAAGTCAGGCAGGTTGATTCCTCCAGTTCCATTCTTCTTTCTCAAGATTACTTTGGCTATTCGAGGTTTTTTGTATTTCCATACAAATTGTGAAATTATTTGTTCTAGTTCTGTGAAGAATACCGTTGGTAACTTGATAGGGATTGCATTGAATCTATAGATTGCTTTAGGTAGAATAGCCATTTTGACAATATTGATTCTTCCAATCCATGAATACAGGATGTTTCCCCATCTGTTTGTGTCCTCTTTGATTTTTTTCATCAGTGTTTTATAGTTTTCTATGTATAGGTCATTTGTTTCTTTAGGTAGATATATTCCTAAGTATTTTATTCTTTTTGTTGCAATGGTGAATGGTATTGTTTCCTTAATTTCTCTTTCTGTTTTTTCATTGTTAGTATATAGGAATGCAAGGGATTTCTGTGTGTTAATTTTATATCCTGCCACTTTGCTATATTCATTGATTAGCTCTAGTAATTTTCTGGAAGAGTCTTTAGGGTTTTCTATGTAGAGGATCATGTCATCTGCAAACAGCGAGAGTTTACTTCTTCTTTTCCTATCTGGATTCTTTTATTTCTTTTTCTGCTCTGATTACTGTGGCCAAAACTTCCAATACTCTGTTGAATGGTAGTGATGAGAGTGAGCACCCTTGTCTTGTTCCTGCTTTCAGAGGAAATGCTTTCAATTTTTCTCCATTGAGGGTAATGCTTGCTGTGGGTTTGTCATATATAGCTTTATTATGTTGAGGTATGTTCCTTCTATTCCTGCTTTCTGGAGAGTTTTAATCATAAATGAGTGTTGAATTTTGTCAAAGGCTTTCTCTACATCTATTGAGATAATCATATGGTTTTTATCTTTCAATTTTTAATGTGGTGTATTACATTGATTGATTTTCAGATGTTAAAGAATCCTTGCATTCCTGGGATAAAGCCCACTTGGTCAAGGTGTATGATTTTTTTTAATATGTTGCTGGATTCTGTTTGCTAGAATTTTGTTAAGGATTTTTGCATCTATGTTCATCAGTGATATTGGCCTGTAGTTTTCTTTTTTTGTGGCATCTTTGTCTGGTTGTGGAATTAGGGTGATGGTGGCCTCATAGAATGAATTTGGAAGTTTACCTTCATCTGCAATTTTCTGGAAGAGTTTGAGTAAGATAGGTGTTAGCTCTTCTCTAAATTTTTGGTAGAATTCAGCTGTGAAGCCATCTGGTCCTGGGCTTTTGTTTGCTGGAAGATTTCTGATTACAGTTTCGATTTCCTTGCTTGTGATGGTTCTGTTAAGATCTTCTATTTCTTCCTGGTTCGGTTTTGGAAAGTTATACTTTTCTAAGAATTTGTCCATTTCATCCAAGTTGTCCATTTTATTGGCATAGACCTGCTGGTAGTAGTCTCTTATGATCCTTTGGATTTCAGTGTTGTCTGTTGTGATCTCTCCATTTTCATTTCTAATTTTGTTAATTTGCTTCTTCTCTCTTTGTTTCTTAATGAGTCTTGCTAATGGTTTGTCAATTTTGTTTATTTTTTCAAAAAACCAGCTTTTAGCTTTGTTGATTTTTGCTATGGTCTCTTTAGTTTCTTTTGCATTTATTTCTGCCCTAATTTTTAAGATTTCTTTCCTTCTGCTAACCCTGGAGTTCTTCATTTCTTCCTTCTCTAATTGCTTTAGGTGTAGAGTTAGGTTATTTATTTGGCTTTTTTCTTGTTTCTTGATGTAAGCCTGTAATGCTATGAACCTTCCCCTTAGCACTGCTTTTACAGTGTCCCATAGGTTTTGGGTTGTTGTGTTTTCTTTTCATTCATTTCTATGCATATTTTGATTTCTTCTATGATTTGTTGGTTATGCAGAAGCGTGTTATTTAGCCTCCATATGTTTGAATTTTTAACAATTTTTTACCTGTAGTTGAGATCTAATCTTACTGCGTTGTGCTCGAAAAAGATGACTGGAATGATTTCAATTTTTTTGAATTTTCCAAGACCAGATTTATAGCCCAGGATGTGGTTTATTCTGGAGAAGGTTCCGTGTGCACTTGAGAAAAAGGTGAAGTTGATTGTTTTGGGGTGAAATGTCCCATAGATATCAATTAGGTCTAGCTGGTCCATTGTGTCATTTAAGGTTTGTGTTTCCTTGTTAATTTTCTGTTTAGTTGATCTATCCATAGTTGTGAGTGGGGTATTAAAGTCTCCCACTATTATTGTGTTACTATTAATTTCCTCTATCATACTCATTAGCGTTTGCCGTACATATTGCGGTGCTCCTATGTTGGGTGCATATATATTTATAATTGCTATATCTTCTTCTTGGATTGATCCTTTGATCATTATGTAGTGTCCTTCTTTGTCTCTTTTCACATCCTTTATTTGAAAGTCTATTTTATCTGATATGAGTATTGCTACTCCTTCTTTCTTTTGGTCTCCATTTGCGTGAAATATTTTTTTCCAGCCCTTCACTTTTAGTCTGTATGTGTCTCTTGTTTTGAGGTGGGTTTCTTGTAGACAGCATATATAGGGGTCTTGTTTTGTATCCATTCAGCCAATCTTTGTCTTTTGGTTGGGGCATTCAACCCATTTACATTTAAGATAATTATTGATAGGTGTGGTCCCGTTGTCATTTACTTTGTTGTTTTGGGTTCACGTTTATACAACCTTTCTGCACTTCCTGTCTAGAGAAGATCCTTTAGCTTTTGTTGAAGAGCTGCTTTGGTGGTGCTGAATTCTCTCAGCTTTTGCTTGTCTGTAAAGCTTTTGAATTCTCCTTCGTATCTGAATGAGATCCTTGCTGGGTACAGTAATCTGGGTTGTAGGTTATTCTCTTTCATTACTTTAAGTATATCCTGCCATTTCCTTCTGGCCTGGAGGGTTTCTATTGATAGATCAGCTGTTATCCTTATGGGAATCCCTTTGTGTGTTATTTGTTGTCTCTCCCTTGGTGCTTTTAATATTTGTTCTTTGTGTTTGTTCTTTGTTAATTTGATTAATATGTGTCTTGGGGTGTTTCGCCTTGGGTTTATTCTGTTTGGGACTCTCTGGGTTTCTTGGACTTGGGTGACTATTTCCTTCCCCATTTTAGGGAAGTTTTCAGCTATTATCTCCTCGAGTATTTTCTCATGGCCTTTCTTTTTGTCTTCTTCTTCTGGGACTCCTATGATTCGAATGTTGGGGCATTTCACATTGTCCCAGAGGTCCCTGAGGTTGTCCTTATTTCTTTTGATTCTTTTTTCTTTTTTCCTCTCTGCTTCATTTAGTTCTACCATTTTATCCTCTACCTCACTTATCCTATCTTCTGTCTCCGTTATTCTACTCTTAGTTCCCTCCAGAGTGTTTTTGATCTCATTTATTTTATTATTCATTTTTAATTGACACTTTTTTATTTCTTCTATGTCTTTACTAAACATTTCTTGCATCTTTTCAATCTTTGTCTCCAGGCTATTTATCTGTAACTCCATTTTGTTTTCAAGATTTTGGATCATTTTTATTATCATTATTCTAAATTCTTTTTCAGGTAGATTCCCTATCTCCTCCTCTTTTGTTTGACTTGGTGGGCATTTTTCATGTTCCTTTACCTGTTGGGTATTTCTCTGTCTTTTCATCTTGTTTAGATTGCTGTGTCTGGAGTGGGCTTTCTGTATTCTGGAGGTCTGAGGTTCCTTTTTATTGTGGAGGTTTTACCCAGTGGGTGGGGTTGCAAGATTGGCTTGTCAAGGTTTCCTGGTTAGGGAAGCTTGCGTTGGTGTTCTGGTGCGAGGAGACATGACATACTGCTTGATGATGGAAGTTCAAAATTTACATTTTTTCTGCAGTACTATTTGACAAATCTGAATCAAATTTGAATTATGGTTCATATTGATTGAAATATTAATCCAAATTCTAGAATTATTTCCAAAAGAAATATACACTCTAACACTCAAATATTTATAGATAAAGATGTCCTTTGTGGTGCTATTTATAAAAGAAAATGTGGGAATAATGTTAAAATCCCAGAAACAGGGGAATGGTTATATAAACTATGAAATATTTGGCAGCAATTAAGTTTTAACTGTTTCAAAAATATTTAAGATTATGAGAAAAATAAAGCCTGTTATACGGAACTATTCATATAGTAGGATATAGGCACATAAACAAATAATTAAAAGCTAATAATTAAGCTCAGAGTAGAAGTATTCATGTACAAAGTATATAAACAGAAGAGTAAATGCTTAAATATGTTTAGGGTTAGAGTGGCTTTAGGGGCAGTCTCTCAGGAGAAAGCATCTGAATTGAACATTCGATGGAAGACTAGGAAAGGTTGAAACAGAAGAAACATCATGTGCCAAAGTTTAGAACATCCTGGTATATTGATGAAACTTTAGAAAATTAATATCACTGAAGCACTAAGTATAAAAACAGATGAAGATGAGGAAAGGGAGGTAGGTAGTGCACAATTCATAAAGTGTCATATGAAGAACTAGAATTTATAACAAGTCAATGGCAGGGGGAGTTGGTGAAACGTTTTTAATAGGGGCATGGTCAGATTTGAATATAATCCTCATATCTTCATGCATTGCAAGGAAATAAGTATTTCTTTGGGGAAAGTCAAAATCAGATACCCAGTATAACAAATTCTTTACTCTTGAATGTTCTTCCACAACACACTTCTTGTCTACCAGCTGTCTCATTACACCCATTTCTTCTCCCCTTTAGGATTTCTAAAATAGTGCCTCTCATCAGGAGTAGAACAGATGCTATATACAGGTTTCCCCCACTATCCAAAAGTAGAGTGTCCTATGAAACTTCCTTATTCTAAGTGGCATAAAACCAAGAAGCAATTACCTTAGAACATATCTTGCTAAAGGAGTCACAAAAAATAAGTGGAGACAAAGCACAGACAGTCGGCGGCACAGTTCAGAGCTACGAATGCTACGATGCTGAGTGCAGTTCCCGGGGAAGGAGCTTTGCCATGACCTTCTCACTGCTTGGAGTCTGCACTGCCACTATAATGACTTGCTAACGACTATTTTCACTCTTTGCCTTTTTTTTTTTTTTTCCTGAAAGCAAAAAATCCTCTTTAGCTTTCTTTTGGTAAGTGAAAACAGGTAGTATTGTAGCTCTTTTGTAAAAGCAAAAGGGGTATATAAGCAAACTTTTGAACAGCACGGTATACCTGTGTTACATCCAAGCAAGGCTCTTGTGAAGCCCACCCATTGGTGGGTGGGTTCTTCTACAGATGTCATGTGTTGACACACTCTCTAGTTGTGGAGGATAGAATGGAGATGTGCAAGACTGAAGCTAGAGAGACAAGTTATCTAACAATTGCAATGTGCCAAGTTCATGTGCCTGAAATCATGGCAGTAGCAGTAAGCCCTGAGAGGAGGAAATAGATTTAAGAAATACAAATATACAAGTTGGAATGGATTGGCTGACTCATTGACTAAGAATCAAGGAGGGCAATGGGAAATTTAGTTCTAGACATGTTCTACTGAATAATGTTTAAAGCAATTGTTGTCAAACTTGGGTGCACATTGGAATCAGTGGGGGAGCTTTGCAACAATACATATTTAGAACATCACTCCTGGATTTTCTGATTCAGTACACCTTCAGTGCAAGACAGGTGTAGTCATTTTAAATAAACTCCAACGGGAATCAGAATGCAGAACCAGAATTGTAACTTTTGTTGTAGAATATTGCTCAGGGTAGAGTTAGTGACATAACTAGCACATAAATGGGTACAGAAAAAATAGCTTGGTTATGGTCCCATGGCTCCTGTTTTTGCAAATGTATTTGGTAGAGAGCTGAATATTCTCTTCCATTGCTATTCTGAGCAGATGTTCATTCCTCATTCATGAGAAATTAGGGTTTGAATATCCTGCACCTGTTGCCAAATCTTACCAATGGCAGATTCGCAACCTCTTTCTCTACACATCTATTAATCCAGTTCATAATGATTTCTTTTCTGTTTAACATGTGCTTTTTCTGGCCTAAAAAGATGTCCTCTATACTCAGCAGATGTCTAGGACAATGGTTTTCCGCAGGAGAACTGTATCCTGAAGATTAGACCATTTGCCTTGAGAATTGGCCAGAAAATTGTTCTAACTCACTAAAAACCCTGTGAGGATCCTGCATGTATAATGCACACAGTGTGACCCAGATCACTGACCACATGGAAAATTGTGGAAAAAACAAACATCCATTGATGGTATTCCCCAAATGATGCTTCATTATATGAAAGATATAATCTAAGTAAATTAAATGAGTATATCTGCTTTTTCTACACTTCTTACTATATCTCTACATTGTTTTGTCTACTGTTCACTGATTTCGTCACTAAATGTTTTCTTACTTGGTCCCAACACTGAGGATTAAGTAACTTCTTTCTGGATACTAATTAATGATGGATACAGAGATGATGATTCTGCATCTTTGTAAAAAGAAAAAAGCCTCCGTATTAAAACTTCTTACCAGTATCTTAAGCTATATTGAATGATGATCCAAAACTCACGTGTTAAAATAACACTGCCAACACAAGATATTCAGACTCCACTGGCGTCCTCTTTGTTGTTTCTATTTTTCAGTCGTATCCTAACTACACCCTGGAAGCATGTGTTCTGCTACCTTCCTTCATGATTCAGAAATTGGGGGCAGTGTATTCACTTGGAGACCTCTGGGTTTCTAACGGTTTTGCTGAAACATGGATTCATGGCTGAATTTTGAAGGTCAGGAAGATTTTTAAATGTCTTGGATAGAAACCACAGAGATAGAAAACATATTAGTGATTGCGAGAAGTTAGAGATGGTAGACAGGAGGGGCGGCAGGGAGGATGGTGATTGTGACTATAAAAGGTTTATCCAAAGCAGATCTTTATGGTAATTGGGAAAGTGGTCATTTCACCAATCTACATGTGTGATCAAAGGACATAGAAAGGTAGCCCTACATTGTATCAGTGTCAGCTTTCTGGTTTTGATAGTATTAATATATAAGCGGTAGCTATTGAGAGCAGCTGGGGGAAGGATACAAGGGACCTGTCTATACTATCTTTGCTCTTTTCTCTGAACCTTTATTTCAAAAAAAAGTCTAGAAAATAAGTTCATCTGTACCATTTTTCTAGATTCCTCACATATGTGTAAATGTACAATACTTGTTTTTGTGTCTTACTTCAGTCTGTATGACAGTCTGAGTCCATCCATGTCTGCAAATGGCACAATTCTGTTCCTTTTCATGGCTGAGTACTAATGGGAAGGAAGTTCAAGGAAGAGGGCATGTATGTAAATGTGTGGCTGATTCACATTGCTATACAGCAGAAACTAATAGAACACTGCAAAGCAAAAAATACTCCAGTAAAAGTAATGCTAATAAAACTAAGTTTCCATGGTACAAAAAATTCTAAAAAAGCTTAAAAAAAGAAGCTCCTTGTCAGAGTCTCCATTAGACAACAACAACCCTAAGCAGTGTGGAGCCTGTTTCTTCTAGAACTGGCATTGTCTGATTTGCCTGCATTTTGACTACCACCTGTGATGAATCTGTCACTTCACTCAGTTCTTTGGCATTTTGTCAAGACCTAGCCTTCCCAAATCAGGTCAGATTTCTACCTTCAATATTTGCTCTCGTTCAACCCACAACACCTAGCAGTGTCTGGCATATAGGAGGCATTTTGGCTGAATGAATAAAGGCAGGAAAGATGGTCTTCTCTCTCCTACTAGAACTCTGAGTTCCTTGAGGCCTGAAACAACAGATTCATCTCTATCAGCAAAACATCTAGCACAGTAGGCAGTCAGTGAATGTTTTAAGAAGTAATAAATAGAATGTTATAAAAATCAGTGAGGATTGTTGTTATTAGCATTTTAAAGGCTCTTGCCACCCTCCACTAAGAGAAATTTGTCATCATCTCCATCCACTTCACCTTTCTTTCTAAAACTTTTTATATTTTCAAATATGACTGAGGGAAGCCTATTTTGAACAAGGTCATGTACTTCTGTATGTACGCCTATAAAATGGCACAGTTTTCTAAGACAGAAAATTATATTCAAAACTGTCTTTGCAAATCTCATCCTGCAGAGATTCTGGACGGTCAGGGCACCGGCTCTGTTACTTTTTGAAGGAAAGTAGTGAGGCACTTGGGATTTCTGTGAATGGCTGTTTGTTAAGTGGTTATTACAAAGATGGGGAAAATTAGGAGCCCCATCGTCAGACCAATGAGCTGCTGAGGCCCCTGCATGGACGTTTCATACTTCGCTTACTGGCCCATTGGCAGTGTTTGAATCTTCAAGAAACCAGGCTGTGTGTTTAGGAGGGTGGGAGAGGAGCCAAAAGAGGCCAACCTGTCAAGTATCTGATGTCAGTTATACCCTAATTTTCTAGACATTTCTTCTCTTCTTCATCCTCTCATCCTGCAACTGTTAGACAGTAACCCTTGGATACAAGTGATAGAAAACAACACAAACAGGCTTTGTAAAAGGAGATTTTGTTAGTGTATGTTAAAAAAAAATCTTGAATGACACCAAGCTAAGAGCCCAAACAGTGTTATTCTGGCTGGATTCATCTCCACTTGTTAACTCTTCTCTCACCTGCGTTGTTTCACTATCAGGCTCCACATGGTGACCTGCAGAACCTTCAGAGTTTTGACTTCCCAAATTTGTGTACACTGGAAAAGAGAGTATATATTTTCCTGGTAAAGTGTGTAAAAGTTCAAGGTTTCAGTCTAATTGGACTCGCTGAGGTCACATGGGCACTCATTGAATAAACAACGTGGCAAAGGGAATTCTGTGACTCAATTGCCCAGACCTGGGTCTTCTGCTCCATCATTGGACTCCTTTCATTTCCAATTGAACTAAAGGAACAGAATATAGAATAGCAACTCCAAAAGGTGTTGGGAGTGCCATTATTAGAAGAAAAAGAGATGCTGGCAAGCCCAAACAGTAAACACCAGCTACATCCTGTACTCTGCTTTAGCCTTGCTTAGATCAGCTGCTTGCAATTTTCTAATGTGCTTCTTTCCACTTTTGAGCCATTTCTTCTACCATCCTCCTTATGTTTTCCTGTCAAAATAGTATCTGTCCTTCCAGGAAATAGCTAGTTTAAATGTTCCTTTCTTTGTGAGTCCTTGGTCAAATGAATTTCTCCTGCTCTATGTTCCTAAAGTATTTTTGAAGGTCTGCTCTAGCATCCATTATAGTCTGTTTGGTATTGTAATGACCTGAATTTATATCTTCATTTCCCTAGGTAACCAGTGTTGTGAGGTTAAGTACTGAATCAGTTATAGCTTTGCATTGCCAACTGAGTACCAAGGATTCTGCCATATGTACAATATATTCTTGTTGAATTATTGACTTAAAATTAATTTGAATAATTAATCTTTTTCCCATTTCAGCTTGCTACATCAATAGCCTGTATTTATGCCTGCAAAACTGCTCTAAGGCATGAAGTTTTCCCACTTTTTCTTTGATTTAGATACATCTATACTTATTTTTATATAAAATCATACTTCAGTTGCTAACTTGTCTACACTAAGGTTGACTTTGAGTGAGTTTCTTATTGTCTAGAGGCTGGAAGACTTTGACCCTTTCTTCCCATCACTTATATACTTCATAGATTTTACATCAGAAGGCAAATTCGTTATTCATGGTTGGCTTTAGCTATATAATCAGACAGAATAAATAACAATCATAATGGGATCTTTATACTGCAAATTATATTCAGTATTTTATAATTCAACAAAATCTGACTGTCTGAGAACGCTTCTGATCATTAGAGCAGTTGCTGTTCTGAATGGATTCTTATGACACATCTTCCTTGATAGTGAAGCTGCCAAAACTAGTGGTTAGTCCTATATCAGTGAGATAATTGGGATTAAAATGGGAAAATATTCAATTCGGTGTAAAATAGCTTCACTGAGCACTTACTCTAGCTCCATGTCCTGTGTTGTGTGTGAATGATAAACAGATGAAGGCATGGTAAAAACCTCATGGTTCAGGCCTGTGCACAGAACCTTTATTAATAACGTACTATGGCTAGTAAGGATCTTCCCTGTAGCTCAGATGTAAAGAATCTACCTGCAATGCAGGAGACCCGGGTTCGATCCCTGGGTTGGAAAGATACTCTGGAGAAGGGAATGACAACCCACTCCAGTATTCTTGCCTGGAGAATCCCATGGACAGAGGAGCCTTGTGGGCCACAGTCCATGTGGTCTCAAAGAGTCAGACACGACTAAGTGACTAACACTATTATGACTGGTAACAGTTACTCAGACTATTCCAGGAATCTGGGAAAGGTCAGCTTCACCCAGAGCCAGGACATATGGTGAGAGTTTCTGAATGTAGTTAATTATCTAGATGTTTCCAAATAGTTCCTGCTTATGGCTTGGAGAGGTTCAGTAACTTGCCCAAGGCTGCACATGGAGACAGCTTGCATGGCATCCATACACTTGCATCTCTAGTCAGTCTGTCTACTCCATTAAATGTTACTGTCCTCCTCACACTATATATATATATATATTACATTATATACACACACACACACACACACACACACATATATATATTATGTATATATATATATATATATATATATATATATAATTGCTAGGAATTAATAAAACCACAACTACAGCAGAATCTTTCTATAACATAATACATTTAAGAGCAAATATCTTTAGTGTAAGAAAGAAACTTGAAAAATACCTTACTTGTAAGATGAGGAGAGTTCCATACTTACCATATCCTGGGGAAAATGGGTATATGTTAAACTGTGTCTGTGCCAGGTATCAAAATTTAGCAGAGGGTATGTGGAGAATGGGCTTCCCAGGGGGCTCAGTGGTAAAGAATCCACCTGCAATGCAGAAGACCCAGGTTTGATCCCTGGGTCGGGAAGATTCCCTGCAGGAGGAGATGCCAACCCACTCCAGTGTTTGTGCCTGGAGAATTCCAGGGACAGAGGAGCCTGGCAAGTTACAAGTCCATAGGGTCACAAAGAGTTGGACACGACTGAAGTGACTTAGCACACATGTACACATATGGAAAATAAAGTTTCCAAGTTGGATTCCCTTAACTTCGGAGGTGGCAGTTAGAGTAAAATACATTTACAGACTTCTTTGTCACACTGACTCAGTAAAAAAATGTGATATAATATCTTCCCACAATTTCATTGAAATTGCTAATAAACACTGCTTCCAATTAAAATGAACTGACATTGATTTGAAAGATTTGCACATTCCAGTGTTCCTTAAAGGCAACTAACCTCAATCTATCAAGTAAAGGAGGGTACTATATATTCAAAATAGTGATACATCTTGGTGGGTAATTTTCAAGCATATATGAGAGAGACCTTATTAATAATAAACTAATCAAAATATTTGTTTATTTTTCAGTGAAAACAAAAGTGTATTATCTAAAGTTGTCCAAAAGTGTTGGGTTTTTTTTTTTTTGGTAGCTATTTCTCCCCCTAAGTATCCTTTGGGATGTTATTGAGTTACACAACTATTTTATAGAGCTCTTGATATACAGAGTTTCCTAGAGATCAACCATGTTTTAAGTTAATGAAACTGTACATTTTATGATTATATATATTCAACTGAGGAAAATGCAAATATAAATATAGCTTCAAACTATATAAAAATAGCTTCAAACTATATCAATAAAGCTTCAAACTATATAAATATAGGTTCAAGCTATATAAAAAGTATTTCTTTTAAATTAAGAATTTACACTTGACTTCTATGCGGTAAAACACCTGAAAAGCAATTATTCCTTCACCTCATGCTTTTTCTATCTCCCATACATTTACTACACATTTCCACTTGGCTATTTCACAAGTCCAATATTTTCAAATCCCGCCATTACTTTACCCATAAGCTTGTCCCTCCTGGGTTCCCACATCTGTATGTGACAACACTATTGAGTCATTTACTCAGGATTAATATTTATAAGTCATCCTTGTATTTTCTTCATTTTTATATCCACACCCTGTTACATTTCATTAATAGTCCTAAATACGCTAACACTGCCTTATTTAGGACAATCTCTCTCACCTGGACTGTTATAATAGGCACTTAGTTTGTCTCTTTTTGTTAATCTTATCCTTTAAAACCCTCTTACTCTCAGGAAAATCTAGATTTGTTTGTGTCATTCCCAATGGTCCCACATTGGCTACAGGAAAAAAAGCCTTCAATGCCTTAGAATGCCATTTAAGACATTTGGTAATCTGACCCCAGCCTCACATTACTATCAATAAGAAGGCATATGAAAAACAATAGATGCTTTCAGGATTGCACTTAAAGTTTCCCCCTTCAACAAATTCTTTGTTTCTCTTTTCTTTTAGAGGCAAACTTCCTAAGAGTTGCCTGTATTTATTCTCTTGATTATGATGATGTATTAACTTCTTAAAGCCCTTCCAGTGTGCTTCTATTTCTCCACCATTAATCTTCCCACAGAATGTCTTAGTCTGTGGTTACTGATGACCTCCACGTTTGTCCAATTCATAGCTGTAGTCTTCTTTTCACAGTGTGCTCAATAGCTCACTTGTGTCTGACTCTGCAATCCCATGGACTGTAGCCTGCCAGGTTGCTCTGTCCACAGAATTTCACAGGCAAGAATACTGGAGTGGGTTGCTGTTTCCTTCTCCAGGGGATCTTCCTTACCCAAGGTTCAAACCTGCATCTCCTGCATTGCAGGGGGGATTCTTTTACCACTGAGTCACCAGGGAAGCCCTGATCCACCAACAGTTCTACTACATATGACAGAATTGACTATTCTCTCATGAGCACTCTTTTGGATACTGAGAAACCACATATTTCTGGATCTCCTGCTGCCTCTCTAGCTGCTTTTTTAAAATTCTCCTTTGCAGACTCATTATCTTTTAGCAGACCCTTAAATGTTGGCATTCCTGAGGAACCTTTCCCTGTCCCTCTTGTCACTTTGGCCTTGAGCAACCTTATAAAGTTCCTGAGTTCAGTTAGAAGCAGATGACTCACAATATCCTCAATGGACATGCATTTGAGCAAACTCTGGGAGATTGTGGAGCAAAGAGAAACCTGGAGTGCTGCAGTCCATGGAGTCACAGAGAGTTGGACATGACTTAGCCACTGAACAACAAGACTCACAATATTGTTTATCCAGTGCAGATCTTTTCTCTGAACTCCACAACTGTATACAGTCATCCCTCAGTTTCCACAGGGAATTGGTTCCAGAATCCCCTGTGGATACCACAATTCATGAATACTCAAATCCCTTACATGAAATGGTGTAGTACCATCGCCTCTTGGTATCCACAGGTCCCATTTCCAAGGATTCAACCAATGGTAATTTGATCCACAATTAGTTGAATCCTTGAGTGTGTAACTTGTGAATACAGAGGGTTGACCGTATTCAGCCGTCTACTTAATAAATAAATAAATACACACACACACACACACACACACACACACACACACACACTTGAATAAGCACTTAAAAATCAAAATATCTCAAACTGAACTTTTCATTATCGCTACCAAACAGCTTCTCTATGTTTTTTGTCTCAGTGATCAGCACTAATTATGTACCCAATAGACCTAGTTGAAAATCTGGGCAAGATCCATGAATTCTCCTTTCTGACCTTTTGAATCCAGGTAATTCTGAGTCTTGACAATATCAGCTCCTAAACGTTTACCTAATATATACTTCCCACTACCCTGGTAGCTCAAACAGTAAAGAATCTACCTGCCAATGCAAGAGATGCGAGTTCAACCCCTGGCTTGGATAGATCCCCTGGAGAAAGAAATGGCCAAACACTCTAGTATTCTTGCCTGGAGAATTCTATGGACAGAGGAGCCTGGCGAGCTACAGTGCATAGGGTCACAGAGTCAGACACGACCGAGTTAGTAACACTTTCACTACATACATACAATTGCTCCCTTATTTTTTCTTGCCAAGACCAGCACAATACTAACATCTCCCTTCCTTCATCATTTATTTCTTATGTTAATTCTCTATCTTGTAACATACTGAGTGCTTTTCCTCTCTTGAATTTTGAGATATTGATTTCTTTTGGTTATCCTACCATCTTTGATTTTTTTTTCATTTTTAGCTCCTTTGCTGGCTCTCTTCAGTCTCCTCATCAATTAATGTGGAACTCCTCAGTGTTCTGTCTGAAGTCTCTCCTTTTCATATTTCACTCTCTCCTTAGGTGGCCCCTTCTCTCTCATGGCTTCAAATAGCAACTGGGTGTTTTAAATACTGGAGTCATATGTGTGGGCCAGTTTTCTCTCCTGAGTTATACTTGAAGCTTATTTTGGACTTCTCTGCCTCTATGTCCCACAAAACTGAGAAAACTTTTTCCTCCTCTCATCTGTCTTGGCTACTGATGTCATTCTGACTTCAATGTTATTTTTCTTCTCTGACGGGTGATGGTCTACTTATCTTCAAAATCTACGTAGCACATCTTTCTAAAGTCCCCATCACCTAATGCTTTCCATGTTTGGCTATACTTAACTTTCTTTGCATATTAACCAGGGCTTTTTTGGTTGCTAATGACAGAAACTGATTTCTAAACAGCTGAAGTAAGCAGGTGGATTTATTCTAAGGCTCATGTAACCACACAAATGACAGTGATTCACATGACATCAAAGGTACCTGGAGCAATAAATTCCAATATCAGTTTGATTCATTCGTCCATTCATTCATTCTCTCTCTCTCTCTATCACACAAACACAGAAGCACACATATCTACTCTTTCTGTGCTGGTTTTATTCACCCTACCTGATTTTTACCCCACACTATAGAAAATATATCCACCAGCAGTTCTCATGCTTCACAATTCTGCATTATCCTCAGGAGGGGACTCCATTTCTTTTCCTCCACAACATTTTGAAAATAAAAAGATCAAGACTTATGGACATGGGAAGAGGGGAGGAGAGGGTGATATGTATGGAAAGAATAACATGGAAACTTACATTACCATATGTAGAATAGATAGCCAACAGGAATTTGCTGTATGGATCAGGAAACTCAAACAGGGGCTCTGTATCAAACTAGAGGGGTGGGATGGGGAGGGAGATGGGAGGGAGGTTCAAGAGGGAGGGGATATATGTATACCTATGGCTGATTCATGTTGAGGTTTGACAGAAAACAACAAAATTCTGTAAAGCGATTATCCTTCAATAAAAAACATAAATTAAAAAGAAAGATCAAGCTGGAATTGTTTGACTAAGGTCCTGTCATGTTCCTAACTCTGGATCAATTAACATGTAGTCGTGCAGTCATGGTATTAAAATTTCCCCTACTTTGGTCAACCATGCAAAACCAATCAACCATGACGGAGTAGAAAGTGATATGAAAACATAGAAGGTTTCACTTGAACATAGAACCTCCTGGTTTAAATGGAAGTGCTTGGAATTTGGAGGAGAATTTTCCATAAATGAAAGGTAAGAGTCCTTGAATACAAACTAGCTTTCTACTAATCTTCTTATATAGTTCTTAAAAGTTAGGTAACTGTGTGTGAGAGAGAGGGGAGAGATAGAAATGTTGTGGGTGCATTAATGAAACACAGATAGGCATTATTTCTTTTCTTCATTGCAAATTATGTCTTTGGTTTTAAAGTGGTAATCTGTCTTCTAAAAGTTTCTATGAATTCTGTTTTCCCTCATGGAGAAAGCAAAGACATTACTTTACCAACAAAAGTTCATCTAGTCAAGGTTATGTTTTTTCTAGTAGTCATGTAGGGATGTGAGAGTTGGACTATAAAGAAAGCTGAGTGCCGAAGAATTGATGCTTTTGAACTGTGGTGTTGGAGAAGACTCTTGAGAGTCCCTTGGACTGCAAGGCAATCCAACCAGTCCATCCTAAAGGAAATCAGTCCTGAATATTCATTGGAAGGACTTATGCTGAAGCTGAAACTCCAATACTTTGGCCACCTGATGCAAAGAACTGACTCATTTGAAAAGACCCTGATGCTGGGAAAGATTGAATGCAGGAGGAGAAGGGGATGACAGAGGATGAGATGGTTGGATGGCATCACCGACTCAATGAACATGAGTTTGAGTAAGCTCTCCGGGAGTTAGTGATGGACAGAGAGGCCTGGCGTGCTGCAGTCCATGGGGTTGCAAAGAGTCAGACACGACTGAGCGATTGAAACAAACTGAAACTCCCTTTTGTCCTGGAAAACATGAAAACCCAGGTCCTTAATTGTGTACCTATCACTGTTCTCTGGGGAGATATAAAAGATCAGTTAATCTAAGTAAGTGCTTGGATTTTGTATGCTGATGAAGTCATGTAATCTTGTTTTTTACCTATATGCTTGAAAACTGCTGGGAAAGGATTAGATACATTTGTATAGATTGGAGATGCAGTAAACATTTTATTTGGAGGAAATTGGACCAAACATGAGCCTCACCTACTGCTTTCAGTTTGGTGATAGTGCCTTTAGCTTCCACGGTGTGTCCTGTGGAACTCCAGAGAAATATGAGGCAACAGAAAGGGCAGATAGAGCTCCTTTGGTGTTGGCCATTGTGTAGATTGCTCTCTAGGGCTGTATTTACATTCCTATCCTATACTGACCCATGGCATCCAGGTGATTGAGAAGAACTATATCCAATAGCAATATAAGCCACCTTTAGTGATTTTGCAAATGAAATGCCCTGTCAAAATATGATCCCCACCCACAGATCACCTGATTCCTTTTCTCCAGCATCTTTCATTGAGTGCTTATCTGCTATACTGATTTACTATTTTTATGCTACCTTCACAGTTTTGTTCTCTGACAATCCAAGCATATAGGGTGATTGAATAGAGGTTTACGTAAATGTCTGAATGAATATTTCTCCTTGATTTTTTCCCCAGGGGTCCCTATATGTGTGTTTAGACATGCCTTCAACTCTCAGGCAGACATTTGACAATTCTGTCTTAGCTTTCACTTCCTACCTGTGTAGAACCCTAAGATCAATCTGTGGTGAATGTTTTGAGTCTTTTCAGGTATCTGAAAAGGGCACTCACACAACCCTGCAGGTGTGAATTGACTCTTAGATTTTCAGAAAACATACTGCTTCTCAAAGTGCTTAATAGATAGTATCCTTTTACCTAGTATTTGTTTTACTTTTTGGCCAGTCTCTCCTTTGATCTAACTGGTATCACTACTAGTTCTTATAGCTGCAGTATTAAACAGTTGTTGGTTGATTTTGGCAAACACCATGGGGATGGGCTTTTCCACGTGAGGAAACTCTGACTCACACAAATGAAGAGAAGCATTGTAGATGAGGCTTTTCCAGGGAATTGCCAAACAGGTCAAATAATAACAATTCTTTAGTGGTTGGGTGATATGGGGAGTTCCAAACACATTCTGCCTAGTGTGGTTTTTAGGTTGGTGACTTTAAGAAGTGTTGTGGTTGTGAGGTTGTTGAGTATTTAAGGGTATGGAGCATGGCTGGAGATAGAACAACTAAAATGCAATAGAGCTTACTGTTCTTACTGAACTTCAGCTGCCTTTCTCCAATAAACATTTACTGAATTATTGTAAGCTTTTTGTGAATTTCCATAATCCTGAAAGGATTGATTTTGACAAATTCTGCTGGTATTTCTTTTGCTTTTCTGAGAGAATAGATTTCGGAAATTCCTTCCTCTGCCTTTCCAGAAGTGACTACAATATTTTATATGCCATTTCAGATCAGAATTTCTCCTGATGTTCTAAATGTGACACATCCTTCATAAATGTGGCTGCTTCTTTGGTATCACTCAGCTGGAACTGATTATTAAGTGCATCTTCATTTTATGGTTATCATCCATATGCGTTTACTGAAGATAGGCATGGAAGTGCGCCGGCATGCTGGAGAAAATGCATTGCCTTTCCAGGCTCTCATTCTTTTTTTTTTTTTTTTTAATACAAAATGTTGTAAGTGGAGGAGGTGATCTTAAAGGTGTCTTAACTGTGATGTTGTCTAGATTGACTTTGCTTTTGAAGCTTAATCTACCCTTCAGATAGCTTAGGCTTGCCAAAGTCAGACCTATAGGCCTGATTATGACAAATTGCAGAAAGCTTTTTGAAAAGTGAAATACCAAGGAGTGGATGCCCTAATGAAGTTCTATAATTATAAATAGGACACTCTATTCTCCCTACACAGGCATGAGTTTTAGTAATGTCACTGATGACATAGCCACCCCATCCATTAAGAATGGAACAGCTTCAGGCCATCACTTTTTTGCCTTTAGAATCAATGACACGGTTCTTATGGCTGACAGCCTCACAGGGACACAAAATTAAGTTCTCTGACGAGTGGCTCCAGTGGATTTCAATGAAGCACATACATACCCAGGAGGAGACTTACTAACCCAGCAACTCTGGCTCTGAGAAAGTGGGTTAGATCCTGTCAGGTGAGAAAATAGTACTCTAGTACCCTGTAGTACTCAGTTAAAAGTCCTGGGTTGAGGAGAGCCTGGAAAATACATTTTCCCCCCATCCTCAAGTAGTCTTAGTTGCATTCTAGGGAAATGATGTCACACCTGCCAAAATAAGCTAACCTGCATCTCCAAGAGGTGGTTTTCATGTAAGCAATCTTTCTTAAACTAAAGTGATCCACAGGTTCACAGGGAAGCAGGAAGTTGTCATGTTCAGATCTGCTGGAGCTGGCAGCAACAACAAAGTTTGTTTCTCTGCCAGTTGGTTTACAGAATTCACTGGAAGTCAGCGATTTTATAAGTGTAAGACATAATGCCATTCCATACCCAGTGAAAATATCCTCTAGGAACAAAGATACAGCATGGTACAAGACAGAGTCCTTGGCATATGGATCTTGTGGTATAGAAAGTAAGACAGACAATATGTAAATAAATAGATATATATTAGTACTGGGTACTGAGGAAACAATGGTTGGTCTTGCATTCATACATTAATAACTTTTATGCTACTCCATGCATGTATACACACACGCGCGCAAATGGAATCTTGCTATACATACTGTGCTAGAACTTGGAGAAGAGATTTGGGCATGTGAAATTAATTTTAGAGTTATAGGAAGCCTCTGGGCTCAAGAATGCATTGGAGGTGAGGAAATCTGACTATAAGCATATTTGATGAGGAGTTTTTGAGGAAGTAGAGGAAATAAAGGGGCAGGAGCTAGAGAGGTACAACTAGAAAACTATGAATAAAAGATTAATGAGGAGTATCTAGATCTATATCTTACAAAACTTTAGTTATCAATACAAACTTCAGGAGATAGTGAGGGACAGGGAGGCTTGGCATGTAGGAGTCCATAGGGTCACAAAGAGACAGACATGACTTAATGGCTGAACAACAGCAGAGTTTTATAATAGTGCAGGAAAGAGCAACAGAATGGAGGATCAAGAAATAGACCCAAATATTCATGGGGTCATAGCATAAATTTTACATGTCAAGTCTGTGGGAAAATATGGAGGGTTTTTTTTTTTTAAGTGAGTGTGTTGGGACAATTGTCTAGGAAAACATTGCCTAAGAAGTTTAAAAAGGAGAAAAAAAAGTCAAGACCAAAATAAGACTTTTGAAAACAAATTGTGTGGGTATGACTTTTCTCAGAATGATAGAAAGTCTAAAACATTAAAGATCAACTATGTTGTAAAAATTTCAAATTTGTATTCACAAAAAGAGTCAAAAAGAAAATGACAAACTGGAAAATATTGACATTTATGACAAATTACTATATTTTTGATGGATAAAGTGACTTAATGCATTAATAACAATAAAAAATAACACAATAGGAAAATGGCCCATGAATGTGAATAATCAGGTCACAGAAAAAGGAAACTGGCCCATGAATGTGAATAAACAGGTCACAGAAAAGAGACATACAAATGACTAATAAACATATGTGATTAATCTCAATCATGATTGAGCTACTATGAAGTAAAATAGCTGTGAAAAATCATCTATTAAGTATAAAATTGGAAAGTAGTTTAAATGGGTGAGGATAGGCAGAAATGGGGGTTCTTGAGCACTTGCTATGTAATGTAAATCAGTCCAGCATTATCAATATGTTAAAATCACATATTGTTTGACCGTGCAGTTCTACTTCAGTGATTTATCCTAAATATGTATATATATACACATACACACATAAACATATACACACATATTCACACACACAAGCACATAAACATTTTCACAAATTTAAAAAGGTATTTGAAGGTACTTATAAAGATGTTCAGTGTAGTATATTCAAACAAAAATAAACTATAAGCAACTAATATCTATTAATAGGAGAGGAATCAAATAATGTTTTGGTCAAACAATGAAATATTATCTATCCTTTTAAAAGAAGATGGTAATTCTATTTACACTGCTATGGAATGATGCCTAGCTCTATCAGAATGTGTATGGATTCTGTGTGTGTGTACATGTACACATGAATAAAAGTGCATGATATGGAAACAAGATAAAAGTTGCCATTGTTTGAGTTTTCTCAGCATTTGTGGTGCTTCTCTTGAATTAAGAAAATCTGGGTTCTAAGGAAGTCTACTCTTGCTTTCCTTGGACCTGTGAAAGAGGATCTGTCTGACAAGAGCATGTTTCTAGTTTGTGTGCTTTAAATTTAAGTATGTGAAGAGAAAAACATGGTTGGAAAGGCTAAAGGAGGAGGGAAGAGGGTTAAGTGCAATTGATTAAGCCAGCACTGTAATATTGAGAGGTGGGTCTTGATGAGGTGGGAAGAATTTCAAGACTGATGAACTTTGTTCACTTTTCAGGGTTTTCTGAGGACATAGTCATGGAAATAGTTTTCAAATAGGAGGGGAATGGATAAGAGAAGGGAAGAAAAATGATTTGAAAAAGTATTTCTTGAACCTCTGTCCTTAGCACAATGTTAAAGAAATAAATTTAACACTGCCTTTCATCAAATTGACTTTTGACTGCAGATCTATGTTCTTCTGATAGTAACATCTTTGGGGATGGATATACACGAATACAGAGGACTCACAATATGGTATGATGTGTGGGTGTATAAATACATTAATCATAAATCAAATATAAATTTAAATGAACATTTATCTGTATCTTTCTACCTTTATCTTTCTGTCTGTGCATCCATCCATCATCGATTCATCCATCCACTTATTATGAACCAGGGGCTATTTTCTAAGTCTGTTACACTGATTGACTCATTTGACCCTCATAAAATCTCTCTAAGGTTATTTAACCACCTCATTGTCTAAGTGCATAGCAACATATGAATTTGTTGAGCTATTTCAAATCCTAAAAGATGATGCTGTGAAAGCACTGTACTCAATATGCCAACAAATTTGGAAAACTCATCAGTGGCCACTAGACTGGAAAAGGTCAGTCTTCATTCCAATCCCAAAGAAAAGCAATGCCAAAGAATGCTCAAACTACTGCACAGTTGCACTCATATCACATGCTAGCATAGTAATGCTCAAAATTATTCAAGCCAGGCTTCAACAGTACATGAACTGTGAACTTCCAGATGTTCAAGTTGGTGGAGGAACCAAAGATCAAATTGCCAACATCTGTTGGATCATAGAAAAAGCAAGAGAATTCCAGAAAAACATCTACTTCTGCTTTATTGACTATGCCAATAAAACAATTTGTGTGTATCACAAAAAACTGTGGAAAGTTCTTCAAGAGATGGGAATACCAGACCACCACCTTACCTGCCCCCTGAGAAATCTGCATGCAGGTCAAGAAGCAACAGTTAGAACTGAACATGGAACAACAGACTGGTTCCAAATCAGGAAAGGAGTACGTCAAGGCTGTATATTGTCACCCTGCTTATTTAACTTATATGCAGAGTACATCATGCAAAATCCTGGGCTGGATGAAGCACAAGCTGGAACCAAGATTGTCGGGAGAAATATCAATAGCCACATATATGCAGATGACACCACCCTTATGGCAGAAAACAAAGAAATAAAGAGCTCTGACACTTCCTCTATTGAGACTGTTTACAATAGCCAGGACATGGAAATAACCTAGATGCCCATCAGCAGATGAATGGATAAGAAAGCTATGGTACATATACACAATGGAATATTACTCAGCCATTAAAAATAATTCATTTGAATCAGTTCTATTGAGATGGATGAAACTGGAGCCCAATATACAGAGTGACGTAAGTCAGAAAGATAAACACAAATATAGTATACAATATGGAATTTTAAAAAAGATGGTAATGATAGCCCTTATGCAAAACAGAAAAAGAGACACAGATGTACAGAACAGACTTTTGGACTCTGTGAGAGATGGTGAGGGTGGGATGTTCTGATAGAATAACATTGAAACAAGTATACTATCAAGGGTGAAACAGATCGCCAGCCCAGGATGGATGCATGAGACAAGTGCTCAGGGCTGGTGCACTGGGAAGACCCAGAGGGATGGGATGGGGAACATGTGTAAATCCATAGCTGATTCATGTCAATGTATGGCAAAAACCACTACAATATTGTAAAGTAATTAGCCTCCAACTAATAAAAATGAATGAAAAAAAAAAAAAGAAATAAAGAGCCTCTTGATGAAAGTGAAAGAGGAGAGTGAAAAAGTTGGCTTATAACTCAGCATTCAGAAAACTAAGATCATGGCAACCAGTCCCATCACTTCATGGCAAATAGACAGCAAAACAATGGAAACAGTGACAGACTTTATTTTGGGGGGATCCAAAATCACTGCAGGTGGTGACTGCAGCCATGAAAATAAAAGATGCTTGCTCCTTGGAAGAAAAGTTATGACCAACCTAGACAGCATATTAAAAAGCAGAGACATTACTTTGCCAACAAAGGTCCATCTAGTCAAGGTTATGGTTTTTCCAGTAGTCATGTATGGATGTGAGAGTTAAACTATAAAGAAAGCTGAGTGCCAAAGAATTGATGCTTTTGAACTGTGGTGTTGGAGAAGACTCTTGAGAATCCCTTGGATTGCAAGGAGATCCAACTAGTCTATCCGAAAGGAGATCAGTCCTGGGTGTTCATTGGAAGGACTGATATTGAAGCTGAAACTCCAATCCTTTGGCCACCTGATGCGAAGAACTGACTCATTGGAAAAGATCCTGATGCTGGAAAAGTTTGAAAGCAGGAGGAGAAGGGAACAACAGAGGATGAAATGGTTGGATGGCATCACCGACTCAATTGACATGAGTTTGAGTAATCTCTCTAGGAGTTGGTGATGGACAGGGAGGCCTGGTGTGCTTCAGTCCATGGGGTTGCAAAAGGTCAGACACAACTGAGTGACTGAACTGAACTGTTTGTCTAAGTGAGGACACTGAGGTATAATATGGTTGGTTGCTGTTGTTTAGTTGCTAAGTCCTGTCCTACTCTTTTGTGACCACAAGGACTGTTTGATACTACTCTCTTAATATGCTACAGGAAGATCCACTCAATATTTTATGAAGTTTTTGAAATCAATAATACATGAGATTAGGTCAGTATTATTCTCTATAGTTTTCATTGTGTTGTAAAATTTTGCTGTCTATATAGTGCTGACCTTTTAACTACATTGAAGTTTGAATTATTTTTCTGTATTCTATACTTGACTAAATAGCCTTGGAATCATGTTTGTTCTCTGTTTCCCAAAGATCATTTGCGAAATTATATGGATGTGAAGTGTTTGGGAAGGTTTGCTCTTTATAAAATATTTTCAGTTTCTTCCATGGATAGTGGTTAGTGGATTGCTTAGGTTTTATTTATCATCATGAATCAATTTGGGTAATTTATATTTTTCCAGAAAGTCTTTTAATTCTTATTTTAATGTTTATTTGCATAAAATTTATGCCAGTTGTTATATTTTACTTAAAACACTTTTTGTATCTAAAATTATTTTCCCCATGTAATTTGTAATTTTCTGTTTTTATGATTTCTCAATTCTTTGCTGATTATGTTAGCTAATGATTTTTATATCTTCTTGATTTTTCACATAAATTCTTGAGAGTGTTTAATTGCTCTGCCACTTTTTAATGTTCAAAATCATTAATATCTTATTTCTCATTATCAATCACTTATTTCTGCTTTACCTTAACTTCATGTTTTTTTTTTTTAGTTATTGAATTGTTTTAATTTTTATACTTTCATACTTAAAGGTAATATTTTGTATAACAATGCTAACAACTGCTGATGTAGCTTTGGTCAAAACCTGTGATATATATTCTTTACACTCTGAATTTTCCAGATACTCTAATTTCCCTTTAGTTTCCTATGAGACATAAGAATTTGTGTACTTCTTGTAATTTCTACATCGGTATATTTTTTTCTGTTTTTATTTAATTAAACCTCTGGTCTTATAGCTCTATGCTTGAATAGTCTTACCTGCACATTTTCTACTTTGGGAACATTTTCAAAGTTTTGTTCATATCTTAATATGGGGCACATGATTACTTAAAAACGAGTTTATTCTCTAATGACACGGGGTCATTCTGGCTGCTGTATGGAAACTGGCTGAAATGAGGCAAGTGTAAAAGCAGTACAACAAGCAATGAGCCTTTGCAATAATTCAAGTAAGATCATATGATGGCAAAGACCAGGGTAGTTGTGGTGGAGATGGGTAGAAGTGTTTCATTTCTGGATATAGTATATTTTGAAGGTGGTGCTGATAGGATTTATATCTTATAAATCCTATTATATATATCAGGTGTAGAATGATAAAGAGAGGGGCATCAAGCAGGGATATCCAGGTATTTGGTCTGAGTAACTGAAAGAAATCAACTAAGATGGAGAATATTTAAATAAGAACAGATTTAAAGTCACAGTTTGGTAGCTCAGTTTTGAACTTTATGGGTTTAGCATTTCCATCAGCCAAGTGAATGAAGATGTTAAGTTAAAAATGTGCTATAGAAAACTAGATTTCCAAAGAGAGGCTTGTGCTAAAGATAGACATTTGTGAGTCATCAATGTATAGATGGTATTAAAGATGAATAATCAACAAAAGTAGTGAGTACAATATAAGAGAGAATAGGTAAAATGACTGAGACCTAGGCTTTTACAGCCTTTGGAAGTCTAGGAAAAGAGCAAAGAATGAATAGACCAAATTTACCACTAGGTAAAAATGAGTATCCTGAAGGTCAAGTGGGAAATGAATGTCAGTGAAGAGAGGCTAGTCAACTGTGCCAGATGCTCTGATAGTCAGATAATAAGAGAAATGATCAGTATATATGGCAACCAAAGCTTCCTTGATAACCTTGATCACTTGAACACTTTCAGAGCTGTAGTAGGAGGTAAGTCTGATCGGCTCAGGTTTAAGAAAGGATCCAAGATTTTGGTGACAGTGAAACTGGACATTTTCTTTTAGAAATTTGGAGTTAAAAAACGGTGTGTGGAGTCAAGAGACAGCTTTTTAGAGGGAATTGCATCTTTCCTCTGTTTTGTATTATTTATGGGTTTTGATCAGAATTTGTTCCTTTTGGAGTAAGTATCTATTCATAGGTACAGTGACCCTCTCTGCTATTCCTCTTATCTTGTTGTCAGTTCTCCTGACAACTTAAACCAGTGTGGGAAGAACTGAGCAGAGTGACTTGGGGTTTGGTGATGTGTTCTCAGAGGACCTTGTCTATAAATGTCTTTCTTTACCCAGGAATATATTTCCCTTTTTTTTTTTTTTTTTTAGTTGTCTTTTTGAAATCAACAAATAAACTCAGGTGAATGTCATTGTCCCTTTCCCTGTATCTCACTGTGGTTTTTTTGGTGTAATTTCCTGTTCACTTTTTTCTGCTCAGTTAACCTTGGTCAACAGTTACAAATCTGATTCCACATTTCACTGTGTCCTCCAAACTGTATTGCCACTATGCCTTTTCTACAGACTTCAGGACAAAATGCCAAAAAATAAAGCAGGAATTCCCATGCACTCTCTCTTTTCACTAAATTTCCCCTTGTAGTGTTGGATTTAAAAAGGACACTCACTAGAGAGACTCCATTTCTTAATGAGTCTGTCTAAGCCTCTGGATATCATTATTCCAAACAAATAATTGTTGATTAGAATTTTCAGCAACCAAGTTATTTTGGTTTTAGAGAATTTCCTATCTACTAGAGGCTGTAAAGATACTTATCTGTCCTTTTTCCTTTATTGAGTTGGTCTGGTTAAGCCTATGGTTTTTCCAGTGGTCATGTATGGATGTGAGAGTTGGACTGTGAAGAAAGTTGAGCACCAAAAAATTGATGCTTTTGAACTGTGGTGTTGGAGAAGACTCTTGAGAGTCCCTTGGACTGCAAGGAGATCCAACCAGTCCATCCTGAAGGAGATAAGTCCTGGGTGTTCATTGGAAGGACTGATGCTGAATCTGAAACTCCAGTACTTTGGCCACCTCATGCGGAGAGTTGACTCATTGGAAAAAACCCTGATGCTGGGAGGGATTGGAGGCAGGAGAAGGGAACAACAGAGGAAGAGATGGCTGGATGGCATCACCGACTCGATGGGCATGAGTTTGAGTGAATTCCAGGAGTTGATGATGGACAGAGAGGCCTGGCATGCTGCGATTCATGGGGTCGCAAAGAGTCGGACACGACTGAGTGACTGAACTGAACTGAACTGATTTCCATTAAAATTGTTTATTGTGGTAAAAATAAGTATATTGATATAACACCAGATTTTAACCATTTTAGGTATACAGTTTAGTGGCACTGAGTACATTCACCATTGCTGCACCACAATTACTACCATTCATCTTTAGAACATTTTCATTTTCCCAAACTGAAACTCTGTATCCATTTAACAATAACTCACCATTTCTCCCCCCACAGGGCAGTGGCAAAAGCATTGTACTTTCCGTGTCTAAATTTGACTATTTCAAGTACTAAGAGGAATCATAAAATACTTGTCATTTTGTGTCTGGCTTGTTTCACTTAGTGTATGTCTGTAAGATTTATTCACATTGTAGCAGATGTCAGAATTTCATTCAAGCCTGAATAATACTTCATTGTATCTTTTACCATATTTTGTTTATCTGTTCATCCATCAGTAGACACCTTGGTTTTTTCTACCCTTTGGCTATTGTGAATAACGCTATTATGAACATGGGTGTACAAATATCTGTTTGAGTGTCTGCTTTCAATTCTTTGGGGCACATACCTAGAGGTAGAATTTCTGGATCATATGGTAATTCTATCTTTCATGTTACGAGGTGCTGCCAGACTATTTTCTTCAGTCCCTGTTCTTGCTGTGCATCAGAATCACCTTTGAGCTTTAAAAAACACACTTGCTGAGTCTTTACCCCTGGAGACTATGATTCAGTTGATGTAAGGATACATCTGACTTCTGTTTCTTTTTATAATTCATATTTTAAAAAAAACAATAGTGACAAGTTATTAAGAGGTAGTTTCTAAAGAGTGAAAATAAAAGGATATGAAGCAAAAATTAAAAATCTCTCACTAACATTTGAAGCTTATCTTTACATACATGTGTCTACACAGAGACATGTACTTTTTTTGTATTTTTAAGAAAATAAATGAGATCATACCGTACGGTTTCTACAACATACATGATTGCCTTAATTTATCTTGAATATTTTTAAATTTCCATTCATATCAGTTTTTATAAACAATTTTTGAAGTATAGTTGATTTACAATGTTGTGTTCAGTTCACTATCTCAGTCTTGTCTGACTCTGCGACCCCGTGGAACCCATGGACTGCAGCACACCAGGCTTCCCTGTCCATCACCAACTCCTGGAGCCTACTCAAACTCACGTCCATCGCATCAGTGATGTTGTGTTAGTTTCAGCTATATATCACTGTGATTCAGTTACACTGAAGTCACAAGGGCTTCCTTTCAGGAGACCACAGTTTGATTCCTGGGTTGAGAAGATCCCTGGAGAAGGGAGAAGCTACCCACTCTAGTATTCTGGCCTGGAGATTTCCTTGGACTGTATAGTCCATGGGGTTTCAAAGAGTGGGACACGACTGAGAGACTTTCACTTTTCAGTCATACATACATACATATATATATAATGTTTTCTTCAGGTTCTTTTCCCTTATCTGTTATTACAAAATACTGAGTATAGTTCCCTGTGCTATACAGTAGGTCCTTGTTGATTATCTGTTTTATATATAGTAATGTGTATACATTAATACCAATCTCCTAATTTATTTCTGTCTCTACTCCCTTGCAAAAAAAAAAAAAAAAAAGCAGTGTCAATTTAAACTCCACTCATTAGTACATGAACATGACTTTCCCCCTCTTTCCTGTATTTTGGATGTTTGCCTCTGAATTGTGAACTTCTCAAATGTTTCTCAGTCTTTTCCTCTATCCTTAGGTGGCAAAGGACAGCTAGAGGAGACGTGAGTTGAAAATCTCCTTTCCCCTATATAATATGCTAGGAAGCTCTTATAATATGCAAGCAGGTTAGGCTCTGGTTAACCAGTTTCCTCTGAGGGCTGGCCTTGGAATCTATTTTTCAGAATGGTTCCTTTTCTTGTGCCCCTGATGGAAGCATGAGAGAATTTTTTCCTGACATTTACTGTGGGAATCTGGTCAAATCTATGGAGGTAAATCTCACAAAATTGTGGGGATGCCCTTTTGATGGAGTTGGCCCCTGGAGTCTTTAGCTGTCAGTTTCCACACTAAACCTGCAACGATTTGTCAGTTACAGTTCAGGTTTTTCTGCCCCTGCTCTACTTTTTCTGACGGCTTCTACTCATGTGTCTCTATTCTGTTTAAGCCAGGACTCCCTGTATTCACCTGGCTTTCTGCCATCTTGTGAACAGGGAGTGATTTGTGCAGTCCTCCCCTTTTCTTATAGATCTTAGAAGAGTTACCGATCTTTCAGTCTTCAGCTTTTTACATGTTAGGATAGAGTTATGATTTCCAAGCTCCTTACATGTGGAACTGGAAAAGAAAAGTCCTTTGCATTTCAGTTTCTTGGCATATATTCTTCATATTTTAGGTTTGAGAGAAAGACTACTTCCTAGTTTAATTGACGTTGGACTTTTATTTTTTTCAGCCTTATTCTTTTCCCCTTCAGTTTGTTTCATATAGGAGATGCTATAAATATTTCTACTATGCACTATTTTAGAAATTTCACAAAGTATCCTTTAAAAAGTGGGAAGTACATTGTGGATATAACTGTTAATGAAAATACTTTTATGATTTTAGCAGTCATCATTTTGTGCTGTTCTAGTCAATAAGCATTTATTGAACGCTAATGCCCTGCCTTCAGTTCTTGTTGGTTAAAGTGTGGATTTGTCCTTGCCCATGGGCAGTTAGTGTTAAATAAAGGTTAGAAAAGTATAGTTGAAGATTTTACATCAATTGTGTTTGTTATGTGAGGCAATTCATGATAAATGTGGACACAAAGAAAGGATCTTCATCACATAGGAAGACACCTGGTAACTATTTTAAAATGTTGAATTAAATAAGAACCATAATTGGAATCCTATCTGGTAGAAGGTCTGAAGAATGAGTATATTATTGACAATTGGGGATTGAGGTGGGGATTGAGGGCAATCATGGGTTCTATGTAGATTTTTCATGAAGGAAGTTGTGATTTTATGACATTATGGGGGCATATTCAGGGAAAAGTCAGATTGGTTTGAATCTAAAATATGTGTAGCAGAGAAGTGAGAGATAAGACTCTGGTAGGTACAAAGGATCAATAGTATTGCTCTGATCCCACTTAGCTGCAAATCTATTAACCTCTACAAAATGTTAATTAGCAGTTCTTCCACAAAGAAAATGGGGCACCTACTCTGATATGATATGTAATCATCCAGTAGTGCTGATGCCAATGACCGAAAAGCTCTAATGACAGAAGATAATGGTACTAATGTAACTTTCAACCAACTGAGCCTAACAATCTCAGGCCTGGTCTTCTCTACACAGATGAGGAAAATCCTAAGACATCATTGTGGCTCTTTTCATTCCTGTTGTAAGGTTAGGTGCCCGGCATTCACTTTACTTAGGCACCCAACCCTGAGTACATTGCCTTTTATATAAAACACCTTGGAGAACCTTGGTGTCAGTCAACGTGACTTGTATGAGAACATTAGCTTGCTTCTGGCCCACCTCCTGCCGAGGATGAGTCCAAGAAGAAATTGTCATCCCTGCATGAACACCGCTGGACCCTCACCCTTTACCCAGTAGCTACACTTAGAGCACAGCAAGACATCTGCATCCCTACTTCCTTCCTACTTATTAGGTGTCACTCAGACGATACAACAGAAGATAAATCAGGAAAACTGAATATTTCATATATGCCACAGTAAAACGGCTGTATTTTATGGACAGAAGGAAATTGGCACTCTATGCCATGGGGAGAAGGAGTTTTAATACTGCATGTACCTCTGTTTTAATCAAAATGTAGTTGTAATTTATGTTTAGGAACTATAAATATAATATTCTAGCTAATGTTGATTTGCATTTGGTTTCTGAGCAAATAGAGAATTATAGGAAACCATGAAAAAATTCCCTCTAAATCTCTGCATTTTACATTAAAATGCCTAAGAGGGCATTTTTAATTGACTATATGCTAAGATTAGAGGTTGACTATTCCTGGAATAGGTTAAAATGTAAAACCCTGAAATTTCAGAAGTGGTGGAGTATTTATATTTGGGATGTTTTCAGATGCTGAAAGTCTAGTCTATTAAGTTATATAACTTCTTCTACACCAAAGCAATATTGAGAGACCAGTTGATGATAACAACATATAATAGATTCTTCAAGCTTAGTCATCAGAATAAAAATTATTCAGAAAACTAAATAAAATCACCTTGCCGTAATACAAATTACTCAGGGTATTTGGGTGACAGGAGAATTTGGCCTGATTCCATTCCCATCTCCCAAACTGTGAACTTTTGTGACTGAACTGACCACATTAACCTATTACTTGACTTTGTTCATTAGTTCATTGTATCTTAGTTCATTGTACCTTAAACTCACCAACTCACAAACCAGACAATGTGTAATTGAACAAGGAAAGTTCTAAAAAATGTTTGACATAGGCATCATTGAATAAGGTGCTCAGATTTTTATATATGTGTGTTTAAAATTTCAGATTCTGTATTTTTACTCTAAACTTATGAGGTCAAATTATTTGGAAAACTTCTGAAACTGAAACTCAGTACCCATTTAAAAACTACTACCCATTTGTCCCTCCACAAAGCAGTGGCAAAAACCATTCTGCTTTCTGTGTCATTTGACTGCCTCAGGTACTTCATATAAGAAGAATCATACAATGTGTGTCCCTTTGTGTCTAGCTTGTTTCACTTAGTATAATGTCTTCGTTGTTTACCCCCATTGTTGCAGATGTCAGAAGTTCATTCTTTTTAAGGCTGAATAATATTTCATTGTATCTTATACCTTATTTTGTTTATCTATTCATCCATCAGTGGACACCTGGGTTTTTTCTACCCTTAGGCTATTGTGATACTGTTATGAACATGCTTATATAAGTACCTGCTTGAATGCCTACTTTCAATTTTTGGGGTATATACCCAGGGGTAGAATGCCTGGATCAATCATATGGTAATTCTATCTTTAATGTTATAAAGGGTGCCAGACTATTTTCTACAATCTTGATTCTTACTGTGCATCAGAATCACCTCTTGAGCTTTAAAAAAACACACTTGCTCAGTCTCATCCCTGGGGACTGATTCACTAGATGTGAGGATACATCTGACTTACGTTTTCTTCTTCAAGTTTATATTTTAAAAAAATACTAGCAATAAGTTATTAAGATAGTTTTTAAAGAGTGAAAACAAAATTATGAAGCAAAATGTTCAAGTTTGCCATTAAAATTTGGAGTGTATCTTTACATACATCTGTGTGTACATGCACTCACACACACACAATTTTTTTGTATTAAAAAACATGATCACACCTTAACACAGTGTCTACAGCTTTCAACTTGTCTCAATAGTGATATAAGAAAAATAATTGACAGAGAGGGAATGGTTTAATACAGATAAAAGAAAGGGGATTATCAATAATGTCAGTTTCCTAAGAAAGGGTATAGGGATTAGATACAGTGTTTAGATTGAGAGTCTGGCTGCAAATAAGCAAAGAGGACAAAGTATTTCTGTTATTTTCTGTCTCTTTGTAAGTTAGAAGCAATATCCTAACTTGGCAGTCAGAGGGGAGGTACAACATTGAATGTTTGATGAGTAAAGTTTGTTACATTTGTTGTAGGTAAAGGGAACTTGAGTTTACAGAATGAAATAGGATTACTATTAGTGCTATGAGCCCATTCACTGTCTGTGGTTTTGTTCTTAGAGTGGAATGGGTCTGCCATATTGTTGGACTTTATTTAGTAGTATTGTTATTTGTGGGTGAGGTCACAGAAAAAGTAGATAATTTAGTTCATTCAGGGATCGGTTTTTAATATGAATTTAAAGGGCAGAGTGACCTTTTAATTTAGAGTATTAATGAAAATATTATTGACATGAAGACCCACAGAATTGAAGGCAAATATAGAAGGGGTAAAGAGAAGATGTTATGATAGACTAAAATTTCCACTGAAGTCAAAGGGCCTAGAAGCCTGAATCTTAGAAGTTTGTATTCATGGTTATTAAGGAAAGCCGTCCATTTGTCAGAAGTTATGATTGAGCGAGGGAGAAGGAAATGGCAAGCTACTCCACTATTCTTGCCTAGAGAATCCCGTGGACAGAGGAGCCTGGTGGGCTGCCATCTATGGGGTTGCACAGAGTCAGACACGGCTGAAGTGACTTAGCATGCAAGCATGCATTGGGGAAGAAAATGGCAACCCACTCCAGTATTCTTGCCTGGAGAATCCCAGGGACAGGGGAGCCTAGTGGGCTGTCATCTATGAGGCCGCACAGAGTCAGACACGATTGAAGCGACTTAGCAGCAGGAGCAACATAATTGAGAGAAAAAGCCTTTGAATAGTTAGGAAAATACCTGACAGGGACATAATCAATAATACTAGTGACATGGAGAAGGAGATATAGTCAAATTGTTTAGATTCTAATATATGGGGGATTTTAATGAGATTTTCAAGGAATCAAGATTGCCGGGAGAAATATCAATAACCTCAGATATGCAGATGACACCACCCTTATAGAAGAAAGTGAAGAAGAACGAAAGAGCCACTTGATGAAAGCGAAAGAGGAGAGTGAAAAAATTGGCTTAAAACTCAACATTCAGAAAACTAAAATCATGGCCTCTGGTCCCATCACATCATGGCAAATAGATGGGGAAACAGTGGAAACAAACAGTGGCTGACTTTACTTTTCTGGGCTCCAAAATCACTGCAGATGGTGGCTGCAGCCATTAAATTAAAAGATGCTTACTCCTTGGAAGGAAAGCTATGACCAATCTAGATAGCATATTAAAAAGCAGAGGCATTACTTTGCCAACAAAGGTACATCTAGTCAAGGCTATGCTTTTTCCAGTGGTCATGTATGGATGTGAGAGTTGTACTATAAAGAAAACTGAGCACTGATGAACTGATGCTTTTCAACTGTGGGGTTGGAGAAGTCTCTTGAGAGTCCCTTGGACACCAAGGAGATCCGACGAGTCCATCCTAAAGGAGGTCAGTCCTGGGCGTTCACTGGTAGGACTGATGTTGAAGCTGAAACCTCAATACTTTGGTCACCTGATGTGAAGAGCTGACTCATTTGAAAAGACCATGATTCTGGGAAAGATTGAGGGCAGGAAGAGAAGTGGATGACAGAGGATGAGATGGTTGGATGGCATCACCGACTCAATGGACATGGGTTTGGGTGAACTCCGAGGGTTGGTGATGGACAGGGAGGCCTGGTGTGCTGTGGTTCATGGGGTTGCAACGAGTCGGACATGACTGAGTGACTGAACTGAACTGATGATGCTATTCTCTCAAGTCATCCCACCCTCATCTTCTTCCACAGAGTCCAAAAGACTGTTCTATATATCTTTGTCTCTTGCTGTCTCGCATATAGGGTTATCCTTACCATCTTTCTAAATTCCATATGTATGCATTAGCATACTGTATTGGTGTTTCTGGCTTACTTCACTTTGTATAATAGCCTCCAGTTTCATCCACCTCATTAGAACTGATTCAAATGTATTCTTTTTGATGGCTGAGTCATATTCCATTGCGTATGTCTACCACCGCTGTGGCTAAAACTTCCAAAACTATGTTGAATAGTAATGGTGATAGTGGTCACCTTTGTCTTGTTCCTGACTTTAGGGGAAATGCTTTGAATTTTTCACCATTGAGGATAATGTTTGCTGTGGGTTTGTCATATATATCTTTTATTATGTTGAGGTATGTTCCTTCTATGCCTGGTTTCTGGAGGGTTTTTATCATCAATGGATGTTGAATTTTGTCAAAGGGTTTCTCTGCATCTATTGAGATAATCATATGGTTTTCATCTTTCAATTTGTTAATGTGGGGTATTACATTGATTGATCTGTGGATATTAAAGAATCCTTGCATCCTTGGGATAAAGCCCACTTGGTCATGATGTATGATCTTTTTAATATGTTGTTGGTTTCTGTTTGCTAGGATTTTGTTAAGGATTTTTGCCTCTATGTTCATCAGTGATATTGGCCTGTAGGTTTATTTATTCACTTATTTATTTTTGTGGTATCTTTGTCTGGTTTTTGTATTAGTGTGATGGTGGCCTCATAGAATGAATTTGGAAGTTTACCTTCCTCTGCAATTTTCTGGAAGAGTTTGACTAGGATAGGTGTTAGCTTTTCTCTAAATTTCTGGTAGAATTCGGCTGTGAACTCATCTAGTCCTGGGCTTTTGTTTGCTGAAAGATTTCTGATTACAGTTTCAATTTCCATGCTTCTGGTGGGCCTGTTAAGATTTTCTATTTCTTCCTGGTTCAGTTTGGGAAACTTATACTTTTCTAGGAATTTGTCCATTTCTTCCAAGTTGTCCATTTTATTTTCATATAGTTACTGATAGTAGTCTCTTTTGATCCTTTGTATTTCTGTGTTGTCTGTTTTGATTTCTCCATTTTCATTTCTAGTTTTGTTGATTTGATTTTCCTCCCTTTTTTTCTTGATGAGTCTAGATAATGGTTTGTCTATTTTATTCATCTTCTCAAGGAGCCAGCTTTTAGCTTTGTTGATTTTTGCTCTGGTCCCTTTTGTTACTTTTGCATTTATTTCTGCCCTAATTTTTATGATTTCTTTCCTTCTACTAACCCTAGGGTTCTTCATTTCTTCCATTTCTAGTTGCTTTAGGTGTAGAGTTAGGTTATTTATTTGACTTTTTTTCTTGTTTCTTGAGGTAAGCCAGTATTGCTCTGAATCTTCCCCTTAGCACTGCTTTTACAGTGTCTCATAGGTTTTGGGTTGTTTTGTTTTCATTTTCATTCATTTCTGTGCATATTTTGATTTTTTTTCTTCTGTGATTTGTTTGTTATTCAGCAGTGTGTTGTTTCACCTCCATATGTTGGAATTTTTAATAGTTTTTTTGTTTGTTTTGTTTTGTTTTGTTTTTCCTGTAGTTAACACCTAATCTTTCTGCATTGTGATCAGAAAACATGCTTGAAATGATTTCATTATTTTTTTTTAATTTACCAACGCTACTTTTATGGCCCCGGATGTGATTTATCCTCGAGAAGGTTCCATGTATACTTGAGAAAAAGGTGAAATTCATTGTTTTGGGGTGAAATGTCCTATAGATATCAATTATGTCTAACCGATCCATTGTATCATTTAAAGTTTGTGTTTCCTTGTTAATTTTCTGTTTAATTGATCTATCCATAGTTGTGAGTGGGGTATTAAAATCTCCCACTATTATTGTGTTATTGTTAATTTCTGCTTTCATACTTAACAGCATTTGCCTTATATATTGTGGTGCTCCTACGTTGGGTGCATATATACTTATAATTGTTATATCTTCTTCTTGGATTGATCCTTTGATCATTATCTGGTGTCCTTCTCTGTCTCTTTTCACAGCCTTTATTTTAAAATCTATCTTATCTGATATGAGTATTGTGACTCCTGCTTTCTTTTGGTCCCCATTTGTGTGAAATATCTTTTTCCAGCCCTTCATTTTCAGTCTGTATGTGTCCCTTGTTTTGAGGTGGGTCTCTTGTAGACAGCATATATAGGGGTCTTGCTTTTGTATCCATTCAACCAATCTTTGTCTTTTGGTTGGGGCATTCAACCCATTTACATTTAAGGTAATTATTGACAAGTATGATCCTATTGCCATTTACTTTGTTGTTTGGGGTTCAAGTTTATAAACCTTTTCTGTGTTTCCTGTCTAGAGAAGACCCTTTAGCATTTGTTGGAGAACTGGCTTGGTGGTGCTGAATTATCTCGGCTTTTGCTCATCTGTAAAGCTTTTGATTTCTCCTTCATATTAGAATGAGATCCTTGCTGGGTACAGTAATCTGGGTTGTAGGTTTTTCCCTTTCATCACTTTAAATATGTCCTGCCATTCCCTCTGGCCTGAAGAGTTTCTTTTGAAAGATCAGCTGTTATCCTTATGGGAATCCCCTTGTGTGTTATTTGTTCTTTTTCCCTTGCTGCTTTTAATATTTGTACTTCATGATTGATTCTTGTTAATTTGATTAATATGTGTCTTGGGGTGTTTCACCTTGGGTTTATCCTGTTGGGACTCTCTGGGTTTCTTGAACTTGGGTCACCATTTCCTTCCCCATTTTAAGGAAGTTTTCAACTGTTATCTCTTCAAGTATTTTCTCATGGTCTTTCTTTTTGTCTTCTTCTTCTGGAACTCCTATGATTCAAATGTTGGGGTGTTTGACATTGTCCCAGAGGTCTCTGAGGTTGTCCTCATTTCTTTTAATTCTTTTATTTTTTTCCCTCTATGCTTCATTTATTTCTACCATTCTATCTTCTACCTCATTTATCCTATATTCTGCCTACATTATTCTACTGTTTGTTCCCTCCAGAGTGTTTTTTATCTCAATTATTGCATTATTTGTTATTGATTGGCTCTTTTTTATTTCTTCTAGGTCCTTGTTAAACATTTCTTGCATCTTCTCAATCTTTGTCTCCAGGTTATTTATCTGTAACTCCATTTCATTTTCAAAATTTTGAATCATTTTTGCTATCATTATTCTGAATTCTTTTTCAGGTAGACTCCCTATCTCCTCCTCTTTAGTTTGGTTTGGTGGGCATTTATCCTGTTCCTTTACCTGCTGAGTGTTTCTCTGCCTTTTCATTTTGTTTATATTGCTGTGTTTGGGATGGCCTTTCTGTATTCTGGCAGTTTGTGGTTCCTCTTTATTGTGGAGGTTCCTCCCTGTGGGTGGGGTTGGACGAGTGGCTTGTCAAGTTTTCCTGATTAGGGAAGCTTGTTTTGGTGTTCTGGTGGGTGGAGCTGTATTTCTTCTTTCTGGAGTGCAGTGAAGTGTCCAGTAGTGAGTTTTGAGATGTCTGTAAGTTTGATGTGAGTTTGGGAAGCCTGTGCATTAAAGCTCAAGGCTATGTTCCTGCATTGCTGGAGAATTTGTGTGGTATGTCTTGCTCTAGAACTTGTTGGCTCTTGGGTGGAGCTTGGTTTCAGTGTGTATGTGGAGGCTTTTGGATGAACTCTTATTGATTAATATTCCCCGGAGTCAGGAGTTCTCTGTTGTTCTCAAATTTTGGACTTAAGCCTCCTGCCTCTGGTTTCAGTCTTATTCTTACAGTAGCCTCAAGACTTCTCCATCCATATAGCACTGATGATAAAACATCTAGGTTATTGGAGAACAGATTTTCCACAATGAGGGACACCCAGAAAGTTTCGCTGAGTTACAGGGAGAAGAGAAGAGGGTGGAGGGAGGTAGAGGTGACCAGGAGGAGAAGAGGGGGAATCAAAAGTGGAGAGATTAGTCTAGCCAGTAATTAAATCCCTATGTGTGCTCCACAGCCTGGAACACCCAGAAAGGTTCACAGAATTACACAGAGAAGAGAAGAGGGAGGAAGGAGATAGAAGTGACCAGGAAGAGAAGAGGGGGGTAGGTCAAAAGTAGAGAGACAGATCTAGCCAGTAATCAGTTCCCTAAGTGTTCTTCACAACCTGCCAAAGAGATTCATGCAGTTGAGTAGAGAAGTGAAGGGAGAGGGAGGAGATAGAGGTGATATAGGGGAGAAAAGTGAGAGTCAAAAGGGATAGAGGGCAATCAAGCCAGTAATCACACTCCTAAGTAAAAATGGGTACTGAAGATTAGGTTCTTAAAGGTACAAAATTGATAACAAATACCGAAAAGCAAAAATTAAAAATCTAGAGTAGAGGTTAGACTCTCAAAAATACAATATAATAAAAAACATCAAAATCACAAAAATTATAAAAAAGTATATATATGAAGTTTGCTTAACACATATATATGGAATTTAGAAAGAATGATAACGATAACCCTATATGCAAAACAGAGAAAGAGACACAGAAGTACAGAACAGACTTTTGAACTCTGTGGGAGAAGGTGAGGGTGGGATGTTTCGAAAGAACAGCATGTATATTATCTATGGTGAAACAGATCACCAACCCAGGTGGGATGCATGAGTCAAGTGCTCGGGCCTGGTGGGCTGGGAAGACCCAGAGGAATCGGGTGGAGAGGGAGGTGGGAAGGGGGATCGGGATGGGGAATACGTGTAACTCTATGGCTGATTCATATCAATGTATGACAAAACCCACTGAAAAAAAAATAAAAAAAATAAGGTCTTTTTTTTCAAGGTAATGGTTATAAAAATGAAAATTAAAGGAGTAAGAGAGGACTTAAAAATAAAATAAAAAATATTTCAAAAAATTTAAAAAATGATAATAGTAAACATATACCTAGGAATTTCTCTGCTGCTGTTGCAGGCAGTGTGGGGTCACATCAGTTTCAGATAATTCCTTGTTCCAGCTTATACTTCTCAAGATCTATAGGCCCCTTCCAACGTAGTCAGTAGTAACTACAGGGTTTTAATCTGTTGCACCTGTCACTTCCATAGTGTTTCCCTCTCTTTCTTTAAGCTTCTTCTGTTTGCTGGTCTCTTCAGTGTCTAATTTTCGCCCTGACACAAGGGGGCGAACATGGTCACTTTTTTAGGCTCACTTGTTCAGTCGTACTGTGGGGAGGGAGGAACACTGCAAACAAATCTCACCGGTGTGTGTGGGGAGTGCTCGCAGTGTCTCTGCCACGCTGGGTTTGCACCCCCGCTCACGGCGTGTGTGCTTTCCCTGTCTACACTGCTCAGGCTCCAGGTTGCTCTGCTGGGGAACTGTCTAAAGCAGGCCCTGGGTTGGCACTTCTCAGGTCTAAGCCACTCATGTTCAGGTTCTTGTGTACTCCACAAAGACACAGACTCAGTTGGGTCTTCGTTTAGTGCCCTTCCCAGGTCCGAGCAGCTCAGGCGGCCAGGTTCTTGGCAAGCACACACTCCCCAGGTGTAGTGCATCTCATCACCTCCCCAGTCCCAGCCACTTGGTTTCCTGGGTGCGCAGTAGGAGCGCTGTCTCAGGTGTGCCATGTGTCTCTTCTGGGGAGCTGATCTCTGACTGCGACCCTCCCAGTGGATGTCAACCGTCCAGGATCCCAGGAAGGCATGGTTAGCACCTGGGAACCTGCTTGCAGTTTGGTAGAGGATGCTGTCTCTGGGGCCGAGATTGCCCCTTTCTGTCTCTGGCTGTTGCCCGCCTGCCTCCCTGCCTCTGGCAGGGGATGGGCCAGTCCGTTGGCCGCTAGCTGTCCTCTGGTATTCACTCAGTCCTTTGTTCTGTGAGCCGGCCTGGCAGTGCCTTAGGTTAGGGCTTTTCAGGGGAAATCTCTCTCTCCCTCTTTTTCTCTCTATCCTTCTGGCTCTCTCACAGTTTGGGTCGCTATCTCACATCAGCTACCTCAGATTGCCCCAGGGGATTCAGGCCTGGTCCTTACCCTAGGCAATGCAGCTAGTGCCTCCCTGTTCAGCCCCAGCTTGCTGGTGGTGGACAGGAGTATCTGGACTACTTCTCCACTGGGAGCTGTTGTTAGGCACGTGATCTATGGGTTTTATTTATTTATTTATTTATTTATTTTTCCTCCTGGTTATGTTGCCCTTTAAGATTCCAAAACTACCCACAAACCCGCCAGTGAGAGGGTTTCCTGGTGTTTGGAAACTTCTCCTCTTTTTGACTCCCTCCCAGGATGAGTCTTTGTCCCTAACTCTTTTGTCTCTCTTTTTATATTTTATATTTTGTCCTACCTCCTTTTGAAGAGAATGAGCTACCTTTCTGGGTACCTGGTGTCCTCTGCCAGCATTCAGAAGTTGTTCTGAGGAGTTTGCTCAGCATTCAAATGTTCTTTTGATGAATTTGTGGGGGAGAAATTGGTCTCCCCATCCTATTCCTCCACCATCTTAGGACCACCCCTGGGATAGTTTCAATAAGAATAAAATATAAAGCAGGACTCATTTTGGTGTTTGAGGATACAAAAATGGAATTTTTTGATGGTCACATAAGTTAAAAGTATTCTGTGAAATATAATATGCCAATGAGAGGAAATATATACTGATGCATTTATCAGCTAGGAGAGGGTCAGATAATGAATTACTGACTTGACCTGTTCAAAAGATAATAAAAAGGGAATTCCATCACCCAAGTCTGAATTCTGACCAATAAAGAAGTACAGCTTATACGTTTGGAAACAACAAAAATAAAGTATTTTTTTTTATTATATTTTATGGAATTAAAGAAGGAGGGCACCCATATATAGCTGGATTTACTCATACATTTTAGAAAATTTTATTGAGCAATTACTCTATGATATGCAGTGTTCTAGGTGATGGGGACATATTAGTGTATAAAACAAAAGCGATCTACCCTCTTGGCCCTTAGATTGTAATTTAGGGTCAAGAAAAACTCAAATAATTAAATTATTTAGCTGGTAAAATGATGGCAAGTGCCATGGATGGAAAATAAGATTGTAAAAGAGGAATAAGGAATGCTAGATTGGAGACTATAATTATTTAAATGGCAATAAAGAAAAGCCTCGAAACTAATATTTGAGAAAAGAGCTAATGGAAGATGTAAAAGAACAAGCAATGGTAATACCTTGAAGAAGAGCATTTCAGGAAGAGTAAGAATATGTTAAAAGGTCTTGTGGTGGAAGTTTTTGTGGGATACTTGAGGAATAGTAAGCAGGTGAGCAGTGTGATAAGCAGGGGGAAACTAGTAGATGATGAAGTTACATAGGAAATGGTGGATTAGATCACACTGAATCTTGAGTCTATTTTAAAGACTTGGTTTTTATTCTGAGTGGGATGGGGAGTCACTGAGGGTTTAGAGCAGAGGTATGACAAGATCTGACTTATATTTTCAAACAGGATTATGCTAGCTGATATGCTGAAAATATATTGGTTGAGGCAAGGATGTAGTGAATATCATCAAGGTAGCTATCAAAAACATGAAAACAAAAGACCATCATGTTGTGGTTAAGAATGAGAGTGGTGAATGGATTAAGAACTGGTTCAATTCTGAATATATTTAAAACCAATGGTTTTTGGTCATGGACTCAATAAAGGAATGTGAAAGAAGGATTTGTTTTGTTCAGATGTAAAGATGAAGTTGCCATCAACTGAGATGGGAGAGAATATCAGAAGTAGGTTTGGAGCAAATATGAGGAAATTGCTTTAGATATGTTAAGTTTATGGTCACAGATACTATAGATGACAAGTATCTAGTAGGATATAGGAGTCGAGATTTTAGGCAAAAGGACTTTCTTGGCAATATGCATTTGGTACAGTGTAGAAATCTTAATTTATGGTCATTAAATTTTATAAAATAATTAAATGAAAGTCAAAGTAGATAAAACTATTTCAAGCTTTGATCTCTGGGACACTCCAATGTTAAGAGAATGGTAATATGAATATGAGAAAATGTAGAAATTAAGTACCCCACTGAGGCGAATTGTCACAAATTTAAAGTGAGACAAGTCAGCATAGTTGTGTTTTTTCCACAGCTACATTCTGCTGTACATATTTAGACATAGAGTAAGTAGTGATCTGGCTTGCCAAGCTTGTTATTCTTCCATGAGAATACAATGAATCAAGAGAAAACTAAGAACGTTACAGGACTGTAAGACTGAGTGAGAAAGTGATCATAATGATGGACTGTAGAATTTAAAGGTAGGAAGGGAAGAAAGTGAGGATATCAAGGGAATTAAGGCAGCGAGAAGCTGTTTGTATCAGTGGATTGAAGATATTGGTGAGACAAAGGATTATTGAAATCAGGGAGTTGAATTAGGGAGAGTAATCTTGACAGTAGGAATGTGTTGGTCAGGAAGCAGAGTTTGAAATGGTATTATGGAGGAGTTGTATTGATTAATAATGACAAGATACAGAGTACAACCATGGAAGTAAGTGGCTAAAACAGGGTTGAGGAGATGAGAAAAAGTCAATAAGTTGTGTACATTTTTATGAGGATTATCACTTATGTGGATATTGAAATCACCAAAAATTGTGAGAATAGCAGTGTTGGAGAAAATTTGAAAGAGGCAAGAGCTAAACTCAGTTCTAAGATAAAGACCTAGAATATCAACACGTGTCTGTTACAAAAAAGGGCAGAGGGGGTATAGTCTGGTAAATTGAGACAAATTCAGGGGTTTTAGGCAAGTGAAAGGAATATAGGTTCCCCTAAGTATCTGCAGGGAATTGGTTACAGGACCCACCCCTCGTGGATGTTGAGATTAGCGGTTGCTCAAGTCCCTCATGTAAAATGTCAGTTTCTGCATATGACCTACACACACCCTACCACTTACTTTAAATCATCTCTAAATTACTTGTAATAACTAATGCAAAGTAAATTATATGTAAATAGTTATCAGTATGTGGAAAATTCCAGTTTTGTTTTTTGGAAATTTCTACATTCCCCTCCCCCCCCAAATAAGTTTAGTCATGTTTTGTCTAATTGTGAGTGCAGAGCCCATGTATATGGAGGGATGTATTTCATGTTCTGGAAATGACAACAAGGAATTCACTTTCTGAATAAAATGTATAAGGAGTATAGAACAGTCATCAAAAGAAATACTGTAGAGGCTGTGGTCCTAAGGGGAGAGCCAGCCTTTATTTAGAGCAAGAAGCTCAAGGAAACTTCCAGAGAAGAGATTAAAGACATGGGGGTTCTTCACTGAAGATGTACCATGAGGTTCAGGGAGCACAGTAGTATGTCTTCAGAAGTTCAAAGGGAGAAGCAATGGGGTCAGAAAAGGATTTTATTCTGAAGAATATAAATATTATAATCCAGAGGATAAAGAATGCCCTGGCAGATCTAGCTGCTTATCATAATTTAATCTAAGTAAATGAAGAGTACAGTAAGATGACTTCTGGTTGTCTAAAGGTAAAATGATGGGAGTGAGGGGATGAATGAGCATCTTACTAGAAGCATACAAGAGGAAGGTGCTCATTACTTAACTCCATTCAATGGAAATTTGGACTAGAAGAGGAAGAATCTCCTCTGGAGCACACAGGGGTTTAGGGTTTCTGCTTCAATAAATGATATGAGGAAACCAGGTGAAAGATGTTTTAATCCTGAGATGAGTAGCTCTGGGGTTCCCTCTTGTCTCCTAATGATGGTGGTCTAGAAACAGGGTGGAGGTAGTGTTTAACTTTGACTTTTAGATTCAAAAGGTCATAGGAAAGGTAGTTATAATTCAGTGGGCTGAAACTGGAAAATTATATAAAGAATGCTATAGCATAGGAAGGAAACTGGGAAAATGCAATTTAGGCTACCCACATTATAACCATTGTAAAAGCAAAAGGGAAGGCATTAAAGAAAATGAAGTAAGTTTCACAGGAAGAAAGATCTCTAATTTAAAAAGTCATGTAAAATATATAAGGAGAGGCACATAACCAAGGACTAACATGGAAAATCTCTAGGAAGGCTAACTTTAAGAATCTCTAAATCTATTTAAGTGCTAAGTATGAACAGAAAGGACTTTGTGGAGAGAAGATGAGGATGAAGAGGAGGATGAAATGATGGTTGTGAACTGTAAAATAAACCAATGGCTTGGAACAGATTGTGTCATTAATTTTCATTTTATTTTAGCAAGCACTTAGTGAGTTCATTGCTGTTGTGGTATAGAGACAAACAAGAAACAAAATTTATTTTCAACATTTATTAATGCAACAAATATCTCCAGAGTCCCTAACATGTACTCTACTGTACAATGTGCAGTACAGATGAACCAAACATATCTGGGCACTGCCATAATAAAGCATACAGTGTAGTGTAAAAGATATTTATCAAGCATAGAAATAAGTAGTAATTTACAAAGAGCACACTATGATACAACCTACCTACTTCTATCACAAGACAGCTTAGGTACTCAACAAGCTCACTTTCATAGTAATTCACTTTAGAATTAATTGGCAACTGGAAGTCATATCTGAATCTTCAGATCAGGGGTTGTAGTTAGAAAAAGCTCTCTCCTCTGGTGATTCTGTATGTCTCCACTAGATATGTTCCTCCACTAAGAAACTCCAAAGTACAGAGTAGGGGATGGAATAAGTCTCAAGATCCATACACTTGATAGTCATAGTAAAGTGTAGGCAGGGGTTAGGTTTTATAAAATCTTATTCATCAGAATGTGTTGGACTGTAAGTGATGGGTCCAAGTTAAAATGAAATTTATTGATTCAAGTAACTGAAACATCCAGGGATTTTAAAAAGTACTAAAAGTAAATGAAAAAATATATATATCAGCTAAATCTAGATCTAGATGTTTATGTCTCGGTTCCGGCTCTGCTTTTTGTAGTGTTGTCTTTACTCACTATCTACTCTGTCAATGGGGTTGCAAAGAGTCGGACACAACTGAGCGACTTCACTTCACTCACTCTATTCATATTGTCAGAAAGGTGATCACTGGAAGGTTTAGGGTTCTATGCTAATAACTTGGCAATTCTAGTGAAATGCATCAGCCTCTGTCCTGTTGTTTTCGCGTAAATCACAGTATTATTATTTGATTTGGACCAGTTTGATCCATATGCTTATACTGAACCAACGACTACTGCCACAGTGTGTCATATGCTGACTGGCCAAATCAGACACCCACTGCTTAAGTTGAGTAATGAGTTCTGTCTCATGGGAAACCCTAAAAACTGATGTGGGAAACCCTAAAAATTGACATGATATGTCAGTTCTCCAAAGTGAAACTGAAGTTCTATTATTAGAACACTAGAGAATAGCTGATAGGTAGGAAGAAAAAAATGATATCATCTACAGAAGGCTTCCAAGAAGTGATGGCATGTGATCTGGTCTTTGAAAAATGGTTAGAATATTAATAGATGAAAGGAGAGAAAGAGTCATTCTAGATTCAGGAAATGATATGGGTAAAGGTATGTGGATTAGAAGAGCATGAAGGTTTCCCATTGTATTTGGTGCACTCATCATTCCCATATGCCTGCCTTCTCTCCAGAAACACTATGAATATGAGAATAAAGAAAGCAAAAATAATATGTGGTCAGTGGATTCCATTCATGGTATTAATTCTTCACCTATCCACACCTCTTGCCATGAAACTTTTGGAAACCTACCTGTTCAGACTCAAGTCAGCTAGAGTATGATTTTTTTGACAGGATGTTGGCAAATGTGACACAAGCAGAGACTTGAAAAGTGTTTGCAGAATTGAGTTTGCTTGCTCTTATCTCTCTGCCTTTGCCATGAGAATTTGTCTGGGCTGGCCTGTTGGAGAGATATGAGAGACACATAAAGCAGAACAGAATTGCCCCAGCTGACACCTGAGGGAACCTAGCTGTGACTAGCACCTAGTACTTCTGAGGCTGACTACAGATGCATGCGTCAACCCAGCTCAGATTAGCTGAACATCAGGGGAAAATAAGCTGAACAAATGTGTATGGTTGTTCGCCACTGAGGGCTTGTGCTTTGTTGTCATGCATTGCTATTGAGTTGATAGATAATTGAAACAGGAAGGAATCAATATCAGGGAAGAGATTGGGAAGGGCATCTCTAGTGATGAAGGTATTTCAACACATTTCTGGAAGACTGAAAATAGAAACATTGGCAAATGAAGTTGAATGGAAGAAGAAACAGCCCAGGGGAAGACTGTGGCAAGTGCCAATTGATTTTCTAGGTCTGGTCTTGGAGTTGACAGTTACAGGTAACAGGGTTTATTAGTGGTGCTGAAAACAGGGGGTTTCTTTTAAACTGTTTACAGAATAAGTTAGAGAATTGCCTTCAGTGTCAACTTGCCTACCCCTGCAGATTGATGAGTGACAGAGGAACAGGCAATCCGGAATGCACTTTTAAACAAATGCTAGGAATGCTCTTCTCTAGAGAGATGGGGGCGTTGATGCTACAGCACTGCAAAGGCTAACTGACAGAAATGAGACCAGGAGAAAAAGAGTGGAGGGCAGTCATATCACAGTTTTGCATGATGGAACATCCAGAACTACTGTTAAAGGTGATGGAATGAAGAGAGAGAGACTTGTGCATTTGATGTAAGGTTAGGAAAGTTACAATTATAATAAGAAAACTAAAGTGTGGATAGTTTATCCACGTTTTGGGGTAGGATTTAATGAAAAAGTTCAAGTGGTGTAAAGGATTGTAGTCCTCACTGTCTTAAGTTGATAAATCGAGACATTGTTAGCACAGAGCTGTTATATAATGCAGTGGAGGTAAGCATGAGAACTAAACACAAATGTCCATCACAGATTGCTTCTGGCATAGGTCTAAGGATAGAGAGGTTTGGGGTTGGAACATTTGGTTTCCATTATAATTTCCTCTATCTTAGTTCATTTTTTCTATTAATACATGTGTGTAAGTCAGTACAGACAAAACATTCTAGCTATTTAAAGCAGGAATATATTTGATACAGGAAACTACATACTCACAAATTATTGTAAGAGCATGAAGAATGGAAGTTGAGGGTCCATGATGAGATATTGATTTCAGGATTACAGCATCATAACTGCAATCAAGACATCAGGGGGCTGTCACTCCTGTCACCACTGCTTCGGTAACTGTGTTCTCTCCTATCCATAAGACTGGTGACCAGATAGAGCACCCTGGAAGTTTCTAGTGAAGAGGACTTACAAACTCTGATGTAATTTAGAATTAAAAACTTCTGGTATGTGATGAAGAATGGATTTGGGACTCCTAGAAACCACTTAGGGAATGGTTTAACTAGCTCTTGCAGAAAATCCTTCCATGGTGAAGGGAATTTTTGCTCTCTTCCCTACACATACTTTGTTTCCTTCCTTGTTCACTAAAATAGTCATTATTCAAGAAACATTTTTGTGATCTGCTGAATCAATATAATTTCTTGTCCTAGGTGGCAATTAGAGGCAGATAAAGGCACAGATTTGAATCTTAAACTTAGATGCACGAGAGGCCCTTATGGATGTTTGGGCAAGGTCATCTACTCCAACAAAACTTTTTAAAGGAGTTGTGTACAGGGGAGTCAGACACTTGAAAAGCTACTGATAAGGCAGCACATTGTTATTCATTTAATATCACATGTGAATGTGTGTTTCCCCATAGGGAAGAAGGGTGCCTGGCAACGTGTGATTCAGACATTCCTGGACCCCTGACCGTAGTACTGACTGAATTTCATAGAAACCCAAGTTTTTATATCTCATAATCACAAAATTCTGATATAACTTTGCAATACTCAGGCAGAGAGTGAGGGAGTGATACCCTCCTTGTAGGTAATAAAAGTATATGGAGATAGAATTTAAAAAGCAGAACTGCTCAAGTCCTTAGGTTTTTTTTTTTTTTCTTTTTTACATCAAAGAGGATAATCCTAAAACTGAATAGAGTGGGGAAACATGGATAAAAGGGAATTGAGATCCAAGCCAGACATTTCTGAGTATCTAAACTCTTTAAAGGTGTTGAAGGCTCTTTATGCAGATAAATTATCAAGGTCAAAAACAATAACAAATTTTACCCTTGAGAAGCTGTAGAAAATTAGAGAAAAAACCAGCAGACTGGGGATAAACACATATTGCTCGATTTATTAAAAGGGAAAATGTTGGAGTTTAGAAAACAGAGATCAGTAAGTGTGAGAGCAATTGGTGGTAAGATTTTAAAATGAATTATTCAACAAAAGTATGGGTAAGTGTAGTTGGTCTACCATGGCAATTAAGAGCATCGATGTTGCTGGATTTGAATCTTCATTCTAAAATGAAGATGATAATATTACCTGTCTTATAAGGTTGTTGTGAAGATAAAATGAATGAATGAATATAAAATGCTTAAAACAGTGCCTGGTATGTAGAAAGTGCTATGTACTTTTATATAAAAATGAATATTTATTTATTTATTTATATACATTTATATTATAAAATATAAATATATACACATAAATATATTTATTTATTTATACATATGCAAATTGTATATGTATAAATATACAAATATATTTATTTATTTATTTATATATATATACATTTTATCTTCACTACTTTTCTTCAAGTACTTTCTAAATATATATATATGTATACATATATATAATGTATACATATGTATGTATATGTATACATTATATATACATATGTATATATACATATATATTTAGAAAGTACTTGAAGAAAAGTAATGTTCACTAAAAGTAGGTCTGGGCTAACTAAGAACAGTTCATGCAAACTAGCTGCCCTTTTGTTTTAATAGCATTATGAGCTAGTTAAAGAGGGGAATGCTAATTCATAGCGCATTTGACCAAATTCTTCATTTCATCCTAAGGCCTGGACCAAGGTTAGAATAAGTGTATATGGAGGTGGCCAGCAATCCAATGAAACAGGAGAGTTAGATTCAAAGCCTGAATCTGTAACTTCTCAGTAAAATATTGAATAAAGTATATAAACTCTTCAATATTCAACTCTATCCTGAGCACAGTGAAGAAAATCCTATCTACCTTGCAGGGCAGTTATATGGGTTTAGTGCTTATGGATGCTGCAGCAAGTGGGAGTGTGGGGAGAGTGATTGCAATAGTTCCTTTCATCCCTACATTGTTTTGATTTCAAGCTTTTTGGTACATCATTCGTATTGAATGACCTGACTTTGAAAGATATGTATCATTATGTATAATATTACTAGTACCCAGTGGCTCAGATGGTAAAAAATCCACCTGGAATGCTGGAGACCTGGGCTTAATCCCTCGGTAGGGAAGATCCCCTGGAGAAGGAAATGGCAGCCCCACTCCAGTATTCTTGCTTGGAGAATCCCATGGACAGAGGAGCCTGGTGGGCTGCAGTTCATGGAGTCATAAGGAGTTGGACATGACTGAATAACTAACTCTTTCAATAAGTTATTTAGAAACATTTTTTGAGTCTATTATTTATGTAACCTTCTCTCTTTTCACCCAGACATCTTTATACTGAAGTAAATATAAAAAAGACATAGATCCCTTAACTAGTCACACCTGACTCCTTTTCTGGTGATAATAAAAAGACCATTTTACATAGGAGAAATTACTGCAAGCAAATAATGTACGATACTTGGATAATTATAGTGAGAAGCAAATTGAAAAGTTGATTTTCATAATTAGTCTCTAATATGTTGTGGCTCAAAGATTTTCATGCAATGGAGAACTTTGTATGTGGCAAGACTTATTAAGTTGATATCCTCTTAATCAACATCATACATCACCCACTTTCAGATGAACACAAGTTGAAACAGTTCAAAGAAGCTTTTACATTTGATATCGTTAATTTAACTGATGGATCTTTAAGTACTGATTATTAGGTCACAGATTAGATCATTTGTGCTTGAAATGTATAAGAGACAAGAGACGTTTACTTAATCTCTTTCAGTGTCATAACCTCTGATCCATGTCAACCATTGCTAGTCATCTATGATACCAGCAGGACTGTGATGGGGAGGGGTTCCTCCTTGTAGATTCAATGCAGACACTTTTCATTTCAGTGTGTGAAATATAACTTTGATCTAGTCAGTCAAAAAGCATAGGACATTAAAAAATTGTTATGAAAGTTTAGATCTTTCAGGACTAAACTGAACCTGCTGCTGAGAGGGAAAGGATACTTCCCCGTGCCCCTGCCTCCACTTTGGCCTGGTATAGTTTATTGTTCTAGCTTCACTGTCCCAATAGCTACCTGTATATAAAGCAATTGAAGTAAAAGAAAGGTGGGATCTGATTTCTTGGTGCAAATGTTCATACTGTGTCAGTTTTTCTATCCCTGGCTCCTTCCGTCTGTACTATCTCTAGATATCACCCACATCTGCCATGCCTTCACGCATCTTCCCCTTCACATTCTCGGCCACAGTCATAGCAATTACTAGTTCTCAAAACAAAGCATGTTCCTTCATTCTGCTTCTCTGTTTATGCTGTCCACTCTGCCTGAAAGTTTCTCCCCTTTTCTCCTCCCCCTCCCACCTTCTCTTCTTCCCCCTCCTCCTCTCCCCTCCCCCTCCACTCCCCTCTCCCCTGCTTCTCTAGCTACTTCCCCTAAAGGTAGCTTCATGATTTGACAGAAGCATCCTCTCCTCTGGGGAAGTTCCTGGACACTGCCTGGTTCAGACTGAGTTTGGTGTGCCTCTCATTCACAGGAATGAGGACATCTGTCTGTCTCAATCATTATATCACATACTAAATCATTGCATTCACAAGAAAAGTATACTAGGACTTTATCATTCCACCACAAAAACTTGCACTCTCTGACATGAGGAAAGAGCTAAATCAAGAAGGATATACTGGGCAGATGGCTGGACTGACTTACTAGCTAAGCAATGTGTCCCTTTACATAAGCTTGGCAATATATTAAGTCAAATCCTGGCCTCAGCAAAATCATACATATAATAGATACAAGGAAAGATAGTAATAAAGCTTTTTGGTTGAGAAACTACATAATTTTGAGCTTATGTTATTGACATAATCTCTCCATTTGGAACACGGCAAAAGGAATAAACAAGATAACAAAGGATGTGGCGAAAAAACGAGTAAAACCAACCTTAGGAGAAAAAAACAAAAAAAGAATCTATTCTACAGCCAGGTGTTGAAACCAGCAGTACACATCTGCACATCTGTTTATAAATAATTATGTAAATAAAATGAATAAAACTACTCTTGATACCCCATGAGGGGTATGTCCTTGTGCTCAGGAACTTCTAGCCCAAACACTGCTGTTGCCAGTTATGGGAGTCCTTTCCAGAAACAGTTTTGATTCTCTCTGATTTCCACAAGATCACATTCACTGAGGGGCCAGGGGTATCTCGGTTCTGGCTTCAGGACTCTGGCTTTGTTCAGAAGAGGAAGTATAGGAGAGGACCTCCCTGGTGATTCAGTGGTAAAGAGTCCAGCTGTCAATGCGAGAGACACAGATTTGATCCCTGGTTCGGGAAGATCCCACATGTCGTGGGGTAACTCGGCCTGTGGCCACAGCTGTTTAGCCTGCGCTCTAGAGCCCAGGAGCTGCAACTACTGAGCGTGTGTGCTGCAGCCATGTCTTTGCATCCTAGAGCCTGTGCTCCATCACGAGAGAAGCCACCACAATGAGAAGCTGGCACATCACAACTAGAGAGAAGCCCCTGGTCACCACGACTAGAGAAAAGCCTGAGCAGTGATGAAGACTCCACACAGCCAAAAAAAAAAAAAGGAAAGAAAAAGAAAAATTAAAATATAGGGGAAACTGGAGTTATCTGAATTGCCTACCCTAAGTGCTGTTGATATCACAACCACATACAATGTCCCACTCAGTTGTGTGGTACTCAACCCTCTGGAATTCCCTCTAGTGTGAGAAGTATGCTTGTAAAGTAATAACACATACACAAAATGGAAGGAATTTTAACTGGACTTTCTGTTGGCTAGGTATCTCCAAGTTCTCCAGCCCCATGCACTTACCTTTCCCTTGAATATTTAATTTAAAAACTCTGCACTCACTGTGGAGGAAAACAGAGGCCCCAGCCCAGCCCAACACCTCAGAGAGCTTACATGGACTGAATTCTCTGTCTTCCCCATGTCTTGTTTTCTCGTGACTGTTCTCTTTTATCCACCCTATATTGATCTAGACATGTAACCTCATTAGATTTGTAAGATTTAGCAAATTAAAAAAGACATCCAGTTAAATTAGAATTTCATAAAGTCAAATTTAAATGATTATCCTGTATGTGATCTGGTGACTTTGACCTTACCATCTTTCCCTTAATTTATCCTTAATTAACACCGCCCACTCAGAGTCACATGTGCATCGGATATAGATTCGTTGGTAATGGAGGCAAAGTTAGAAAAAGCAAAGACGCTGACTTACATAGGAAGGTATGATTGTAGATTTTAAGTCCCATGGTAATTCTTATCACACGGACCCTTGTGCTGGTTGACTCAACTCCTCAGGATTCCTGTCTGTCTGTTGCTAAGCCCTCTCCGTCCTTTTCCCCTTTTGATTATTAGCACTTTTGCCATGTCATTTTTAGATTGTTCTAGAAAGAACAACCTCTACAATTTTATTAAATAGGATGTTTTGGCTCTTAATTTTTTTTTTTCCTCCTAGTTCATTTCCAAAATGCTCTAAGGTGGCCAAGGGCTGGGGAGGAAGGCTTTACTTTTACACATTCAGTAACCATAAAATTAAAAAAAACATACTCTCCTAAGAGGATGCCGGCTGATAAGCTTTAAAAATATAGTTTTTATCTCTCCTAGATTATATAATTAAACAACAAATGGAGGAAAAGGCAACATAATGTGTACAAAGTATAGGATGAGCAATGAAACTGAGCAGGTCTTCGCAACAATACTGGTGAGCCAGTCTGAGCTGAGCACTGAAGGAGCAGTAGACCCTTTCTGAGTGTTTAGTGGAGGCATGGTTTATTAATACTAAGTAGATTTTTTAATTGAGTTCTCTTGGGAATGGATCAAAGGTGCTAGAAAGCTACTATTTTTTTCTACTTCATTTTAATCATGTTGTATATGAACTTTGTATTTAAAACATGTTTCATTGACTTGAGCAAAGGAAGAAATTCAAGAGAATTCAAAATCAAAGCCATGATGTAAAGTGTGGCAATTTTGCTCTTGCATGTGAAAGCAGGGTCTCAAGGTAAAATTTTTCTGACACATAGCATCTTAGTTCAAATTTCTTGGGGGAGGAGATGCTTTCTCTTGGATTGAAGATGTACTCTCAATTACGTCCATCCTAAAGGAAATCAATCCTGAATATTCATTGGAAGGACTGATACTGAAGCTGAAACCCCAATACTTTGGCCACCTGATGTGAAGAACTGACTCATTTGAAAAGACCCTGATGTTGGGAAAGATTGAAGGCAGGAGGAGAAGGGGACGACAGAGGATGAGATGGTTGGGTGGCATCACTGACTCAATGGACATGAATTTGAACAAGCTCCAGGAGTTGATGATGAACAGGAAAGTCTGATGTGCTGCAGCCCATGGGGTCGCAAATAGTCGGACACGACTGAGCAACTGAACTGAACTCAATTATGTAGGTAGATATGGCAACATTGAAGAGCCATTGATTCTAGATGGTTGAACTCAATATTATGGAGACAATAGTATAGATTTAAGCCAAAATCATAGTTCTACAATTCATGTGAAAAACATATCTTGAGATGAAATCTGTTAAAGCTTTGTGCAATTTGAATTTTTGTAGAGCTTAAGGATTCCAGTATTGGTAACCTGAAAACCTCCCCTACCAGCCACCAATCAACCTGATATAAACCAAGGTCCTTGGGCTGGTTCTTCCCCATCAATAGAAGTTGATAAGAGTCTAGACAAATTCAAGCAAGGCTTTACTGGGGACCCTGCTGCAGCAAAGGGAAGTAAAAACAAGTAACATGTTCCCTTAGTCACTGGGTTGGGGGAGGCGAGCTGGTTCTTTATATGGGATGAGGGTGGGGTGTGTCCAGCAGTCAGGCCAGAGGGGTGGTTTAGGTGGATTATCCACCCTTAGGTGCTGTTGAGTGCAGGGGTTGGGGGTGCATACACAGTATGGTGCTTTTGTTCCTGACACCCTGTTTTTGCTCCCAGTTCATTAGAAGTGGCAGTTGAATTTTTCTTTTTTTTTTAAGTCTTTTTGTATCTTGTCCATAATTTGTTCCCAATTGCCCATGCACGGTTATTTTTAGTACCTTATAGTTTCCTTTGTGTTTTCTTGCTGGAGGAGATATTTGTTCAGAGTGCAAGCACCGCAGCCAAATGTCCCAGGTCCCAGCCTGTCTCAAATCCCATCTTCCTTTTGCTTACACAGCAAGAGATGACTATCAGATTATTCTGCTTTGGTGTCCCGAATACTTAGAACAAAATTAAGCCTTGAAAATCCTGTAAAATTACAGGGATTGGTATTATATGGAAACCCCTAATAAATGAGCTTCATGCAAAGCCCCACTTACCAGCTACATCTGATCCAAATTCAACTCCAAAAGTATTAATATCTAGAATCACATCAGTTGTTTTTATTCCATGGGTGACACATTAGAGATATAAACACTCTATCTTTTTCCATATATTAGACTTTGAAACTTGCATTTGCTATATGAAGTTACCTCAAGGTATGAATTTTACAACGAATAATTAAAATACATTAAACTAGATAAAGCAACCATGATAAAAGAAAGTCAATAATATGCTAATTTTAGGACTTTTTACTGCCTTGAGGGCACCAGAAATTGGATTTTAGCTTCACAGGAGATAGGAAAAATGATCAACATCTAGCCCCTCTGTCTCTTCCCTCTGATTTCTCATTCCACAAGATGAATTCTTGTGCGTGAAGGAAATTTATCTCACTGGCGTTCTCAGAACACTGACTCAATGCTGGCCTTGTCCTGGGTATTGGAGTCACAGAGATGAATGTGAGGCTTCCTTCCTTTTGGAATTCCCAGTCTATTGAAGGAAGTAGACAAGTCAACAGGCAACTGCAATATTATGGTAAAGGAGTGACCAAAGTATGTATGGGAATGATAGGCAAAGTATGTGCAATCATAAACAGAGAAAAGCGGGGATGCTTAAAACAAATTATGTTCTGAATCCGTACTGGTGAGGAATCTTTTTTCTCTGTCCTTAACAACTGATCGGGGCCATTAAAATGTTGGTAGGCCCTTGGCAGAGAATGAAGACTGAAGAGTGTGATTTTCCTATTTGTCCTCCTGTGTATTATGTTACATTGTGGTGTAGGACAGAAGGAGAGTCAGGGCGTTGGATAGTAACATAGCAAGTACTGGTCACCTAGCACTGGAGTTAGGCTGCTGCTGCTGTTAAGTCACTTCAGTTGTGTCCGACTCCAGACGACCCGATAGACGGCAGCCCACCAGGCTCCCCCGTCCCTGGGATTCTCCAGGCAAGAACACTGGAGTGGGTTGCCATTTCCTTCTGCAGTGCATGAAAATGAAAAGTGAAAGTGAAGTTGCTCAGTCGTGTCCAACTCTTAGCAACCCCATGGACTGCCGCCTACCACCAGGCTCCTCCGTCCATGGGATTTTCCAGGCAAGAGTACTGGAGTGGGTTGCCATTGCCTTCTCTGACTGGGGTTAGAAAACCTTCACAAAGGAAGTGAGAACCGAGTTGAGATGTACTGGAAAGGAGGCAAAAGAAACAGAATCAGGGAAGACATCCTGGGCAAAAGATATGGTATGGATGAAGCACAGTGGAAGGAATCAGGATGCCATGCTCGAGAAGAAAAAACAGGTTAGTTATTGCTGGCTTATGATATGGAAAGATGATGCTGGAGAGTTAAACAAAGGCTAGATTTTGGAGGACCATAGGTACCACTTATATAGGCCAAGCCAAAGCTTAGACTTTGTCCCGTAAGTCAGGGATTAGCAATTTTTTTTTATTTTTTGCCATATAGTAAAGATGGCTTTGGAGCCACACTTTCTCTGTCGCAACTATTCATTTCTACCTCAGTTTTGCTGTTGTAGGCAAAAGCAGCGGTGAATAATATGTAAATGAGTGATGAGAGCTGTGTTCCAGTAGAATCTTTTTGACAAAAAAGTAGTGGGCTAGATTTGACCAAAGGGCCATAGTCTGCCCATCCTTGATATTGGTGATAAGGAACCATCAGGAGCAGGTTTTAATCAGTAGTGTGTGGTTTATGGGAGAAGGAAATGGCAACCCACTCTGGTATTCTTGCCTGGGAAATCCTATGGACAGCAGGACCCAGTGGGCTATGGTCCATGGGATTCCAAAGAGTTAGACATGACTTAGTGATTAAATTGGAGAAGGAATTGGCTACCCACTCCAGTATTCTTGCCTGGAGAATCCCATGGGCAGAGGAGCCTGGTGGGCTGCTGTCCATGGGGTCGCACAGAGTCGGTCACGATTGAAACGACTTAGCATGCATGCATGTGTGTGCGATTTATATATGAGAGAGATGGTACATATTTTAATAAGCTTCTCTGGCAAATCTTGCATATTTTAGGTTTAGGAAAAAGAATTTAGTCTGTACTCTACATCAGAGCTGCACTGCATAATTTTCTGTGATAATGGAAAGGTTTTATATCTGCATTATCCAATGCAGAAGCCCCTAGCTAATTTCTTGAGTGAAACAAAGTGTGAAAAAGAATTGAATTACAAATTTAATTTCAATTGAAAGTTATATATGGTTAGTGGTTGCCTTATTGGACAGCACGATCCTAGGCATTGGCCAACATTGGGATTTACACAATTTCAGATAGAAGCACAAAGCAAAGAACCTTGCTAAGATGGACATACCTATCCAGGTGATACAGGGCATCAGCAGTAAATCCAGAAAAGATTGCAAAGCAGGCTCTGAGAACACCTTGAAATAATTCAATTCCATTTCTTTTTTAAATTCTATCTTGTTTGTTAGACTCCTTTGCCTAATTTTCTAGAGTTTTTAAAAAGCTTTCCTTTATTTACATGAGCTTTGTATACAGTAAGGAAATGAGCATTTAACAATGTGAATTACAAATATTTAAAAATGCGTTTTCTTACTGTTTTAAAATTTCTTGAGTTTTACTGTGTTCTTTTTCATGTAATTTAAAAAATATGGTATTTTAAGGGTCTTTTCTTTGATAACTTCAGTTATTGTTACTCTTTTAAGCCTTTTCTAACCTGTAATTATTAGGGAAAAAAAGATTCCATAGGTGCTTCTGGAATGTTTACAGTTTGATTATTTACATTTAAATAGTTGCTCCATGTGGAATTTATTTTTGTTTAAAGTGTGAGATGAGTTATTCAACTTAATTTTTGAATCGCTTGTGTATTATTTTATATTTCTCAAGTGTTTTTAAAAGATTTGTGCCATTCTTTTCCCCAATATAGTTAATAATATTTTTAAACATACCTATAATCTGGAAGAATTATACAATAAACTCTCATAGGTAAGTCACATATATGCTACCATGTACATTTTACTATATTTGCTTTATCAAATGCCTATCTATATATCTCTCTAGCAATCTAAGACTATTTAATGCATTTCAAAATAAGTTGCAGACATAATAAACTTTGAAGTATTCAATATGTGTAGCAGTAACTCGTCTTCAGTATTTATTTATGGGATTTTTTTAAATGGGAGGTAAAACATACATAATAGGAAATACATACATCCTAACTGTTCAACAAATGCAAAAATATCAAGATTTAGAATATTATTAAATTGTGAATAACTTTGATTTTTTCAAAAGTTATGCATGTCTTGTTTTTATGAGCTAAATACTACATGGTCAATATGTATATTTTAATAAATTTTGTACATTATTAGACTTGTTTTGCTAATATTAAGAATTTTTCTGTTGTGTTCAAAAGAGTATTAGTCAATATTTTTATTGTAACATCTTTGTCTGCTTTCGGTATTGGTGTTATTCTGGTCTCAACACGTCTGGAAGCATTCTTTTCTCATTTTTATAAGGGGTTGGAGCAAGATGAGTTTTATTTCCTCATTAAATGTTTGATAGGGTTCACTTTTGAAATAATTTTGGCTTTAGATTTTTTTGTGAAGAATTTTATAATAATGAAATTATTCATTTCATAGATGGAGGGCTATTCAGATTTTCTGTTCCATCATGTCACTTTTGCCAAGTTGGATTTTTGAAGAAACTTGTCTATTTGATCTATTTGTCAAATCCATTAGCATTATTTTATATGTCTATAGGTTCTGTATTTACAATCTTTTTCATTGCTGATGTTAGTAAGTTGTTTCTCTCCTTTCCCTGGTTAGTCAATCTATGGGTTTGTCAAACTTTTTTGATCTTTCCAAATAACTATAACCAACCTTTTAAAAAAACTTTATTGAGATATAATTCACATACCATAATTTTACCTATTTAAAATGTAGAATTCATATTTTCAGGACATTGTAGGAGTGTGCAACAATAAGCACTATCTAATTTTGGAATAGGTCCTATTTTCCTGAAAGAAACTTGCATAGGCATTAGCCATCTTTATTAATTTTCTCTGTTGGTTATCAGTTTTCAATTTCATTTATACCTACTATTATCTTTATTATTTCCTCCCATCCACTTACTTTAGCTTTGCATTCTTCTTTTTCTAGCTTCTTAAGATGACTTTTAGGTCTTTGAATTTAGGCTATTATATTCTAACATAAGCATCATAATTATGTGATAATTATGTGATTTCCCCTGCATTTTCTGTGTCCTGCACATTTTAATGTGTATTTTTATTATCATATAGTCAGAAATATTTTCTAACTTCCTTTATCATTTTTTCTATGAACAATGGGTTATTTAGAAGTCTGCTCTTAGATTTCTAAATATTTAGATTTGTTCTAGATATCTTACATTTATTTCTAATTTAATTCATTTTCAGTTAGAGAACTTACTCTATGTGATGTGGATCCATTCACATGTACTGTGACTTATTTTATGGCAAAACATAAGGTCTATCTTTGGGAGGATACCATGTATACTTGAAAATAAGGATTTTCTACAGATGTTGTACATACTGTTCTATAAATATAACCTAAGTCAGAAAAGTTGATACTGTTTTACAGATCATTTATGGTTCTATTGATCTTAGTTTTTTCTTTTGTTAATTATTCCATCAATTTTTGAAAATTGGTGTGAACAATCTAAGCATGATTATAGAATTATTCTTTTCATTGTGTTAGTTTTACTTCATATATCTTGAAGCTCTGTTATTAGGTACATAATTATTTATTAATTATGTCCCTTCATGACTAATTGATATTTCCATCCATATGAAGTCTTCTTCTTGATTCTTGGTGTTCAATCACTCAATCGTGTCTGACTCGTTGAAACCCCATGGACTGCAACACACCAGACTTCCCTCTCCTTCATTATCTCCCAGAGTTTGCTCAGAGTCATGTCCATTGAGTCAGTGATGCCATTCAACCATCTCATCCTCTGCTGCCCTCTTCTCCTTTCACTTTCAGTCCTTCCCAGCATCCAATGACTCGGCATGTAATCCTTCCAATGAATAGTCACTTTGCATCAGGTGGCCAAAGTATTGGACCTTGACCTTCAGCATCAGTCATTCCATTGACTATTCAGGCTTGATTTATTTTAGGATTAACTGGTTTGATCTCCTTGTAGTCCAAGGGACTCTCAAGAGTCTTCTCCATCACCACAATTCCAAAGAATTCAACCTTGGCACTCAGCCTTCTTTATGGTCCAATACTTATATCCATACAAGGCTACTAGAAAAACCATAGATTTGACTATTTGTAACTTTGTCAGCAAAGTGATCTCTCTGCTTTCTAATATGTTGTCTAGATTTGTCATAGCATTCCTTCCAAGGAACAAGTGCCTTTTAATTTCTACTGATATCATCTGCAGTGATTTTTTGAGCCAAAGAAAATGAACTGTCACTGCATCTACTTGTCATGAAGTGATGGCACTGGATGTTTTGATCTCAGTTTTTTGACTGTTGAGTTTTAAGACAACTTTTTCACTCTCCTTTTTCACCCTCATCAAGAGTTTCTTTATTTCCTCTTCACTTTCTGCCATTAGAGTGGTATCATCTGCATATCTGAGGTTGTTGATATTTCTCCCAGAAATATTGATTCCAGCTTGTGAAATCCAGTACAGCTCATGATGTACTCTGCATGGAAGTTAAAAAAACAGGGTGACAGCATACAGCCTTGTTATACTCCTTTCCTGATTTTGAACCAGTCTGTTTTTCCATGTAAAATTCTAACTGTTGCTTCTTGACCCACATATAAGATTCTCAAGAGACAGGTAGGGTGGTCTGGTATTCTCATCTCTTTAAGAATTTACACACATTCTTGTGATCCACACAGTCAAAGGCTTTAGTGTAGTCAGTGAAGTAGATGTTTTTATCTGGAATTTCTTTGCTTTCTTCATGATCCAGTGGATGTTGGTAATTTAATTCCTGGTTCCTCTGCCTTTCCTAAACCCAGCTTGTCTACCTGGATATTCTCAGTTCATGTCCTGCTGAAGCATAGCTTGAAGGATTTGAGCATAGCCTTACTAGCATACAAAATGTGTGCCATTAACTGGTAGTTTATACATTCTTTACCACTGCCCTTCTTTGGGATTGGAATGAAAACTGATCTTTTTCAAACCTGTGGCCACTGCTGAGTTTTCCAAATTTGCTGGCATATTGAGTGCAGTGCTTTAAAAGAATCATCATTTAGGAATTGAAATAGCTCAGCTGAAATTGCATCCCTCCACTACCCTTGTTTGTAGTAGTGCTTCTTACGGCCCACTTGACATCAGACTCCATGATGTCAGGCTCTAGGTGAGTGACCAGACCATTGTGCTTATCAGGGTCATTAAGATATTTTTTGTATAGTTCTTCTGTGTATTCTTGCCACCTCTTTTTTTTTTTTCATTTATTTTTATTAGTTGGAGGCTAATTACTTTAAAATATTGTAGTGGTTTTTGTTATACATTGACATGAATCAGCCATGGAGTTACATGTATTCCCCATCCCGATCCCCCCTCCCACCTCCCTCTCCACCCGATTCCTCTGGGTCTTCCCAGTGCACCAGGCCCGAGCACTTGTCTCATGCATCCAACCTGGGCTGGTGATCTGTTTCACCCTAGATAATATACATGTTTCGATGCTGTTCTCTTGAAACATCTCACACTCGTCTTCTCCCACAGAGTCCAAAAGACTGTTCTGTACATCTGTGTCTCTTTTTCTGTTTTGCATATAGGGTAATCATTGCCACCTCTTTTTAATCTCTTCTGCTTCTGTTAGGGCCTTACCGTTTCTATCCTTTTTCATGCCCATTTTACATGAAATGTTCCTTTGATATCTCCAGTTTTCTTGAAGAGATCTCTAATCTTTCCCATTCTATTATTTTTCTCTACTTCTTTACACTTTTCATTTAAGAAGGCCTTCTTATTTATCCTTACTATTCTCTGGAACTCTGCATTCAGTTGGATATATCTTTCCCTTTCTCCCTTGCTTTTGATTCTCTTCTTTCCTTGGCTATATGTAAAGCCTCCTCAGACAACCACTTTGCCTTCTTACATTTCTTTTCTTGGGGATGGTTTTGGTCACTGACTCCTGTACAGTGTTAGGAACCTCCATCTATAGTTCTTCAGGCACTCTGTCTACCAGATCTAATCCTTGAATCTATTGGTCACCTCCACTGTATAATTAAGTGATTTGATTCAGATCATCCCTAAATGGTCTACTGGTTTTTCCTACTTTCTTCAATTTCAGCCAGATTTTTGCAATGAAGGAGCTCATGATCTGAGCCAAAGTCAGCTTCAGGTCTTGTTTTTACTGACTGTAAAGAGCTTCTTCATCGTTGGCTGCAAACAATATACTCAATCTGGTTTCAGTATTGACCATCAGGTGATGTCCACATATAGAGCCGTCTCTTGTGTTCTTGATAAAGGGTATTTGCTATGACGAGTGTGTTCTCTTGACAAAACTCTATGAGCCTTTGCCCTGCTTCCTTTTTGTACTCCAAGGCCAAACTTGTGAGTAACCCCAAGTATCAGGCCTTCATAGAACTTTTCAACTTCAGCTTCTTTGGCATTAGTGGTTGGGGTGTAGACTTGGTGGTTTGCCTTTGAAACAAACTAAGATCATTTGTCATTTTTGAGACTGCACACAAGTACTGCATTTTGGATACTTTTGTTGACTATCAGGGCTACTCCATTTCTTGTAAGGGATCCTTGCCCACAGTAGTATATATAATGGTCATTTGATTTAAATTCACCCTTTCCTGTCAATTTTAGTTCACTGATTCCTAAAATGTCGATGTTCACTTGCCATCTCCTGTTTGACCATGTCCAATTTACCTTGATTCATGGACCTAACCGTTCATGGGCTTATCATGGCACTGGAGTGGCTTGCCATTCCCTCCTCCAGTGGACCACGTTTTGTCAGAACGCTCCACTACAACCCATCCATCTTGGTTAGCTCTGCGCAGCATGGCTCATAGCTTCTTTGAGTTATGCAAATCCCTCTTCTTCTTTATACTTGGTAATAATTTTATTCTTGACATCATAACTACCCCAGTCATCCAGCATGCACCTTTTTTTTTTGGCATGTCATAACTTTGGGCAAACATTTACTTTCAGTTTGTGTCTTTTTTTTTTTTTTCAGTTTGTGTCTTTATACTTAATTGTGTCTTTATATTCTGCTCTTGTAGGCAGTATATAGTTAAGCATTGTGATTTTTAAATTAATTTAGCCAAACCCTGCCTAAAATAATTGCTTTTTAATGTGATTATTGATAACAGCTTAATTAATAATGTTCTTACTTGTCATTTGTTATTCTGGCCTTGTCTTTCATTATTTAACTATTTATTATATTTTTATTCAATGGCCTATTAAAATTAATTTTAATTGAAGTATAGTTGCTGTACAATGTTGTGTTAGTTTCTACTGTAAAGCAAATTGCAAAACCTTATAACAGTATGTCTGGTTTTTTTTTTAGTATTTGCTCTGTTTTCAAATATTCATCTTTAACTTTTTGCAGATGTCTTGCAGAGTTCATATTTGAACATGTCAACTAAAATGTGGAAAACTAACAACTGTATAGGATTATTTCTACCCTTGCTTTGTGACTTTATGTAATTGTTGTCATAGGTATTATATACATATACATAAGAAACTCCATGAAAAAATGTGATAAATTTTATCTTAAACAGTACTCTGTATTTGCAAGAAATTAAAAGAAGTAAGTAATCTTTAAAAAAAAATTTACTCATCTACTTACCATTCCCAATGCTCCTTTCCAAATTTTATGTGTTTTTACTTTATGTTACATAAATTCATTGGATTGTACTTTCAGACCAATGTTTGATAAAAGTGGCAATATGAGACAGCCTTCTCTTTTTCCTTTCTCTAACGGAAAATCATTCAGTGTTTCATCAGATTCTGGCTTTGGAGTTGTGCTAGTTACCAACTATTGTGTGAAACATTAACTCATTGACTTAAAACCCATGTTTATTACCTTACAGTTTATATAGATTATGATTCTCAATATGACTTAACTAGGTCCTCTGTTTAATATCTCATGAGTTTGAAATCAAGTTGTTGACCAGGGTATTTACTCATTTAGAGGTTCAATTGGAAAATATGTTTTTAAGCTCATTCAGGTTTTTGTCAAAAGGCATTCCCTTGTCGTAATAGGGTTAGTGGGCCCTGGGATATGTTGATTATGACTTGGAGATTGTCCACATTTCCTTGCCACATGGGCTTTCCTACTTACTTCATCTAGCCAGAAAGGAGAGTCATTCAAGGGTCTTCCAGGAGGTCTTATACAGCATAGCCTAATCACAGGCAAGACATCCCTTTACTTTTGACATAATGGTCTTTAAAAGCAGCACTAGGAAATGAGTATCATGAGTGGTAACCTTTGAGTCTTTTTGCTATAGATGTTATATATTTTATTAGATATTACATCAAGAATGGAAAATGAATTTAATTAAATGTATTTTTTATAAATTTCATAAATGCAAAATTCTGGGCTGGATGAAGCACAAACTAGAATCAAGATTGCCAGGAGAAATATCAAGAACCTCAGATATGCAGATGACACCACCCTTATGGCAGAAAGTGAAGAGGAACTGAAGAACCTCTTGATGAAAGTGAAAGAGGAGAATGAAAAAGCTGGCTTAAAACTCAACATTCAGAAAACTAAGATCATGGCGTCCGGTTCCATCACTTCATGACAAATAGATGGGGAAACAAAGGAAACAGTGGGAGACTTTATATTTGGGGGCTCCAAAACCATTTTAGATGGTGACTGCAGCCATGAAATTAAAAGACACTTGCTCCTTGGAAGAAAAGCTATGACTAACCTAGACAGCATATTAGAAAGCAGAGACATTACTCTGCCAACAAAGGTCCGTCTAGTCAAAGCTATGGTTTTTCTTATAGTCGTGTGTGAATGTGAGTGCTGGACTATAAAGAAAGCTGAGCACCAGAGAATTGATGCTTTTGAACTGTGGTGTTGGAGAAGACTCTTGAGAGTCCCTTGGACTGCAAGGAGATCCAACCAGTCCATCCTAAAGGAGATCAGTCCTGGGTTTTCATTGGAAGGACTGATGTTGAAGTTGAAACTCCAGTACTTTGGCCACCTGATGCAAAGAGCTGACTCATTTGAAAAGACCCTGATGCTGGGAAAGATTGAGGGCAGGAGGAGAAGGTAACGACAGAGGATGAGATGGTTGGATGGCATCACCAACTCAATGGATATGAATCTGAGCAAGCTCCAGGTGTTGGTGATGGACAGAGAAGCCTGGCGTGCTGCAGTCCATGGGGACACAAAAAGTCAGACACGACTGAGTGACTGAACTGAACTGAAATGTCATTTCAGCATTTTAAAATGTGTACACAAGATTTTTTGCTTGTAATCTATTAAATTGATAGCAACATTTCCTAATACCAAACACTCCTTGCATTTTGGTAATCAACTCAACTTGGTCATCACATATGTGTTGCTGGATTCAATTGCTAATACTTGAGCACTAACTTTTTACTTTGATGTTGATAAGTAACATTGGTCCATATTTTTCTTTCTGTGCAATACCTGTTAGGACTTTTTCCTTTACATCAAAGTAAAGGATAGTTCATGAAAGTACTTGGAAATTTCTTCTTTTTGTAAGCTCTGGAACAGTTTATGTAGTGCTATAGTTATCTCTCCCTTAAAATTTTGTGCAAGAGTCACCTGTGAAATCATTTCTACCTCATGTGGTTTAGGGAGATTTGCTGTTTGACAGTTGTGTTTTTTCTGTGATATTTGATGTGTTTAGATATTCTACCCCTTTAGATACATGCTTTTAATTTGTGTCTACATGTGTTTGTATGGGATTTACAAAAGTAGTCATTTAGGCTTCTTTTAATTTATTTCATATGATATTTGTTTTCCAATTATTAATCCTCATTTTGTATATTTGTTATTGTTGATAATAAAGTAACTGACTTTATTGTCAGTCAGTTACTCTATTGTTTTACTGACATTTTTGAGAACAAGTCTTGTATGTATCATTGCTTCAATTGCTTTTCCATTTTCTATTAATCTCTATTAATATAATATAGTACATTATATATTTTGCATTACCCTTTCTTATCTCTTTGATTTTACTTTACATCTTTTGTAATTGTCCCACAGTTCATAAATATTCTGTTCTGTCTTTCCTCTGTGTATTTAAGTTTTGGAAATGTCTAATGACTTTTATTCAAGCTCACTAATTCTTTCCCTGGCCATATCCAGTCTATTAACAAGCCCATCAAAGGCATTCTTTATTTCTCTTATAATTGCTTTTTATTTCTAGCATTTAGACTTGATTCTTTCTTAGAATATTCACCTCTAAGTTTGCATTATCCATCTGTTCTTCCTTGTTATCCCCGTTGTCCATTAAGCCCTTAGCATGTGAATCAGGTTATTTTTTTTAATTCTTGATCTCATAATTCCAACATCTCTGCTTTATCTCAGTTTGCATTCCATGCCTTCTCTGTCTCTTCACACTATATTTTTTGCACTGTAATATACTTTGTTAATTTTTGAAAGGCAAATATAAAGTATTGTGCAAAAGAAACTGTGGTAAAAAAGAATTTAGAATGAGGATTTGTGTTTATCTAACTAGGAGTTTGGCTATGCTTCTCCTATTTGCTAATGTTATCAGATGTTATCTGCTAATGTTATCAGATGCTTGTTCTCATCTCCTCTGTTTTCTTTAGGTTTCCCTAGAAACTTAAATAAAATCTGGGACATGCAGTTCTTTCAGTTGTATTCCTTGGTTATTATACAGAAGCCCCATTGATGTGGTGGTAAGGCATATGTGGAGGGAATATTTTTTATAGTCCTATGAAGTATTAGTATTTTAGTAAACCTGTGCTGCTGGACTATGGCCATTGTTATACTGAGTATACTGAGCTACTTCTCAGTTCCTTTTCCCACCTAGGTAAGAAAGGAAAGCTATGTGGGGCTTGAATTGGGTATTCCTCTTCCCCACATGAAGGCTGGAGAATACTACAGGAGTTGGATATTTCCTACCCCCATATCAGTTAGGCTCTGGTAAAAAAAAAAAAAAAAAAAACTCAGTAGTTTAGACTCTGGTAAATTTGTTTCTCTTGAGGAAGGACTTGTTAGGAAGAACAGAATGCTCTGGGCATCTTTCAAAACAACTCCTTTTATCCCCTTCCTGCCTGAAGCATAGGGGGATTTTTCTCCCATCTTCACTGTGAAAATCTGGCAGGGCTCCTGGAGGTAAAATGCACAAAAGTGTGGCCCTCCCTCTCAGACTTTTGCACACTGTGTGAGTTAATTTGGAAGTGGATATTCTAGCCCATTGCAAGCCTTCAGATGACATCTTAACTGCAAATTTCTTACAATTCAGATGCTTCTGAATTCAGCATACAAAATCTGAGGAAAATAAATGTCTATTGCTCCTATAGCTACTATGATTTGAGGAAATGTGTTACACTGCAAAAACAAGCTAAAACATACATGTTAGATCTTTTTAGTATTTGCATATATGTATAATATGTGTTAAATATATGTGCTAAATAGAATATATTGCATATTTATATTTGTCTACCTTTTTAAATCGGTTGTTTCTATTATTTTGCAAGCTTTTGCTACCTTGGCTTTACATATCTCTTGCATTATTTTCAGTAATATCTACTATTCTTGGTGTTTGTTCTAATTTCACATTTTACTTTTGTATTAATATATAATGGACACACACATATAATGGACATAGGACATTATAAGTAGTTTTAGGTGTACACATAATCGATATATATGTATACTGAAAAATATTTACAATGTCTCATTAACATCTATCACCACATATAGTTGGGGTTTTTACTGCAGTAAGAGCTTTTAAGATCCACGTCTCTTAGCAACTTTCAAATATGCAATGTAGTATTATTACATATAGTCATCATGTTGTACCTGACCTCCCCAATTTATTTACCTTTGAAGTTGAAATTTGTACCTTTTGATTACCTTCACACATTTCACCACAAAATGCAAAAATGTCCATGTTTTCCTTTTAATATTAACATTTGCTTTTTTTCTTTCATTTCCTTCCTGAATTCTGCACTTTGTTTTATTTTTTTATTGTTGCTGTTCCCTAATCATATTTTTTGGATTATTGTATTTCTTCTTTGAGATCTTTTTAATAGAGATAATTGGACTACTGGTTTTTAAAAAAATTCTTGACAGTATGCCTGTTTACAATTTTTATCAGCTCCATGGCAACATTCTTTTCTTGAATGTTCTTTGCCTAATATTTGTTTTTTTGTTTGTTGGTTGGTTGGTTGTTTTTCTTTTGAATCTTCAGTTACTCCTTTTATATCTTATCTTTGTCCAGACACATGGTTACATTTTGGACAAATTAAATGCAGGCAATTTGTACCAAAGAAGAGGTAGTATTCTTTTCATATTAGGAAGGTTTTTCTTTGTCACAGTTTATGTGTGTGTGTATGTGTGTGTGTGTGTGTGTGTGTGAGTTCTTAAAGTTTCTACTCACAATTTGCACTGAAGGGCATCTGGCAACATAATCTCCTTCATCTGTTATCTTACTACCTCACTGCTTTTTGTCAATATCACTTTGCCTGTTTGATTTCTCATTCATCCCGATTTCTACTGTGCAGAACTAAATAAAGTCTAGAGAAACTATCCTTTGCCAGTTTTTTACTTCAGTCAAGTTTTGCAAACAGGAATGTGAGTAGGTTTTAATACCACTGGGTGTACCACACACCATGGAATAGTGTGCTCTGAATATTTTTTTTTGGAGGGCATCTGTATTCATGGGCTTATTCTGTGTGCATCTTCCTTCATATATTTGACCTTCTTTACTCTTGGCAGTTTTTCCTTCTATTTTTTTCTGTTGAGGCTTCAAAAGTGTCTTTATTTTCTTTTTTTGAACATATGCTTTATATTGTTCTTTTCATTTTTTGCCTTAGCTTTTGGGTAGCTTTTGAAATAAGCAGGTATAGGCACTGAAATTTTGTCTACTATATTAAATCAGGAAGTGTCTCAACTGGGGATTATGTATGTTTATGAGCTTCTCATAGATGTGTATTGCTTCTTTTTTATTCACTGTAACTCTGATATTCTAAGAATTCCTAGGCACATAAATTAAATAAATTGCAATTTTGGCATTAGGCTAAATGTATATTTTGTGGATGTTAAATGTAGGGTCCCTTGCTTTAAAAACAGGAAAAACATTTTTGTGTGTTGTCTCTTTCAACCTGTCCTGGTGATTTTTATTGGCATTTAATAGTGTGGTGCCTTGAATACTGTGATTCTCAAGAGATGAGTACAGAATCTTCCAGGTACCTTGTGTCTTAGTGAACAGAGTACATGCACCCAAACTTAACCCTCTCAGGCCTAGGCTGCTCTCAAGTGCAAAGAGTGACCATCGTTGCCATATAGGGTAGGCGAGCCAGCAATGGTAAAGTTATCCTGTGTGGTTGGGGTGACAGAACCAGACATGGGCTGAGACTTCAACCTGAGCAACATGTTCCTTGTGCCATCAGACTTCAGTTACAGAATATAAACTCAAAGATCTAATGAGTCAGAGTTTCAGAAAACTGACTGCAGTGAGAGGTCCCTTCTCAGCATGAGGGATGTCCTGTGTGACTCTTCTGCTAATACATGGAGTCAGCCCTGAATTTGCAAAGAAATTTTCAGTAAGGCACAATATGCAATTTTGCTAAATCTCATGGACGTTAGCAGCAAACTATTAGCCGTTGCTAGAAACGCTGGGCTGGAAGAAGCACAAACTGGAATCAAGATTGACGGGAGGAATATCAATAACCACAGATATGCAGATGACACCACCCTTATGGCAGAAAGTGAAGAGATAATAAAAAACCTCTTGATAAAAGTGAAAGAGGAGAGTGAAAAAGTTGGCTTAAAGCTCAACATTCAGAAAACTAAGATCATAGAATCTGGTCCCATCACTTCACAGGAAATAGATGGGGAAACAATGGAAGCAGTGTCAGACTTTATATTTTTGGGCTCCAAAATCACTGCAGATGGTGATTGCAGCCATGAAATTAAAAGACACTTATTCCTTGGAAGGAAAGTTATGACCAACCTAGATAGCATATGAAAAAGCAGAGATATTACTTTGCCAACAAAGGTCCATCTAGTCAAGGCTATGGTTTTTCCAGTAGTCATGTATGGATGTGAGAGTTGGACTATAAAGAAAGCTGAGCACCGAATAATTGATACTTTTGAACTGTGGTGTTGGAGAAGACTTTTGAGAGTCCCTTGGACTGCAAGGTGATCCAACCAATCCACCCTAAAGGAGATCAGTCCTGGGTGTTCATTGGAAGGACTGATGCTGAAGCTGAAATTCCAATATTTTGGCCACTTAATGTGAAGAGTTGACTCAGTGGAAAAGACCCTGATGCTGGGAGGGATTGGGGGCAGGAGGAGAAGGGGATGACAGAGGATGAGATGGCCGGATGGCATCACCGACTTGATGGACATGAGTTTGATTAAACTCCGGGATTTGGTGATGGACAGGGAGGCCTGGCATGCTGCGATTCATGGGGTCGCAAAGATTTGGACACCACTGAGCAACTGAACTGAACTGACATACCAAAACTCTTCTAGGTAAATTATGTTTTAAAGAACCCTTTCCTTTAACTCCTGCTTCCCTAGTTATTCTCCTATACCTTTTTTTTCCTGTCATTTTTGCTTTATTCAAATCTTGATATGTACTAAGAATATTCAAACTCCTAGATCCAAAAAATCCATAGGCATATAAATTAACTACTACCCAAACCCCAAACTTATACAGAAGTTAACTCAAGATAGATTATAGATCTAAATGTGAAACATAGATCTGCAAAAAGAAAAAAATTAGAAGATCACATAGGAGAAAATCTTCATGACCTATGGTTAGAGTTGTTCATACATATAACAACAAAGGCATAGTCCAGCAAAGTAATAACAACAAATATAGTAGACCTCAAAAAAAAAATTGGCTTCACAGATGACCCTGTTGGAAGGATAAAATGCAAGCTATAAACTGGAAGGAAATATTTGCAAACTGCAAATCTGACAGAGGACTCGTATCTACAGTATATATTGTTAAAACCTCTAAACTCAACAAAAGAAAATGAACAATCCAATTAGAAAATTAGCAAAGGCATGCAGAGACATTTCACTGCAGGAAATATATGGATGAAAAATAAGATGTTTAATACCATTAGCTTTACAGAAATGCAAACTAAACCACAATGTGATATGACTATACACTTAGCAAAACAGCTAGAATAAAAAAAATAGTGACCATACAAAGTGGTGGCAAGGATGTGAGAAACTAGGTCTCTCGTATTTCTGGTGGGAATGTAAAATGGTAAAACTATGCTGAAAAATATTTTTTTTTGAGAAAAATTAAACTTGCAACTAAAATACAATCCAGTAATGATACTCCTGGGCATTATCACATAGAAATAAAAACTAATGTCTGCAAAAATCCTGTGTACTTTTGTTCATAACAGCCCTAATTGTTATAGCCCCAAATTGGAAACAATCCAAATGTCCTTCAACTGGTGAATGTATAAACAAATGACACATCTGTACAATGAAATTCTGTTTGGCTATGAAAAATAACAAATTATTGGTGCAAGCAACACCTTGAATGGTTCTCAAGGGCATTATGATGAAGGAAAAAAGCCGATCCTAAACATTATATTACTGTATTACCCCATTTACACAGCATTTTAAAGTGGTATAGTTAAAGAGATGGGAAACAGACTAGTTGTAGCATGGTGTTGGAGTAGGGAAAGGGTGTAACCATTAAGGGGTGGATATATTAGTCAGGGTTCTCCAGAGAAATATAACCAAATGGAAACACATACAAGTGTGTATGTTCAGATATGTATATGTGGATGCATATGTAAAGGCTTCTCAGGTGGCTCAGATGGTAAAGAATCTGCCTGCCAATGTAGAGATCTAGGTTCGATCCCTGGAGGAAGAAATGGCAACCCACTCCAGTATTCTTGCCTGGGAAATACCATGGACAGTGGAGCCTGATGGGCTACAGTCCGTGGGGTCACAAAGAGTCAAACACAACTGAGCGCACTTGCACACATGCATGTATCATTTCAGTTCAGTTCAGTCGCTCAGTTGTGTCTGACTCTTTGCGACCCCATGAATTGCAGCACGCCAGGCCTCCCTGTCCATCACCAACTCCTGGAGTTTAATCAAACTCATGTCCATCGAGTCAGTGATGCCACCCAGCCATCTCATCCTCTGTCGTCCCCTTCTCCTCCTGCCCCCAATCCCTCCCACCATCAGGGTCTTTTCCAATGAGTCAACTCTTCGCATCAGGTGGCCAAAGTATTGGAGTTTCAGCTTCAGCATCAGTCCTTCCAATGAATATTCAGGAATGATTTCCTTTAGGATGGACTGGTTGGATCTCCTTGCAGTCCAAGGGACTCTCAAGAGTCTTCTCCAACACCACAGTTCAAAAGCATCAATTCTTTGGTGCTCAGCTTTCTTTATAGTCCCACTCTCACATCCATACATGACTACTGAAAAAAACCATAGCTTTGACTAGATGGACCTTTGTTGGCAAAGTTATGTCTCTGCTTTTTCATATGCTATCTAGGTTGGTCATAGCTTTTCTTTCAATAATAAAACATAGAATATGTTTATTGGTCAAATCTGGAAAAAAATATATCCCCAGTCTTTGTCAGGAAAAAGCATTCCTACCAATTCTGAGCACAACTCCTCTAAATTTGCAAGGCAGAGAATTTGAAAAGGAAAAGAGTTTACAGGAGCCCCTAAGTAGAGAAGTAGACAGTGGATCACAGTGGTAGAGAGCACAAGCACCAGAATCAGGTTCATCCCTTCACTAACTCTGTGATGCTGGACAAGTAACCATTTTTCTGAGCCTAAGTTTCTTCATCCATAAAATAAAGACCATAATGATGCTTACCTCATAAGGCTGTTGGAAGCTTACACGACACAGTATTTCTCAAGGGCTTGTCAGTTTCCAACTCACAGCAGGTCCTAGTTTTATCTCTTTCCCACCAACCCTTATAGCAGAAGAAATTAGAATTGATCCCAATTCAGTCTCTCCCCAGCCAGAAACACTCTCCTGCATCAAAGGTAACATCTATTAATACTACACTGTTTTTTTTTTTTCTTTCATCCCTTTGGTCCTAAAATCATATTCATTGGTCAGATTTATGAAATGCATTAGCATCTAACAGGTACCTGTTGCTTAGTAAATGTTTTATAAATATCAGTTGGCTAACTGCTAATGGATTACAAAGGATGAGTACATTTACAACATAAACTGAAGGTTCATGTGGACTGTATTAAAAGTTAGAAATGTGTAAAGGGATCTTGCTTAAGTGCTATTGCTGATAAATTAAGGCCAATTGCCTAGAATGTTCCCTCCATACTTCCACTGCCCTGCTTGTGTCCATGTACTGGCAATGTATTGCTCCTTCAAAAACACAAATATATTTTATTTATATATATATATATATATATATATATATATATATATATATATATATATATATATATATATATGGAATTTAGAAAGATGGTAACGATAACCCTATATGTGAGACAGCAAAAGAGACACAGATGTAAATAACAGACTGTTGGACTCTGAGGCGCGGATAGGATTATTTGAGAGAATAGCATTGAAACATGTATATTACCATCTGTGAAATAGATTGCCAGTCCAGGTTTGATGCATGAGGCAGGGTGTTCAGGGCTGGTGCACTGGGATGACCCCAAGGGATGGGATGGGGAGGGAAGCGTGAGGAAGGGTCAGGATGGGGAACACATGTACAACCACAGCTGATTCATGTGAATGTATGGCAAAAACCACCACAATATTGTAAAGTAATTAGGCTCCAATTAAAATTAAAAACAAAAAAAGATTGCCTGTCATGTCCATGTTGACCGTAGTTATCAGCACAAAAATATGTTTTCTGCTTGGGGGATTGGATGAGAGAGAATGAGTTTATCCTGGTATCATGCAGCTCTAAGAGTGCATAAGGAGCAGATGTGATATGTAGATATAGAGAAAGAAAAAGGGGGTTGCAAATATATTTCTAATCAACAGATATGATGTTAAGGCACAGTTACACAAGTTGCCTTTCTGAGATTTGGGAACTAAATCCAGCAGGGTTTTGCCTTCAAGGATCAATGTATACACCTGCATTATGTAGTCATATGCAATTGGCTTAAAGTCAGGTACACAGAAGTTTGAGCTCGAAATCTGTCTGCCTTGTCATTTCCACCACTGTGATCTTGATCATCTCATTTTTTTAAGCCAAGTTTTTGAGAAAAAACATTGGACAAAATACTTAAGGTATTAACATCATTGTAAACCCAGTTTCTAATTTCTGTCTATTAACATAGCTCATCAAGATTTGTGAAAGGGTGGGGCTAGAATCACCTGGTTGTTGAATCTATCTGAGATGTCTATTTGTTCAGGCACCATCTATTCATAACCTGCTTTGAAGCCACTTCCACTCACAGGGATGGCAGGCCTGAGAGGAACCAGTGCTCAGTGCATAGTTTTTCCACTAAGGGAAGAATCTACCTATACAAGCCATACCTATCTTGCGGTAGAGACAGGCAACAATACAGGTCTGTGGCCCCATCCCCAGTCAGTTCCCCCAAACCCCAAAAATCCTAAAACGGAATCTTGTGAAGTTCAAGGAGACAGTCAAAACACAGATTCTGGCTCTATTAATTGTCTCCTTTACTTGGCCTTTGTTATTACATTCACAGGGATGGTGTAAAAAGAAATACCTTCTAACAGGTACACTTGCTCATTAAGGCAAAAACTAAGAAATAAGCTGGTCTTCTGACCTGAGGGGCTACAAACACCATGGTATTTAAATCATGCTGTTATTCTGAATTTCTCAGCCCAGGCTGGCTCCCAAAATGTATTGTTTTCAAGACAGTGCCATATCAAGACATTCTGGAACTTGAAAAAATTCAAGGGAGTTTTTATTCACGGAAATAATTTTCTCTAAGAGTTGCAAGTAAAAGCAAGGAGTCCAAGAATGTCCTTCACAAGTACAGCTGTGTGATTAGAGATTTAGAAAAGTCTTGAGGTTGTTTTTGTTTGGGGGAAGAGAAGGTATAGAGAACTGTCAATAATTCCTAAAACTGGCTTTCCAGTATGGTAGCCAGTAGAAACATATGGCTATTTAAATTTAAATAAAATAATTTTTTTCCTGTGTCTCACCAGCCCCATTTCAGGATCTCAGCAGGCACATCAGGATGCAGCTGCCATGTTGGAAAACACTGACATGGAACTTGTCCATCATCACAAAGTTATTCTAGACAAATCTAAACCCCTAAGTCAGCCTATACTAAAGTTCATAATATGCAGGGTCCTAAATTACATTTTTTTCCCTAGCATTATTTGAGTGTCAAACTTGTAACTAGACTTCAGGACTTAGCTTTAATACCACTTCCTTTAAAGGAACACTCCCTAACACTCTTGGTCAGAATTGAGAATATGTATACAGCAACTTTTAGAATTTGTTCAACTCTGCCCTGTAGTATAACTAGTTACACAGATATGTCAGCCTTACTATTAATAGGGGCTTCCCTGATGGCTCAGAGAGTAAAGAGTCCTCCCAAAGGCAGGAAACCCAGATTCTATTCTTGGGCTGGGAAGATTCCCTGGAGAAGAGAATGGTTACCCACTCCAGTATTCTTTCCTGGAGAATTCCATGGACAGAGGATAGAGAGTTTTTTGAGCAGGAACCTTATTTGTTTTTTTTCCCCAGCTTTGTTGAGCAGTATTTGGCAAATAAAACTTGTATGTATTTAAGGTGTACAAAGTGATAATACAATATATTTACTTATATATTGTGAAATGCTTATCACAGTCAAGCTAATTTACACATCCATCAATTCACATCATTACCATTTTTTATCCTGTGGTGAGAACACTTAATATCTACTAACTTAGCTAATTTCAATTATGTAGTATAGTATTATTAACTTTAGACACCATACGGTATGTTAGATCCTGAAAACTTTTCAATATTATAACTGAAAGTGTGTCTCCTTTGATCAACATCTCCCCATTTCTCCTACCACTTACCCCTAGTGATCATCATTGTACCCTGCTTCTATGAGTTTGACTGTTGTAGATTCCAGGTGTAAGTATGATCCTGCAATATTTGTTCATCTGAGTCTGGCTTATTTCATTTAGTGTAGTATTCTCCCTGTTCATGCAAGTTATTTTCTGTGGCAGAATCATGTGTGAGAAAACAGAAACTCTGATGCATTGCAAGATCAGATCATGTTAATGCAACTAGGAAGTACTGTAGCATGAAGTGAAATGCCAAATCTCGTAATCTTTCTTCTCTATTGTCATCCCTACAATGTATTCAATAAAGTGGGTGTTTCAATGGAGGAAAATGTCCAAATAGGTTTCAAAAATGTTGCATATTATAACCCTTTTTAAAGATTTGTGATGCTCATAGTATTTTAAGGGCTCTGAATAAGACTTTCAGTAAAGAAACCATACAGCCCAGGGTTTACCAAACTTAATTGACAAAAGAAACCTTTATTTCAAAGAAAACATTTTGAGAAATGCTACATTATGCTAGGCTTCCTGCCTAAATATAGAACTAATATTTATTTTTAACTCCGTATTCCAGATGGGAGTTGGGGGTAGGTGATGAAGAAAGTTCAGTATCTCTCTCTCCTTTTCAAATTCCTTCCTCCATGAATGGATTCTTGACCCATTAGCAGGGATGCTGTGTTAAAAGGAGATGCACATATTTCCCCCATTGTCTTCTAAATCATTCTTCCTCTACTGTGGTACAATGAAGTAGAGCCTTCTTTCCTGGACCACCCTGGCAGTCTCATGCTCTGTTCTCTTTTGGCTGTGCTAGAGTTTGGAAAGATCCTAGTATGTGAGTTTTGACCTAAACTATGTGCCTACATTCCCTGAATTTGCATATATAAGACAGGCTCACATTACACTGATAAATTGTGTGTGCTTTGCCATTGAACCTCATACATCTGTTTCAGGGAGCCTGTGGGAGAGGATGGCGATGGTGGGATATTGAATTCTAATACTCATGGGTCCTTAATCTAGTAGTCAATACCCATAATCTTTTTCATGACTTTATTTTCCATTTTAACCTATATCTGTGGAGCTGAAAATGTCCTTCCAAATATTTCCATAATTTGCAGTGTGTTAGAGAATAAAAACAAACAAAAAAAATAGTCAGCTTCTTAAATTACTAATACACTTGCTTCCCTGGTGACTCAGATGGTAAAGAAGCTGCCTGCCAATGGAGGCTAGACATAAGAGACACAGGTTCGATCCCTGGGTTGGGAAGATCCCCTGGGGAAGGAGATGACAACCCACTCCAGTATTCTTGTCTGGCAAATCCCAGGGACAGAGGAGCCTGGTGTGCTGCAGTCCATGGGGTCACACAGTGTTGAACACAACTGAGTGACTTTTACTTTCCCTTTTCCCTTAACTCATTCATATATTATATATATATGGCATTGTATGAAGTATTATATTAGGTATAGAATATAAAATAGTCCTTATTATTCAGGAATTTATAGTCTAAAATATCTGAGGGACTTCCATGGTGGTCCAGTGGTTGATACACCACGCTTCCACTCATGGGGCCCAGATTTGATTTCTGATCCAGGAACTAGGATTCTGCATGCCATGCAGTATTGCCAAAAAAAAAAAAAAAAAAAAAAATTAAAAACAAATAATAAAATAAAATGTCAGATAAATATGTAACCTATGAGAGAAACAGACCTTTAGTCATACATGTGTGATTCAGACATTTCTCCATAATGTGACCTTGGCCACCTTTCAGAGCCCTCATATCCTCTCTAGTAATGGTGAGGTTTAACACTTCTCGGTCATTGTTAGAATGAAATGGAGTCACCTCTCTTGTGTTTTGCAGCCAGAAATACATACACTCCATGGGCATAAAGCCAAAGGATAACAAAGTGGGGACAGACGTCCTATTGCAGAGTCACTTTTACTTGAAAATGGGAGGAAATATTTTTTATGATAAAACAGACATGGATATAGTTAGAAGTAGACAGCAAAGTGCACATGAATTTTGAGGCTGAATGGCGAATCTTCAGTCATGCTGTTTTTGTAGTGGGCTACTTCAGGCAGCACTTCCGGGAGCCCTGAAGGAATGTGCTTTCCCTCCCCTCTACTTTATGGGTATCTCGGTGGGGGGAAAAAAAAAAATTCTGGGCATCACTGAAATCTGAGAAAGGTTTATATGCATTTCACAATGTTGATATTATTCACATTCAAGGCAGCGGAAAATAAGCTCAGAAGGAGACTGAAATGACAGTAGAAACTGACAGAGGAAAACCACAGTGTGACAGCAGACTGACCACAGAGGTGTTCAAGGGAGATGGTACTCGAGACTCTGGGAGGGGACACGTGCTTTCCTCATTTCTTTAGAACAGTGATTCTCAAACTGGAGTGCACTTCAGTATCACTCAGAGGGCTTGTTAAAACACAGATTTCAGGGCCACATCCCCAGAGACTGATTTTCTAGGTCTGGGGTGGAGTCAGAGTATTTTGTGTTTCTAGCAAGTATCCAGATGATGTGTATGCTGTTGGTTCAAAAAGAACTACTGCTTTTGAATGGTGTTTCCTAATTCCATCAACTTAAAAAAATCTGATCTTTGAGCCTCCGTCTTATATAATTGATCATATTGTTAGTGTTAAAAACAACCCATGGTGTTTGTACTCTGCAGGTGGAGTTATGACAACCCAACTTTTCCAGTTTGCTTAAGACTGACTTGTTTCATGACATGGGGCATTTTAAGGTCTAAAACTGTACTGTCTCACTGACACTGGGGCAGTTGGTCAACCTAGCTATGGAGTCAAGGTCTACCAGATAAATAACTGGCCTTACTTATCTTGTGGAGGATGGTGATAAACACAGTTTGTTTTGACATTCTCTTGCCATTGCTTAGCACAGGAGTAGACACTCTTGAACTAGTTTCTTGCATTCACTTCACATTACAGAGAGGAGAAAACATCATTTTTTTATAGTATGAGTATGATGCTTTAGAGAGAACACTGAAGAGTAGAATGCAAGCAAACTTTGTAGTTAGAATTGGACATGGCAGCTGGTGATTCCTACATGAATTAGCTGTGTACCTTTGAGTAACATACTTAACCTGTTGAGACTCAGTTTCTTATGTAAAGTGCAGAAATAATAGCTTACAGAGTTTTTGTTAGAACTCATGAAATTATTTATTATAAGCATGTTTAGTGTAATGGTTGAAGTCTCTGTTCTTCCTTACTGAAGATGGTAGTATGAATATGCAGAAGCCTTTAAGGAATAATATTATCTGTATAGGTGGGAAAAGGTATTCCAGAATGAAGGCTCGGTGAGCAAGGATCAGCTGTCAAATGGCATGCATGATCCTTGAGGATAAATTCTTTGGTGATATGTACAGGAGAGTGGTGTCATGTTGCTGTGATCTGAATGTTTGTGGCCACCTAAAATTCATATGTTGAATGTCTAGCCCCTAAAGATAATGGTATTGGAAGGTGGGGTCTTAGGGACATGCTAAGATCAATAATACCCTGATAGCTCAGTTGTAAAGAATCTGCCTGCAAGGCAGGAGACCCCAGTTTGATTCCTGGGTCAGGAAGATCCTCTGGAGAAGGGATAGGCTACTCACTCCAGTATTCTTGGGTTTCCCTTGTGGCTCAGCTGATAAAGAAGCCGCCTGCAATGTGGGAAATCTGGGTTTGATCCCTGGGTTGGGAAGATCCCTTAGAGAAGGGAAAGGCTATCCACTCCAGTATTCTGGCCTGGAGAATTCCATGAATTGTATAGTCCATGAGGTCACAAAGAGGGGATGACTGAGGGATGAGATGGTTGGATGGCATCACCAACTTGATGGACATGAGTTTGAGCAAGCTCGAGGAGTTGGTGATGGACAGGGAAGCCTGGCATGCTGCAGTCCATGGGGTCACAAAGAGTTGGACACGACTGAGAAACTGAACTGAACTGAAGGCCATGAAGGTGGAGCTCTCATGAACGTGAGGACTGTTCTTATAAAGGAGACTCCACAGAGTTTCCCTGGACCCCTTCTACCATATGAGGACACAACAACAAATAGGCAGGCTGAAACTCAGAAGAGGGCCTTTGCTAGAACATGATCATGCTCACACCACAATTTTGATAATATGTGATTTATGTAACATCTCATGAAAACATGCTAATCTGTTATGAATCCTTGACTTCCATTTTCAAAAATAAGAGCTTAAACCCCAATAGTATTTTGGCTACATTGGAGCAATATTAATTTTTAAAAAATAACTTGAATTAAGGGAAGCTACTAACAGACTATACAAAATACAGAAATGCCTACCAAAGGCAGAAGCATTTTGTAAAAATAAATGCAATATTTCTTTCCTTTTATTTTAAGAAAATTACAAAATATGTAGTCTCATGTCAAATTCCCTGATTTCATTTTATTAATATTGTTCTCATTTCTAGTAGTAAAAAAAGAAATTCACATGAAAAATTAATATCCATAAAGAATAAGACTGTCAAGTGCAGCCAGCTCTCACCCAGAAATAAATGGAACAACTATATGGTCATCATTATTATAAGAATGTCAAAATAGCCTTATTATTTTGTTGCCTTATAACTATACATTAGTAGTATGCATTCCCTATTTTCTCTGTTGAATAAAATTTTCTGGATCTTACTTAGAAATTATTGTGAGTATTGTCAGTTTCCTTAGACGAAAACCAACACAATGGAAATGATTAGTGTGGTGAATACAGATGCACTTGTAAGGTAAAGGAGGTGGAGAGGGGTCACCATCAGAAGTTGAGTCATTTAGTGTGTTCTTTGTCTTGATGTGTGGAAGGATACCAAAATAACTTAAGAACATAGACATGCACAGAAAGGAAGTAAGAAGAAAGAAATGAGGTCAAGGAAAAGTTTGGGCTCTGGCCAAGAAAAAGAAAAAAGATAGCAAATTGAACAGCGGGAATCCATCTAAAAGCAACTATTAGGAAAGTTGGAAACTCTAGACCTTAAACCATCACAACAGTTCTAATTAATTCCAGAAAACAAATAAAAAGACACTGTGTTCCAAATGTTTTATAAGGAAGTAATGTTACCATCTTTGAATCCTATTTAATTATGGCCACTGTGTCAACATCAAAGATTCTAATTACATTTTCCATTCCATTGATTAGAAGTTACAAACTATGTAAGGTATAGAGTCATTCCAGGCCTAGGTGCACTCAGTAGACAATAAATAGGTTGAAAAGAGTGAGCCAGGATTGAGTAATGTTCGCAGGAGTTCAAAATGCCAGGAAACCCCACTCCATGGCTTATTCACTCTAAATATTGGAGTGTTTAATCTCTTTCAGATTCCTCATTCTGCAGTCACTATCTTTGTACCCACTGGTCAGTTCAGGGGAAGAACCCTGATATCCCATTGCAACCTGAAGAAGTAAAACCTTAAGAGACACCTTTCAATAAATGCACTTTTGGACACGGTAGGGGAGAGTTACATAATGTAGTAACTGGAGCTCTAAAATTGAACTCCATTAAAGTACAAATAGGTTTTGGTACGTGTCTTAGTTTCCTAAGGCTGCTGTAACAAAGTACTGCAAGTTTAGTGGCTTAAACCAACAGAGATTTATTCTGTCACAGCTGTAGGCTAGAAATTCAAAATTAAGGTGTTGTCTGGGCCAAGCTCCCTTTGAAGCCTCTAGGGGAAAACCTTCCTTGGTTCTTCTAGCTTCTGATAGCTCCAGGTATTTCTTGGCTTGCGGCAACAGAACTCCATTGTCACATTGTTCCTGTGTCTCAGTGTCTATCTCTTTTTTCTCCTCTTATAAGAATACTAGGCATACTGGATTATGGCCACCCTCTGAACTCAGCTTAACTTGGTTATATCAGTAAAGAATCTATTTGTAAATGAGGCCACACCCACATATTTAAGGGGTTATGACTTTTAAACTATCTTTCTGGGGGACAGAATTCAACCCATAACACCATCCTTCCTTCCGAAGTCCTCATAACGATATGATTTCAGGGGGGCAAATCTGCTTTTGGTTCCAAACAGTACAACAAATTATGGGACCACAATATGAGTGGTCTGAGCTAAGATTTGAAGGTAGTCCTAATAAGATCTCTTTCACATATACTCTGCTCTCTGGACCAGATTTTAGCATCAGCAAGTTCCGTTGCTATGTAGTGAGAGTGAGTGTTATTTCTGAGAGATAGCTCCTAAAGCCTTAGCAGCAGTTTCAAGTGATATCATAGGCCCCACTGAAAAAGATTAAATAAGTACCAATTTATCAGCATTCCTATAAAACAATTCTATATGAAATGACCCTGTGCCAAACAATATTAAGAAATGACCATTACTGAGTAGAACAACTATTGAAAATCATTTAAGTCTAGTAATAATATAAATACTGAGTTGCTTTCAATAATTGTAGAAACTCTTCCTTCTTGACTCAAGTAATTAGTTTTTCTCATCAAAGTGGTTCCTAAATCTTTTTATCAGAATAAGCAAAAAGCATTTGCTTTCAGTTCAGTTCAGTTAAATTAAGGGTTTATGTAATTCTTACCCCAAGCATTTTCTCATTTTTTCAATGATTTAGCGTTTGATGGAATGCTTATCTAAAAGGAAGGTTCAGAAGAAACTGCTGGTTTTTACATTCTCCATAATGAATACAGGCATTCATTTATCAGAATAAATTGAATTGAGACTTTCAAAAAATTCTGAAACTAACTGCATCTCTTGATGCATCCATTGAGATCAACAGTGAGGTTGTATGCGTTAGGAAATGAGAACCACTTATTTTATCTATTTATTTGGCCGCACCATGTGTCATGGGGATCTTAGTTCCTTGATCCGGGAAGCATGGAATCTTAACCGGTGGACCACTAGGGAAGTCCCCAAGGACCCCTTATTTTAGATACTGAGATTGTTACTGGTTCTTGTAAGACGATCTTCTAGAAGTGAGCCAGTCAGCAACATGGTTGAAGTAGTTCTTACCAGCTTGTACGAGCTGGTTCGTATCTCTTTGCAACTCTGTATGCAGTGAAGGCACACTGATAGTTTAAAATTGATCATGGTGGGAACTGACAAATGCTACAAATGAGGAATTCCTGTCCCAACTCTGACTCCTAGTGTCAATCACTATGCGTTTACCAGCATAACACTGCCCCAAACTATCTTTGCAACATCATCACTTGCCCTTAGGCTTTCATGATCCAGGAAAATAAAAAGATTCATTATACTGTATAAACAACCTGAGATTTTCCATCTCTGTCCTTTGACACATGCCTTTTCCCCCACCTAAAATGTTTTTTTTTTTTTCCAATTCCTCATCAACATATGAAGTAAGCTCTTTATCCTTTAAGTTCTAAATCAAATACAACTTCTGTAATGAGACACTTTGTTTCAGCAACTTCAATGCCAAATGTAGAAATAACATAAGTAGTAGCAGTTTTGTTGGATATAAAAAAGGGAGATGCAAATGTAACCAGATTACTACATAGTAAATAAAACAGTCCCTAAGGAATAGAAGTAAAAGTGGGATATATCCTAAGATATTGGACTATCACGAGGAAGGTTAGTATTAGGACATGAGAAAGTGATCTGGTCTAAATTTAGGGAGAGTAAAATGGTACAGGATTATGGAAATTTGGTGGATGCATATCCTAACAGAGGCTTCCCATGTGGTGCACTGGTAAAGAATCCTGCCAATGTAGGAGTCGCCAGAGATGTGGGTTTGAGAAGATTCGCTGGGTTGGGAAGATTCGTTGAAGGAAGGCATGGCAACCTATTCCAGTTTTCTTGACAGGAGAATTCCTTGGACAGAGGAGCCTGGCAGGCTACAATCCGTAGCGTCGCAAAGAGTTGGACTCGACTGAAGCACTTATTCTAGTAGATTTCCAGAAGAGAGGTGATAAAACCTGAAAGAAGTGTGTGATTACAGGGACGTATTTACTCAGCTTTCACAACCAGAATCAACCTAAATGGGTATCACTAGTGGATTTAGAAGACCCTTTAGAAGGAAGGTGAGACCAGAGAACAACCCTTATTACTCTCTTCTGACACAGCCTTCCAGATTGTCTTAATCACAATGCATAGGATGATTTCAGGCAACCACCTACTCTTTCACATGGTAAAACTCCTTCCCCAGTATTTACTCTGGCACTATACATGAGAGACATGATTTTTTTTCTTTCTTAAAATATTTAAAATAAAATATTTATTAAGGCATAATTTATATATAATAAAATGAAACCTTTTAAAATGTGTAATTAGTTAAATAAATTGGGACAAATGTATATGGTTGAGGAACTCATATTGCCACAGAATGTTCCTTTATGATCCTTTGTAGCCCATCACCTGCCTTGCCACCTCGAAGCAACAACTAGTCTGATGTGTCACCATAGATGAGATTTGCTTCTTTTCAACTTGGTAAGTAGAATTATACATCTTGTACTCTTTTTTTCTGGCTTCTTTTGCTTTGTAGCTTTAATGAAGAAAAATATTACATAAGATTTAAAGTCACTTAAATTTATTTAGACTTGTTTAATGGCCTATATATATTTTATTGTTTTGATTTGTCTATGTGTATCTTAGCAGTTGTATTTAGCACTTACATTTAGTACTTCTTGGGCATAGTATTTTATTGTTGTTGTTATTCAGTTGCTAAGTCCTGTCCAACTCTTTGATACTTCATAGGTTGCAGCACACCAGGCTCCTCTGTATCTATCCTCCACTGTTTCCTGGAGTTTGCTCAAATTCAAGTCCCTTTTACAAACATAAAGTAAGTCAACTTTGTTGATAGTGTTATTTGTATCTTCTACATCTTTGCTAGTTTGCTGTGAAATTGATCTATCAATTACTGAAAGAAGATGATCAATATTTGCAACTATAATCTTGGGTTTAATTTTTTTACTTTAACTTTTGTCATTTTTGCTTGATGTGTCTTACAGATTTATTGTTAGGTGAATATGGTAAGATAACTCTCTCCTTAATGAATTAATCCTTTTGGCATTGCAGAATATTTTTGTTTGATATTGGTAAATCTTCTTCATCTTGAAGTCTTGTATCTGTCATAAATATAGCCATACCAGTTTTCCTATGCTTAGTATTTCCATGATACGTATCCTCCTACCCTTTTATTTTTAACCTGTATGTTTCTCTGTATTTAATGTGTTTCTTATATTAACATACAGTTGGTTCTTGCTTTTTTAGTCAGTCTAACAATCTCTGATTTTTATTTGAAGTTTTTAGTCTATTCATATTTAATATAATAATTTATTTGTTTGGATTTAAGTCTATTATTTTGGTGTTTTATTTTCATTAGTACTATCTGAATTTTTGTACCTGTTTCTCCTTTGCTGCTTTCATTGCAGGAGTGAATCAAGTATCTTGTAGTATTCCATCATATTTCCTGTGTTTGTGTGTGTGTACATGTATATGTAATGTATGTGTTTGTTGAATACATTTCAACTATAATATGTATCTGTATTTTACATCTCTTACCTTAAAGCATTATTCTACTTTACCAATAATTTAGAGCTTTGCAATTATGTGTGTTTAATGACCCCTCTTAGTCTCTGTCCTCTTTCAGTTCTATATTTAGGTTCTACATATGCTATAATCATTACATTAATAAATTACAAATGTAATAAATTGCATTATTATTTTAAACAGTTAAGTTTTTAAAAGATATGTACATGTGTGTATGTAATAATGTATTTTATATATAATAGGGATAATTTATAAAATGTCCTGTATATTCAGATGGTCTTCATTCCTTCCTGTGGAAGTGTATTTCTATCTGGAATAATTTATTTTAACTTAAAGAATCTCTTTTAGGAGTTCTTATAGCTTAACTCTAGTGCAAATTAATTATTTCTGCTATTGTCACTTGAAAAAAATGAATTAATTTCTCCTTCATTTTTTAAGATAATTTTCTTGGATATATAATTATAGACTGATGATTTTTTATTTATTTTAGCACATAAATTTCATTTCACTGTTTCCTGGACCCTTTGTTTCTGATAAGAAATGTGTCATTTTTATTATTGTTACTCTTTTTTTAAAGTGTCTTCTGTCTCTAGATGCTTTCAAAATATTTTTAATTTGTCTTCAATTTTCAGCCATTTGACTGTGATGATACTGTGTTTGACTTTTTTGTATTTATCACGCTTGGCCTACTCTGAGCTTCTTGGATCTATAGACTGATACCTTAAAATTTGGAATATGGTTGGTTAGTATATCTTCAAATATTTTTCTACTTCATTTTCACTCTTGTTTCCTTCTGCTAGTCCAACTATACATACATTAGACTGTTTAACATTGTCTCACATGATATTCATGCTATATTCTATTATTTTCTCTCATTTCCCTCCTTGTATTTTACTTTGGATAATTTTTACTGACCTTCTTTCAATTTCACTAATTTTTCTTTTTCTATACAACTCAGACAATAAACCTATCGAAAACATTTCTTGTATCCAGTAACATAGTTTTTCTTTGTAGTATTTTCATTTGACTCCTCTTTATAGTTGCCTGCCCTCTGCTGAAATGTCTTAATTCTTTAAACATGTTGTACAGTCTTCTCACTAGATATTCTGACTTATTTTTCTTAGTTATTTTAAACTAGCTGTTGAATAATTTCATGATACATCCCTGGAGAATCTCTGAGTTTGGGCATATAAATGATTTCTTCTCTTGATGATGGATCACTTTGTCTTACTCTTTGGGTCAAGTGTAGTTTATTTTCTTAAATGTTGAATTTACTGTGAACGAATAGTATACTTTAAGGCAAGTAATATTTAGATCAAATAAAAAGCATGCATCTCATTTAGTCAGGTAATTAGTATTGAGTTTTGAATATGATTAGCTTTTGCTTAAACTGGTTCTTATCTGGGTTTTGATTTTTGAGATTTCACTTAATGTTGGATGCAAGGATCACAAATATTTTTGGCAGTATTGTGTCTGCCTGGTGGCTTTTTTCCCATATATCTACCTTGTTCTTAGCCTTCAGTAGAACCTACTTGCCTATCCCTTGCAGAGGGGACTTCTTAACCCTTCTACCCCTCCATGGTATATAGATAGCCATTGCCTCATACTCAGGTTAATTCCCAGAATACCAGTGGGTTTTCTCACAGAGAGAGTTCTAACAGATCTCCTGACCCAAGCCCAATCTTTCTTGCAAACACTTGTTAAACCTATGGGAAATAATTTTTGTGGATAATAATATCTGTTTTTAGGGCAATCCTAGAGATTTAAAACCTGTGTTATCTAGTATAATAGCCATTTACCTCATGTGGACATATAAACATTAAATTATGCTAAAAATTTGGTTCCACAGTCATACTAGGAACATTTCAAGTTCTCAAAATCCATGAATATCTAGTGACCGCAGTACTCGATACTGCGGACATAGAATCCATCATCACAAAAAAAGTTCTATTGGACAAATCTAAATCACTCAGCCTTTAGATATCTTTGAACAGTTTAGAGAGATTGTCCTCACCAGGGATCAGGTTGGTTGACACATTGATCCTGGACTTCCAACCACCCAACACTTAAAAATAAGTGTCTGTTGTTTAAGCCATCCAATCTATGGTATTTTGTTATAGCAGCCTGAGCAAATGAATATGGGGATATATTATCTATTCAGAAATTAATTATGAAAAATGAGGTAATTAATAGGATAATGCACTTCATAACAAATTATAAGTAATTGTAACAAAATATACCCAGGAATCTTTAATCTTACTCAGAGCACTGCTGACACATGAAAAGTAATCATGACACATCTTATCTACTTACACTGTTAAGCAGTAATTGCTGACTCTGTCTTAATCTTTTAACATTTTCCAAGATTTTGTCACATTTTTTAGTAGTGTTAAAATTTAGATATAGAAGATAGTGATGTGTTGATAAGGTATATATTTGTTTTTGTTTGCATAGCACCATGAAAAACTCTTTGTAATAATAACCACTGACAATAAGCAGCAGATGGCGTTTGATATTAGGCTGCACCAGATAATTACAATAGAACCTAGAGAGGACTTCACTAATCTGCTCTCTGTCACAGTGCAGTTGGTTCATATTGATACCATATCTGCCTCATCCATTTCATTTAGAGATATCTTTCTCTTTGAATTTGCTGATGATAATTGTTTAAAAGTGGAATTAGTGATAAATAAGGTTAAGGTCCAACCAACCCATTCTAAAGGAAATCAGTTCTAAATATTCATTGGAAGGACTGATGTTGAAGCTGAAACTCCAATACTTTGGCCACCTGATGTGAAGAGCCGACTCATTGGAAAAGACCGTGATGCTGGGAAAGATTGAAGGCAGGAAGAGAAGGGGACAATGGAGGATAAGATGGTTGGATGGCATCACTGACTCAATGGACATGAGTTTGAGTAACTCCAGGAGTTGGTGATGGACAAGGAGTTCTGCTATTAATATATCCCAGTAGAATGTTATAAGGAAGAAACTAAAGCAATTTTTATCCTATGAATTTTTTACCCTGTGAATTTTTATCTATGAATTTGCCAAAATACTGGAAAAAACACATCTTAGTATCATGCCAAACAAAATAAGATAAATATTCCTCCATTTTCTAAGTCAAATGTCAATGATACCTGAAAGTTGGAAATCAAGAAATACCTGGAGTAACAGGCAAATTTGGCCTTGGAGTATGGAATGAAGCAGGGCAAAGGCTAATAGAGTTTTGCCAAGAGAACGCACTGGTCATAGCAAACACCCTCTTCCAACAACACAAGAGAAGACTCTACATGTGGACATCACCAGATAGTCAATACTGAAATCAGATTGATTATATTCTTTGCAGCCAAAGATGGAGACGCTCTATACAACCAGCAAAAACAAGACTGGGAGCTGACTGTGGCTTAGATCATGAACTCCTTATTGCCAAATTCAGACATAAATGAAGAAAGTAGGGGAAACCACTAGACCATTCAGGTATGACCTAAATCCAATCCCTTATGATTATACAGTGGAAGTGAGAAATAGATTCAAGGGCTTAGATCTGATAGACAGAGTGCCTGAAGAACTATAGATGGAGGTTCCTGACATTGTACAGGAGGCAGGGATCAAGACCATCTCCAAGAAAGAGAAATGCAAAAAGGCAAAAGGGTTTTCTGAGGACACCTTATAAATAGCTGTGAAAAGAAGAGAACTGAAAGGCAAAGGAGAAAAGGAAAGATATACCCATTTGAATGCAGAGTTCCAAAGAAGAGGAAGGAGAGATAAGAAAGCTATCCTCAGTGATCAATGCAAAGATATAGAGGAAAACAATAGAATGGGAAAGACTAGAGGTCTCTTCAAGAAAATTATAGATACCAAGGGAACATTTCATGCAATAATGGGCACAGTAAAGAACAGAAATGGTATGGACCTAACAGAAGCATAAGACATTAAAAAAAGATGACAAGAATACACTGAATAACTATACAAAAAAGATCTTCATGACCCAGATAATCACAATGGTGTGATCACTCACCTAGAGCCAGACAGCCTGGATGGAAAGTCAAGTGGGCCTTACGAAGCAACACTATGAACAAAGCTAGTGGAAGTGATGAAATTCCAGTTGAGCTATTTCAAGTCCTAAAAGATGATACTGTGAAAGTGTTACACTCAATATGAGAGCAAATTTGGAAAACTCAGCAGTGGCCACAGGACTGTAAAATGTCAGTTTTCATTCCAATCCCAAAGAAAGGCAATCCCAAAGAATGCTCAAACTATTGCACAATTGCATTCATCTCATGTGCTAGTAAGTAATGCTCAAAATTCTCCAGGCCAGCCTTCAGCAATACATTAAGTGTGAACTTCCAGATGTTCAAGCTAGATTTAGAAAAGGCCGAGGAACAAGAGACCCAATTGCCAATATCTGCTGTATCATCATAAAAAGCAAAAGAGTTCCAGAGAAACATCTACTTCTGCTTTGTTGACTATGCCAAAGCCTTTGACTGCATGGACCACAACAAACTGAAAAATTCTTCAAGAGATGGGAATACCAAACCACCTGACCTGCCTCTTGAGAAATCTGTATGCAGGTCAGGAAGCAGCAGTTAGACCTGGACATGGAACAACAGACTGGTTCCATATAGGGAAAGAAGTACATCAAGGCTTTATATTGTCACCCTGCTTATTTAACTTATATGCAGAGTATATCATGAGAAACCCTTGGGGTGAATGAAGTACAAGCTACAATCAAGATTGCTGGGAGAAATATCAATAACCTCAGATATGACACAAATGACACCATCCTTATGGCAGAAAGTGAAGAGGAACTAAAAAACCTCTTGATGAAAGTGAAAGAGGAGAGTGAAAAAGTTGGCTTAAAACTCAACGTTCAGATAACTAAGATCGTAGCATCTAATTCAATCACTCCATGGCAAATAGATAGGGAGGGAAACAGTGGGAACAGTGAGAGACTTTATTTTTTTATTGGGGGGGGGGCTCCAAAATCACTGCAGATAGTGACCCCAGCCATGAAATTAAAAGATGCTTGCTCCTTGGAAGAAAAGTTATAACCAATCTAGACAGCATATTATAAGAGACATCAATTTGTCAGCAAAGGTCCATCTAGTCAAAACTGTGGTTTTCCCAGTAGTCATGTATGGATGTGAGAGTTGGATTATAAAGAAGGCTGAGTGCTGAAGAATGCTTTTGATGCTTTTGAACTGTCATGTTGGAGAAGACTCTTGAGAGTCCCTTGGACTGCAAGGAGATCCAACCAGTCCATGCATTGGAAGGACTGATGCTGAAGCTGAAGCTCCAATACTTTGGCCACCTGATGCAAAGAAAATGACCCTGATGCTGGGAAAGATTGAAGGCAGAGAAGAAGGGGACAACAGAGAATGAGATGGTTGGATGCCATCACTTACTCAATGGACATGAATTTGAGTAAACTCCGAGAGTTGGTGATAGACAGGGAGGCCTGGCATGCTGCAGTCCATGGGATTGCAGAGTCGGACACGACAAAATGACTGAACTGACTGAATGAATGATACTTGATATCTTGAGCCATGGTTAGATTAAGAATATGAATGAACAGAGATTAAATCAAGTATGTCACTGGAGACTGTTAAGAACAACTTATATTTGTGACAGTCCTTCCATAATAACATTGGGGGCCCCTAATAATAATAAATAAATTCATAAGCCTCTGGAAAAAATGGGGAAAAGCTTAATAGAGTAGGTCACCATTGAGTTGATTTGCAAAAGACAAATGGAAAATATTCAACAAGAGGGGCAATGAAATGACATAGTGTGAGTGGGAGGGACATTCTAGAAAAAGGAAATTGTATAGGTAATGTCAAGATATTTCAAACAAATATTTCCAGGAAGTGTAGGTTTTTCAGTATGGTTGACATATCAGATTTTGGAGGTGGAACCTTCATAACTTTTAGTTTAAGAGAGAAGGCTTAAGATGGAGGCATAGGTTAGATCTTAAATGGCTTCATATTATTATTTTAAGGAATTTTGAGTATATTATGCAAGAAACTGGGAATAATCTGATTCTATCAAACTGGCATTTCAGAAACACCACCAACAACACATTTGATATGTGGATGATGGTTTGCAATTAACATATAGAGGGAAGATGGTAGCAGTGGAGATAAGTAAGTTAGAATATGAAAATAGTGTGAAAGAAAGGATATGAGACTGAATGAAAGTCAGGTATTAAAAGTTAGCAACGAAGGAATAGAAGACTATTTGGGCATAAAACATAAGACATCACTTTCAGTGATAAGGGAAATGGAATGTCAAGCTTGCATTATAAGAAGTCATATTTGAATTATTGCAACGTCAATAAATTTCAGAAGTGTCATCAAATCTTGAGGAAAAAGCAGTTGTTGTCAAATAAAAATAAAAGCAATATTTTAAAGATAGATACTAGTCATTTTCACAGCTCTTCTAAAGGGATAGCCACAAACTGCCAGCAATAGCCCACCAACCATATTCTTAGAAAAAGGCTAAGAATTTATGCAAGGTTGAAAAAGTCAGGAATTCAGATTTATTTGGGCAGAGTTGTGGATGTATTTTGCTTCCCCTGGGTGAGGAGAGGAGCAAGCGTCCACCTACTTTAAATCAAGTCAGGGATGCTTCAGGAAGAATTTGACATGAATTCCTTGGAGTTTTAAGGGATTTAGGGTTTGTCATCTGACTCATATCTGAAGAGTTGCAACTAAAAATGCTATGGTTTAAATTAATCATATTTATGCAGAATGTAGACATAGGGCTGCATGGTGACTGGTGTGCACTTCTAGAGTTTGTGGTAAAAAACATGGAATTTTGTTTTCCTGTGGGCCAGATGGGGAGTCCATAGGAAGAGAGGTTGACAAAGATCCATATAGTCAAAGCTATATGGTTTTTCCAGTAGTCATGTACAGATGTGAGAGTTTGACCATAAAGAAGGCTGAGCTCTGAAAAATGGATACTTTTGAACTGTGGTGCTGAAGAAGACTCTTGAGAGTTCCCTGGACAGTAAGAAGATCAAAGCAGTCAATCCTAAAGGAAATCAACCCTGAATATTCATTTGAAGGACTGATGCTGAAGCTGAAACTCCAATACCTTGGTCACCTAATAGACTCATTGGAAAATACCCTGATGCTGGGAAAGATTGAAGGCAGGAAGAGAAGGGGACAACAGAGGATGAGATGGTTTGATGGCATCACTGTCTTGATGGACATGAATTTGAGCAAGCTCTGGAAGTTGGTGATAGACAGGGAAGTCTGGCATGCTGCAATCCAGGGGGTTGCAGAGTCAGACAAGACTTGGCAACAGAATAACAACAACAACAAAGAAGAGAGGCAGGCTGAATCCTATTGGGTAGGGACTCTGTCCAAAAGGACGATCAGAGAACTAGGTGATGCCAGAAAAAGTGTAAACCACTATACAGCAGAAAGATTTTTTGTGCTCAATCACTCAGTTGTGTCCGATTCTTTGTGATGACAAGCCCACCAGGCTCCTCTGTCCATGGCATTCTCCAGGGAAGAACACTGGAGTGGACTGCCATTTTTTTTCTCCAGCGTCTAGTAGTTAGCAGTGAGAAAAATAAACAAAAACCACAAAATAACTCTGTTCTCACTTGAATTTGAAAGTAAATGAAAAAGCAATTGGAACTGCCTAATTTATCTGTATTAAAACAAGTTATAAGTGTAAAGTTGAAATAGAAAAAGAAAAGAATGACGTTTCTGTCTGCTTGCATTTGATGAACCATAGTTGCTGCTGCTGCTGCTTCTTCTTCTTTAATTATTGGAGTATAGTTGCTTTACAATGTAGCATAGTTTCTTAAGTCTACTTGAAGATTTCTGACTCAGATACATGGTAGAAATAGATAAGGAATTCAAAATGGCTGCCGTTCACAAGATGGAGGACACTAAAGTAAGAAGTGAGTGGTTGTGAGAGAGAGAGAGTGTGTAGCTGATGAGTTCAGTTTTGTCCATCTTGAATTTGAGAAGGCTGTGGACCATTTAGGTAAAGATTTCCAGTAGACAGTTGTACAAGTATGGTGCTTCAGAGAGAGATTTAGCTACACTATTAATATTTCAATATTGTCATTATTATATAGCTAGTAATTGAAACATTAGGAACATTTACCCACATCAAGTGTAAGAGGTGATAAACTATGGACAACTCTTAGACATGTCAATATCCATTAGGCTGACAAGAAGGAGACTAAGAAAGAATGGCCAGGAGAACAGAAGAAAAGAGTAATTTCTCAGTAGTCAGAGTAAAAAGGAGTTCAAAGAGAAGGAAATGAAAAACACTACTAAATACCTCCGAAGAGTCAATAAAAATGAGGACTAGTGAGAGGCCATAAAAGTGGGTTATTAGGAAATCAATATCTCATGATCTTTATCAGTGCACTTGGGACTTGGGGATGGAGGCAGGCAGAATAGATAATATTGAACAGTATAACAATGTTTTCTAATCTTAGGTAATATATGTACAACTTTTAAAGGAAAAATTAGCACATAACAAATTATTTTTATCCTGTTACTCAAATATTTCCAAACCTACAGTTATGTATATGCTATGACCAAAAAAGTATTTAAAAACATAAATACACAATTCAAATAATTTAATGCAATGATGTTATTGTATGGAAATCAAAGTACATCTCAGAACTAATCTACAGTTTTATAAAGTACCTTGTCAAATTGTTTGAACTTTGTAATGACTCAATTCTTCCGTAATCTCCTACCTTACTTTTGTTTGCACGTCACATCATGCTATGATTTGACCTTTTCAGGGCCTGAACTCATTATCTGTACTATAAAAACTGTTCCTTTCATTTCTATGACAGCAAAAAGGGTACTAATTGGCAGCAACCTGATTAAAAAATGAGCACAAATCTGGCACTGACCTCCTTTGAAACAAAAACACAAATCTGGGCTCTGAAATTTCAAGTTACATTGTTATAACATATGGTATAATTCAACATATCATGGCATATAATAGTATATATAACATGTTATAATAAAGTAGGCTTCCAGATACCCAAATAGGATTGTATTACTCAATAAGTTTCTGTCACACATCTGCACATACACTATCTGATAGATTTATCTCTGAATCCTAAGAATATGTCCCCAGGCCCTCTTTTGAGAAGCAAGACAATATACGATTATATCAAGATATGTAATCTTTCTTTCTATACTTTAATTTATAATGAGCATAAACTAACATATTAATTTTTGTATCCTGCTCTCAGTGATTACCACGGTTTTTGAAATGGAGTTAAAAGTTTTAATGAATGAATGTTATAGTCTCTGTTTCCTTAATATAAAACATAGAGATTGGATCAGACAAATTGTTGGGAGCCCATTGATTTTCAGTTCAGTTCAGTCGCTCAGTCAAGTCCGACTCTTTGCGACCCCATGAACTGCAGCACGCCAGGGCCCATTGCTTTTAGTAACAGATGTCTTCCATTATTTTGGTCCTGAATGGACTCATTAAGGCATGCCATCAAAGGATACAATAGGGGATATGAGATAACAATCTTAGACTACACTCAGATCCACCTGAAGCTCAGCCCTAGGACACTGCTACTTCAGTAGGCATTGTCATTCAGGTAACCTCCCGCTGGGTTAGGTGACTGTTGTCTGCTAACACACACATCTGTAGCTGCAGCCCTCCAGTAGGGCTTCAGAACTGAAACTGCCGCACTGCTCTTAGCAGCAACCTGAAAACTAGTTGCCCACTGGGTAAGCTTTTCACAGCTAGAAGTTGCTTCCATATATATTATGCTCCAGCCTGTTTACACTTGCACAGATTTCTAGGAGCATTCAGCTAATTAAACTCTTGGGCAGAGGTGGAGATTGAAGGAACAAATCACCCACGGGATCTTGCTATATCCCAGCTAAGGATCCCAGAGGTTCATTGATTGAAGTTGGGTCACTATTCTAAAAAGGAGAAGCCCTGTGTACCTTTCAATATGGTTTTGGCTGATGTTTTCTGCTCCCCTTTCCCTTCCTTGTGCTTTTCTCCCTCTCACACACATCAACCTGGAGAAACTTCTGCCAGTTCAAGTTTCTTGCCTGCTTCCACAATCACAGTCGCCTCTTCCCAGAGATTTTCTGACTAATATCTGTAATTCCCTAACGTTCCTCCTTCAGTTTTATATAGAAGTTTCCTGAATAGTAACCTGGAGTCAAAGCAGAAAATGAGCTTTGAGATGAAAGAGATATGTGTTCAATTTCTGTCTGCAACAATTACATTTTGCGACTCTGAGAAAATGTCTTAAATTCACATTCGATTTCCTTATCTAAGATTTTGGAGTAACAATCATCACTGCATATGATTGTTGTGAGGGTCAAATGAAATGATAGATGTGAACTACCCAGATCAATATGTAGCACATAATAGATACTCAATCAAGGTTAGCTGTAGCTTTTATTATTTTGCTGAATACCTAAGAATTCATTCCATCTGTGCTGTTTCCATGTCTCTAAAATCCCTCCTATAACTTTTAACTGGCCGTTCCTTTAGGATGATTCTATATTCTACTCTTCTGGGTATATTCCACTCTTCTGGGTAGACCATGTGGAAGCCTGGCCATCATTCTGACTGTAAGCCTGATTCACCTAAGCGGAAACCATTGTTTATATGCTAAGTGCTGACTTCTTCCTCATTTCTCCATGTGAAAGTGAACTAATGTCCTTTTACTAGAAGTCACCATCTTTAACTTATGTGCACCTGACTTTTGGATATGTCTTGAAATGTTCCTTTTCTATAAGGATGATCAATCACTTCCAGCCTTCCTTTTTTTTTTTTTCCAATCCACAAGTAGATTCTTGTGTATGTAAACATGTCTGAAAACACCATTGCTGTAACTGGATTGTTCAGTTTCCAGATCACCAGGATATCACAATCCCTAGTGGACACTTCAGATTCATTTTAAATCACTTCATATCTGTACTTTCCTATCTACCCAGTCATTTAAATCCTGGTGATCCTGTCTCTACAATGTCTCCCATATCAGCCCCAGTCCTTTCTATTCAGATTGCCACTACATCCGTTCAGACACACTTCTTTTTTCTGGGCTTATTAGCACCCCCTTTTTTTAGTCTCTTCTCTCCCTAGATCAATCCTTATACTCATTTCAGAATTGTCTTTATAAAGCAAAGGTGACATCTTAAATTCTGTTTCTCAAAATCTGTCAGTAACTCCCAATTTCCTTCAAAATAAACTCCAAATTTCTTAGCATGGTATTCCCCAATTGGACTTTCAAGCCACTTTTTCAGTTCCAAATCTAAATTTACCCTTCCTTGGATATGAAACTCAATCCTTAATAAAGGACTTAACTCTCTATGGATCCTAAACACTTTTCTACTCAGCATTTGTTTTTAGATTGTTCTTCTGTTTATATGGCTATATGCCCCCTTTGGTTTCTGCCTACTAGATTCACTCTTCCCTCAGGCACAAATTCAGTGCCCCAGTCTCTCTATTCATAATTAATCATTTGTCTTTCTGCATCCAGAAAACAAACTTATACCTGGATTTAATATTTATTATGCCTTATATAAAACAAAGTATTTATATGTCTTCTAACATACAAGCCCATAAACGGCAAAGATCACATGTCTTTTTAAAATTTATTTATTTTAATGGGAAGCTAATTACTTTATAATGCTATAGTGGTTTTGCCATACACTAACATGAATCAGCCATGGGTGTACATGTGCTCCCCATCCTGAGCCTCCCCTCCCACCTCCCTCCCCATCCTATCCCTCTGAGTCATCCTACTGCACCAGCCCTGAGTGCCCTTTCTCACGCATTGAACCTGGACTGGAGATCTGATTCACATACGATAATATACATGTTTCAATGCCATTCTCTCAAATCATCCCACCCTCGCCTTCTCCCACAGAGTCCAAAAGACTGTTCTATGTATCTGTGTCTCTTTTGCTGTCTTGCATATAGGGTTATCATTACCATCTTTCTAAAGTCCGTATATATGCGTTAGTATGCTGTATTGGTGTTTTTCTTTCTGGCTTACTTCACTCTGTATAATAGGCTCCAGTTTCTTCCACCTCATGAGAACTGATTCAAATGTATTCTTTTTATTGGCTAAGTAATATTCCATGGTGTATATGTACCAGAATTTCTTAAGCATTTCTCTGCTGATGGACATCTAGGTTGCTTCCATGTCCTGGCTATTATAAACAGTGCTGCAATGAACATTGGGGTACATGTCTCTCTTTCAATTCTGGTTTCTTCGGGGTGTATCCCCAGGAGTGGGATTGCTGGGTCATATGACAGTTCTATTTCCAGTTTTTTAAGGAACCTCCACACTGTTCTCCATAGTGGCTGTACTAGTTTGCATTCCCACCAACAGGGTAAGAGGGTTCCCTTTTCTCCACACCCTCTCCAGCATTTATTGCTTGTAGACTTTTGGATAGCAGCCACTCTGACTGGTGTGAAATGGTACCTCATTGTGGTTTTGATTTGCATTTCTCTGATAATGAGTGATGTTGAGCATCTTTTCATGTGTTTGTTAGCCATCTGTATGTCTTCTTTGGAGAAATGTCTGTTTAGTTCTTTGGCCCATTTTTTGATTGGGTCATTTATTTTTCTGGAATTGAGCTGCATGAGCTGCTTGTATATGTTTGAGATTAATTCTTTATCAGTTGCTTTGTTTGTTATTATTTTCTTCCATTATGAAGGCTGTCTTTTCATCTTGCTTATAGTTTCCTTCATTGTGCAAAAGCTTTTAAGTTTAATTAGGTCCCATTTGTTTATTTTTGCTTTTATTTCCATTACTCTGGGAGGTGGGTCCTAGAGGATACTGCTGTGACTTATGTAGGAGAGTATTTTGCCTATGTTTTCCTCTAAGAGTTTTATACTTTCTGGTCTTATGTTTAGATCTTTAATCCATTTTGAGTTTATCTGTGCATGGTGTTAGAAAGTGCTTTGATTATGTTGACATATGTTCCTTCTATGCCTGCTTTCTGGAGGGTTTTTATCATAAGTGGATGTTGAATTTTGTCAAAGACTTTCTCTGCATCTATTGAGATAATCATGTGGTTTTTATCTTTCAATTTGTTAATGTGGTGTATTAAGTTGATTGATTTGTGGATATTGAAGAATCCTGCATCCCCGGAATAAAGCCCACTTGGTAATGATGTATGATCTTTCTAATATGTTGTTGGATTCTGATTGCTAGAATGTTAAGGATTTTTACATCTATGTTCATCAGTGATATTGGCCTGTAGTTTTCTTTTTTTTTTTTGTGACATCTTTGTCTGGTTTTGATATTAGGGAGATGGTGGCTTAATAGAATGAGTTTGGCAATTAACCTTCCTCTGCAATTTTCTGGAAGAGTTTGAGTAGGATAGGTGTTAGTTTTTCTCTAAATTTTTGGTAGAATTCAGCTGTGAAGCCATCTGGTCCTGGGCTTTTGTTTGCTGGATAATTTCTGATTTCACTTTCAATTTCCATGTTTGTGATGGGTCTGTTAAGATTTTCTAATTCTTCCTGGTTCAGTTTTGGAAAGTTGTACTTTTCCAAGATTTTGTCCATATCTTCCATGTTTTCCATTTTATTGGCATATAATTGTCTCTTATGTATTTCTATGTTGTCTGTTGTGATTTCTCCATTTTCATTTCTAATATTGCTGATTTAATTCTTTTCCCTTTGTTTCTTGATGAGTCTGGCTAATGGTTTGTCTGTTTTATTTATCTTCTCAAAAAACTAGCTTTTGACTGTTGATTTTTGCTATGGTCTCTTTTGTTTCTTTTGCTTTTATTTCTGCCATAATTTTTAAGATTTGTTTCCTTCTACTAACCTTGGGGTTCTTCATTCTTCCTTTTCTAGTTGCTCTAAGTGTAGAGTTAGGTTACTTATTTGACTTTTTTCTTGTTTCTTGAGGTAAGCCAGTATTGCTATGAACCTTCCCCTTAGCACTGCTTTTACAGTGTCCCATATGTTTGGGGTTGTTGTGTTTTCATTTTCATTAATTTCTATGCATATTTTGATTTCTTTTCTGATTTCTTCTGTGATTTGTTGGTTATTCAGCAGTGTGTTATTCAGCCTCCATATGCGGGAGTTTTTAATAGTGTTCCTCCTGTCATTGACATCTAATCTTACTGTGTTGTGGTTAGAAAAAAAAAAAAAAAAGATTCTTGGAATGATTTCAGTTTTTTTGAATTTACCAAGGCTACATTTATGGCCCAGGATGTGATCTATCCTGGAGAACGTTCCTCGTGCACTTGAGAAAAAGGCGAAATTCATTGTTTGGGGGTGAAATGTCCTATAGAGTGTATCACTTAAAATTTGTGTTTTCTTGCTAATTTTCTGTTTAGTTGATCTATCCATAGGTATGAGTGGGCTCTTAAACTCTCCCACTATTATCGTGTTCCTGTTAATTTTCCCTTTCATACATGTTAGCATTTGCCTTACATATTGCCATGCTCCTATGTTGGGTGCATATATATTTATAACTGTTAAATCTTCTTCTTGGATTGATCCTTTGATCATTATGTAGTGTCCTTGTTTGTCTCTTTTCACCACCTTTATTTTAAAGTCTATTTTATCTGATATGAGTATTGCTACTCTTGCTTTCTTTCAGTCTCTATTTGTGTGGAATATCATTTTCCAGCCCTTCACTTTCAGTCTGTATGTGTCCTTTGTTTTGAAGTGGGTCTCATGTAGACAACATATACATGGGTCTTGTTTTTGTATCCATTCAGCCTGTTTTGTCCTTTGGTTAGGGCATTCAACCCATTTACATTTAAGGTAGTTATTGATAAGTATGATCCCATTGTCATTTACTTTGTTGTTTTGGGTTTGAGTTTATATACCCTTTCTGTATTTCCTGTCTAGAGAAGATCCTTTAGCATTTATTGGATAGCTGGTTTGGTGGTGCTGAATTCTCTCAGCTTTTGCTTATCTGTAAAGCTTTTGATTTCTCCTTCATATTTGAATGAGTTCCTTGCTGGGTACAGTAATCTGGGTTGTAGGTTTTTCTCTTTCATCATTTTAAATATGTCCTGCCATTTCCTTTTGGCCTGAAGAGTTTCTATTGAAAGATCAGCTGTTATCCTTATGGGAATCCCCTTGTGTGTTATTTGTTGTTTTTCCCTTGCTGCTTTTAATGTTTATACTTTGTGATTGATCCTTGTTAATTTGATTACTTAGGATGTTTTGCCTTGGGTTTATCCTGTTCGGGACTCTCTGGGTTTCTTGGACTTGGGTTACCATTTCCTTCCCCATTTTAGGGAAGTTTTCAACTATTATGTCCTCAAGTATTTTCTCATGGTCTTTCTTTTTGTCTTCTTCTTCTGAGACTCCTATGATTCAAATGTTGGGGCGTTTGACATTGTGTCAGTGGTCTCTGAGATTGTCCTCATTTCTTTTAATTCTTTTTTTTTGTTTTTTTTTTCCTCTCTGCTTCATTTATTTCTGCCATTCCATCTTCTACCTCACTTATTCTGTTTTCTGCCTCCATTATTCTACTGTTTGTTACCTCCAGAGTGGTTTTGATCTAATTTATTGCATTATTCATTATTGATTCACTCTTTTTTATTTCTTCTAGGTCCTTGTTAAACATTTCTTGCATCTTCTCAATCCTTGTCTCCAGGCTATTTATCTGTAACTCCATTTTGTTTTCAAGATTTTGGATCATTTTTACAACCATTATTCTGAATTATTTTTCAGGTAAAACTCCTGTCTCCTCCTCTTTTGTTTGGTTTGGTGGGCATTTATTCTGTTCCTTTACCTGCTGAGTATTTATATGCCTTTTCATCTTGTTTAAATTGCTGTGTTTGAGGTGACCTTTCTGTATTCTGGCAGTTTGTCATTCCTCTTTATTGTGGAGGTTCCTCACTGTGGGCGGAGTTGGACGGGTGACTTGTCAAGGTTTCCTGGTTAGGGAAGCTTGCATCAGTGTTCTGGTGGGTGGAGCTGAATTTCTTCTCTCTGGAGTGCAATGAAGTGTCCAATAGTAAGTTTTGAGATGTCTATGGCTTTGGTGTGACTTTGGGAAGACTGTATATTGAAACTCAGGGCTATGTTTCTGTGTTGCTGAAGAATTTGCATGGTTTGTCTTGCTCTGGAACTTTTTGACTCTTGGGTGGTGGTTGGTTTCAGTGTAGGTATGGAGGCTTTTGAATTAACTCTTATTGATTAATGTTCCCTGGAGTCAGGAGTTCGCTGGTGTTCTCAGGTTTTAGACTTAAACCTCCTGCCTCTGGTTTTCCATCTTATTCTTCCAGTAACCTCAAGACTTCTCCACCTATACAGCACTGATGATAAAACATCTAGGTTAATGATGAAAAGTTTCTCCACAGTGAGGGACACCTTGAGAGGTTCACAGAGTTACATGGAGAAGAGAAGTGGGAGGAGAGAGACAGAGGTCACTAGTAGGAGAAGAGGGGAAATCAAAAGGGGAGAGAGCAATCAAGCCAGGGATCACACTGCCTAGTAAAAATGGGTACTGAAGATTGCATTCTCAAAGGTACAGAATTTGATAACAAATACCAAAAAGCAAAGATTTAAAATCTAGAGTAGAGTTTAGACTCTCAAATATACAATATTAAAGAAACAATACAAAGTCACAAAAAGTGTATATATATATATATATATATATATATATATATATGAAGTTTGCTTTAAAAATATGGTCTTTTTTTTTTTGCAAGGTAGTGGTAGGTTATAGAAATGAAAATTAAAGAAGTAATAGAAGACTTAAAAATAAAAAAAAGTAAATTATAATAGTAAAATATATATCTAGGAATTTCTCTGGAGCTATTGCAGGCAGTGTGGGGTCAGTTCAGTTTCAGATAGTTCCTTGATCTGGCTTATTCTTCTCAAGATCTATAGACCCCTTCCAATGTAGTCGGTGCTAACTACAGGGTTTTAGTCTGTTGCCTCTGTCACTTCCAAAGCGCTTCCCTCTGTTTATTTTGGCTTCTTCTGTTTGCTGGTTTTTCAGTGTCTAATTTCCACCCTGACACAAGGGGGCGAAGGTGGTCACTTATTTAGGCTCACTTGTTCAGTCCTGCTGTGGGGAGGGGGGAACACTGCAAACAAATATCGCTGGCATGTGTGGGGAGTGCTCGCAGTGTCTCAGCCACACTGGGTTTGCCCCGCTCACGGCGTGTGTGCTTTCATGGTCTACACTTTCAGGCTCTAGGTTGCTCTGCCAGGGAACTGTCTGAGGTGGGCCCTGGGCTGGGTGCACTTCCCAGGTCTAAGCCACTGTGGTTCAGGTTCTCGGGTGCTCCACAATGACGCAGACTCGGTTGGCCTGTGTTTTGTGCCCTTCCCAGGTTCGAGCAGCTCAGGTAACCAGGTGCGTGGCGAGCACAGTGCCCCCTGGTGGGGGGTGTGTCTTATCACCTCCTGCATCCCAGCCACTTGGTTTTCTGGGTGGCTGCAGGCGCGCTTCTCTCAGGTGTGCCTTGTGTCTCTTCTGGGGAGCTGATCTCTGGCTGCGACCCTCCTGGCAGATGTCAACCTTCCAGAATCCCAAGAAGTCTTCGTTAGCAATGGAGCCTGCTTGCAGTTTGGTAGAGGATGCCTCTGTGGGGCCAAGATTGCCCCTTTCCAGCTCTGGCTGCCAACCTCCCCCCTCCCCCCGCCCCCGCTTGCCTGTCTCCAGTGGCGCATGGGCCAGTCCGCAGCCAGGTAGCTCTCCTCTGGTATTCACTCAGTCCCTTGTTCTGTGAGAGGGCCTGGCAGTGCCTTAGGTTAGGGCTTTTTGCAGGATAGTTCTCTCTCTCTCCTTTTCTCTCTCTCTCTCTGGCTATCCCACAGTTTGGGTTGCTATCTCTCATCTCTCGTCAGTTCCCTCAGATTGCCTTCAGGGCATTCGGGACTGGTCTTTACCCTAAGAAATGCAGCCCACGCCTCCCTGTTCAGTCCCCGCTTGCTGGTGGTGGCTGTGAGTGCTGGGAGTTGCTGTTAGGCACTTAATCTGTGGGTTTTATTTATTTATTTTTCCTCACAGTTATGTTCCCCTCTGAGATTCCAAAACTCTCCATAGACCCACTGGTGAGAGTATTTCCTGGTGTTTGGAAACTTCTCCTCTTTTAAGGCTCCCTTCCTGGGACAGATCTCAGTCCTTTGCTCTTTTGTCTCTCTTTTTATCTTTTATATTTTGTTATACCTCATTTCGAAGACAGTGGGCTGCCTTTCTGCGTGCCTGATGTCCTCTGCCATCATTTAGAAGTTGTTTTGTGGAATTTTCTCAGCATTCAAGTGTTCTTTTGATTAATTTATGAGGGATAAAGTGGTCTCCCCATCCTATTCCTCTGCCATCTTGGGATCACCTCTCCAAAGATCACATCTACACTCACACAGTACACAGAAACATGACTACATTAAATGAACACAGAAATGTTTATTGCATTTAATCAGATAACATGTAACATTTTCAACTCTATTTGAAAACATTAAGGGTTCTTTTTTACATGCATTGATGCCAAAATCTGTTCAATTGTGTGAAATGTAGTCTGTCTAGTCTGAGAATGGAGCTACTGGCAAAGTTTTTCTGTAAGATCAAATTTTCTTTTCAGTATCAAAAAACTCTCTTGTTCTCATTGGATTTAAAACACATGGGTTCACATATAAGAAATCTGTATATTTTCTAAATTAATCACCTCCTTACAACCTATGGCAATGCTGGAGTGTGATCTCTTTTAGACTGATGAACTGTGAATGGTTTAGTTAAGCTACTACTGTGCCAGAAAATAAGAAATAGAAATTCCATTACCAAACAGCATGCCCTGATTTTATAATTTAAGAAATTTAAACAAAGAAGAATTTGGAGCAAGAGTACTGAATGAAAGAAAATGCACTGTCTCAGGCATGTCACCATATGATTGGGAGAGCTAACATATTTAACATCACATTCTTGAAGAGACTGAAATAGGTTTTTAAATTTCAGTCATGAATTTTAACCACAGGTAGAGATATATCCTAATTTCTATAGAGTAAAAATTTTAAAAAGCAACAAAACAAAGCATACATAAGATGTTGCTACTTCCTCCTTATATATTTATGGTGATATAGATGGATTATATTAGAATTTCCATATGCTTTATTTCTTCTTTAAAATGTAGACAAGACTTTCTTTTAATAGGAAAACACAATTGTTAACTGATACATTTAAAGAAACTTGACTCATTTTTAGAAAAAAAAAATCAGAATCCCTAAAGCATTTCAATAGATTAACTCAGTGTGTATTTATGGAACTGTTTTAATAACATAACATTTCCATAAATTCCAAGTTACCAAAGCTCTTTCACATTCATCATTACATTTTAACCTCAAAATATCCCTGTGAGAAAGTTATTATTCTGGCTTTCCTATAAGGTCATGAAGACTCAAAGAATCAAAATGACTCTTGTAAGCTACCAAATGGGACTAGAAGCGATACTTTGTAATGCACAGTCCTATATTATGTGTACTTTGTTCTGCCTAGCTTCATTAAGCATTGGGAAGGATAGTAAGATTGAAAACTAAGGACACTTGCCCACAAGTATCTTTTATTGGGTTGTCCAAAAAGTTCCTTTGGGTTTTTCCATGGCATTTTATAGAAAAACTCAAATGAACTTTTTGGCCAACCCAATATTTATTTCACTTGATAAATATTCATGAATATATAAATAAGTAATTATGAGTAGAAAGGTATGGTAGGGGTATAGAAAAAATTACTAAATTATTTATAATTGACATGTAAAGTCTGTTGTTCTGTCAGTGTACAATAATAATTTGGTTATTCAAAAAATGAAGCAGAAGGAATCAAGACAGGCTTATCCAAAAATAACAGTCATTTTAGAATTACAAGTTCATTTGTATCTTTTATTTTAGATTCCACATATAAGTGTTAGCATATGGTATTTGTCTCTGTGTGACTTATTTCACTTAGTATGATAATCTCCAGGTCCATGAAAGTGAAAGTGAAGTTGCTCAGTTGTGTCCGAGTCCTTGTGACCCCATGGGTTGTAGCCCGGCAGGCTCCCCTGTCCATGGAATTTTCCAGGCAAGAACACTGGAGTGGATTGCCATTTCCTTCTCCAGGGGATTTTCCCGACCCAGGGATCAAACCCTGGTCTCCAACATTGCAGACAGACTCTTTACAATCTGAGCCACCAGGGAAGTCCAGGTCCATAATAACTTTAAATGGAATATGATTTATAAAAGTATTGTATCACTATGTTGTACACCTGAAACTAATATAAATATTGTGAATAAAAAATAATTGATGTGAAAAAATATTAAAAGATGTAAGTAGACTTACCCTAATTTTGTTGTTTGTAACCCATATCTGATCTGCATCCCATCCTTGGCCCATCCCTAAGTTTTACTCAGAAATAACTGAGCTTCACCACAATTTTAAGCTTCACCCTATCCCTTATCTCACCTATCTCTAACCATTTAAATGAGAGCTAGAAACAGAGGTTGAATTTGTATAATCCATTATTTCTAACAAAATACACATCAAAATATCCCTACAAAAAATGACTCTGGGAAAGTGATTGAAAAAACATAATTTTGCCATCAGGTTGGTTATGTCAGAATGGTTAGCTAAAGGAGGGTATTATTTATTGCTGTGTAAACAATTATCCCCAAAGTTAGCAATTTAAATACAACAAATATTTATTACCTCATAGTTTCTGTGGATGAGGAATATGGGCATCATTTAGGTGAGCGGTCTTGATGCAGAGTGTGACATGAGGTTGCCATCAAACTGTTGTCTGGGATGCAGAGTCATCCATGGGCTTGACTGAGGCTGGAGGATTCACTTCCAAGATGGCTAACTCACGTGGCTGTTGGCAAAACGCCTCAGTTCCTTGCTGGTTACTGGAAGGAAGTCTTAGTTCCTTACTACGTGCACCTCTCCATAGGGCCACTTGAGTGTCTTCACAATATGACAGCTGCCTTCCCACAGAACAAGTGATCAAGAAGAAAAGTGAAACTGAGGCAGGCAGCACAATGTCGTTTATAATTTAGCCTCAAATATTACATACTTTTGTCACGTTCTCTTGATTATGCATAATACTCTGGGAGCAGAAAACACAAATCTATCAATCCAAGGGGAGGAAAAATGGTTGGTTTTGGCTGACACAAGGGACTGCATATTCCCAGAAGCATAGAGAAAATAGGTCTGATCTTAGAGACCTTAACAGTCATATCAGGAGAGCTTGGGTGAGGAGGAGTGGAAAACCTCTTTGAGAACATTGAAAGCTTGTCATTCAGTTTGATGTTGAATCCTTCAATGATCTTTGAAACTGTCACTGTAGATCAGGGGTCAGCAAACTGTGGCTTGTGGGTCAAATCTGGTCTGCAGCATGTTTTTATATGTAAGTAAGCTGAGTGATTTTTTATAATTTGAAAGTAGTATAAAATAAGTATGTATATAGATAGATGGTGGGTGGATATATAAAGTATGAGGCAGAGACCATATGTAGCCTGCAGAGTCTAAAACATTTAGTAAGTGGCCCTTTAAAAAATTGCAACTCCTCTTAAAGATCATCCAAATACCTATAAAATGTCTAATAAAAAGTAGAAGTTTAAACTCTGCTACATTGTCTGAAAGGAAATATGTGCATGGATCAAGAATTGCTTTTCTTCCCGGGTAGAAGTTTGAGCATCATGGGATGCTAGACCTTTAATTTTTCTACTTAATGTAATGATGCCTAAAACTAAATATCTTGAGATCTCCTTATTTTTGCATATCCCAAACCACAGAACTTTAATCTTAGATGTACACACAAGAAAAGATTCCAAGGTGAATCAGAAGCACCACATATCATATCCCCTTTTTGGAAGTTCAGAATTTATTTGAATAATAAATATTCTGAGAAGTCCTTCAATAATTCATTTTTGACTAGTTAATACAACATCTCCAAATGCTAGGTTTTTCATGGGCCCTTTGTGTTTACACAGTAACATCTACTGACATACCATGCATGTGTGTGACTGGTAGATACATTCCCAGCACTCTACTTCAGGGTACTCTAATAAGCTTAGTTCAAGCCATGACCATCTTGATATATAATAGATGTGGGAGCCCCTTCTCGTTTTTCTTTTCTAAATACCCAATAGTTCCTTTTTGGCTTGCAGGGATCTATTTCTTGAGAAATCTTCATAGGGATATAGAATATGAGCTAAGCCAAGAGTCCTTGAACCAGCCCATCTTCCCTGTAACTAGGCAATTGGCTGTTGAGGACACCAAGCTCTTTTGGAGTCAAGTTTCTGTTCACGTTACTGATTGATAGGTGACTGACATAGCTCTTGAAAATGGGACACTAGTTTGATGAAATCTCACATTCAACATGACTCCTGCACGCTTGAAGCATGCTGCCATGTTGCAGTCTCATGGTCCCATTTTCAGACCATTTTCCTTTTCTTATGGATGGAACAGGAATCTATAATTTAACAGAATCTCACCTAACTCAGATGTGGTTGGATTACTGACCAGCATGTGAAAACATAGTTTTCAATAAACTGCTACATAAGAATGCCAGATTTGCTGATGTGCAACACAAAATACAGTCCTTGGCTTTTTGTTTTTTATTTTAATATGTATAATAATGACACATGTATGGCGTATTCTCCTAATAAAGGAAATGTATTTGATTGCAAGTGCAAAAGCATGATGATATTTTAAGGATAATCCTGAATCCACTCTAGCACATATAAAAATAGAAACCATTCTTCAAACTTTAGCACAGCAGCCATGATGCTGAAATTGGCCCATGCATCTCAGGAAAGCTGGCTGGGAACATCTCTTTCCAAGGCAGATTCAGCACCTTTGCATAAGTAGCCCAATATGCCTCCAGTATCTACATCACAGAAATAAGCAAATTAATATAACAGATAAAGTTAATATAACATTATAAATCAACTACAATTATAAAAATTGATTGTGACGTGATGATGTGTTACAATACTGACATTGAGATTGGTTGCTTTAATCTGTGCCTTTTTTTTTCATTTATTTTTATTAGTTGGAGGCTAATTACTTCACAGTATTGTAGTGGCTTTTGCCATATATTGGTATGAATCAGCCATGGATTTACATGTGTTCCCATTCCTGATCCCTCCTCCCGCCTCTCTCCCCATCCCATCCCTCTGGGTCTTCCCAGTGCACCAGCCCTGAGCACTTGTCTCATGCATCCAGCCTGGGCTGGTGAGCTCTTTCACACTTGATAATATACATGTTTCAATGCCATTCTCTCAGATCATGTGCTTTTGTTTTTTCCATCAAGTACTGTAGCACCTCAAGAATCCCCCTGACCTTGGTACAAATTGTGCTGTTTTAACTGCCTAGCTTCATGATGTTTCAGAATTTATTCTAAGATTCAATTTGACAATAAAAAATGTGCATAACAGCATGAATTCCTGGGAGACCTGTATAGCTGTTGTGGGTAACTTCTGTAAGTTATGTTACATAGTGCTGGCACATTGTAGGTGCTTAAACGCATAGTGTATAGAAGCAATGATGTTAGCTCAAGCCTATGCTGGATTGAATAACTAGGTCTCTGCTAAAATATTTTGACTATTTCTCCTACCTTCCTGCAGAGAAGGAGATGGCAACCCACTCCAGTATTCTTGCCTGGAGAATCCCAGGGACAGAGGAGCCTGGTGGGCTGCTGTCTATGGGGTCGCACAGAATCAATAAGACTGAAGCAGCTTAGCAGCAGCAGCAGCCCACCTTCCTGCATCTGTCCATACAATTCACTGTATGCCGTCCTCATTCTGACTGTAGGGCCTCTCTAGGATCACTAACTAAGAAGACCATGTACAACTGCTCTCAGATCATCTGGAAGACATTCTGCTCCCTTGTAGCATAGTTGTTGCTGTTCAGTCAATAAATCATGTCCAACTCTTTGTGACCCTATGGACTGCAGCATTCCAGGCTCCTCTGTCCTTCACTATCTTCCAAAGTTTGCTCAAACTAATGTCCATTGAGTCAGTTTTGCTATCTAACCATCTAATCCTCTACCACCCCTTTCTCTTCCTGCCTTCAATCTTTCCCAGCATCAGAGTGTTTTCCAATGAATCATCGGGTGGCTAAAGTATTGGCGTTTCAGCTATAGCATCAGTCCTTCCAATGAATATTCAGGGTTGATTTCCTTTAGGAATGAACTGTTTTATCTCCTTTCTGTCCAAGGGACTCTCAAGAGTCTTCTCCAGCACTGCAATTAGAAGTATAGAATGAAGGGTGAAGGTAGGAATGAAGTTAATTTCAGGATGATAAACTTCATTGGATTGGTTCCTACTTCAAAATGTTACCCTGTTCCTGCCACACACATACCAGTACATACATACACGTTCTCACAGGAGAAAGATACAATGGGGAACAGTAACAGATAAGACTCTTCAAATATGCCAGAGAGATATATTTTCAAATATCTTGAAAGTTCCCTTGGGAAAGTTTGGAATTGCATATTTAATCCCTTCCATAAGAGACAATCACAGATGCTCTGGTCATGCTCTGACCTTTGACATCTTGACAATCCATGACAGAGTCTTCTATATTTTTTGCTTTTTAAAGCATCTTTTGAACTACAAGCTACATCCTTGACCTACCTCTGCTAGCTGACCCACAGGTATTTTCTATTGACTGTAACAAGAATTAATTCTGTTCCATTCAATAGGCATTTACTGAGTGCCTGTGTGCATTTTTAACTTCAATTTCCTTTTCTGAAAATGCAAATAAATTATTTTAGGCTTCAGGGAGATTATTTGAGATGTAATTTTTATTTTCCAGCATGGATGTGCTGCTATTTATTTTTATGTTAACTATACAAACACAGGTGTGTTTTTGCTGATATATTGCTTATTTGGACGAGAAAATAGAAATCATTTCCAAAATAGTAGAGTTTTACATGCTCTTGGGACCAGGAATTTGGTCTTAGTCACTTTTCTATTCCCTGGTGACTGAGCAGACACCATGTATGTGAAGGTGCTCAGTAAATGTGTGTCACACTGAATCATTCTTTACACCTGAGGTTTCCTAGATAAGGATGCTCTCTTTCCACTGAAACCCTGCCACTAAGGTCCTAAATGCACTGATGTCATTTGAAACACAGGAAAACTTCATGACAAGGTTCTTGAGTATTTTACAATGTCATTAGATGGTAAAGTCAGTATTGTTTGTTTTTAGCACATGCCTGGATCCTCATAGCTGTACACATCTATTATCAAAAGATAAGCCATCTCCTACATGAATCCTGATTCTTGCCCTGAACATGAGACATATTAGGATACTTGCTTTAGTAAAAATTGGCTCAGTGACCATGGCCATTCTTACTGATGTCTTAAGTTTTTCCCCCAGACTTTTCACCTAGGTTATAACTTTTATTACTTCTTCTGTCTGAATCCCTGATAATAAGTTCCCATAGGCTGGCCTTCTTTCCATCCTTCCTTCCTGCCACAAACTATTTTAGAACACCTGTATGTGTCCAGGATTTGTGTGAAACACGGGGAATTCAGTAATAAGTGTCAATGCCATATTTGTGGACCAATCATTCTTTTGAAAAAAACATAGCACAAAGACAATCAGCTGTATTATAACATTTTACTATTTATAAAAGTGCTTTCACAGGAAGAAGTATATGTTGGGCAACTATTGATGTTATTTCACTTTGGCACATGTATTAATATTAGTTTGCTAGGGGTGTCTGCAGATTATCACAGACAAAGTGAGTTGGATAACAAAAATTTATCTCATCACAGTTCTGGAGGGTAGAATTCTTGAGATCAAGATGTCAGCAGGGTTGGTTTCTTCTAAGGCCTTACCCTCCTTGGCTGGTGGGTGGCTTTCTGCTGCTGCTATGTTTATATGCTCTTCCTTCTGTGTCTTTCCATGTCCTAATCTCCTCTTTTTTATAAGGACACCAGTTATACTGGATGAGGATTTGCTCACCTATTTATCATTTAATTACCCCTTGAGATAACCTGTTTCCAAATACAGTCACATTCTGAGGTATTGGAAGTTGAATTTAAACATAGGAGTTTTGAGGAGACAAAGCTCAGCCCATAACATCAAACAAGAAAGTTCAGCATCAGAGAAGTCATATAACCTGAAAAGGTTTCTTAGTAAGAAAGGTGTAGACTATGTTATAATCTAACGTTTGTAGAAGTCTTAAGTTCATATTCTTTCTACACAATAGCACTGCCTTTCCAAGCTCTATTACAAAACTACCTAATCTGGATCTTGCTCCTTATCCCCTGCCACTTCCTTTTTAATAGGGTGGTTTTAGTCCCAGTGTTCTCTAGACCCACTGCTTGATTTTCTGACTTTGTCTGTCTGATTATAGCTTTAAGGGTTTTCTTTGTTGTTGTTATTGCTGTTGTTGTTTGTTTGTTTGTTTGTTTTATCAGTTTTGCTCTGCTTGTAATAATTTTCCTCTATTTCAGCTCAGACCTTGGTTCAGATGTACTTACTGCTTACACATATGCACGTACTTTCCTATATTTGCCCACTCTCTTACAGTTATGTGGGGCCATGTTGTTGGTTCTAGGCTGTGGTCTATCTATGGAAATGATGTGTCCTCACTCTTCATCTATTATTCATTTTTATTGCAAGTTTCCACTCTACTCCATCTTCCCCTGCTGTACATTGAAATAATAATATTATGAGATCAAATCTGCCTGGATCAGAGTACTACATTGGGAATAGAGGGAGCAAGAAATACAGCCATGGTGTTATGCCAGTGAAATTCTGGATGAATTTGTTACCACAGCATGTACTCATTTATCCTGGCTAATTCAGGCCAGTCAGATTGGAATTGTGTTGCCTTCCTGTATTCCCTTCAGTCTCACATTCACCTAGCACCTGAGATGGAAGCATCTTTTCTCACTGGGAGTTTTCACACGTCTTCCCTGAAAGAACTGACCTAACCACACATTTTTGCTCTTTACGTCAGCAATATCCATCAGATTGCACTGATTTAATTGGACTGCCAGTTCCAGCCCTGCCTTGGTTGGCTGCCACCCAGGTTCCAATTCAGAGAATATGGGAACATCCCTAATACCTAGATGCTCTGTCTCCTGAATCCTGTACTATAATGGAGTTGCAATTTGCCTTTAAAGTCAGGCAAAAACATGCCTGAAAAAAAGACAGCTTCAAAAAGAATATTCCCAGTTGTTAATTTAGTGAGAGTAAAGTTATGTTAGTTCATTGAAATTTAATTGCTAATGGGTTATAAGATCTTAGGAACTACAGGCCCAGCATCTGTCTCTTTTTAGTGTCTCAATTATCACCACAATAATTTAATGGCATCCTGTTGAAGAAGCATCCTTGACATGCTAATGAATGGCACCCTGCTCATTTCCATGAACTTCTCATCCCTAGGTGATCATTTGAAGCCAGGCATTTTAGATTTCCATCATTTGGGCACACAACCTGACTTAAAGGTTGATCAAAATAATATATTTAAGAAAAACAACAGCAACACTTGTTTAACATGAAATTGAAAATGTCTTGAACTTTAGTCACTTATAATTATATAAATATGAACCAAAATTGAGACAACCATGAGAATCCTAGGATCTATTTCATTCTCTACTTTCCTCATGACCTTTCTCATTTAGGTTTCTCTATTTAGTTGTTCTATCAGTGTTTCATGACTGAACCCATCTGTAATATTTAGCTTTGCTAATTAATTGTTTATTTTCTTGATGTTTTATTTTTTAGGTTATACTAACATTTTTGCACTTTATTCATTTTGTTTAATTTATTCCACATATAGTTATACTGCTCTCTGACTTTTATTAAACACTGAGTAAGTAATACTCTAAATTTCTAGCCACCTCACAGCTTTTTTTTATGAGGGAAGATCTAAATATCTAAACAAGTAAATATATAAATACATTTAATTATCCCTTTTTTAATTAAAAAATAGCAACTGTTGCAACTTGTAATGTTATTTTTTTATTTTTGGCTGTGCTAGGTCTTTGTTCCTGGGCGAGATTTTCTCTGGTTGCAGCCAGAAGGGGCTACTCTCGAGTTGTGGTGAATGGGATTCTCATTATAACTGGTTGCAATTTAAATTGAGATCTGTGAAAAAAAAAAAATAAATTGAGATCTGTAACTGGCTTATGAATGTACAAAGGTCATCATTTTGAGGTTTTTACCTGATATATTTCATAAACATAAAAAGGAGCTGATTTGCATAGAAAACACTAAGCCTTTTTTTTTTTTAAATCACAGTTGTTACCTAAGTTTCCATTGGAATTAATGTAGAATGGATTTTAAAAGGCTTTGCAAAATAGACATTTCTATGGTCAAAAAAGGAGAGAACAGAAAAGAACAAGCACAGACTGAGGGAGATAGTTTTGAAATAAAGAAGCATTTCTTGATGGTGAAGTTCACTCAATTCTACCATAAACTTAAGAAGGTTTGGGAATTACCTGCCCTGTAGACATTGAAAAAGAAGATAAATACTAATCTATCTGGAAATAATTCTATGGCATCCTGTCTGAATTTGTTCAATTAGCTGATTAGATGTCTTCCTGTGATTTGGTACAATTCCTGCAATGGTAAACAAGAGAAAAATACTATTGCAAGGGATGTTTTGGCTGAAGTCAAGGAGTTTGAGCCTGGAGCATGGTTTATCTTCTCACAGTGGCCTGAAGACTGGGTATCCTGGTAACTTAGACTCTTGAGGTGAAGAACCTGAACCCTAGTATTAACATATGGAGTGCACACAATCTGAAGAAAACTCTTCTCTTCTGCCTCTTGAATGCAGTATAAATTAAGAGGCAGCCAATTATCCCAAGAGTTTTGGAGAGCTCATGAAGAGCCCCAAGCTGTTTCTCCTCCATGGGTGACCAAAGCTGAAAGTAGAAGAGAAGGAGCAGAGTCTGTGTGTTCACACCCAGTCCTCCTAGCACCCACATGACTGTGTCAATGCTGAACTTGAGAGTGGAGCCCAAACAGTTGTTCCTAAGAGATATGACATAGAGCAGAGCTTCTGGTATCACAGGAGGCAGAGCAGGAAGACATTTACATCCCGTCACTGTTCCCTGACCTTGGAGCAGACTTCCTAGACACAGCAAACTTGTTGTCCTTCTTCATGAGGGAAAACAACATAGAGCTCATTCTTCCCAGGCGTGGTGAAGAGAAGGCAGTGAGCCCTTCACTTCTGATAGAGGAACTGAAAGCGGGAGACAGAAGATATGCACAAACGACTTTTACTTGAAATTCAAAATAAAACATGTAAGCAGTGAAAATAGTTTTTAGTAAAATAGACTTTATCAAAAAAGAACTCGAGTCTAGAGAGACAAGATATGAATGCTGAGTACAATTATGTATGTAACCTTACCTACAATTTATACAAATGATTTGAGATCACTGATCAGTTCAGTTCAGTTCAGTCACTCAGTCGTGTCCGACTCTTTGTGACCCCACGAATCACAGCACGCCAGGCCTCCCTGTCCATCACCAACTCCAGGAGATTACTCAAACTCATGCCCATCGACTCGGTGATGCCATCCATCCATCTCATCCTCTGTCATCCCCTTCTCCTCCTGCCCCCAGTTACTCCCAGCATCAGGGTTTTTTCAATGAGTCAACTCTTTGCATGAGGTGGCCAAAGTATTGGAGTTTCAGCTTCAACATCAGTCCTTCCAATGAACACCAAGGACTGATCTCTTTTAGGATGGACTGGTTGGATCTCCTTGCAGTCCAAGGGACTCTCAAGAGTCTTCTCCAACACCATAGTTCAAAAGCATCAATTTTTTGGCACTCAGCTTTCTTCATAGTCCCACTCTCACATCCATACATGACCACTGGAAAAACCATAGCCTTGACTAGACAGACCCTTGTTGGCAAAGTAATGTCTCTGCTTTTTAATATGCTATCTAGGTTGGTCATAACTTTCTTTCCAAGGAGTAAGCGTCTTTTAATTTCATGGCTGCAGTCACCATCTGCAGTGATTTTGGAGCTCCAAAAAATAAAGTCTGTCACTGTTTCCACTGTCTCCCCATCTATTTCCCATGAGGTAATGGGACCAGATGCCATGATCTTAGTTTTCTGAATGTTAAGCTTTAAGCCAACTTTTTCACTCTCCTCTTTCACTTTCATCAAGAGGCTTTTTAGTTCCTCTTCCCTTTCTTCCATAAGGGTGGTGTCATCTGCATATCTGAGGTTATTGATATTTCTCCTAGCAATCTTGATTCCACCTTGTGCTTCTTCCAGTCCAGCATTTCTCATGATGTACTCTGCATATAAGTTAAATAAGCAGGGTGACAATATACAGCCTTGACATACTCCTTTTCCTATTTGGCACCAGTCTGTTGTTCCATGTTCAGTACTGTTGTTTCCTGACCTGCATATAGGTTTCTCAAGAGGCAGGTCAGGTGGTCTGGTATTCCCATCTCTTTCAGAATTTTTCACAGTTTGTTGTGATAAAGTATTCTGACAGAATGTTGTCCACTGGAGAAGGGAATGGCAAGCCACTTCAGTATTATTGCCTTGAGAACCCCATGAACAGAATGAAAAAGGCAAAATGATAGGAACTCCCCAGGTCGGTAGGTGCCCAATGTGCTACTGGAGATCAGTGGAGAAATAACTTCAGAAAGAATGAAGGGATGGAGCCAAAGCAAAAACAATACCCAGTTGTGGATGTGACTGGCGATAGAAACAAGGTCCGATGCTGTAAAGAGCAATATTGCATAGGAACCTGGACTGTTAGGTTCATAAATCAAGGCAAATTGGAAGTGGTCAAACAGGAGATGGCAAGAGTCAACATCAACATTCTAGGAATCAGCAAACTGAAATGGACTGGAATGGGAGAATTTAACTCAGATGACCGTTATATCTACTTCTGTGGGCAGGAATCCCTTAGAAGAAATGGAGTAGCCATTATGATCAACAAAATAAAAAATGATAGAATGATCTCTGTTCGTTTCCAAGAAAAACCATTCAGTATCATGGTAATCCAAGTCTATGCCCCAAACAGTAACGCTGAAGAAGCAGAAGTTGAACAGTTCTATGAAGACCTATAAGACCTTTTAGATCTAACACCCAAAAAAAGATGTCCTTTTCATTATAGGGGACTGGAATACAAAAGTAGGAAGTCAAGAAACACCTGGAGTAACAGGCAAATTTGGCCTTGGAGTATGGAATGAAGTAGGGCAAAGGCTAATAGAGTTCTGCCAAGAGAACGCACTGGTTATAGCAAACACCCCCTTCCAACAACACAAGAGAAGACTCTACACATGGACATCACCAGATGATCAATACCAAAATCAGATTGATTATATTATTTGCAGCCAAAGATGGAGAAGCTCTATACAGTCAGCAAAAACAAGACTGGGAGCTGACTGTGGCTCAGATCATGAACTCCTTATTGGCAAATTCAGACTTAAATTGAAGAAAGTAGGGAAAACCACTAGACCATTCAGGTATGACCTAAATCAAATCCCTTATGATTGTACAGTAGAAGTGAAAAATAGATTCAAGGGATTATATCTGATAGCCAGAGTGCCTGATGAACTATGGATGGAGGTTCATGACTTTGTACTGGAGCCAAGGATTGAGAACATCCCCATGGAAAAGAAATACAAAAAAGCAAAATGGCTGTCTGAGGAGGCCTTACAAATAGTTGTGAAAAGAAGAGAAGCGAAAAGCAAAGGAGAAAAAGAAAGATATTCTCATTTGAGTGCAGAGTTCCAAAGAATAGCAAGGAGAGATAAGAAAGCCTTCCTCAGTGATCAATGCAAAGAAATAGAGGAAAACAACAGAATGGGAAAGACTAGAGATCTCTTCAAGAAAATCAGAGATACCAAGGGAACATTTCATGCAAAGATGGGTTAAATAAAGGACAGAAATGGTATGGACCTAACAGAAGCAGAAGATATTAAGAAGAGGTGGCAAGAATACACAGAAGAACTATACAAAAAAGATCTTCACGAGCCAGATATTCACGATGGTGTGATCACTCACCTAGAGCCAGACATCCTGGAATGTGAAGTCAAGTGGACCTTAGAAAGCATCACTACAAACAAAGCTAGTGGAGGTGATGGAATTCCAGTTGAGCTATTTCAAATCCTGAAAGATGATGCTGTGAAAGTGCTGCACTCAATATGTCAGCAAATTTGAAAAACTCAGCAGTGGCCATAGACTGGAAAAGTTGAGTTTTCATTTCAATCCCTAAGAAAGGCAATCCCAAAGAATGCTCAAACTACCACACAATTACGATGCTTAGTCATTCTTAATCCTTCTCTTTCTTCAGCATGACATATTCAGTCAGTTAACAATTCATGTCAGTTCAACCTTTAAAATGTATTTAAAATTTAAGATCTCTTACCTGCTGCTATCACTGTGTTCCAGGTCAATGCCATCTCTTGTTTCCTTTCTCTGTTAGTATACTTGTCTACTAAGGGGTCTAACTGCTTCTGTCCTTAGGCCCCATCAGTCTCTTCTCAACATGGCAGCCATAGTAATTGTTAAATCAGTTGCATCCTATCACTTTTCTGCTCAAAACATTCCATTGACTCTCCATATCATTCAGAGACAAAGCCAAGGTTCTTACAATGTCCTGTGAGGCCACCACCCCATTTGGTCCCTTGCTACTTCTATGACTTTATTTCCTACCACTTACCTTACACTCATTTCCAGCCACACTGTCTACCTTATCTCTCCTAGAATACACCAAACATGTACTTTCTTGATGATCTCAGGTTCCATTTCCTAGGAACATTCTTCTGTCAAATATTTTCCTGTTTTAAAGTTCATATCTGCAAGATACACTAATTGACAGTGTCTTTTGGAAGGGACTGCATGAAATGCCTAAAATATTATCTGAACTTTCAAGTTTCCTTCTAATAATTCCTCCCAAGGAAATAGCCCATTCTAAATGTAAATATTTCTGGGCAGAGGTATATAAGTAGCACAATATATTTGTGAATATTATCAAGATATGGAAAAATAGAAATGCCAACATTATGAGATTCTTTAAATAAATTGTGACACTTTGGTCCCACAGACTACTGCTCATCCATTAAAAATTCTTCTATTAAGACAATATTTGTTGAAAATGCTCCAACAAGTTACCATTTTATAAAATGACTAAAATATGTCTGAGCCAAACAAAGGGGCAAACTAGCCAGGAAGCTCCGTAGATGTCAGTATATCTGGGAAAATAATAAGACTGAGAAAAGCATATTTCTCAGAGCACCTTTTCAGAAGAGCACTCTTTAGAGAGAATAGATACTTCAACGTGGCCATTACAGTGGATCTGGAGTGGTGAGCCCATACTCCAGCACTAAAACATGGTCATGCAATTTTCTTTTGAGTATGCCCAGTTAACTGTATGACTTTTAATTTGCTGATTTCATTTCCCCACAGGGCTTTGGGGCTTACCAGGTGGCACTAGTGATAAAGAAAAGAACCCACCTGACAATGCAGGAGACATAAGAGATGCAGGTTTGATCTTTATTTCTGCTTTTCAGATTTGTTTCTTTGGTGTTTGGCATAGGCTACCTTTGTAATGAGGAAGAAAAATATGATTTAAACAATGGAAATATTGTACACTTTAAAAAGAAAAGATAAATCCAAATCATGGCAAAATTAATAAAGATGGATTGTTTCCTAATGTTGAAAATGCACAGATGGAAAGTTAGTACCAGAAGAAGCCTTTAGATTTGAGGGTAAAAGATTGAAGACAACCTTGAGAAGGTAAAGAGCTTAGTGACAGAAGCTAGCCTGCTTAAAAAAATCAATAAAATATGAACAAATTAATTTCTAAGGAACACTGAGGATAAAATTGTATTTTCTGAAATATTGATGGATAAGTATTTCAGGTTTAGGAGGAAATATATAGTAAGTTATAGTTTATCCAACAAACACTGTACTTGCTGTACATTTGGCAGGCATTGCACACAACCATTTGCAAACTATAACTAATTTAATCCTCACACCTCCTAACCACTGTATGAGATAAGGTGTTATTCTCATTCATATTTTACATGTAACACACTGAGACACAGAGGTTCAATAACATGCCCAACCTAACTCAATTAGTAAATGATAAAATAAGGTTTGAAACTAGGCACTTAAGTATTGTGGGCTCCCCAGGTAGCTCAGTGGTAAGGAATCCAACTGCCAATGCAGGAGACCCTGGTTTGGTCTCTGGGTCAGGAAGTTCCCCTGGAGAAGGGCATGGCAGCCAATTGCAGTATTCTTTCCTAGAGAATTCCATTCCATGGACAGAGGAGACTGCCAAGCTACAGTCCATAGGGTCACAAAGAGTCAGACAGGGCTGGAACGACTGAGCATGCACACACTTTAAGCATTTTAAGTAGGATCTTAACCACCTTACATCACTGCCTCTCAATACTGTTAAGATGAGCTACCAGAATGATAGAGAAGGAAATCTGACATTGGGAATACTATACAGAGAGGAAACAGGAGTGTCAGTAATACCTCAAAAGAAGCAGGATTCTATGTGGATGAAAATTTACAACAGGTACATGCATGTTAATCCCAGAGTGGCTTGTGGGGAAGGGGCATTTTTAGAGTGGAATGGTCACTAGGCTGGTGTCACATCTGGGACAGAAGAATTGAGTGAGGATTTCTAAGGAAAACCACAAGGCAGATCTGTACAGTGAGATCTGCATACACCATCTTCTATGCAGAGATCCAGGGACAGAATTTTTTAGAACATTCCTTAATAGTGCATAGTCAAGTATTGACAGAGGCTTTTGATGAACTAAAGAAGAGAAGCTCAATATAATTCCCATTGTAAGATGCTTATATACCCTCAACAGTGAGACCTTACATCTTTCTAAGGACTTCCTAGAGCCCATGGACTGATGTTGGAGGCAATGTCTAGTTTGAGGATCATTGTCCTTGATGTGTCAGTGTGCAGCATTAGGATCATTCAGAAACTTGTGAGAAATGCAAATAATTGTCCCACTCTCTTGGAAGACCTAGTGAATCCGAAAATCTTGGAGTTTCTAGAGATGGAGGGGAAGCTGCTGAGAGGGAGCCAGCTACGGGAGGCAGCTAAGGGACCTATGGCTCAGCCGAGCTGAATCCACTCTCTGCAAAAGGACTATTAGATATTGGGAAAATTTTAGTGCAGTTGAGTCAAAAGAGCCCCATCAAATATGTCTCTCTCTCTCTTTTTCTTTTTTTACATACAAGTAATTTTTCCTGGAGGAGGGCATTGCAACCCACTCCAGTATTCTTGCCTGGAGAAACCGCATGGACAGAGGAGCCTGGCAGGTTGGAGTCCATGGGGTTGTAAAGAGACGGACATGACTGAGCGACTAAGCACAGCACAGCATAAGCAATTTATACTCATCACTTGCATTCTTAACTCATCCATAACCCTCAAAAATGTCACAAATCTCAGGGATGAGATGAAAGCCAAGGATATGCAATGTCTGTATCCCTTGATAATTAGAAAAAATATTTTTGTAATTTACCATAGTTGTTTATACTCAGTCATATCAAAATATCCCCAGAATCAAAATTTTCATGTAGAATTGGCCTTTCTTAATTTTTTAAAAAAATTTTTACAGTGTCGTGTTGGTTTCTGCCACACAACAACGTGAATCAGCCATAATTATACATACATCCTCTCCCTCTGGAGCCCCCCCTCCCATCCCTCCAGGTCACTGCAAGGTACCAGACTTGGCTCCCTGTGCTACACGGCAACTTCTCACCAGCTATCCATCTTGCACATGATACTGTATATATGTTGATGCTACTTTCTCCATTTGTTCCACTTACTCCCTCCCCCACTGTGTCCACAAGTCCAGAATTGGCCATTTGAAACCATCCTTTTTCAGAAACAGGATCTCAGAATCCAACAATAAATAATATTCACTTCAGAAGGATGAAATTGGTTCATTGTGAGTATTAAAGTAAGAGAGTTTTCAACATAATTAAATGCAACCCCTTTGGCAACATAACCTAAATTTGTGTTTTCTAGTGCTAGATTAAAAATAAAAGAATATCCTTCATTAATTGGTTATCCCTATTTTGAATATGCCAAGAGATATTATAAAAATCACACCCAGAGTTTTGAGTTTAGAGTCTTCTCTCAGGGTCAGGGGTGTAAATCTGGTGCAGGTTGATTGGAGAGGATTGAAAGTAATTACTACCGGAGGCTCTCTCTGATGGATTAATTAGCTGTGAATGAAGCAAATGCTTGCAGTAAACTGTATTTTATAAGCAGTTTCTATTAGATGGATGGTCACTTGCATACAGAAATCACTTCTTCAGGTAGGTCCAGTGTTGCTTTACAGCAAGGTGACAGCATTATGTGACAGAATTCTATAAGCTTTTCTACTGAAACTTCCTAAAGGCGTAGAAGGGTCTATGAGTACCACAAATGGAATTTGTTCACAATAGTCTCCCATTAACAAAAACTTCAGTAAATCTGTTTTATTTTAAAAATTTAAATAGAGAATTTCACTTCATAACATAATGATGCTTATTTTGACATGAAAGTGTTAGTCGCTCAGTCGTGTCCGACTATTTGTGACGCCATGCACTATAGCCCACCAGGTTCCTCTGTCCATGGGATTCTCCAGGCGAGAATACTGGAGTGGGTTGCCATTTCGTTCTCCAAGGGATCTTCCCGATCTAGGGATTGAACCCCGGTCTCCTGCATTGCAGACAGATTCTTTACCTTTTGAGCCACTGGGGAAGCCATTTTGATTTGAACAAAATTATTTATTTCACTGCCATTAAAAAAAAAGTTTGCTTCAAAAAGATACTTCCCTGGTGGCTCAGATGGTAAAGCATCTGCCTACAATGTGGGAGACCCAGATTCAATCCTTGGGTCAGGAAGATCTCCTGGAGAAGGAAATGGAAATCCACTCCAGCGTTCTTGCCTGGAAAATCCCATGGACAGAGGAGCCTGGTAGGCTACAGTCCATGGGGTTGCAAAGAGTCGGACATGGCTGAGTGACTTCACTTTCTTTCTTTCTTTCAAAAATATGCATTACTCTTGTGCTGTGGCTCAGGGTGCTCTGGTATAGAATGCATAGAAGCAAGGTTGAATGGTAGGAAGAAAAAGAACATTTCTGTGGGTCTGAGCTTTAGAGTGATCTGTGGCAATTGTCCTGATCTCTCTGTCTCTGTCAACATCTGTAAATATGAGATACTAATAATTCCTCTATCATACCAATTGTGTTATTATGAAATTTAAAAATATTATAAAAAGAGTTTGGAAATTATACAGTACTATAAAAATATCCAGATGTACTCATGTACTGATCAATTTACCCAGACAGCTTTATTTGATTAATATGTTGGTTACCAATTGGTTGATTAAGGAACTATAACTATGAACAGAGCATATAATGTATGTAGATAGTTTCAAATTACTCATTTATCATTATATAAAATAGGAATATAATTTAGCCAAACCTCTCTCCCCAATTAAAAAAAAATCCCTTTTAAACATCAATTATAGCTTGCTCGATCATTTCTAATAACAGAGAGCTATCAAGACAGTCCGTGCCAGCTTTTCACATCTCTAATTGTTGAAAAGTTCTTTATTTGGTGATTTGGGGCCACTCACTGTTATGGGATGGATTGTGTCTCCCAAATTTATATATTAAAGTCGAGTCCCCAGCACCTCAGAATGTGATTGATTTTGGATATAAGTGATTAAATGAAAAGTTCATTGGATTGTGATGGACAGCTAGTAGCTACTGTAACATGTGATCTCAAATCCACACACAACCTTATGATTCAGTACTAGTATTATTCTTTCATTAAACATGAAGAGCTAAGGTATAGAGAAGTTAGGGAACAAGGCCAAACTGTATGTATTCTAAATGTTTGACCTAGCAATCCAATCCAGCTTTTATTAACTGCAAAGTCCATACACATCACTATTACCACTACTACTGCTACCACTACACACACACACACACACACACACACACACCACACACCACACACCACACATACGCACTCAAAAGTAAGCTCTGTAAGACGAAAGACCTCATTTTATTAACCTCTGAATTTCAGTGCTTGGTATAGTGTTAGGACTCTAAATAATTAGTCCTTGAATGATTGAATAAATGGACAAATGAGTGTTTATTAGCTCATTCAAGCAGTTAAAAACCACTTGATTTTAATGTCATTTAGTTTGGCTTCTTTTTTTATTTAAATATATATGAAAACATACTATAATTCACTTACTCAGGCCAAGGGAAAAATATATGCACACATGACGCACACACTTTCCTAACACATTAACTAATCTAGTAATATTGTTAGCATGATTTAGTATCATTTAACCTATTTTGGGGACTGCTAATCTCTATTAGTGCTATGAATTCACCTGTTTGGCAGTCTGTCTTGGATTTTTCTGTGTGTTTATATTAAGATTATAGGTTTGGAATTTCTGGGTTTCAACATTTTGGGGAAAGAAGAGATAAAATATTGCCTATTTTTAGTCTTCTTTCAGTGTATGAAGGTTTATCTATTGGGCAGATCTCAGACAGAGGCCACTAGCAAAGCAGAGATATAAAAGAAAAAAAGAAACCTTAGGGGGCAAAAAATCTCTTTTTCAGAAGATAGAATAGCATCAGAACGGTTACCAAGGAAATCCTCAAGATTTTATTTTGTATTTCCTTAGTAATTAATTTGTCATCCAGTATGCCTATTTTGTTTTTCATTATAAATAGGAGCAGTGGACATAATGATTTCATTGGTTCTTCAGTTCAGTTCAGTTCAGTCGCTCAGTCGTGTCCAACTCTTTGCGACCCCATGAATCGCAGCAGGCCAGGCCTGCCTGTCCATCACCAACTCCCGGATTATACTCAAACTCATGTCCATCGAGTCGGTGATGCCATCCAGCCATCTCATCCTCTGTCGTCCCCTTCTCCTCCTGCCCCCAATCCCTCCCAGCATCAGGGTCTTTTCCAATGAGTCAACTTTTTGCATGAGGTGATCAAAGTATTAATGTTTCAGCTTCAGCATCAGTCCTTCCAATGAACACCCAGGACTGATCTCCTTCAGGATGGACTGGTTGGATCTCCTTGCAGTCCAAGGGACTCTCAAGAGTCTTCTCCAACACCATAGTTCAAAAGCATCAATTTTTCGGTGCTCAGCTTTCCTCACAATCCAACTCTCACATCCATACAGACCACTGGAAAAACCATAGCCTTGACCTTAGGGTCTCTTAAAAGTTGTATCCAGCCTTCTTGCACTCCTCTGACTCAACACACATCTTTTAGTATCACTGATGAAGATTTGTGTTCATTTGTGAAAGCTCCTTTGGGGAGCTTGACTTAATTTTTCTGAATTAGGATACTCGAATGTATTCAAAGTTTTGACAGAAAACACTGCATTCTACAATAAACTATTTCCTCCTGGAAGTATTTTAAATTTGTGCTTTAATGACATGCTCTACCAACTCATAACATTACACTGCATTCTTTGTTGTTTTGCTTGTCAAATTATCGCATTTTACCAAACTATGTAATTTAGCCAGGAAATAGAAATTTGGGAGATATTTTTTCAAATCATAGTACAAGCTCTGTGATACCTTTGCTCAATGTTCTCCAAAGTTCCTTCCAATAGATAATCATTTTTTTAAACCAAGAAGAATAATGTTCTCCTTTTTTTCTTGATGAGTCTGGCTAATGACTTGTCAATTTTGTTTATCTTCTCAAAGAACCAACTTTTAGTTTTACTGATCTTTGATATTGTTTCCTTCATTTTTTTTTCATTTATTTCTTCTCTGATGTTAAGGTGTTTTTCCTTCTACTAACTTTGGTATTTTTTTGGTTCTTTTTCTAGTTGTTTTAGGTGTAAGTTTTGGTTGGTTATTTGATATTGCTCTTGTTTCTTGAGGTAGACTTGTATTGCTATAAACTTCCCTTTTAGCACTGCTTTTACTACAGCCCATGGATGTTGAGTTGTCATGTTTTCATTGTCATTCGTTTCTAGGTATATTTTATTTCCTCTTTGATTTTTTTCAGTGATTTATTGGCTATTTAGAAGTATATTGTTCAGCCTGCAGTGCTTGTGTTTTTTACAGTTTTTATCCCCTGTAATTGATGTTTAATCTTATAACATTGAAAAAAAAGAATAATGTTGAATTTGAGGATGCAAAGATATTAACTAGAAGACAAACATATGTGTTTTAAAATTTTGAACCCTATTTCTAATAATTAAGTCCTTCAGAAATTAACTTTTAATTTCATTTTGGCATATAAATTATTTACTATTTAAATTATTTAAAATAAGTAATATTTATTCATATACATATTTAAATTATGTAATAAGAAATAGAAGGCTAATGAGCCAGTATATTTTAAATACAATTCATCCCAAATAAGTTGGATTAAAAAATCATAAATAATATAATTTATGAAACATGTAATAATATCAATTATTGTAACAAAATTGGCCTTTGTGTTCTACAAAGACTTGAATGCTACTTCATGTTAATTTTTTAAATCCACATTTTAATCTCAGTTTACTGATCTTGAGGTGATTGATTCCTCTCTATAAAAATGTAACCTTCACAAGACTAATGCAGCATCAGATTTTAGTTAGAATTTTTCAGAGATATATCTCACTATTATGTGACATTCAAAAACATCTGGATAGTCAAGATAAGGGTATACACAAAAGTGCACTACAATTTAAGTAGCAGCATCTCTCCTGCTGACCTCAATTTACAGTATTAAATTATAAATTCCACAAATGCTGTGCTTACAAAATTCTAAGTATTTAACATTTTTAAAACAACTAGAATGGGGTCAAGCAAGTATTATGGAAAATGGCATCATGGTAGCAGACCTTTTAAAGGTCAGTCATTTAAAGAAAGAAGTCATTTAATAAGAAAAGATCAAAAGATATTATATTTTCAAATCACTCACTTTTCTTAAAAGATCACAGAAGTCATAACAGCATTTGCAAAAAGCATGAAATGTCCTAGATTGAATAACATTTACATAAAATTTTTCAAAATCACATTAAACTCAGAGAATTCATTGTTGAAAATAATTATTTAATTAAATATATATTAATAGTACATAGTATAAAACAGGTCTGATAATCTATTCAATTGCTGTGATTTGTTAAAGTATAATACTTAGGAATGAGTTTTAACAGACCATAGACATTATAAGCAAATAGTTATACCTTGATTATGTACTTGATAATCTATGATGTGACCTAAGTGATTTGCATGCGAGAAATGGATTCATGTTTAATAAGCAATCCACATCAGGGAAGCCATCTGAGCTAGAGTATTTCCATGTTATAGTAATCCTAAGCAAGGCAGAAACCCTTACTTAGAAACATACAGGATAGGTTCATTTTCTAATTATTGTTTCCTTCTGCTGTTATTCACTGTGCAACTTTTATTTTGTAACACACAATCTTGACTTTTTATTTCTTAAAAGCCATCAAAATGCTCATAATTTGCATTTGCACAAAAGCACAAAATATTCTATCAGTGTAGTTTGAGATGACATGACCACATCATTAGTGATTAATGATGAGTTAAAATGTTCAGGCCATTTGGATTAAAATACAATTAACCTATGGCAGCATTCCAGCAATCCGTCTGCTTTTTAGGTGATAGTTTAATTCTTCTTTGTAGTCATAGTTGTATTCATAGATGTATTCCAGTCCAAATGTAACCACTGTGATGGACTCTTGATTTCAGATATATTTACATATATATATATATATACACACACACACACATAATAGTTATATATGTAAATATACATATTGAGATTGCTGGGAGAAATATCAACAACCTCAGATATGAAGATGATACCACTCTAATGGCAGAAAGTGAAGAAGAACTAAAGAGCCTCTTGATTAGGGTGAAAGAGGAGAGTGAAAAAGGTGGCTTAAAATTCAACATTCAAAAAACTAAGATCATGGCATTTGGTCCCATCAGTCAAGGCAAATGACTGGAGAAACAATGGATACAGTAACAGACTTTATTTTGGGGGGCTCAAAAATCAGTACAGACAGTGACTGAAGCCACTAAATTAAAAGACGCTTGCTCCGATGAACATTGGGGTGCACGTGTCTCTTTCAGATCTGGATTCCTCAGTGTGTATGCCTAGAAGTGGTATTGGGGAGGGAGGTGGGAGGGGGGATCGGGATGGGGAATACGTGTAACTATATGGCTGATTCATGTCAATGTATGACAAAACCCACTGAAATGTTGTAAAGTGATTGGTCTCCAACTAATAAAATAATATTTAAAAAAAAAAATAATAATAAAAAATAAAAAAAAATAAAATAAAATAAAAGACGCTTGCTCCTTGCTTCCCAGGTGGCGCTAGTGGTAAAGAAGCTGCCTGCCAATGCAGGAGACATAAGAGAGGTGGGTTCGATCCCTGATTGGGAAGATCCCCTGGTTGGAAAGATCCTACTGGCAACTCACTCCAGTATTCTTGTCAGGAGAACCCCATGAACTGAGGAGTCTGGTGAGCTACAGTCCATAGGGTTGCAAAGAGTCAGATAGGACTGAAGCGACTTTGCACGCATGCAGCACACACACTCCTTGGAATGAAAGCTATGACAAACCTAGTATTAAAAAGCAGAGACATAACTTTCCTGACAAAGATACGTATAGTCAAAACTATGGTTTTTCCAGTAGTCATGTATGGATGTGAGAATTTGACCATAAAAAGGCTGAGGATCAAAAAATTGATGCTTTCAAATTGTGGTGCTGGAGAAGACTATTAAAGAGTCCCTTGGAGATTAAAGCAGTCAATCCTAAAGGAAACTGATCCTGAATATTCATTGGAAGGACTGATGCTGAAGCTCCAGTTCTTTGGCCACCTGATGTGAAGAGCCGACTCATTGGAAAAGACCCTGATTCTGGGAAAGATTGAAAGCAGGAGGAGAACGGGGTGGCATAGAATGATATAGTTAGATAGCATCACTGACTGAATGAACATGAGTTTGAGCAAACTTCAGGAGACAGTGAAAGACATGAAACCTGGTGTTCTGCAGTCCATAGTGTTGCAAAGAATTTGACATGACTTAGCAACAGAACAACAAAATATTATATACTATGATGTATAAGGTAGCACAAATAATTTTTCCTTGGTTGACAACTGTGCATAGTATTTAATAGGAAGTTGCCTATGCCCCTCCATTATGGGAAACCACCCAGAATATTTCTATTAATAGGTACAAAATGATGATCACATGGATTGTTTTAGTTCCAGCAATTGATAAGTTATCAGCCACAGTATTTGAAATATTGCTCCACCTACAAAAAAATTCATGTGTGAGTATATGTGAATAATTAATAGGATAAAGAGTTACTAGAGGGAAGAATAGTTTTATTAATCATTAATGTCTCCTTTTCTTCCTCCTTCTCTAAAAGAATAAAACAACAAACATAACAATATATATTGTAAAATAACCAATGATACATCTACAATCCAGAAAAAAGCACATGAATATTATTTATTTTCCCTTCCTCCCTCCCAGCCTCTGTCTCTCTCTCGTTTGTATTTGGAAGTTGCAAAATAAATATGACTATATTAAAATATAGTCTATATAGACTATATTTTATCTGTTAAAATATTGCAGATAAAAACCATATCCTGTTTAACTTCCATCCATGTCCTGATTTTCTTTTTCTCCCACTCACCATACAGATAAGCACTGCTATGCATTAGAAAGGTATTCTTTTCAGTTTTTGTTTTTACATAAACAGCCATAGAAAATATACTGTACTTTTTAGAATATCACATAAATAACGAGTTTTAAAAATCCTTCAGTTTACCTTTTTAAAACTCAGGCATCATTCAGTCGCTCAGTCTTATCTGACACTTTGTGAACCACTGGACTGCAGCATCCAGGCTTCTCTGTCCTTTACCATCTCCTGGAGTTTGCTCAAACTTATGTCCTTTGAGTCAATGATTCCATCCAATGATTTCATCCTCTGTCATCCCCTTCTCCTCCTGCCTTCAATTTTTCCCAGCATCAGGGTCTTTTCCAATGAGTCCGTTCTTCACATCAGATTGCCAAATTACTGCAACTTCAGCATCAGTCCTTCAGTGAATAATTAAGGTTGATTTCCTTTAGGATCGATGGGTTTGATTTCCTTGCTGCCCAAGACAGGGCTCTCAAGAGTCTTCTGCAGCACTACAGTTTAAAAACATCAGTTCTTCGGGGTTCAGCTTTCTTTATGGTCCAACTCTCACATGCATACATGATTGGAAAAACCATAGCTTTGGCTGTATATATCTTTGATGGCAAAGCAATGTCTCTACTTTTTAATATGCTATCTAGGTGTGTCATAGATTTTTCTCCCCCACCCCCCACAAGGAACAAGTGTCTTTTAATTTCATGGCCACAGTCAACATCTACAGTGATTTTGGAGCCAAAAAAATAAAGCCTGTCACTGTTTCCATTGTTTCCCCATCTATTTGCCAAAAAGTGATGGGACCAGATGCCATGATCTTAGTTTTTTGAATGTTGAGTTTTAAACCACCTTTTTTCACTCTCCTCTTTGACTTTCATCAAGAGGCTCTTTAGTTCCTCTTCATTTTCTGCCATAAGGGTGGGGTTATCTGTACATATGAGGTTATTGATATTTCTCCCAGAAATCTTGATTCCAGCTTGTGCTTCATCCAGCCCAGCATTTTTCATTATATATTCTGCATATAAGTTAAATAAACAGGGTGACAACATACAGTCTTGACATACTCCTTTCTAATTATGAAACAGTCCATTGTTCCATGTCCAGTTCTGACTGTTGCTTCTTAACCTACATACAGATTTTTCAGGAGGCAGGTAAGATGTTATGGTATTCCCATGTCTTTAAGAATTTTCCACAGTTTGCTGTGATCCACACAGTCAAAGGCTTTAGTGTAGTTAGTGAAGCAGAAGTAGATGTTTCTCTGGAATTGCCTTGCCTGTTCTATGATCCAAAAATGTTGGCAATTTGATCTCTGGTTCCTCTGCTTTTTCTAAATCCAACTTGTACATCTGGAAGTTCTCAGTTAATGTACTGCTGAAGTGTAGCTTGAAGGATTTTGAGCATAATCTTGGCTTGCATGTGAAATAAGTGCCATTGTGCAGTAGTTTGAACATTTTTTGCTATTGTCCTTCTTTGGGATAGGATTGAAAACTGACTTTTTCCAGTCCTGTGGCCACTGCTGACTTTTCCAAATTAGCTGGCATATTGAGTGCAGCACTTTCAGAGCATCATCTTTCAGAATTTGAAATAGTTCAGCTGGAATTCCTTAACCTACTAGCTTTGTTCATAGTGATGCTTCCTAAGGCCCAGTTGACTTCACACTCCATTGATGTCTGGCTCTAGGTGAGTGATCACACCATCGTGGTTGTCTGGGTCATTAAGATCCTTTTTGTATAGTTTTTCTGTGTTTTCTTGCCACCTCCTCTTATTCTCTTCTGCTTCTATTAGGTCCATACCATTTCTGTCCTTTCTTGTGCCCATCTTTTCTTGAAATGTTCCCTTGGTATCTCTAATTTTCTTGAAGAGATCTCTAGTTTTTCCCATTCTATTGTTTTCCTCTAATTCTTTGTATTGTTCATTTAGGAAGGCTTTTTTTCTCTTTGCTATTCTTTGGACCTGTGCAATCTTTTTCTCCTTTGCCTTTCACTTCTCTTCTTTTCTAAGCTACTTGTAAGACCACCTCAGACAAGCATTTTGCCTTTTTGCATGTCTTTTTCTTAGGGATTGTCTTGATCACTGCCTCTTGTACAATGTTACAAACCTCTGTCCATAGTTCTTCAGGCACTCTGTTTATCAGATCTCAGCCCTTGAATCTATTTGTCACTTCTGGTGTATAATTGTAAGGAATTTGATTTAGATCATACCTGAATGGTATAGTGATTTTCCCTATTTTCTTCAATTTAAGTCTGAATTTTGCAATAAGGAGTTCATGATCTCAGTCACAGTCAGCTCTTGGTCTTGTTTCTGCTGACTTTATGGAGCTTCTACATCTTCAGATGCAAAAATATAATCAATCTGATTTCAGTGTTGACCATCTGGTGATGTCCATGTGTAGAGTCGTCTCTTGTTTTGTTGGAAGAGGATGTTTGCTATGACCAATATATTCACTTGATAAAACTCTGTTAGCCTTTGCCTGCTTCATTTTGTACTCCAAGGCCAAACTTGTCTGTCATTTCAAGTATCTCTTGACTTCCTACTTTTGCATTCCAGTCCCCTATGATGAAAATAACATCTTTTGGGGGGTGTTAGTTCTAGAAGTTCTTGTAGGTCTTCATAGAACCATTCATCTTCAGCTTCTCCAGCATTAGTGGTTGGGGCATAGACTTGGATTACTGTAATACTGAATGATTTGCCTTGGAAACAAACAGATCATTCTGTCATTTTTGAGACTGCACCCAAGTACCACAGTTTGGACTCTTCTGTTGACTATGAGGGCTACTCCATTTCTTCTAAGGGATTCTTGCCCACAGTAGTAGATATAATGATATAATGATCATCTAAATTAAATTTGCCCATTCCAGCCCATTTTAGTTCACTGATTCCTAAAATTCCTAAAATTCTTGCTATCTCCTGTTTGATCACTTCCAATTTACCTTGATTCATGGACCTAACATTCCAGGTTCCTACACACTATTATTCTTATAGCATTGGACTTTACTTTCACCACCTGACACATCTATGATTGTGCATTGTTTCTGCTCTGGCTCCATCTCTTCATTCCTTCTGGAGCTATTTCTCTGCCCTTCTTGAGTAGCGTATTGGACACCTACTGACCTGGGGAGTTCGTCTTTCAGTGTCATATATTTTTGCCTTTTCATGCTGTTCATGGGATTCTCAAGGCAAGAATACTGAAGTGGTTTGTCATTCCCTTCTCCAGTGGATCACGTTTTGTCAGAACTCTCCACCATGACCCATCTGACTTGGGTGGCCCTACACAACATAGCTCATAGTTTCATTGAGTTAGACAAGGCTGTGATCCATGCTATCAGTTTTGTTAGTTTTCTGTGATTGTGGTTTTCATTCTGTCTGCCCTCTGATGGATGAGGATAAGAGGCGTGTGGAAGTTCCCTAATGGGAGGGACTGGCTGTGGGAAAAACTGGGTCTTGCTCTCATGGGCATGGCCATGCTCTGCTGCTGCTGCTGCTGCTGCTAAGTTGCTTCAGTTGTGTCCGACTCTGTGTGACCCCATAGACGGCAGCCCGCCAGGCTCCTCTGTCCCTGGGATTCTCCAGGCAAGAATTCTGAAGTGGGTTGTCATTTCCTTCTCCAAAGCATGCATGCATGCTAAGTCGCTTCAGTCATGTCTGACTCTATGCGGCCGCATGGACAGCAGCCCACCAGGCTCCTCTGTCCACGGGATTCTCCAGGCAAGAACACTGGGGTAGGTTGCCATTTCCTCCTCCATGCTCAGTTAATCTTTAATCCAGTTTTCTGCTGATGGTTGGGGCTGTGTTTCCTCCCTCTGTGAAAAGTGAAAGTGGCTCAGTCATGTCCAACTCTTTGCAACCCAATGGACTGTAACCTACCAGGCTCCTCCGTCTATGGGATTTTCCAGGCAAGAGTACTGGAGTGAGTTGCCATTTCCTTCTCCAGGGGCTCTTCTGAACCCAGGAATTGAACACTTCTCCCTCCCTCTAGTTTGATTTAATGCCAAACTATGGCAAGGTTAATGGGGACCTCCTTCAAAAGGACTTTTGCCAGCACACTGGGGCTCCCAGGACTGTTGCAGTCAGTACCCCTGACCCTGCGGCAGGCTTCAGTCGACCCACGCCTCTGCTGGAAACTCCTGAACACTCACAGGCAAGTCCGGCTCCTTCTCTTGTGGGGTCACTGCTCCTTTCTTCTGGGTCTTGGTGTACATAAGGTTTTGTCTGTGCCCTCCAAGTATGTCTGTTTCCCAGTCCTATGTAAGCTCTGTAATCAAATCCCACTGGCCTTCAAAGTATATTCCCCAGGGGTTCTGTCCCTTTGCCAGATCCCCAGGTTGGGAAGTCTTTTGTGGGGCCTAGAACTTTTGCAATAGTGTGAAAACTTCTTTGGTATAATTGTTCTCCAGTTTGTGGATTGTCAGCTTGGTAGCTCATTAATGGCGACTTCCTCCAAGAGGACTTATGCTACATACCGTGCCTCCCAGGTCTGCTGCTGCCAGAGCCTCTGTCCCTGTGGCAGGCCGTTACTGACCTATGCCTCCACAGGAGACACTCAGACTCTCAAAGGCAGGTCTGGCTCAGTCTCTTGTGAGGGTCACTGTTCCTTTCCCTGGGTCCTCGTACACACAAGGTTTTGTTTGTGTCCTCTGAGCACTTCTGGCAGGTATGAGGTTTGCTTTTAAACATGAGTGCGCTGCTCCTACCATCTTGTTGGGTCTTCTTCTTTGCCCTTGGATGTGGGGTATCTTTTTTTGGTGGGTTCCAGCATTCTTCTGTCTATGGTTGTTCAGCGGCTATTTGCGATTCTGGTGTTCTCACAGAATATGAGCACATGTCCTTCTATTCCACCATCTTGCTTTATTAGTATAAAGCTCAGTATGTTTATGATACTCATCTGTGTTGAAATGCATCGTAATTCTTCTATTTTCACAGCTGTATAATACTCTATTATATGCAGCAAATTATTAACCTAGTTCCATATTGATAAGCATTCAATCTATTTCCAATTTTTAACTATGATAAATAGTTCTAAAATGAACAGTGTTGTTTTCCTCACACACACACTTTGCTAGGACTCTTATTGAATTGAAATTTTATTGACATTTGTGAGAATTTAGGCATTGGGATTTTTAGTCTATGAATATGGTATATACTTCTATTTATTTTGTATCTATCAGCATATCAGAATGAAAAGTAGCCTCAAAATGTTGATGTGAATCACTCCATACTTATTCTTATTTACTAGTTCCCTAGGTGTTTGCACTTGAGCTACACTGCTTTTCTTTTTCTCAAAGGAGTGAATAATCTGTTCCAGTGCTTTTATCCATGCTGTTCTTTCTATCTGGAACATTTTCCCCACTACTTTCTTCCTTGGCTGCCTTCTATCTCATATCTATTCATATTTCCACATAAATGTGCTTTGTTTAAGAAAGTCCCCAAGAACTCCAGATGTAAATGAAATAAGCACTGTTATTATCTCCTGACACCCTCTAGTGTTTCTTCACATCTCTCTCCTTTTCATTTTTCATTTTTATAGTTATTTATTACTTTCCATCCCCTCCAGTAGACTGTGTGCTCCATCAGGACAGGATTACTTATGTCCTACATATTGTTCTGTCTCAGAGGTTATCTTGGTATCTGACACATAGTGAATTCTAAATATATTTCTAAATTGAATGAATGATTGACTGAAAGAACACAAGAGAGAATGTCTTAAGTGGATAGCCTATTGCATTATATTGACAAAGGTTAAAATCTTGCCTCCGTCACTTGCTTCTGTTTCATCCCAATTCTGGCTCAAGTTCCAGACCGTCTAAGATCCATTCCTATAGTCAGCATTCATCTTTATCTCTGACAACCATGCACAGCACTGTAGTTTCTAAAACAACCCAGAAGTTTACTTTAGTTCTGCAAAAGCAGTCTGGAATCAACAAGAGTAGGAACCATGCCTTTTGATTAATTAGGACCCAAAGCCCTGTACCAAACATCTAGTCAATATTTACAGTAAGTGTACTCTAATACTTGTTATTAAAAGGCTGTTCATAGATACCACAGAATCCCCTCATTTTAGAAAAAAGGAAAGTTCTTGAAATCATCTCGTGTACACAAATAAGGCAACTGGGTATTAGAAAAGGAATAGGACTTGTTCTGTGAAGGACACAGGGAAGCCTGGCATGCTGCAGTTCATGGGGTCTTAAAAAGTTGGATACAGCTTAGTGACTGAATAACAAAAGAGGACTTGCTCTGGCCTTTACTACTAGTCAGTCACAGAATTAGTACTTTGAGTCTAATATACTGTCTGAGTTGCTTCAGCACCGCTGGATTAAGCTAGCATCCATCACCAAACAAATCATTAAAAGATCAGGTTTGAAACAAGATATCCTACATGTATTTTTGGATGCCAGTTTCAAAGGAAGTTGCTCCATGACATTAGCAACATTATAGAGAGCCCATTTTAAAGTGTGCTTTGTAGGCAGATGTTCATCAAGGACCAGATATAGTTTTCAGAGGGACCAAAAGAGTGATAGTTTTATATTTCATTAAGAACTGCAAACTTTAGATTCATTATACTAAAACCAGAAACTGTTAACTTCTTAATACCGTCCATTTACACTTTTGCTTTTATTAAGGTGTAACAGAAATGAACCGTTTTACAGTTTGCAATTCAGTTGTATTTCGTACATTCACAATGGTGTGTAGCTACTATTTTATCTAGTTCCAAAACCATTTTTATCCCTCCAAGAGAAAAGCCTGTACCCACAAAGCAGTCGCTCTTCACACATACTTTAACACAGTAAACTTTAATATGTGATCGGTAATTATACTATGTACATATTTAGGAGGAGACACAACTAGACTGAGATTTTTGAAATAGTTGCAACAAATTCCTTTTTAATATAGCCATTAACCATGACCTTTTAATGAACTCTTTTATACATGTGTTTAGAGTTCTGTTTCATTTGGACAAGATAACAACTAATCACAGAGTAACTAAATGCAAAAAAAAAAAAAAAAAAAGCACAGTTAAGCATCAGTTTCTCACAATAAGAGCATTATAGAAAATTCAAATACTTCTTAAGCTTTCTAGTTTAGAATACTTTTGAAAGCATTCAGAATACACAACTATCCCTACATACACACACACACACACACACATGCGCATGCACAGACATACACATCTTCCAAACACCTAGATGGGCAGCTTTCATTTCTCTGTGGAGCTAGAAGCTTTATTTGGAGAAAGGATCTTCTGTTAGTTTTAGCTAGTAAAACATCTCCTTTGATTAACTGGCAAAGCTTTCAGTTTGGAAGCTCAGAAATTCCCACCACTGTGGGGTCTTGCACTAATCAGTTTATTAATTGGTATGCTGCTTCCCAGCTTGCCAAGGTGGGTAATATGCTTTAGTATTATATGTATAGCAAGAAAGGGTGCTACTCAGAAGGAATGTTTCCCCTTTGGAAACAAAACAGTGCAAAGTGAAAAACACAGTCCTGTTTATTTATGCTCATTCCCCTCTCTACTAATCTCATCAACTCATTGAATAATATCACCACATGGCCAGATTCTGCTCTCATAATGGAGACTACAGAAAGCCATGCAGATTGTCAATGTTTTTTTTTTTCCCTCTCTCACTTATTCTTGCTAATTTCCCTTTCCATTTTAGTTCTTCCAGCCAGTTCCTATTTAAACTGTTTCAGCTTCTAAGCAAATGCATATTTATTATAGCATGTATTTGGTGTGCCAAATTAGTGTCTTATGTTTTAGAGCCTTACAGAAATGTAGCAGGGAGTGGGGGACCTTAAGAATATATCTGTATCTGTTGTGATTTAGATTTACCTTTACTGTTGGAACTTAGCTGTTTGCTGCATAATGTTTATAAAGAAACTACACAGTAAATGAGATATAATGCATGTCTGTGTTTGTCAAATAAATTATAGCCATTTTATAGAGTCACAAAGTCTTGAAACTATCAGGGATTTTTGGAATGTATCCAATCTAGACTTCTCAAAGGAAACCACAATGCCTAACATGGAAAGGAGTTGGCCAAGCTCAAAAATCAAGGTTGTGTCAAAACTGAAGTAATTGTCTCTCCTTTGGAAAGCTGGAATTGGCCAAAGACCCTGAGTGAGTTATCTGTGGGGAGACTGACTGACTACATGATTGTCTAAAGTGCTTACTAGGAGTCTGACAGTCTTTTAAGTATTTTTAAATAAATCAGTATATAGTTAACTCTTTTTTTTCAGTTTTATTCATTTATTTTTACTTTACAATATTGTACTGGTAAACAACATTGGGGGTTAGGGTGTCCACTCCCTTGCAATTGAAAATCTGCCTATAATTTCACAGTCTGCTCTCCTTATCCTCCCTTCCTCTGCATCTGGTGCAGTTCTGCATCCTTGGATTTAACCAAGTATGTGCTACAGTTCATGTTAGTATTATAGTTTTACTATTGAAAAATATCCGCCATATGAGTGGACCTGCACAGTTCAAATCCATGTTGTTGAAGGGTCAACTGGAATTCATCTTCACCTCAACTCAGTAGAAGGGAGATATTATTCATCACCTCCATTTTACAGATTAGGAAATGGAAGTACATAGAGATTAAGTCCCTTCAGTAAAAGTGACACAGATCGAAACAACAGATTCAAGATTTCAACCAAGCATCTTGGTTCTAGAATCCAGGCTCTTAACTATGGAGGAAAGCTCACAGACTTGGGAGCAGGCATGAGCAAAGAGGTAATGCAGTCTATGGAGAGGAAAGGACAAGACTGATATGGGGAGAGGAGCAGAAATAGACACCATGTAGCCTCAGTATAAGTAGAGGATGGGGGGATGTTATGGGGAGATGGGGAAAGAGAAAAGAACAGGGTCCGGGAAGGAAAAATGCTGGAAAGAAATAGCCTGATAATTTTCTATTTTCTGTGAATTCCAACTTTATTTCCTGCAATGATGTCTATGAGATTACCTATATCCTTATAATAAATCTGTCTTTTTTTTTTCCTTTGATCTCCTTGGGGTACATTTCTGTTCCTAGTTGTTTGCAACTGAGTAATCCTTAAGACAGATAGGAACTGAAGTTTGCTCCTTCATTTTAAGGATGATTTATAGATGTCTTTGAGAAAGGACAGAGAGTAAAACTATACCACTCATACTCTTAAAATCCACTCCACCCTCCTTTCCTTTCACTACCAGTTCTGTCATATTCCTGCTTAGAGGCCACCTTCTTGAATTCAGAGTCTCCTGATTGTCACAGCACTCCTCTTCTAGACTTCAATGTGACTTCCTCTCAACCCCAATCCTCTTTTTTCATCCACAGCCTCTGTTTCAAATTATGATTTCTGCTTTCCTGTTGTCTCACCTCAATGCTGCCAAGTACTTCAAGTGAAATTAACAAAATGCCCATTTAAGGAAAAAGCAATTTATATCAATGTAGCCGTTTCAATGCCATACATGTTTTTATAGAGGATCTCATTTTAATATCTGTATATGTCTATAACAGCTTAGCAAATTCATAAAAGTTTTAAATAAGCCCTTTCATGAAATCCTCACAATACACTGGTGAGGTAAATAGGGCAGGTATTTTAGGTTTAAAAAGTTGGGAATTTTATCTACTTAATTGAAAACACTTTTGAGGAAGGAACTACATTTTACCAATTTTTATAACTTCCAAGGAGACTGGAGCCTAGTGAGGATTTCATATTGTTAAATAAAAAGGATGGTAAGTGAATGAATGAGTGAATGAAGAATGGATGAATGAATGACATTAAGTGGTATATTCATATTTTATTAATATTACATGGCCAAACCAATTCTAGAACCAAGGTGGCTGAGTCCTAAAATAAACTTTTTTTTCCATTATATCAGCCTGCCAGCACTCAGCATGAATCCTACTTATACACGTCTAATAAGCAGGAACTTTTAATACTCTGCTTTCCATTAATTCGAAAAGACTATCTCCAACCTGATCTTTCAAAGGCATTTTTCCAACACTGCATTTATTTTAAGAAAAATCTGCGGATAGGCATTACAAAGATATATAAGAGCATAGACGAGGCAGAATAAAAATAATTGGACATTTTAAAAGCAAACAAACTAGAATTTATACATCTAAATGAGTGCTATCCTTCTAGGTGGCCCCCCTGGGAGAATACACCTATACTCCACTGATGGTGCCATTGCTCAAAGTGCCTTAGGAACTCTTGTATGGGAAGTGATTTCTAAAACAGATTTGGAAAAACCATACAAGAAATTCTATTTCATTAGCTTATAGTCACACTTTGTATAAAAACAAATCTCTTTAGACGTCATCCACACAATTTAAGGTAACATTCTAGTTAGATACATTTTTTTAATTATTCACACCCCATGAGCTTTCTCTTAAAACAGGCTGAAAAATTAATATCTTCTATAGTTGATGACCATTGTGAATACTAAATATTATCTAAATTAAACAATAGCCCTTTCTGAAAAATGTGAATTTTTAAAAATCCATTTCAACTTGTTGTACTACTTGTACACATCTCATCTACGTGACAAGAACACCAGAAAGCTAATTTGGCAACCACGTGCCTTTATGATGGCTTCCTAGAAATTAAGTGGTCTGTTGGGTCTTCAGTCTATTGAGAATAGCTGCTTTGGGCTGCTGTGGTTTTTAAGATGAAAATAGCTGAGGGAACCATCCAGAATTTTGATCTTGGTCATAGGTTTCTGAAATGGATTTTAGTGGCATTTATATTGGAAAGATATATGGTACTATGTTTCTTTATATTTGGATCAGTATTTTTTAATCCATTAATTTATTTCAAATTATTCCCATCATCTTCCTAAGGCTATGAGAATCCTTACCGTTAGGAAGTTCCAACAGTGCAAAAGTGTCTGTAAAATATGGTAGCGATCAGTTGAAATGTGAGCACTCAGGGCCAACTGTAGTATAATGAAAATGATATTTAGAACCAGGCAAGTCGATTGTGACATGCTTACTAGGTGTGAGACCTTGAACCAAAACTTTTCTTTTATTTGTCTGTTTTTTAATTTATGGAATGCAGAGTGTAATACTGACCTGGAAAATTCTGTGTGTGAAGATAGTATGAGATACCTTTTTTCACGTGTTCAGCACAATGCATACACATAATTGTGTGGTTTACAAATTATGCTGCTACTAATAGCATTATGATTATTTAAAGGTACTGTTTTACCCAGGATATACTAAGATAAAAAACAGCCCCCCAAATATCAGTGATTCAAAGAGCTGTTTCTCACACCATCATTCAATGGTTCACTTTTAATTTGTGACTGAGACACCTTTGCATGACCATTTTGCACTACCGTCATCACTGAGTGCTTTGTTTCCATTTTTGCCTAAAGTTGTGAGAGAGAGACAACCTAGAGAAGGATGCCTTCACTCTTATCTGCATCACAGTAGAAACATCTCATCACTTCTGCACCTATTCCCACTAACCAGAACTCAGTCAAATGGTCCCCACAAACTCCTTGGAGACTGGGGAAATGTATTCTTCTTTCATGTCAAGGAAGAGTCAAGGGTGGGCTCAAAACATACCTTTTTTTCTGCCACAGATAGTTTCTTTATATTGATAATCAAGTAGATATCTATACAACAGCAATAATAGCCACTTGCTCTGTTATCCAGTTGCAAGTGACTATCTCACCTCATTTCCTTTCTCCATGGAATCAAACAAGAATTTTGTCATTGTTGATGTAGCACTCAGCTGAAATCTCACAAGTGGGTTTCCCTGTGAAGGTCCTTTCAACCTTAGAATTGATTTTTGGCTTAATATGAAATGACCTTGCTGTGGAGGATATCTCTAAGAATACCCTTCCAATCAGCAACTCAGCCTGGCTGCTTTCTGAAGGGACAGGATTCATTCTGGCGCTGCAGCTGGCCAGTGTGGACAGGGTACAGAGGCATATGGGTCTGTCCCATAGACAATGAGACCCGTGCTGCTGGGGCCTCTCCAAAACATCTTCCAGTGCAGATGACATGTTCATTTGGGCTGGTTTGTGTTCCAACTGGGGCTCCCTCTTCCAGAACAAAGTTCCAAGAGATAGCGTTAGCATTTCTAACTAGAAATAATTAATAACAGGTCAGTGTGTCGTAATGAGAAGGAATCAGTGCCACAGCAACAACTGATACCAGGGAAGAATAATTCACAGAGAAATTAATTAGGACCATTTCCATTCAAAGAAACAATTTATCAAGCACTCCCACCAAAAAGTGAGTCCTGCCAAATTAGCAATCACTATAAAAAGCACTCTGCTCAGATGGAAGCTGAAACTCATTTTGAATCTGACTGCACACATAAATGATCAGGAATGACGGGCTCCATCTATTCAGATATAACTACAGCATTCAGATAAGAATATCCTAAGTCATATTCTTTTAGGAATCACTGTTGTAAAATCACTAGTTGTTCACCACTGGGTATAAACAAGTACATTAATCCTAGAAATATACAGTTAATGCAGTTCAACCATTCTCTTGGGTTTACCCTTCTGTTAAGCCAAAGTGAAAGTGAAACTTGCTCAGTTGTGTCCAACTCTTTCGGACCCCGTGGACTATACAGTCCATGGAATTATCCAGGTCAGAATACTGGAGTGGGTAGCCTTGCCCTTCTCCAGGGGATCTTCCCAACTCAGGGATCGAACCCAGGTCTCCTGCATTGTGTGCGGATTCTTTACCAGCTGAGCCACAGGGGAAGCCCCTGTTAAACCAGCTAATCAGCAAATTCATCTGCATTTTAGCATAATGCAACAAGTATATACTGAGGGACATATAAGCCGGAGTGCTGTAAATGTTAGCCTGTGTTACCTCTTATTTTTATGTCCTACATAGCTCTTAATTCTGGTCACTTTTCTCAGTCTCTGTTGTCACTAACCCAACTACTGTCCACATTTTACCTGGACAATGGCAGCAGCTGTGTGACTCAGAATCACTCAGCTCCCTTCTCATCCATTTTGACCAGAGCATAAAAGTAATCCATGGTAGGCCACTCCTCTGCTTAAACCATGCCAAGAGCTTCCTTTATATTCAGAATAAATCTAAATTCCCTACTGTGACCTCAACGGTCATTAGATTTGGCTGCTTCTAATCTCCCCAAAATGATCTACTACTTGGACAAGACCTCAAGGTCAAATACATCTTGGTTATACTGCTTTTGCCCCAAACTTCCTTGGATGTCTCTTTGGAAAGTTCCATCAAAGTGAATTCTCTGACCCTGTAGTAAATGTTTCATTACTTTCCAGTCTCATATGGTTTTGAGTTCTAAAGTATTATTAATTAGTTTAACTGACAAATTCATTGAAAAAAGGCTCCAATTATATGTTGGCTACTACAAATAATCTAATTGAAAGCTAAGAAGGACATATGTCTAACATGGAGAATATTCAATAGAATGTAAGTTAATTTCCAAAAGGGATTCCAGAAAATTATCTGTGCACTTTCAACACTGGTGTCAGAAGTCTGAACTTTGAAGAGACTGCTTTTTGAAAAGGAAATACCTTACTTGGGCATGTGATTTCTCATTTTTGGTAGGCACTTTGTGTTATAACCTTACCACCAGGTCTTCTATGCCACCTTCAACTTTTGAATTCCTCAGCAGTTTGAGGACCCATTATAAAAAGAGTTGGTGGTCACAGTTGTGTCTTCCAAGCATGTTTCTGTAGTTATTCCTCAGCATCGGCCAGGACAACGGGTCTCCAATTCCTACCCTGAACAGGACAAGCCGAGGTGGGAAATCTGGATTTCTATGTTGTCATCAAAGTTGCTACCCATATCCCATGCCTCTTGTGAAGAAATTATGTGTCATGAGGACCTTGGATGAATGACTTTCTAATAAACACTTTTCAGATCACAGAGAAAAGACATCTCCCACTCATTCAGATCTGGCTGAGAATGTTTCTGTAGTTTTAATGGAGGTAACCCTTAGAGAGCCCAGGATGCTTATCAAAGACTCCCCAAGAGTATTATTAAGTGGATCATTCACAGCAGCTCTAATGTCAAGAAAAGCAAGAGGCTGTGCATATTTACCAAGCAACTCCCAGACAGTCCTCACAGCATCCTCTGTGTGACTTCTGGGCTGTTAACAAGCTCTTCTGCTACATACTTCTACTTAGCGTTCAGATCTGCTAGTTTCTCAGTCAGAGCCAGCAGTCATGCATGTGCCTTGCCTGTTCATTATATCACCTTCCCCAGAGAATAATAGCATGGGCCCAGGGAAGAGAGACATGTTGGACAGGCAGTAGTTTAAGGGTGACTTCCTTGACTAAGAATACCTCCTACGACGTCAGGATGAGTAATGGTGATCCCTGAGGTAACATTTGCTCATTTTTACACAAGTTCCCCTCCATAGCTAGGGCAGCAGTCAGAAACCATTTGGATTAATTGAATGACTCAGCAAGAAAATAAAAACAGTAAGTGCTGCCTTGAAAAGAGTTTCTGGTATTGAGGGAGCAGCTGGACAAAAAAGACTTGTGAAAAGTCAAAGATGGACTTTGATATTGAAATATGACAGAGAACTCCAGCTCAGTGTTTCTTTGAGAAGTGTCTGTCTTAGTCTACTTAGGTTTGTGTAACTCTAGACTATAGACTGGTTGACTTAAATAATGGAAATCTATTTCTCAAAGTGCTAGATGATGGAAGTCTGAGATCATGGTGCCAGCATGGTTAATTTCTTGTGAGACCACTCATCCTAGTTTGCTGTATGCTTACATGGCCTTTTTTTTTTTTTTTTTTTGGTGAATGCACAGGTAGAAAGAGTGTCTCTTCTATATGTGTCTCTTCTTATAAGGAAACTTAAAAGAAGTGTGTCTTCTTCTTATAAGGACACTAATGTGCCTTTCTTTCATGTGTCTCTTAAGGACATGTGTCTCTTCTCATAAGGACACTAATCAGGGTCGAACCCTCATGGCCTTATTTAATCTTAATTATCTCCTCACAGGCTGTATTCCAAATACTGTCACATTTGGGGTTTGATCTTCAACATATAAATTTTAGGGGGCACAACTCAATCCATAGCATCATCTTTACTATCCTGGTAAGTTGATCCAGGTTACTCTTTTTGAACATCAAATTCACTAGGTTTGATTATTTCATAGAGAACAACCTTACTGGCCCGAATTGTTTATGTAAGAGATGGGGAGGAAGTCAAGCAAGAAAAAAGATGAAGAGGGTAATTCTTATCCTGTAGCTGAGAGTTACTCTTATTTCTCTATTCACCTGGAAAGGAAAATGAAGATCTTTATATTCTGACCCTAGTTTCAATCAAAACCACTCCAATTTTGTTTCATTAGTTATTGGTATTCCACATAAAATTTGTATTTAAAAAAAAGTTTCTATTAGTTAAAAAAATAGTTTGAAATCCATGGGTTTCAGATTAGAAGTCATCAAAATTCAGTTTTTCTTTCCACCTGTTTTTTTCATTATAGTTTTACTGGCAAAGAGCCCTGCCCATTTGTCCCTGTAGTGTCTATGACTGCTTTTGCTAGGAGGCAAATCTGAATAGTTGTGAGAGGGACCATATGTGACTCACCAGCTTAAGATATTTACTCTCTGGCTCTTCACAGATAAAAGTTGACTGACCTCTAATTCACATGATCTACGTTAGAAATTCATGTGCTTAACTTCTTTACTAACTAACTTCAGCTCTTAGAAGTGTCCCTTGATCCCATAAACTGGATCAAATTCTCCCTTAATGCACCTCCACAGTTACTTCTGTTTACTGCTACCTATCATGTTCTTATATTGCATTATCCTGTAAATGTCTGTTTACCTGACTTATTTGCACATGTAAATATAAGTGGTTTGAGTGAAGTAATATCAGTCTTGTTCTCCATTGTATCCTCAATACCTAGAATATTGTCTGGAGTATAATAGATGCTTACTAAATATTTGTTGAATAAATGAATGAACTAGAAATGTATTTGATATTCAGTTCAACAAATATTTATAACATACTTGTTATGTACTAGACACTTGATACAGTAGAAACAGAGGAAATAGAAAGCATTGCCATCATGGTGTTTACTTCAAAGTGTGGAGAGCAAACCACAAACAAGAAAGAACAATTTAACAGGTTTGAGTATAATAATTACTAAAAAATAAAAATTAAACCAGAAAGGGATATAAGAAATATTGGTGTTGAGGGCATGAGGAGGAGTTGGATTGAAACTTTAGATAAGGTCATCTGGCAAGGTAAACTATGAATAAACACCTGAAGTTACTGACTAACATAGCCAATAATTATAAAAAATAGTTTAAGTAGAGTTGGCCCTGTGAGTAAGAAGATGAGAATTCTAGACAACAGAGAAGTTGGGAAACAACTTATAGGTGGGAGAGATCTTGGCACATATAAAGAACTGAATGACATCTTGAAAGCCTGTAGTTATATGATGCCATGATTCTTAAAAAGGAAGAGTGATAGAGAAAGGGCCTCAAATGTCTCTACTTTCTGTGCTTTCAACAAAGAAAAGGGATCACTGATATCAGCTAGATCCTGAGTTCTAGCACTCCACGTTGAATCAGTTGGGAGTCAGCATGTTTAAATTGTTATACTCTTCTATTTTAAGATTTTATAGGTTTCTGTAGAAAGTGGGCATTCAGGAGAAAGGTAGGAATTGAATAAACATCAGTTTCTATTGATAAACATGAACTTCCAAACATTGCATAAAATTCCTCTTAAGGTAATTCAACAATATGTTTTAAGAACCTAGTAGAGGGCTGGGCAGGGCAGAGAAAATGGAGGTGTTCATTCTGATGTTCTTTTCTCTCTACAATTTATATTGTTCTAGAGATGGATTGGGGGTAAATATGCCTTCAACACATTTCTCTTCTAATAAAAGGGAGTCGATATATACCCAGATAATGAAAACATAGACTGATTAGAAGAGGTGATTTGATGTACTGTGAAGTATGTGGGTTCCAGAACCAATATCCCTTCGTTCAAATCTGGGATGCTAATTATTTTCTGTGTGAATTTGGTTATTTATATATCCAGCTGTTGCTTCAGTATTTTCAAATGTAAAGTGAGAAAAATGCTAACTGCTTCATAAGTTTATGTATAGTCTTTGAAAAGTGATTGGCATGTGGTAAGTACAATATTAGCTTCCCAGGTGGTACTAGTGGTAAAGAACCTGCCTGCCAATGCAGGAGACATAAGAGATGTGGGTTTGATCCCTGGGTCATAAAGATCCTCCGGAGAAGGAAATGGCAACCCACTCCAGTGTTCTTGCCTGGAGAATCCCATGGTCAGAGGAGCCTGGCAGGCTATAGTCCACAGGGTTGCAGAGTTGGACACAACTGAAGCAATTTAGCATGCACACAAGCACAATATTAGTGTTTTTTCTTCAATGATCATTGACTGTATTAATTTTGAACTCTTTATTAAATATCCAGATGTAGACAAAAATTAGGCAGTTGGGCTTTCAGAGAGAGGCATATGGTAGAGATGTCACTTGAGTTATCATGTGCATACAGATGCTTTTTAAAGTAATTGGACTAGATGAAGTCATCTAAGGAATGAATGCAGATGAATAATAACTCTAAAGCTCTTTAGCACCTATAGGTATGAAAGATTAATAAAAAGTAGCAAAAAAGTTTGAGAGCAGAACATACTCTGTAGTGGACTGATTCGTGTCCCTCCAATATGCTTATGTTGAAGCCCTAACTTCGAGTACTTCAGATTGTGACTCTGTTTGGAGATAGGACATTTTAAGAAGTGGAAGGACTAATACAGAAACTCCAACACTCTGGCCACCTGATGTGAAGAGCTGACTCATTGGAAAAGACCCTGATGTTGGGAAAGATTGAGGGGAGGAGAAGAAGGGGGCTACAGAGGATGAGATGGTTAGATAGCATCACCAACTCAATGGACATGAATTTGAGCACACTCTTGGAGATAGTGGAGGACAGTGGAGTCTGGTGTGCTGTGGTCCACAGGGTCACAAAGAGTCAAACACAACCCAGCAATGGAACAACAACAACTTTAAAATGAGGCCGATAGGATGGGCTCTAATCCAATATAAGGAAAATTATGTAAGGATACAGTGAGAAAATGGCAAATTGTAAGCCAGGGAGAAGGACCTCAGAAAAAAACAAACCTGATGATATTTTGATCTTAGGCTTCTAGGTTCCAGACTGTGAGAAAATAAATTTTTGTTGTTTAAACCACCTAGGCTGTGATATTTTACATGGCAGCTCTAGAAAACAAATCAAGTTCCATATGGTAGATAAAAAACCAGACATATTTTTTGTCTCACAGCCAGAAAAGAAAGGCGCTTTAGGAATGTAGTGAGTAAAGTGCTAGTGATAGGTCTGAATCACTTAAAAACAGAGAAAGGCATATTGGAATATGGCAATATGGTTATCAGGTAGAATTCTGAGCAACAAAATGGTTGTGTGATACAGAATGGCGGTAAGCAAATGAATGGTTCATGCTCATAATCTCATGAATGACTGACAGCGGAGGTGGGACCGCTGTCCAGCATCACAGAGAGTATCTGACTGCATATAACTAGTTCAGGAAAATACCAAATTCAGAATTCAAAGTATGGTTCCTACCAAATTTATCTTACGTTCACACCATCATAAACTAGAAAAATCATGTCAAACCACCATAAATTGGGGACCATCTATATTATCGAGGATAATGTTTAACATTTATACCTAACTTTTTAAAATGATTTACATCAATTTAGACTTCCCTCCTTATTTTCTGGCTTTGGAGCTCACAATCCGCCCCTTGGAAACCCTTATTTTTTTAGTTTCTGCACACTTAATGTTTCATATTTAAGTCAGGTGTAGCACATCTTTGAGTTTTTTTTTTTTTTTCTTTTCTCCAGTGTGTATATGAGGAGCATGATTTCTGAGCATTTATTTATCTAAACATTTTCCCCCTCAGTCATGGAACAAAACCTAATCATATATTTAATTCTTAGATCACAAAGCTTTATCCTCACACTATTCAGATATATCCCTAGCTTGTTGAGGTGGAATGTGTATGCTTTATGTCCAATTGTGGGCAACCTATATTTTTCCTGAAGCATTTCAATTTCAGCTTCATGTCAAACTCTGTTTATGTGCAGAACCTTTACATTGATTTTGCCAGAAACTTGATTAAACATTTCAATCTCTATATTCTGCTTTTGTTGTTTTTATTGCTTGTTTTTGTGACTTCAGAAAATGTTCTACTTGGATTGTGTTTTTTTTTATTGTTTGTTAATTCCTTTCCATTTTACCTGGTACCTGGGTTTTTGTTTGCTTCTTTAGTAACAGAGTATCTGTAGGATATATTTCTGTCCTCTACTTCACATGTCTATTATGTTCTCCATAATTTTTCCTCCATCCTTTTCTTCTGCACTCAGACTTGAGTATCTTTATCCTGCGTTTTACATGGCTGCTAGGTTTATGTGATTGATTCATTATGTTCTTTATTGCCTCAAATTTTTTTCTGTGTAATAAAGTGATTGTGGCTTAAGGTGCTGGTTGTACAGACCCCTTGATTCTGAACAAGGGTCAGTCATTCATGGAGGGAAGAAGAGCTTTCTATGTTTTATTAAGTACATTAAGCAGACACTATTTTATGAGGTAAAACTTGGTTAGGTTTTATTGTTTCTGTTCTAAGATGAGTCCATCTGACATATAGTTGGTGAAAATTCCTATAAGCGTAATAATCCTTTGCCCATTAATCTTATGCTTAAGCATTGTTTTGAGGTTTTTATGGATTTTTGGAGACATTTCATATGTATTTAAGTAAAGAGATTTGAGAGGCTGCCTCAAATTTGCTAGGGAGGTACCATTTTAAACCAGAAGTTCCTCAGCTATCTTTGAATCTTGTCTGCCTCATCTAATTCCACTTTCAGTTCTTCTCTTTTAAGCTCATCTTTCATTTACATCGTTTACTGAAATGTCAATTTATCTAGTGGATGCCATCTAAAATTTTCTTCTCAATAAATCTGCACTCTGAAATTTAAACACAAAATACCCATCCCTTTCACTTCAGGATTTTCACAGGCCCATGTAGTGGTTTTTCACTTTCTCACGTCCCATACTTTAAGTTCCATGAGGATAAGGATTGTGTTTTTCCACTGCTGCATCCCTATCACACAGCACCACTCCCAGCACATAGTAACTGTTGAATAATAAGAATTTGCTGAATGAGTGAGTGTGAGATATTGCAGCATTCGTGGTTTCAGCAGTAGTACGGGCTATACTTTAGGTTGTGTACACACTAAATGTTGGAGAAATTATTTTGATTTTGTAATATGTCAAAGGTGCCTGTGATAGACATCACAGAGTTCACTAATGTTCAGCTCCTGTTTCCTTTGTGACATATGCAATACTATATTTTTCAACATCCAACATACTTTTCAAAATTCAACAATTTAGGCAGGGTTATACAACTAGTTCTAGGCAATTGACTGTAGGAACTGCCATGTCTCGCTTCTGGTGCAAAGATAGAAGAGCAGGTATAAAATTTCAGCAATATGGCCAGTGACAGTACAGGCCATGGGTCCCTATATCCTTGGATGTCCAATTTATGTCCAGTATACATTGAAGAGACAGTAATGGTGAGGAATAAAACACTGGTGTATCAAGCTAGTGAATATATTTATAAGAGAAATAATTATAATAGCCACCCAGAAAAGTAGTTAATCACATTATGATTAATTCTGCAGCATGCTGTTCAAAATAATAGATTTTTGTAAATAGAGTTTATAAAGTGAACTAGAATTCAGTTTATGATTAACAGGACATTGTCTGAAAAAAATTCTTTACCCAATATTCTTACATGTTATGTGTAATGCCACCAGTAAAAAGAGAAAACTAAAGAACTTTTGGTATATGTGCCTTTTTAAACTTTGCTTGGAAGATGATGCCATTTTAACTGATTAGTAACTAATGAATACTCTTCCTGAAAAGAAATATTGATTGATTATAGTTCTCAGAAAGTGCTCTGAAATTTAACAGCTGGAAATCTAACATTATCCTGCATTACCAAATATTTTTAGAAAGTAATACTGATATAAGACAATATTTTTATAGGGTATATTTCCTTCAAAAAGTTTCAAGAGAATTGTCATTTCTCCCACCAGGGATTTTACACCATCCATTAGAAATAGTTGAAATTCAGGGAAGTTTTGATTGACTTGATATTCTGTGTTAGAACTCCAACTAGAACTCTAGGTTACCAATTTCCATTCAGATTTTTATCATTGTATTACCAAATTACCTCAAAATTGAAACTAATAGTTATATCACAATGTAATGGTTATCCTTTTTGCTAATCACTTGAGTAAAATAAATATACTGTATAATTTATATCTGATTTGGGTTTTCACACAACCTCAGTGGCTGTTAATTTGCTAGTGTTTGGTTTGACCTTATGACTTTATCCAGGCTCATAAGTATTTCCTTCTGTTTTTCAGATACCATCATAAATGTCATTCTACCACTAGTGGAGGATATTATGTTGAAAATTGATAGTAGAATTTAGACTGATACAATTGCTATTTCTTACAACATAACTGGCAAGGAAAGTCTAGGTATCTATCATATATTATATGACTTAATATTATCGAAGGAAGGCATCTTTCATTCTGTTGGATTTGAATAATTGGAAAATCTTCAAAGGGCAGAAATATTTTGACTCTTTATTCTATTTGAGTTCATTCTTGTTCTTCCTTCCATAGAAAAATCACCCTTGGTCTCAAAGTCTAATTTTAATGATGAAAGAACCACAGGGGAGTAAGGCATTATCAAGAGAGAAAAATGCATTGGATAATATTTTCAAAGATTCGGATAGGTGGCTATCTGCCCAGGAAAGATCTACAGAAGGAAGCTACAAAATATGATGATTCCTTCTAATTTAAATAAATTCTGTTTCCCATATACATGAAAGTATACTTAAGGAAAGATTTTTGAATTGTAATATTTTATGAAGATGTCCATTGTGAGAACAAAACAGTCATAGTTAGAGTTGGATTCAAATCACAAATCCACCATCTAGATTGTTTAAGTTACTTATCCTCTCTGAGCTTTAGATTCTTTGTCCAATACATGTTGATAGTGATGATACCTATGTCATAAAGCTGTGGCAGAAAAGTAGATGTTATAATAAAAGTAAAGTGCACACAGTATCTGGTATGTAATGCTAAATAAGTGGTAGCTATTATTATACAGAAGGAGGAAATTGCTCCTATTTTCTTCCAAAACTTTCAGTGGCATGGAGATTCTGTGTAGTGAGGAAGGGCAGATTTAAAGAAAGTTCCCACAGTCTTAAACAGGTGAAAGTTTTAAAGCATTTCCCAGAATAATTTCAAAATAAAACTGTATATTGGACTTCATTTACATTGGAAAATCAGTACAGTCCTTGTTCTATAGTTAACTAATATGGTAGGAATTGAAATGATTAAAAAATTGTTCATTGGGACAGGAATAATTTCATCCAAGTCACTTCAAAAACTCTATTAATCAATGAGAACCAATTAAGAGAATCTTTAAATTAGGGATCTGTTACTACAATTTCATCTCTTCCCACATGCCCTTTCAGAAAAGCCAAGCTCTTTCCTGGCTTTAAAAACTTTCAGAATGCTGTTTCTTTTAACTCAGCTCTTCATTTATATACATATATATATTTATAACACAACGATATTTGTTGTGTTTATTGTGCATCAGGTGTTATAGCTGATTGAGATATGATTGAACAAAATTGCTGGAGTAGTGAATACCTGGATTTTTTAAGGAACAAATAAGAGGTCAGTGTGGCTGGAACAGAGTGAAAATGGGGGACAAGGAGTAGGAAATGTAGTCACAGAATAAGTAATGGCATTAGGGAAGCTCTCTGACATGTAGGTTCTCATTAGTTCATTATAAGAATGCTGGTTTTCACTCTGCATCAACAGGGGAGTCATTGAAGGATTTGGGGTAAAAAAGTTGTATAATGCATACTGGGTAGTTTAAAAGTCTCAGTCTGATTTCTCTGTAAAGAATGGACTACATAGGGATATGTGTGGAGGCAGGGGAGCTAGTTACTAGGACAGGGTAGTAAATCAAGCAAATAATGATGATGTTTAAACCAGTGGGGGGACAGTGGAGGTGTTGAGAAGTAGTGCTTCTCTGCACATTTTGAAAGTAGAGGCAGTAAAATTTCCAATAAGGTAGAATGTGGGATGGAAGATTTAAAAAAAGGTTCAGGGATGACACCAACATTATTGGTCTGAGAAATCTAAAGGATGAAGTCATCATTGACTCATAATAAGACAGTAGTAGGAATAGGTTTTGGCTGAAGAAAGATAACAAATTCGGCTTTGGACATGTTGAGTTTGAGATGCTTCTTAGACATCTAAGAGGAAATGTCAGTTTGGCAGTTAGAGAAATGTTTATGAAATTCAGAAAAGATATTTAGGCTGAAGATTTATTATGTATTTGGGGGTCACAAACATTTAGATGGCAGTTAAATCATGGAAACTGATAAGATCACAAAGGAATTAAGTATAGATAGCAAGGAAAAGAAGACCAAGAAATGACCCTTCTGGTACTTCATGTTGACAACCTGACTGAAAAGGAGCAATGAGTAAGATGGGAAGAAAACCAAGAAGGTGTATAGTCCTGAAAAAGAAGTACAGAATTTGTATCAAGTCACCAGGAAATGAATGACAGAGTCAAATGATGGTGATAGGTCAAGTAACATAAGGACCCAAAAGTGAATGTTGGTGGTTATTGATGATCTTGACAAAATAGTTGTTGTATATGGAGGGGGGAAGTTTTACTGAGGTAAGCTTAAGAGTAGTTAGAGGGGAAAAAATAGAGACAATGGATATAAGCAATCATTTTTGGGATTTTTCTATAAATGGAAACAGAAAATTGGAGCAGAAGCTGGTGAAAAATGGGATAAAGAGAGGTATTTGTTGTAGTATGTGAAAAGTGGTACATTTGTATACTCTTGGGAAAAGAAAGGAGACTTGTTGATTAAAAAAAAAGGAGGAATGGCTGAAACCATATATTAAGGAATGAGAAAAAATAGTACTTGTTTCATATGAAAAAGAACTGGTTTTAGGTAGGAGAAAGGAAAATTCATCTCTAAACATAGATTAGAGGAAAAGTACATGGGTACAGCAGACCTAATGGAGGGGGCCAGAGCTCGACGCCTGACTGGGGAATTAGAATTACACCTGCTGCAATTAAGACCCAGTGCAGCAAAAAAAAAAAAAAAAAAAAAGTGGGAAAGGAATAGGATCAGTGGATCAGAGGTCCTGGTGGTATATTAGAGGGACAAAGCTGGACAGGCAGTGGGTGGTTGTCAGAGAGGATCAAGTGTTAAACTGAGACCATAGAAGGTTTGCAGTTATTGGTCATGGGCATATCTACAATAGAACTGCTCATTAGAAATATGAGTCAGATAGATAATTGTCAAACTTCTACTACCTGCATTTAAAGAAATATTTATTTACTGCAAATATCCCAGTATTATTATTTAAACATTAATATAAAAATATTGAGATTTTTTGCATTTTTATACTAAATTTTTGAAATCCAGCATGTGTGTTTTATACTTTGAATACATCTCAATTCGAACTAGCCACTTTTTCAGTGCTACACACTTGTGTCTAGTGACCAACATATGCAACAGCACAGGTCACATGTATGATCATAGAGGAGGGTATTGTGGTAGGTTGATGGGTAATATTGTTGCAGAAAAGGAAGTTAAAAGCTAAGGGCCTGGAAGAATTCTCTACATACATATTTAAATTGTCCTGATTAAGGCAGGAGTAGTGCTAGAGAGCGTATCAGGGAATCACCATCTAAAACAAGTAAGAGACTGGATGACAGCAGCAAGAAGATGCTGTAGGCAACACAATAGTGTAACATCAAATGCAAAGCTGGGCTAATAGAGCTAAACAACAGAATGATCTGTTAGGAACCAGAGATGTGGAACAAGGAGGACACCTATTTCACTTCCAACACCAGCAGTAAGATAGGTATAGAAGAGGAACCAGCCATTTCTTGAAAAGGCTGCTGCAGTTTCCTTGGAGGATGGAAAAAGTCAGAGAAACTGAGCATGTCAGACATTTTGGGCCTGACAGACCATGCCCTGCAGGAGGCCCAGTGGCTGTTTTTCAGAAGTAAAGGAGGAGTTAACAAAGATAAAATAAGAGATGTGCAAAGATTTAGTGCAGATTCAGTTCAGTTCAGTCACTCAGTCATGTCCAACTCTTTGCGACCCCATGGACTGCAGCACTCCAGACTTCCCTGTCCATCACCAACTCCTGGAGCTTGCTCAAACTCCTGTGCATTGAGTCAGTGATGCAATCCAGCCATCTCAGCCTCTGTCATCCCCTTCTCTTCCTGCCTTCAATCTTTCCAGGATCACAGTCTTTTCTAATGAGCCAGTTCTTCGCATCAGGTGGCCAAAGTATTGGAGTTTCAGCTTTAGCATCAGTCCTTCCAATGAATATTCAGGACTGATTCCTTTAGGATAGATTGGTTTGATGAACTTGCAGTCCAAGAGACTCTCAAGAGTCTTCTCCAACACCACAGTTCAAAAGCATCAATTCTCTGGTGCTCAGCCCTCTTTATGGTCCAACTTTCACTGATTAGGGGTGATATTTGCCCAGGGCCTTGCAGCAACTGACATAAACACAGATAAAGGACTCAGTGAGACTGAGTGGATTCAAGGCAGGTGAGAGTGTGGGTTCCAAGGCAGGGGTATCTGGGACTGTCTTTGGATCCCTACAAGTGAACGTGAGAAAGTCATGTTGGGCAAAGCTCATAATGTATCCCTATCAGAGAAAAAGTTTTTCCCTCAGACAGTAAATAATCTGCATGCAATGCAGGAGACCTGAATTCGATCCCTGAGTCAAGAAAATTCCCTGGTGAAGGAAACAGCAACCTACTGTAGTATTCTTGCCTGGAGAATCCCATGGATGGAGGAGCCTGATGGGCTACAGTTCATGGGGTCAAAAAGAGTCAGACATGACTTAGTGACTAACACTTTCATCAGAGGAAAAGCAGATTTATTCCAAGTCTGTGTGGCTCTCTTTTTGACACCTATTGATGGAATTAAGGTTATCAAGGGAGGTCAAATATTATTCTGGCTGTGTAAGCCCCCAACTTGGCCTTGACTTACAGTAATGAAGGGATAGAAGGCCTAGGATATTAGGGTAACATGATTTTATTCCCAGTATATATATGTGTGTGTGTAGATAGGTGAATTTAATGAATTTATTTATAAATAAAAAATGGACTGCATGCATGCTAAGTCACTTCAGTTGTGTCTGACTTCTCGTGACCCTAGGGACTGTATCCTGCCAGGTTCCTCTGTCCATGGGATTCTTCAGGGAAGAATACTGGAATGGGTTGCCATGATACATAGATAAAGAAGTGAATTAAATGTGTCCCAATACTAAGGAATAGCAGCATGTAAATTTAAATTTGTTCTGTAGTTTAACTTTATGCTGGCAGCAGACTTGCAGATTTTAAAAGGAGATATTGGCCTTGTTCATTTTCTTTATATATCTGTGTTAACTAAAACAACAGCTTATTCAGGAATGCTAGAAATCATTATTTAGGGAAAGCTGCTGCTGCTTCTTTGTGAACATGTTTTTCAACTGGTCAGGTATCACACAAATTGATTCTATGTTTTCTTCATATCTGGCCTTAATTCATAGCACTGCTCTGACATCTGAAAGGGATACAAGACATCATAATTTCTTCCACTGTTCTCTGCTTTGAAGGGATTGCTGCTTGGCAATATGCACAATGTTTGAAGACAACAGGGAGTACCAGTAATATGAGAATGTCCTGAGGACAAAAAATAATGATAATCATGGACATCCTCCTAATTTTCTGACCTCTTAATTATCTATTTGACAGAAACTGGAGCCCATGTGAACTGGAATATCAGAGTACAGAAATTTTCTTTCTTAAGGAATGTCTTAGTTTCTTACCAAATTTGGTGTATAGATTCCTCTGTGGAAGAAGAATTTGAAATTGATTAGTATTCAGTTCCTGAACTTATGCAGAAAAGTATTTTTAAATATGATTACACAAAATTTAGACATTTCTGAGTTCTCAAGCTCCCATGGACAAACTCAGAAGAGCAAAAGCAATCTGGGGGCTAATATGTGAAACTCATATGACAGAGTGCATTTTTGAACAAGTATCTTTTTCCTCTGTTTCTTTATCCTAAAATATGCTGTCCAAATTTCTGTGTTTATTATGCCTCCCTTTTAACATCACTATTATGAGTAATATTTATTTGATTATTCATTCAAGAGCTATTTATTAAACTCCTATATCAGGTATTGTACTTTGCAAACTGCTTAAAGAAGAATCTAATATTATGTAATTGCAGTTGTGATATTTATTGAGTAAGTATTCATTGACTTCTTTAGAGAAGGAAATGGCAACCCATTCCAGTATTCTTGCCTGGGACATCCCATGGACAGAGGAGCCTGGCGGGCTACAGTCCATGGGGTTGCAAAAGAGTTGGATACAACTCACTGGCTAAACAACAACAATTCACTGAGTTTAATTTCTGGGCCAGATACTAGACTTAAGAACTGGAGCACATAGTGATGAGGCCAGACACATTCCTTAAGCTCATATGGCTTAGAGATAAGTGGATGAGAGACACTGAGTATGTCACCACTACATAGTTATCTACAACTGTGTGATAAGTCTTCATATAGAGTGATAGGAAAGCATATAACCAAGGAAACCAAACAGTCTGTGGAGTGAGGAAGTGTTTCTCAGAGGACATAATGGTGACATTGAGATCCAAGAGATGAACAGGTGTTAGTTAGGTGAAAAGTGGAGAATTTCTATTTGATTTCTATTCCAAACAGATAGAACAGCTCGTTCGGGGACTTTAAGAGGAGACAGAAAAATGGATACAGTCAACAGCTGAAAGAGCTTAATTTGCCTGGCATATAGAATGTAAAGGAAATGAAGTGAGAAATGAAACTGAAGGGGTTTGCAAGAGTTAGATCATGGCAGCAAGGGGCGGGGAGCTTTATATGTCATGTTAAGGAGTTGCAACTTCATTGTAAAGGCAATGGGAAATTGTTTTAGGGCTTAAAGCAGGGAAGAGAGTTGGTAAAAATTATGTTTTGGAAAAATCACTCTAGATGTCTCATGGAGAACTTATTTTAGGATGGATAGAACACTATGGATCAGAGATCAGTTGGAGGGATTTCAATGATGCAGGTGAAACTAACAGTAGCTTGGACCTGAATGGTGGCAAAGGAGTAAAAAAAAAGTAATTCAATTTCTAAGAAAAAGTTAAATAGGGGCCTTCTTTCTTATCTAACTAGCCACTGGAGATTGACTATGTTTAAATAAAAATAGAAACAATCTAGTTGGGAAGGAATACATAAAAATACAAAAAATAAAGGGTACGATAAATCCTATTAAAATGGCAGGATGGCATTTGTCCAGAACATCATAAGATGATCACTCTTAGATAGCAGGAAAGATATGTACTTTATTGTAACAAAAGAAAGGGAAAAACTGATGGGTACTCTTAAAGTTCAATTGTGCCTCCACCCCCCAAATTCATAAGTGGTGGTCTTAAGATCTAGTAGCTTAGAATGTGACCCTATTTTCAGATTAGGTCTACATAGAGTTAATCAAGTTAAACTGAGGATATTAGGGTGGGTCCTAATCCAATATAATTGGTATCCTTATAAAAGGGGGACATTTGGTCACAGTGCCACACAAAGAGGAAAGAGGATGTTAAGAGACATAGGGAGGAGACAGATCAAAGAAGTAGGAGGCAGACTTTGGTGTCCTGGGGACACAGACTTTGGTGGCATCTATTTTGGGGAACACATTCTACCATGAGGATACTGGTGCTAGCCAATGCCACCTTGAATTATCACTAGGACTTGGCCCCACATACCAGTCGAAGCTCCACCTATTAGTAGGCCAGTTTCCATATGTCCCCCTGAGACCCCTCATATCCCTGAACCCAGACCTGGTAACCAGAGGGCCCAGAACCTGACCCCATCCACCTGTGGGCTGGCACTAGCCCTGGGACACACCCTTATGGCCCCTGCAGCCATTGGCATGGAGACTTGGCCACACCCACCAGCAGGGTGACACCAGCTCCAGGGCTCCCAGAGTCCTATGGTCAGAAGCCCTGGGATCCAGCCCCACTCACCAGTAGGCTAGCATTAGCCCCAGACACAGCCTCTACTATCTGTGCATGGGGAGTAGCTCTGGTTCACCTTGGACCCCTCATACAGCTACCCTGAATTCAACCCCACCCACCTATGGGCCAGCTGTAAATCTGGATTTAGGTCCTACTCACGAGCAGAGCCACATCAGCTCTGGAACCTGCATCCAGCCACCCTGAGACCCAGCCTTATTCATCAGCAGGCTGGCATCAGACACAGGGTGTCCTGAGCCATACAGATGACTCACCAGCAATGGGCAACCTCCACATAAGCCCACAGCTAATGTAATACTTGGCTACTCAAAGGTGAAAAGCTGAAACTAGTCTCTCTAAGATGAGGACTAAGACAAGGATGTCCACTGTTGCCATTTCTATTTAACATAGTATTGGAAGTCCTAGCCACAGAAATAAGACAAGAAAAAGAAATGAAAGGCACCCAAATCATAAGGAAAGAAGTAAAAATGTCATTATTTGCAGATGGCATGATACTATATATAGAAAAACCTAAAGTTCTCACTAAAGAACTATTAGAACTCAGCAGTGAATCCAGTAAAGTTGCAGGCTACAAAATTAATATACAGAAATCTTGAATTTCTATATACTAACAACAATCAGAAAGAGATATTAAGAAAACAATCCTGTTTATAATTTCACCAAAAAGAATGAAATGCCTGGGAAGAAATGTGAGGATGCAGAAGACATGTACTCAGAAAACTATAAGATGCTAATTAAATAAACTGAAGACAATACAAAAAATGGAAAGATAGCTTGTGCACATGGATTGGAAAAATTCATATTGTTAAAATGACTGTACTATCCAAGGCAATCTATAGATTTATTGCAGTCCCTATCAAAATACCAATCATATTTTTCACAGATCTAGAAGAAATAATTCCACAATTTGTATGGAAATATAGAAGATCCCAACAGCAAAAACAATATTGAGAAAGAATAAAGCTATGAGGAATTATGCTCCCTGATTGCAGAATATACCTACAGTAATCAAAACAGTATGGTATGGGGACAAAAACAGACCAATTGAACAGAGTAGAGATTCTGAAATTAACTCACACTTATGTAGCCAATTGATCTAAAACAAGGACAAGAATATACAATGTGCAAAAGACAGCTTCTTCATTAAATGGTGTTGGGAAGACTAGAAAACAAGCACATGAAAAGATGCTCAATATCACTAATTATTATAGAAATGCAAATAAAAACCACAATGAGCTATCACCTCACATCTGTCATAATGGCTATCATCAAAATGAATACAAATAGCAAATTTTGGTAAGGATGTGGAGAAAAGGGAACCTTTGTGCACTGTTGTTGGGAATGTAAATTGGTGTAGCCACTATTAAAAATGGTATGGGGGATACTCCAAAAATTAAAAAGAAAACTACTATGCAGTCCAGAAATTCCACTCCTGGGTATATATTCAAAGAAAATTAAAACACTGAATCAAAAACATATATGTACCCCTACATTCGTGACAGTATTATTTATGATAGCTAAGATATTAAAAAGGCCCATCTAGTTAAAGCTATGGTTTGTCCAGTAGTCATGTATGGATGTGAGAGTTGGACTACAAAGAAAGCTGAGCACTGAAGAATTGATACATTTGAACTATGGTGCTATAGAAGACTCTTGAGAGTCCCTTGAACTGTAAGGAGATCCAATCAGTCCATCCTAAGGAAATCAGTCCTGAATATTCATTGGAAGGGCTGATTCTGAAGCTGAAACTCCAATACTTTGGCCACCTGATGTGAAGAACTAACTCATTTGAAAAGATCCTGATGCTGGGAAAGATTGAAGTTGGGAGTGGAAGGGGACAACAGAGATGGTTGGATGACATCCCTGACTCAATGGACAAGAGTTTGAGTAAACTCCGGGAGTTGGTGACGGACAGAGAGGCTTGGCATGTGCAGTCCATGGGGTCATAAAGAGTCAGACATGACTGAGCAACTGAAATGAACTGAACTGAACTGAAGATATAAAAGCAACATAAGTGCTTATCAGTAGATGAATGGATAAAGAAAACGTGGAACCTATTGAATTAACTACAAAAAAGAATGAAATCCTGACATTTGCAACAACATGGTTGGACTTAGAGGGTATTGTGCTAAGTGAAATATCAGACAGAGAAAGACAAATACTGTATGATTTCACTTCTATATGGAATCTAAAAATCAAAACAAATAAACATAATCAAACAGAAATAGACTCATATATACAAAGAACACACTGGTGGTTGCCAGAGGTGAGATGAGTAAGAAGGGTGAGTGAAACAGGTGAAGGGAATCAAGTGGCACAAATTTCCACTCATGAAATAACCATGGAGATCTAATACATGGAAAGGGTTATACAGTCAATAATACTGTGATAACTTTAAATGGTGACAGATGGCAATTATATCATGTTGATGAGATAAATTTCAAATCACTGTATCTTACTCCTAAAACTAGTACTTTTGTACTCAAGCATTTTATTTATGTTAGGATAACATATCATTTTTTCTTTGCATTTTTAAAAAATTATTTAATTTTTAATTAAAGGATAATTGCTTTACAGACTTTTATAATTTTCTGTCAAACCTCAACATGAATCAGCCATATGTATACATATATCCCCTCCCTTTTTAACAGTCCTCCCATCTCCTTCCCCATCCCACCCCTCTAGGTTGATACAGAGCCCCTATTTGAGTTTCCTGAGGCATACAGCAAATACCCATTGGCTACTTATTTTACATATGGTAATGTAAGTTTTCATGTTACTCTTTTCATACATTGCACCCTCTCCTCTCCTCTCCCCATGACCATAAGTCTATTCTCTATGTCTCTTTCTCCATTGCTCTTCTGTAAATAAATTTTTCAGTACTATTTTTCTAGATTTTGTATATATATGCATTAGAATATATTTATCTTTCTCTTTCTGACTTACTTTACTCAGTATAATAGGTTCTAGGTTCATCCACTTCATTAGAACTGACTCAAATGTGTTTCCTTTTATAGATGAGTAGTATTCCATTGTGCATATATACCATAGCTTCTTTATCCATTCATCTGTCAAAGGACATCTAGGTTGCTTCCATGTTCTAGCTATTGTAAATAGTGATGCAATGAGCAATGGGATACATGTGTCTTTTTCAATTTTGGTTTCTTCAAGGTATATACCTAGGAGTGGGATTGCTGGGTCATATGGTGATTTTATTCCTAGTTTTTTAAGGAATCTCCATACCGCCTTCCATCATGGCTGTATATATGTCAATTATACTTCAAATTTAAAGTGAATGAGTACAGGCTCTACTACAAAGTTACAGTCATCAAGAGAGTATGGTACTGACACAAAGACAGAAATATAGATCAATAGAACAAAATAGAAAACCCAGAGATAAATCCACACACCTATGGACACCTTATCTTTGACAAAGGAGGCTAGAATATACAATGGGAGAAAAGACAATCTCTTTAACAAGTGGTGCTGGGAAAACTGGTCAACCACTTGTAAAAGAATGAAACTAGAACAATTTCTAACACCATACACAAAAATATACCCAAAATGGAATAAAGATCTAAATGTAAGACCAGAAAATTTAAAACTCCTAGAGGAAAACATAGGCAAAACACTCTCTGACATAAATCGCAGCAGCATCCTCTATGACACACCACCCAGAGGAATGGAAATAAAAGCAACAAATAAATGAATAGGGCCTAATTTAACTTAAAAGCTTTTGCACAACAAATAAAGTATAAGCAAGGTGAAAAGACAGACTTCAGAATGGGAGAAAATAACAACAAATGAAGCAATGGGCAAAGAATTAATCTCAAAAATATACAAGCAGCTCATGCAGCTCAATTCCAGAAAAATAAATGACCAATTCAAAAAACAGGCCAAAGAACTAAACAGATATTTCTCCAAAGAAGGCATACAGATGGCTAACAAACACATGTAAAAATGCTCAACATCACTCATCATTAGAGAAATGCAAATCAAAACCAAGATGAGGGACCATCTCATGTTGGTCAGAATGGCTCCTATCAAAAAGTCTACAAAAAAGAAATGCTGGAGAGGAACAGTGTGGAGATTCCTCAAAATTTTGAAATGGAACTTCCCTACGACCCAGGAATCCCACTGCTGGGCATACACACTAAGGAAACCAGACTTGAAAGAGACACGTGTACCCCAAAATTCATCACAGTACTGTTTATAATAGCCAGGACATGGAAGCAACCTAGATGTCCATGGGCAGATGAATGGATAAGCAAGCTGTGGTACATATGCACAATGGAATGTTACTCAGCTATTAAAAAGAATGCATTTGCATCAGTTCTAATGAGGTGGATGAAACTGGAGCCTATTATAGAGTGAAGGAAGTCAGAAAGAAAAACACCAATACAGTATATTAACACATATAAATGGAATTAAGAAAGATGGTAACAATGACCCCATGTGTGAGACAGCAAAAGAGACACAAATGTAAAAACAGACTGTTGGACTCTGTGAGAGAAGGTGAGTGGGACGATTTGAGCAAATAGCAGTGAAACATGTATATTATCATATGTGAAACAGATCTCCAGTCCAGGTTAGATGCATGAGGCAGGGTGCTCAGGTGTTGTGGGATGACCTTGAGGGATGAGATGGGGAGGGAGGTGGGAGGGGGGTTCAGGATGGGGAACAAATTTACACCCATGGCTTACTCATGACAATGTATGGTAAAACCACTACATTATTGTAAAGTAATTAACCTCCAATTGAAATAAATCAATTAAAATAAAAGAACTTTAAAAAAAAATAAAGGGAAGCACACAAAGGGGGTCTTTCACTCTCACAGATTTTAAGTCACATTCAGTGACTGACTTTGAATCATCAATGGGGTCTCCCAGGCGTTACAGTGGCAGAAAGATTGAATTAGGGAGCTGCAGTCCAGGTCAAAAATAACATATCACTGAATTAAAATTTGAACCCAACCCTTTGGATGCTTATGGTGAAACTCTGTGTTTTGGTTGCTCCTAAAAAGCTTTCTGAAGACACACAGGATTCTCATCGTCAGAGCCTCTGCCTTATATATCTCCATATGTGTTTAACTTCTCCTTGGAATTTTTAAAACATTTCAAAATGAAAGTCAACACCAAATTAAATATTGCATACTCTTTCTTTTAAACCATGATCAACTTGTAGAAGTTGGACTAACAAAAGACTTTATTGGGGAAGAATGTTTTATGACTGTAGTTATTTAGAAATCCTAGGATATGGTGATAATTATAAGACCAAATTTTACTCAGTCTTATATTAATACTTATGTAAAATTTCTCTGTACAGACTTCCATGACTTTCCAGTGGATAGTACTCCATGCTTTCACTAGAAGGGCATGGATTCAATCCCTGTTCAGGGAGCTACGCCTCCACAATAAACACAATACCCCCCACCCTCCCCCACCAAAAAAAAAATTCTCTGTAGAGGGTGATCCTGTTTGTAATGTGCACCGGGATTGGGCCACAACCACTGCACTTCTTTGGGAATATAATGCTCCCCAAAATTTTCTTAGCAAATAGGTGGCCTAATCAATATTTGGTTTGTTCCCTCCAAACATTATTTGAGTCCCTGGGAGTGCTAGTTGTGGGTTTTAGTTGTATCAGCACTTTGTGACTTCTGAGCCCCTTTAGCTGACAGCATATGTGAGTGATGCAACACATTCCATTATGAGGTAGGTGGCCAGGAGGTGATTTCTGTCTGCCTTTCTCAGGGGGAGTTTCACATTCACCACCCCCATGTGAAAACCCCTTCCCATCTGGGCCTGGCAATCTAGACCCTAATGTCTTTCCACACCCCACCACACCACTACTCCTGGCCCTTGAGATCAAGTGTTAAGCAGGGTTATCCATCTTCAGTGCAGACTCCTGACCCAACCCACACCTCTACTGTCTGGCTAACTGGGGACCTGAGGGTCTGTTCCCCAACCTCTTCCCAACCTCTTGGGACCCCATATCCCTCCCGTTTCCAGTGCCCACCTCTTCTCTTCTCTCCCTCCCTTCCATCAGAAAATTCACACACACACAAATATCATCTTTTCACCATTTGATGTTTCTTTTATTTGCAGCCATCAGCTTACTATGTTCATTTGAGAGTCTTTTCTTGGTTGGCAATTGCTAATAATGCAGACCTCTGGAGACACAATTCTAAACTGTCTGACTTTTGCTATTCACTTACTGGCTGCCCAGGTTGTACTTCTCCAGAGTCTCTTCTTTTGGGGCGGCTGAGCTTATTTTCTCCTTTGATTCTGCCTCCTTCCTTGACTCTGCCTCATCTTTTGGTACCTTTTTCGGCTTCGATTCAATTTCTTTCGTCCACAGCGAGAGAAGAAACAGTTTGCTTTTCTTGTTTTCTTCATCTTCTTCGATTGAGTGGCATACCATCGGATTTTCTTTCTGAAGGCCCCTTGTAGAGGTCTTCTGACCCTCATGGTCATCTTTCGTGCCTGGAAGACAAGACAAGGGTATTGGTTTTGAGGAAAGGCCATAAAAACTGAGGTGGAAGGGAGATTTCATGAGAAAGGGATGTGGGCTAATGAGGGCTTTTGTGCCAGGCATGGGCAGTGTAGAGGTCTTAGGCAGCAAAGTCAGTGGAGAACATGGGAAGCTTAGTTGGAGTCATCTCACCTTCATACTGCCTCTGCACCTTCTTTGACAAAGGGTCTTCTTTGTTCCATTCTTCCTTGAAGCAAACCGCGTTGTAACTCTTCTTGACTGCCGTGACTTCCTGGTTGCCTTAGTCATGATGGTGCCAAGAAGTGGCCTAACCCAGACTCTCTGCCTCTGACCTCCCTATTTATACCCTTGGAGGACAATGAGGAGCCACACCCTTCAATCTGATTGGTCCGTTAGGCACTGCGCCAGCCAATAGTAGCTTGGGGGGCTTAGACATCACAATGCACCACTGTGCCCATCAACATGGGCTAGTGGATGCTGAGGGAGGCCGTGATATAACTTTCCCACTGCTGACATGTCTGTGTGTCTGATTCAGGGGAGTTGTGATTCAGGAACATGGTGCTTCTCCTCATGACCTTCAAACTTCCTTTCCATTCCCTTTAAACTTCCCTTTGTACAGAAGTCAAACTTCCGTTCCGCTTGACTTATATGTGCCACTTCAACAATCCTGCCTCTTTCATCCCTCTATGAACATCTGCCGAACCCTTTCTGTCCCACTTCATCCCTTCAGAGTCCTCTAAGCACTTCATCTCTAGATCACCTTCTGCCTGTTGGGGGTTCCTGAGGGGCTTAAGGAACTTAAGAGCAAGCACTTAAAGTGGGCAAAGGTAATTAAGAACAGGTTGGATGTTTTATCTACTGTGATGAGCTTTAGCGAGCCCCAGACTTGGTGAATCCTGTCTGCTGCTCAAAGTTCAATACACAGTCTCCGTAAGATTACACATCAGAGAAAAGACAGTTTTAAATGTCTCCTCCACTAAATTTTTTGGGGACACTTCAACTCTGATATTGAGTAGGGAAACTCAACTTGCCCCATCTAGCAGAAATCAATTCCTGATTTTTTTTTAAAGGAAGTTGCTCAAAGTCAAGAGTCAGTTCACCAGTGCACCACTGACTCTTGACTGAATCACTTCCCCAGTCACCCCTCCTTGACCATTATCAGTAGGTAGGGCCCATTGCAGTGCTGACCAATAGCTGAGCAGGGCAAGTACCTGTAGGTAGCTCATTGGTAGTTGGTTGCTTGTGGGTGGGGCCAGTGAGGCACTGACCAATGGCTGAGCAAGTCCTGTTGCCTAGTAACAGGAGGCGGAGTAATATGGCACAGTAATGGCTACCTGCAAAGGGCTCTGCCCATGTTGCTCTGTTACATAAGGACACTTTGCGTCCAGTGTGCTGGCATCTTTTTGACTGACTCCTTTCCAACCTCAGATTTTTATTTCACATACTTATTTAACTTTTGCCTATCATTCTTTTGGTTATATTCCCAGGCATTCCTATCACCAGCACTTATCTCTATGCCCCTCAAACTGCTGCCACTTGATCACATGTTCAGCATATAGTATAAATAGTTCAAAGCCAATAAGAATGTGCAGGCCAGCCCACGTTGAAGACTACTTTCACAAACCTTAAATTCACAGTGATTCTTTTTCTATTTACAGTGCAACAGAGCAGGATGAGCACAGCCTTAACAGGTAGCCATTGATGTGCTCCATTTCAACCCACCCTGTTCCTAGGCAACAGGTGTTGCTCAACCATTGCTTGGTGCCTCAGAGGGCCCCATCCACAAGCAAACAGTTGTAAATGAGTGACTACTAGCTGTCCTGCTTAGCTGTTGGGCAGCACTGCAGTGGGCAATGCCCACAGGTTACTGTCAGTGAGGGACCATTCGTGAAGTTATTAAGTCAAGGGTGGTGTGGTAATCAGGAGACTGAGATTAGAGGCAGATTCAGGCCTTCTTCCGGAGGCCCTGGAGCTCATACAGACTTGGGCCAGTGGGAGAGCTGGAGGGCCCAGGGAATAGCCTGGGGACTCCTTGCTGTGGCACTCCAGAGCCCTCAGTAAGGCCCTCCACTAGCCTTGGCCAAAGCCTTGAGAAGTAGTGTACCTCTCCCCCATCTCTGTCTCTGCGACCTACTAGTAGTGGTTTATTTTCTGGGTCTCAGTCTGTGAGAACTGGTCTCCCCATTTGGATGCCCTGAGGACACTGAGGACCTATTGTGTAGGATGCCTGTCTCTGTCAGGGATGACAGCTGGGCAGAGTGTGGGAACCTGGCACTGAAGGTGCTGCTGACTGAGATCTGCTTCCCCTTAACCAGGACTTGGACACTGCAGGGTGAAAGCTGAGCCTTGAGACTGCCCTTCCTTGTCGGGACAGAGAATAACATTCATCTGCTTGAGATTCATAGGAACATCATTACCTTACCGTGACCTAACCTTAAGCACAAAGCGTGTGACACCAAGAAGTCTGCAACCACTTACCACAACTCTCACATTTGTTTTTAAACGCACTTACTGAATACTTTAGGAACTTTGGTTTCTTAGGGCATGAGCCACCCATCTCCTTGTATGAAGCTTTAACAAACCTTTCCCTGTTCCAAACACTAACGTTTAGGTTTGATGGGCCTCATTCTGTGTCAGGCACATGGACTTGCAATTTCAGTAAAAAGAGTATTGTCTAAGGACAGACTTTGCGTCTCTTAAACAGCAGAGACTGGTCAAGTGCTCACAATTATCCATAAGATACCTGCTGACTTGACTTGGCTAAACTTAAGCCAAGCTTCTCTCCTCTGAACTTCAGCTTTCCCCCAAGCTTGAGCAAGCCCTAAGATTCAAACATTTCGGTCTCCCTTAACAGCTTGTTCTGAGAATCAGCTCACTGCAGAGACAAACATTTCCTGTTAAACTGCTCCATCATGCAGTCTGCTCAACCATCCCTACCACTTGTCCCATTACACATACACACACACACACACTCGGTTCCTGCTGGCCCTGTTTATCCTTCCATGTTAAAGAGACATCTTTTTCTGTTCTAGTTTGAGACATGTGAGGAACTCTGGTCAAAGCATTCTCCCTATTGCAATCACTTCAGTTCAATGGCTCAGTCGTTTCTGACTCTCTGAGACCCCATTGACTGCAGCACATCAGTCTTCACTGTCCATCACCAACTCCCAGAGCTTGCTCAAACTCAAGCCCATCAAATCGGTGATGCCATCCAACCATCTCATCCTCTGTTGTCCCCTTCTCCTCTGGCTTTCAATCTTTCTCAGCCTCAGGGTCTTTTCCAATGAGTCAGTTCTTTGTCTTAGATGGCCAAAGTATTGGAGCTTCAGCATCAGTCCTTCCAATCCAGGACTGATTTCCTCTAGGATTGACTGCTTTGATGTCCTTGCACTCCAAGGGACTCTCAAGAGTCTTCACCAACACCACAGTTCAAAAGAATCAATTCTTCAGTGCTCAGCTTTCTTTATGGTCCAACTCTCACATCCATACATGACTATATGGAAAACTTAGCTTTGATTGATGGATATTTGTCAGTAAAGTAATGTCTTTACTTTTTAATACGCTGTCTAGGTTGGTCATAGCTTTGCTTCCAAGGATCAAGCGTCTTTTAATTTCATGGCTGCAGTCACCATCTGCAGTGATTTCAGAGCCCAAGAAAATAAAGTCTGTCACTGTTTCCATTGTTTCCCCATCTATTTGCCTTGACGTGATGAGACCAGATGCCATGACTTTCATTTTTTGAATGTTGAGTTAAGCTAGCTTTTTCCATTCTTCCCTTTCACCCTCATCAAGAGGCTCTTTAGTTCCTCTTTGCTGTCTGCCTTAAGGGTGGTGTCATCTGCATATCTGAGGTTATTGATATTTCTCCCGGCAATCTTCCAGCTTGTGCTTCATCCAGTCTTCCATTTCTCATGATGTACGCTGCATATAAGTTAAATAAGCAGGAGGACAATATACAGCCTTGACATACTCCTTTCCAGTTTGCAACCAGTCTGAGGTTTCATGTCCGGTTCTAACTATTGCTACTTGCCCTGCATACAGCGTTCTCAGGAGGCAGGTAAGAGGGTCTGGGATTCCCACCTCTTTAAGGATTTCCCACAATTTGTTGTGATCCACACAGGAAAATGCTTGAGTGTAGTCAGTGAAGCAGATGCTCTTCTGGAATTCCCTTGCTTTTTCTATGATCCAACAGATGCTGTCCATTTGATCTCTTGTTCCTCTGCCTTTTCTTAGTCAAGCTTGAACATCTGGAAATTCTTGGCTCATGTGTGGTTGAAGCCTAGCTTGGAGAATTCTCAGCATTTTTAGGTAGTGTGTGAGATGACCCTATCCCCATAGTCATTTCAAATCAAGTTCCTTCTTACATTAGTCTGGATTTGTTTAATTTAATTGCCCAAATGGACATAAATTCTTTGGTGTAATGTTTATTTCCCATTTCACAGGTATTAATTCACCCCCTGTGGAATTTCAGGCACTGTTATGGGTGCCTGGCACATATTGGGAGCCAATACACAGGACCCTGGTTTCATGGGGCTTACATTCTAGTCAGGGAGGATGAAAGGTTAATATTAATCACAAATAGTGAATTATACAGTATAGAGAGAACCTTATGAGTTATGAGAAATGGGGAGTTCTTCCTCCTCAGAGGATAATGACAGAAGGCCTTATGAACCCAAGACATTTGAGCAAAGACTTAATTAAAGAAAAGAGGGAGTGACTTTGTGGCTATCTTGGGCAATAAAGACTGGGGAAAGGAAATGGCCAGGGCGAGAGCCCCCAAAAGGCATTGTCTATGTCCTTTCAATAAAACAAGGAGGCTGGTGCAAGTGGGACCAGGTGAGTGAGGACGAGACTAAAAAGTGATGAGCTGCTGATGAGAGAGAACAGGGCAGGAAAAGGAGGAATGTAATAGTAAACTTATCTTTCCATTTATGTGATGAATTGGTTCACTGTACACAAACCACACTGTGCTGTGGTGGTAAAGAGGAGAGGCATTTGTCATAGTCTGATGGCAAGGAGCTGGGGGAGGGGTACTTTTCAGTAAAGACACCTGAGATGAATCCTGAGCCACAAAAATTAGATAGATCACCAAGTGGAAAGCTGTGAAAGTGTTTCCCAGACAGTGGGGGAGACCTGCAAAGGCACCGAGACCCAAGAGGGCTGGTTATACATGCCTTGCATATAATCTAAGGTATGATGGGGAAATTGTGAAGAAACATGGCCTTGGAGGAAGAGGGAAGAACTTGAAGGGACACCTGGGTATATATTAATTTAATGTCTGGGTTACTCTGTTTTGAAAGAGCATTATTAATGTTTTCTAAATGTAAATATATACTCGAGGCAAAGCAGTATGGAAATTGCAAAAAGGAGTATACAAATGAAATTAGAGAACACCAATAAGTGTGTCAATAGACATACATACTATTCATATTCTGTCTTTGTTGTTCTACCTAAATGTTTATAACATATATATTACATATGTTATATAATGCTAAATATATACTTATAATACACATATTTTTGGATGAGCATATGTATATCAGTGAATTTTTTAAAATATATACAAATTGAATCAATCTATATGCTATATTGTAGCCTTCCTTTTCTATACCATATGCTGGGAGAACGTTTCCACCTCAACAAACATGTAACTATCAGTATTTCTGAGGATTACTGTGGTGTTCAAATGCTTGCTTATCCCATACTCCATCCAAGTGCTATGAAGACAGGGACCATGTGTATCTTGCTCACACGTTGCTTCCATATCTTTTCTATTGTAAACAAGGCTGTAATAAACTGTGGGGTTCACGTATCTTTTCAAATTAGTGTTCCTTTTCTTCTGATGTATAGCTAGGCGTGGAATAGCTGGGTCACATGGTAGTTCTATTTTTAGTGTTTTTAAGAAACTTCCATGTTGTTTTCCAAGGTGAGTGCACAAATTTACATTCCCACCAATTATGTACAAGGGCTTACGTTTCTCCACAACCTTGCCACCATATGTTATTTTCAGACTTTTTAATTTGATGGTAGCCATTCTGACTGCTGTGAGGTGATATCTCCTAGTGATTTTGATTTCTATTTCTCTAAGTATTAATGATGGTCAGCATTTTTCCATGTGCCTATTAACTCATACAGTAAGTAGTCTTTCTGATCTGGTTCTTTACGTTAATTTGGAAAACTTTCAAGTTCTTACAATCATCAATAGCATGTCCCTTTTTCTTGTTGAATAGCATTCCATCAGATGGATGCACCATTTGTATATTGGCTTACCAGTTGAATAACATTTGAGTTATTGCCAGTTTGGAACTATTATTAATAGAGCCACAATAAACATTGGCATGAAGGGTTTTATGTGAACAGAAATTCATGTTTTATGTGGGAATTACTTAGGAATGGGATTACACAGCTTTCCAGTGTGCAGATATTTATGAGTGATGAAAAACTTTTCCCAAAGTGTCTTTATCATTTTGCATTCTTATCAGTCACTGAGGAGAGTTTAAGTTTCTCTCTTTTCCTGAGAGTTGTTTATGTTCTCAGTTATTTTATTTCTTTTATCCAAGGTACAATTTGCATACTTAATATGCATTAAATACTAATTGCTGATTATTATAATTAATTTTATGTGTTTATGAGTCATCTGTATAACTTATGTCATATCTTATGTCAACCAATTGCTATTCAAATATTTTCCCACATTTTAATTGGTTTATTTGTTCTCTTATTAGTGAGTTTGAGAGCTCTTATATAGTATGGTTATAATATATTTTAATGTATATTTATGTATATGTATATATATGTAAAGTATACATGTATTTGCATAACCACCTCAAGATAGAGAACTATTCTGTAACCATAAAGAAATTCCCTAATACCACAGTCTTGTAACTACATTCTTTTTCCATAATCCCTTACGACTACTGATTTCTTTTCCATGTCTCTAATTTTGTCATTTTGAGAATAATATATACATGGAATCATAAAGTATATGTCTTTTTGAGATTGGCCTCTGTTTTACTTTGGCATGCACTTGAGATTCATCCACTTTGTTACATATATTAATATTTTCTTCCATTTTATTGATGAGGAGTGTTACTGGCATGGTTAACTGTGTGACTGGTATGGTGGTATGGTTATGTAACTATGGTTAAACCACAGTTGAACCATTCACTCTTTGAAGGACATTTAGCCTGTCTACATTTTTAGGTATTACAAACAGAGTTTCAATGAAAATTCACGTAAAAGCTTTTATGTTCATTTCTCTAGAATAAATATGCAGGACTACAACTTCTGGGTCAAAATATACTTGTGTGTTTATAACATGTTGTATAATAAAGTGTCAAACTTTTTTCCAGGATTGCTGTACCATTTTATACTGTCATAAGAAATGTATGAATGATCCAGTTTCTCTGCATCCTTGCCAGTTTATTGTGTGGTCACTTTTTAAAAAGGTATAGCCACTTTGATAAATATAGAGTGGTTAGAACTCTTTATAGTTTTAATTTGCATTTCCATCATAGCTAATATGCTCAACATCTTTTCCTGTGCTTATTTGCCATTGCTGTAACTTATTTGGCCACGTTTTTGTTCAAGTCTTCAATTATCTTGATCATTTTCTAATGAGTGTCTGTTTTCACTTGATGACTCTATAGAGTTTTACATAAGTGGTTTTCCTTCCCAATTAGTTTCCATGCAATTATATTTATTGGAGTTTTGCACATGTAAAATTATTAATATTTTATGTTTATGCATTCAGATACAATGAATTTAGCCTAAATTTGAGAAATATTAGTTTTTGTATTGCTTTCTTCTAGAAATATATGATATTTTTACATTTGTTATGTACATTTGGTTTTCCACATATATGCCAATATATAAATTTATGAGTATCTCTGTGTAAGTCATAATAGTATACATAGGTTGCATTCTATATATAGGATACATCTATAGAAAATATTCTACTTGTTTTGCTCTCTGAGAAGGACCCTATCTCTGAAAAATAATTTTAATAAAGGAAATGCAGGAAAGTCAACTATTGATTTACAGAATAGACAGGGTTTCTTTGTAAGACAGCCAGTCCAAAGTCTGTCAAGTACTGGTATCATTGTACAGCTGAACCTAAGCATTTTATAAACCTAAAGCTGTTTTTTTAAATCAATGTTTAGCTATGGAGCTTCTATAAATAGGAAAGTATTATCACATATTAAATTCCTACATTAAGAGCTTTGGAGAAATATTCAATCAGAAAATCATGGAATATACTGATGATATTGGTGTAATTGCAGGTTGGAGCAGACATTTATTAATACTATATAGAACTGCAGTGTTTAAAAGCTTAGGGATGAGATTATGGAAAGGATCAATATCACTCTTAGTATTGATCTACATAGAAAAATAAATTATGCATCAGTAGTTGTATAAGTATAATTAAAAATAGACTGAAATCTGCAGAAAAAAAATATTGATGTCTACATTATATATCACAAACTAGAAATCTGTCTTCCATTTTAGTCATGCTAGCTCTTCAGAAATGAATAGCCTTTTAATGACAAATGGAATTGAGGACTAGTAAGAAGGGAAAATATTTCATCACTTCACTTGCTCCGTCATGACTGAGGACAGATTCTGAAAGTTCTATAGAGATCACAGAACAAGAACAAATAATTTCATAATTTGTATGGAAATACAAAAAACTTTGGATAGCCAAAGCAATTTTGTGAAGAAGAATGGAACTGGAGGAACCAACCTGCCTGACTTCAGGCTATACTACAAAGCTATAGTCATCAAGACAGTATGGTACTGGCACAAAGACAGAAACATAGACATGGAACAAAATAGAAAGCCCAGAGATAAATCCACCCATCTATGGGCACCTTATCTTTGACAAAGGAGGCAAGAATATACAATGGAGAAAAGACAATCTCTTTAACAAGTGATGCTGGGAAAACTGGTCAACTACTTGTCAAAAAATGAAACTAGAACACTTTCTAACCCCATACACAAGAATAAACTCAACATGGACTGAAGATCTAAACATAAGACCAGAAGCTATAAAACTCCTAGAGGAAAACATAGTCAAAACACTCTCTGACATAAATCACAGCAGGATCCTCTATGACCCACCTCCCAGAGTAATGGAAATAAAAGCAAAAATAAATAAATGGGACCTAATTAAAGTTAAAAGCTTTTGCACAATGAAGGAAACTATAAGCAAGGTGAAAAGACAGCCTTCAGAATGGAAGAAAATAATAGCAAATGAAGTAACTGACAAAGAGTTAATCTCAAAAATATACAAGAAGCTCATACAGCTCAATTCCAGAAAAATAAATGACCCAATCAAAAAATGTGCCAAAGAACTAAACAGACATTTTTCCAAAGAAGACATACAGATGGCTAATAAACACATGAAAAGATGCTCAACATCAGTCATTATCAGAGAAATGCAAATCAAAACCACAATAAGATACCATTTCACGCCAGTCAGAATGGCTGCTATCCAAAAGTCTACAAGCAATAAATGCTGGGGAGGGTGTGGAGAAAAGGGAACCCTCTTACCCTGTTGTTGGAAATGCAAATTAATACAACCACTATGCAGAACAGTGTGGAGATTCCTTAAAAAACTGGAAATAGAACTGCCATATGACCCAGCAATCCCACTGCTTGGCATACACACTGAGGAAACCAGAATTGAAAGAGACACATGTAGCCCAATGTTCATTGCAGCACTGTTTATAATAGCCAGGACATGGAAGCAACCTAGATGTCCATCAGCAGGCAAATGGATAAGAAATCCATGGTACATGTACACAATGGAATATTACTCGGCCGTTAAAAATAATACATTTGAATCAGTTCTCATGAGGTGGATGAAACTGGAGCCTATTATACAGAGTGAAGTAAGCCAGAAAGAAAAACACCAATACAGTATACCAATGCATATATATGGAATCTAGAAAGATGTTAATGATAACCCTTTATGCGAGACAGCAAAAGAGACACAGATGTATAAAACAGTCTTTTGGACTCTGTGGGGTAGAGCGAGGGTAGAATGATTTGAGAGAATGGCATTGAAACATGTATATTATCATATGTGAAATGGATCCCCAGTCCAGGTTCGATGAATGAGACAGGGTGCTTGGGGCTGGTGCACTGGGATGACCCAGAGGGATGGGATGGGGAGGAAGGTGGGAGGGGGGTTCAGGATGGGGAACACATGTACACCTGTGGAGGATCCATGTCAATGTATGGCAAAACCACTACAATATTGTAAAGCAATTAGCCTCCAATTAAAATAAATAAATTTATATTACAAAATAAATAAAATGAAACATAAAAAAAGAAAAAATATGAAGTGAATGAGTAAATAAATTAAGGAAGGTAAAAGGGAACAGAAGTGGAAAAGAGAGCAAGAGCACATTTTTGCTTTGCAATATAATTTGTAAGAATTTTTTTAAAAATATATGTTTAACTATTTTGGTAGTTAAGTCACAGTAATTAATGCATTCATGGTTTTTTTTCCTTTTAATTTTGGAAAATTATATCAGGTCATCCTGTAATTATTTTAAATTAACTCTGAATAAGGGTCATTCTGGTACATTCTCAAAATGACATTTTATTTTTTTTAAATAAAGCACTGAGAAACACTCTTAAGAGAAGAAACCTATATCTGGCCTCACATACATGGATTCTCCTTTTCTCAGCAGTAATTTCTTCTGTGAACAAAATAAGCCTTATCTAATATTTGGGAATATACAATATGTTATAAATACTTTCACCTACCATGTGATTTATAATCTAGCTTTACTACTAGCATCTTTTACCCTATAGAAGTTTTAAATTTGCATACAGTCCAGTCCCATAGAGGTTTTGAAGGTCATGTCCTGTTTAAGAACAACATCTTCAATTAGTTAACTCCCAAAGGCTACATTTTAAACAACATTATGAAAATATTATATTTTCTAGTAGTTTTGATTTTTTAAGCATATGAGAGATTTAATCCACTTGGAATTATTTTATCTCCTTGATGTGACATAAGAATTTATTTTCTTTTCCACTAAATCAGTGATACTCAACTGGGGCAGATTTTGCCCCCAAGGGACAGGTGGCAGTGTCTAAAGACATTTTTGGTTGTGACAACTGGAAGAGGGCATGATAATAGAATCTAGTGGGTGGGGGCCAAGAATGTTGCTAGACATCCTACAATACACAGCATAGCCTCACACAGCAAAGAATTATCCAATGTAAAATGTCAACAGTGATGAAGGTGAAAAACCCTGTCCTAAAGAGATGCCACTGAAGAAAAAGATTGGATTTTGGACAAAGCACCTCAATCCTTTGCTGAAGTGGTGACAGATTTCCAGTTACATTAATTGGCTAAAATGAGAATTCAGCATTTTGACTGTTGGCCTTTTATGATCTACTGTGAATAGCTCCTACTTGTTTTTTTTAGGAAATACATATTTTTCTATGAAATGTTGAAAACATGCATACACACACATATACATGGGATCATGTGGGGCTACGTAGGATGATAGATTTGAGTTCAGATGTATCCCTCTGAAACCATATCATGAGTCTCCTATATCACATCACTACTGTGGGATCTATACTATCTTCCCCCACCCACATGGATAATAAGTTGAACAATACATGTTCAAGTAATCTTTGCTTGTTTGTTCTTTTTTATTGTTATTCTAATTAACTGGTTTTCCAATTTCATACTCTATGTCCAAAAGAAACACACTAGAAATAATATAGATGCTCAAATCAAGATAAAATAAAAGCAATGTTCCAGAATAAATCTTTTCCTTACCTTTACTGATCAAACAAGGGAGATATAATAGACTCTAAAGCGTTTATCTTCTTCTGAGATGATCCTGTCTATAATTTTAGTCTTGGATCAATGTTGTTTCCTGTTGTTGCTACTGACCTTTCTTAAGTACACAGTCTAATAAAATTGGAAAAGTTAGGAAGAATCTGCTGTTAATATCATAGCACTCCCATGGCTATGACCAATAAGGTATTTTAGTTTTTAACAGAGGAAAAACATAAGATTAAAAATGAAGTATAAATTTAGGGCTTTTTATGTATTCTACAAAACCCCAACAATCCTTTAAAAACTCTCATTAAATTGTTTGCTGTTAGCCATATGTCAGGAGTGACCTTAAAATATGATGTAAACTATGGCCTGACATAGCTGGGAAAAATACACTGTAGCCATTGTTTTTCAATGTCAAACTGTAGCGCTCTTTCTGAATCTGGCTTTCTAATTTAAATGGTAAAAACATAATTTGTTTGAAGGATTGGTGAAGACATAAGGCCCCTGATACCAGTGTTGGGGCAAATTTGGAGAAACTATTGCATTTCCAAAGTGGTACTGCTAATTCTGCAATGTTATTATACCAGGAGCCTGGTGTACCTGTGGACTTTGCCATTACCTTTGTCAAACTGGCATTGGCAATGAGGGCTTGCATACAGTATTCTTTGACTTTAGGAGATGGGGAGGGTACATCTGGGACTCTCTAGGCTGCCTGACTTGAGTATTCTGATTGGTAACTAGTCCACATAAGGTAAGGCTGGATATAAACTTGTTTTTGCAGTATACCCAATACAGTGGTATGCTGGTAAATGTTGAATGATGTTCTTTAATTAAAAAAAAAAACCTGATCTGTGGTATTTGTTAATTTCCATTGTGTAAATACAACAGACATGGCTGATGTCCAATTAACAGCTTGACTTAACAGAGTTGGGAAGAGATGTACACAACCAGTATGTACTCATTCCAACATGTTATCTTTGTCTTCAGTCAAAACATTTATAAAGTTAGCACTCACACATAGTATAGAGATCATATTTCTTAAGTCTGTGAATGTATAGAACCTTCTTCCTAGTCATTCAAAAATATGTTTGTTCTTAAGTTTGGGGGAGGCGGTTAGAATTGTGGCAAAAATAGAAACAAAATGTTTGGATATAAAGATTCTAATTATGAAAATAGGAAGCCAATCAGCTTGAAAAGCAGTGTTTGTTTAAGAAAAAAATCTATTCCCTTCTAGTCCTGTAGAATTGTAGGGAAAAAGGAGAAGATAGAATTTGAACAAAGAGATGATTCATCAGGTCTTTGCCTCACATGTTCAATCCCACATCTGGGGATAGAGAGGTTGTGATTCTGAAATACATAGATCATTTTAAAGGAATACCAAATTCAGATAAGCTTAGCCCCATGATTTTCTCTGACAATACATTGATACTGGTATCACCCCAGTCTGGAGGGAGGCTGTGACAGAGAAAAGGGTGTAGTACAATATGGTCAGGAATTGCAGTCCCCACATGGTGCAGAGAGTATGTAAAACTTTGCAATTTCCTTATAGGGTATCAAAAAAGTAAGGAACGGTACTTCCAAGAGAATTTGCAATAAAAGGCTACAGAGGTAGGGGTGATGTGGCCGTGAAACTAAGTGCTTACAGGGCAGATCGACTGTGTCAGAGTGCCATCTCTAACTCAAGGGTCTGAGCCACCTGTGCAAACAGAGGGGCAGACCAATTACTAAGTTAGAAATGGTCACCGAGAACCAAAATGCCAGGATATGAGGGCATGAGCCAAACATTTTAGAATTTGGGAATAGCATGATACTACATGTTCAGGGAAATGAGAAATATACTTAAGGGTAAAAAGAAGCTCCTGAACAATGGAAGACATTTTCCATGAGAATATGGGGCTTATCTCTTCTCTGCAGTCCCCAAGTCATGTAAGTTTGGTTTTCCCATACATCTAAAATTCATCTTGGAGAAGAGCAGGGAGGGGGTGGAGGAATAAAATCAAAAGAGGTCTAAGCCATCTGAGTAGATAATTGTAACTTAAAGAGATATTTCCATGTTATGTAGTAGGGAGAGCTGTGTGTGTGTAAGAAGGGGTTACTCCTTAGAAAGTCACAAGTTAGAGAAGCTACATTTTTGTCTACTTGGGCAATTTTTTGATTTCCTGTACCTATAATTACCTTTGTCATGATTAGGGAAATGGGAAATGGCCATCCTGAATAGCTTTGGGCCAGAAGGAACATGTGAAGATGCTACTTTCTTCAGGCCTACTTCTGCAATGAAAAGGCAATACAGTAAAATTGGACTTGAATCATGGGTAGTCATGGATGAGGAGTCAAAGGCTTGCAGAACCAATGCCTTAGGAAATATAGGAGAATATCTCTAAAATCTGTTTGCACTTTGCAAGGTGCTGTGCAAACCTCGTAATAAATGCTCTAAGGGCATAACCTTTGTTGCCAACAAAGGTCTGTCTAATCGAAGCTATGGTTTTTCCAGTAGTCACGTATGGATGTGGGAGTTGGACTATAAAGAAAGCTGAGTGCCAAATTGATGCTTTTGAACTGTGGTGTTGGAGAAGACTCTTGAGAGTCCCTTGGACAACAAGGAGATCTAACCAGTCCATCCTAAAGGAAACCAGTCCTGAATATTCATTGGAAGGACTGACGCAGAAGCTGAAACTCCAATATTTTGGTCACCTGATGTGAAGAACTGACTCATTTGAAAAGACCATGATGCTGGGAAAGATTGAGGTGGGCAGAGAAGGGGCTGACAGAGGATGAGATTGTTGGATGGCATCACTGACTCAGTGGACGTAAGTTTGAGTAAGCTCCAGGAGTTGGTGATGGACAAGGAAGCCTGGCATGCTGCAGTGCATGGGGTCACAAAGATTCAGACACAACTGAGCCACTAAACTGGAGGGCATAACCAAACCTATCATGTTCACATCACCAAGTCATTTGCTATAAGAATGCAGGGTTCTGGTATAAAATTGCTGCCCCTAAATCAGCCTATTGAGTTATCTAGTCTTTTTAACTTTTTTTCTTATCACTCTCCCCTGTTTTATTCCACTTTCTGCCCCATCCAGTGGGTCAGTTCCCCTCACCCACTAAGCCCAGTGAGTGGAAACCACTACTTACGTTATGTGATACATATCATGTTGAGATCTACGAATACAAAGGCACTGTTATCACAACATTAGACAGAGAAAAGAGAGCTCTTGCTGAGAAAGAGTAATGTATTTGGCTAGAGTCCCAAAGCAGCTGAGATCAAAGGGACAGGGTGGGGTACAAAAAAGAGAAAGATAGCTATACAGAGAGAAATTATAGGTATACTAAGAGAAAACAATGCCCAAGAGCAGTCTTAGTGGCTAGTCCCCAAAAGTGGCAAAATAAATGCCTGTCTACCTTCTTTGATGCTGTATGCATGTACTCACATCAATGTTACCCCATATGCTTTTTCCTGGATTTGAAAACTTTTTCCTGGGCCTTTGCCAGGCATATTAAATGACCTCTCCTTCTGTCATCTGCTGCCCCTATCCCACTTTAACCCATAGGTTCAAATAGCCTCATTTACACGTTTTTCTTTAGCTTGTACAAAAATACCCTACTTCACCCCCAAATCTTGTCATCTCTCCAAAGGTCAGCTTATTAGTTCCCCATGGTTTTAGCTTTGCAGGATATACCATTGAGAATAAGGTGCAAACGCTACTTCCTGGCTGTTTTTTCTGCCAAGGCCAAACATTCCCATGGTCATTAAGAATATGATCTAATTTTCCTCAGTAATTCTGAGAAAGTCCAGAGTCAGATTATATACCAACATAACATTAAGAAAGAGTAATAAATATTGACTATCGATGTACTAAGAAGAAAACAATGGGCTAGTTACCCTGCGGAAACGAAGAGAACAAATGTGAAGCCTCCATTTTCACAGAACTGTCTGTTTAGTTGAACAAATAGGTATGTAAACAGATAATTTCTATAAATTCCACAATTACAATGATGGAGAAACTACAGAGCACTGGGGAGCAGGGGCACTAAAAATGTAGTGGGATTTGTTTGACCTAATGTGGTTCAGAAGTTCAGAGAAAACTTCTTGAGCAAAGAGATGCTTCAGCTGAGTTTTAAACGGTGAGTATGTGGGTTTCCAGGCTTCCCAGATGGCACACGGGTAAAGAATCCACCTGCCAGTGCAGGAGATGAAAGAGACATGGGTTCAGTCCCTGGGTCAGAAGATCCCCTGGAGAAGGAAATGGCAACTCACTCCAGCATTCTTGTCTGGAAAATCCCATGGACAGAGGAGCCTGATGGGCTATGGTCCATGGGGTCACAGAGTCATTCAGGACTGAACACACATGTACAAAGTCCACATGTTTTAGGCCAGGGTGTTTTGGAACACCAGCTCATTGAGTGCACAGTACACAGCCAGTCACCCCCACCCCTCCACCACCACCACCACCACACCTGCCCACACATACTTTCTTTTCTTTACAGGCATGGAACATTTGTTACATTAAATTTAATTCTTGCCTTGAAATGACTATTTGGACTCCTTTCTTGTAGTCAGTAGTAAGTCCCTCTGTTGTTTCTACCTGGGTAGATGAAAGCCTTTATTTTTTAAAAAAGAGGGGGAAAAAGAGAGCAAAAGAATTCATCCCTACCAATATTCCCAAACTTTTTTTAACATGGCATGCATAGATATTATTTGTACAATTTACCTAGAAAGGTAAGGCCTGGCCTTTCAGATGGGGAGGATCATTGCCAAGAGCATCAGTATATAAGCTATGCCCTTTTTAGACCATCTGATATTCTATGTCATTCTGGTTGAGAAGCTCTGCTTCAAGTACATACTAACGTATTGATTGATTAATTCATTTATTTATCTGTTCATTTATTCAACAAATATTTAATGCTTACCATGTGTCAGATACTGTTATCAGCATGAAGGACACAACACTGAACAAGTTAGAGAAGGAATCAGCTCTCATTGATCTAAGATTCTAGCAACAGAGTGTGGAAAGGGGATTGGACAATTTAAGCACAACAATTTTACATATTTATAAAAGAGCATGGAATAGAGAATGATTGGAATTTGAACAGAGACTGAAAATTATTTTAGAAATGGATGGGTACTCTCCCATTAAGAATATTTGAGCTGACATCTGAAAGGTATGAAGAAGCTGGTGCTACAAACACCTGGAGGAGAAATGTGTTTCGAGGAAGAAGAAACAGCAAACAGTATGACTTAGCAACAAGACAAAGATGTATGTTCTCAAAACTTCTATTCAATATTGTACTGGTAGTTCTATTCAGGGCATTCAGGCAAGAAAAAGTGATAAAAAGCCTCCAGATTGGAAAGTCTGAGCTGTTTTAACCTGCAAAACTTCTAACACCAAATTTATGATATTTTCTTCCATACCAACCAATTGTCTAACTCTCCAGACCCAAATTGGGTATTCTATAGTTCAATTTAATTCTAATACAGATTAGCCAGAGTTAGCACAGATATGTTAAGAGTTCAGTCCCACAAGACTGCTCCTTCATCAGACTCCCTTCTCAAGTCCTAGGTTACTTCCTGTGATTCTGACTGACCAGATATAAATCAGGGGTTCCCATGATCCCCTCCCTGGATTTACTAATTTATTAGAACAACTTACAGAACTTACCTGGTGACTCAGACAGTATAGAATCCACCTGCAATGTGGGAGACCTGGGTTTGATCCCTGGGTTGGGAAAATCCCCTGGAGGAGGGCATGGCAACCCACTCCAGTATTCTTGCCTGGAGATCCCCATGGATAGAGGAGTCTGGTGGGCTAGAGTCCATGGGGTTGCAGAGAGTCAGGTGCGACTGAGCGACTAAGCACATAGCACAGAACTTAAGGGCTTCCTAGGTGGCGCTAATGGTAACGAACCCGCCTTCCAATGAAGGAGATGTAAGAGATGCAGATTAGATCCCTGGGTCAGGAAGATCCCCTGGAGGAGGGAATGACAACCCACTCCAGTATTATTGCCTGGAGAATTTCGTGGACAGTGGAGCTTGGTGGGCTGCAGTCCATGGGGGTCAAAAAGAATCAGACATGACTGAGCATGCATGCGTTGCACAGAACTTAGGAAAATGCTTTACTTACCATTACTGTTCGTTATGAAAGATACAACTCAAATAGTCAAATGGAAAAGATGCATCAGGCAAATTGTGGGAAAAGGGGCACACTATGGGTGTGCCACTCTCTCAGCATCTTGTAGTGTTTAACAACTCAGAAGCTCCAGAACCCCATCATTTAGGGGTTGTTAGAAGTTTCATTATATTTATAATTAAATCATTGGCCTTTGGTTATTGACTCACTCCCTGGCCCTTCTATACTCCTTGGAGATCAGGGAGTGGGACTGAAAGTTCCAACCCTCTAATCACGACTTGATTTTTCTGGTAACCAGCCCCCATCTGAAGTTATTTATGATCCCTCAGTAACTAATCATCTCATTAGCATATAAAAGACTCCTTGTCACTCCAGAGATTCTAAAAGTCTTAAGAGCACTATGCCAGGAACTGGGACAAAGTCTAAATATATTTTTTATTATATCACAAAAAGGATGAAGTAAAATAATTAGAGTATGTATGACATGATTTTGCATGTAGAAAATACTTAGAATCCACAAAAAGCTATTAGAACTAATAAACAAGTTCATTAATACTGCAGGATACAAATCAATATACAGAGAGCAATGGTATTTTTATACACGAGCAGTGAACAAAATTCAAAAGTAAACTTAATGTTAGTCCAATTTTCAAAAGTATCAAAATTAATAAAATGCTTAGGAATAAGTTAAACAAAAGAAGCCTCAAACTTGTACTCTAAAAAATCACAGAATATTGTTGAAAGAAATTAAAGAACACCTGAACAAATAGTCATCTCATGTTCATGGATCAGAAGGCAGTACTGTTAATATGGAAATCATCCACATATTGATCTACAGAACCAGTGCAATCCCAATCAATCATCCAGCTGCCTTTTTTGCAGATACTGACAAGCCAAGAATAGCCAAAGTCATTCTGAAAAAGAACAAAGTTGAATTACTCACCCTTTCCTATTTGAAAATTTAGTACAAAGCTACAGTTTCCAAGACAGTATGGTACTAGCATGAGATTAAAAAAATATCAGTTAATGAAATAGAATTTAAAGTCAAGAAATAAACTGCCTCATTTAGATAATTATGTCAAATTGAATTTAGATAAGGTCATTCAAAGGACAGTGGTAAAGAATCCTCCTCCCAGTACAGGAGACATAAGAGAAGTAGGTTTGATCCCTGGTTGGGGAGATCCCCTGGAGTAGGAAATGGCAACATGCTGCACTTTTCCTGCCTGGTGGACTATAGTCCATGGAGTTGGAAAGAGTTAGATGCAGCTGAGCACATACACACACACAGCACACAGGCATAACTTGAGAGTCACATGCAAATAAATGGTGAGACTCCCCCAGAGTGTACTGGGCACACTCTGTATCAGCATGGCAGTATTACCTAGAACAGAATAATGTGGCCAAATATGCATCTCCTCACAAACCCAGTGCTTTATCTTATGTGGAAACTAGAAAAGAAAATGCTAAAAAGCACTGCAGACTCAAGATTGCATAAATTAATATGAACTCTGCAATAAACCGCTTTTATATGGAGCAAATTTCCCATTTCGAGAAGGAAAGGGCAACCCACTCCAGTGTTCTTGTTTGGGAAATCCCATGGACAGAGGAGCCTGCTGGGCTACAGTCCATGTGGTTGCAAAGAGTTGGACATGACTTAGTGACTAAACAAATAACAACAAAGAGTCAGAGTATAGGGGCTTCTCAGGTGGCTCAGATGGTAAAGAATCTGCCTGCAATGCAGGAGACGCAGGATATGTGGATTCAACCCCTGGGTTGGGAAGATTCCCTGGAGGAGGGCATGACAACCCAGTCCAGTATTCTTGCCTGGAGAATTCCATGGACAGAGGAGCCTACTACAATCTGTGGGGTCCCGAAAGAGTCAGACATTACTTCGTGACTACAGACAACAAGTTTACCATTGCTGGTGCTCTAGAAGTTGTTAGATGGCTTTTGATGGAGACTGAAAATAAAGAGATTTCTAAACTGGGTTATACAGATAGAAAATTAAGGGAAGTGCAGTAGAAATAAGCTGCACTTATTTCTAGAAAGCTAGAAATGTGTCTTGATTCAAAGGCAAATAATTTAAAAGTGTTTTTGATGTGATTGTTTTTTTACTTTTATCAGTATATGGGCCATCTTTTAATATCACTTCACACTTATTTAACATGTTGACTCCTGGGCTTCACCCTATATTTACTCTGTCAGAATTTCTGTAAGGAAGGCCAAAGATTTTTGTAACCTGTTCCTCAGGTGATGATTAGGAGGACTAAAATTTGAAAAATACTGCTCTGTAATAAAGTGGACAGGGGTTTTCAGTCTTATGAGTCAGTTTTCCAAGTGTCGAAGTCTATTGTAAAGTGCAATTGTGAGAACCACAGGGGTTTTGTGATCAAGGTGTTAAAGCAGTGTCTTTGTCTAGCACCTTCAGTAAATCATCTCCTGTAGTTTTTGATCTGCACTATACTTGTCCTTGACCATGCATTTCAGTTATGCATGCCCTTGTATCCTCCCACATCAAGTAGCATTATGTATTGCATGTCATCCATTCAGGATTCTGTTTAGAATTTTTATTGATCTTGGAATATTCTCAAGTTCATTTATAAGATTCTGGGTTCATACAACGGAAGAAATAATAACTACACTTTTGTCTAATGAGCAGGTTTTACCATCATTATATGACTTGTTTCTTTGAGAATCTTCAGTGGTACTTGTAGGTCTTTCAATTATATGAATCCTCAACTCCAGCCACAGAGGAGAGCATCCCCCAAGTTGGACCAATCATAGGACTTCTATCCCTGGTTATTGCTAAGCTACAAGTGTATATCCTAACTGGGACAATTAGTGTAAACAACATTTTTTCTTTCAGAAAAAAATAAATATGTGGTCTTTCTCAGCTGAAGATACTAAACTTTGAAAGTGTGAGTCTAAGGTTATCCATGATGTTCTTGATATTCAAGCTGGAACAGAGTGAGGAGTGCTTTTGTCCCTCACCTCAAGTGTATGGAAAAGAGTTTAAGAGGATCACATGGATGTCTTAATTTTTGCCCCTTGTAGTTTGGACTAATTCTCATTTATGCAAGAGCAATCTAAAAGGCATGAAACAAGTTGGTTACTCATTGGTAAACCAAACTAAAGGCATTTTATATGGCTGCTGATACTTCTTGAGTTTGTTGTGAAAATCCATGAGAGTTTCCTGTAGACCTAAAGGGTTATGTCCATAGTATCTTTGGTTTTGAGCAAGACAGGACACCTAGAGTAGTGACAGACCTTAGCAGAGGGAAATCGTAGATCTTACAAAATACTAGGGAATGAAGACAGCGTTAGAGAGGAACCAGAAGAAAGATTAATTGGCACTTATTTTGGCTGCCATCCATCAGCTCTTCTGCATCCTCTCTCTTCTCTGTTATATCTACTCTTTGCTCTGAAAGGCTAACCTTGATGCTCCCTTGCCCTTTGGCTTGCAGTTGGGTTTCCCCATGGGGAGCCACATCAGAACATCTGAGGGAAGGAGATCAGATCAGATATTTGTTTCCTGGCTCTATTTCTCTGAGGTCCCTCAACATGCCATAACCCTTTACCAGAGGTCTCTGGTTTTCTCCTTCGGGATTCTGGTGACCACTCCCTCCCCTGATCCACTCAGGCCTAGAGGTGTTAACTCCCACTGTCAATAACCCCAGCCAGTTTCACTTTCCCTTGTCATCTGCCTATGCTCCACCTCCAGTTTTGTAAATAGTCCCTTTTAATGTAAACCTTCTTCAAGTGATCTGGATCTGAGGATGCCATCTGTATGTATCCTGTGGGACTCTGATGGGTACAGCCTTCATCAAGGACACTGCAAATGAGGCATGCCACTTTTCTGGACATGCTTCAGAATCATGAATCACCCTACCAGAAAGGCAGACTTAGATTCCCAGGTCAGTCTTGGTCATACAGAGATATTCCTACTCCATAGCCTATCCTCCTTCCCTTAGTTGTAATATAAACCTGAATTACCAGGTTGAGGGAAGAGGAATTGAGAGACAAGGTGTGAAAAGAATGCATTCCTTTCACTTACGTCAGGGGGGAGGAGAGGGACTCTCACTTTCTAACAAATATGCAGTTTTAATTATTACTTGGGGCTGAATATTTTAATTTGTTCTCAGAGGACCTGTATTACATAAAAATAACTTTAAAGATCTATGAGTCCTACAGCATCTTTATTTCTTTTCTAGAGCTACAGAAAGAAATAGCCAAACTAAATAAATATGAGTTCAATGAAACCAAAAATAACAGTAATAAATGTGCCTTATGTTTACACTGTGTTTGTTCAACATGACAGCTACATAGGTTACATCAAGCTGTATCTGCTTCTCAAATGAAATAACTTCAAATCCTCTTTGGGCAGTGATATCATGCTTTTCCTTTATGAAGAATTAATACTGCTGTACCACTTCACTGCTTACTAGATGAAGACACTTGTTAGACTGTCAAACAGTTATTACTTCTAAGCCTGGGCTACTACATTATGAGGAGCATAAACAGGGCTTTAAACCATGGTAATTCATGTCCATTGTAGGAGCTGACTGAGCTACAAAGACAATTGCTCTAATTGTGTGCCTTCGTCCTAAGCAGTTAGGTTGAGTATAACCTTACCTGTGCTTCCCCAAAATTGCAGCACTGGGGTGTAGGATATAGAACATCCTAGAGAAGAGCCAACATTAAGACCAAGAAGATGATACCTCATACTACATGGCAGGGGTATGGTAAGAATTATATAAGAGAAAATACTGTGAAACTGGTGGTTTGGAGAGTTCAATTTAGGGAAGTATAAGGTGTTAAGTCTGGTTAGATCATCGAGAAAGTGGTTTTATGGATAGTGAGAAGCAATGCTCCTTTTGTGAAATGTTTACCTAATATGGCAAATAGGGACACAGCTGCTAAAAGGAGCTATTGATAGATGAACAGTAAGAGATTGAAGATTAATTCATGATATTCTTCATCCACAAGATATGGCTTGATAAACTCTTTCTCATGCCGTATGAGTTAGGATAACCATTGATTTGTTTGTTTTATCATTTATATTTTTTAGTCTGACATATTCCTCGGAGTCCTTAAGGCAGCTGGCTTCACAATTTTCCATATGACAGAGTCTTTGCAAGCTGCAGATCTTTTGGGACTAAGAAGAAGCAGACGCTTCATTATAACACAGGTATGCACTGCTAAAATCCTTGCGTAGTGATTATAACTAATATAACTGGTTGGTCAGTGGTCACTGAAGTAAAGTAAAATAAGGTTGTGCACATGTGTGGGTGCTTTAGATAGTTTTAATGTTATTTTTCTTCCCTGACATTTGAACATATTTACTGCCTGAGTCTTCTATAGTTTTTTTAATTATTTGCTTTTGGCTGTATTTCAAACTCTGGCAACTATTGATTGAACTTCTGTTTCTGTCACTTCTGCTCATTCCTAGTTGATTTCATGTAGAATGTGAATTTTAGTTAATTGATATTTTAATTGTCCATTTTGTAAGCATGGAACTCCTGCATATGGCATGACCTTCAGACAACTGGATCTGTTTTCAAGGTAATCACTCAGGCACACTGGTAATCGATCAGTCGATAAATGCACTCAGGCAAAACTGACCTGGCTACTGTGACTATATTGGGACTACTGGCAATGGGGAAGGAAGACTCTCACCATCTTTCTTTCTCGCGTGCCAGTACATCAGAAGGAGCCCATTGGTAAACACTGCGACTGACTGCCCGTGAGCCCTCCTGGGCTATGCTCTGTGGAGCGGAATAGGTGGCTTCGGACACCCAAGTCCAACTAGTGGGAGTGACTGCTTTTTTGTTTCAGTTTCAGTTCAGCCACTCAGTTGTGTCTGACTCCTTGTGACCCCATGGACTGCAGCACTCCAGGCCTCCCCATCCATCACTAACTCCCAGAGTTTACTCAAACTCATGTCCATTGAGTCGGTGATGCCATCCAACCATCTCATCCTCTGTCATCCCCTTCTCCTCCTGCCTTCAATCTTTCCCAGCATCAGGGTCTTTTCCAATGAGTCAGCTCTTTGCATCAGGTGGCCAAAGTATTGGAGTTTCAGTTTCAGCATCAGTCCTTCCGATGAATATTCAGGACTGATTTCCTTTAGGATGGACTGGTTGGATCTCCTTGCAGTCCAAGGGACTCTCAAGAGTTCTCCAACACCACAGTTCAAAAGCATCAATTCTTTGGCACTCAGCTTTCTTTATAGTCCAACTCTCACATCCATCCATGACTACTGGAAAAACCATAGCTTTGACTAGATGGACAGTTTTTGGCAAAGTAATGTCTCTGCTTTTTAATATGCTGTCTAGTCTGGTTTTTGTTTAGAAAGACCTAATGATTCCACCCCTAACGGCACTCAACATAACATGGGGTGATATATCTGTACTATGTCTGCTGATTCTTGGTTAGGCCATGAGAATGTTTCTTTTAAAGCCTTCCTTTCTCCTTGTTTGGTGAAAACCAGGTGTGGCCTTCCCTCCCTTATAACTGGACAGGGCACTGCTGCTGTTGACCACCTCTCCATTGACCCAGTAATTGCATGGTTCAAAAATTGGCCCACACATCCTGGCAAATAAATGACTTCTCTGAGCACACTAGGTCTCTTACCCTCAATATATTTGGCTACTATTGTCTGTATCATATTTGTTGAATCTGGTTGCAGCACCCCCTACATACCTGACCTCAAGGATATTGTGAAAGAGGGGCAGACCAAGATTGTAAGGGTCATGCAGGGTGTATAGTGGTGGGATGTGTGGTCAAGCCACTCAACATAGTTGTCCTCGAATTCTCAGTACATTCCCTGCCCAACCAGTGCCTGCTTCACCTATATCTTATGCACATGACTGCCCTTCCTACAGGGCTTCTCCCAAGCCCCAGCTGACAATTGTTCTTATGAAAGGGGTGCTGAGGAGTGTGCCTGTACTAGTCAAAATAAAAAGCATTCATGCAAATCATATGTTCTTTTTTAGATATGTACTTTTAATTTTAAACATTAGTATTTTAATTAACAGTACTTTGACTTACTCATTCCAGTGGTATTTATTGTATAGTTGAATTATTAGCTATTATACCCACTGATACATAAGAAAAGGGAATGTACAAAAGGAATGTACAAAGCTGCCATTTATCTTTTTTAAATATCAAGTATATACACATACAAAAAATATATATGTATATATCAAATATGTGCAAATATACATATGCATCTTTTTCATCAAGTATATTTTAATCAGTTTCATTGAGATATAATCTCCATAAAATGAATCCACCAATTTTAACTATACAATTTGCTGAGTTTTGACAAATGTATAGTCTCTTTTGACCACAACCATAACAGAGATATATTTGCATTGTCTCCTGAAGTTCCCTCTAGACTTTTTGTAGCCATTTTCCTCTTCCCAATTCCAGGCCCTGGAAACTATAGATCTGCCTTCTGCAACTATAATTTTGTCTTTTCTATTATTTTATATAAATGCAGTCATACGGTGGTTAGAGTTTTGTGTTTGGCTTCTTTCACTTATGTTGCTTTTGAGATTCAGCCATATGGCTACATATATCAGTAGTTTATTCCTTTCCATTTCTGAATTGCACTCCATTGTATAGAACACACAACTGTTTTATCTATTCATTAGTTGGTGAATATTTGGACTTTTCCTAGTCTCTGACTTGCATGTTCATTTTTTGACAGTTTATATAAAAAGTTTTTATTTTGGATGAAGTCCAGCATGCCATTTTTAAATGTTTCCTACTTTGTATAGAAATGTTACCCATCCAAGATCACAAATAATTTTCCCCCATGTTTTCCCTACAAGTTTTATAGTTTTAATTCTTGTATTTATGTCAGTGACATAATTCAATTTGATTGTTCTGTATGGCTTGGGGTATATATACACATTATATATATATATATATATATCCATATATGTATATACACATATGTGTATCTATCTGTATATGCATTTATATGTATAAATATTTGTATGTAGATACATAGTTTTTGGCTGCTTAAAAAAAATCCCTTTCCAAATTAATTATCTAAGCACAATTGAAAATAAACTGACCATATATGTGTGGCTCTGTGTCTGAGACCTCCCTTTTGTTCCATGGGTTTACACATCTGTTTCATTGCCACTACTGCATTATTTGGATTACTATAGTTTTTAAAGTAGGTTGTGAAATCAGACAATGTGAATTCTCCAAACTTTTTTATTTCCAGATCATTTTGGTTATTCTTGATCTTTTTCATTTCAATGCTAATTTTATAATTAGCTTGTCATGTTCTACAAAAATGCCAACTGGGATCTGTTTGGTTTGTGTGCATGTATTGGTCAATTTGGAGACAAGCCACCTTTGGAGACAAAGTCTGAATGATGCAATGGGAACAGTGAATCCCTGGTAGTTGCAGAGGAATGTGAAAGTAAGGAGACTTAGAGACAGGCAGAGTTGTATGTGGAGTAACATCTGGATAATTGAAGGGCTCCCTGGGAAAAGTATACTCTTTATAAAGCCCTGAACAGTGATGTAGGGTGTGGCTAGTTCATTTCTAATTTTTTTTTTTTTTACCTGAGGTGAATATTCAGTGCTGATAATAGTTTCCTTCTCAAAGACAATCAGGAATGGCAAGACAGGTCAATTCATTTCACAGTGATATTACAAATATGGGTTGGAGTATAAGTCATATCTATAGTGCCCACAGTTTTACGGGCCTCATTTATAGTAAATTCTGCTTGTCTTCAAATCTAAGAAACTTAACACCACGTAAGAGTTAAGGAAATGATCTTCCAAACCTTGGTTCGCAATCACTGTGGAATAGACAGTAACTGAAGAAAAGCATTGGGTTTCTTAGTCTGTTGCTTTATCTTGCCATGGATCATATGAAACTGTACAATTCCTAGGGTTTGCAGCTACTAGAGTCATAGACTGCATGCTCTTAAGCAGAGGTACATAGAGGGGGAGGGAATCATGTAGAATCACCATAGAACCTAGCTGAAGCTTTGTCCAACTTAGGAGCAGAAATGGAAATGAAGGGATAATGTTTATCTATTACACACATTCTTCTAAGTAAAAGAAAGACCAGCCCAATGGCCAGATTCTCATCATTGGTTGTATCCTGATGAGCCATACTTGAACCAATCAGGAGTGGGGTTCAGATGGCTTTGGGTGGATATTATGTTTTCATAACAGAACTCACATTCTATGAAGGACACAGATTCTGCAACATAGCATAAAATTAAAACAAACTACCACCAGCACATTTGGTACTTCTTGAGCTTTTGAGCCCTGTAAAGGTGTTTCAGAGTGAATGATTCCTCAACAAAATCTAAATCTTTCCAAGTGGAGCTTCCAGGTTTTGAACTTGCCCTTGGAGATTCAGAGCAGCTTTTTTCAAAGAATGTAACCCTGATCACCATGTACAACAAACTTGTAGGAAGGGTCTATGCAGGAAGGGGACTAAGTTGGTTCTATGATGGACTGAATCACACCAGCTGGTGCCACAGAAATTTGCCCACAGGAGACTGGCAGACAAGGAGGAAAGTTGAGGCATATTGTTGATTTTGACTCTCAAAGGCATGGTACGTCCTAAATTTGCACTGAAAGGGCCTAACTTCCCATATCCAGGAAGTCAAAAGCTTCAAATTAAGACTGTACCGAGAACAAAACTTCTATCATTACTGTGATTTATAGCCAGTAGGAAGTGTGCAAACATTGGCATAATCACATTCAAACTAGGGTTTGATTTCAATCATTCACATTGGACTGTAAGAAGAAACTGCTCCTTGGTAAAAGCTGGTCATCATTAGGGATAGATAAATGATTAGAGGCCCACATGCTGTACCTCCATGATGTGATTTGGGCTTAATTGGCATTCTCTGTAGAGCAGCTGGGACTGAACAGTCATCTAACTTGAACTCTCTTTTCATCCTTAGAATTTTTAAGAAAGAAATATTGGAGATACTGTACAACCTAATGTGAATATTCCAGGCTGTTTCTGGCCATTGCCAATTCTAAATCGCTACCAGTGGTGCTCTTTTGTGCAATGAATCCATCTTGTTCAAAATCCAAAGTGCAAAACTAATACTGTTGTGTTGTAGATGTTTTAAAAATGTTTCCTAAGCCTGTGTCTTCATCTGTTCAGGCTACTATCACAAAATACCACAGACTTCGTAACATAACAACAGAAATTTCTTTTTCACAGTTCTATAGGTTGGAAAGTCCAAGTTCAAGACTCCAGCATGGTCATGTTTCGATGAGATCCCTCTTTCTAGTTCATAACTGGTGTCTGTATATGATAGAAGCAGGCTAGGGAGTTCTGTAGGTTCTCTTTTAAAAGAGCACTAATCCCATTTGTGAAACCTCTATCCTCATGACCTAAGTTCCTCTCAAATGCCCTATACAGAGTACCATTACATTTGGCATTAGGGTTTCAGCATATGAATTAGGAACAGGGCACATTCAAACCATAGCACCTCAGTAAACTATGAAATCTTACAAATATGTACCTGTGAGTTTCAATACCCTCAAAATACTGTACTTTACCAATAAACTGTTGATATTCAGTCGTTCAGTCATGTCCGACTCACTGTGACCCCATGGACTGCAGCATGCCAGGTTTTCCTGTCCTTCACCATCTCCCAGAGCTTGCTCAAACTCATGTCCATTGAGTTGGAGATGCCATCCAACCATCCCATGCGCTGTCATCCCCTTCTCCTCCTGCCTGCAATCTTTCCCAGCGTCAGGGTCTTTTCTAATGAGTTGGCTTTTTGGATCAGGTGGCCAAAGTATTGGAGTTTCAGCTTCAGCCTCAGTCCTTCCAATGAATATGCAGGACTGATTTCCTTTAGGATTGACTGTTTTGATCTCCTTGCTGTCCAAAGGACTGTCAGGAGTCTTCTCCAGCATCGCAATTTGAAAGCATCAATTCTTCGGCCCTCAGCCTTTTTGTGGTCCAAGTTTCACATCCGTACATGACTACTGGAAAAACCATAGCTTTGACTATATGGACCTTTGTCAGCAAAGCGATGTCTCTGCATTTTAATATGTTGTCTAGAGTTGCCACAGCTTTTCTTCCAAGGAGCAAGTGTCTTTTAATTTCATGGCTACAGTAACCATCTGCAGTGATTTTGGAGCCCAAGAAAATAAAGTCTCTCACTGTTTCCATGCTTTCCCCATCTATTTGCCATGAAATGATGGGATTGGGTACCATGATCTTCATTTTTTTTTTTTTTTTGAATGTTGAGTTTTTTGTTTTGTTTTGTTTTGTTTTTTTTTGTTTTTTTTTTATAACAAATTTTATTTTATTTTATTTTTTTTTCATTTTCTTTTTTTTTTTTAATTTTTATTTTTCAGTGGGTTTTGTCATACATTGATATGAATCAGCCATAGAGTTACACGAATTCCCCATCCCGGTCCCCCATCCCACCTCCCTCTCCACCCGATTCCTCTGGATCTTCCCAGCCCAACAGGCCCGAGCACTTGTCTCATGCCTCCCACCTGGGCTGGTGGTCTGTTTCACCACAGATAATATACATGCTGTTCTTTCGAAACATCCCACCCTCCCCTTCTCCCACAGAGTTCAAAAGTCTGTTCTGTACTTCTGCATCTCTTCTTCTGCCCTGCATATAGGGCCATCGTTACCATCTTTCTAAATTCCGTATATATGTGTTAGTATACTGTAATGTTCTTTATCTTTCTGGCTCACCTCACTCTGTATAATGGGCTCCAGTTTCATCCATCTCATTAGAACTGATTCAAATGAATTCTTTTTAACGGCTGAGTAATATTCCATGGTGTATATGTACCACAGCTTCCTTATCCATTCATCTGTTGATGGGCATCTAGGTTGCTTCCATGTCCTGGCTATTATAAACAGTGCTGCGATGAACATTGGGGTGCACGTGTCTCTTTCAGATCTGGATTTCTCAGTGTGTATGCCCAGAAGTGGTATTGCTGGGTCATATGGCAGTTCTATTTCCAGTTTTTTAAGAAATCTCCACACTGTTTTCCATAATGGCTGTACTAGTTTGCATTCCCACCAACAGTGTAAGAGGGTTCCCTTTTCTCCACACCCTCTCCAGCATTTATTGCTTGTAGACTTTTGGATAGCAGCCATCCTGACTGGCGTGTAATGGTACCTCATTGTGGTTTTGATTTGCATTTCTCTGATAATGAGCGATGTGGATCATCTTTTCATGTGTTTGTTAGCCATCTGTATGTCTTCTTTGGAGAAATGTCTGTTTAGTTCTTTGGCCCATTTTTTGATTGGGTCATTTATTTTTCTGGAATTGAGCTTCAGGAGTTGCTTGTATATTTTTGAGATTAATCCTTTGTCTGTTTCCTCATTTGCTATTATTTTCTCCCAATCTGAGGGCTGTCTTTTCACCTTACTTATAGTTTCCTTTGTTGTGCAAAAGCTTTTAAGTTTCATTAGGTCCCATTTGTTTATTTTTGCTTTTATTTCCAATATTCTGGGAGGTGGGTCATAGAAGATCTTGCTGTGATTTATGTCAGAGAGTGTTTTGCCTATGTTCTCCTCTAGGAGTTTTATAGTTTCTGGTCTTACATTTAGATCTTTAATCCATTTTGAGTTTATTTTTGAATGTTGAGTTTTAAGACAACTTTTTCTCTCTCCTCTTTCACCTTCATCAAGAGGCTCTTTAGTTCCTCTTTGCTTTCTGCCATTAAGTTGGTGTCATCTGCATATCTGAAGTTATTGATATTTCAAAGTTCATGTTTTTAATGATTAAAAATAATATATTCTTAAAATCTTCCTGAGGCTAAGCAATACTATTTGGGAAAAAAAATCAAAAATGCTTCTGCTAGGAAGAGTTTAATTCTCTTATGTACCTGTCTTCCCTGTAAGGAGTCACCTTGAATAAGTATCTGAATCCAGAGGTCACTATGCCTCCTAAGGCAAATATATAACAGTTTCTGTTTTTAAGTTCTGGTAACTGCTTACAACTGGTAACCCCCCTTACTACTGTGTTCTCTCCCAAGTTTCCCCTATACCCACAAATTAGTGAAGTGTCCCTTTGGGGTGAGTTCAATTATCTCATTTTGAGTATACTCTCTTTTCTCTCTTGGGACCCTATCTAGTACATCTTCCTACTACTCTTTACCTTTCCACTTTCCTATGACATAGGCTATACCCTTACTTTTAAGGGAACTGTAATCTTTTGCTTTTCTTCTCATATTTATTTCAGAGCTATTCTTGATATTTTTCTTTAAAGTAGATGCCAAACCAGTGTAGCCAATATATCACCAATGACTTTATGGACCATGGGGATGCCATGAGCAATGTCCAGCATGAGAAGCTGATGCTAAAAAATAGCTCCCTCAATACATGTGTTACCATATTTTAAAAACAATTTCATAAGTGTCTGTGGATCGTTTGGACTTGGCATCCTTCCCTGTAGCTGGGAAGCACAAAGGAAGGCTGACTACATATTCCTTCTTTTCTCTTGCATTACCCTTGATCCAGAAGATGAGTTTTATGGAGGCCCATTAGCAGCATATGCTTTAGCATACCATTAGCAAGCATATTGCTTGCTCCTGAGCCAGGGCCAGATAAGAGATAAGCATCACCTTCAAGTCCCACGTGAATAGGAGTCTATCCCCTTGGACTATCTCTGTGATACTTTCTGCTACCCACTCCCACCATAGGGAAGCACAGCCAGGAAGGAGATGGGGTATAGAAACAGAGGCGTGCTCCCTCTGTTCTTTGACCCTTAATACTTTCCCACACTAGGGTCGCTAACAGGCTAGCACATGTGGCACAGACTCAATTCCTCAGCACGTTTGGACCTCTGTGGAAGCCAGATGACAGTGTGCGTAGCATAGAGATAATAGTACCATTGAAGAGAGATACACACTGTCTCTCTTTTGTAAACACCATCTCTTTGACAAAAGGACCCGGGTGAGGGATACTTGTCACTCGTCAAACTCCATAAACTTTATTTTTACTTGAAGGGTATGCAGTGAAAGCATTAGTCACTCAGTCTTGTCCGACTCTTTGTGACCCCATGGGCCACAGCCCAACAGGCTCCTCTGTCCATGGAATTCTCCAGGCAAGAATACTGGAGTAGGTTGTCATGCCCTCCTCCAAGGGATTTTCCTGACCCAGGGATCAAACCTGGGTCTCCTGCATTGTATTCTGTGTTCAAATAACTGAAGAAGGTGGGTCTATAGTTATACACCAGGCTATGCAGTGAAAGCAGAGGGCATGTTAGGCTCTGCTAGGGCCTCTTTGTTACTGGTAATGCTGCTGACTTGGCTCTGTATCCCGCTCCCAAGTTAACTCATTCTTTGACTTCCATTTCAACAGTAGAAGGTCTCTAATTATGAGTTTTTCACCTTGTTCTCCTTTTGATCATTCATTTCCCCTCATTACATTCATTCACATGAGACCTCTTCCACAAGATAATTCATTGCCTCTATAGAAAGTTTCTGCTTTGAGAATTGATGAAGTTGCCCTGGATTCAAAGTATAAGAGAACAACTTTGAGTTAGTGCATTAAAAGTGTATGTGATTTTTATTTTTTATTTTTTTGCCTATACCACACAGCATGCAGATCTAAGTTTCCCAACCAGGGGTGAAACCCGTGCCCCCTGCATTGGAAGATTGGTGTCCTAACCACTGGACTGCCAGGGAAGCCCCTATAAGTGGTCTTCAGCATGTCAGTTAACCTCTCTGAGTCTTACCTCAGAGCTAATATGGAGGCTAATCACAACTTCCTCTAGAGTTATAAAGATAAACTAAAAAGAATCAGATAAATATGAGCAATTACATATTTTTGTCTTTCATTGTTACTTGTCCTGTCCAAGAATTTTATCATTTTTTAGGGTAAATGGTATTTACCTGATTTTTTATTTCTCTGTCTCATCAAGTAACTCTAGCTGCCATGAGGACAGAAGCTGTGGTAACTTGAGTTCATCACTGTCTGCCCACCATCTAACATGGAGCTGATCTGGGTCCGATGCTCCCTATGAAATTTAACTATAATTGTCAAGCAGAGCAGCAGCATTGTTATAGCAAACAGCACATTCTTGGAATTCATATCTGTAGAACTTGATATCAACCAAAGCTTGAGAAAATACAGCCCCAGTTCCTCCTTACTCAACCACCTCCCTTTTCCTTTAGGGACATTTCGTAAACATCCCAGTAACTGAGCGTGAGATAGGCAGGAAAATGTGTGAATCTGTGATAAATCTGTGCTTGCAAAAGGATGGTAATAATAGGCTCCATTCCTTTAACTGCCCATCTTCAGTTTCAGTGGATAGAAATGCATCAGAGAAGAAATATCTACTCTATTGCTGCTACAGCTAAGCTATTATGTTTAGAAAATTCAATCTGGCAGTCCAAACCTGCAGCTGATTTTTGTGTGGTGTCCTAAGATATACTTATCTAGAAATTAGCTATTGTACTGCTTCCTGCGGCTCGCCAGGTAAGATTACAGTAAAGGACAACTAGAGGACGTTGGCACCAGCATTCCACTATTATACCGGCTATTAAAACAAATGGAGACAGAATTCCAGTACACAATGTTCGCTGAGATGATTTTACCAGCGAGGAAACCCCAGATAAAACACAGTAAATGTCAAACCTGTGAATGCCATGCTGCACAGATTTCTATCATGAAAGAAAATAGGTGCTTTACATTTGGGGCAATACACCCCCAAAACATTCTTCATCTCTCTGCTTCCATATACCACTCTACTTGGTATGTTTGCTTGTTTAGTTGCTTGGCTGCTTTTATCAAATAAGAAGCTTCTTGATGAAGACGTTTCAATCAGAACACCCACAGTGGGAGCTGATAGAGTCTAGGACATAGCAGGCATGTCATTGATTTTTATTCAGGTGAGGAGCTGTGATGCACAGGGGTCTTTCCAGGGGAAGCAGCTTTAGAAGCTGGACTTGTACCCCAAATGGTTGCTCTCTCACCAGGAGATCCATACTAACTAAGGTCACGGACAGTGAGGTGTAAACCAGAATGCCAGTTAATTCCTTTGCCATGTTACATGACATTGTCAAGGGACTAAAGCTCTCCCATCCCTTAGTTAACATACATCTTACGTACACCTATGGGAAAACTCAAATACAATTCAGAAGTATACGTGGCTAGCATAGCATCCGAAGAAGGGGTATAGCTAGAGAGCTCCATCAGCAATGAGCTTCTCACTGCAAATACAGCGACCACTGCTGGCCTTCTTGGACCAGTGCAGCCTCTTCTCCTGAACTATGCTTGAATGACACATAATTTTTCCTTGACAAGTGTACTAGTTATCTATGGCAGTATAACCAACTATACAAACTTAGTAGCTTAAGACAACACACAATTATTATTTCAGAGTTTGTATGAGTCAGGAGTCTGGGCACAGCTTAACTAGGTCCTCAAATCAGGGTCTTACAAAGCTGAAAACTGCAAGTTGGATCATCTGAGTTCCTTTATGGAACTCAGGGTCCTTTTCTAAAGTCACGTCATGGTAGCAAAATCAGTTCCTTCAGGTTGTAAGAGTAAGTTTCCCTTTTCTTAGTGGTTGTTAGCCAAGGACCATTCTCAGCAACTAGTCTTTCACAACATGACTGTTTTGCTTTTACAAGGCAATAGCAGAATCTCTCATTCAATCTAAGATAGAGTCTGTATAAAATAACAAACACAGAGGTGACTATTCCATCATCTCTCTGACATGTCAGTTCATCAAGTTGTATACTTCTGATGATATTCACAGGCTCCATTCATACACAAGGGAGGAGGTTAGATGGTGTGTGTACTTTCAGGTATGATATGATATGAAAAGGTATAATATGTGGGCCAGTTTAGTATTCTTCCAACCATAGTAACTCTCCATTCTCTGGGCAGCATATCTTAGTGGAGTGGTTTTTTCTCCACTGCAGAATAGAGTCATCTTAAAGATTTTTCCAATTACAGATTCTCAAACCCAATGCTCAGAATTCAGAGGCCATATATAAGGCAGAACAGAACCATTTCTCTTTTCAGGCTCCAGAGGTGATTCTGATGAGCAGGTAGGTGGCAGGCCACTTGAGCTTCTGTTCTGGTTCTGAAATCTGACCCATATGTATCTGAATCCTGATTTTTGACTCTGTAATTCACTAGCTACATGACCTTGGAAGGATCACTTGATGACTCTACACCTTGGTTGCATAATCTGTGAAATGAGGATGATATAAGGGATATACTTCAGTCATTGGTTCTCACACCAAGACTGACTAAACCTATGCATGGAACATGGTTAGCATATGCCAGGCACATTGTAGGTGTACAAATGATGTAGCTGTTATCTGATAATATAGCTGACACATTTTCCTTCTGACAGTAAAACACTTACAAACCTTGTATTAGTTATCTATTCTGTTCAGGTGACTCTGTAGACTGCTAATCTTTGCAAGTTGTTTTGGAGTTACACAGCTTAACTCACAGATGACCATCTCATATGTAAGACCTGGATACAGAGACAGAGAGTAGGCAATTCATACTCATCTTCAAGCCATGTGTGCAGGGAAATCTTCCATTGGAATGACACTGCCAACATATGCTAGTCCAGAAGCATCATAGTCATGCAAGGCTGACCATCTCTAGTTGTTTTCATCTGTTTATTTCTAACATATGTACTTGAATTCTTATTTTTATCACAGTCTAGGATAAGATTATTTTTGTGGACAATAGAAGTTTTCTCCCAACACACTAATTGATTTTTTTTCTTTTGTCACTGTCTCTAGGTCAGGCTCAAAGAAAACCTGGCCTGATTTATCAACAGCATAAAATCTTGCTGTGTTGAATTTGTCCAAAGAGCTGTTGCTCTCAAATCAATATTCTGCTCAAATGTAAGGCAAAAGTTTTTCACCCTGTGAAAGTCAATTTTCAAACACTTAACAAAGTATAAATTCCTTTCAAAGGCATTGCATAACAGTGTCATTCCCTTGTGTGGGTATTCAGTAAACACTTATTGACTGACAGAGTTTTTGACTCTGTGAGGAAGCCCATACTAAAAAAAAAGAAAATCTATTTCAGTATTTTTGCTTCAGAGTTCCTTCTTGGCTAGACCTCACATAAGAATCTGTCTACAGATGCTAGAAGTGTGACAGGAGAATCAGCAGAATGGAAAGGACCTTACTAGAGGCAAGTGATCTGAGATCAAGGTTCTAATTTCCACTTGGCTGCCTCCTAAAAGTGAAAATGTTACTTGCTCAGTCGTGTCTGACTCTGTGACCCCACGAACCATAGCCCACCAGGCTACTCTGTCCATGGAATTCTCCATGCAATAATACTGGAGTAGGTTGCCATTCCCTCCTCCAGGGGATCTTCTTGACCCAGGGATTGAACCTAGGTCTCCCACATTGCAGGCAGATTCTTTACCATCTGAGCCACCAGAGAAACAATAAGGCAAAATTTCTGACTTCTCTGAACTCTGGTTTCTATAAACTGCTTCCTGCCTGACCCTTTCAGAAGATGGTGAAATTTAAATGATATCAAGTTGGTCAAGATTTTTGTGGATTGTAAGATACCATATCTTAGTATTGGCCCTCAGGTACTACTGTTAAAGATGATGGAAGAGGACCACAGCAACAGTGATGATATGGGGTCACTTTCAATAAGTGTTATAAATGTCCTATGGCTAGTTTTCTCTAGCAAGCCAAAGTGGTGGCAGAGGTAGCCAAGATGATTTCTACCAAGTCCATCACACAAATATATGCTCTTATTCAACCACGTTTGACTCTAAACATGGAAATTTGCCTTCGTGTGGGAAGGGCTGGTAAAAGGTACATGGTGGGGCTGGTAGAACCCTTGATGTACCTCTCTGGTGGCATAGAGAATGCCATGGGCTTCATCATATTCTTCTTTTCTTCCTTACAACACAGGAAGACAATGCTATCCAGAATGCCATCCCCCTCCTCCCTTGCTCTAAAAAGGGACTATGTGACTGAACTCTGGGTAATAAAATATGTATGGCAGTGATGTACACCACTTCCATTTCTGGCTTCTAAAACTTTCTGTGTAACCTCCTATGCTTTCATTCTCCACTAACTCTATCACCTTGTGACTGGAAGTAAAGGATCTGACATGGCAGAGCTATGAGTTACCACTCAGAAGAGCTGCCCACAAGGAACAGCCTTGAATCTGTGTTGAGGGAAAGAGAAAATTTGTTAGGTTAAGACACATTTTTAGATTGTTACACCAAATACTGTTTATTACTCTGATGAATATAAATGCTCAAACTTCATAGTTTATGCTATATTGTTGGAGCCCTATCCTTGATAAAAACTCAGATGGATGCATCACTGATAATGTTTTCCCCATAGAAAACCCAAGGTTAATTGAGCTTCTGGAAAATACAGTTCATATCGTCTATTCATGTGCTCAATCAGGTCACATCCTCAGAGAACAGAAAATTGTAGAACTCCAGGCATGAACGTTTATAGTCACCTAGTCATTTATCTCATCTCAAAGCACACACATCTTGATTAGCGGATGTAACTGCCACTGTAAGGCCAAGGTCAGGAATAAGGCTGCTTAAGAAATAGTAGAGGAGAACTTCCGTTAAGATACTAAGATTCATAACTGGTGTCTACTCAGTTTGCAGTGAGGCCACTTCCATCTATCGTATGACCTTGAACAAATTTCTTAAATTATCTAAGCCTCAGTTACTCATTTTTCAAAAGAGCATACTGTGCGTTTCACATGTGGTTATGATGGATAAATGAGGTATTGCATATGGTGATAGAAAATCACAAATCTCGATATAAATACAAAATATTTTAATTATTAACCAGTAGTTGCCCTTGTGGATCATTAAAAAAATTCTTTATTTAGATCCATGGTCAGAAGTAGTTTTAATCCTATGTTTGGTGTAGTCACCAACTCAGGTAATGAATCACCCCCATTCTGTTCATAGGAATTTGCACAAATCAACCTAGAATCAAATATCCCAAAGCAATCAAATAAATTTAGCACAAGATAAGGAAACTATAGAATATTGTGACTTAAGACACAGAGTCTGATTTCAGAATGCTTTGGTTTGCTCTCTAGTTTCACTTGGTATTTCCTGTGAAGTTAGGTTATTTTACCTGAGTGCCAGTTTTCCTCATACTTAAAGTTCATACAGTGGTCCCTATCTTATAGGGTTGTTGTGAAGATTAACTTTGTTGAAATGGGTCAAGTGTTGAGAATATCTTCAAGCATGCATTAAATATATACCATAGAACTTCATGGCATATGTTATATTTGGGTAGGACTTACTCTTCTCCATCTGTCCTCCAAATTCTGAACTAAAATGACCTCCCATATTGCTAGGTGCAAATATGCTTTACCGATTGTAACTTGCAATACCGATTGTAACGTGAGGAGCTGCTCCTTACCTCACTGTTTAATTTTCAACAATGTTATAGGAGGAGGCACAATAGAGACCTTGCAGTCATGCATGCCATAATTTTTATTGACCTTTAAAACGTATCCTAATCAATTGAGATGTTTTCATATTGCAAAGAGATTCTGAAGGATGGCTGCAGTACCCTGTCATATTGCTGTCATTAACACTGACCTGAAGTGTGTGGAAGGAAAGCCCTGCTTTCCAGTGTCAACACTTGCTGTCACCTGCAGTGCGACCATGTTCCAGTCAAATGAGACATGCACTCCTGCTGCCTTTGCACCTGGCACAGCCTGGTCTGCCTCCTCTCTCTCTGCAGACATCCATATGCAGGCATCTAAGTCTTCATGAAGGCAAAGATGTCACTACATGTGATCTTTTAAACAGCCCTATAGTGATGACCTTTTTCTTTTCTGTTAGTAGGGACAAAAATTTAAGATGTGAAAGTGATTTATATTTCTAGCAAGAGGAAAGTAACTAGAGAAAAGGGTCATTTCAGTTCAGTCTCTCAGTTGTATCTGACTCTTTGTGACCCCATGGACTGCAGCATGCCAGGCTTCCCTGTCCGTCGCCAACTCCCAATGCTTGCTCAAACTCATGTCCATTGAGTTGGTGATGCCATCCAGCCATCTCATCCTCTGCCGTCCCCTTCTCCTCCTGCCTTTAGTCTTTCCCAGTATCAGGTATTTTTCTAAGGAAACAGTTCTTTGCATCAGGTGGCCAAAGTATTGGAGTTTCAGCTTTAGCATCAGTCCTTCCAATGAATATTCAGGACTGATTTCCTTTAGGATCAACTAGTTTGATCTCCTTGCTGTTCAAGGGACTCTCAAGAGTCTTCTCCACCACCACAGTTCAAAAGCATCAATTCTTTGGCACTCAGCTTTCTTTATGATCCAAGTCTCTCAACCATACATGACTACTGGAAAAACCATACCTTTGACTAGACAGACCTTTGTTGGCAAAGTAATGTCTCTCCTCTTTAATATGCTTTCTAGGTTGGTCATAGCTTTTCTTCAAGGAGCAAGTGTCTTAATTTCATGACTGCAGTCACCATCTGCAGTGATTTTGGAGCCCAAGAAAATAAAGTCTGTCACTGTTTCCATTGTTTCCCCATCTATTTGCCATGAAGTGATGGGACCAGATGACATGGTATTCATTTTTTGAATATGGAGTTTTAAGCCATATTTTTCACTCTCCTCTTCCACTTTCATCAGGAAGCTCTTTAGTTCCTCTTCACTTTCTGCCATAAGGGTGGTGTCATCTACATATCTGATGTTATCAATAACCTCAACAAATATCAATATTTCTCCGGGCAATCTTGATTCCACCTTGTGCTTCATCCAACCCAGCATTTCATATGATGTACTCTGCATATAGTTAATTAAACAGGGTGACAATATACAGCCTTGACATACTCCTTTCCCAATTTTGAACCAGTCTGTTGTCCCATGTCCAGAGAAAAGGGTATATATTTGGAAATCTCACAATTCAAAGAATAAACAATTTCCAATTAAGAAAGGACATTTTTATTCTGCAGGCAAATGACTTAAAATTTATAAATGTGGTTGGCTGAATGATGTTTCTCCAGCAATGTTCATCTTCTAGTTTCTGGAAGCTGTGACTGTTACCTTACATGCCAAACTGTTCTTTGTTGTCACAATTAGTTAAGATTCTTGTGATGTGCATTGTATCCTGGATTATACAGGTGGGTCCCATTAAATCACCATTGACCTTATAAGAGCAAGTCAGGAAGGCCAGACAGAGAAGGTAATGTGATGATGGAAGCAGGGATTGGCATTCTTTGGTTTATGGCTGCATCACAGAATCTGGGGGCTGGAACAGACAAGGAAACAATGTTCCCTCTTAAAGCCCCCAGAAGGAAATCGACTCTGGAGGTCTTACTTCACACTGCTGATCTTAGGAACTTCCCGAGAATGAACCACTATCATGTTAAGTAACTAAAAGCATGGACATTTGTTACAATGGCAATAGGAAACTCACATTGTAAGGCAACATCTCAAGGAAAGGAATACACAATATAAAAATAAAGGAAAAGATTAAGATGTATCTATAGGAAAAAATATTTGTAATTAGGAGCTTGAGATTAATAGATGCACACTACTGCCTACTAATAAAGAAGGACCTACTATATAGCACAAGGAACTATATTCATATCTTATAATAAGTTATAAGGGAAAAGATTCTGAAAAAGCATATATATATATATATATATTATATATGTGTGTGTGTGTGTGTTGTTTGTGTGTGTGTATATATATATAATATATAACTGAATCACTTTGCTATACACTTGTAACTAACACAACTTTTTATATCAACTTGCACTTCAATTTAAAAAGAGTTTAGCAAAATTGAATTTAGCTTCTCTAGACAATAAGAGTAAGTTATTGCTCAAAAAAGAATCTTTATTCTCCATTTTGAACTTCTCTGACTCTTATTCTCACCTGTAGAGCATTCATGCTTGAATCCCAGAAAACACACTGAGGCTGCTTCTGCATGTTGCACACACCACACCAAGCACCCTCCTCATTCTCTCTCACATGTCACATGCAGGGATCATCTGTCTGACTTTACTTCCCATCATTCCACCAGACTTGCTCTGAACAACAAGAACAAACCTTTCTGAAACCAACACCACATGTTCAGGTTCATTTTACTGGACTCCTGCTCAAACCACTTTCTTTTCTTGACTTCCAGGATATCCCCCCTTCCTTTTCATTTTTCTCACTCTTTTTGTTCATACTTTGATACCTCACTGCTATCTCTCTGACCCGTGTTTATTGGATTCCCCAGAGCTCAGTCCTTACACTGCTTTTCTTTTCTATCCATAGTAATTCCCCAGATGATCTCATTTAATCTTTCTTATTTAAATATATTTTTGTTGGAGAATTCCTATTTTATATCTCTGGCAATATTATCACCCTGAATTCCAGGCTCCCAAGTTCATCTACCTATTCAAAATCTCCACTTGAACGTTGTGAAAGAAATGGTAATAAGCAATAGTTGCAATCTCACACGGCTCTGCTAGAATCTTGCCATTCCCTCATCCAGAGGCGTCGTCTGTTTCTCGTCTACTTAAACCTGAATAGGCCTTTGTGATACCCTCTGTGATAGAATGTGGCCTAATTGACACTATGGAGCTGTCAAGGCTGGGTCATAAAAGGCAATCTGAGATTTGCCTTTCTGTCTCTTCATTATGCTTGTCCATGAAGCCCAGCAAGTATGTTGTGAGGAAACTTCCGTCCCATGAAGAGGACACTTGCTAGAGCTTTAGACAATCCTCACAGGCAAGATCCTTGTCAACAGTAAGAAGCACCAGACATGTGAGTAAGTGAAGTCTTAGATCATTCCAGTCCCACTTTTTAATCACCCAGTGAACGCAGTGGAACAGATTGGCTGTCCCCATCAAATCATGCCAAACAGCAGACTTTTAAGCAAAGCAAATGCTGTTATTGTTGTTCTAAGCCCCAAAGAGATGGAGTGGTTTGTTGCCTAAAAGTAGATAATTGAAACAAATGGGTCTTCAGCAGCTCAAACCTAATTTGTATCAAGCTGATTTCCTATTTTACCTTCCATCCCCCACACCTGGCTTTTCATAAGTGTCCCCATCTTAGTGGTAACTCAATCCTTCTAGCCACTCAGGCAACACCAATGGAGTCACTCTTGATTCCACATTCTTTCACAGCCCACACCTAAACTGCCAGTAAAACATTAGAACAACAATAACAGCATCTGTTTTGCTTAAAAGCCTGCTGTTTGGTATGAAACGTTAGCATTTCCTTCTAAATACATCCAAGGCTGGATGTATTACCTCCACTGAGAGCAAATTGTCCCAGTCACCATCATCTCTCACCTCACCTTTGCCCCTGCTTTCAGATCTTTGACTCGTGCAGTCTCTTTTCAACACAGACAAAACAGTGACCATTTAGAAAGTTAGGGAATATCCTGTCACAGCTCTGTTCATAACTGTCCAATGGCTCCACACTTCACTGACAGAAACAGACACAGTCCTACCTGCAAAGAACATGGTCCTGCAGGATCTACAAGCCGCTAGTTCTCATCTGCCTCCCTGATTTCATCTCCCACAATACTTCCGCTTCTTCCCTTTGTCTCACCATGTAGACCTGGTTGATGTCCTTTGAACACCCAAGGAATGGTCCTTCCTCAGGGCTTTTGAATATGCTTTTTCCTCTAGTTGGAAAATTCTTGATTTTAAGTCTCTGTATGTTGATTTTTGTTTTAGTGGCAATCATATAGAAAATAATAGCTCCTCGTTCCCTCCCCAGTGCTCTCTTGATTCACTTTGCTGTGCTCAGTTTTCTCTGGAGCATTTTAATATAAGTTTTGCTTGTTTATTTACATTCACTCCTCTCCCCCATCACAATATTCTCTCTACATTAAAAAAATTTTGTTATTCGGTACTGTTTTCCTAGAACTTTGGATTCATGCCCAGCTCATTGGTATATACTCAACAAGTATTTGCTAAGTAAACAAAGAGTCAAATGTACTACACATTTGTGTGCATGAGAGTGAAACACAGTTGTTTTTAAACTTATTTAAATCTAATAAGAACCCTATGAAGTTGATGATGTTATTGGCATTTTATAGAATTGAAAACCCAAGAGAAAAAATGAACACTGAATAATGTAGTTGAGTGGATACTGCCCAGAAAAAGCATTCAGATGGCATGAATGCTAGTCTCTACCCCATCAATCAGGACCTCTGTGACACTTGCCAAGTGAAATTGATCTTTTACAGTGTAACTTCTTTGGTAATCTGACCATAGAAACTTTCCTGTCCACATAGGCTTTTGTGAGGAGCAAATAAGAGATAATATAGCTTTGCCAATTTCAACAGCAGTGTATAAATGTATGTGCCATTATTATTCTCAAAACATTTTATATATATATGTAGAGAGAGACCCCTATATATATGCATATATATCTTTACACAAATGAACCCCCCTGTCAACCATTTTTGGACCCTCTCCCACTCCCTGTTTTTGCTCTCTTCCATGGTTTCATGACTGATCCCTGCCTACCTGTTCCATCATCACCAAAGAGCAAATCCCTGCTTCAAACACAATCTTTCATTGTATCCTCCAGGACCATCAATTTCTCTGCCCTCTGAATGAATAGTGTGTGCTCTGTAGGATGTGGGTAATTAAAATAACACCAGGTGCAAATATATCTCCTTAGTGTCAGTCACCTAGCATCACCTGGTGATTTAGATTTTAATTATCTTAGATTGTCAGCCCAATGGGGAGATATTTTTTCAACTCCTTTGTCTTGGAAAGATCCTAGAACTCTTTCTGCAATTTAGTGAGTTAGTAATAAATAAATCATAATAAAAGCCTTCCTGATGTCCATAGTATGAGATGAAGAATTTCAGTATACTTATGTGAGAAACACAGCAAAATATAAAACTCCTGCCCTGAAAAGTGAGAGGGTAACAGGCAAGTCTGAGGGTCCCCAAGTGGAGGAAATAGACTGCAAGAGTCAGACTTTTTTTTCTCTCTCTCTTAAGTGGCAGGAGGAAACAAACTACAAGTGTCATACTTCCCCCCCCCCCTTTTCTATACAAAATTAAAAGGTTTCTTTTAAAATTCTGTGTTGCCACTTGGTTCCACCTGAACTTAACTTTTCTCCAACCTTGAGCTAACCAATGAGTTTTTCTTATGGAAATATTTTGCTTAAGCTATGTTAATGAACCATGTATTTGCTTGGAAATCTGCCTTTCTTCAAGATTCCTGTCAATTGTTTTATGGCCCAGGATGACTCACCTTGTGTCAATACTATCTCAAAATTCATGATGTGAGTGAGGGGCCTGGTGCCACTCTCTGAGTTTTGAGATAGTTCCTTTCTCTAATTAGCAGTTTCTGTTCAGTTCAGTTCAGTCACTCAGTCATGTCCGACTTTTTGCAACCCCATGGACTGCAGCAAGCCAGGCTTCCCTGTCCATCACCAACTCCCGATGCTTGCTCAGACTCCTGTCCACAGAGTTGGTGATGCCATCTAACCATCTCATCCTCTGTTGCCCTTTCTCCTCCTGCCTTCAGTCTTTCCCAATATCAGGTTTTTTTGTTTGTTTGTTTTTGCTTTTTTTTTTTTTTTTCTAAGAAGTCAGTTCTTAGCATCAGGTGGCCAAAGTATTGGGGTTTCAGCTTTAGCATCAATCCTTCCAATGAATATTCAGGACTGATTTCCTTTAGGATTGACTGCTTTGATCTCCTTGCAGTCCAAGGGACTGCAGTTTGCTAATAGGTATGTGATTTCTTTCTAAAAACCAACGAGGGTGCACTCTTTCTGCCCTCTTCTGATGTCTATGTCAGAAGCCTTATCTATCTCTTTTATACTTTAATAAAACTTTGTTATACAAAAGCTCTGAGCAATCAAGCATCGTCACTGGCCCTGGATCGAATTCCTCTCCTCCAGAGGCCAAGAATCCTGGAGTCTTTCATGGCTCATAGCGACAACTTTTCAAAAGCTAGTAGAGTTTTTGTGAGGTTCAAAGGCTAATGCAGCTGAAATTACTGTGAAAACTTTGTAATCCATTTTAAATGTAAATGGAAATAATCAATAATAGTGAAATGTGTTCATAGTCATTACATACCCACGTCTAACCAGGCAAAGATGAATGATTGTTGAAAAAGTTAAAGGAATTTTGTTTTCCTTTTAGGGAAATTGTTCTTTTGATGTGTCCTGAGACACACCTATGTTTCAGTTGCTAAACCTAAACTGATGAGGACTCTGCTAGAAGCTACAGTTGATTTCATGATTTTTTAAACTGAGATAGCCTGAGGGATATTGCAGGGTGTTAATAGATACACTTTCTTCATTTTTGATGGAATAAAGAATCTGCTTGATATAAAACTTCAATCACAAAACCTTCAGGCTGGAATAGCCCTCTAGAGATAATTCAGTCCTTTATCCTACTTGGCAGGAGAATTTCAGTTCAGACTGTGCCTAAACAAAGAACAATCAGATGGTCTGGGCCATTGAAAAAGCACGTTACATATAATTGTGTGATAAATAAAAATATATCAGTGAGATAATAGATAAATATACTGAAAGTGATTCACTCAATACTCAAAGCATCACAGTTCAGGCCGTCTTGGCTATCTCTGGAATTCTCTCACAAACACTGTTGGGAGTTGTCATGCTCAGAAATTATCTTTCAGAACTTGAACTCTCGAGTTAAGGCTTCCTGGATTGGAGTCGTAGCTATTCCACTTAGTAGTTGTGACTTTGTGTGACATATGCAACTTCTCTAAATCTCACTTTACCCACCTTTAAACTGGGGATATTAATCATATCTATCTTACAAGATTGTTGTGAGGGCTAAATGAGTTAATATATTTGGAGTGCTTAGCAAATATTTAGTAGGTGATCAGAAATACTTGTTGAATAAATGAATAAAATATGTGTTATTCCTATTGCAAGGTTTTCTTTTTTTAATTGAAAATGACAGTCTGATATGGGCTTCTTTATACTTGTTACCTGGCATGTGTTTAACTAGAGCCCATAACTAGAAGTGGAATTGTGGGGTATATTATGTTTATCTGCCCATTTGCTAGATAATTCCAAAATGTTTTCCAATGTTGTTGTTGTACTAATCTATATTCCTACACCAGTAGTACGTGAGTTTGCCTTGTATCACATCTTGTCATTTTTAATTTTAGGTTTGGAAAGGTATTTTACTGTGATTTTTAATTTGCTTTTTGTAATGGCTAATGTTGATTTGAACAGTTCATAAAAAGATATTTACTGAAATCTTCTGTGAAATACCTGTTTCTTAAGTACAAATCTTAAGTATAAATCTTAAAAAATTATATCAGGAGGAATTTAATTCATATTTATATTTAATATTCATTGAATTTGAAGAGTGAAGTCTATTTTGTTGATACAGTAGTGAAAGTAACAGAAAATTCTTGCCTGGAGAATCCATAGAGGAGCCTGGTGGGCTACAGTCCATGGGGTCACAAAGAGTGGGATACAACTGTGTGACTAACACACACATATATATAATAATGTTTTGTGGAAAAATAAGGTCCAGAAAAGTGTATACAATTTTTACTTAAATATTTTTTAACAAATCAGACAAAACCAATCAACATATATTTTTTTGGAGTAGGTAACACAAATACATTCAGATCATAAAGTTAGCAAGCAAGTGCTTAATAAACTCAGGACAGCAGTTACTTCTGGATAGGAAGGAAAAACTGTGCAATTGAGAAGGGACACCAAAGGTGTTCAAATGTGCCGCTGCTAATGTGCTATTTCTTAGGCTGAAGGGTAGGTACATAACTGTCCATGTATTCAAGTTATTTTTAAACTGTACATGTGCTTTATGTACCTTTTATGTCTTTGATATATTAATAAATAAAGTGGAAATATTCAATAATGGATCTGAAAACAGCAAATAACTGACTTGTTTTAAAAAGTAGTTTTGGGATATTTGCTGCATATTGAAACAAAACCAAATAATATCTTTACCTCACACAAAACATCAAAATAAGATGGGTTACACATCAAATCATAAGAAGGTTATAACTTTTAAATTATTAGATTTAGACTTTTTACACTCCCAAAGATCCAACTAGTACAAAAGGGAATCAGTAGGTATTAATGCATATTAGGTCAAAATAGACAAGCATACTTTTTTTTTTTTTTTAGCATTTTCTAGACTTTATTAATTATTTTTTTCATTTATTTTTATTAGTTGGAGGCTAATTACTTTACAATATTGCAGTGGTTTTTGCCATATATTGACATGAATCAGCCATGGATTTACACGTGTTCCCCATCCCGATTCCCCCTCCCCCCTCCCTTCCCATCCCATCCCTCTGGGTCTTCCCAGTGCACCAGCCCTGAGCACTTGTCTCATGCATCCAACCTGGGCTGGTGATCTGTTTCACACTTGATAGTATACTTGTTTCAATGCTGTTCTCTCAGAACATCCCACCTCACCTTCTCCCACAGAGTCCAAAAGTCTGTTCTGTACATCTGTGTCTCTTTTTCTGTTTTGTATATAGGGTTATCATTACTATCTTTTTAAATTCCATATATATGCATTAGTATACTGTATTGGTGTTTATCTTTCTGACTTACTTCACTCTGTATAATGGGCTCCAGTCTCATCCATCTCATTAGAACTGATTCAAATGTTTTCTTTTTAATGACTGAGCAATATTCCATTGTTTATATCTACCATAGTTTCCTTATCCATTCATCTGCTGATGGGCATCTAGGTTGCTTCCATGTCCTGGCTATTATAAACAGTGCTGTGATGAACATTGGGGTGCATGTGGAAATAAAAGCAAAAATAAACAAATGGGACCTAATTAAACTTAAAAGCTTTTGCACAATGAAGGAAGCTATAAGCAAGGTGAAAAGACAGCCATCAGATTGGGAGAAAATAATAGCAAATGAAGCAACAGACAAAGGATTAATCTCAAAAATATACAAGCAACTCCTGAAGCTCAATTCCAAAAATATAAATGACCCAATCAAAAAATGGGCCAAAGAACTAAACAGACATTTCTCCAAAGAAGATATACAGATGGCTAACAAACACATGAAAAGATGCTCAACATCACTCATTATCAGAGAAATGAAATTCAAAACCACAATGAGGTACCATTACACACCAGTCAGAATGGCTGCTATCCAAAAGTCTACAAGCAATAAATGCTGGAGAGGGTGTGAAGAAAAGGGAACCCTCTTACCCTGTTGTTTGGAAAGCAAACTAGTACAGCCACTATGGAGAACAGTGTGGAGATTCCTTAAAAACCTGGAAATAGAACTGCCATATGACCCAGCAATCCCACTCCTGAGCACGAAGAAGTCAGATCTGAAACAAGCTTGCTATTTTAAAGGCAACATGGTATATGTGCCAAAGAGTAGCCTAGCCTGTTATTTTGCAGAAACAGTAAGTCATGCTTTGGGAAGAGGAAATGCACCTAAATGCTTTAGTACCTAAAGCAGGTCAACTGTGTATGCTGGCATCAAGTGTACAATGTATTTTAAACTTAGAATCATTCTGCTATACTGGATCCTTCCTTACCACCCTAATAAATGTAACAAATGAAAACGAGAAAGCTATCTAGGCTGACTCCTAAGATTCCCTCTCTCTTAACCAGACCAAAAAAATAACCAATAAAACCTGGTTCTGGTTTTTTATTTAAAATGTTCAACCTTAAGGAATTGTGAGTTTTCATATAACTAGATAGGTGAAGCTGTAAATTTAAGGCAACAGAAGGAAATTTAGATAATTTTGGGTGTAATTATCTCACTCAGACTACCTAACCGTAAGGTGTAAAGTAATGCTCAAAATTCTCCAAGTCAGGCTTCAGCAATATGTGAACCAAGAACTTCCAGATGTTCAAGCTGGTTTTAGAAAAGGCAGAGGAACTAGAGATCAAATTGCCAATATCCGCTGGATCATCAAAAAAGCAAGAGAGTTCCAGAAAAGCATCTATTTCTGCTTGATTGACTATGCCAAAGCCTTCGACTGTGTGGATCACAATAAACTGTGGAAAATTCTGAAGGAGTTGGGAATACCAGACCACCTGACCTGCCTCTTGAGAAACCTGTGTGCAGGTCAGGAAGCAACAGCTAGAACTGGACATGGAACAACTGACTGGTTCCCAATAGGAAAAGGAGTACGTCAAGGCTGTATATTGTCACCCTGCTTATTTAACTTACATGCAGAGTACATCATGAGAAACACTGGGCTGGAAGAAGCCGGGATTAATATCAATAACCTCAGATATGCAGATGACACCACCCTTATGGCAGACAGTGAAGAGGAACTAAAAAACCTCTTGATGAAAGTGAAAGAGGAGAGTGAAAAAGTTGGCTTAAAGCTTAACATTCAGAAAACTAAGATCATGGGACCTGGTCCCATCACCTCATGGGAAATAGATAGGGAGGCAGTGGAAACAGTGTCTGACTTTATTTTTGGGGGCTCCAAAATCACTGAAGATGGTGACTGCAGCCATGAAATTAAAAGACGCTTACTCCTTGGAAGAAAAGTTATGACCAAACTAGACAGCATATTATAAAGCAGAGACAATACTTTCCCAACAAAGGTCCATCTGGTCAAGGCTATGGTTTTTCCAGTGGTCATGTATGGATGTGAGAGTTGGACTGTGAACAAAGTTGAGCGCCAAAAAATTGATGCTTTTGAGCTGTGGTGTTGGAGAAGACTCTTGAGAGTCCCTTGGACTGCAAGAAGATCCAACCAGTCCATCCTGAAGGAGATAAGTCCTGGCTGTTCATTGGAAGAACTGATGCTGAAGCTAAAACTCCAATACTTTGGCCACCTCATGCGAAGAGTTGACTCGTTGGAAAAGACCCTGATGCTGGGAGGGATTGGGGGCAGGAGGAGAAGGGGACGACAGAGGATGAGATGGCTGAATGGAATCACTGAGTCGATGGGCATGAGTTTGAGTACACTCCAGGAGTTTGTGATGGACAGGGAGGCCTGGAGTGCTGTGATTCATGGGGTCGCAAAGAGTCAGACACAACTGAGTGACTGAACTGAACTGAACTGAAGGTGTATTATCCTGTATGTGTAGTAATACCATGAATTATATACCTGCACTAAGAGAAAGACATATCTCTTATCCAAGGCTCTTTTTAGAAGGGAAATGCATTATAGGTTTATACCTATGTATGACTCAACATAAAGGAAATATTTTCCTAGACTTTAAGCAAGAGGCAGTGTTTGAGGTAATAGGTAACGTGAACTTAAGAAAATACAGGTTGATGATAGATATGGCATGTTAACACGCTCGTAACCTTTCACTTCTACTAAAGCAATTATTATCTAGTTATTCTTTGCATTTTCCAAAAGTCTTCTGATTAATCTAGGAATTTTAGAATTCTTTTCAAAGTCAGTATTGGACTTTATTTATCACATGCAATACAAGTTTGAAATGTTCCCTCATGGGTTCATTAAATTCATCTGCAACTGCTTTCTGAATCTTTTTGTTGAAATATGTATAACATTTCAAAGTAAAGTCAAACTAGCAGAAACAGCAAAGTATAGAGAAGTAGTGAAGTCCAGTTTTCTATAATTCAGTGAAGGTCAAGAAACCTTGGTTTCTTTCAAGATAACTCTGTGACTTTAGAAATGTGGTGACATAATGCAAAACAGTTAATAACAGTTAGTTATTGCAGGAATGTCCAGCACTGGGATTTTCCAGACAGGCACCGGGTAGTTTCCTCAGTATAATGTCTGGAAAATAGAGCTTCAGGAGATTCCCAGTATGGAATGTTGTGTCATTTTGCACATGGGTCACTTGAAGTGGTAAGAATATTGGTCTCAGTCATAAGAATGGAAAGTGTTTCAATTCTCCAATTTCACACAAGATTATATGCTATTGACTGAGAGGAAAAGTGGTATGGATTCGACCAAGGGTCAACCAACTTTTTCTGTAAAGGTCTAGGTGACAAACCTGTCCAGCTTTGTGAGCTGTAAGGTCTCTGTCACAACTATTTAAATCTGTCAGTGCAGCAGCACAAAACAGCCATCGTGAATATGAAAATGATGGCTGTGGCTGTGGTTCAATAAAACTGTGTTTAGTAAAACAGGTGACCGGCCAGTTTTGGCCCGTGTAACATAATGTGCCAACCCCTGGACTAAACCATAAGAGTAGAAACCCAAACTTATAGTACCCAGACCCAGGAGAAGGTAGAATTCAGTAAAAATAACAGGAGTAAAAAAATCATTAATGATTATATTCCAGTATCATGAGTATAAAATAAGTAGTTTTACAAATCTGTACAATTCTTACTCTGGCATATGAAATTCAAGCCCCCAACTAAGTATCATAAAAGCTGTAATCTCTTATTTATGATGCATGAGGAAAGGAAAATAAGCTCTAATATCCCAGGTCAAAGCTTGGCAGCCATATGAATATGTATTGTCTATTACTAAGTGTTCATAATAAATAGCTGTAGAGATTGAGAGGCCCCCAGTCAAAACAAAGAACAGAAAAGACTGAGGCTAATTAAATCATAAAGAAAAGTAAAAATTAAAAATTATGCAGAGACTCATTATGTTGTGCTAAATCTATTCCACAAAAATTGAGAAAAAGAGTTCCAACACATGGATGGCTCATCCTTTACAATAGGCTCTATTTAGAGAGATAAGCCATGATCCTTCTAATAACCCTTTGTTATTTGTGAAAATATCACATTTCAAAGCACAGAAGGGGACCTCAAAGGGTTGTATTGTTCAGCCTTTTATCTCCAGGCAGGATTAATTAGAGTAATATCCAACATGTATCTAGTGCCTACTGTGTGCCAGGCATTTCCCACATAATATCTTTCCAGTCCTCAAACCTTTTGAATCACAGCTCTGCTACTTACTACATTTGTGGATCAGTCTATCTGGACTGCTGTTTCTGAATGGAATCCTACAGAATCAGCCAGTCCCCACACTGTAGAAATCTGGGTAAAGAGGCTGGAGAAAAACATGTCATCTCTTTTTGAAAGGTTGTTTTCAGGGATTTACAAACCACATTAACTATCTGAACAGAAAATATACAGGGAAATATGTTAACACTAGAAAACCTGTTGAAATGCTGTACAAATGTTGTAGATATACCATTTAGTACAACATTACAACATGTAAATGCATGCTTGTCTTGGAATGCCATGTGATCTAGGGCCAATTTGGAGAGCTGACACCTCTTGCCTACAAAGGATACCAGAGAAAGTGGGGAGAAAAAAGAAGATAAATATTATTTTCTTCCTCCTCTGCTTGACATAACAGGCTGTAGAAGTGCAAGGACCATGTTATCTCACATAACCTTTAAAATCTTTCACTGTCTTTTCTGGGCTTAAGTGTTCAGCATATGCTAATGAGTGCCATACAAGGACTCAGCTCCTTCATTATTTCCTCTCTAACAGCACCCGAGTATTACCTTTACCTTGTATTCTCCACTCCTCTCACCTATAATGAGTATATGAACTGTACCAAAGTATTGGATATGTGAGTATTTACCACTTAGATATTTGCTCTAGTTTCACATACTTCTGGTTTCATATCCCCAATAATATGTTCCCACAAGACAGGAACCATGACTTCTGCTCCTTTTGGGTTCCCAGTGCTTGACTCTCTATTTGGCAGAAAGTTGGCATTCAAGTGAAGTTTCCATTATGTCTTTCATCTGTTCTAGGCCAGACATTGTGTTAGGTGCAAGGAACATGATGTGATGCAAATATAGGCACAATTCTTGCTGTCACGGATAGTCCTTACATCCCAACAGGGAAATGGGCATTAATTAAATAGTCACAGATGAATTTAAAACTGCAGTGTGAAAGGGTTATGAAGTAGGGATGTTAAGGTTAGAAGATAATATATCTCTGACCTTCAGGAGCTTCTAATCTAAGGCAGGTCAAAGGACAATTGAGACACAGTGATAAGTTGAGGGTTGAGGAAGCATGGGATGCTGCCGGGTCCCACAGGGAAGCCACCAAACACTCTGGTGGCCAGGGAAGGCTATCAGAGAAAGGAATGCTTTAGCTAACTTTGCAAAATATGAGCAGAAATGAACTACATGGAGAAAGAATGTCAGGCAGAGAGGAGAGCATGGGCCAAAAGGTGGAGCTCAGAGATTACATGACTTGTAGGGGGAGTTGCTGTCATTTCAGAGTTGTGAATGGATGACCTGGAAGAATGGAGTTGGGAGAAGATGGTGCTAGAGAGAAAGCCAGAGAGCAGATTGAGTGGTGGGGTGGGGCAGGAGCGGGAGCAAGGGGAGTTCCCTCTATATCCCGAGGGTCTACAGAGAAAGAAGAAATCGTAGAGGCTTTAAAACAAATGAATGGTATGGTCTGTAATTGTGACTATTTAGATAAATTATGATACCAACTTCATGAAAATTGAATTTAAAATAAGAAATGCTCAATGTTGTAAACTCTGTGAAGAAGCAGCTGCAGTGTCCCAGACAAAAATCATGAGGATTGTTAAGTGGCACATGCAGTAGAAATATAGACTCTGTGCAATATACAAACTACTGAGAGAGATCACATGTATAGAATTTTGTGATTGATTGCTTGGGTGACATAGGGGAGAGAGAGAGAGGAGAAAGCAAGGGGTAGGAGAGACAGGAAGAAGGACAGGGAGAGGGAAAGGGTAAGGGAAAGTAGGAGGGAGAGTTCAATAACAACAGGATGGCTAATGGTGTCCCTGAGAAAGAACACTGGATGAAGTTCCAGAAGAGGTATAATGTAGCAGATATAAGCTCAGGCTTCAAAAAGACCATCTTGACTTACAGTCCAGCTGTACCAATTATTTTCTGTGTGAACTTGGGTAAGACATTTAATGTACCTTTGCCTCAGTTTCCTTGTCTCTAAAAGGGAGATAATAGTATCTATCTTGTAGGTTTGCTATTGAGATCAAATAAGTTACTGAAGATAAAATTCTCAGAAAGGTGGCTCTCTATAAGTACGATATAAATGTTAACTGTTATTATTCCTTTAGGAGAGAAAATGTGTTCAGGTTTGACTATGCTGAGATTTAGATGTCTGTGGGGTTGCCATGTGACGGTGACAAGATCTGTTTTTGCTCATCATGGGCTTCCCTGATGGCTCAGCAGTAAAGAATCTGCCTGTCAAGCAGGAGGCACAGGTTTGATCCCTGGGTTGGGAGGATTTCCTGGAGAAGGAAATGATAACCCACCCCAGTGTTCTTTCCTGGAGAATCCCATGGATAGAGGAGCCTGAAGGGCTACTACAGTCCATGTGGTTACAAAGAATTGGACACAACTTCATAAGGCAACATATTCCTCCATATCTAGGAAAGTGCTTGATTCATAGTAGGCACTTAAGATATATAATGTCAGACAAATAGATAAATGAATGAATGTATAAGATATATAAAAGGCAATTAGGTATACACCTGAAATTTATGGAGGATCTAGGGATGGAGGTAATAGATGTGCTAATGTAGGCTATGGAACTGACTGAGGCTTCCAAGGAAATTCCTATAGAGTGAGGAAAGCACAAGACAAAGGATGGAACCCTGCATGTCTTATTTCAAGCTGCTATAACAAAGCCCCATAGATGAACTGATCGAAAAACAGAAGACATTTATTTCTTACAGTTCTGGAAGCTAACATCTGACTTTTGGGCACCAGTATGGTCAGGTTCTGGTGAGGATCCTCTTCCAGGTTGCAGACTGTTGACTTCACATTATCTTCATGTGACCGAGAGATCAAGAGAGCTCTCTGGGGTCTCTAAGGGCACTAATCCCATTCACAAGGGTTCCACCCCCATGTCCTAGTCATCTTCCACAGAGCTTCACCTCCTAATACCATCATCTTAGCAGTGTGGGGGTGTGTGTATAATTTCAACATACTAATTTTGGGGAAACACAAGCTTTCAGGCCATACAGTACAAGACAGTAGCATTTATGATTCAGAGACAGCGAGAGAAAAGGAGAATATTGAGAGTATCAATAAAAATCATAAAAACCAGGTGATTGTGATACCTAGAAACTAAAAGAAAGTTTCAGTGATAAAGAGATCCACGATGTCAAGTGCTACAACTTTTTTTAATTTGTTAGACTGTAAATTTTTAAGCCATATTTTTCATCCCTCTCACCCAACAAATTTGATCCCAACCTCCTCTATGTTATGTCTACATATCATACGTAGAGCTTCACTGGTGGCTCAGTGGTAAGGAATCTGCCTGTCAATGCAGGAGACATGGGTTATATCCCTGGGTTGGGAAGACCTCCTGGAAGAGGAACTGACAACTCACTCCAGTATTCTTGCCTGAAGAATCCCCATGAACAGAGGAGCCTGGCAGGCTATGGTCAGTGGGGTCACAAAAAGAGTTGGACATGACTTAGCGACTAAACAGCAGCAACATGTAATACATACGCTTACTCCTTCGTCATAAACCACATGTGTGTCTAACTTCCTTTACTATATTTGAGCCATCTGAAGGATAATCTCTCATTTTGTTCCTCTGTATTTCCCTAGTGTTAAGCACTGTGCTTGGTATGTAATAGAGAGCTGATTGAAATCATCTTAAATGAATTATGTTCACTTTATGTCAATAGAGTAAATTGACTCTGGGACATGATTTTCTAAAGAAAAAATAAATAGCACTACTATTTATGCATTTCCTAATGCCTACAAAACAAAATGGGTGAAAGGAGGAGTCCAAAACTAAAGGGACAATATGTCATGCACTATATTGACATTTTGTTCTCACTTGTTCATCCTACTGGGCTTTGGGGATGTGCTGTCCTGTTGTAATAAGTTTCAGAAGAGTTCGATTTAAAAATCATGAACCTGGTAAAAACTAGCATGTGAACAACTTATTTGAATTTGACAGACACTCCATCAAGAAGCATTTAATAGGTATACTCACCAGTGACCTTTCAGACTCAAAGAAGGTAATATTTCTTCCCTTAGTGACAAAATTATACCCGAAGAATAGCTTACTCACTGGTGGTTTCTGTTAATATCACTATTTTTCATGCCCCCTATTAGATTTTGATATCCCTATGGCCAGGATTCATGTCTTGTTCATCTTTGTATCCTGATCACCTAACACAGTAACTGACAGCTAGTAGGTTCTTGGTAAATGTTCATTGAATTAATTATTAAATTTAAACCACTTATTAGGTATGTGAATTTCATGCAAAGGGAAGAAATTGTGTAATTTGAAATGTGAGCCTTAATTTAGAATACTATCTAGTCAGTAGTACAGAAGAGAAAGCTGTGAGGTTGTTAACTTCAAGTTTACGAAAGAAACAAAAACTATGTTCACTCAAGTGCCTGTATGGGCTTATAGCACAATGAGAAGGCCAAAGAACTACTGGTGAAAATTGATTTAAAAATGCTTATGTGGTGAAATATCTATGCAAAACTCTTAGAAGAGACCTTGTAACTAATACTTTCTGACCAACAACTCTGGCTTGAGCTGTGTGGTAACTGTGTGTGGAGTTGTTGAAATGACTCTAGTTTTCAAAAGGAAGCCCATATGATTAGTTGATTTTATTCCTTAAAAATCCATTAGAATGAATATAATAATGATCTGAATGAATCTGGCATGAGTTTGGCTCACTTTAGCTGAATTTATGAAAAAAAAATGAGTTCTATAACAATTGGTGGTTAAATATGATACTGAGGCATCCTGCAGGGGGATGAGGATGGTTGGAGGGAGGTTCAAAAGGGAGGGGATAAATGTATACATATGGTTGACTCACACTGTTGTACAGCAGAAACTAACACAACATGATAAAGAAATTTTAAAAATCTAACTGATATTGGTTGAATGAGGAAGACCATTTTTAAAACTCACTTTTAATATTTTGTTTTTAAATTAATACACAATAAAAATATTTTTGATATACACATCTATAGGTTTTAAAGTACATATAAATTTGTGTAACCACCAGCATAAGCAGGATAAAGAACAGTGCTCTCACTCCAAAATTCCCTCTTCCTCCCCCTTTGCAGTCACATCCCCCTATTACTCCTACCCTCTGGCAATCATTGATCTGTGCTACATCACTCTAGCTTTGTGTGGTCAAGAATTCTATATAGCTGGAGTCACATGTGTTTTATTTTGAGGTTGACTTTGTTCACTCAGCATGATTCCTTTGATATTTATCTGAATTGTTACATATGTTCTGTGTGAGTGTATCAATAGTTTTTTTTTTTTTTTTTTTTTTTTTGCTTCTGTGTAGTATTTTGTTGTATATGCTGTGATTTGTTTACCAATTTACCCCTTAAAGGTCATTTGGAATATTTCCAGTGTTTGTAAATTATAAGTAGACTTCTATAAACATTTGAGTGCAAGAATTCATGTGAACATATTTTTTTTTCTTTAGGGTAAATATCTTGTAATGAAATATCTGGGTTATATGATAAATTCATGTTCAACTTTTTATAAGTTGCCAGACTGTTTTCCTTAGTGGCTGTATCATTTTGCATTCCCACTAGCTATAAATGAGAAGTCCAGTTTCTCCATACCCTCACCAGAATTTGTCATAATTTTTAATTGTAAGTATTCTAATATGTGTGTAAGAGTGTCTCATCATGGTTTTAATTTACATGTCCTTAATAACTAGTTGAACATATTTTTATGTGCTTATGTTTCAGTTTTTCTCTTTGATGACTTGTCCCTTCAAGTGTTTTGCCTTTTAATTTTTTTTCTTACTTTTGAGTATACTGAGTTCTTTATGTATTTTGGATACAAGTCCTTTGTCATATATATGTGATACACTTTTCTGTAACTTGACTTTTAATTTTCTTAATGGTACTTTTCTCAGAGCAAAAGTTCTTAATTTTAGTATGTCCAATTTAGCATTTTTTTCTTCTAAGGATCTTACTTTATTGTCATCCCTAAAGACTCTTTGCATAACAAGTCATAAAGATTTTGTTTTCTTTTAGAGATTTTATAGTTTAACACTTTATATTTCAACCTACGAGTTAATTTTTATATAAAGTATAAGGTTCATGATTTGTATATGGGTGTCTCATATTTCCAATGCCATTTTTCAACACTTTCTCCATTAAAATGTTTTTGTGTATTTGTAGAAAAATCATTTGTCATAGCTCTGTAGGCCTATATTGTCAAAAATAAACAAAGCTAGACATTAAAGTGGTAAGGACAGATTTTATTCAGTAATACACTACTGCAATAGGGAAAAGAGCCCAACACAAACTCAGCTTGATTTATACAGAGGTGACTAGGCATTTGCAAGAGTGAGAGACCAGGAAATGTGTGAGTAGGCCCTCAGTAGAGGGCATGGAGAGGGATTGGTATATGTGATACCCATCTGGGTTTGCTGACTGGTGCTTACTGAAGTTAGACTCCTACCCTCCCACAGAGGCTGGGAGACAGAGGCTCTATCTTCAGGTGATGGCTAAAATAAGTAGTAAATTTGGGGGCTATCTTGAGTTTCTCACACAGGCAGGTACTTTAAGGGATCTAGAGTATTCCTTGGAGAAGACAATGGTACCCCATTCCAGTACTCTTGCCTGGAAAATCCCATGGATGGAGACGCCTGGTAGGCTGCAGTCCATGGGATTGCTAAGAGTCGGACACTACTGAAGTGACTTAGCAGCAGCAGCAGCAGAGTATTCCTAGGGATGTAGCCTTGGGCTATTAGAAACTATGTTAGTATTTCTTCAAGTCTTATAGATCAAAGTTGAAGCCTAATGGAGAACTGCTCAGAGGAGCCTGACTAGACCTTGGTCAAGGAAAGAGACTCTGTCGTTACTGAACTCTTCTTTTTGCTCCTTTGATCTATGTGTCTTTCCCATAACCAATATCATGCTGTATTGGTTACTACAGTTTTATGTCAAGTATTACACCCTCCAACTTTATTCTTCATTTTAAAAGTAGTTTGGTTCTTTTATTTCCCTTGTATTCCGTCTAATGTTTTTGTTAGGAACTCAGCTGAACTAGGGGTTCCCAGGTGATTCAAGTGGTAAAGAATCCGCCTGCCAATGTAGGAGACACAGGAGATGCAGGTTGGATCCCTGGGTCAGGAAGATCCTCTGAAGGAGGAAATTTTAAGTATACTTGCCTGGGAAATCCCATGGGCAGAGGAGCCTGGTGGGTTACAGTCCATGGGGTCGCAAAGAGTTGGACACAACTGAGCACATACACATGATAATGACTATGACCATCACTCTATGTGTGGCAACTAGAGAGAGATGAACTATCAGGTATGGAGTAAGTGATTAAAACAACAACCACAACAGAAGTAACAGTCTAAATCTTTAGTCACCAGCTGTCATAGTTTAAGCAAGAAGCTAAACTTCCCCATGTTCCATTGCCCCCCATGGACTTGTCTGCTGGACTGAGGATTGGGTAGATCAGCACATATATAGGGTTCATCTCACTGTTGAGAGATAGAAAGACTGACAGACAGTGAGGGAGGGAGGTAGGGAGGGTGGAAGAGGGAAAGGATATACATGAATGACAGTAAAAACACGATTTTTGAGAAACAAGAGGATATGGACTCTAGTACACAAGTGCTAAAGATAGGCTTGAAAGTGAGAGAGACACTGCCTCCATTGTAATAGACAGAGGGAAGATGGACAAAATGGGTGCAAAGAGGCTACATAATTGGCTTGATTGTGAGCTAAGATTGTGGGTAAGATATCATCTATGGGCTTTTATTTTCTCAGTAGAATATGAAGTCAAGTCATTAGCTCAGTGAGACATTATAAGATACTTGAGGAGATTCAGTGTCAAAAAGTTGATTTGAAGATCAATATTAATAAACAAATCCATAAGGCAAGTACAGTAGGATTTTCAGCCAGTGCGGGATGTCATTTAAGTTACATACATAGACTGTCCACCATATTCTATCCATAAAATGAATATGGATTCTTTAAAATTACAAACAGGCTCATATTAAATGTACACGTTACAATTTACTTTTTAAAAAACTCAGAATATTTCAGACATTTCCCCCAAGATATATACAGATTTACCACATTTATTTAGTAGCTGCATTGTATTGCATAGTATGACTGCAATGAAACAGTTCCAAAATTTATCTCTATACCATTTTCTGGAGTCAGGGAAGACAGAAAAAAATTAAGAATGCAACTATTACTCTGGGATATGGTTTATGTGGGGATATCAAAAATAATTCATTTATTCAATATTTCAAACATTCTTTCATGTTATAAATCTGTTTAATGAGTGAATACTATGAACCTGCACCACTTAGACAAGAGTTAGCTCTAGAATGTGAAATAATCATTTTATGTCTGAAAGAATGTAAAGACTATGAGACGACATTGAAATAAGCTCTTAAAGAAGATTATAATCTTTCTGCATATTTGCTAATTAAGTTTACCTAATTGTGGCCAGGTTGTTTCCTGCTGAATAGACCCTCAGAATCATTTGTTCCCTTCTTAAGTGTTGAATCTTTTTCATTGTTGTTTATGGAAAGATCTTGAAGATTTTCAAAGAATACTCTGGTATGATGAGCAAAGATGTACTTGACTCAAAATTCTGAAATCTCACATCTGTGCCTTTTTTGCATAGTTACCCTTTCTTTTAAAAGTTAATTTTTATTGGAGTATAGTTGCTTTGGGCTTCCTTGCTGGCTCAGATGGTAAAGAGTCTGCCTGCAATATGGGAGACTCAAGTTTGATCCCTGGGTCAGGAAGTTCCCCTAGAGAGGGAAATGGCAATCCCTCCAGTATCCTTGCCTGGAAAATTCCATGGACAGAGGAGCCTGGTGGGCTACGGTCCATGAGATCACATAGAGTTGGACATGACTGAATGACTGACAGACACAGTTGCTTTACAATATGGTGTTAGTTTCTGCTGTACAGTTAAGTGAATCAGCCATATATATGCATATATCCCCTGTTTTTTTGGATTTCCTTCCCATTTAGGTCACCTATTTGTACTATGTATAAAATAAATAACTAATGAGAACCTACTGTATAGCTCAGGGAACCCTACTCAGTCATCCCTTTTAATGCTTAAGTCTGCTGGGGAGCAGCACCTCTGGTATGAAGAAAATTCTGGACTGCCGCTGGTATTCTCCCTGTTTACCTTGAGCTTTTCCTTCTTCCAGACAAAGCTCTCCCATGATGAATATGGCAGTTCATTCTTTTTATTCCAAAGTTATCTCTCCGGCCCCATCTGTGTTGTCTGTCTCTCTTCCTCGCTACTTGTCTTTCCTGTCTCTAATAAACATATCTTCCTCTCAGTGATGGGCAGAATAACAAGTCAGCATCGTTTGCAGCTCTGCCCTTCTTTATACCAGAATTTCTTTTTTTTAAAGTCAATATCTAAATATAGAGTTGAAATTAGGAAGCATGCTTTCCAATTCTTGACTCACTCCATCATTTGCTTGCTGTGGGAACTGCAGGGAACTGCTTGACCTCTCGGTTTCCTTTGGTTCAATGAAGGCAATAATTCTTGCCTTGCCTTTCAGATGTAGGTGAGTAATTAATGGTTGTGGAGTCCTTTGAAACTTGAAGAGGAAGCCGCAAAGGCTAATCCCTCACAGAATTCACCTCAGTTTTTGAAGTAATTTACACGGGAAAATAAATAGTTCGGATGTGGGAGAGAAAACCATGAGAGCTAATGCAAATTCATCCACAAATTCACAAGATGCTAAAAGAGACAGGAAGCTATTTAGCCCTGCCTTCCCTCACCCCACCTGTGTACTCACTGTTACACTTGTTCTGTGACACCTCACGTAAACTAGTGGTGAGTGAGTTGTCCTTGAAAAGGAACAGGGTTTTGGAGTCAGAAAGACCCGGTTAACACGGGTAATTCTACCACTTTCTCGCTATAAGAACTAGGGCACATGACTTGCTACATCACACCTTTTTCTGTGCCTCAGTTTCCTTATTTTGTACAGCAGCGATTACCTTTACAAAGAGCTGTCAGTGAGAATTATATACATGCACACACATGTGCCTGTGTGTGTTGAGGCTAGGGAATCATCCAGTTTCACAGAATGTCCATTCCCTTCCACTTTTTGGAAAGGAGATGGAAGGACAGGTTATGTGGCAAAGCGGCCAAGTTGGCTGCCCTGGTGACAGTTGACAGCCCCGACAAGGCAATTTGAAGCCAGGTAGAGCAGATAGAGTTTGGGTCAGACTTTACTGTACTTGCCTGAGTGAGTCAGTGTTCCCCTATGATTTCAAACACATGAAGTGTCTCACACCAGACCAAGTTCCCTTATTCTGCAACCAGCAACAATATCAACCATGTCTTAAACAAAGGAGAACACTATTTATCTTCTAAAAGGGAGAGTCCTTATTGAGCTCCAGAAACTAAGACAATAAGCATGAGGATCCTCTGGAGAACAGAGCATCAGAGTCCATGGTGTGTGAGAAGACCACCTTTCTCAGGCAAGAAACTATGCATAGAAGTGGACAGCAGTTTCCAAGATAGCAAAGCCACACATGATAAGGATGTGCACATTTTTAGGACTTTTATAAAAGTTAGTATAGAGTCCTTAGAGTGATTAATTATCCCTCAATGTATAATCAGAGTCTTCGGAGAGCAGGGAGCAATTGAACTGAGTCTCTGGAATACTGCTCTATTCTCAGATCAGGACTGCACTAAGGGAAGTGGTTTTGATAATGTCACATGTAGCAGAGACACATTTAATTTTCTTATCACATTATATAAGACAAATAGGTAATATCAACCAAAAAGAAGAAAGGATTCCTTTAGTGACTTGCAAGGGAACTAATAGAAATATGGCAGCTTTTACATGTAGCTCAATTTTTACTGTTATATGTTATTAAATCAATATTTTGTACTACCAAAAATGTCTAAAATGGTCAAATCCTGGGGTCCAGTGGTAATTTCTGTTTTAGTGCTATATTATAGGTATTTGTGAATGTAGCTGTTTTCTTCACCAGAATTTGGCATGAGAACATATATTATTTTTCTATTCCTCTAGTACATTTCATTGTACTACATATTAGTCTCTCAAATTCTTGCACAAAAGATTTTGAAACATTAAAAGTGCTATCATTAGAAAAAGTTTTTAAATTCCATAAATACAAAATACAATGATTGTTAAATCTTAATATTTGGGGGAGAGAATATTTAACTCACTAGAGTAAAAAATGAGGTAACTGAAAATTGAAACACATATCCTCTTAATTTTTACAAGAAGTTATCAGAGTACTCAACAGGCTTGCGTATGGACATGTAGGGTTCCATTGAACATGTTGAAAACAGGACAGAATCAGAAAGAAAAGAACTGAAAGATTGGACAAAACATTTAAAATACTTCTTTTTTTGTTTATAGGAGTTATACATGATTTGCATAGAAACTATTAAAATATGCTAAAAATATAATAAAACTGGATTTCCTTCTTAAACCTTTCCTTTGTTTTAGTGTTTAATTTATTGACTAATCTGTCTCCTATAGATTGGATGTTTCTATTTTATCATGTCCCAAATTGGAATATATGCTATGATTAATTTTTGAAATACAACTAATATTTTTGTTGTTGTTGTCTTTTGTTAAGGGCTTTATATTTTTGAAGCAGTTTTAGGTTCACCACAAAATTGACAGAAAATTACAGAGATTTTTCATGTAGACCCTGTCGCTACATGTGCATCAGTTCAGTTCAGTCACTCAGTCGTGTCCGACTCTATGACCCCATGAACTGCAGCACGCCAGGCTTCCCTGTCCGTCACCAACTCCCAGAGTCTACCCAAACTCATGTCCATTGAGTCGGTGATGCCATCCAACCATCTCATCCTCTGTCGTCCCCTTCTCCTCCTGCCCCCAATCCCTCCCAGCATCAGGGTCTTTTCCAATGAGTCAACTCTTCACATCAGGTGGCCAAAGTATTGGAGCTTCAGCTTCAACATCAGTCCTTCCAATGAACACCCAGGACTGATCTCCTTTAGGATGGATTGGTTGGATCTCCTTGCAGTTCAAGGGACTTTCAAGAGTCTTCTCCAACACCATAGTTCAAAAGCATCAATTCTTCGTCACTCAGCTTTCTTTATAGTCCAACTCTTACATCCATACATGATTCCTGGAAAAACCATAGTCTTGACTAGACAGACCTTGTTGGCAAAGTACTGTCTCTGCTTTTTAATATGCTGTCTAGGTTGGTCACAGCTTTTCTTCCAAGGAGTAAGTGTCTTTTAATTTCATGGCTGCAGTCACCATCTGCAGTGATTTTGGAGCCCAAAAAAATAAAGTCTGCCACTGTTTCCACTGTTTTCCCATCTATTTGCCATGAAGTGATGGGACCGGATGCCAGGATCTTAGTTGTGCATAGTTTCCCCCTTTATCAGTCTCCCCCACCAGAGTGGTACACTTGTTACAACTGATGAACCTACATTGAACTGTTATTCTCACCTAATGTCCATAGTTTACATCAGAGTTAATTCTTGCTGTTGTACATTCAGTGGGTTTGGACAATGTATATTACGTGTATCTACCATTATAGTACCATACAGAATCCTTTCACTGCCCTACATTTTCTCTGTTTGTCCTCACCTAGTAAATCATCTTTTCCTGTGCTTTTAACCCCTGGCAAACAGTGATCTTTTTACTATCTCCATACTTTTGCCTTTTCCAGAATGTCATATATTTGGAAACATAGTATGTAGTTTTTTTCAGATTGGCTTCTTTCACTTAGTATAATAATATGCATTTAAGGAGGTCCTTCCATGTTTTTTCAGGATTTCATAGGTCATTTCTTCTTAGGGCAATATTCTATTGCCTGGATATATCACAGCTTCTTTATCTATTTACCTACTGAAGGACATACTGGCTTCTTCCAAGCTTTGGCAATTATGAATAAAGCTGCTATAAACATCTGTGTGCAGATTTTTGTGTGGACATAAACTCTCAATGGGGCTTCCCCGGTGGCTCAGATGGTAAAGGATCCACCTGCAATGCAAGAGACAATCCCCTGGAGAAAGGAATGGCAACCTACTCCAGTATTCTTGCCTGGAAAATCACCATGGACAGAGGAGCCTGGTGGGGTACAGCCCATGGACTGCTAAAGGGTTGGACATGATTAAGTGACTCACATATACGCACAGGCTCTCAACTCCTTTGGGCAGATACCATGGTGCATGAGTGCTAGATCATATGTTAAGAGTATGTTTAACTCAGTGCTTTTTTCTACAGCACATATACTAAAGAACATGTTTAATTTATAAGAAACCACTAAACTTTCTTGGCTGTACCATTTTGCATTTCCACCAGCAATGAGTGAGAACTCCTGTCACTCTACATCCTTGCAAGCATTCAGTTTTGTAAGTGTTCTGGGTTGCCCATCCTATTAGGTGTGTTGGTATCTGTTAAGGCCTTTAGCTCATCTTTTAATTGAGTTATTTTCTTATTGTTGAGTAGTAAGTGTTCTTTGTATACTTTGGATACCAGTCCTTTGTCAGATGTCTCTTTTGCACAGACACATATTGTATCCCAATCTGTAGCTTGTCTTCTAATTGTCATTGTTTTCTTTTTAATTTTTATTGTTGTTGTTTTTTTTTTCTAGATAATGGAGAAAGCCTTGTTATAAGATTACATGTAGCTGTGAGGAACAAAGCAGGCTCATAAGAACAGAAAAGTGGATTTTAGGGAGAGTGGTGCCTGTGGGCAGGTCCTAGGCAGCAGAAATTTGTGAGTCTCCTGGATAGTATCAGATCAGCTTTTGACTCAGTCAATAGTGACGGTGATCTGTGGCTCACTGTTTTCCTTGATCTTTTCTCCACATCTAAAATCATATAACTGGCATACAATAAACTATACTATACTTTTTCAAAGGCATACAATTTAATAGCTTTTGACATATTGTACCTTTGAAATCATTACCACAATCAAGACAATGAACATATGTTTCAGCCCCCAAAGTTTTCTCATGTTGTTGTTGTTTTTTTTTAATTATTTATTTTTGTTGAGGTATGTTTGCTTCACAATATTGCATTACTTTCTGCTGTACAATGAAGTGAATCAACTATATGTATATACATATATCCCCTCCCTATTGTGTTAGGTGAAGCACACTGATTGAAACCGCCCACCCTGACCAGGCACCATAGTAATCATTTGCATGAGTTGTTTAATGACAGGAGGTCCTGGTAAGGAACAGGGAACTAATAAGTCTCCACCAACCAGAAGAGTTTGGGAAGGGTCAAAAGGAGGCACCCCTTGTCCACCCACCTCCCAGAATCCTTCTCTCTGGCATCCATCTTGGCTGAACAAGGCATGCACCACAAGGAAGAACTCTGAATCAGAATGATTGGCTAAGGACAACCCAGAAACTAATCCCATCACCATAAAACCCAAGACTGCAGGCCATGAGACAGAGCTGTTCTCCTGGGTTCCCTTACCCTACTGCTCTCCACCCGGGTGCCCTTTCCCAATAAAATCTCTTGCTTTGCCAGCAGATGTGTCTCCTCAGACTATTCATTTCTGAGTGTTAGACAAGAGCCCGGTTTCGGGCCATGGAAGGGGTCCCCTTTCCTGTACCAAATGGTGATTCTGGTGGGACTCTTCTTCACTGAGACTGACATCCTGACCACTTGGGGTACTCAGGGGCCAGCTTGCCTGCCAATGGACCAGATCCAGCAACTGAAACTGGGACCCTTTTGTCCCTGGTCTCCTCCTGACACAGACAACTGGCCAGAGTGCCCAACCAGTAAGGAACAAGAGATTTTATTGACCTCTCTCACCTTCCCTCTCTCTTTTCTCTCCTTAACCCTTCCTATCCTTCCCCATTTTTCTAGCCCCCTGGTCCTGGCTGCAGGAATCTGGTCGAAGGACCTCAACCTGAGCTGAGGGTTGGAGACTGATCACCTCCTCTTGGCCGAGAACTCAAATTCTGGTTCTGGTCTGGTCTGATTTCTGGTAGGGCCGAGTTCCAGTCCTCCCTTCTCTGGAGGCCCAGGGTAAAGTCCCATAATGCTTGGGTATCTGCAGGTGGCAGGAGATGTCTATAAGGCCACCCTGTTTGCCCCCCTCTTCCACCTCCTCCCCTTTCTTCTTTCAACCTGGCTTCCTTTCCTCCCTTTGAAATTTTTGAAGACCTGAGATATTTTCATTTACTGTTAGTACTTGGATCTGAAGTTCTGTGTCTCTATAGGAGGTTTTCTGAGAGACTGTATTCTTGTATTCAAGGGAGTGTCTGATGACGACTGCCAGGTCTATATGTATGTATTAACTCCGTGTTCTGTGTTATGATTTTTGATGGCCCTTTTGCTTTGTCTGACCACCATTTTGTTTAGACCTGCTGCCATTTTGTTAGAACTTGATTTTCTTTCCCTGTGCCTTGAGACCAAGGCTCTCAGGAACACTTATCTAGACCATCTGTAACTCCTGAGACTGAGGGAGAATGGGAAAAAGCCTTTAAAACTTTTGTTTATTTCAACTGTTTTTTATAAACTAGTAAATTTTATATTGTAATATCTAATTCATGACTAAACTTAGAAAATGGAGCTAGATCTTGCACCGTGTCTGTCTAAATATGTCTTTGCATGTCTTTGTCTCTGGTTAATATTTTTGAGGTTAATTTGTAAATGAGCTTCGTTTAATTGGCTTAAAGAAAGTAAGTGCTTACAAATCAAATAATTCTAAATTAAATAATAAATTCCAGGTTCATGTGAACTGGTAAATATTCAGTATTAGATACCTGATATTAATGTTTCTCTCTTAACCTATATAATATAGACATGTCTAGATTAATTAACATTAAGTAAAATATTTTCATTGTACCTAGGTTTAATATAAGTTAAATATTATTATATTTGTTACAAGTTTGTCAACAAGGACAAACAAGAAACTTCTAAAAAAGTGTAAATGAGATATGAGCTTTTAGATAAGCTCTATTATGAATAATTATACTTTAGGAATATCTGTCTAAAATAGTCTCTCCAGATGGGGGTAACTTGAATTTCTTTAAGGGTAGTGTTAAACTAAGTGTTGGAAGTCTATTGAATAATTAGGTCATTTCCAAATAAGGTATATTTGCTTCACAATATTGCATTACTTTCTGCTGTACAATGAAGTGAATCAACTATATGTATATACATATATCCCCTCCCTATTGTGTTAGGTGAAGCACACTGATTGAAGGGGAAGGATAGGAAGGGTTAAGGAGAGAAAAGAGAGAGGGAATGTGAGAGAGGTCAATAAAATCTCTTGTTCCTTATTGAAACATTTACTACTAAACACTGATTTCCTTTTACAGAAAAACTAAAGAGATTTGGGACTATAAATGAATAATGTTTGGTTTCATCCTAAAATGTTTTAAGAAAGCAAGGGTTTTAGAAATTATCACTTGTATTTATGCTCACCAATCTATAAAATGCTAACATAAAAGTTAGTTCTTGGTAGATAAAGGAAACTAGAAGTGTGTTTTCAGTAAAAAAAAGTATTAAAAATACTAAAAAGAGTTATGCATGATCCGGATGTTTTAAAATGGATTACAGTTAGTTAGATAAATAGATTTTGTTAGGAATGACACAGCCATAGAAAAACTGGTTAGGTCCAAGATGGCTATCACTATCACTAAACCTTGAGCCTTGGTATATATGCCTGTCTTGACGTATCAACAAACTAAATGATACACCCATCAACATTGACTAAATCTGACCAAATGTTCTAAACCCTTTTAATTGATCTTTTTGATAAAACTTCCTAAACCAAATTCTTTTGAAGTTCTTTTGACCTCTAGCTAACTTTGGGGTGCTTCAGAGGGTCCCTGAAACATCCCAAAGAGAGATATTAAACTGTGTTTATTTGGTTGGTTAAATTACATGAAAAGATTATCAAATGAGTAATAAATCCACTCATGTTATAATGTATAGTAAAATTACTAATACAGATATCCTAGAAATTATATGGAGTTCTTAACATTCTGATATGTCCTAGTATTCTAATGGAAAAACTGATGACTTCACAAAAGTTAACAAAAGGACTGAATGAACCAGTGAATATGCTTATAATTTTTATGGTTTCTATCTGAAAAATTACAGATTTGAATCTTATGTTTTCTGGGAGTAGGAAAAACCTTCCCCTCAAACTAATTATGACAATACTTTGGTAAAATTTTATGTTATAAACAAAACAGTTACATTTTCTCTCTATTTGACTCCTCCAGAAATTTGAAACTCTTAGGTTTCCAGTGAGTTTATCAAATGAGTTAGAAAGGCTATCTCACTAGCAGGTACAAAAATATCAAGGTATTTTTCAGACCTTAAAAAGGGAAGGATTCACCTAGATTTGTTAGGCAAAATCTGTGATAAGCTTTTGATGTGAGTTTCCCAGCCTTGTTTTATTTTAAAAGTTCAGTCTGAGACTCTATAAACATTTCAGCAAAATAAAGTCTATGATCAATTGTGGTTATATAAATCATCAGACCAAAATTAGCGAGAACAGACCTATTTTGCAAACAAGCTAGCCTTAATTTGGTTATATTTGATAAAAATGAGGGTAATTTTAGGGAGAAAAAGATGTTTCAATAAATGTTAAATCCCAGTTTGTTAAAGGAGGTCTGCATGTAGTAAGACTCATTTCTTGGGTAGTTCTTTGCTGTTATGTGATATTAATGTAAAATTTAATTGAATTCTTAAAGAACACCCAAAGTTTGTTTCTGAAGCTTATCTCAGTAATCTATCTTTGGATGAATATCAGATGACTCATGACCTGCAACCAGGACTGGAAAAAGACATAATTTAAGGGACTGTCTCCAATCTGGATGGAAGGACTTTTTAATCAGGCCCTCTTAACTAGCTCATGCACAATGAAACTGAAGGGAAATTAACTCTTAGATTAATTCCCAATTCCAAAGGCCCCTACACTGGATTGGTTTATAGAGAAGACAGCTGACCTGATCTCACCTTAAAATGATGCTCAGAGGAGAAACTACACTACACCAGGATGAGAAAACAATGACATCAGAGGTAGACAGCTTGCCCAAGATTCTGGACCTGATTCGTGTGATCATTTATAATGTTTTCTTGACTTCTTAGACCTTTGCATATAAATCAAATGCTTTTGTATCATAGGCCTGATCCTATGCTAGTTTTAGAAATCAATCCAATTATTGGGTTTGTGGCCTGTGTCTAGTTCTGGGTTACCTTGGCAAGTTTCTCTACTACAAGACTCTAACTGGTTGGTCCTGAGAAAATTTACTTAAGAAAACAATTATAGTCATATTCATGTCACTGTGACATTACTAGATGAGATCCCCTTACCGGGCCAATTAATAATGCCTGCTCTGACTCTGGCCATAAATTTGAGCTTTCTTTTATTACTCAAGCTCAATCAGAGCAACAAGCAAAGTTTCAACAAAAAAGGAAAAAAATCCCCCACAATTATGGGATGGATTTACATAGATAACACCCAGCTATGGTAATTTAGGTTTAAAGTCTCCTCTGTTGGAAATGATTAAATCATACTAAAGATAATCAGTCTAGTAACACTAGATAACTGGGCTATGTACCTTATAGACGGTGCCAATATATAATTTCCCTGAAAGATAAAGATTCTACAGAGTAGACTAAGATGACCTGAGATATACTGGGCTACATCTAATGGAAGCTCTTAAGTCTTACTTGCGACTTTTCTAATACTGTTGGCTATGTTATTTGTATTTTACCTGTTTTATAAAATTGCTGTTTGTTACACTGCCAAATGTGTGTCTGAGGCCTCTGATAGAATAATATATAGTCCCATATGAGATTGATGATGGTAACAGTGTAACTCTAGATATGAGAAAAAGCAACAAGAGAGAATATTTTCCTGGACCAAGAAGCTAGTAAGACAGGTGGTCCAGAGAATGGTCCATGGGATAAAATAGTCATGAAATGCCCCCCTCAAAATCATGGTCAAGTTTATGAGCAAAAAGGAGTTCTGCCAACTGAAAACTGACATTTGCCTTCTACATGTACAAAGATCAAATCATGGCCACAGCAACTGCTGACTTTCAATGCCCCTGAAAGGAGTCCAGGGTGAAAACCAGGAATGAGGCACTCTGTGCTCTGGGAAAAACTGACAGAACAGGCCTTCAGATAGTTAGATCTTTTCAGGAGAAGATTTTATGAGTTCCAATTCTTGCATCTTCTCATACCTAGAGAAACACTGACGTCATTAATGGTGATATCTGCATTGACTATTAAGGACAATTTTACAATTAAAAGTCAAAATAAAGTAGCTATGGTTCAGACATCCTGGGAAGTAACTAGGTGATACTATGGGTGTAATTTCAGATTAGACGTTATATTGCTAAACACTTGAGTTTTCCGAGTTGCGTCAGACTTAGATGCCACCATTCTCAAAACACTGTCTGCTGGAAGCTAGCAACTGCAACCTTACTTTTTATAAAACTAGGCAACTGGCTACCTGGCTACAAGTCTCCCCGAAGTACCAGGTCCAGACTGGGTTTCAGGCCTATTCTTCTAAAAAGAAATGAGATTTATTTTGTTTATTAAAGTTCCAGTTATCCCTCCTCCAGCTACTTCTAATTGGGTCTGTTACAACAAAATGACAGACCAAGAGATTGAGATTTTAATCATTACAAGGCTCAGATCTAGGACTTAGAACTCAGGAATACTTCCAATTCAGTGTCTATTCTACAAGCTGAGGCAGTCCTATGCCCCATTTTGACAGGAAGTTATCACAGTCATAGATGCCCAGTTCCCTAAATTAAAACTGAACAGGACTCTGTGGGACTCTGAAATACAGATCTGTTCTGTGTTCTCCACTTCTTGTCTGTAGGATATAGGCTTCATTCAGCCTCCTTGACCTTCCCTGAGTTCCAACGGGTGGATTCAAGCAATTGCTAATCAGGGAAGGGAGGGGATACAGAAAAGGAGGAGAAACAATTAAATGGTGGAACAGCCTTGAGACAAGGTCCTGGTTGTGACACAAAGAAATATGCATAACAATGTCTTTGAGTTCTTGTACAGAACTGAAGCCCCTGCCCAGGTGGAAGATGGTAACTTCAGACTAAACAGAAGATTCCTGGAACACAGCTCTGTTGCTTCAACACCAACCAATAAAAAAATGCACAAACCCTGCAACCCTCACCTCAAATGTTGCCTCCTGTTTCTGGGGACCAGTGATGACCATCCTATTAGGTCTCCTGTTTGGCCCTTAATTCATCTTTGAGAGGAGCCAACAGTTTCAAACGAAAGTGGTGTTATTACAAGGGTGAATGTTGGTTTCATTCAAGGCAAAAAACAAAAAACACCTTGACATAGATCAGGTAGAGAGAGACTTCTGCTCTGCTAGGCAGGCCTATGCCCATGCACAGCAGTAAGAAGTTACAAATGATAGAGATCTCCACCCCAATTCCCAAGAATTATCTTGAGCATGAAATCTCTCGGGAGGGGGTTGTTAGGTGAAGCACAATGATTGAAACCACCCACCCTGGCCAGGCACCATAGTAATCATTTGCATGAGTTGTTTTATGATAGGAGGTCCTCGTAAGGAACAGGGAACTAAGTCTCCACCAACCAGAAGAATTTGGGAAGGATCAAAAGGAGACACCACCTGTCCTCCCACCTCCCAGAATCCTTCTCTCTGGCATCCATCTTGGCTGAACAAGGCATGCACCACAAGGAAGAACTCTGAATCAGAATGATTGGCTAAGGACAACCCAAAAACTAATCCCATCAGCATAAAACCCAAGACTGCAGGCCATGAGACAGAGCTGTTCTCCTGGGTTCCCTTACCCTACTGCTCTCCACCCGGATGCCCTTTCCCAATAAAATCTCTTGCTTTGCCAGCAGATGTGTCTCCTCAGACTATTCATTTCCAAATGTTAGACAAGAGCCAAGTTTCAGGCCCTGGAAGGGGTCCCCTTTCCTGCAACAATTGAATCTTCTTTCTACTTATCCCTGCCCAATCCCACCCTTCTAGGTTACCACAGAGCACTAAACCTCAACTTCCCACTAGCCATTTCCTCCTGTCCTCTCTTAATTATTAGTATTATCCTCCTGTTCTTTTGCAATCTCACCCTCCTTATCCTTTCTGTCTCCCTTCTCACTCTTGCTCCATCTTTTCTCTGTCACAAGAGACTGGTTTGTATTTTCTAAATTTTTATATAGCTAGAATCATTTGTATACTGTACATTGTTGTTAACTATAGTCACCATGCTCTACCTTAAATCTCCAGGACTTATTCATCTTATAACTGGAAATTTGTACCTTTTGACCAATTTCCCTCATTTCCTCCATGTTTTGGCTATTTTAAGTAATGCCACAGTGAGCATGGGGATGCAGACATCTATTCAGGAAAGTGATTTTACTTCATTTGTATATAATCAGAGGCAGAATCACTGGATCATGTGGTAACACTCCTTTTAATTTTTGAGGAAGTTCAATACTGTTTTCCACAGTGGTTGCACCAATTTACATTCCAATTTGTACATTCCCAATAATGCACAAAGTGTTCCTTTTTCTCCACATCCTCACAAGGATTTGTTATCTTTTTTTTTTTTTTTTTTTAGAAATAGTTTTAATCTCTGTTACAGGCACTGTTATACTCCCTTCAGGAAGGAAGCCTGACAGTCTGACATTTTTTCCTTTTCATTTATTTTAATTGGAGGCTAATTACTTTACAATATTGTAGTGGTTTTGCCACACATTGATATGAATCAGTCATGGATGTAGATGTGTTCCCCATCCTGAACTCCCCTCCACCTTCCTCCTCATCCCATCCCTCTGGGTCATCCCAGTGCACCAGCCCTCAGCACCCTGTCTCATGCATTGAAACTGGATTGGTGATCTGTTGCACATACGATAATATACATGTTTCAGTGCTATTCTCTCAGATCATCCCACCCTCGACTTCTCCAACAGAGTCCAAAAGACTGTTCTATACATCTGGGTCTCTTTTGCTGTCTTGCATATAAGGTTATCATTGCCATCTTTCTAAATTCCATATATATGTGTTAGTATACTGTATTGGTGTTTATCTTTCTGCATTACTTCACTCTGTATAATAGGCTTCAGTTTCATCCAGCTCATTAGAACTAATTCAAATGCATTCTTTTTAATGGCTGAGTAATATTCCATTCTGTATATGTGCCACAGCTTTCTTATCCATTCGTCTGCTGATGGATATCTAGGGTGCTTCCACGTCCTGGCTATTATAAACAGTGCTGCAATAAATATTGGGGTACATGTTTCTCTTTCAATTCTGGTTTCCTCAGTGTGTATGGCCAGCAGTGGGATTGTTGGGTCATATGCAGTTCTATTTCCAGTTTTTTAAGGAATCTCCACACTGTTCTTCATAGTGGCTGTATTAATTTGCATTTCCAACAACAGTGTAAGAGGGTACCTTTTCTCCAAACCCTCTCCAGCATTTATTGTTTGTAGACTTTTGGATAACAGCCATTCTGACTGGCGTGAGATGGTACCTCGTTGTGGTTTTGATTTGCGTTTCTCTGATAATGAGTGATGTTGAGCATCTTTTCATGTGTTTGTTAGCCATCGTATGTCTTCTTTAGAGAAATGTCTGTTTGGTTCTTTGGCCTGTTTTTTTGATTAGGTCGTTTATTTCTCTGGAATTGAGCTGCATGAGCTGCTTGTATATTTTTGAGATTAATTCTTTGTCAGTTGCTTCGTTTGTTATTATTTCCTCCCATTCTGAAGGCTGTCTTTTCACCTTGCTTATAGTTTCCTTTGCTGTGCAAAAGCATTTAAGTTTAATTAAGTCCCATTTGTTTGTCTTTGCTTTTATTTCGATTACTCTGGGAGGTGGGTCCTAGAGGATCCTGCTGTGATTTATGTTGGAGGGTGTTTTGCCTATTTTTTTCTCTAGGAGTTTTATAGTTTCTGATCTTACGTTTAGAACTTTAATCCGTTTTGAGTTTATTTTTATGTATGGTGTTAGAAAGTGTTCTATTTTCATTCTTTTACAAGTGGTTGACCAGTTTTCCCAGCACCACTTGTTAAAGAGATTGTGTTTTCTTCATTGTATATGCTAGCCTCCTTTGTCAAAGATAAGGTGTCCATAGGTTCGTGGATTTATCTCTGGGCTTTCTATTTTGTTCCATTGATCTATATTTCAGTGTTTCTGCCAGTACCATACTGTCTTGATCACTGTAGCTTTGAAGTATAGCCTGAAATCAGGCAGGTTGATTCCTCCAATTCCATTCTTCTTTCTCAAGATTGCTTTGGCTATTCAAGGGTTTTGTTTTGTTTTGTTTTGTTTTTTGTATTTCCATACAAGTTGTGACATTATTTCTTCTAGTTTTCTGAAAAAAACCGTTGGTAGCTTGATAGGGATTGCATTTTAACTATAGATTGCTTTGAGTAGTACACTCATTTTCACTATATTGATTCTTTAAATCCATTAACATGGTATATTTCTCCATCTATTTGTGTCTTCTTTGATTTCTTTCACCAATGTTTTATAGTTATATATATATATATATATATATATATATATATATATATATATGTCTTTTGTTTCTTTAGGTAGATATATTCCTATTTTATTCTTTTCTTTGCAATCATGAATGGAATTGTTTCTTTAATTTCTCTTTCTCTTTTCTCATTGTTAGTGTATAGGAATGCAAGGGACTTCTGTGTGTTAATTTTGTACCCTGTAACTTTACTATATTCATTGATTAGCTCTAGTAATTTTCTGGTGGAGGCTTTAGGGTTTTCTATGTAGAGGATCATGTCATCTGCAAAGAGTGAGATTTTTATTTCTTCTTTGCCAATCTGGATTCCTTTTATTTCTTTTTCTGCTGTGATTGCTGTGGCCAAAACTTCCAAAACTATGCTGAATAGTAATGGTGAGAGTGGGCACCCTTGTCTTGTTCTTGACTTTAGGGAGAATGCTTTCAATTTTTCACCATTGAGGATAATGTTTGCTGTGGGTTTGTCATATACAGCTTTTATTATGTTGAGTTATGTTCCTTCTATTCCTGCTTTCTGGAGGGTTTTTATCAGAAATGGATGTTGAATTTTGTCAAAGGTTTTCTTTGCATCTATTGAGATAATCATACGGTTTTTGTCTTTCAATTTGTTAATGTGGTGTATTACATTGATTTTTTTGTTATTGCAGAATCCTTGCATCCCTTGGATAAAGCCTGCTTGGTCATGATGTATGATCTTTTGTAATATATTGTTGGATTCTGTTTGCTAGAATTTTGTTAAGGATTTTTTGCATCTATGTTCATCAATGATATTGGCCTGTAGTTTTTTATTTTTTTGGTGGTATCTTTGTTTGGTTTTGGTATTAGGGTGATGGTGGCCTATGGCATGTAATATCTTTTTCCAGTCCTTCACATTCAATCTGTACGTGTATCTTGTTTTGAGGTGGGTCTCTTGTACACAATATATATAGGGGTCTTGTTTTCGTATCCATTCAGCTAGTCTTTGTCTTTTGGTTGTGGCACTGAACCCATTTACATTTAAATTAATTATTGATAAGTATGATCCCACTGCCATTTACATTTTTTTGGGGGGTGAGGAGTTCGAGTTTATACACCCTTTCTGTGTTTCCTGTTTAGAGAAGATCCTTTAGCATATGGTGAAGAGCTGGTTTGGGGGTGCTAATTTCTCTCAGCTTTTGCTTGTCTGTAAAGCTTTTGAATTCTCCTTCATATTTGAATGAAACCTTTACTGGGTACAGTAGTATGGGTTGTAGGTTTTTCTCTTTCATCACTTTAAGTATGTCCTGCCATTCCCTTCTGGCCTGAAGAGTTTCTATTGAAAGATCAGTCTTTATCCTTATGGGAATCCCCTTGTGTGTTATTTTTTGTTTTTCCCTTGCTGCCTTTAATATTTTTTTCTTTGTATTTGATTTTTGTTAATTTGATTGATATGTGTCTTGGGGTGTTTCACCTTGGGTTTATCCTGTTTGGGACTCTCTGGGTTTCTTGGGCCTGGGTGACTATTTCCCTCCCCATTTTAGGGAAATTTTCAACTATTATTTCCTCAAGTATTTTTTCATGGCCTTTCTTTTTGTCTTCTTATTCTGGGACTCTTATGATTTAAATGTTGGGGCATTTAACATTGCCCCAGAGGTCTCTGAGGTTGTCCTCATTTCTTTTAATTCTTTTTTTCTTATTTCCTCTCTGCTTCATTTATTTCCACCATTCTATCTTCTACCTCACGTATCCTATCTTCTGCCTCCATTATTCTACTGTTGGTTCTCTCCAGAGTGTTTTTTATCTCAGTTATTGCATTATTCATTATTGGTTGACTTTTTAAAAAATTTCTTCTAGGTCCTTGTTAAACATTTCTTGCATCTTCTCAATCCTTGTCTCCAAGCTATTTATCTTTAACTCCATTTCATTTTCAAGATTTTGGATCCTTTTTACTATCATTATTCTTAATTCTTTTTCAGGTAGGCCTCCTATCTCCTCCCCTTTTATTTGTTTTTGGGGACCTTTATCCTGTTTCTTTACCTGCTGAGTATTTCTCTGCCTTTTCATCTTGTTTATGTTGCTGTGTTTGGGGTGGCCTTTCTGTATTCTGGCAGTTTGTGATTCATCTTTATTGTGGAGGTTCCTTGCTGTGGGTGGGGTTGGACGGGTGGCTTGTCAAGGTTTCTTGGTTAGAGAAGCTTGTGTTGGTGTTCTCGTGGGTGGAGCTGAATTTCTTCTCCCTGGAGTGCAATGAAGTGTTCAGTCATGAGTTTTGAGATGTCTACGGGTTTGGTGTGACTTTGGGCAGTCTGTATATTGAAGATTAGGGCTATGTTCCTGTGGTGCTGGACAATTTGCATGATATGTCTTGCTCCAGAACTTGTTGGCTCTTGGGTGGTGCTTGGTTTCAGTGCAGGTATGGAGGCTTTTGTATGAGCTCTTATAGATTAATGTTCCCTGGAGTCAGGAGTTCTCTGGTGTTCTCAGATTTTGGACTTAAGCCTCCTGCCTCTGATTTTCTGTCTTATTCTTCCAGTAGCCTCAGGACTTCTCCATCTTTACAGCACTGATGATAAAACATCTAGGTTAATAATGAAAAGCTTCTACACAGTAAGAGACACATGAAGAGGTTCGCAGAATTACATGGAAGAGAAGAGGGAGGAGGGAGACAGAGGTGACCAGGAGGAGAAGAGGGGGATTCAAAAGGGGAGAGAGCAAGCTAGCCAGTAATCAAATCCCTATGTGCTCTCCACAGTCTGAACCCCTCAGAGAGGTTCATGGAGTTACATAGAAGAGAAGAGGGAGGAAGGAGACAGAGGTGACCAGGAGGAGAAAAGGGGGAATCAAAAGGAGAGAGACAGATCCAGCCAGTAATCAGTTCCATAAGTGTTCTCTACAGCCCAGAAAACACAAAGAGATTCACAGAGTTAGGTAGAGAAGAGATGGGGGAGGGAGGAGATAGAGGCGAACTGGTAGAGAAAAAGGAGATTCAAAAGGGGGAGAGAGCAATCAAGCCAGTAATCACACTCCCAGGTAAAAATGGGTACTGAAGATTGGGTTCTTAAAGGGACAAAATTGATAACAAATACCAAAAAGCAAAGATTAAAAATATAGAGTGGATGTTAGACTCTCAAAAATACAATATTAAGAAAATACAAAGTCCCCCAAATTATAAAATATATATATGAAATTTGCTTTAAAAATAGGGTCTTTTTTTTTGCAAGGTAATAGTAGGTTTTAAAAATGAAAATTAAAGGAGTAATAGAAGACTTAAAAATTAAAAAAATAATTTAAAAAGTTTGAAGAATGATAATAGTAAAAATATATCTAGTAATTTCTCTGGAGCTGTTGCAGACAGTGTGGGGTCAGTTAAGTTTCAGATAGTTCCTTGAGCCAGGTTATATTTCTCAAGATCTATAGGCCCCTTCCAATGTAGTTGGTGCTAACTACAGGGTTTTAATCTGTTGCACCTGTCACTTCCAAAGCGGTTCCCTCTGTTTATTTTAGCTTCTTCTGTTTGCTGGTCTCTTCCATGTCTAATTTCTGCCCTGACACAAGGGGGTGAAAGTGGTCACTTATTTAGGCTCACTTGTTCAGCGGTGCTGTGGGGAGGGAGGAACACTGCAAACAAATATCGCTGGCGTGTGTGGGGAGTGCTCGCAGTGTCTCAGCCACACTGGGTTTGCCCCTGTTCACGGTGTGTGTGCTTTCCCAGTCTACACTTCTCAGTCTCTAGGTTGCTCTGCCAGGGAACTCTCTGACGCTGGCCCTGGGTTGCATGCACTTCCCAGGTCTGAGCCACTCTGGTTCAGGTTCTTGGGTACTCCACAATGACGCAGACTTGGCTGGGCCTTCGCTTTGTGCCCTTCCCAGGTCCGAGTAGCTCAGGCGATCAGGTGCTTGGCAAGCACAGTCTCTCCAAGTGGGGAGTGCATCTGATCACCTCCCTGGTCCCATCTTCTAGATTTCCTGGGTGGCGGCCAGCGTGCCCATCTCAGGTGTGCTGTGTGTCTCTTCTGGTGAGCTGATCTCTGGCTGCAACTCTCCCGGCAGATGTTAACCATCCAGAATCCCAAGAAGTCTTGGATAGCAACTGGGAGCCTGCTTGCAGTTTGATAGAGGATGCCTCTCTGGGGCTGAGACTGCCCCTTTCCTGCTCTGTCTGCCCCCCCCCCCCCATACTTGACTCCCTGTCTCTGGCAGGGGATGGGCCGGTCTGCAGCTGGCTAGCTCTCCTCTGGTATTCACTCATTCCTTTTTTCTGTGAGCGGGCCTGGCAGTACCTTAGGTTAGGGCTTTTCATGGGATAGTTCTCTCTCTCTCTCTAGCTTTTTAAATTTGTTTTCTCTCTCTGGCTTCTGACAGATTGGGTTGCTTTCTCACATTAGTTCCCTCAGATTGCCCTCAGGCATTCAGGCCCAGTCCTCACCCTAAGTAATGCAGCCTGCGCCTCCCTGTTCAGCCCCCGCTTGCTGGTGTTGGATTCGAGCAATGGGAGTTGCCGTTAGGTACATAATCTGTGGGTTTTATTTATTTATTTATTTGTTTTTCCTCCTGGTTATGTTGTCCTCTGAGATTCCAAAACTCCCCACACACCCGCTGGTGAGAGTGTTTCCTGGTATTGGGAAACTTCTCCTCTTTTAAGACTCCCTTCCCGGGATGGATCTCCATCACTACCTCTTTTGTCTCTCTTTTTATCTTTTATATTTTGTCCTACATCCGATCGAAGACAATACGCTACCTTTCTGGGTGCCTAATGTCCTCTGCCAGCATTCAGAAGTTGTTCTGTGGAATTTTCTCAGCATCCAAATGTTCTTTCAATGAATTTGTGGGGGAGAAACTGGTCTCCCCATCCTATTCTTCTGCCATCTTAGGACCACCCCTCTAATTTTCATTTTCACAGAGCAGATTTTAATTTTAATGAAGTCTAGCTTATCAGTTGTTTGTTTTATGGATCCTATCTTTGTTGTATCTTCAAAGTCACTGCTGTACTCAAGTTCATCTAAGTGTTCTCCTATATTATCTTCTAAGAGATTTGAATTTAAGCCTATGATCCATGTTGAGTAAATTCATGTTAGGTAAGTAAGGTTTGTCTGTCTGTTTAATGTCTGAGTTTAGTGTGCTAATTGTTGTTCCAACCTCAGCCTTTTAACCACATCTGCTACTCTAGTTTCCACATAGTCTTTATTCTCCATCTACAATTATTCTATTTCATTTATTTCTGTGATTGATTCCTCCCTGGTACTTATCCCTGTATACTCTCATAAGCCCTAGCTTGTTAAGATATTCATGAAAAGCTCTAATTTATGTGGGGTCTTTTCATTACTTCTTTGGGGGGTTACCTGTGGTGTTGGGGACACCAAGATAAATAAGACACATCCCCTGTTACCAAAGTGATAAATCCAGAATGTCTTCCAAAGAGAGAATTCAAATCCTGTTTCCCTGAAGAATTTTCTATAGATTAAGGCACTATCCTCTTTGATTACTCTTCATTCTTGATATATAATAACCTGTATATGGGGTCCAAGTCTTGGAATTTTATGGTCTTTCAAGGCATTGACAGTTATCACAGGCATTTAGAAGAAGTTCCATGCATTCAAGTTTAACAGTAACTGCCCAGATGTGACTATTTTGTTGTAGAGAACTGCTATTTCATACAGCAAGTCTATTGAAAACAAGTGATGACAATTTTAAGAAATTAAATTTCAAGGAGAGTGTGAGCATCAGATGGCCTTCATTGTGAAGTTCTGTAGAGGGACCCAGCTGGACTCCTAACAGAAAGATTCAACATATTATTACCACAGCAACTCAGGCATTGGTTTGGATGTTTGCTGACTACTGATATTTTTTAAAAAGTAAGCTGGACTGAATGTAGGAATTGTAGATTAGGCATCTGTCTTTGGTATTAGTAAAAGTAGATAAGGAAAATCTCTAAAAAGCACCTTGTTCAGTATAAATTTTAGGACCTGCCACTACCTTTTCCACTAGAGTAAATCATGTCTAGCCCAGAAATGCTCTTGAAACAAAGCAAACTTAAACTACAGTCCAAAGAAACAGTAAGTTTTCTGTAAAGCATTATATAACTTTTGCAATTGTATTTTAAAAAGCTTTCAAAGAAATGTGGCAATTTTACTTGTTTCTGTCTTTCCCTTGTTATTCACATGGCAATTCACTGTGAAAGGTGAAGTATTGCACTTTATTTTGAAACAATTAAAATTTAGAAAATGACCCAAGGTAGATACATTCTTAAATCCTTAAAATAATATTGGCCCATAAATCCTCAAGGTATAAGTAAGTTATTATGGGCCAAAGAGGAAAAATGATTTGTACAATATTGTGTATTATCAGAGACAGTTCTCAATACCATATGCTGTTGACTATATTCTGACAGTTTTCCAAGCACTGTGCCAAGATATTTTAAAGGATTTTATCTTATTGTTAACTCCATCACACACAGGGAATGAAGACTTAAAAGAGGCTTATCTTGCCCAAGGTAACACAGTTTTTAAAGATGCAGACCTGTGAGTCAAACTTGGGTTTGTCTTATTTCAGAGCCTCTGCTAGGGTCATTATGATATATCTCTTGCCCAGACCAGACTAGTATTATTTCCTTGACTATACTCTCCCCTTTACCAACAAAAGTCTGTGTAGTCAAAGTTATGGTCTTTCCAGTAGTTATGCATGGATGTGAGAGTTGGACCATAAAGAAGACTAAATGCCAAAAATTGATGCTTTTGAATTGCGGTTCTGAAGAAGACTCTTGAGAGTTCCTTGGACAACAAAGAGATCAAACCAGTCAATCCTAAGGGAAATCAACCCTGAATACTTATTGGAAGAACTGATGCTGAAGCTCCAATAATTTGGCCAACTGATGTAAATAGCTGACTCATTGGAAAAGACCCTGATACTGGGAAAGATTGATGGCAAAAGGAGAAGAGGACAGCAGAGGATGAAATGGTTGGATGGAATCACTGATTCGATGGACATGAACTTGGACAAACTCTGGGAGATGGTGAGGGATAGGGAGGTCTGGTGTGCTACAGTCCATGAGGTTGCAAAGAGTCGGACACAACTTAGCAACTGAACAACAACAATGCTCTCCCCCATGTCACCACTGATTTATTTTACTCCTTGAATTATGAGAAACACAATAACTATCTGGGTTTACACACTTAACTCAAGAAATTCACATATAGAGTATGTGATAGAAGTAACACAAATCTATAGGCTGTGTTGAAAAAAAATCAACCAATTCTCCTTCTTTGGTTTTGAGATAGTTCTGCCAACAAAAGTACTGACACCTCTTCTTTGAAAAACTGGATGAATAAGTAAAAGATATTACATCACGGTAATACCCATGTAGTTTCCTAAGTGACCTAACAGGAGGGAAGATGCAATCAGTTCCTTAAATGGGATGAACATGCTCTTTCCTGCCTCATCAAACTTTATGGACCCATCCCATCGTTTTTCAGTTATTTTGAGTTATAAAGACTGCTGGGGTCGAGCCTTGGCAGGACCCAGGGGGTACCCTCAGGATGAACGGCGTCGGCGAGGGAAGACACGTGAGACCAGCCTTGATAGGGCCAAGTCTGCGAGGTAGATAGAGAGTGACCAGACGGGGGTGGTGCAGCAGAGTCTGGCAGGGTCTGGCAATGCTTTATTTTTTTTTTTTACCATAGCTTTTATACCCTAAGTTAGTACATTTCTAAGGGGAATATAGTTTAACATTACATCAGCTTTTTCTTCATGAAACCAGGTTGTTTTCTGTGTACTTCTTTGTTTTTGAGGGTCTTGTACATTATTTTCTGGCCTTGGGGCCTATTAATATTTTATGCAAGTCAGGTGAATGTAAACCTATTTTCTGTTTCTATGGTGACCTTAACTGAAAGGTAGCAGTCTCATAGGGCAACAGTACAGAGTAGAAGTATATCCTTGTTAACACAAAAATTAATCCTTCTGCAGAAGTTGTCAGTTGAGTTTATCTAAGAAGTTTACCCCACACTGACTCTGCGACTTTGGTGAGGCAGCCTCTGCCTAGCACTCCTGGCTGACAGTTAAGAATGATCTCATTATTACTATACTAGGGCTAAGCTCTTATTTTTCCAGATCTATAACTATATTAACAATGGTTTCTATAACACAACCTTAGCACATTAAGAATAAAAACACAGCAAGCAAATGTTAACCCAATAACCACCTTTAGCATAATTTTTCTTATGTTTTCTAATAGGACTCCTTCACCCCTCAAAAAGGCTCTATGTCTCTTTGGGCCTTTATATGATCAGGTTCTTTATGCTGTTTTATGATTAGGGTATTATAAGCAATCATGCATATTAGTACCAAGGGCATAAACGCATTTGCCAAACAAACTAAAATACCAGCAAAGGAGTTTAAATTAAAACACTCCTTTCACCCTGGATAATCTCATAAAATACCACCACCTGGGAAACTTATTGATTGAAGTTCTAAATTGATTCTTAATTGGAAAGAGATCGGGGAAGGCCTTCTGTCTGTGTCACAGAAATTAGGGAGTAGTCTATTGAAGCAAGCATCAGAAAGACAGATATCTTTAAGGTGAGTGTTGGGGGCAGTTTTTTGGAATCCCTGAAAACTTGATCTGCCTTGCCTGTCAGGTTTTCTCCTCGTGACCTTGTCATGGGAGGGATCTCCTGACTCCCGGCAAAAAACACCTTGATCTTATGTAATACAATAAAAAGTAAATGGCATATATAGCTCTGATTCAGGGCCTGATATCTTTGTATATATTTGTTCTGTCTTCTATCTATTTTTTCTCTCCAAACTTTATTATATACTGTAGCTAGAGTAATATTTTAACAATGTAAAGTGAAAGTCTCTCAGTTGTGTCTGACCCTTTGCGATCCCATGGACTATAGCCTACCAGGCTCCTCTGTTCATGGAATTCTCCATGCAAGAATACTGGAGTGGGTCACCATTCCCTTCTCCAGAAGTTCTTTCCAATCCAGGGATCCAGCCCAGGTATCCCACATTTCAGGCACATTCATTACCATCTGAGCCACCGGTAATCTGATCCTATTTCTATCTTTAAAACTCTTCAATGGTTCCCTCATACTTTTTCAGTATATAGTCCAGGTGCCCTGGTTTAGTTAACACTGCATTAAAAAAAACCCTCAAACTTAGTGGCTTAAAGGCACATATGTTATCTTATGATCTTGTGGGTTGCTTGGGCAATTCTGTTGTTCTAACCTGGCCTTATTCCTATGGCTACATTTAGCTGCTGGATGAACTTAAGGCTGGTCTCAGCTAGGAAAGCTAGGATCACTTGACCTTATCCCTTGTGATCTTTCATCCTTAAGGAAGCTGGACCTGGAATTGCTTCAGCACCAGACCTCCTTGGCTGTTCATGAGAACTAAAAGAGAAAAGATGTAACCAAATATGCCTAAGACTGTGAAAAAAGATGGCGGTTCTCAAACTTGAGTATGCCTCAGAATCACCAGGAGGGCATGATTAACTCCAGATTGATGAACTCTACCTTCTTAGTCAGTCTGGCTAGGGTCCAACATAGGCTTGTCTAACAAGTTCTTGGGTGAGTCTGATGCAGGTCACTTGGGGACGATACAGACCTCTAAATGAAGACAGAAAGGCTCCATGAGTGAGCATGATGGTAGTAAATTGCATTTTCCTAAAGAACTGTGGCAGAAGTGCTTTGCTTTGACACCCATTGTAGCAGAAAGAACGGAGGACTTTGACCAGCTCGCCCCCACCCATACTTTATTTATGTGTGTCTAACACCTGTGCTACACCAAAGTTGATCAGGAAGAATGTGTTGAACTGAGCTACATGTTCTATCTATCCTAATAAGGACACCATTATTACTTATGTCTAATGAAGAGGGCATTCAGAGAAAGAAGGGGAAAATGTTAATTAGCAGGAGTAAGGGAAAGAACGTGTGTGTGTGTGTGTGTGTGTGTGTGTGTGTGTGTGTGTGTGTGCGCACATGTATGTTGGGGGGTTCAAGAGGGTTTGATAAGATACAAGCTTCAAGATTCCTACATTTTGTTTGTTAACACCAGATATCTTCAATGGAATCATTCTGCTAATACACATGGAAGCCAGAAACTTGCCTGAGACTTTATCCACTCTCTTGGTTGCTACCTCTTTGAGGAAACTCAGTTTATATAAGGAATTTGTGCCACTATAGGTACTGCTTAGGGTACATTCTTGCTTCTACATTTGGTTAGCCTCATTCGGTTACACGAGTGGAGTGTGTCATTCCTGTTTGCTCCTTGGATTCATTCTTTCATGAAAGGTTAGAAGGAAACTAGTTCCAAATGTCAATAGATATTTAAAATATTTCATTTCAGCAAGAATTTCTCCCCTCTTCTCTTAACTATCAAATACTGAGCTAATTTTCTGGCTGTGTGCTGAAGGCATGGCCACTACCTTCTCTGCCCCGGAATCTTACACTCTCATTGATCAATCTATAGAAGAGTTAATTAAATAACTAAGAGTTGCTAGGAGACAGCTAACTGCATATCATGCACTTAATTACTGGTGATATTGTGGGTGTGAACAGATAGAGTTTATTGTGATTCAAGTTGCACCTTTGCCAACTATCAGTATAGTTCATTTTATTTGGAGACTCTTTTCCTAAGATTCAGAGCATCACATTAAAATACTTTCCTCTTTAATATTCACACAAACACAAATGCTTGATAGATAAGGAAGTGCATGTTTGTCCCTATTCCCTGGTGAGAACTGTTTCTACCTTAATTAATCTTTATTTTCTCCTCTACAATTTGACATACACACCATTACTAGTTTAACGGTTATTCTTATTAATTGTCAATTTCATTTTTGTCATTCCTGACTGAATGAAAACATATTTTCTGGGTTTAAAGATAAAGTGACAAAACATGCATTCATATCAATTTTCTGTCACTCATTTACAATATGCTAAAATGTAAATTATTTTCTCATTTTCATTTTATTTAAGATAGTTGATATTCTTCTTTCATTATTAGTATCTGGGGCAGGTGATTTCTTTTAGCTGTCGTTTTAAAAATGCATAAGGCTAAATTAAAAGTTGCAAAGACTTTGAGAATGATAATTAGATAATCATTTATAAAAGAAGTGATTAAAAACTTTAATCATAACATTTTCATCAAAACTTTTGTTAGGTATGTTATGAACAACATATTCTAATACTATACTCTGTGACATTTATTTTTACTACATACTTGTCTGCAAATAACATCCACAAAGAAATTGTGTAGCTGGACAGTATATATCACAAATGATTCCTATTAAATATCATTGCTAAAGATCAACTGGCTGGGAGATGTGGGCTTTTCAAGAAGATTTCAAATTACAAATTTGAGTTCCCCAGTAGAAAAGTGGTCCCCTACTCCAATGATCACCAAGTTTTTGTTTTGCTTTTTTTAAAAAAATTAATACCTATTATGTTACTTTTTGTAGAAGACAATGGCACCCCACTCCAGTACTCTTCCTGGAAAATCGCAAGGACAGAGGAGTCTGGTAGGCTGCAGTCCACGGGGTCGCTAAGAGTTGGACACGACTGAGCGACTTCCTTTTCACTTTTCACTTTCATGCATTGGAGAAGGAAATGGCAACCCACTCCAGTGTTCTTGCCTGGAGAATCCCAGGGATGGAGGAGCCTGGTGGGCTTCCATCTGTGGGGTTGCATAGAGTCAGACACAACTGAAGCGACTTAGCAGTAGCAGCATGTTACTTTTGCCTGATGTAGCCATGTCATGAAATACTTTACAAAAATATCACATTAATCCATTGTCTTGATTAGGAGAAAAAGGGAAAGGAAATTGATCAAAGACCTAGCTAACTGCCCATATACACTGATCAGCATAAAGTAGCTTGTTAAGCTTCCTTCACTGACAGAAAAGTAACAATAGTTGTGCAGTGGAAAGTGCCAAGGTTTTAGGATCAGAGAACCCTGGATTCATTTTTTGTTCCTATAGATACATACACAAATGCGTGATCTTAGGCAGGTTGTCTTACTTCTGAGCTTCAGTTTCTTTATCTGTAATATGACAATAGCAATATATTTGTCATAGGTAAGAAATGACAATTACGTGTAGTCTGGAGCATGGCACATAAGCACTAAATGGCTGGAAACTATTATCTTTATTATTGATCTATGCAAGCACTTACTTTCTCTGAGTATCATTTTGTCCTCTTTTAATATTGAATTCATGACACACCCTTGTTGGATAGGCAAGAAATTTAGTAATGCATTATGAAAATACTCTGCTTTATGCTGGTACATATTACATACTTATTAATGATAGCAACCTTGCTGTTTTACTACTAGTATCTTAGTTGAACTTCATTCATTTAAGAGGAAGTTATTGAGTATCTGCTTCAAGTCATGATTTAGGTGCTGATGATAGCATGGTGAACCAGCCAGAGTAAATCCTTGACTCAGGCATAGAACTGAGTGAGGAACAGACACTAACTGGGGTGTAGATGGGATGAAGGTTGTTGCTGTGAAATCTAATCTATTTGGGAGAGGATCAGGGAAAGCATCCCAGAGATGACATTTTTTAGAGGATAAGTAGTTAGCTAGGAAGATTAAAAAGAAAAAAAAAAACTTTAGGAATGAATAACAGTGAAAAGTTAATCAAACCTGAGGTGACCAGGGAGTGCTTCCTTAAGTGAATCAAATGTGAACCTAGACCTGAAGGCGGAACTGGAGGAAATGTGAGGAAGAGGAAGAGACATATGATCCATATTCTTGAGATGGCTTTTGTGGGCCTTACTGACCTATCCAGACTCCTTTCTAACCACTCTTCCCTCATCCCCAGTGGTGGAGCTACAGGGAATCATAGGGTTTGGGAACCTGACTACCTAGGTTAAGATCCTGTTTTCCTCACTCACGGGAAGCATAATTTTGGCAAATTACATAGCTTTTCTATGCCTGAGTTTATTCATATGTAAATGGAAATAATGAAGTAATACTTATATCATTGTTAGAAATAAGCAGTTTAATATATTGAAAAGGTTTAGAATAATGCCTAGTACATACTAAGCACTCAGTAAATGTTAATGATTGTTACAATAAATTAATTTCTTCAAATATGCCTTGCTGTCTTCACATGCTGTTTCTTCTTAGACTGCTCTTTCCTTCTGCTCTTAACCTACCTAATGTTACCCACACTTTATATCTCAGCTGGACATGGAGGCCTTGGGAGTGCCTGATGTGATAGTGAGAAAAGAAGGAGCTTAGGATGGAACACAGAGAAATTCCCAGGATCTGAGTTTCTGGGAAAGGAAGAAAAAACGCTTAAAGTACCTGGCATGTAGCACCTGAGAGACTGGAGGGACATCAAGAGAGAATGTTCAAATGGAAAACACTGGAAGAGAGGCTTGTAAAGAGGAGGGTGTTGTCACCAGGGTCCACTGCTTCTTTGAGGACAAGTTATCTGAAGCCAAAGATTGGCTTTAGGGACTGGAAAGTTAATGTTGCCCTTAAAAAGAGCAGCTTCACTGGCATGAAGGTAATGGAAGAGATATGGCAAATTCAAGAATGATTGAAAGCTGAGGAGATAGAAATAACTTTTAAAACTAGTTTAGCTTTTGATAGAAGTAGAGTTGATAATTATACTTTGATTTTTAAGGCAGTTGTTCTGAATTAAGAGAATCAGGTCCAAGCTCAAATGATTTACTCCCCACTATTCACTTGCAAATCCCTAGTGATGATCCTACCCCACGTGATGACAGTAAAAAGCAAAATATGTGGGTTTGGCAAACATTTTATTATTCTATAGTGGGTGGCAGGAAGAACAGAACTCCAACTAGCCTTCACTAGAAAGTGAAAGTCATTCAGTTGGTCCAACTCTTTGTGACCCCAGAGTTCATGTAATTCTCCAGGCCAGATTACTAGAGTGGGTAGCCATTCCCTTCTCCAGGAGATCTTCCCAACCCAGAGATTGAACCCAGGTCTCCCGCATTGTGGGTGGATTCTTTACCAGCTGAGTCACCAGGGAAGCCCTTTATTTTCCCACACTTACTGGTTCTTTGAGAGATCTTTTTTTTTTTTTTAATTTTTCATCTCAATTACTTAACCATTGTTTACTGAAGCACACTACTAGTGTTTATCGTTCAACCTTCCCTCTCAAGGTTTCCTCCTAGCTGGAGAAAAATGATGACCCTTGCCATTGCTTTCTTTTCTGCATCTGACCAAACACCTCACAGTTAAATTTTCTCTACAGTGGAAGGCATCACTGAGTGTCTTTTGTCTAAAAGAGTGGTTTCACTTTTATTTTCCATAATAGCACTTTGAAATCTGAGAGTACAGAAGGTGAACAGGGAGTATTTTTATAGGCTAGGCCAATTCCTTAAATCTGTGTCACTTTTGCCCGAAGTGTTTGAAGTACTTAATATTATGCTCCTTCATTGCTGCTAATGTGGCCTTTTTGTTACAGTTGCAGGAGAGAGATTCTATAGTTTGCTGAATTACGTTATATTACTTTTAAAGCCTTATTTACATTGAATATCTTGATGCAATAATCAGATGATCATGACAACATTATAGGGTGCTGTCAGTGCCCTGCCCAGATCCCTCTTGTTGGCAGGCACATGTTTTCCTCCAGCTTCTGTAAATGCTTGCTGCTCAGAGTTCACCCCTTTCTCCAATGAATTCCTGTCTGCAATGCAGAAGTCACCTCAAATTACACTCCCAAGAAACCCACAGCTAAGAATGGACTCTGCATATAAGAAACTCACTTACAGATACCAGCCATTCTGACTGGTGTGTAATGGACTGGGATGACCCAGAGGGATGGGATAGGGATGAAGGTGGGAGGGGGATCGGGATGGGGAACACATGTAAATCCATGGCTGATTCATGTCAATGTATGGCAAAAACCACTACAATATTGTAAAGTAATTAGCCTCCAACTAATAAAAATAAATGAAAAGAAAAGAAACTCACTTACTGTGTGGCTGTTTCTACAGTGCAGCTTGTGTTCCTGAACTCTCCTTCAGATCATGTGAATCTGTTCTAAATATTAGACCTCATTCCTGTTTAGCAACCTCCTCTGCCCTATCCTGCTTCTCTTATTCCCCCCTTTTCTTTTCTGAGAACATTTCCTCAACAGTCATGACCTCTAGGACACCCAGCCTAAGGGGGATCAGCTAACAATTAAGGACGTTACTGACATGCCATTTGGGTTCCTGATTGCATTCTATGCATGATGTTATTTACCCTGGAGAACAATCTTACGGGGAGGTGAGGGAACTGAGAATTAGAAGCCTCTCTCCTCAAGTTCATAGCATTAGTAGGTGGCAAAACTGGAATCTGATGAATTAATTTTATCCTGAGAACAAAGGAGAATAGTAATGAACAAGAAGCAGTTCTTGCCTTCAAAAGGATATGCATCCCAAGGTACTTAAAAAACTGAAATTTTAGAGTCTTGTTCCTACTGTCAGAAACAAATACTTTGATAGTAACTAGACTTATTTTGGGGATCACTTCATAATATATGCAAATGTTGAATCACTGTTTTGTACATATAATGCTGACATACAAATAGTATTGTATGTCAATTATACTTCAATTAAAAATGCTTGTATCATATCTCCATACAGAAGACAAGTAGTCTATAAACTTTACTATAATTTTATGGATCTATTCCTAGATTCTTGTTTTATTACACTGATTTATCCTTTCACCAAACCCACACTGTCTTACTTTCTGTAGCTTCATTGTAAATTCTGAACTTATGTATTCTAAGTCTCCCAACTTTGTTCTTTTTTGAAATAGTTTTGGATTTTCTAAATTTCTTTGCCCTTCCATAAAAATTTTAGAATCATTTTGTTGATATCTATTTTTAAAAGCTGGCTGAGGTTTTATTGGAGTTGCTTTAAACAGATCTTAGTGGGGAGAACTGATAATCTTCTATTTCTTTTTTCATTGATATTTAGTAGTTTTCAGAATACAGAGTCTGCACTTGTTTTGTAAGATACAAACCGAGTAATTTTGGGGGTGTTATTGTCATGGCATTTTTTTTGTTTGTTTTTAATATCAAGTTCCAATTGTTCAATGCTGGTAAGTAGAAACATAGTTGATTTTTGCATATTGATTTTGTATTATATATCCTTGAAAAGGTTACTTTACTATTTCTAGAAGTTTTTTTGGTAAATTCTTTAAGTTTCTTTTTATACAAGCATGTCATCTGCAAAGAGGAACAGTTTTATGTCTTCCTTTCCAAACTTTATTTCCTTCACTTTATTGATTGATTACCATACTGCACTGTCACTATCTAAGACTCTAGTAAATTCTTGAATAAGAGTAGTGAAAGAGCATCATTGCATTATTCATGAATTTAGTGAGAAGCATTGTTTCTTTAAAGCATTACGTTATATGTTTATACCAGGATTACTTACATGCCCTTCATCAGTTTGAAGAATTTCCCCTTTACTCCTAGTTGCCTGAGTATCTTTACTTTGATAACCTATTGATACAGTCATATGGTTTTTCTTCATGAGTCTGTTAATATGATTAATTATATTGGCTGCATTCTCTAATATTGAATCAAATTTGTATTCCTGGGATAAATCATATTTAATCATGATGTGCTATCCTTTTACTATATCGTGGAATTTAATAGCTAATTTTTCGTGGAAGATGTTTGCAATTACTGTCATAAGGGATAGTGTTGTACAATTTTCTTTCCTTTAATTGTCTTTGGGTTTACTAGTAGAATCCTGGCCTCACAGTATGAGTTTAGTTTTCCCTCCTCTTCTACTCTTTGGAGGAGATTGTGTAGAATTGGTTTTATGTCTTCCTTAAAGTTTTGGTAAAGTTTGCCAGAGAAATCATGCATCCTTGAGATTTCCTTTGTTGGAAAGTTTTAACTATTGATGAATTTATAAATGTAAAACTATTCAGCTTACCTATTTTCTACTGGGTAAGTTTTGGTAGTTTTTGTCTTTTGAAGTAATTAGACTATTTCATCCAAGTTGTCAAATTTGTGGAGATAGAATTGTCCCTAGTATTTCCTTATTATTCTTTTAATGTCTAGAATGTCAATAGTAATGGCCCCTTTCATCTGTAATATTAATAATTTGTCTTTCCCTAGTGTTTTTGACAATCTAACAGTACCAATTATTTTGTTTGTTTTCTCCAAGGAACCTGTTTTTGCTTTTTCTTGACTTTTTTTGTGATTTTATATATCAATTTAATTGATACTTGTTTTCTGTGCATGCGTACTAAGTTGCTTCAGTCGTGTCTGACTCTGCAACACTAAGGACTGTAGCCTGCCAGACTCTTCTGTCCATGGGATTCTACAGGCAAGAATACTGGAGTGGGTTGCCATTTCCTTCTCCAGGGGATCTTTGCAACCCAGGGATCACACTCATGTCTCCTGCATTGCATTCTGCTCTTTCTATAGGGCAGAGTGCATGTGCGCACTCGGTCCCTCAGTCATGTCTGACTCTAGGACCCCATGGACTGAAGCCTGCCAGGCTCCTCTGTCCGTGTGATTTCCCAGGCAAGAATACTGGACTGGGTTGTCATTTCCTTCTCCAGGGGGTCTTCCCGACCCAGGGATCAAACCTCTTACATGTCCAGTATTGACAGGCAGGTTCTTTACCACTAGTGCCACCTGGGAAGGACCTACTTGCTCTCATCTTCTATTATATCCTTCCTTCTATTTTTGTTTTCTTTTGTTTTTCTTCCTCTAGTTTCTTAAAGTAGAAACTTAAAATCACTGAATTCTTTGAATTTTATTCCTTTTGTCATCTAAACATTTAATGCTATAAGTTTAAGAACCACATTAATTGTATCAACAGATTTTCATGTGTTGTATTTTCCTTTATTTACTTTAGACTTCCATTAAGACTTCCTCTTTTGTTATGACTTCTAGTTTAATTTTGTTATGTTCTGAGAGCATAGTTAATATTATCTTTATTCTTTTAAGTCTATTATTTTGTAGTCTAGAATATGGTATATCTTGCAAATTTGAGATAAGCATTTGCAACTATGCACTATGCACTATTGCAACTATGTGTTGTCATTAGGTAGAATGTTCTGTAAATATTCATTAAGCCAATTTGGTTGATCATGTTCAGATTGTCTATATCCTTACTGATTTCGTCCTACTTATTCTATTAGTTAATGTGAATGGACTGTGGAAGCTTCCAATTATAACTTTGGATATATCTATTACTTTCCTTTCTATCATGTTGTTCTGTATAAATTGAAGCTCTAGTAAGTGAAAACACATAAAGAATTATTTGGATAATTCTTGGAGAATTGACCTCTGTATCACTATGTGATCTGTTTTTCTCTATTAAATGTTTTTTAAATTAAGGTCTAATTTGTATGTTATCAATATAGCTATTCTAGCTTTCTTTTGGTTAGTGTTTTAAGTATATCTTTTTCCATCCTTTTATTTTTAACCTATGGATAGCTTTATGTTTCAAGTGGGTTGCATGTGGGCAACTTAATTTCTTACCCAATCTTATATCTGTTTTTTTTTCATTGTCAAGTTGAAGCCATTTACACTTAATGTGATTATTGATGTGATTGGATTAGAACTTACCATCGTGCTAGCTATTTTGATTTGTACTATTTTTTTAAAGATGTACTAAAAAGGATGTGTTCATTACTTTTCAATCCCTATTGACTTATTATTCATATCTCTTTAAAAAATTTAGTGGCTCACTCAGAGTTTGCAGTATACATCATTTGTAATATCAAGGTTAATCCTCATATGATATTATACTATTTCACATGAAATGAGAGGAACCTATTACACTATAAACTTAACTCCTATTTTCTATCCTACATGTTTGTTCATGTTTTCAAACATATCACTTTTACACATGTTATGAACATGGTGCATTTTGCTGCAATTTTTGGCTTTAAATATCCAACCATCTTTTAGACCAATTAAAATAGGAAAAAATACACTCTTATTTTAATTTCATTATTTATTCTAACTTGCTTAGTTTCTAAAGGGTATTGTTTAATTCCTGTTCTTCTGTATGTAATATTTCTTTATAAACTGACTGCCTTTAATATTTTCCTCTTGTCTTTTTTTTTTAGCAATTTTTAAATGAATCAGGTGTATGAATGTGTGTGTTTTGTATTTGCTTTTTTCTAAGTTTCTTAGATATGGGCTTTTGTGCATGTCATTAAGTTTATAGAATGCTTAGACAGTGTTTTTTCAGATAATTTTTATTCCTAAATATGCATATGTCCCACAGCTCTTGGATGATCTGGTTTTTTTGTTCCATAGTCTCCTCATGTTTCAGTTTCTGTAATTTCTATAGCTCTCTCTTCAATTTTGCTGCTTCTTACCTTGATTGTGTTATATATAGTGGTGTTACTGTTCTCTTAATTTCTAGCTTTGACAGTTCATTTTTCATATCATTTCCATTTTCTCTCATGAAGCTACCCATCTGACCTTACATATTGTCCAACTTTTTCTTTAGAAATTTTAGCATATCAGCAATAGTTATTTTAAATTCCATTTCTGATGCTTCCAAAATCATCTGTGAGGTATTAATGTCTGGTCCTGATGATTTCTTTATCTCTTGGGAGTGTGTTTTACATTTTTTTGTTGTGTTTCTGTTTCTTGTGTTTTTTTTTTTTTTTTTTTTGCCAGTTAACTTGTATAACAGAGTAAAGACTGAGGTAACAACATTTTATGTCTGAAAAGGAGGATGCATTTTCTTCTCCTAGGTCTTAATTATGGGAATTTGAGTTAGCATAAATACAAGTTTAGGATATATTATTGCTATGCCTATGTTTATTGAACCATAGGCTTCAAATACCTTCACAAAACCCATGTTTAGGGTGGAGGTTGGTTTGCCAGAAAACTTATTTTACTACACTTATTTTAAACTATATTTAAAGTCTTTTCTGTGTGATATGCCTCAGAGTTATGTCTTGCAAATTACTTACTATTCAATACTTACCTTGGTATCTTGATGTTAGGGTGCAGGCACGGGAAATTGAGGCAAATGACAGAGGCATTTAAGAAGCATAATTGATAGGACTTGGTGATAGGGTAGACATGGGACTAGAGGGAAGGAAGAAGAAACTGGAGACTGGCAAGTCTGAAATATGCAGGACAGGCTGGCAGGTTGGAAATTCTGGAAGGAATGGATGGTGCAGTTTTGAGACTAAAGGCAGTAGGGAGGCAGAATTACTTCTTCAAGGGACTTCAGTCTTTTCCCTTAAGGCTTTAAACTGAGTACATGAGGCCCACCCACATTATGGAGAGCAATCTACTTTACTCAAAGTGTACTGACTTAAATACTAACACATCTTTAAAAAAAAAAAAAACCTTCACAGTAATCTCTAGGCTACTGTTTTTACTTGATCAAACATCTTGGAACTATAGCCTTACCAAGTTGATATAAATTTAATCACCACACATTTTTTTTAGACTTACAAATATTACCTAAGTGTTTCTTTTTTTGAGTAATTATAAATGAGAATGATATTGCATTTTAGATTTCAGTATCCATGGGTTTTTTGTAGAATAGAGAAATATTTTTGTATGTTTTCTATCTTTGTATTTTTAATGCTTATTATATATATATATAGATAGATAGATAGATAATATATATATATATAGTGTGTGTGTGTATATATATATATATATATATATATATATATATATATATATCCTGTTACCTTAATGACCATACTTGCTGTTCTAATTTATTTTGTTGTTTGTTTTGCACATAGGGGCAATTTTATATCTTCCTGTCCAACCTATATGCCATTCATTACCTTTTCATATTGTATTGGCTAGAATATCCAATAGTATTTAGAATAACATTGGGGAGAGTGGATATCCTTGCCGTGTTCCCAGTTGTAGGTGTTAAAAAATCAATTTCAACATTAATCTTGAGGTTAGCTTAGGATTTTAAAAATGAGATATATTTCGTACACCAAAAAATTCACTCATCTAATGTGTAACATAATTTAATAACAGGGTTGTACAATCATAACATCTATGTAATTCTAGACTATTTCACTACTCAAAAATGAAATTTTGTGCTCATTAGTAGTGACTGTTAATTCTGCCCTCCTTTAAAATCCTGGAAACCAGTAATCTACTTTATTTCTGCATTTGTGTATTCTAAAAATTTCATATAAATGTAATTATATGATATTTGGAAATTTGTGCCTAACTTTATTTGCCTGACAGGGCTACCCTGGTAGCTTAGATGGTAAAGAGTCTGCCTGCAGTGTGGGAGACCCGGTTCAGTCCCTGGGTTGGGAAGATCCCCTGGAGAAGGAAATGGCAACCCACTCCAGTATTCTTGTCTGGAAAAATCCCATGGATGGAGGAGCCTGGTCAACAATAGTCCATGGGGTCGCAGAGTTGGACAGGACTGAGCAACTTCTCTTTCTTTCTCTATTTACTTGACATAGTGTTTTCATGGTTCATCTATATTGTAGCATATACTGGTATTTTATTGCTTTTTATCACTGAATAGTATTCCAATATGGATATACCATTTTGTTTTCTATTTACGATGTGATGCACATTTGGTTAGTTTCCACTTTTTGTTTTCTTTTTATTGTGTTAAATCATCTTTAAAGATTTTGTAGAATTCTCCAGTGTAACCATCTGGGTCTGAAGGTCTCTTTTTTGAGTAGTTTTAAATTATAAATTCAATATACATTATGTTTAGAGGGCTATTCAGATTACTTCATGTTCATGAGTTGTTGTAGTAGTTTTTACTTTTTTGTAGAATTAATCCATTTCATATATGTTGTCAAATTTAGGTTTTCATATTCTTTTACTATATCTTTGGTGTTTTCCATTTTGTAATGATATCACCTGTTTCCTTCCTTATGTTTGTAATTTGTGTCTGAATATTTTCACTGGGCACAGGTTTTTGGGTTGACTGTTGTTCTTTTTTTCTCAGCACTTGAAACACTCTATGCTGCATCTTTCCAGTCTACCTGGTTTCTGATGAGAAATCCATTGTTATTCAAATATTTTTTTTTTTTTCTGTATACTTATGGTGTCCTGTTTCTCTGGCTGCTATGAAATTTCATTCTTTGTCTTACATTTTTAGATGTTTGACTATAATGTGAATTTATCTGAATTTATCCTATTTGATATTTGCTTACCTTTTTGGTTCTATAGGCTTATTTATGTCTTTTGTCAAATTTAGGAACTCATTTCCCTGTCCTTGTCTTTTATTGTGGTTTTTGAGGTTTTATTTCATTTTTTAGTCTATTTTATCTGTTCATATTACAGAGTGTTTTATCTGTTTCCTCCATTCTGCCGTTGAGCCCATTCATTCTTTTTTTAACACAATTTTAAAGGTACAATCCATTTGCAGTTATTCAAAATACTGCCTATATTCCCCATGTTGTATACTACATCTTTGTATCCTATCTTACACCTAAAAGTTTGTAACTTCCACTCCCTCACCCCTTTACTGTCCCATCCCTCTCCAATGGTAACTATTAGTTTGTTCTCTATATCTGTGAGTCTGGTTCTTTTTTTGTTATATTCGCTAGTTTGTTGTATTTTTAGATTCCACATATAAGTGAAATCATACATTATTTGTCTTTCTCTGATTCATTTCACTGAGTATAATAGCTTCCATGCCCATCCAGCTATTTTGCTGCAAAGATCAAAATTTCATTCTTTCTTATAGCTGAGTAGTATTCCATTGCATTTATATGTATTATTTACATTTTCTTTATCTGTTCATCTGTTGAACACCAATACTGCTTTTTTATTTATTGTATTTTTTAGTTCTGAAATTTTGGTTTGGTCTTTTTTTATATCCTCTATTTCTTTAATAAAGCATTTTTTTTTCATTTGTTTCAAGGGTGTAAACTTTTGTTGAAGCATTTTTATAACAGCTGCTTTAAAACATTTGTCAGATAATTCTAGCATTTCTGTCCTCATAGTGATGATATTCATTGTATATTTTCACTTAACTTGGGCTTCTCATAGTTCTTCATATGATGAATGACTTTTGATCAAAGTATTGGTATCTTGTATATTGTGTTGTGAGACTCTAGACCTTATTTAAACCTTTTGATTAAATGGACTTTCTCTGACACTAGTCTGGCAGGAAAAGGTGCAGGCACTCCCTCCTTATGGTGTGCACAGATATACAGGTGGCTTACTCAGCCTCCATTGCCAACTAAAGAGGGAATGTATCTTGGAATAAGAGTGGAGTTTGGAGTTTAAATTTGTCACTAGAAAAAAAATAAAATAAAAATAAATTTGTCACTAGGACTCTACTAACACTTTCTTGGCTTAGGAATTAGAGTACCTTATTACTGCTCCTTATGTTACCTCTACTAACAACACTGAAGGGTTGTGGTTCATTACCTCTAGGTAATGGTAAAAATCCCCACACTCCAGTAGGCATCTTCTGAAAACATCCCTGAAAGGAGCCTTGTTACTGCCAAGTGGGAATATAAAACCGTACTTTCAATGTAATCTTGATAATCCAGGGACTGGAGTTCAGTACCACCTGGCAAGAACGGAAATCCTTACTGGCTCCTTGACCTTTTCTGACATCACATCTACCCATGTATTGGGGCACCTTGTTACAGCCTGGTCAGACTAGAAGCCTAGGATCCACACTCAGACTCAGGTGACATGGGTGGGTATAAGAACAGGTATGTGTGTTTGTTCTGAGGGCAGTGACGGTTTGTTGCAGTAGAGTGGTTATTTTATAAAAGCTGTCTTCCTACGCTACCTCTGTCCTGGTCCATTTATTACAAAGAGCAGAATTTGTTTGAGCTGTTATTGTCTGTCTATTGTCATTTCCAAGTTGCTGGATTCTTTAGCTGCAAGTCTAGGATGCATGATGAATAAAAACAATTAAACCTAGGAACTCCCCGTCATATTGTCCCTTGTTTCTTGATCTTCCTAGCTAGTCTGATTTTTCCAATCTTTCAAAATGTTCTTATGTTTGTTTTATATATAACAACCAGCACTTTTAGTTGTATTTAGCAGAATGAAGAGGCAGAATTATATCTATCCTATATTATAGAGGAAGGAGTGACTTTCATATACATTTCAAAATTAAATTTTGATAACCACTTCAAGTTAACAATTCACATGACATTTTTTTAAATCTGAAAACTTACACTCAGAGCATTTAAGTGTTTGTTTAAATTTTTGAATCACTGACATTTACATACATCCTTTGGCAAGACACCTATCATTCTTGTTTGTTTTATGGTCTTCTACAATGTCTTTTATTTTTCATGAGTTTCTTTCATATTACGATGATCAGATTTCTTGGTATCTCATACATTGCTTAGTTCTGTGCTGTGCTTAGTTGCTCAGTCGTGTCTGACTCTTTGCAACCCCATGGACTGTAGCCCACCAGCCTACTCTGTCCATAGGATTTCCCAATGAAGAATACTGGAGTGGGTTGCCATTTCCCCCTCTAAGGGATCTTCCCAGCCCAGGGATCGAACCTGGGTCTCCTGCATTGGCAGACAGATTCTTTACCTCTGAGCCACTAGGGAAACCAGTGTAGGTATTAAGTGTTTAATAAATACTTGCTGAAAAAAATGACAATGGATTCTTATACCTTTATTATTTGTGGTTAATTTTATTAAATATTTTATTCATTTTATTCTGGATTGTTGGTAAACCTTTCCTTTACTTTTATAGCTTACCCATAGCCCGATACTAATATGTGATTTATGAGGCTACTACCAGGGTACCTGTGGGGACTCAGAAGGGAAAGCAGTGCCTATTTTCAAACTGGATGTCTATGCAATTCAAAGTCCCTTTGAAATTTTGTAGATCTGCAAATCAGGGCAGACCTGAAATGGTATTTTTGGAAGTAAAGATTTGTGAGCCTCTTCTTGGTTCACAGCAACTTGATTCAGCTTCACCCATCACCTTGAAGTCAGCCCTTCAACAATCACAGGCACTAATAGCATTTTCTTCCTTTCATTGATTTTTCAAACTGAATGCACAGCCTTTCTCTGACTGGCACATGCTATTGTGCTATGCCGTGGTTCTCCCTAGCCCCCTCTATTACCCTATGTGATGCTGCTCAAATCCCTAATTGCCCTTCTGGATACTGCTGCAGCAGCTAGTAAAAGGATTCTGCAGGCTCAGATTGCCATGAGTCTTCAACAGCTACATATTCTTCTACCGTTGCTATGCCAGTTTCAACATATGATCACTGTTATACCTGTTGTTTTTAGCACCAGGATCTTTCATTTTTCTCTATTACACTTTAGTGTTTTACTTTAACTTAATTCAGAATGAGAATTCAATTAACGTGACACATTAACATGCCTTAAACTCGAAACATGTTGATCATATATTTAAAAGTGTACCTCAATTCGGATTGAACAATATGGTCTACTTGGTAAAACTATAGAAAACATGTCTGATTTTTGTGAGTGACAAGGGACAAATTCTACAGAAATATACAATTATGTTGACCAGGATGGAGCAAGATAATGTGGGGCTTTGACTTTTCATGATAGGCGGTCCTGGAGGTGGCCTAATCATGATATCTTGAATATAGTGATATCTTATGTTAGAGGACCAGATAACAAATTCCCAGGTACAGTTTTTCCTGCCCCAATGGGATCTTAACCATAACTATAACAAATGTTAGGGTACTGTGAAAAATGTTTTACATGGATTATTTTAATTAATCCTCATATGAACTCTGTGATGTAAATACTATTATTATCCCACCCCAAATTAAAGAAACTTATAGAGGGGCTTCCCAGGTGGCTAAGTGGTAAAGAATCTGCCTAAAAATGCAGGAGATTCAGGTTTGAGCCCTGGGTTGGGAAGATCTCCTGAAGGAGGAAATGGCAACCTGCCCCAGGATTCTTGCCTGGAGAATCCCATGGACAGAGGAGCCTGGCCAGCTGCAGTCCATAGGGTCACAAAGAGTCAGACGTGATTTAGCAAAGCACACACACAAAGGACATTCCAAGGATTCAACACCAAGTTCATCTAACTTCTAAGCCCATGCTCTTAAATATATACTGTACCATATTTCAGTAGCCTGAGTACATTGTTATTTGCCTCAATCATGGGTTCAGGACTGCTGAAATCAAAGTATCAGCAGAATTTAAGTGGTAGTAGGAAGAGCACAGAAGCAACTTTCTTCACCAGTAATGAGTATGAAAATAAATATAGTAATATTTTTAAATGAATATATTAGTTAATTCTTTACATATTCTAAATATTAATAATTTAGTGTTCAGAAATTTTAATCACTGTACAACTCATTAGACTGGTGCCTGGTGCTGCAATATTAGGAAGTCATTGTTTACAGCACACTGATAGACTATGAGAAACTAAAATAGGGGAAGTAAATCTTTGAAAATATGCCCAACTGAACTAAGAACATCTAGATTCTTGTAGGTTTGAGAGTCTACATAGTCACTGTATCTGCTTCCATAAAAGCCTTAGCTATCCCTCTGCTTCCTCCTTTCTAACATGACAGCTAAGTAATCTAACAGACTACTAGCTTTATTTGGGTCAATGGTATTCATATCCTAATGGATAAAAGCTGTTGTTTTTCAAACATGATTTTACCAATTTCACTTCCTGTGGAAAGCTAATGTGAGGAAGATTTTGGGGAAGAACTCACAAATGATATCCTTTATATTACTGCCAATATTATTTTGTTCTTTGGTCAGGGTCCTGCTGGCAGTTCAGAACTATTTAGGCAACGTTTGAATTTACAGTTTGAAAATGAAGATTCATTTCAGGGCTTTGGCCAGGATAGGTGAACAATGTGAACCACTGGTCAGGGTCTTTACTCCTCCAGTTTTGACTCTAACATAAAAGGATCAACACAAGTGTCAGTGCTGTATCTCCTAGTAATTTTGTTTATTAGTGAACAGAGAAAATCAGCATACATAAGGTACAGGCTTCCTTTGAAACAAAAGGTTCAGTTTCTTCTCCCTCTATTCTTTATCAGAATGGTGAAAATTTCTCGGCATGGGTAGAGTAGACTCTGCTCTGTAATTTTCTCTTTCCCCCTACTAGTGAAGATGACAAAGATTCCTGCAAGTAACCAAAAGGCAGCCATGGAGAATGAGGGAGCACACAATTTGAATTACTGGTCCTGAAATAATTAAGCTTTGACTATACATTTTTCTCTACTCTTCTAATTACCACTGTTATTTCAGAACTTTATTTCTTACAATTCTATTGTTTTGTATCACCAAGTAACCATCACAGTAGAATTGTTCTTTATCCCCCTTTAAGGTCCCATTATATATGAAGGCATTATTAGTAAATATGATATTGTTTCACTAAAGTTATCATAGCCTTTTATATGCTGTATTTAAAAGAAATTAGTATTTCATCTTTATACCTGTTGTATTTTGCAGTGTATGTCATAAGATAGTATTGATGCTTTTGATCTTCTTGCTGTCTAGGGATCTGATGGCAAAGGCAAAGAAGTGTAGGGAGGAAAAGACATAAAATGACAGAGACTCAGAATTTCACAAAAGAGGAAGATTAACTTTCCATCTTTATAAGTTCATATCTGTGGATTCTTTTACTTTTCAGAGCATCTAACAGTTCATTCTTAGTCTTTATCATATAAACTATTCATAAGAATGAAAGAGCATGGATTCCTGTATATATTAAACATATATTTACTAAAACCCTAGTGTATCACAGGTACTATGGGAATAAAACTGAAGTAGGCTGCAAGTTTTCTGTTTGAAATATGCTCAAAAATTATGGAGGGAGAAAATATACATAGTACTGAAAAAAATAATATAAGGCCAACTATACATACATCAAGAAAATCAACTATATATACATCAAGGAAAATTATATAGAATCAGTAGTCTTTCACTTCAGGTATAGGAGAAAATGTTCTCTGAAGGTCACTGCACCTACAAAATACCTAATTCTGTGTGAAACTATCTTCAGGATACATTGAAGTTCTTAGATGAGGGACTTTTCCTAGGCCTCTTTCCCACTAAATAATGAGGTGAACTCAGTACATGTAGAATTGAGCAGCAAATGAATAAAAAGGAAAGGTTGACGAGGAAAGATGCCAATATGAACAATACAAGGGGGGCACAAATATTCAGTCTATGCACGTATGCATGCTAAGTCACATCATTAATGTCTGACTCTATGCAACCCTGTGGACAGCCGCCCACCAGGCTCCTCTGTCCACAGGATTCTCTAGGCAAGAATACTGGAGTGGGTTGCCATTTCAGTCTATAGCACATTCTAATTGTTAATTATACAAAAAGGAATAAACAATAAATATAACACAATTAATTAGGAAACTTCAAATACTGAAGTCAAATTCCACCTTTTCTTTTATTCTTATTTAGCAAACTTTTTGACACATAGTCATCAAAACACAGGAGGGAGTTTAAACAATTATGGAGAGTTGGGGATAACTGAAACTGGCTTCTTTTACAGCTGTCCTTAAATAAAAATAAAAGTTATGGGCAATTTACATGGATCATTTATTATTTAATTCTCTACTGTAATCTTTAAATCAACATTTATCTTGAAGACAAGGGAGCAAGATTTATAACAAGATTGCACAGTCTTATAATTGGACTAGATTTGAATATAAAGTAATGGTTTTGTATTCACACAGTTCAGGTCCTAAGTGTGGATTTAATAAGACTGTATTTTTAAAGGAAAAAGTATGTTGTTTTATTGCCAAAATGAGAAAAATTGCAGGAAATGATTTGTCTTATTTGCTTTGGGGGCTGGAGAACTCCATCAAATTCTTTACTTCCTCTGCAGACAGAAATATAGTCTAAGTCTTTATTTTAAAAAAATGCATAAAGAGAATTTCTCTTTCAGAGATTGGAGTGGATTTAATATTTTAGTATTCTTTGAAAGCAACATTAATTTCCTGGGGATATTTTTATGCACCCACCTGATTCATTGGCTGAAATCTCTAATGTTTAATTATTTTCTGCTTTCTCAACCAAGATAATACTTTTTAAGCTACTTTTGCTATGTTTCTAATAACAATGCAATATGGAATTTGTGAGAACATTTTATACAATAAAATAGTATCAATACAGATACTGCTTAGAAAATTGTGAGAATTATCATGGGATGCTTAATGTTTGTAGTTTGAATTATATATTTTCTTAGGATAATGTTAAGACCCATTAAAATTAGGATTCTTTTTTTTTTTTTTTTTAGAATTTGGTGTGTATGTGTGTGTTTTACTGAAGTAGTTGATTTACAGTATTGTGTTAGTTTCAGGTGTACAGCATAGTGATTTGAGTATTTTGTAGATTTGTTGTTGTTGTTTAGTTGCTAAGTCATGTCTGACTCTAGTGATCCCATAGACTATAGCCAACCAGGCTCCTCTGTCCATGGGATTTCCCAGGCAACAGTACTGGAGTGGGTTGCCAATTCTTTCTCCAGGGGATCTTCCCAGGTCTCTTGCATTGGCAGGTGGAGTCTTTACCACTGAACCACCAGGGAAGTCCTTTTGCAGATTATATTCAGTCATGGGTTATTATAAGATATTGGGTTATAATTCCCTGTGCTATACAGTAAATCTTTTTGCTTATCTATTTTATACTAAATGATATAATTTATTTGTGGAATCTAAAAAATAATACAGATGAATCTTTTTCCCCAAATTTTAACTTCAAAAGTCAACAAAGCAAAATCCAATCCTCTTGACCCTTTTACTCTGAACATTTCTATTATATCCATATCTAGTTACATTCAAAATAGCTGAAGCCATGATTCCTGGTGCAAGTTTTTACTTTTACTTTAAACATGCTAAAATTATGACTATCAAATATCTAGTAAGGGATTCAGAAGAAAAAAAAATATTTTGGTTTTAGTTCTGCAGAGAGATCCCTTTGCCTTTCCTTGGAAGATAAGCTCCTTGATGACAACAACCATGATTTACCTGGTATTCCTTAGGGCTTGGCCTAGCACAGATGGAATTTCACTGAGTCAATCTTAAAGGTATAAATTAGTTAATTGTATTGTTTTTATTGAGGCTTTATATTTAATGTATTACTTATATGTAGAATCTAAAAAAATACAACAAACTAGTGAACATAACAAAAAGAAAACAGACTCACAGAAATAGAAAGTAGTTGTTACCAGGGGGGAGAAGGAAAGGGGGAGAGGAAAGGGGTAGAGGTAAAATCTACTTTGTATAAAATAAGCTACAAGGATATGTTGTACAATGCAAGCAATATAGCCAATATTTCATAGTAACAGTAAATGGAGTATAACCTTTAAAAACTAATCACTATGTTGTACACCTGCAACATTTAATATCATACCTCAGCTATATCTCAATTTTAAAAAAAAAAGAACATTGCAAAGAGTATGAAAAGATCAAATTCCTTTTATCACATATGTATTTAATTTGCTATCTACCTGACTGGGTTAACCAGATTGTCAAAAGAACAAATAAACTGATGGCTAATTTACCATCAGTCATGAAGGAGAATGTATATGCATAGTCAGTAGTATTATGCATCACTTCAAGACATACCCACAAATGGCCTCAAGCCTCTACTATTTTCTCCTGCCATCCTATCCCTTATGAATACCATTTATTCCCATGCCTTCTGTAAACATTTATATGTATCAGATTCCAAAGCTCTGACCTAGTTCTTCTCATGTGTCTATTTGTCTCTCATTTCTAATTGTCTACTAGATATTTCTAACTGTAAATCCTGACAAATTTTCCTTGTATTATGGCATACAAGCACATTTCATTTTTTGCCTTGTCCATTTTATCCTCTTCTTGATTTCCTATGCTTGTTAATGCCATTATCAGCTTACCAATCACATGCATTTTAAAATTAAGACACATCCTTGATTCTTCTCTCAGTGATCTTTTTTCCAGTCTCCTACCAAAACTCATCTTTTCTTCCCTTCCAAATGTCCATGGAACCATCCATATTCTTTGCTTTTCTACTATCAACACCTCTTCTAATTTTTGTGTTGATTACTGGAATTGCCTTCTTAATGAATACCTGTCTTTATCCTCTCCTTCTACAAACATGTAGCAGCAATTTTTTTTTGTTGTTGTTGGCAGCATTATTGCGGATGTCACTGTTGTATTAATCAGGGTTCAACTGAAGAAACAGAACAACAGGATAGATAGATAGATATATCAATAGATGGGAGATGTATTATGAGGAATTAGATAATGCTATTATTGAGTCTGAGATAGTCCTGCTATCTGCAAGCTAGAGGCTCAGCAGAACCAGTGGTGTACATCCAGTGCAATTCCGAAGGTCGAAGAGCCAGGGAATCCACTGGTGTAAGCCCTAGTTGGTAGGCCTGAAAACCAGGAACACTGATGTCTAAGGGCAGTTCAAGCAGAAAGCAAAGTCACCTTTTCTCTGCCTTTTGGCTTCAGTGGATTTGATGATACTCACGGACATTGATTGAGGGGATCTTCTTTACTCAGTCTGCTGATTCAAATGCTATTTCTTCCAAAAACCCTCTCACAGACACACCCAGAAGTAATGTTTTTACCAACTTTCTGGATATCTCTTAGCCCAGTTGACACCAAAAATGAACCACCACAATTACCTTTATTGGTTCCTCATATTGAAGCTTTTTGTTCTTAAAGACTGAGCACTAAGTGCAACTTCCTCCATGTAATTTTGACATCATCATCCTTGGCAGTATGATGTTTCTGTATTCTACCTTCTTATGGCTCTTTATCAGTGGCATTAACACATGTGCTCCTTTGTTTTGTGGTTGACTGTATAAACATTTTCCTTTTCTTTCTAGAGTACATTTTAACTGAGGGTAGAAACATAAATGCACTAGAATTAAAAATGAATGGGTTCCATTTTATTTATCAATATCTAAGGAAGCTCTTGGAGAAGGCAATGGCACCCCACTCCAGTGCTCTAGCCTGGAAAATCCCATGGACGGAGGAGTCTTGTAGGCTACAGTCCATTGGGTTGCTAAGAATCGGACACGGCTGAGTGACTTCCCTTTCACTTTTCACTTTCATGCATTGGAGAAGGAAATGGCAACCCACTCCAGTGTTCTTGCCTGGAGAATCCCAGGGATGGGGGAGCCTGGTGGGCTGCCATCTCTGGGGTTGCACAGAGTTGGACACGACTGAAGTGACTTAGCAAGGAACTTCTTAAAAGATGCTTGCTCCTTGGAAGAAAAGCTATGACTAACCTAGACAGCATATTAAAAAGCAGACATTACTTTGCCAACAAAGGTCTGTCTAGTCAAAGCTATGGTTTTCCAGTAGTAATCTATGGATGTGAGAGTTAGACTATAAAGAAAGTTGAGAGCCGATGAATTGATGCTTTTGAACTGTGGTGTTGGAGAAGACTCCTGAGAGTCCCTTGGACTGCAAGGAGATCCAACCAGTCCATCCTAAAGGAAATCAGTCCTGAATGTTCATTGGAAGGACTGATACTGCAGCTGAAACTCTAATACTTTGGCCACCTGATGTGAAGAACCGACTCATTGGAAAAGACTCTGGTGCTGGGAAAGATTGAAGGTGGGAGGAGAAGGGGACAACAGAGGATGAGATGGTTGGATGGCATCACTGACTCAATGGACATGAGTTTTAGTAAACTCTGGGAGTTGGTGATGGACAGGGAGGCCTGGCGTACTGCAGTCCATGGGGTCACAAAGAGTTGGACACAACTGAGTGACTGAATTGAACTGAACTGAAGAAAATTCTGAGCTCATATTTTGTACTCAAGATTGAAGAGACAGACTATTAGAGCTGCAAGGGTCATCAAGGTTTACATATTAAATATTTTTTATGGAAACCCAGAGGGTTTAAGTGACTTATGCAAGGTCACACAACAAGTTAGTAAGTTTCATCACTTAAGATCCCAAGATTTCAGTGAATTACAAGTGCATTGCATTCCAGTAAGGCTTACTTCCAATTAAACAATGGAAATTAAAAAAAAAAAATCAAGTACTGTAAAAGTTCATTTTCAATAAACTTTATTCAGCATATATTTATATTAATAGGTTTCATATTGGAAATGGATGACACTCAAATTAAATCTGTATTTAGGTGAGAAAAGTTTATATTATGAAGGGAACTATATTGCTGAATATTTAAATTTTAAAGATAAATAATGAAAAACCAAAACACACCATGGCAGTAATTGGTATATTGTAGTTTGTGGGAGTGATCTTTAACATGTTGGGAAAAGATATATTTTCCCCTGATGAGATTTCATAAACAATTATGCAAAATTTATTTTATAGCATTTGAGGAAAAACATAATTTCAGAAACAATACACTGTATTGTTAAAAAGTAGTAAAAACAGATTAACCACTACTTAAGGACATGAATCATATGAAATATTTATATATTGCATCTTGTAACCTTTAATAATGTCAAACCAAATCTGGTGGTTTTAAACTCAATTTCAATCCAGTGCTCTGGTCTTCAAATGATACTCGATATAGCCAGACTTCACTATCAAGGGTACTTTTTAAATAACTATGCTCCTCGTAAAATGCCTTCTTCAGAGAGGATCTTTGTTTCATGTTGTCTATAATAAACAAGATGAATTGCAATGCTATTTTCTTTTTCTTAACTACATCATCAGCTGTGTTGATTATTATTTCTCTCATAAAATAATATCAAGCAAAATAAAGTACAAAACCATTGTTCTTGGTTTCTAAGCAAGAGAAAGTCTAGCTTTTAGACTGCAGGTGGTTAGATGATTTTATTTCCTTTTCCTTCCATATTTCTTTCTTATATTTCCCCCTCTATATTAGGAGTATTCCATAACATGCATCTGATCAGCATTTTTTTTCAATTGGTCTTTTTTCTTGACAGTCTGAAACAGACTGTGCTGCATGCTGTGAGTTATGGGCAAATTTCCAAAGAGATTTTGCCTAGTGGAGGTCTTTCAATAGTCTGACTGCTTCTTTTCAATTAAAATTTTAAAACTAAAATAAAAAATTACAGGGTGACCTTACAGGACAAAAATCATTATATAAATTAGAAGCTATCTTTTGGATTTGAAACCCAAAAATGTTCCTGAACTATTTTGTATTTAATTTTATTTAAGTACTTGCAATTTTAGATAAATAGATTGGCAATGAAGACGGGCCAACAAAGGAACAGCTTCTTCCCTTAGTAGTTAGTAGTAAATTATTAGCTTTTAAAGAAAATTGCCTCCTTCACCCTGCTTTAAAATATGCAATCTTTGCTGATAGCACATTTTGTCTTTTTTTGCCATGTAGCACCCTATATGTTATTTGTTTGCTTCCCTTCACATTGATTCCAAAGCACAGCAATCAAGATAACATTAGAGGGAATTATGCTTACATTAAAATATTCCCTATTTACTCATAGTCCCAAATTACCATTGTGTACCTTAGATAAGCCATACTGTTGTTACCGATTGCAATTGCTAGCACTGTTACTTTAGCAAAGTCAATATTAAGTTCCCCATAAATCACAATATGTAGAGCCAAATATATCTATTGCTGTGTAGAAATAAAACAGTCATAATGGATCATAGCCAGAGGAGAGCAACTAAATAGGAAGCCTCCAGGAAATCATATTCCAAGATAGGTAGTTGAAGTGACTCCAGTGGCTTAAGCTGAGGACAAGACAACATGATCAGCATCTTTAAGAGACTGACACACTGCCTACAGGGCCAGGGAGACAATTCAGATGAGTATTCTTAAAGTTGGAAGAGCTTGCATGTTAAAACAATGTGATGTATTGGAAGCGTCCAGCTTTGTAGCATTGAAACATATACATTACCAGATGTAAAATTAGATAACCAATGGAAATTTGCTGTATGAGGCAGGGAGCTCAAATCTGGTGCTCTGTGACACCCTAGAGGGGTGCTATGGGGTGGGAGGGAGGTTCCCGAGAGAAGGGACATACATGTAGCCATGGCTGAGTCATGTTGACATATAGAAACACCAACACAATATTGTAAAGCAATTATCCTTCAATTAAAAATAATTTTAAAAAAGAGTCCAGCTTTGGAATGTGACAACCTTCACTTGGAACCTGTTTCTTTCTGTGTGATTGGGCAAATGATTAACTCATCTCTCTGTACTTTCATTTCCTCATCTGGCAAATGGAAGTGATAAAATTAACAACTCTTGTGAAGATGAATGCCAATCATTTACATAAAACACCTAGCGGAAGGCCTAGTGTTAACTAAAAAAGTAGTCGTAGTCTGAATGTCCACAAGCAAAGGGAGTAAGGGGGCTTTTCTTGGGCTGAGAATAGGAACTGAGCTAGGAACTGAGCATAGGACAAAGGGGAAAAAATACTGTAATACCCTCAGTGAAGCCACATTGGAGACCCAGGGACTAGATCAGAGCATTAAACCAAGGAGGAAAGAGACTAGAAAAGCTATCTCAGTGGTGATCCTGCAAAAGGGGGCAGACAAGACGAAATGCACAGTTTGAATAAACAGTAAGTTGGAGCTTGTGAGACTGCAGATCAGTGGTACCCATGGTAGAAGGGAACATTTCACAGGATTTCTGTGCCAAAGCAGTGGATGGGGAAAACCTGCTTTGAGGGCCAACTTTGTTGACATACTTGATAAATGCTAGCTACTATTAACGTTGTGAAAATGTTTATTCATATTGATACAAATTGGTAGACATTTTACATAGCAGAGTTAGCTCAAATATAAGGGACTAGTTTATTGCTGGGCTTCCCTGGTGGCTCAGATGGTAAAGAATCCACCTGCAATGCAGGAGACCTGGGTTCAATCCCTGGGTTGGGAAGATCCCCTGGAGGAGGGCATGGCAACCCATTTCAGTATTCTTGCCTGGAGAATCCCCATGGACAAAGGAGCCTGTCGGCCTACAGTCCATGGGGTTTCAGAGTCTGACACAACTGACACAACTGAGTGACTTTCACTTTCACCACTTTCAGTTAGTTTATTGATGGGCTTCCCAGATGACACTAATGGTAAAGAATCTGCCTCCAAATGCAGGAGACTTAAGAGATGTGAGTTCCATCCCTGCGTTGGGAAGATCCCCTGGAGGAGGGTATGGTATTGTTATGGATTGACCCATCCAATCTTCAAAGTCTACTCAAACCTACTTATTAAAAGGTTCCTCATCATGTGAAATCTTACTCTCCTGCAATCAATCTTCTAGGTACTCTGGGAAAAATTTTTTGTTTGGGTCTGAGTTTGGTACATAATGGACTCTTGTTTGCTAACCTACCATTTAAAACTGATTCCCAATGATTTTCTTACTTCTGAAGCCTCTGCTTCACCCACACTGAGGCTAATTTCTAGGTTCACTTGGCATATTTCTACCTCTGTGTCATCTACACTAAATCTTACACCAAGCATCAAGGCTGAGCTCAAATCCTAGTTTAGATAAAATCACCTCTGACTGTTAGAAAACATGTTTGTTTAAAATATTTCTGAATTGCTCCTATGCTGTATTCTGATATGCATATCATCACTTTCTTGAAATATTATATTAGATTTCTAATGTTCAGAGATGAAGAATGTATGTATCCTTGTCTCCCTGCCCCCATTTTTGATGTTACACCAGCATATGATACATTCTCAATAAATATTTATCATACTGAATTTAATCAAGTTACTTTAAACTGGAAAAAATAATATAAAATCCACTTGTTTATTAAATATCAGAAAAATAAGGTTTGGGGAGGTTTAGTGGCATGCCCAAGTCACATGGAGTTGTTTAGTTGCCTATGGCTTATACGGTTGATTGTTAGCATTCCAGGAGCCAAATATGTGAGCAATATTAAGAGACCAACTTTTTCTTATGCAGACTTTGTTTTAGTTTCACTGATATTAGTCCTATCCCTCTTTCTTTCTTCAATTGGGCAGGAGTTGAAAAGTTGGTCTCGATATTGCTCACATATTTGGCTCCTGGAATGCCAATACCCACCTGCATAATCCATAGGCAACTTAACAACTCCATTTGACTTGGAGAGGGGGTAGGCTCTCATTTGTTCTTCCCTGGTGGCTCAGCTGGTAAAGAATCCACCTGCAATGCAGGAATCCCCAGTTCAATTCCTCAATTAGGAAGATCCGCTGGAGAAGGAATAGGCTACCCAATCTTGTATTCTTGGGCTTCCCTAGTGGCTCAGATGATAAAGAATCTGCCTGCAATGCAGGAGACCTGGGTTCAGTCCCTGGGTTGGCAAGACCCCATGGAAGAGAACATGGCAACCTACTCCTGTATTCTTGCCTGGAGAATCCCCATGGACAGAGGAGCCTGTCAGGCTACAGTCCACAGGGCTGCAAAGAGTCAGACATGACTGAGCAACTAAGCACTGATGAATAGTAGTTTAATAAATTGTATGATATGCTACTACCAGAACAAAGAAAAGTTTGCTCCGGGGTCATTTAATTTATTTAAAGAGAACCCTTGCTTGTTGTTGTTGTTGTTGTTGCTACAGTATGAGCTGGGCTATGGTGAATATCATAATTTAAGGAAAAGGTAAAAGAATGTTTGATCAGGTGCCATGTTTACAACAGCAATTTGGGAAAAGCAAACTGACCAGTGTTTGCTTTTGTGAAAATAAAGTGTGTGAAAAGCTTCAAATTATTGATGTCATTTGATCCAATAATTCACTAAGAAGCTACCTAAAGAAATAATCAGAAACAATCTACCAAATTTTTCACTATATTATTCATAATAGCAAACTTGGAAATTACTTAGATATTCAACAGAAGAATGGTTAAAGAACCTGTGGCATCCACAGTACAGTCTCTTACATAGTCATCACAATATTATTTAGAAAGAATTTCCAGTGACCTGGAAAATACTTATTATGTAATGATATTAGATATTATAGCAGGTTATGAAATTTTAATGATATATAAATGTTGTGTGTTTATGAGCACATGAGTGTTCATGCATATCTCTATGTATACATTATAAAAAAAAAAAAGCCTGGAAATAAACACTCCAAAATATGATTAAGCTTAATAACTCAATCTTACTTATTGTGAGGATATGTATATTTTTAAGTTTATGATAAAAAGCTGTTACCTTTGTAAACAAAAACACAAAATTATTTATAGCAGTCTTTTTAGGAAGCTCTCCTATAATCTCCTTTAAAAGTGTCTGTGGGACACAAACTTAGAATACATTTTGTTGAATAACTATTCAAGCAAATCCACACTCTACTACCAGTAGGTAAAGAGTTGGAGCACTTCTGGCTCATAAATAATCATTCTCCTCTTGATCAGTCCTTCCTGGTCTGGTGCAGTTCAATAATTCTTGTCATGTGTCCTACTTGCCAGCTGCTCATCTCCCTCATGCTACCTAGGTCACTGACATTCATGCTTCTAATGGTACGGCATAAGCAGAAAAGAAAACCACAAGCCTGGGTCACAGTTTTAACCAAAACCTCAAACAAAACACTGACAAAATATGTCATACTTCACAATGTAGTGTTTTCTTATTTCAAACATATTATTATTGAAATCCATGTTACTGTGAGTGAGATCACTCTATTAAAATGAAAAATTTAGCAGGTTTCAAAAGCTTGCTTTAGTTTGGACAGACTCGAGATAAGCCCAGTATGATTTTGAAAACATGAGCTCCATTTGTGGTTCCAATTAGCTATATTTTCCTAGACTGTCACTTCCGTTTGAGCTGGTTTCCCTATCTGGAAAAATATGGGTTGGGGACCATAAATGCCAAATCACTCTCCCCATGCCATGTTCCCTCTGGGTATTGGAAATTCAAGTCTTAGGAATTTGAGATCATGGACTCTAGAGTTTTCAGTGTCCTCAAAGTTTCATAAGCTAAAGTTTTCATGCCTCTTGCAAACATGCTGACTACTGTACTGTATATTAAGGGCCAGAATGAGTTGTGAACAAAAGTTTGACTCAAGCCTCAAAGATCCTAATTGTAGTAAATTAATCAAGATGCATATTCATTGTCTATGTATGCCTTTTTGAAGCTGTTTCTTGTGCATTTGAAATGACCATTGCTCATTTGTGAAACTGACATATGTGTTCTTGGTATAAGAATATGCATCTTGGATATAGGCCAGGTTTAATTATTCCTCCTAGAAAACATACCTTTCACCAGAAACGACAAATTCTCCCCTAAAAGAAATCACTGTATTTGCACACCTGCTTATTGTTAATTATTTCAGTATTGCCCTCAGTCCATTATTTACTTTATAGTTTCAAAATGGAATATTTTTAGTCAAGGGAAAAATACTTAGAAGAAAAGACAGGATATATATTTCTCTTCTAATCATGAATGAAGCTGAGCTATCTTCCAGGTATTTCTCATTTAGTTTAGGAGACAACTTTAAAATCTATACAAAGAGAATTACTATGTGTTGTGAAATCATAACACATAACCAGTGTTAAAGGAAAAAGTGGGTTGTGACAATTCTAGGAAAATCCATAAACGACTTTATAGTACTATACACATGGACACATGTATCTTTGAGCAAAATTGAGGAAACCACTTATACAAGGTCATAGAGGTTATTCATCAAAATCTTTACCTTGTAAATGAACCCCAACCTAGATTTAATGCCTGGACTATTTTTATGCAGAGGTACTCAATCATTTTCCACTTTCTAGAATTTCAATTTATTTCTGTTTATTATTGCATGGAAATATCAATCAAGACTAGCCAAACTAATTTCTAAAATGCAACTAAAAGTAGCTATAATTAAACTAATTAGAATACAAATTTAAATGATCATCTTTTATATTATATAGAAAATGAATTATGTACTAGATATACTTTCCCCACATTCAGTATTCTCACACTGGCTCATCTACTCATTTTACAAATCCAGTGAAATGTGGACATTGTGTTTGCCACTGTTTATGTCTGTGCTTAAACATTATGTCTGTGTTTATGTTTGTGGTTACACACTTACACTTACAGAAAACATAGAAATTTAAGAACTAAGAAACTCTAAGAGACATGAGACACTAGTTTTAATCTTAGCACTTAAATACATTGTATTTCCTAAAGATGGCCCATTAAATTTCTCTCTTACAATTTAACACACTCCAATCAAAAGGCAGTGTAATTTCCCTCCCTTTCAGACTGGATAGAACTTGCTTATAATTGCTAAATTGTAGCAGAATGGATGCTCTGTGACTTCCAAGGCTATGTCAGAAAAGGTCAGACATCTTCTGTCTGGTTCTATTTGAACCCTGTCTCTGGGGGAAGTCAACCACAGTAAAAGACATGCAATTTTCCTGAGACCAACATACTGGGGGCAGGCAGGGGGGAGGGGGAGGGTTACATGTAGACACTTTGGTCAAAAGTCTGAGATGATCCCAGACTTCTTCCAGTCATCCCTTTGTTTAATAGCTTTTCCTTCCAAACTTTGCAAAGCCTTCTCGGTAAACACATTGCAAAGCGTTCCCTGGGAGGCCCAGCCTCCCTGTGTGTACTGTACTATGAAGACATGAAAAAGCAAACCCGTTTACTGTGTATTTGTAAATAGCCTGGTCATCAGGCCATTTTCAGTCAATAGTCACATCCAGTGCAACTTTGCACAGAAGACTTAGGGTGTGGTTTGTAAGTATGATCTGTAAAATAACTAGGATGAATTCCCATGTACACCTGTGTAAATAGATTTGTTAACTGAAATGTACTTTAAGAGAAAAATCTGTAAATAAACTGATTTGTAAATTAATAAAAAAAAATAAGGCATCAGGAATATGGGTAAAGCAGTTCTGGACGCTACAGACCATGCTTTCACCAGATGAATACCACTATCTAACCTCAGGCAATGCCACGAAGAGCAAAAGAATCATTCAGCTGAGATCTACCTAAATTCCTTAACTACAGTATATGTAAAATGTTATAAAACAGTTGTGGTTTTAAGCCACTTAGTTTTAAGGTATTTAGCTTCACAGTAATAGTAACTGAGATAGATATACAACTTAATAGATATGTAACTGTTGAAAAGTTATCCACTTCCTCTGAACTTTATTCTTATTTGTAAAATACCGATATAGGTCCTTCCCAACCAACATAAGATAACAAAGAAAGCATAGCAGATCATAGCTGTGGGAGAGCATTCTAATGGTAAAGCATTATCTATCTGTCTGTCTAATGCAAAAGTTAGCCTGGTGTTTCTAACATTAAAACTACGGTAATCTCCATTTCATGGAGATGGTCAGGTGGTTTTAAGGCATGTACTGTGTTGTCTGATGTACAACCTCAGTCCTTGTTGGTGGCTACATGTTGTGAACTCCTTCTTCTGAACAAATACACTATTATCTTCGTAGTTCAAGTTCTTCTTGTATCTCTGAGTCACATGGATTGAGCACTGAAATCTCCTTTATTTGATTATTTCTAATAAAGTATAATTAGAGGTGTCATTTTAGCCCCTATTTTCCTCAAGCCCATATTTTTCTTTCATCCTCTCAGCAAGTTGAATACCAAGTTGGTCACATTTCCTTTTTTAATTTATTTTTTAATTGAAGGATAATTGCTTTACAGAATTTTGTTGTTTTCTAAGTCTCATGTCACATTTCTTTACCCTTCCTTCATCCAATACTTTCTGGGTCAAGAAATTGAAGTTGCAAATAAGGTCAGTGTACTCCCGCCATGCTTAATCCTCAGAGCTAATTGGTGTCTCTAACATAGCCTGGGCTCTACTGCCTCTAGGTTTTAATCTTACCAAGTTTCAGTAACTTCATTTTGGATATTTTCTTAAGCCGTCTTCCCACAGTGACTAAGGGACACATTAGATGTGTTTTCAAAATGACTTTCCCCAAGTTGAATTCCAGGCAGGTTACTAGGTTCTTCTGCTTGAGTTCTAAGTGTGAAAATGTCAATATTCACTTTTCCATTATAAGAGAAAAAAAAAAAATACACACTGTTGCATGCCTACTAGCCTGTTCTTTCTCCTGCCAGTGATATGAATATTTAGAAATTCATACTGTCCTATATATTTTATCTCTTGCCCATAGTCAGTGAAGTATCCTGATGGTGACTACAAATTGAACCTTTTATCACAGATCTCTGATAAGGAAGCAAAATTCTAGGCTGTGGGACTGAATTTGCATACATCTTTCTGAGGTCAAAGTTCATTTGGAGGGCAAGTTCGTATAGGCATACTCCTTGTTAAAGAAAACATGATGTTTGAAAATCTGAATTTATAGAATGGGGAAAATTGAGGCAGTGGGGTGAAGTTATTCTCTTTTCTGAAGTTTTATCTATACTATTTCTTTAAATACTGACCCACAGTAGCATATTTTAAATGAAATATTAGCTATAAAATGTGACTGTATACATAGAAAATTTCAGAATTATATATATTATGCAGAGTAGGTTGTATCCATATAAATGATAATTGAATACAGTATTGCTTCAGGACAGAAAACTAAAGAAGTGGATAAGTAAGTACCTTTACTCACTCTCCTGTGCAAGAAGTAACGCTAGGCATATCATATGTATTCTTTGTGTTAATATTAAAGAAATTCTACCAAAGGGGAGTGGGGAGAGAGGGACAAAATAGGCCTATGGGATTAACAAACTAGTATATGTACAACAGATAAGCAACAAGGATATACTGTACAGCACAGGGAATCATACCCAATATCTTGTAATAACCTATAATGGAACATAATATGCAAAAGAACTTAAAAAGTAACTTAACTATTCTGTATACCTGAAACTAGCATACTATTTAAATCAACTGTACTTAAAAAATCTATTATCCATGTTGTAGAGATAGGGAAACAGAGGCTCAAATTAATTATCCAAGTTCACTGCATTGGTAAAGGGTAGAAATGATTTAAATTGTACTTCAATTTCATATTACCTCTGTAGCCTTTATCTTTCATTACTTCCCATTCTCTACTCTTTATGCTGTAACCACACTGAAGAGTTTGAGGTGTACATGTTTCTACCTTGCTACCTTCACTTACAAAGTTCTCTCCTTCTGTAATGCAGTTACTCCCATTTCAACACGTATGGGGTCCCACCCAAATAGCTGTCTTTCTTGAAGATTTTTTTCAACATCCTCAGTCATAGAACTGTCCCATTTTTCTGTCCTCTTATGGCATTTTGTGATGCTTTCTCATCATGCCTTATCATATTCTGCCTTATATATGTTATCTATGCCCATCTCTTAGCTTCCCAACCAATCAGCTTTCAATAGCTCCCAACTAATAAGTTTTCAACAGATCCCAACCAACCAGCCTTCGATAGCAATACTTAGTTCTGTTAGTGCCTTAAACATATATCACACATTGGCATGCATTTTCTCTTTAAAGGAAAACTCTCCTCAGTTCAGTTCAGTTCAGTCACTCAGTTATTTCTGACTCTTTGCGACCTCATGAATCGCAGCATGCAGGTATCCCTGTCCATCACCAACTCCTGGAGTTTATTCAAACTCATGTCCATCGAGTCGGTGATGCCATCCAGCCATCTCATCCTCTTGTCGTCCCCTTCTCCTCCTGCCCCCAATCCCTCCCAGCATCAGGGTCTTTCCCAATGAGTCAACTCTTCACATGAGGTGGTCAAAGTGTTGGAGTTTCAGCTTCAGCATCAGTCTTTCCAATAAACACCCAGGACTGATCTTCTTTAGGATGGACTGGTTGGATCTCCTTGCAGTCCAGGGGCTCTCAAGAGTCTTCTCCAACAGCACAGTTCAAAAGCATCAATTCTTCGGTGCTCCTAGTGACTGGTAATTGTGAACTCATTTCTAGTGCCTAACATGAGTTTAATTTTTAAACTAAAATATTATGATCTATTTTTAATTTGTCATAGGATATATTCTTTCCTAGAGAGTCGTATTCTAAAGTCAACAAAAATTCTCTCACTACATGTAATAGTACCTATCAGGTCATCAACTTCTTCCCTAGAATTTCAGTTAGCTGTGTCTTTTGGGAGCATTTATATACTAAAGTTCAGCTATTTGGAGGTATCTACAAAGTCCACAGTAGGTCAGGATTCACACTGATGATGATGGGTTGTGAACTTGGGCAGCCAGTCTCAGTATCTGCATTTCTGCAGGCTTTACTTTCCTTGTTTTCACACCTATGCTCCAATTCCCATAAACTAGTTAAACAGTGATTTCTTTGTGGGAAAAATGACTCCGAAAGAAAGTTAGCTGACATTTCTCTTGATAAAAGGAGGGAGGGAGCAAACAGTGGAGTATAAGAAAGTGACAGTCCTTAGAAAGAAAGAAAAAAAAAAAGCAATAAAATTGTGACTAAAGAGAGGAAGAATAAATTCCATGGTAGCTCACATTTCTGGCATCGACAAGCCAACCAGCCATATGCTCTACATAGAAACAAGAAAAATATAATTTCTCTATGTAATTTGCTGAAAACACTGCTCATGAAGTGCTAGATAAAACATTATGAGTCTGAAAGATTTATTGACTTTTTTAAGCATATATTGTATTTCTTAGAGAGAAACATATACCGGTGTCAACTAAGTGTTTCATGAAGCTCTTACGACTTAGCTCTTACTCCCAAAAAGTTGTCGAACAAGATCTTTCATTACTATGACAAATCTATTTATGTATCATCAAACTGCATTTAAGAAGGGTAAAGTGACAAGGTCTGGAATCCATGAAATCTCTATATTTCAATGCAGGCAAAGCTCAGGTTATTTTGACTTTTGAGGCTTATTCTTTCACTTACCTTTGAGTTACTGATCTGCAAGTTTTATTTGCCTCCTCTAATTCTTTAGACTGGTTTCCTTCATCCTAAAGGAAATCAGTCCTGATTGGAAGGACTGATGTTGAAGCTGAAACTCCAATACTTTGGCCACCTGATGTGAAGAACTGACTCATTTGAAAAGATCCTCATGCTGGAAAAGATTGAAGGTGGGAGGAGAAGGGGACAACAGAGGATGAGATGGTTGGATGGCATCACTGACTCAATGGACATGAGTTTGAGCAAACTCTGGGAGTTGGTGATGGACAGGGAGGCCTGGCATGCTGCAATCCGTGGGGTCACAAACAGTCAGACAGGACTGAGCAACTGAACTGAACTGAATTCTTTAGACATTAGGAATTAATATTTATTATGTTGCGATCATTTTTCATTCACAATTTGCTGAGATATTCCTACTATTGAATGTATCTTTTTCAACTATGTAAAGAAAACAATGAATTTAAAGCACTATTCTAGTTTAGCTGTCTTTCTATTATTTTTGACCCATCTAGAATTATTTTTAAGTGCATTTTCTTGAGCATATGTATTCCCTTCGGACATATTTTCAGTGAGACACCTAAGAAAGTATCTTTTCATTTTCTTCACTCTTTAACTTCTAGGCAGTCACTACCCAGCAACTTACATTCATTTTCCTGTTAAGTAAAAAAAAAAGTCTTCTGGAATGGATAACTTTGAGAGAAACTGTTGATTTCTAATTATGTATTGAATTTTGCCACCATACAAGTTACAAAAAACCAGAGAGAATTATGTTTGCACAAAGCTTGTATTGAAAGTTATATTTCATGTTTGCATGGTGAGTTATTTTATTGATTTTACAGCACTGTTTATTTTATTCCTTATAAATATAAAGTCTGTGATTTGGTTAAATCTGAAAGGTTAACTCTGTAATCTGGAACCAGTCTGTTTAAATACCTTAAAGGGAATGAGAAAGAACCGCAATTTAGAACACCATAGCTTCATATTCCTAGGACTAGTTTATGAACATGTGTGTGTATGTGGGTTTATAACAAGTAAGTGAAGTTAATTCCTTAGTTTATAGTAGATTTAAGCTCTACTATGTACAAAAAAGATCTTTATGACCCAGATAGTCATGAAGGTGTGATCACTCACACTCGCCTAGAGCCAGACATCCTGGAATGTAAAGTCAGGTAGGCCTTAGGAAGCATCACTATGAACAAAGCTAGTGGAGGTGATGGAATTCCAGTTGAGCTATTTCAAATCCTAAAAGATGATGCTGTGGAAGTGCTGCACTCAATATGTCAGCAAATTTGGAAAACTCAGCAGTAGGCACAGACTGGAAAAAGTCAGTATTCATTCCAATCCCAAAGAAAGGCAATCCCAAAGAATGTTAAAACTACCACACAATTGCACTCATCTCACACGCTAGCAAAGTAATGCTCAAAATTCTCCAAGCCAGGCTTCAGTAATACATGAACCGTGAACTTCGAGATGTTCAAGATGGTTTCAGAAAAGGCAGAGGAACCCGAGATCAAATTGCCAACATCCGCTGGATCACTGAAAAAGCAAGAGAGTTCCAAAAAAACCATATATTTCTGGTTTACTGACTATGCCAAAGCCTTTGATTGTGTTGATCACAATAAACTGTGGAAAATTCTAAAAGAGATGGGAATAACAGATCACATGACCTGCCTCTTGAGAAACCTGTATGCAGATCAGGAAGCAACAGTTAGAACTGGACATCAAACAACAGACTGGTTCCAAATAAGAAAAGGAGTACATCAATGCTGTATATTGTCACCCTGCTTATTTGACTTATAGGCAGCGTACATCATGAGAAACACTGGGCTGGATGAAGCACAAACTGGAATCAAGATTGCTAGGAGAAACATCAATAACCTCAGATATGCAGATGATATTGCCCTTATGGCAGAAAGTGAAGAAGAACTAAAGAGCCTCTTGATGAAAGTGAAAGAGGAGAGTGAAAAAGGTGGCTTAAGGCTCAACATTCAGTAAAACCAAGATCGTGGCATCTGGTCCCATTACTTCATGGCAAATAGATGGTGGAACAGTGAAAACAGTGGCTGACTTTATTTGTCTGGGCTCCAAATCACTGCAGATGGTGATTGCAGCCATGAAGTTAAAAGACGCTTGCTCCTTGGAAGAAAAGTAATGACCAAACTAGACAGCATATTAAAAAGCAGAGACATTACTTTGCCAACAAAGGTCCGTCTAGAAATGGCTATGGTTTTTTCAGTGGTCATGTATGGATGTGAGAGTTGGACTATAAAGAAAGCTGAGTGCCTAAGAATTGATGCTTTTGAACTGTGGTGTTGGAGAATACCCTTTAAAAAAAATTACAACATTGTATTGGTTTTTGCCATATATTGACTTATATTGCCACATATTGCCATATATTGACTTGAATCCACAATGGGTGTACATGTGTTCTCCATCCTGAACCCCCTGCCCACCTCCCTTCCCATCCCATCCCTCTGGGTCATCCCAGTGCACCAGCCCCCTGTATGTAAGACAGCAAGAGAGACACAGATGTATTGAACAGTCTTTTGTCCTCTGTGGAAGAGGGAGAGAGCAGGATGGTATGGAGAAGACTCTTGAGAATCCCTTGGACTGCAAGGAGATCCAACCAGTCCATCCTAAAGGAGATCAGTCCTGGGTGTTCATTGGAGGGACTGATGTTGAAGCTGAAACTCCAATACTTTGGCCAACTGATGTGGAGAGCTGACTCATTTGAAAAGACCCTGATGCTGGGTAAGATTGAGGGCAGGAGGAGAAGGGGACAACAGAGGATGAGATGGTTAGATGGCATCACTGACTCAATGGACATGGGTTTGGGTGGGCTCCAGGAGTTGGTGATGGACAGGAAAGCCTGGCATGCTGTAGTTCATGGGCTCGCGAAGAGCTGAATATGGCTGAGTGACTGAACTGAACTGACATGCAAACAATGTTTTTTGATTCTGTGATGACTAAGATATGGTACTGCTTCAAAAAGAATTCACAGTCTATTTATTGTCCCAGCAGAAACATTTTTTATGAGCACAAGACACATATACTAGGTAACACTTAGTGCCTGACACATAATAGACACTGAATATTTGTTTTATGAATACTTCTCTTGTTCAAAGGCCTTAAATACTGTAGTTCTTCTGGACACTGACCTCTTCTCCCTCTGTGATCTCTTATACTCCCATTCTTCATTTGCCAATATATGCTGACAATCTCTATTTCTCCAGCCTGAAATTCGATTCCAAATTTCAGATCTGTATATCCTACTTTCTGTATCTGAAAATGGATGCCTCAGGGGCTCTTCAAATTCAAGATTTCCATTGGCGAACTCATGAGCTTCACCCATCTTTCCCTAGCCCCACTATAAACTTGGTCTGTCCTCATTTGTTCCTAATCTTTGTTAACAGAATCACCATTCACTCAGCTAAAATGTCACCATTGTGAAGACTCTAATGGGGCCTAATACCTACTTCTTCATATCCATGTCTTTTTGTAATTACCTCTCCTTGAGTATGGGCAGGATCTGTGACTTGCTTCTAACTAAAAGAACATGACAAAAGTGATGGATGTCACTCCTGTGATAATGTCACATCATATGACTCTGCCTTGGTAGCCAAGTCACTATAGAAAATCTTCTTGCTTTCTTGATGAAGTAAATGTCCATGTTGGGAAGGCCCATGTCACAAGGAACTGTGGGCAGCCTCTGGAACATGGTGCTTATTGGGATAGTGAGAGTAAGTTAGAGCATAGAAAGTATTGGATAGAAGAGATTATGGGGAAAGAGCCTGACAAGGTGGTTTAGGACTAGTTATTAAAGACATTATCCTGCCAAGTGAAATATAATTTGTTACCATAACAAAGTAGTTAATTCATTCAATAAATAGTTGTTGTGAAGTAGCTCAGTTGTCCAAATCTTTGCAATCCTGTGGACTGTAGCCTACTAGGCTCCTCCATCCATGGAATTTTCCAGGTAAGAGTACTGCAGCGGGTTGCCATTCCTTTCACCAGGGGATCTTCCCAACCCAGGGATCAAACCCAGGTCTCCTGCACTGAAGGCAGATGCTTTACCGTCTGAGCCACCAGGGTTTTATGCCTATTAATTGCAAATATTCTTCTAGTCACTGGAGATACAGCCGAGAACAAGATCCCTGGCTTCAGAATCTTATATTTGTAGGCAGAGAGTCACTGAAAGGTTAAAGCAAGGTTAAATGTGAGGTCACATTTGGATTTTAGAACAAAAGCTAAAAATAAAGGTTAAAAGAGAAGCATCCTATAATATTGCTTATAAGTGGAATCTAAAAAATGGTAAAAATAAATCTATCTACAAAGCAGAAATAAAGTCACAGATACAAAAAATAAACTTATGGTTACTGGGTGATAAGGAGTTGAGTGGGATAAATTGGGAGATTAGGATTGACACATACACACTATTATATATAAAACAGCTAAAACAGCTAATATGCACCTACTGTACAGCACTGGAAACTCTGCTCAATACTCTGTAATAACCTATATGGGAAGAGAACCTAAAAAAGAATGAATGTATGTATATGTATAACTGATCCACCTTGCTGCACCTGAAACTGACACAACATGGTGAATCAATTATATGCCAGTTAAAAAAATAGATTAAAAGAGGGGAAATTGGAGGCAGGGAGAATTGGAATCCAATTCTGGGAAGTTGTAAATTAATAAAAAAAAATATAGAAAATAGCAATAGGAAGGAGAAGTGTGAGTGTGTCAGGGCAGGAAATATAGCTGTTTAGAAGTGAGTGCAACACTAGGCACACAGATGAGTAGTGAGTGATTGTTGCTGTGAATCTGACTCTTGGCTTCATTCTCACTTTTTCGTACTCTCGCCAGCTGGGGCTAAGCTGCTTGGATCTGGATTCATTAATGCATGTTCTGTGATTGGTCTTTTTAAACAGGTAAAGTTTGGTTCTTTAATTTGACAGCTCCTTCTCTGAGAAAGTAGTTTTTATCCAAGGATCTGTTTGCCATGTGTTAGCATTATTAGAACAGTAGCCCTTCTGCCAATTGGAAATAAATCTGTTCCTGAGAGCAGCTACTTGTCTTCATTGAAAGAAATGACTTTATCTGAATTTTACAGTTTTCCTACCTGACTCTGGGTTTTCATTATCTATCTGCTGCTGCTGATCTTATCCTTGTTTGGAAGCACTCTTTTAAATTTTTGCAGGATCATATCAAATGCAGACTAACATTCTCAAAGCAAGTTACATTTACTTCAGAGCACTTTTCAGAGTGTACTGTAGGGAAAGAATTAAACTGAAAGTCGCTCAGTCGTGTTCACCTCTTTGTGACCCCATGCACTACACAGTCCATGGAATTCTCCAAGCCAGAATACTGGAGTGGTATCCTTTCCCTTTTCCAGGAGATCTTCCCAACTCAGGGATCAGACCCAGGTCTCCCGCATTGCAGGCAAATTCTTTACCAGCTGAGCCACAAGGGAAGCCCTTGTGAAAGGGAAAGAATATGTGAGCCTAAATTAAAGGGCAAATGTAGTTTGACATTTTTCTGTTACTCACATGTATCATCAGTGTCCCAAAATCTAGGTCAGTATTAGGAAGTGAAAATGTGATGAGAGAGCATTCTAATGGAGAACATATAGCATATTTACAAGTAATTAACACCATATAAGGATGTATGGGCTTCCCTGATAGCTCAGTTGGTAAAGAATCCACCTGCCGTGCAGGAGACCCTGGTTCAACTCATGGGTCGGGAAAAGCCCCTGGAGAAGGGATAAGCTACCCACTCCAGTATTCTTGGGTTTCCCTAGTGGATGAGATGGTAAAGAATCTGCCTGTAATGTAGGAGACCTGGGTTTGACCCCTGGGTTGGGAAGATCCCCTGGAAGATGGCAGGGCAACCCACTCCAGTATTCTTGCCTGGAATATCCCAAGGACAGAGGAGCCTGGTAGGCTACAGTCCATGAGGGTCACAAAGAGTTGGACACAACTGAGCAACTAAGCCCACTTAGCACAAGAATTTGTGTAACAAACCAATACAGTCATCTTACTAAACTGCATGCGGCCACCTTAAAATTTGGAGCTCACAGTAAAATTTAATTTGGGTTGCTCCTCAGCATTGCCATTGACAGGTTCCTTTTTTTATGCTGCCTTAATCTAAAGTGGTTTGGTGAATTGAATTTAAATACTGCTACTAGGCTGATAATACACAATACATTTTAAAACACGAGTTCTCCATTGTCTGTAACATTCAAGTTTTACTTGTAAGGAAGATAGAGCATTTCTATTAGCACTAGATTTATTTCCGGTTCTGAGGACCAGTAAGCACCACAGATGATAAAATTCAGTTTGTCACAGTAAAGGATCATGCAGGCAGCATTGTGTTTTGAGTTCTATTTTACAAAATAATGTTGGATCCAGCTGTACTGAATTGCCTGCACTCATTTCACTTCTTTTCTCTTGTTTGACTTGTTAATATCAAGTAATCATTATAAAAGATTCCCCTGTATACAGTTACTATTATTGTCTTCCTAGATTATTATTTCCTAAACTAGTGTCCTGCATAAGCAGGAGGTCCCATAGCCATCTAATACTCTAACTTTGAATATTGAAATTGATTTTTTTTTACATTCTGCCATATTTGAAATCAAGACTCATGTATTCTTTCAGACAAAAAAAAATCATTGCCTTTGTGGAAGTTATATTTGGAGGGCAGAGAGAAAAACAATATAAAACAAAGAAATTGTACAGTATGTTTGATGGTAATAAGTCTAAAAGGACAAAACAAGATAACAGTAACAGTGGACCTCATGGGCGAAGGGACTTTTGGAAAATAGACTTGAAGCAAGTGAGAGAATGACTAATGCACTTACCTGGGGCAAAGGTATTGAAGGCAAAGTGGACATCAGTGCAAAGGTTATGAAACAGGAGTGTGCCTGCTTCACCAAGCAGGTAGGTTGGTAGCATTGAAGTGCAATGGGGCCAGTGAGCCTAGGAGTGTGCAAGGAGGAAAGTAGTAGAAGAGGTCAGAGGGGTAAGTGCCTCCACACTATGGGTTCATCCAATTAACTGGACAATTTGTGCAGGCAATGGGATTAGTTCATTTGACTGTTATTACTGAGCAAAGTAGCCTGTTATTTAATGTTTTGTTCTATAGAGCTGAAGATTTCAAGTTAGTACTGGTATAATAAATCAGAAATACATGGTATAACTTTCTGTTTGCAGAGATAAGCTTAGGATGACTCTGTATTAAAGAGGGGCATCTATGTTTTCTGCAATTCCCACCAAGAAAAGTCTTTTCAGTAAGATATCAAAATGACTTGTTGAACAACAAAGAAATGAATCTGTCAAAACATCACATCTTATACAAATGGAATATACATGTCTTGAAATTCAATTATTTGAAATGAGCTGTGTTAAGCAAATATATATATGTAGATATATTAGTAGAAAATCAAGCTTTGTAAACTTCAATGGCAAGAAATTAGAGCCATATTCATCTTCCCTATTACTTCTGGTCTAGGAGTTCATTCTTCTACACTAAGAAAGATCTGGGCTTAGGCTACAGAACCCTGAAAATAGACCAAATTCTGTTTACACTTAATTTACTAATTTTGTTCTAACTTGTATCAAATCCCAGATTAAATAGTAATAAAACTTCACTTCTTTAATCATTTTGTGACATTAGCACATTCACTTAATCAAACTTGCCTTTCATTTACAATACACAGTATTCAAGTTTGTTTCTATCCTTTGGCTTGCCTAAATCTCTTAATGAAAAGAGAACTGTAATATAGGCTTTCACAATGAGGTAAAGCACTGTGTTTAAAAACACTGAACAAAAAATTATGTACTAAGTATCTGTTTCTCAATGATTTATTATGGCTGGGTTGACCCATGGGAACAGAATAGTACCTTGTGATATTATGTTTTTGCCTTGAAGTCAGATAGCTTGGGTTTTGTTACAGTTCAGTTATTCACTTGCTCTGAGCCACTACTTCCCAACTGTGGAATAAGAGGTTATGCTCATACAATTATTTGAAAATCTTCTAGGAGGCACGAAGAAGATACTTCGGGGAGGGACTGCCACTGGGTTAGGGTCGGGGTGGGATGAACATGGGTTACATGACTCTTCCAAATACATCTGTTGTATATATTGAGATACCTTGCAAGACTTCACTGAAAGGAAGATTTCCAGTGTAAGAATTATTTAACAGTTGCTGTACTGGAACAGTATTCAAACAGTTTTTGCTTTCTTAGACTATAAAAATGGCTTCCCTGGTACTTCAGCTGGTAAAGAATCTGCCTACAATGCAGGAGATCCCGGTTTGATTCCTGGGTTGGGGAGATCCACAGGAGAAGGGATAGGCTACCAACTTCAGTATTCTGGCCTTGAGAATTCCATGGACTATATAGTCCATGGGGTCTCAAAGAGTCGGACATGACTGAGCGACTTTCACTGTGTTGGAACAGTCTTCAAATATTTTTGCTTTCTTAGACTATAAAAGAAAAACTTTCACTATACTTACTCCCTCAAAGTTATAAATTGAAAGCTAAAATTTTTCACTATATGTTTAAATGATCACAAAGACTGTACTTTTACAGCATATTACAAATATTACATTTTAAAATATAATTTTAAAAATAAAAATAATTCATCATTCTTTTACGTTCATGTAGTAGTATCTATCAAGCAATTAGATACATACCATTATTCATTAAAATGGACTTGAACAATCTGTATTATAACTGCCAGAAATTTAACCTTGTTCCTTTGTCTTGTAATTCATATAGCCATTTCCACAGTATTTCATTCTAGTGTAATATATTTTATGTTTAAATCTTTTATGAATCATAGTATCTCTTGGGCACAAAAATATGTATATACATAAAAATGTTCACTTAAACATTTCCTGTGACTACACATTTCTACAGATTAAAAAAACCCAGGATTGAGTTATCATTACACTTATTTAGTAGCATCCAATTGATCAAAATAAAATACATTACACATTTGAATATTAAGAACATAAAGTTAATTTCTTAGACATCTATTTCTTAAATGCATTGAACAAGAATAATTTTTGTAGTGAGGGTTTTTTTTTTTGCCCCTTGATAAATATTATTTTGTGGTTGAATGAAGTTTATTCATGGAGAATCTTTTGTTCCATGTGTGTGTTTGCATATATGTTCAGCCTGAAAACTTATTTGCGACCATTATGAGATGGGAAACTAGTTTCATTTTGTGAAATGTAGTAATATTTCACCCTCATTTGAACTGATATGTCAAAAATTTGTCAGCTGTTAACTAGTTTAGGTCTTCCTCCAACATGCTTGAAGGAAAGAACTGGAAGCCACATGAATGACAAGGAATGTGTCACCAAGTAGTAGTTTGATTCATGTCGTCAACAGTTACAACAGTGTTTTAAGTTGATCCTGTGTCTGGTGCCTTGGGGGTTTCTCTCCCAGGGAAATACCTGGTGCTTCGGTGTTAGGGATAAGTTGAGAGCACTGATATGCTTTTGTAAAGTGGAAGTAAGAGGATTATGGTGAGAGATGGGCCAAAGGACTGGACTACCTGCTTGGAGCCTGCACTCAAGGTGCTTCCAGGCAGATCAGTTTCCAAAAGATGACATGTAGAAGTTAGGGAACTGAAAACACTTTCTCTTAGAACTAACCATGCCCAGGTATCCCTTAAAAAGCCTTTATGGACATCTATACACATGCATGCATGCCCTAGTTTAAAAAACCACTGCAATGGAGTATCTCTTGGGTCTCTTCACATTTTATCATTCTCTGATCACTTGTAGGTTATCATATTATGCATTAGAAACCTAAAATACCTTTGTAATGGGGAAGAAAGAAGGAAACACAGAGATTTCACAAATGAAAATATGCCTCACCCTTTCATAATTTTCTTTTGTATTTACATCAGATTAAACCTCTAAATAATGGTATCCCCCAAATCAGTTACTGTTCTTCTCATGTGTATCCGATTGAAAAACAAACTTGAAAATTGAGTTTTACAGTTTACTTGTAAGTAGATACAGAGAAAATCAGCCCTGTTTCATGCCTCTTGCCTACTGATAAAATTGAATTGACTTGAGCAGAAACACATTAAAATGTAGCATGAGAAGAATATAGGAAGAGAGGAGAAGTGGCGTGATAATTACCATAGAGACATTATATCGACCCTGCTATTAGTTTTTCATGTCACTAGCAAAACTGAGAAGCAAGCTTATTAGAGTAAATACTAAGACTTATTCTTATGTGTTACAATTATATTGTTCTAGTTTAGAAGAGAAGCATGACACAGCTACATGGATTCAGTGCAAACCTCTTTAGGTAATTAACTCCAGCAGCCACACACCATTTTCAAAGAAAGGAACATACAGTTTTCACCAGAGGGCTCCAGAAATTTGGCTTCCTCACATCAAGACTATGGTAATAGTCAAATGAACTTATCTACCAGACAGAAACAGACTCTCAGACATAGAGAACAGACTACAATCTACATCTACAATGTAGATTGCTGGGGTGGTGGATGGGGGGAGGTTTGGATTGGGAGTTTGGGGTTAGCAAATGCAAACTATTTTATATAGAATGGATAAGAACAAGGTCCTACTGTATAGAACAGGGAACTATATTCAATATCCTGGGATAAACCATAATGGAAATGAGTATGAAAAAAATATATATGTATAACTGAATCTACAATGTAGATTGCTGGGGTGGTGGATGGGGGGAGGTTTGGATTGGGAGTTTGGGGTTAGCAAATGCAAACTATTTTATATAGAATGGATAAGAACAAGGTCCTACTGTATAGAACAGGGAACTATATTCAATATCCTGGGATAAACCATAATGGAAATGAGTATGAAAAAAATATATATGTATAACTGAATCACTTTGCTGTACACTCGAAATTAATACAATATTGTAAATCAACTAACTATACTTCAATTTAACAACAACAACAACAAAAACTATAGTGATGGGGATTACTTAATCCATCAACACAGGGTGGCACACTGATCGGTCCTTCCTGGATGTGTTGAGCAACACGATGAGTCTTTCACTGTCCATGTAAATATACAATAACATAACCATGAAACGTGGTAGCAGACTTTTGCTGTCAGACTTGGAGGTTTCGAGGCATAAAGCACACAGGCAGAATGACTGCTTAATATTCTTGGGTCTTAGTGAGTGTTTTAGGAAGGCTTGATGAGTATTTGTAGAAAGGAAAAAAAACAAGAAGGAAAGCAGGAAGAAAAACATATATATATATTAAAAGAAACCTAGTAGAGCATATAGATAAAAATGAGTAGAATCATTCATAATAGAATGCACTCCAAGGTTTTTCTAACTCATATCTTGTGTGTATATGTGTATATATACATATATATGTGAGTATATGTGTATATGTGTCTATATGTACAGATATGTATATATGTATATACATGTATAGTATATGTATACACACACATAAACATACTATACATACACATGGGTATAGTATATGTATACACACACACATACACACAAGATTACAACTAGAATGTGTGAGAGTACAGTGTAAAACTGTAAAGAGCCAAGGAAGGATGGGCTGTCTTGTTACTGGGAGCACACACCAGTTCTTGCTTTCGTGAGAGAGGCACAAAATACAACTATCTCCTGGAATCATAGTCAAAGGCCATAGAACCTTCAGTTCAAAATGTGGTTCTCAGAAGTAGACACAACTGAGTTGGTACCCCAGCTTCATCACTTACTGACTATGAGATCTTGGGGAAGATATTTAACTTTTGTGTGCCTCAATTGTCTCATTTGTGCAAAGGGCACAATAAGAGTTCCTAAAGCATCAGGATGTCATGAAAAGTACATGATCTAGTGTGAGTACAATCTTCCTTACTAAAGATTTATGGATGTAACAGTACAGGTCAAGTTTCCTTCAATTCATCTTTACTAAAAGGATCTTTAAGAAATGTCCCAATTGGTCAGGGTGCAGAGTTGTGTGGTAATAAGGATAACACAGGTTTTGAGTATGATAAATCAGAATTTATATCCTAAATCTGCTACTTAAAAGCTATGTGACTCACAGGAAGATCCTTAAGCTGTAAGACTCTCAGATTCCTCTCTGTAAAATAGGATGACAGAAAATCACTGGATCACATTTAGAACTGACAACATGCCAGACACTGTTCCAAGAAGTTTACATGAATCAGCTCTTTGAATCCTCACAGCAACCCCATGGAATCAATGCAGTATCATTACTTCTCTTAGCTACTAATTGAAGTTGTGGCCATTACCCTAATCTCACAATTGAGAGAATAACTTAGAGCTTTCATGAATGATACTAGAGTTTCAACTTCTTGAGGCCTTGAATCCTGTGAAAGGCTACAGAAAGTCCTTTGCATCTGTAAAATGGTAAGTAAACATATGGTGAGTTGAGTCTGGAAGATGACTGTCAGAAACCAAGCCTGCAAAGATCGACAATGGTTTGGTGAGTATGCCTTGAATTGTGTAATAATACTTCTGAAAACCTAGAGCTCCTGGGAACAAGAGTGGGGTTAGGTGTGTGGGAGGGTAGTCCCCTCATTCTAGTGGTAGATGAACACACATGTCTTTTTAAGAGAACTGAGTGGTTCCATGTGCAACCTTTTGAAGGAGGAGAAATTGAACCATTTGAAATCTATGGAAAGGGTACTGAAATGTACCCTAGAAATCAGACGGCTAGAAGTTCATGTCTTAGGCATTTTCTCTTAAAAAAATTAAACCTATTGACATTCACCTATTAGACTCATAAGGAAAAAAAAGAAACTTTAAAGCTGGTAATATTTCTAAGTTTTATAGACTTTATATTATTAAGAAAAATGTAAGGAAAAAGAAAAGATTTACATTTCTCCAAACAAAATATAAGAAGAATATACCCATGGTGTGGTGGAACCTTGAATTGATCTCTATATTGCTACTAAAGCAGCAGGGAAAAACAATATATTTCTCTGGGTAGAATGTTAGAAATAGGAGTATTTGCTTTTAATATAGTATGTTTTTTCCATGTGAAGATAATTCACATCAGTTTAGGCTAATACATGCTTTAGCATATATTTTAAATAATTTTCTGAGTGGTCCATGCAGAATATTGTTATGGTGGTTGTTTTATTGTATTCGTTTCCAGTTTTTGGAAGAAGAAATTGAGCCTGCAGAGAGGTGAGCTGACCTAGTCACAGAGGTAAGCTAGTACTGATATTTAGAGATATGAGACCTACTTGCATAGAAAGGTAACACAAAACACATTTCCCTATTCAATGTGACTAAATTCATTAACCAAAGATCATGATGTCAGTACCCATAGTTGGATTTAGATTAAATATAAATGGATTAGGTTGGCAACAAGAAGGCCACTTCTAAATGTCATCATTGGATCCATAATAACATGGTTTATACAGAAATATTTGGGAGTTTTGTAATATATCAATACAATCAATATACACTGACCATTCAGATGACCAGACTGAGTATGCAAAGGCCCAGTTTTGTTGATACTATTTACTGATTTAACTGTAGGCTATGTTACACCTTGTTATCTGTAGAAGCTAGCTGTTTTGCCTTCTCTAATTATCTCCTCCTTACTTAATGTAGGTGCATTTTTATTCATTCATTGAACAAATATTTGTTCAATGCTTACTATATACTAAGCATTGTCCTATGTTCTGTGGACCCAGTGATGAAAAGACCAACATGGTTCTTTTCCTCACTGAGAACAAAGTTTGATGGAGGAGGCACCTAAAAGGCCTTGTTGATGCATTGGATATGGGAACTAAGGAACAGTAAGGAGTTATGTGGGACTCAGGCTTCTGACTTGGGCAAATGGGTGGGTGGTGCTGCTATTCACTGAGATAAGGTGTACCAGAGGAAGGGTAGATCTTTTACCTGTCACTTTGGTGTTCTAGCTTGGCAAGGGAAAGAGATAAACTGCATTTTAGATGTGTTGAGCTTTAGAGCCTTCTGGACCATCCAAGTGGAAACGTCCAATCTGTAGCTGGCTATACAGGCCTATAGCTGTTTAATCTCTCTGAATCCCATTCCCCCTTCTCAAGGACCTTACTCTAATGTTTATCCCCTCTATCACATTTAAAATTCCTTTTCTATACTTCTCCTTTATCTTCAGTATGAAACATACTTCACATACTTAAAATCAAAGGGACACACATGTCCAACCCTGGTCTCTATCTCCATATACTACCTGTATCCCTTCATTAAGTCATTCATTCAGTCAAGAGGTATTGAGCATATACTGAATACTTTCAGGTTACTGGACGTAAAGTAAGCCCTGTCTTTATAGTGCTTCCTACAGGTAATAAACAGATAACAGTATGTCACATAAGGAAAATTATAAGGAAGGCAAAGAAAAATACAATAGGAAGACCTAAGCTAGACCAAGAAGTCATGAAAACTTGAAGAAAGTGATATTTACATGAGATCTACAGGGTAAGTAAGAGCTGGAAGAGCATGGAGGCTGCTTAAGACTGTAGGAAGATTTGTCAATACTCTAAGGTAGGAAAAAACATAAGCCTTTAGGGGAACTAAATTAGGTCTATAGCAGATGGAATGGAGATATTCATATGGTTAAATCCAACAGAAAGAAGTGAAAGGTAAGATCACGAAAATTCATTTATTTGGAAAGTATTTATCGAGTGGCTCCTATATGCTAAATGTTCTTCTGGGCACTGAGGATTCAGTAGTGACTAAGAAACAATCCTTCCCTCATGAAGGTGCTATGCTAGTGAAGAGAGAAAGAAGCTGAAAGGGTAGTATGGGATATCCTGGACAGATCATACAGGGTCTTATGCTTTTGTAATTAACCCTGAGGGCAACGAAAAGACATTATAGCAGGTTAAGCAGTGAAATTAAGCAGAGAAGGGGATGACAAAGGATGAGATGTTTGGATGGCATCACTGACTCATTGGACATGAGTTTGAGCAAGCTCTGGGAGATGGTGAAGAACAGGGAGCTTGGCGTGCTGCAATTCATGAGGTTCCAAAGAGTCAGACATGACTGAGCAACTGAACAACAACAAAGCAGTGAAATTACAGTGTCAGTTATATATGTTTAAGACATCACAATGGCTAAAGTGTGATAAAGATGGATGAATTGGAGGGATCAAAAGTGAAGATAGGAGAGAAGATAGGAGACTTAATCATCAGTCAGTTCAGTTCAGTCGCTCAGTTACGTCCGACTCTTTGCGATCCCATGAATCGCTGCATGCCAGGCCTGCCTGTCCATCACCAACTCCTGGAGTTTACTTAACCTCATGTCCATCGAGTGGGTGATACCATCCAGCCATCTCATCCCCTGTTGTCCCCTTCTCCTCCAGTCCCCAATCCCTCCCAGCATCAGGGTCTTTTCCAATCAGCCAACTCTTCGCATGAGGTAGCCAAAGTACTGGAGTTTCAGCTTCAGCATCAGTCCTTTCAATAAACACTCAGGACTGATCTCTTTTAGGATGGACTGGTTGGATCTCCTTGCAGTCCAAAGGACTCTCAAGAGTCTTCTCAAACACCATAGTTCAAAAGCATCAATCTTTTTGGTGCTCAGCTTTCTTCACAGTCCAACTCTCACATCCATACATGACCACTGGAAAAACCATAGCCTTGACTAGATGGACCTTTGTTGGCAAAGTAATGTCTGCTTTTTAATATGCTATCTAGGTTGGTCATACCTTTCCTTCCAAGGAGTAAGCATCTTTTAATTTCATGGCTACAATCACCATCTGCAGAGATTTTGGAGCCCAAAAAAATAAAGTCTGACACTGTTTCCACTGTCTCCCCATCTATTTCCCATGAAGTGATGGGACCAGAGGCCATGATCTTAGTTTTCTGAATGTTAAGCTTTAAGCCAACTTTTTCACTCTCCTCTTTCACTTTCATCAAGAGGCTTTTTAGTTCCTCTTCACTGTCTGCCATAAGGGTGGTGTCATCTGCATATCTGAGGTTATTGATATTACTCCTGGCAATCTTGATTCCAGTTTGTGCTTCTTCCAGCCCAGCGTTTCTCATGATGTACTCTGCATGTAAGTTAAATAAGCAGGGTGACAATATACAGCCTTGACATACTCCTTTTCCTATTTCAAACCAGTCTGTTGTTCCATGTCCAGTTCTAACTGTTGCTTCCTGACCTGCATACAGGCTTCTCAAGAGGCAGGTCAGGTGGTCTGGTATTCCCATCTCTTTCAGAATTTTCCACGGTTTATTGTGATCCACACAGTCAAAGGCTTTGGCGTAGTCAATAAAGCAGAGGTAGATGTTTTTCTGAAACTCTCTTGCTTTTTTGATAATCCAGCGGATGCTGGCAATCTGATCTCTGGTTCCTCTGCTTTTTCTAAAACCGGCTTGAGCATCTGGAATTGAATAATCCACATATTGCTGAAGCCTAGCTTGGAGAGTTTTGAGCATTATTTTACTAGTGTGTGAGATGAGTGCAATTGTGCGGTAGTTTGAACATTCTTTGGGACTGCCTTTCTTAGAGATTGGAGTGAAAAGTGATCTTTTCCAGTCCTGTGGCCACTGCCGAATTTTCCAAATTTGCTGGCATATTGAGTGCAGCACTTTCACAGCATCATTTTTCAGGATTTGAAATATCTCAACTGGAATTCCATCGCCTCCACTAGCTTTGTTCATAGTGATGCTTTCTAAGGCCCACTTAACTTCACATTCCAGGATGTCTAGCTCTAGGTGAGTGATCACACCATCGTGAATATCTGGGTCGTGAAGATCTTTTTGTCCAGTTCTTCTGTGTATTCTTGCCACCTTTTCTTAATATCTTCTGCTTCTGTTAGGTCCATACCATTTCTATCCTTTATTGAACCCATGTTTGCATGAAATGTTCCCTTGGTATCTCTAATTTTCTTGAGGAGATCTCTAGTCTTTCCCATTCTGTTGTTTTCCTCTATTTCTTTGCACTGATCACTGAGGAAGGCTTTATTATCTCTAATGGCCATTCTTTGGAACTCTGCATTCAAATGGGAATATCCTTTTCTCCTTTGCTTTTCACTTCTCTTCATTTCACAGCTATTTGTAAGGCCTCCTCAGAGAACCATTTTGCCTTTTTGCATTTCTTTTCCATGGGGATGGCCTTGATCTCTATCTCCTGTACAATGTCATAAACCTCCATCCATAGTTCATCAGTCTATCAGATCTAGTCCCTTAAATCTATTTCTCACTCCCACTGTATAGTCATAAGGGATTGGATTTAGGTCATACATGAATGATCTACTGGTTTTCCCTACTTTCTTCAGTTTAAGTCTGAATTTGGCAATAAGGAGTTCATAATCTGATCCACAGTCAGCTCCTAGTCTTGTTTTTGCTGACTGTGTAGAGCTTCTCCATCTTTGGCTGCAAAGAATTTAATCAATCTGATTTTGGTGTTGACCATCTGGTGATGTCCATGTGGAGAGTCTTCTCTTGTGTTGTTGGAAGAGGGTGTTTGCTATGACCAGTGTGTTCTCTTGATAAAACTCTATTAGCCTTTGCCCTGCTTCATTCTGTACTCCAAGGCCAAATTTGCCTGTTACTCCAGGTGTTTCTTGACTTACTACTTTTGCATTCCAGCCCCCTATAATGAAAATGAAATCTTTTTTGCGTGTTAGATCTAAAAGGTCTTGTAGATCTTCATAGAACCGTCCAACTTCTGCTTCTTCAATGTTATTGGTTGGGGCATAGCCTTGGATTACCATGATATTGAATTGTTTGCCTTGGAAACAAAGAGAGATCATTCTGTCGTTTTTGAGATTGCATCCAAGTGCTGCGTTTCAGACTCTTTTGTTGACTATGATGGCTACTCCATTTCTTCTAAGTGATTCCTGCCCACAGTAGTAGATATAATGGTCATCTGAGTTAAATTCACCCATTCCAATCCATTTTAGTTCACTGATTCCTAGAATGTCGACATTCACTCTTGCCATCTCCTGTTTGACCACTTCCAATTTGCCTTGATTCATGGACATAACATTCCAAGTTCCTATGCAATACTGCTTTTTATAGCATCAGACCTTGCTTCTCTCACCAGTCACATCCACAACTGGATATTATTTTTGCTTTGGCTTCATCCCTTCATTCTTTCTGGAGTTATTTCTCCACTGATCTCCAGTAGCATATTGGGCACCTACTGACCTGGGAAGTTCGTCTTTCAGTATGCTATCATTTTGCCTTTTCATACTGTCCATGGGGTTCTCAAGGCAAGAATACTGAAGTGGTTTGCCATTCCCTTCTCCAGTAGACCACATTCTGTCAGACTGCTTCTCCATGACCCATCCATCTTGGGTGGCCCCACACGGCATGGCTTAGTTTCATTGAGTTAGACAAGACTGTGGTCCTGTGATCAGATTGGCTAGTTTTCTGCGATTATGGTTTCAGTGTGTCTGCCCTCTGTTGCCCTCTCTCAACACCTACCGTCTTACTTGGGTTTCTCTTACCTTGGACCTTGGGTATCTCTTCACGGCTGCTCCAGCAAAGCGCAGCTGTTGCTCCTTACCTTGGATGAGGGGTATCTTCTCACGGCTGCCCCTCCTGACCTTGAACGTGGAGTAGCTCCTCTCAGCCCTCCTGTGCCCACGCAGCCGCCGCTCCTTGGAGGTGAGGTTGCTCCTCTCGGCAGCCGCCCCTGACCTCGGGCGTGGGGAAGCTCCTCTGCACAACTCCTGCGTTGTTGCAGCCTGGCGCTCTCGGTCGCCACCCCTGCCCTTGGGTGAGGGGTAGCTCCTCATGAAAGAGACCACAATATCGTAGACTAGGAAACGGTCAGAATGGAGAGAAGTAGATGAGTAGATAATTTATTTTTGAGGTAGAGTCAGCAAGTTTTTGTAACTATCAGGGTGTAGGGAGAGGAGGTAAAGTAAGGTAAAGATCTGTAGTCACTTCTGTATTTTTGTATTGGGAGCCTGGTGGACATTGGTATGATTACCAAAGTCAAGAACACACTAGCGTAAGACCAGAAACTATAAAATTCCTAGAGGAGAACATAGGCAAAACACCCTCTGACATAAATCACAGCAGGATCCTCTATGACCCACCTCCCAGAATATTGGAAATAAAAGCACAAATAAGCAAATGGGACCTAATGAAAATTAAAAGCTTTTGCACAACAAAGGAAACTATAAGTAAGGTGAAAAGAGCCTTCAGAATGGGAGAAGATAATAGCAAATGAAGAAACAGACAAAGGATTAATCTCAAAAATATACAAGCAACTCCTGTAGCTCAATTCCAGAAAAATAAATGACCCAATTAAAAAATGGGCCAAAGATCTAAATAGACATTTCTCCAAAGAAGACATACAGATGGCTAACAAACACATGAAAAGATGCTCAACTTCACTCATTATCAGAGAAATGCAAATCAAAACCTCAGTGAGGTACCATTACACGCCAGTCAGGATGGCTGCTATCCAAAAGTCTGCAAGCAATAAATGTTGGAGAGGGTGTGGAGAAAAGGGAACACTCTTACACTGTTGGTGGGAATGCAAACTAGTACAGCCACTATGGAGAACAGTGTGGAGATTCCTTAAAAACCTGGAAATAGAACTGCCATATGACCCAGCAATTCCACTCCTGGGCATACACACAGAGGAAACCAGATCTGAAAGAGACACGTTCACCCCAATGTTCATCGCAGCACTGTTTATAATAGCCAGGACATGGAAGCAACCTAGGTGCCCATCAGCAGATGAATGGATAAGGAAGCTGTGGTACTTATACGCTATGGAATATTACTCAGCCATTAAAAAGAATTCATTTGAATCAGTTCTAATGAGATGGATGAAACTGGAACCCATTATTCAGAGTGAAGTAAGCCAGAAAGATACGGACCAATACAGTATACTAACACATATATATGAAATTTTTAAAAGATGGTAATGATAACCCTATATGCAAAACAGAAAAAGAGACACAGATGTACAGAACAGAATTTTAGACTCTGTGGGAGAAGGCGAGGGTGGGATGTTCAGAGAGAACAGCATTGAAACAAATATACTATCAAGGGTGAAGCAGATCACCAGCCCAGGTTGGATGCATGAGACAGGTGATCAGGGCTGGTGCACTGGGAAGACCCAGAGGGATGGGATGGAGAGGGAGGCGGGAGGGGGGATCGGGATGGGGAACACATGTAACTCCATGGCTGATTCATGTCAATGTATGGCAAAAACCACTACAATATTGCAAAGTAATTAACCTCCATCGAATAAAAAATAAATGGAAAAAAAATTAAAAAAGAACACACGAGAAGGAATAGGTTTGGGGCATAGTTGTGACCAGTTGCAGACATTATAAGTGTGAATTATCAAGAAAACAATTAAGCAAAATGTGTCAATAGACAAGTGCACATATCAAAAATGGGACCTTGAAAGCTGTACTCCGAGTGGTCTCTAGGGAATTTGTAAGCAATAATAAAATTTACTAAAATGGACCTGCTTTTTATTATCACCGTGTGCTAGTAATGTCGAGCAATTCCAGAGACAAAGTACTCTCCTTTACTGGAGCTGAGTCTTCCTATCGCTTGCCCTCCTTCCTTGGTCCACCACTGCGGTTGTGTATGGTTGCCTGTGGAGGAGAGAATAGTCTCAGCTAGAGATTTCTTTGGGATTCGTGTATGTGGGCGGTAAGAAAATCGTGGGAGGACAAGGACTATGCAGGAATCTTAAATATTAAGAAGAGCATAGTGAAGAGCCAGAGCCTTGAGAATGATGATATTTAAGGTTTAACCTGCCAAGGAGTACCAAAGAGACTGAGAAATATTTTCTAGAGAGGTGAAGGGAAATATCAGAAATGAGTGATATTATAGAAGTCCAAAGAAGGGAGTGTTTACAGATTGGTCAAAGGTTAGGTAAGACAAGGAACAGGAAATATATAATCTTCTCTACTCAGTGTTAATTGGGCCTTCAACATATGTGTTAGGGGTCACAGTAAAGACTACAACACTTCCTCACCCCTGAGAATTTTACAGGCAAGTAAGAAAAACAAGTTACTCTGCAAAATGAAAAGCAATGTAACAAGTGTTATGAGAAATGCATGTAATATTAAAAAAAATTTTTTTTTGAGAAACTAGATTGGAACTAGAAGAGAAGAATGGGGACGGGGGTTGTGCTAAAGATGTCTTTACGAAAAAGGAGATATTTGTGGTCAATCTTGAAGAATGAAGCAGGCTTCAGCAGATGAGAAGAGAGAATAGGAGATTCATACAAATGTGTAAATTCATGGAGCTATGCAAAAGTGTGCTGTTTTCAGTAAATGAATGCTTGGTATGCATATGAAGAAGTAGCAGGAGACTGAAAATAAGTCAAAATCACCTTGTGAGTTGTCGTGTGCCACGCTAAGAATGTTTGAACATTTTTTAAACTGTATGAAATAAGGACTGAGGTTATACAATCCATGATGCCAAAGATATTTTATTCACATATTAATATATCAGCTTCTATCTTACCTGCTTTACAAAATAATTTGAACTGATTATCATTGTTCCATTTTAAAATGTAATATTAAAGTCAAAATATGCATATGTATGTATAAAATGCTTGCAATTTCATAAAAAGTTCACTTTCCAAAGCACTCTTAAATTTATCTCACTCCATGAACTCATCAAATACTAAAAATACAACACACACACACACACACACACACAATCTCTGCCTTCTATATGCTTCCAAAGATCTCACAAATCTTAGGGCTCATAATTGTTCCTATTCAGGAACCGGTGACTTTGGTCATGAAATATTGTATATTTTCAAGGACAAAATTGGCCTCATGTGGATACCTGAGAACCTATTAGAGGCAATATTTGGTACAGCTCATTTACATCCATGTTGTATTCTTTCCAAAAGATGCAGTCTCTCTTCTATCTGAAACATCCCCATTCTTTTTTTTTTTTTTTTTTTTTTTGGAAATATCCCCATTCTAAACTATAACCATGGTGTATCTTCTTTGACTCCAGATTGTTTTTATCCTCTGATGGTTCACAGGAATCTGAGTGAATTTGTCCATCTGCTTTGGGAAGATTTTCCCAGGTTGTAACTTTTGAGTAACTGCTATTAATATAGAAATTGAATTTCTCAGGCCTCTTGCTGATTAGGCTCTCAAACACATTACACACAAATTAGTACATGTTCATCCATCACCAACTATAGTCACTTTTGAATTATCACAATTCCAAGAGTCAATATTATCTATGGACACAAATATCAAAGCCTCAATCAAGAAAAGACCATTAGTAAACTTTTGATGGTGAGTAAATATGGTCAGTTAATTGATTAGCCTTTCCCTTTCAAAATCTTAGCAAATATCCTTAGTTGACAGTTAAACCTTTAGACAATATAGCTGAAAAATCTTTTCAATGTATATATGTATAGTTCTTCTCTCCTGAAATGGAATGTTTTAGTAACAAGTATGGCACAAGTATAAGCATTGCATGTGTATGCTATCACATTCCTCAAATAGTATTGTCACTCTCCTATTATTAGCAGAGGAAATGGAAATCAAAGAATGTCTAGACATGGATTTCAGTCATTCTGTTTACATTGTATGAATGAAGGTAGTATACATGACTACCTCTATTTGTGCATCTCCATTGAATCAATTTCAGTTTTTACCAAATATATGGACCCTGACAACATACCCAGGAAACCATATTCAGAAATGTAATGGTAAATGAATGCATGTCCCGTGCTCACTTACCTTTTAGATGAGCAGGCCGCAGAGAATCTCAGAGGACTGGCAGTCTCTTATCAAGAAGTTTGCAAGGTTAATTGTTGACTTAAATGTAGATATGTAGATAAATTAGTACAATCCACATTCAAATAGTGGGAGACATGTCTCCATGTGTCTCTCATTCACTAAGTTGTTTGATGGAGCAACATTAACATCTTTGTTCCAGACTCTTCTCAAGGATGTCTGTGTAGCAATCTGCCTTGAAGATAGAGATAGTGTCTCCCTCTAGGGCAGAGAATAGGTATGCTTTCTTAGCAGGATAATGAAAATAATGCTGTTGTCTGGGGCAAATATTAGCAGTACTTTTATAAAATTATTTAAGCACAGGATTTCTCAGTTGGGGCCCAGAACTTCTGTCTGGATACCATCCATCTGGGCCATTGTGTATCATCCCCATGGGACTTGGGGTGGACAAGAGGAACTAAAGCAAGTATGAAGCTCGTTCTGCCTGCTCTTCAGTTTATAATAAGTCCTTTGTTTCTGACCCAGAAATCTTATGTCTCCTGTTGACATATATGAAATTGTGGCAGGCTAACTTTTATCTTTTAAGCATGATAAAAACCCAGGCACTTCATAGTTCTTAACAACATTAATAAACAACTCAAGTTAATGTTCTAATGACCATAGGGTATCACAAATTAAAATTGTGTGCAGATTAACAGACCAGGATAATGGTGAATGAAGAGTCAGTCGAAATATTAGCAACATCTTAGATGCCTCTAAGTACAAGCTTATTAATGTTAAATTCATTATCAAACACTTGCATCTTAATCAACAATAAAGATCATGAAATACACAAAGAAGTGTAAATTCTTCATGTAAGAGGGTCATGGTGTTTTATTAGATGGTAAGCGGCTTGGGCTTGCACTCTCTAAAAGAACTGACCTGCATTGGATACAAGCACTGATGTGGCTATGTGTGCATAATGCTATTTAAATAACAAGCTAGAATGGAGATGTCATTAAACAAGTAATCTGATGTCACATTAATAAAGCACAGTGATATGACTGAAAATAACATTTAAAAAAGGAAGCAATTACAGATAAAACTTAATTTTGTGTAAAAGCCAGTAAATTTAAATTCTGTGACAAGTTGTAGAGAATTTACCACTGAATATGCTGATTATGAAAGCTAATAGTGTCAGATGTTTACAAGTGGCATGATTATAAATAATTATTTTCTCACTCTTGCTTAATTCAATGTTAACATTTTTTTTCTGGATATCTTTGTGGTTAACTTGCTAATTGTAACATTACCTAGACTTGTGTGTTTCTGTTGACCATTCAGAAATCTTGGCAGAGGCTGTGTTGTATATCTTTGTGTTTCTCAGTGTTCTTCTGCATGTAGTAAGGGCTCAGAAATGCAACAAGGATATGGTGAAGTGTTTTCAACTTCCACTGCTTCTAGAAAAAAAGATGACTAACTTCCTTCTTTAAAAAACAACAGCAAACATATTTCTCAGTGCAGGCGCTTCTGTGATACTGCTTTATACCATCCCCAATGAAATTCAAAAGCCATTTATTAGAAAGCTGCTCTGTTTTTATGTTTATGATGTCTTTTATTCTGGGTAGAGCTTTACTATTTAAAAAAATCAATACTCAGGCAAGTAACAGCCTCATGCCTTTATTAACCTTTTGTTCAACTTTTCTCCTCTAATTAAACCATTTTCCAAATGATAATCTGTTTTATAGTAACTGTAATTTGGAAGAAAATTTTTCTTGTGATCCTTGCTTTGTGTTGTATATAGTAAAAAGCTACATGTAGCTTACAAATATAATATTTACAAAGCAGGAATATACAACTTCAGCATTCTAATGGTTTCTTATATGTAAATTAATTTAGGATTCATCACATTTGTTGCTCTCATCAGAGTTTTCACCTCCTCCACATGTCTCTGTGAGTTGAATGATCTGATATAGATACCACGTTATTTGTGAACTCTGGACACACTAAGTATTAGTGGAACCAATGACAAGAAATGCCATGTCCACTTGGATATAAGTTCCACCACGGCAATGACCTTCTTGTGGTTTCTCTATCCTTATAGCCCAGAATAATTCAATAGAATGGGTATTCAATAAATAGTTGTTTAAATAAATTAATTAATTGTGTCATGAGTTTGATATGTCTAAAAAGAAGGAAAGGAAGTATTTTGTGGAAGAATTGGTCTGAGTCTAGCATTTGTACTTGTCACACTCCATCACCTTTCCTCTTTTATTATATCTGTGAGTTGTATCATTCCAAATAATTATCTACTTACTTATCTATTATCTCTCTCTCCTACTAGCTTATAAATTCCATGAGTAAAGGTACCATGTATGTCTTGTGTAGAGGTATATTCTGGGCACCTCAAATAATGCATAGCATATACTTGGTCCAGTATATACCTGTTAAATGAGATAGTAAATTTTAGTATGAACTTGGTATATCTATAAATTGTAAGACAAAAAAAAAGTGCATGAAAAATCCAATTGTTGGCATGGTGAGAGAGGCCCTCTAGAAGGACATGTGCATCTATTCAGTGTTTGAGGTCAGGTTATGTAAGTCCATTTTTATAATGAGCTGGAACCTGCTTATGAATCTCTAATATTTATAGGAATTGAAGATTTCTAGAGAATGCCTAATGATCTTGGTTTCCAAAGAAGTTAATTTAGTCTTCAAGTCAGAGAGGGATACCTGGGATTGATGTATCCTAGCATCAAGAGACATTTAAAATGGAATGAAATATAATCTGAACAATAGCATTACATTTATATAATCATTTCATTATTAGTGGTAGTAATAATAGTAGTTGTAGTAGTGATAGTGAAAGGTTGTTTCTGAACCACGCAAAGACACTGGGATTCTCCAGGACAAGGTAAGGATGCTTGGAGCTCTAGTTCTTTGTTCTCCTAGTGAACGCATTTTCTGCTGTACTTTACTAACTCTACGGTGTGCTTGTGTGAATGAACAATTCGCCCTGTGCAAAGCAAGTGAGGAACCTTGCTCTGCAGTTCCACGTTGACCACGTATGTCTTATGGCAGAAACCTGTCAAGGGTTTATACCGACCTGCCAATGCCAAGAGGCACACAATGTCTCCTTCAGGGACCGACCAGAAATGGGCAAAGTGTGTGGACCAAACTCTCCTTTCTTGGTCAAACTTTTCAGTCTCTTTGACCATTTTATAACTCCTTGGAATTAGAAGTACTAACCTAATTTGTCGGATCATAGACTTTCAAGGGACTTGTGATCTATGCTGTTACTGCGTACTATGCTTTAGGTCCCAAACTTGGATTGGTAGTCAAGTAGTGCCTAGTCTTGCTAGGCATGGAAAGTTTGGAAGCTAGATGGAGCTCTAGCTGCAAGAGCATCTCTGAGGTTAAAGGTTACTCAGATTGGAACTACAATGGATTATTTTTTTTCTTCCCTTTGGTAATGCTGGCTCTTAGTGGACCAGAGGAGACTCTTATACTGGTGTGGTGATGCTTAGGAGGCTCTTATATTGGTGTGGTGATGCTTGGATGGAACATAAAACATTTCAGTTTTATGTTCATATCAGTCTTATTGTGGTCAGGAATATACTCAGGGTCAGGGTAATGCATCAGGTGATGAGAATGTTTCCCCCAGCAGTCTTAGCCTGGCAGGCATTCTGGAAGGTTACTCTGGTTGCACCCCAGGTGGCATCAGAGGCAAGCAAGGTTTTAATGGTGAGGAATTGGACGTCAGTCAGGGATGCCATCAGGTCTACTCCTGGTGCATCTCCACCCCATCTTGGTGGTAGAACTGGGAGGGACGTGTATGTCACTTGCATCAGTAAGGGACAGACTAAGTCCGACCAGGAAAGAAAAGCTTTGGTGTAAAGTCTGTCTACACCCCCATCTAGAGCAGGGAGGGATGCCTCTGGTAGAAAGAGGGTGCTGGTCGCTTTTTTTTTTTTTTTTTTTCTCTCTTACAGATGAGAGCTAACAATTCCAGCCTCACTCCTTTGAACTCTATCCTGAAAAAATGGGTAGATTTGATCCCCAGGGCTTAAGGAAGACATACCTGGTCTTCCTATGTGATACTGCATGGCCATGGTATCCATTGGAGGATGGTGAATGGTGGCCGGTTGGAGGGTCTCTTAAGTATAATACTGTTTTACAATTAGACCGATTCTGTATAAAACAAGGAAAATGGGTAGAAGTAGCATATGTGTTGCCCTTTTTCTCTCTGCAAAATATGCCATACTTATGTCCTAAGGGTATATATTTGGGTGTGACACCTTCAGCTCCCTCCTGTCCTCCTACTTTGCTAGATGGGATGGAGGACAGGAGACAAAAGGAAAATCAGGTTTCTCCAATCTATCCCTGGGATCGTATGCACAGAGCAGCCAGAGAGGCTGAGGAACAGACACACAAGTTTTTGCCTCTTCATGAAGCACCCACTGGGAGAAATAATTAGTCTATGAGGGTTAATAAGCCTTTTTCTTATCAAGAAATACAAAAAATTAAGGAGGATCTGGGAGACTATTTAGAGGACCCAGAAAAATATATTAAAGCTTTAAAGGTGTTACTCTGCTTTATGACCTTACTTGGAAGGATGTGATGTATATCTTGGGACAAACGTTGACTCCTGACTCAAAGACTCGAGTTTTGGGAAACGCGGTGCTTATGAAGATGAATGGTTTAGTAATGAATCAGTAGGGAAGAGGGAGGATGAGATAACTGCCCTCCCTACTGGGAATCAGGCGGTCCCAACTACAGGACCAAACTGGGACTACAACATAGCTAAAGGAAGATGGGATCAGAGTCATTTTGTCAGATGTATTCTTGAAGGACTCAGGCAGGCACATGCTAAGCCTTTAAACTATGGCAAATTGGCAGACATAGAACAGGAGAAGAAGGAAGCTCCTGGTAAATTCCTAGATAGACTGAGAGAAGCCCTTTGCAGATTCACTGAGATTGATCCTGAAAGTGAAGAGGGAAAAGTGATCTTAAAGGATAGATTTCTCACTCAGTCGGCTCCAGGTATCTGCCGTAAGCTATTAAAATGAGTGTATGGGCCAAATCAGTCTTTAGATACTCTGTTACAACTGGCTCAGACAGTCTATTATGGTAGGGAATATGAAGAAAGGAAAGGCAGAAAAGGACAAAGGAACAGGCAGAAGCCCTCACAATGGATATGAAAACCGTTCTTAAACAGCCTGAGGAAAATGCCCAGAGGGACCCAGGTGAAAAGGGATGGACTTGCTATTACTATGGAAAGGAGGGGCACCTCAAGTGGGATTGCCCTCAGGCATCTAAGCCGCCCCCGGCTCCATGTCTGGTCTGCAAAGGACCACACTGGAAGAGAGGCTGCCCCCAGAGGCATAGGTTTCAGGGGTCAGACTCTCAAGAAAATCAGGACCGAATGTGCCCAGGGGTCCCCATACAAGCTCCCATCCTAATTACACCTGAGGAACTCCGGGTATTAATAACTGTGAGGGGCCAATCCATCGATTTCCTTTTAGATACTGGGGCAACTTACTCCATGCTTACTGAAGCCCCTGACACACTTTCTTCCCTATCCGCTCCCATAATGGGACTGTCTGGATGAGCCAAAACGTATTACTTCAGTGTTTCTGTCAGTTGTGACTGGGATTCAATGCTATTTTCACACGAGTTTCTGATTGTGCCCGAGTCTCCCTCACCCCTTTTGGGGAGGGATATACTGAGCAAGGTCCTTGCCTCTGTTTTCATGAATATGGAGCCTTTCTTTTCTCTCCCTTTAATTGAACAAAATGTAAATAATAGAGTATGGGCTGATGGAAAATCTGTGGGTCTAGCACAAAATGCTATTCCTGTAGTTGTCAAGCTCAAAGACCCACACCTATTTCCACATAAGAAGCAGTATCCACTGAAACCTGAGGTTAAGGATTGGTTAAAACCCATTATTGAGAATTTAAAGGAGCAGGGACTATTAATTCCCTGTAACAGTCCATGCAACACTCCTATTTTGGGTATAAAGAAAGCAAATGGTAAATGGAGACTAGTTCAAGATTTACAAATAATAAATGAGGCTGTAGTTCCTTTATACCCCGTGGTGCCTAATCCTTATACTCTATTGTCTGAAATTCCTGAACGAGCCAAATATTTCTCAGTAATTGATTTGAAAGATGCCTTCTATTCAGTGCCTTTGTCAGAGAAAAGTCAATTTCTATTTGCTTTTGAGAACCCTATGCAGCCAACTTCTCAGTTAACCTGGACAGTTTTGCCCCAGGGATTTCGTGACAGTCCTTACTTATTTGGACAAAGTTTGTCACGGGATCTACAAAACTTTAATAGCTCCAAAGTGGTGGTGCTACACTATGTAGATGACATTTTGCTCTGTGCTGAGACAGAGGAAGCTTGTTCACGAACCTCAGAAAACTTCTTAAACTTTCTGGCAGGCTGCGGTTACAAGGCATCAAGAGAAAAGGCTCAGCTTTGTCAGCAATCTGTTAGATATCTGGGCCTAATCATATCAGAAGGGACTAGGGCCATAGGCCCCAAGAGAATTAAACCTATACTAAACCATCCCCTACTTATAACTTTAAGACAATTGAGAGGATTTTTGGGAATCACAGGCTACTGTTGCATTTGGGTTCCTGGTTATGGGGAACTTGTCCAGCCTTTATATAAACTTACAGCTGAAACTCAGCAGGCCCAAACTGACAAACTGGTTTGGTTTCCAGATGTTCAAAAGGCTTTTCAGGTTCTTCAGACTGCTCTCCCGCAAGCTCCCGCTCTGAGCTTGCCCACAGGGTCAGACTTTAATTTGTTTGTCACTGAAAGAAAAGGTGTGGCCTTGGGAGTTTTGACACAACCCGGAGGGCCTCACCAGCAACCTATTGCTTATCTAAGCAGAGAATTAGATGTAATTTCACGTGGGTGGCCCCACTGCCTAAGAATAATTAGGGCAGCAGCTTTATTAGCACATAAAGCTTTAAAAATAATTAATGGATGAAACATTAGTGTACTGACTTCTCATGATGTGAGTGGAATCTTAAATTCTAAGGTTAATATTTGGATGACAGACAGTAGGCTTCTTAAATATCAGTCATTGTTGTTAGAAGGATTAGTAACTAAGCTTAAAGTTTGTGGAAATTTAAATCCTGCCACTTTCTTTCCTGAGAAGGAAAATGAAACACCTGATCACGATTGTTCCCAGTTCCTAACTTTAAACTATGCAGCTCAGGAAGATCTAATGGATACCCCATTAGACAATCCTGACATGGAAGTATTTACAGATGGCAGTTCTTTTGTTTAGGATGGAAAGCATAAAGCAGGTTACGCTGAACAGTGACTGCTGAACAGGTTTTAGAAGCAAAATCTCTCCTCCAGGGAACCAGTACTCAGTTAACGGAGCTTGTGGCTCTGACCTGAGTTAAGCAAAGGACAGTGGGTAAATATCTGCACTGATTCTAAGTATGCTTATTTGACTTTACATGCTCATGCTGCAATATGGAAAGAAATGCAGTTTAAAACAGCAACAGGAGAACCTATTAAACATTTCAGAGAGACTGAGAGACATTAACTGCTATTTATTGTCCTAAAGAAGTAGCTGCTATGCATTGCAAAGGACACAACAGAGATGAGAGTTAAGTAGCTGAAGGTAATCAGCTTGCTGACTGTCAAGCCAGAAAAGCAGCACTTTACCAAACCCCTTCACTACAGATGCCTTTGATCTGGATGGGTCCTGTGGAACAGGAAAAATCACAATATTAGAAAGATATGAGAAAAGAGGAGCAAAGATTAGTGATAAAGGATGGTTACAGTCTGAGGATGGACGATTAATAATTCCTGAAAGTGCTCAGTGGAAAATCCTTAAGGGTTTACACCAGAGTTTTCATTTGGGTGCAAAGAGTACTTACCATATGGCTTCTCGTTTTTTTGAAGGTAAAAATGTAATGAAAACTTTTACTGGATGGATTGAGGCTTTTCCATGTCATAAAGATTTTAATCCGTGAAATTATCCCCAGGTTTGGACTGCCATAGAGCCTTCAGAGTGACAATGGCTCTGCCTTTAAAGCTGCTGTAACTCAGGGGGTGTCTAAAGCTCTAGGAATAGAATATCACTTACACTGTTCCTGGAGACCCCAATCCTCAGGGAAGGTTGAAAAAGCTAATGACATTGTCAAAAGACATCTGCGCAAATTAACTCAAGAGACACAGGACAGTTGGATTAAAATCATAACCATAGCTTTCATGAGGGCTCGAACTGCCCCAAAAAAGGAGGGACTGTACCTCTTTGAGTGTATTTATGGAAGGCCTTTCTTACACACAGACATTGTTATAGACCCTGAAGCCTTGGAATTAACTAATTATGTAACTCAGCTCTCAACTTTTCAACAGGCATTAACAACTCTGGGAGACGACTCCTGACCCAGCCTCTGAGTCAAGCAAGCCTCTCTTTGAGCCAGGAATCGAGGTCCTCATAAAAACATTGGGGTCTGGGGGCCCATCCCTTAAGCCCCTCTGGGAAGGCCCTTACCAGGTTATTCTTTCTTCTCCCACAACTGTCAAAGTGCCAGGAATTGATTCATGGGTACATCACACTCAAGTTAAGAGGTGGCACCCTGACCAGAACTAAGGAATTTCATTTTATGTCTTTACTTTCTATGCTCTGGCTTTATATTTTTCAGATGGGCCTGATAATCTATGTGAGCCTACTTCTGCTGACTCCAATGATCCTGAGTCTGCCATTTGATCCTCAAGACAATGCCTTCCTGTCCTGGGCTCACTCCTACGCAGCATTTCACAATCAGCCTAACTGCTGGGTCTGTGGAGTGCTCCCCTCTTCATCAATGGAAGGCTTCCCATGGTGGACGTCTCCACTTCAAGGAAAAGACTTTCTCTAAGTCTGTGAATACCTTCGACAACAATCATATGCGATGCCTCTTCTTCATCTGATGACATCTAACAACCCTAAAATGAACTGGTGCAACATATTGTACTTTAACTATGGACATAATGTGACTTTCAGTTTTGATTATACATTGTCTCAGTTCAACGACTATTTTGCTACACATAAGGCAAATAGGTCTAGATCTAATGGTTTTTTACCTGACGTTTATCAAATATGGGATGAGGTTATATGGTTAACTCCTGAAAAAGGACGTCTAATATCTACTGCCCCTATATGTTGGGAACAAATAGAGCCATCCCCAGAAGTTAGTCAACAACTTAATTATAGTGATTGGAAACACTTGGGATTTTTGCCTCAGGAAATATGCAATGTAATCATTCCCGTGTTTTCCAACCCCAATTCAGGTCTTCCCTTTGTCTGGCCAGACACTGATTGGCACTGTATATCTCAGTCACGCTGGCTTGCTCCAAACAGGACTTATTGGATATGTGGCTCTTACCTATGGGCATGGCTTCCCCCCTGTTGGATAGGGAGATGCACCCTAGGTCCAGCCTTTACTCATGGCTTTATATTTTCTGAGGTTCCAGAAAAGCCTGCTAATTTACCCCACCTTAAAACTTGGTGGGCAAGGTCTGTATTTCACAGGTATGATTATTTAGCTGCAGTGTTTGTTCCCTCTTTGGGAACTACAGATGTTATGCTACGAGTGGATGCTTTGACTAATTTTCCTCAACAGGCATTACAAGATTCTCAAAAAATGATTTCAGCTCTTAATGCTGAACAAGCACAAATTAGCAAAGGTGGTTTTACAAAACAGATTGGCTTTAGATATTCTGACAGCTGCACAAGGAGGAACTTGTGCCATTATTCATACCCAGTGCTGTACTTATATACCTGATATGAGCACTAATGTTACTCATTTTACTGAACACATGACCGAGATGATTGGGGCTATGGATACTCCTGAAGCCTCAATTGCCTCACTTTGGGAGAGGTTAACTAGTTCCCCATGGTGAAAAGCTGTCTTAATTACAATAATTCTGATTGTTCTATTTTTGCTGTTTGCTCCCTGCCTCTGTAATTGTGTAATTGGATTTGTTTCTAGTCGCACGAAGGCTTTTAAGTTACAGATGGTTGTCCGAGCTCCTATGAGTGCCACAGCCTCCTCCAACTATTACGTGGGGCCCCTGGATCAGAGACCCTCAATATGAAGGTTAGGAGAATATGTTGCCTTAACAATGTAGGGACCACGCCCCTAAACAGCAGGAAGTAGTTATGGAGAGAAAATGACGTCCCTTTCCCTTGGCAACATAATTCTCCTAAAAGAAAAGGGGGGAATGAGAGAGTCAATTCCTAGGCAGATTGATAAGAAGTCCAGGGTTCTCCAAGGAGAGAGGGGTCTGGAATTCTCAAGGAGGAAGAAAGGACAAACTTTTTTTCCTCTACATTCCTTAGGATTATATAACAATAATATATACTGCTTGAGAACAGTCTCTGGAAAAAACCTTGTAGTTAATCCTGTTAACTTAAGGTGTAAATTAAGGAGTAGGTCTAGTGAGGTCTTTGCAACCGCCAGACATTCTTTTGATTCACTGTAATAACTAATTAGAGAGTATATAATTCCATTGCTACCTCTAGCAAGCGGGTACTCTTTCTGCCCCCTTCTGATGCCTATGTCAGAAACTTTCTCTCTCTCCTTTATACTTTAATAAAACTTTATTACACAAAAGCTCTGAGCGATCAAGTATCGTCTCTGGCCCCAGATTGAATTCTTCTCCTCCAGAGGCCAAGAATCCTGGCGTCTTTGTGTGGTTAAGCAACAACCTTTTAAGAGTGTCTGGCATATGGCAGGCACCAAAAATAATTGTCAAATGAATGAAAGTACCGTCATGTTTGGATTGGCTATCCCTCTTATTCTGAGATGTCTTCAGAACAAAAAACAAAAAACTTTCCAGTGCTCCCAAAATTACCAAGTTAGATATACAGTGATTGGAACACCAGGATAAACTGAGAGGAGCCATAGAGCTAATCTGTTCTATTTTCCAACAGATATCAATTTTTTTATACATAGATTTGACCTTGCACACAGAACAAAGGCTCACAAACATGTTTCACATTTTCATTACTCAGTTTCTATTTCATTGAAAAATATGTTAGGTATTGGCTGCAGGTGGGGTTTTAAAAGGGAGCAGTAAGCTGGAGGAAGGATATCACAGTCTAGGAAAACAATGGTATTTTAGCCAGAATTATTCAATTTATATGTGGCTGAAAAACATTTACCAAACTCATAATAATAAAACAGAATGCCAATTTAGGAATCCACATGTATATATTTGGCTCAAGAACAGGATCCAATTATCTGCACAGAGGTTTCCCTGCTAATATGCAAGGAGATAACTTTGTAGATACAATCACAATGAGGCTTATGGGGAGGAGCACACTTTTCTATAACAGTAACATTTATTCTGTTCCTGTCTTCCACCTAATTACTTGTCGGGTCACGTCAATTTCACTGCTGAAATGTATGTTGAATTTTTTATTTCCATTTTTTCCTATTTCCTTAATTCATCATGTTTTCCCCTGAACTGAAACAATGCCATTCTAACTGCTTTCTCTATCTTCAGTATCTTTCCTATCTTTAGTTTCATTCTTTTAAAATCCACCCTCCACTACAGTCTAAAGGATCTCTCTGGTAATCAAGTCTGATTGTATCATGCCACACTAGCTCTCATAAGCAATATCTTCAATGACTCTTTACTGTATTCTAGAAAGAAACAACGGAGAAGGCGAAGGCACCCCACTCCAGTACTCTTGCCTGGAAAATCCCATGGATGGAGGAGCCTGGTAGGCTGCAGTCCATGGGGTCGCTAAGAGTCGGACACGACTGAGCGACTTCACTTTCACTTTTCACTTTCATGCATTGGAGAAGGAAATGGCAACCCACTCAAGTGTTCTTGCCTGGAGAATCCCAGGGACGGGGGAGCCTGGTGGGCTCCCTTCTTTGGGGTCGCACAGAGTCGGACACGACTAAAGCAACTTAGCAGCAGCAGCAGGAAGAAACAAAATACACACACACACACACACACACACACACACACATGCCTGCGCACGCACAGGCACATACTCTTAAGCAGGACAACCCATCAGTCTTTATAATTAACCCCAATCTATATTTCCATCTGCTCCTAGTGTCCCCAGATAACCTATGCTCCCATAAGGATTGCCTTAACATTTGCTAGTTCTACACTGTGCCAAGTCTTCTTTTGTCTGCTTATGATGTTCCTGCATCATGGAATATCTTTCTGCACTTCACCTATAAAAAAACTTTTCACCAAGACTAAAGCCAGACATCACTTCCTCTGTGAATCTTTCCTTGATCCACTTACTTGAAATTATTAATGCTCTCATTTTCACAATGCATATGCTATTAAAATTATTTTTCACTTTTGTACAGTATCTTATTGTTTGAGTATACCTGCTTTCGTTATTATATTAGCATCTTTAGAGCATCTTCCTCACGTTTGTATCTTCCTTACCTACCTTTGCATGACGTGTGTCATAGTCTGCTCTTGGGCTTCTATAACAAAATATCTTAAACTGGGAGGTTTAAATAACACATTTATTTCTCATTTATTTCTCTGGACTATGAAACATGTAAGATCAAGACGCTAGCGCATTTGGTTTCTTGTGAGAGTCCATTTTCTGGCTTGCAGATGGCCATCTTCTCCCTGTGTCCTCACATAGAGGAGAGATAAAAAGCTCTGGAATCTTTTCCTTTTCTTATAAGGGTAATAATCCCATCATCGGGTCCTACCCTCATGCCCTCATCTAAACCTAATTATCTCCCACTTCCTAATACCATCACATTGAGAGTTGGGGCTTCACCATATCAATTTTGGGAGGACACACGAATTCCATACATAACACCTATCCACTTGTCCTTTATTGTCTAGTACAGTGTTGATACAGTGTTGAGTATGTCACAGTCTTGGAAGCTTGAAATTCAACCTTTCAGATAACCAACTGCTCTCAGGTTTCTGACTGGTTGACCAGCAGTTCCCACTACTAAACCCTGAATCCACCAGGAGACTAACATAGAAAGTCCTCCTTTCCTCTATACTGCTCTCAGTCAGTGATGACTGACTTTGCCTCAAGGACTCTCCACTGCCCTTGCTGAACTCTCTTAGGACTGCTCTGTAAGTCTAAGACACATCCATGCAACCTTCCTTTTTTCCTTATCTTCTTCATAAGGGTTAGACCTTTGTGTTGTCTGATGGTTCTTCCAGTATTCTCTCCCCATTTTCCCTCACAATACCCCTAATGTTTTTTTATGTGTAATTTTTTTAGTATGTGTAATATAAAATTATTTTATACTAATTTTTATTTTATGTGTAATATCCTTAATATCTGCTATTCAGAAGACCTTGAATAACATTGTATGTTTGAACAAATCAAGGAATGGTGCACATTGTCTCCTATCTCCCAGAAGACTTGGTGCTACTCTGTGGCCATTCAAAGTCCTTATATGATCATCAATCTAGACCTTCCTTCCTTTTCAGTATACTCTTATGTAATGACCAGGCAGCCTCTGGCATTATTGATCCTTTATTATTGACAAAGATCATATATGGGCCCAGGACAAGGGACTAGTCACTTATTCACTTTTGTATTTATTTTGAAACAGGTAGCTAAGTAGATAAGATTGGTAGTGAACTGGTAAGTGACATTATCAAAAATTATAACCTTGCTTTTTGCTTATGTAAAACTTATCTCAAAATATTTCATATCTCTCCTGACTTTGTGCTTGTTTTCAGCTACACTTTTTGCAGAGAAAACTCAAAAGACATAAAAATAACATCAGAAGAAGACCAATATAGTGGCTATAGCACTGAGCTTGTCACCATATTTCTATTATTACCTGTCAGCTGAATATTGGCAGTGTGACCAGCAAAACAGAAAGAATATTCCAAGCAATCTCTAGATGTAGCTACACATCAGACACATTTAAGAAAGCAGGGAACATTTGTAATAATCATGGAAATGTTTTTGAATGCTGATCTGTCAGCAAGAAGACAGATGACAAGTTCAATTCCTAGCTTCTAAACTACACTAATATGGGCTGTACCCTCTTCCCCTCTTTTTGCTTCTGTTTTTTGACCTTAGATGCAGAACTTCATGTTAATCATAAACCCCAGGACAAGATACTCTTTCATTATTGATTTGTGTAAGTTTACTGTCTTATTCTATCATTTTGTTCTGGTTCCTGCCCCATTGTCATAATGTTTCTAATATATGTCCTTGGATATGTATGTCCCTTTGCAACATTATATTCCCCAGTGGCTCAGTGGTAAAGAATTCTGCCTGCAATGCAGGAGCCACAGGAGACACAGGTTCGATCCCTGCATCAGGAAGATCCCCTGGAGAAGGGCAAGGCAACTCACTGCAGTATTCTTGCCTGAAGAATCTCAAGGACAGAGAAGCCTGGCAGGCTATAGTCCATGGGATCACAAAGAGCTGGACACAACTAAAGTTGCTTAGCATGCATGTATGCATATGTATTTCATAATGGTTAAGAGTGAAAAATACGGAGACAGATTGCTTCAGTTGAAATCCTGGGTCTTTCACTAAATAGCTACATAACCTTGTAAAAAAAATGCTTTACCTGTTTGCTCTTCACTTTTCGAGTATTATTGTGTGGATTTAATGAACATAACAATGCCCTTGGGAAAACACCAGGCACACAGTAAGTCCTCAATAAATGCTTGCTTTTCTTCTGCGTAAGCATGAATTTTTAAATGATATGAACAATAGTCCTATAGGTGACATTATATTTCTTATTATTTTCACTTAACACTATATTTGTATAATTTACCCACGGTGTAGCATGAGCATCTAATTTAACTGTTTGACTTTATAGAGAATGTCATCATATTCATCTGTAATTTATTATATACATAATGGACAGCTAAGTTGCCTCTATCTGATACCATAAACAAAAAAATTCTAATATATACACTGAGATTAAATTCTGCTGCAAGTAACAGAAACCAAATAGTGGTTCAATTTTTATCCTGTATAATATAAAGTCTGTAGGTAGTTGACTTCATCCTTTGTGTTTGCTATACATACACATATACATGTACACACACAGATATGTATGATGTGTATAAGAATACAAGCATATACTCTTTTATAAGTTTAAAACTTATACTTTAGGTATGTATTTTATAAACAGCGTATGGCTGAATTTTTAAATGCAACTTAAAATATTTTGTCTTTTACCCAGGAATGTGTTCTATTAGCATTTGTTTCAGTGCTTAAGTGCTTTTATTACTACTTGTCCCTTCTTTTTATATTGTGATGGCTTGAGAGTTTCTTAAGCTTCATTTTCCCCACCTTTGCAACTTTTGAAAGTCACACAGTCTACTTATACACTTTTAAAAATTGTCCTTTATATATTAACAACTTATTGACCAGAGAGATATATTAATATATCTTTTGTCACCCAAACATTATTGAGCAGAGATGTTTCAATATTCACCACATAAAAAATCACTGGCCACATGCATTAGTTTCTGAAAAAATCCCCTGGTCAATAATGTTTTGATATTAATATGTAAATTTTAAAGTTCATAAGAATTACTGCTTTATTATGAAAAAACTAGATCTGTAGAACACTGTAATCACAAGCTTCCTTTCTTTTCTTTTTTGCTTTATTTTCTGGTGCTTATTTTCTTTTTTTTTTATTGTTTTCTTATACTTTCATTCTATATTTTAATTTTTCAAAGTAATATTATTATTATTGTAGGAGTACCTAAATATAAAAGAGACACTAATAGACATGGGAGAAATTGACAGGAAAAGAAGAATAATAGGAGACTTTTAATACCACACCCTCATCAGTGGACAGATCTTGTAGACAGAGAATCAATAAAGTAACAAAGATATTAAATGATACCATAGAACTGTTAGGCTTAATTGATATTTCCAGGACATTACATCCAAAAACTAACCCCCACAAAATGCACATTCATTTCAATTGCACATGAAACATTCTCTAAGATTGACCATCTACTAGGGCACAAAACAAGGCTCAACAAATTAAAGAGTATAGAAATTATTTCAAGCATCTTTTCTGACCACAAAGGCATGAACCCATAAATTAACCACCGAAAAGGTAATGAAAAAAAAAAAAAAAAGATTTTATGGAGACTAAGCAACATGCTATGATAAAACTAATCAGCCAGTGATGAAAAAAAAGAGGAAATTAAAAGTTACATTGAGACAAATGACAATGGAAACACATCCATACAAAATCTATGAGATGCAGCAAAAACAATTAGAGGGAGGTTCATAGCAATACAGGCCTTCCTCAAAAAAAAGCCCCCCCCTCAAAAAAAAAAAAAAAACTCAAACTAACCTATCACTTAAAGGAATTAGAAAAAGAAGAAGAAACAAACAAACAAATAAAAACTGAAAGTCAGCAGAAGGAAGGAAATAATAAAGATCAGGGAGGAAATAAATAAAAATTAAAAAACGGCAGGAAAGCCAAGATCTGATTCTTTGAAAGAATAAGCACGTTTGACAAACCTCTGGACAGGTTCACCAAAAGAAAAGAGAACAGAAAAAAAATAATAATAAATGAAAAAGGAGATATAGCAATTGATACCACAGAAACACAAAGAACCATAAAGCAATACTGTGAACAATTATATGCCAACAAAATTGACAACCTAGAAGGAAAAGACAAATTTCTAGAAACATACAGCCCACCAAAACTGAATCAAGAAGCAAATATTAATTTGAACAGACAGACCACTGGAAGTGAAATAGAATCTGTAATTTTTCTACAAACATAAGTCCAGGATCAGATGGCTTCACAGGTGAATTTTACCAATAATACGAAGAACTTATATCAATCCTTTTCTATTTCTTCCAAGAAGTTGAAGAGGAGGAAACACTCTCAACGACATTCTATTAAGCCACCATCATCTTGATACCAAAACCAGATAGTGACACCACCAAAAAGGAAATTAAAGGACAATATCTTTGATGAATACAGATGACAAAATTATCTGCAAAATATTAGCAAACTGAATCCAACAACATATAAAAAAGATCGTACAGCATGACCAAGTGGGATTAATCCTAAGTTCACAAGGATGGTTCAACATATGCAAATCAATCAGTGTGGTATACTGCATAAATAAAAGACAAAAACCATACGATCATCTCAATAGATGAAGAAAAATCATTTGAAAAAATTTCAACATCCATTCATGATTAATACTCTTAACAAAGTGGGTATAGAGGGAACATATCTCAAAATAGGAGAAGATACATTTATGACAAATCCATTGCCGGTATAATACTCAATGGTGAAAAGTTGAAAGTTTTCCTCTAAAATCTGGAAAAAGACAAGGATGCCTACTCTCAGCACTTTTCTTCAACGTAATATTGGAAGTTTGAGCTAGAGTAATCAGGCAAGAAAAAGCAATAAGAGGTGTACAAATGGGAAGTGAACTGGTAAAATTGTCATATGCAGGTGATATGTTACTACATACATAAAACCTTAAAGATTCCACACAAAAACCACTAGAAATGATAAATTAATTCAGCAAGGTAGCAGGATATAAGATTAACATACAGAAATTGGTTGAAGTTCTTTACACCAACAATAAAATATCAGAAAGTGAATGTAAAAAACAATACCTGTTAAAGTCGCTTCCCAAAAAATAAAATACTTAGGAATAAACCTTACCAAGGAGGTAAGAGTCTTATATGCTGAGAATTATAACCACATTAAAAAAAGAAATTGAAGCTAATTCAAAGGAATAAAAAGACATCCTATGCTCTTGGATTACAAGAATATTCTTAAAATGCCCATAATACCCAAGGCAATCTACAGATTTAACGAGAACCCTATCAGATTACCAATGCCCTTTTTCACAGAGCTAGAATAATCCTAAAATTCATATAGAACCATAAAAGACCCAGAACTGCCAAAGCAATCTTGAAGAAAAATAACAAAGCAGGAATCATTGTCCTCCCAGACTTCAGACAGTACTAAAAAGCTACAGTAATCATAACCATGTGGTATTGGCACAAAATCAGACACATGGATCAATGGAACAGAGTAGAGAGCCTAGAAATAAATTCACACACCTACAGTCAATTAATCTATGACAAAGGAGGCAAGAATATACAATGGGAGAAAGACAGTCTGTTCAACAAGTTCTGTTGGGAAAGCTGGCAGCTGCATGTAAATCAATAAAGTTTGAACACACCCTCTCACCATACACATAAATCAACTCAAAATGACTTAAAGTCTTAAACATACAAAATTCCTAGAAGAGAACACAGGTAAAACATTCTCTGACATAAATTGTACCAATGTTTTCTTAGGTCATTCTCCCAGTTCAGTTCAGTTCAGTCGCTCAGTCGTGTGCGACCCCATGAACTGCAGCACACCAGGCCTCCCTGTCCATCACCAACTCCCGGAGTTTACTCAAACTCATGTCCATTGACATGGTGATGCCATCCAGCCATCTCACCCTCTGCTGTCCCCTTCTCCTCCTGCTCCCAATCCCTCCAAGCATCAGGGTCTTTTCCAATGAGTCAACTCTTCACATGAGGTGGACAAAGTATTGGAGTTTCAGCTTCAGCGTCAGTCCTTCCAACGAACACCCAGGACTGATCTTCTTTAGGATGGGCTGGTTGGATCTCCTTGCAGTCCAAGGGACTCTCAGAAGTCTTCTCCAACACCACAGTTCAAAAGCATCAATTTTTCAGCGCTCAGCTTTCCTCACAGTCCAACTCCCACATCCATACATGATCAGTGGAAAAACCATAGCTTTGATTAGATGGACTTTTTTTGGCAAAGTAATGTCTCTGCTTTTTAATATGCTGTCTAGGTTGGTCATAACTTTCCTTCCAAGGAGTAAGTGTCTTTTAATTTCATGGCTGCAATCACCATCTGCAGTGATTTTGGAGCCCAAAAAAATAAAGTCTGACACTGTTTCCCCATCTATTTCCCATGAAGTGATGGAACCAGATGCCATGATCTTAGTTTTCTGAATGTTGAGCTTTAGGTCAACTTTTTCACTCTCCTCTTTCCCTTTCATCAAGTGGCTTTTTAGTTCCTCTTCACTTTCTGCCATAAGGGTGGTATCATCTGCATATCTGAGGTTATTGATATTTCTCCTGGCAATCTTGATTCCAGCTTGTGCTTCTTCCAGCCCAGCGTTTCTCATGATGTACTCTTCATATAAGTGAAATAAGCAGGATGACAATATACAGCCTTGATGTACTCCTTTTCCTATTTGGAACCAATAGTGATAAAAACAAAATAAACACATGGGATATAATTAAACTTACAAGCTTTTGCATAACAAAGGAAACCATAAGCAAAATGAAAATACAACCTATAGAATGTGAGAAAATATTTGTAAATGATGCAGCCGACAAGGGCTTAATTTCCAAAGTATACAAACAGCTCATACAACTCAACAACAAATAAACAACTCAATGGAAAAATGGGCACAAGACCTAAATAGACAGTTCTCCAAAGAAGACATAGAGATGGACAACAGACACATGAAAACAGGCTCAATATCATTAATTACTAGATAAATGCAAATCACAACTACAATGAGTTACTACCTCACACTGGTCAGAATGTGCGTGCATGATTTTCCTTTGCATGCAAGTTGCTTTAGTCATGTCTGACTCTGTTCAGTTCTATGGACTGTAGCCTGCTAAGCTCCTCTGCCCATGACATTCTCCAGGCAAGAATATTGGAGTGGGTTGCCATGTCCTTCTCCAGGGGATCTTCCCACCCCAGGGATTGAACTCAGATCTCCTGCACTGCAGGCAGATTCTTTACTATCTTAGCAAATGCTGGAGAGGGTATGGAGGAAAAAGAACCTTCCTACACTGTTAGTGGGAATATAAACTGACACAGCCACTGTGGGAAACGATATGGAGGTTCCTCAGAAAACTAAGATTTGGGGTCCAGCAGTTTAGTTCAGTCGCTCAGTCATGTCTGACTCTTTGCGACCCCATGGACTGCAGCATGTCAGGCCTCCCTGTCCATCACCAACTCCCAGAGTTTACTAAAGCTCATGTCCATTGAGTTGGTGATGCCATCCAACCATCTCATCCTCTGTTGTCCCCTTCTTCTCCCACCTTTAATTTTTCCCAGCATCAGGGTCTCTTACAATGAATCAGTTCTTCACATGAAGTGGCCAAACTATTGGAGTTTCAACTTCAGCATCAGTCCTTCCAATGAATATTCAGGGTTGATTTCCTTTAGAATGGACTGGTTGGATCTCCTTGCAGTCCAAGGGACTCTCAAGAGTCTTCTCCAACACCACAGTTCAAAAGCATCAATTCTTCGGCACTCAGCTTTCTTTTACAGTCCAACTCTCACATCCATACATGACTACTGGAAAAACCATAGCTTTGACTAGATGGACCTTTGTTGGCAAAGTAATGTCTCTGCTTTTTAATATACTGTCTAAGTTGGTCATAACTTTTCTTCCCAGGAATAAGCGTCTTTTTTTTTTTTTTCATTTATTTTTATTAGTTGGAGGCTAATTACTTCACAACATTGCAGTGGGTTTTGGCATACATTGACATGAATCAGCCATGGAGTTACATGTATTCCCCATCCCGATCCCCCCTCCCACCTCCCTCTCCACCCGATTCCTCTGGGTCTTCCCAGTGCACCAGGTCCGAGCACTTGTCTCATGCATCCCCCCTGGGCTGGTGATCTGTTTCATTTCATGGCTGCAGTCACCATCTGCAGTGATTTTGGAGCCCAAAATAATAAAGTCTGTCACTCTTTCTAGTGTTTCCCTGTCTATTTCCCGTGAAATAATGGGACCAGATGCCATGATCTTAGTTTTCTGAATGTTGAGTTTTAAACCAACTTCTTCACTCTCCTCTTTCACTGTCATCAAGAGACTCTTTAGTTCTTTGCTTTCTGTCATAAGGGTGGTGTCATCTGCATATCTGAGTTTGTTGATATTTCTCCTGGCAATCTTGATTCCAGCTTGTGCTTTATCCCATCCAACATTTCTCATGATATACTCTGCATATAAGTTAAATAATCAGGGTGACAATATACAGCCTTGACATATTCCTTTCTTGATTTGGAACCAGTCTCTTATTCCATGTCCAGTTCTACCTATTGTTTCTTGACCTGCATACAGATTTCTCAGGAGGCAGATCAGGTTGTCTGGTATTCCCATCTCTTTAGAATTTTCCACAGTTTGTTGTGATCCACACAGCCAAAGGCTTTGGCATAGTCAATACAGCAGAAATTGATGTTTTCCTGGAATTCCCTTGCTTTTTCAATGATCCAACGGATGATGGCAATTTGATCTTTGGTTCCTCTGTCTTTTCTAAAGCCAGCTGGAACATCTGGAAGTTCACGGTTCACATAATGCTGAAGCCTGAGTTGGAGAATTTTTAGCATTACTTTGCTAGTGTGTGAGATGAGTGCAATTGTGTAGTAGTTTGAACATTCTTTGGCATTGCCTTTCTTTGAAATTGGAACGAAAACTGAACTTTTCCAGTCTTGTGGCCACTGCTGAGTTTTCCAAATTTGCTGACATATTGAGTGCAGCACTTTCACAGTATCATCTTTTAGGATTTGAAATAACTCAATTGGAATTCCATCACCTCTACTAGCTTTGTTCATAGTGATGCTTCCTAAGGCCCACTTGACTTCTCATTCCTGGGTATCTGGCTCTAGGTGAGAGATCACACCATCGTGATTATCTGGGTCATGAAGATCTATTTTGTATAATTCTTCTGTGTATTTTTGCCACCTCTTCTTAACATATTTTGCTTCTGTTAGGTCCATATCATTTCTGTCCTTTATTGAGCCCATCTTTGCATGAAAATTTCCCTTGGTATCTCTAATTTTCTTGAAGACATCTCTAATGGTGTTTTCTATTGTATTGTTTTCCTCTATTTCTTTGCACTGATCACTGAGGAAGGCTTTCTTATCTCTCCTTGTTATTCTTTGGAACTCTGCCTTCAAACGGGTATATCTTTCCTTTTCTCCTTTGCCTTTCACTTCTCTTCTTTTCATAGCTGTTTGTAAGACCTCCTCAGACAACCATTTTGCCTTTTTGCATTTATTTTTCTTGGGGATCGTCTTGATCACTGCCTCTTGTACAGTGTCAGAAGCCTCCGTCCATAGTTCTTCAGGCAGTAGTGGAACACTACTCAACTGTAAAAAAGAATTTATATATATATATATATATTTGTGTAACCGAGCCACTTTGCTGTACAGTGTGTGTGTGTGTGTGCATAAACTTAGTTGTGTTGGACTCTTTGCAGCCCCATGGACTGTAGGTCACTGGGCTCCTCTGTCCATGGAATCTTCCAGGCAAGAATTACTGGAGTGGGTTGCCATTTCCTTCTCCAGGGGATCTTCCTGACTCAGGGATCAAACCCATATTTTGTGTCTCCTGCATTGATAGATTCTTTACCATTATTGCCACCAGTAATTAACACAGCACTATTTCAACAAAAAAATAAATTAAAAAAAAAAAACCAGTGTTATTGCTTTAGGCAGTCATTATAGCTTGAAATTTACCTACATATTTAATAATTTTTTTGTTCAATTACTTTTTTTCCACTTCAGTTTCTTTCTTCCATACTTCCACTGGAAACACCAAATTTTATTTTGCTGGTTTAAAAACTATAGATTCTTTTTTTACAATTTTAGTGGTTACTCCTAACTTATTAACATACATACTAGTATTTTTCTTGTAAGCATACTAACCATATTTATAGTTATGTATACCTGCTGACCTTGGCATACTCTCACTTTCCTCTAAACCCAGAATCTAGCCAAAATGTCATGTACATGAGAGGGGCTTAATATTCGTTGGAATAATGTTTAAATGGTAGAAGTAACATTTGTGTAACATCTCTCCTAGATTCTGAGTAAGTGCTTGGCAAATTAAAATTTTGTCTAAGTTAAAATGTTGTCTCATTTTTGAATGAGACAACATAATACCTCCTCCAGGGGATCATCCCAACCCAGTAATCAGACACAAGTCTTCCACACTGTGGGCAGATTCTTTACTATCTGAATCACCAGGGAAGCCCTAAGTCTCCTAGAGTCTGAGTAAGTGCTTGGCAGATTGAATCAGTGCAGTTTAGAATGAGGCAACATAATGATAAAGGAAGAATTTGCCAAGTACTTATTAGGAATTATAATATCCTTGCATCTTGATCCAGGTGATGTCTTCCAAAGACATAAAACATAAACCATCCTCAATATCCCTATCTTTATGGCACAATTATCAGCTTTCTAACTGTTGTAGTATTGGATACTACATGGTCAAAGAAGCCAAATGAGTCAAGTACATCATGATTACAGACACAGGTCCTGTCCTACATGGCAGAGGGGAGAAACCCACCTCCTATGGAATGCAATCCATGCATTTCACTCACGTAATGAAGTTCAGCTGAATTTTTCTTGGAACATCATTGAAAAGACTGGATTAGATAGTCCCAGCAGAGAGCATAAAAGTTCCCTGTGAGAACTTTCCCCAAACTTTCCCTATTTCCTTTAACTTCCCATTAATCTCATGATTAATAAGATAAACTTCCCTTATCTCATCCTCAGAAAATCTGGACTGAGATTCAAGAATATTTGGATTCCTTCCTTTTTTTTTTTTCCTCTCTCTATCTCCCTCCCTCTTTTGGACTTTAACATCTCCAGTCTTTAATCAATGCCTTCCCTGATGTCTCAGAGGGTAAAGTGTCCGCCTGCAATGCGGGAGACCTGGGTTCAATCCCTGGGTTGGGAAGATGCCCTGGAGAAGGAAATGGCAACCTACTCCAGTACTCTTGCCTGGAAAATCCCATGGTCGAAGAAGCCTTGTAGGCTACAGTCCATGGGATTGCTAAGAGTCAGACATGACTGAGCATCTTCACTTTCACTTTCATATCTATACCACAGAAAGACTAAGATAAATAAGTCATATTCAGCTATGGAAAGCACTTTCTGAGCCCTGAAAGATTGATTTCCACCCCTCTATGATCCTTTGTTGATTTCAGTCATGGACACAGTCAGAGTGAACAGACATGTGTCCCATAGCCCAGCAGCAAGGGAATTGGCAAAGCAAGAGACTTCTCCTTGGGAGACGGCCTACCCTGTGACCAAAGGTACATTCAAGTGCCCTGCTGTGCCCTTCCTTCTTTTCACACTCCAGAGGAGTATGTCCTCCCATTTTCCTTATGTCTCGGTGCTTTTTTACATGACAACAGGACAAGTACCCTCACAATGTTTTCTTATAATTCTAGATACAGAATCATCATCATCAATCCTAATCTGTATATGTGGATGATCAAGCTCATAAAGTCAAAGTTAACAAAATATACATTTAAAAAATATCAAGCTAAGTAACTTGCCAAAGGCCCAAACTCATCACCAAACCCAGGCACATGCAACTGCAGAGTGCTTGGTCTCAACTCAGAAATATCTACTCCTGATCACTGAATCTCTTCTTCTATCTTATGCCACTTGTCATACAAGTGGCATTTTAGGAACCAACTTGTGGTAGCCATTTTTAGTGTAAGCGTGTCAACTGAATTTTCTACTTAATGTTTGTGTAAGATTTCCTATAAATGGCCTCATTATTTTAGGTCCTGTAAATGGTCCCATTATTTTAGGTATCTCACACTCAACTGAAAGATAATGAAGAAGTTGATTTTAGCAAATACATGTAAAAAAATTTTTTATTATGTGTCTGTCAGCTACAACAAATTATCCACAGACTATAGCCTGATTCAGATTGAAAGTCCAGTTTGGGTGCCACAATCATGATGCTACTTAGAAATAATATTTCAGTATATTTTGTCATATGCCTGCTTGCCATTTTCCATAGAAGGGAGTTATTTCACAGAAACTGTACCCATTAGTACACACAGATTATGATATATTCTGAGTCCGGTTTGGCTTCCTTTCATGTTGGTGCCTCCAGGATTGCATATATTTAGAAAATCTGTGGTGTTGGGAGTCATTCTAGAATGTTCCTTCTCCCTTACCTTCCATATCAAATCTAGTAATTTTTACTTTCTAAACTCCTAATTCATCCTTTCGTGTACATCCTAGTCCTCTTCATCTCTCTTCTGGAACACCAAAACCACTGCCTAGATGGTCTCAGGGTTTCCAGGATTATTGCCTCTTCAGTTTGAACTCCACCCGCCAATCAGAAGATATTTTGAAAACCAGAGCCGATCTAATCTATCTTATGCTTAAAAGTCATCAATTTTTCATAGCAAGTTAACACATTTCCTGAACATGGAATACAAGTCTTTTAAAATATGTCCCTGAACCTTCATCTATTTCATTCTTTCTTTACACTAACTGTATGGAATGCCATCCTCAACTTTTCTCCCCAAGAGACTCCTGGAATTTAAGCATTTTCTTTTTTAAATATTCTCTGATAGCCCAAGTTGAACTGATTACTTGCTATATTTCGTCTGTCACCATAACTTATAGTAAACACTCTACTGAATATCATTTATTTATTAGATCCATATGAACTGTGGCCTCCAGTTTATCTCCTGTATAGTTTGTCTCTAGTGTACTTTGAGCTTCTTGAGGGCAAAGTGCATTTTATTGGCCTATTTACCTACAGTTATGCATAGAACTTTGTATTTAGCTAAATTAGCTAACCACTAGTTAGCTAACTAATTTAGTAAATTAGCTAACCATTAGTAATGCTTACTGAATTTAAATTGAAAGATAGTATAACACAGAATTTAGAATAAAATATGACCTGACTATAGTGAAACCAATGAAACCATCTCTAGAAACTACTGAAACACTCTCACATCTTTAATTTCTCTTTTCCTCTTTATTGTCACTGCTACTTTCCCAACTTAAATGCTTATCTCTCATTTGTGTTATTGAACCTGGATACTGATGTCCTCCATCCAGTTTTTCCACTCCTCCCCAAACCATCCTGCACACTATCAGAGTAATCTTACCAAAACAACTTGCTGATTATGTCAGTATCTGGCTTTCACACAATTAGTAACTTTTCAATAGCCTTTGGATGAAGTCCAAACTTCTTAGCTTGATATATATATATATATATTTATCCCTTCAAAACTTGGCCACAGTAGTACATATTTCATAATCTCCTGTAACTCCTCCAAATATACAAACTCTCTCATGTGGTGAGAATATGGAGGTGTAAATAGATATATACCCTGTGAAGAATTGAAGAATCTGTCTGTTGTACATAGAGTAAAATTAATGCTGAAATATTCCAAAGTATAGGATATATATATTCCAACGTAGCTCAAAATTTATGATTATTAATTTCATGCATCAATCAATCATCTAATGTATATTATATCTTATAGACAGAGTACCATCTCAGGAAATCAGTTATGTAGTTTCTGTTGGATGGGATCAAACTTTCATCTGTAAATGGACAGTTTAATCATAAACATTGCACATCCTAAAACATTTCTGCCTTTTACTCTTAAAACTTGAATAAAATGGTAAATGTTGTCAATGAAATTGTAACCCTTGATTTATTCAACATATATTTGTCAGTTACTATATGGCAGGTATTCAGTTAGGTTTTGTGATAAAGCATAAAAATATAAAATGGTCTCTGCCTTCTTAGAACCTGTAATCTGGAGTGTAGCATAAAAATCATGAACATATATTATTAAATAATATGTATAAAAATGTTTATGAAGGAAAAGTCCAGAGTGTTGTGAATATATATAACATCTCTGAGTCTCAATTTCCTTATTTGCAAATATTCAGAGTACATTTCACGTAATACCAACTGCTATTCTTAAAAACCACTTCTCTCCATTTACTGTTCACAAATAGTTTCACATCATTCATACATTGATTCTTGCAACAAATATTTATTGAAAGTCTACTCTGAACCAGGAAGCACAGTGAATATAATGGTAAAGCCTAACTATATGAATTAATCATACAAGTATGATGAGCACTATGAAAAAGACAGTCCCGACCAACATAGAATATGTAGTATTTTAAAGGATGACGTTGAGTAGAAAGGGCAGTCACCCAATAGTGTGATAATTTAACATTATCTATAATGGTGAGAGGTTTAAAAATACTTCCCAGTAAGAATTTTTTTTCTTTCATTAATTAATATGTAGGCACTGTGTGATTCCCTGGAAATCCTATATATTCTTTAATTTGTTTCCCAATTAAAACTCCCATTCCATATGTTTAGAGAACTCAGGGATAAAATTTGATAGAAAACAATTTCATCAGATTAAACTGTGGTATAAGTAAATCAATTGTCAGCCCTTCCAGAGATAATTGTATTTTAAAATGGTTATTTATACTTTCAAATTTGTATATCTCCAATCATGATAGATATGGCTAGGGGCATTTTGGAAGTCAGGAGACTCCATAAGAACCCCCAACCTTTCCCAGAAGACAACTGCCGTTACTGCCGACACAGGAGGGCAGTGCTTTAAAAGAGGGAAATAAATGCAAAATAAATTAACATTATATATTAATTTTTAAAAGTTATTCCCAGAGTATCCTATGTTCACCCATTAGTCAATATGCATTATCATAGTGGTATATAACTGGAATTTATGACATTGAAGAATATTGTAAGATCCACAAAGAATAATGACCTTGAAGCATTTCATGATCCACAAAGAAAAATGCGGTTAAAATCCCTAGACATTATTCAGTTACTTTGGGACAATTTTCAACAATGGTGGCTGAGATACAATTGAGTTTTAGAGTAACATTCAGCTAACCAAAGGGGGGGGGGTCAAACACCTGATTTCCCCAAGCAGCCTAGGTAATCGAGGTTTTATGGTACATTAACCTAAACATTAGACAATTATTCCCCCCATCTGTTTCCCTATTCTAAAACCCCAGCAAAAGTCTTTGTGTAGCTCTTAAGAATGTTCCTTGAATTTTATCCCATTTCAGTGGTTCTTATCTAAATTATCTTTGCTGATATTGTTGTCTTAAATGGTTATCTTATGTGCCAAGTGTTTTTTTTTTTCATTTCAGTTGTGTCAGTTTCTTTATTCAGTTTAAAAAGTGCAACTGTTCACATCAGAACTGATAATATCAGGTTAGCAATTAAAATATTGGTGTTCTTTAACATTCAATGTTATTCATCCATTTTCGATTATTTTTAAAACTCAACATATTACTTGTATGAGTAAGTCTTCCATTTTCAATACTAAAGATAGTATTGTACAGTGTTCTGTACTAAAGATTGAACTATTAAGAACTAAAGAACAGTATTCAATAAATTAACAACTTACGATGCCTCACATTTTATCAGCAAATCTGATCAGCTGTGTATCTGCCAAGGAGATGCTGGGTTATGAAAACAGCAACAGCAGCTGTTGAAGCAATAGTACTTTTAAAATTTTTCTCTAGTATATACTGAATAGCTGTTTTTCTCTTCAAAGGCAAAAACTGGATGAGAGAAATACAAGAACCGAATGAGAAAAAAATGATGGTTTTCTATGTGACATCTTTCATTTCTGTCTTGGCATACTTTCTTATTATTTAATAATGATCATATAATTGTGGATATTACTAATGTAGGTACCCTTTTGATCTGAGTTACTTCCAGATCATAAAGGTTTTTAGAGTTTTAGACAGCTCTTAATATCAATTTGAGTATCTGGAAGCCTAACATATAAAGCTTATATTTTCAATGTCAAGGCAAACTATTTTAACAAATTATTTTAAAGTAGAGTATGTTTAATTTCTAGCTACTGGTATACTATTAATCAAAATTAAACTAATGGCCTACCTTTTGAGCTTTTAATATCTTTTATCCCATTGGAAGATTTTTTGGGGAATTGGAAAGGATTGCAAAGATGGGACTTATGAAAACTATTATTTTTGTTAACCAAAAAATATTCATATGTAATACAGTCTTTTTTCAGCTTGATATTTTTTAATATTAAAAATGATATCATATTTCCTTTTGTTCCCTGACATGCATGCATATAGTTATCCCCCCAAAAGGGTTTAGCACTTATCCTTTGCAAAGCATTGCAGATAAAACAGATTAATGAGACATAGGCCCTACCTTCAGGAAAAGTATAGTAAAGCAGCCTAGAACAGTGAATTCAAAGAGACCTGGAGCTTGAACTTAGATCACATTACTCATTAAATGAGTGACCTTGGATAATTAAAGTCTAGGATGAGCCTGTCTGTCCATCTGTAAAACATAAATAATATTTCCCTCCTCTGAATGGCGGTAAAAATTAAAACTAGATCATAGTTATGAAGCACAACTCTCCCACACAATAAATGCTCAGTAAATAGAGCTATTTGATATTGTTGTTCTCCTCTTCTTCTTCCTTCCCATTCTGCTCCTGTAGCAGAGGAAAAACAGGGAAGCCAGAGAATGGGAAATAAGGAGGGATCAGGCATAACCTTTCCAAGGAAGTGGTCTATTAAAAATGTGTAAAATTTGAAGATACGAACTCTGTAGCAAAGGATATTTCAGATAGAAGAAGCATCGCGCAAAAATGTCTGCAGTTACTGATTCAAATTTTGCTCAGAAAAATCAATGTGACTGAGCTTTGCTATTGTTTTCTTTGTCTCTATTTCATTTAATTCTTCTCTAATCTGCAGTACTATTTACAATACCCAAGACATAGAAGCAACCTAAAGTGCCCATTGATAGAGAGGTGGGTAAAGAAGATGTGATACATATATACAATGAAATATTCAGTTCAGTTCAGTCGTTCAGCCATGTCCGACTCTTTGCAACCCCATGGACTGCAGCACGCCATGCCTTCCTGTCCATCGCCAACTCCTGGAGTTTATTTACCCAAACTCATGTCCATTGAGTCAGTGATGTCATCCAACCATCTTATCCTTTGTCGTCCCCTTCACCTCCTGCCTTCAATCTTTCTCAGCATCAGGGTCTTTTTAAATGAGTCAACTCTTTGCATCAGGTATTGGAGTTTCAGCTTCAACATCTGTCCTTCCAATGAACACTCAGGACTGACCTCTTTAGCATGGACTGGTTGGATCTCCTTGCAGTCCAAGGGACTCTCAAGGGTCTTCTCCAATACCACAGTTCAAAAGCATCAATTCTTTGGCACTCAGCTTTCTTTAAAGTCCAACTCTCACATCCATACATGACTACTGGAAAAATGATAGCCTTGAGTAGATGGACCTTTGTTGGTAAGTAATGTCTCTGCTTTTTAATATGCTGTCTAGGTTAGTCATAACTTCCCTTCCAAGGAGTAAGCATCTTTTAATTGCACGGCTGCAGTCACCATCTGCAGTGATTTTGGAGCCCCAAGAAATAATCAGCCACTGTTTCCATTATTTCCCCATCTATTTGCCATGAAGTAATGGGACCAGATGCCATGATCTTAAGTTTTCTGAATGTTAAGCTTTAAGCCAACTTTTTCACTTTCATCAAGAGGCTCTTTCATTCTTTTTTACTTTCTGCCATAAGGGTAGTGCTATCTGCATATCTGAGGTTATTGATATTTCTCCTGGCAATCTTGATTCCAGCTTGTGCTTCATCCAGCCCAGCGTTTCTCATGATGTACTCTGCATAAGTTAAATGAGCAGGTGACAATATACAGCCTTGATGTATTCCTTTTCCTATTTGGAACCAGTCTGTTGTTCCATGCCCAATTCTAACTGTTGCTTCCTGACCTGCATACATATTTCTCAAGAGGCAAGTCAGGTGGTCTGGTATACCCATCTCTTTCAGAATTTTTCACAGTTCATTGTGATCCACACAGTCAAAGGCTTTGGCATATTACTCAGCCATTAAAACGAATGAAATAATGCCATTTGCAGCATCATAGGGGGACCTAGAGATTGTCAGGATGAATGAAGGGAGTCAGAGAAGGACAAATATCATATGTCATCCATTATAAATGAAATCTAAAGAGAAATGATACACATAATCTTACAGAACAGAAAGACTCAGAGACTTAAAGAATAAAACGAAGTATATTGTGGGAGGAAGGGAGAGTCAGGGAGTTGGGGATAGATGTGTACACGCTGCTATACTTAAAATGGATAACCAACGAGGACCTACTGTATCACATAGGAATCTCTGCTCAATGTTACATGGCAGCCTGGATGGGAGGGGAGTTTGGGGGAGAATGGATACATGTGTATATATGACTGGGTCCCTTTGCTGTTCACCTGAAACTATCACAACAGTGTTAATTGGCTATACCCCAATACAAAATAAAAAAAAAAAAAAAAAAACTAAATCAACATGAATTCCATCTATAAATCCCAAATATAATTTCAGTGGCAACCATTCTGTGTGTTTTCCTGGAGAGGAAATTTTCTGAAGATATTTCTGTTCTCCTTTGATTCTAGGTTGAGGCACTCAGGAGATCAGAACCAGTTAAGTAGAACCAGCAAAGACCTCTGTTCCCACAGTCATTAGTTCACTTTTTGGGAAAGAGGGTCTCCATATTTGCCAGGGACTGAGGTCAGAGCAAAGGGAATGATCAACCAGATTTTGCTGTCTTAGACTGTGGAAAAAAATGTATAATTTTTCCAAACATCAATTGCTGATTCCACTATGTGCCTTCAAACATATTTAAGAATGAAGATTATATAACTGTTTCTCTGAGCATCAGTGCTAATGTACGAGTTCTATGTTTCCCCCCTGTTCTAATCTTGAGAGCACTAAAAGGGATTTTATGTTTGACATAACTATTTCTTTGAAGAATGAAATTCATTTGGCCCCAACACCTTGCCAACATCAAAGAGCTTGTTCCACATGATTCCTTCATTGTGAACATAACATGATTCATTTGTTTTCCCCATCCTTCTTTCTGGTTTTTCCCTATTGCTGAAATGGGATGTGCATGTTCCTTTATAAATTCATGATCTTTCTTTACAATATATTCTATCAGTAAGCACTAGTTAAACTATTGACTTCAAGTGTCTATAGAAGTGCATGAAATATAAAATATTTAATAATGATGATAAAATGCACTGTCTTTTGTCACAGTGATTACATAATTGAGGCCATGCATTTCAGACACAAGAAGAATATTATGATAGTGATACTCAAAATAATGCACATTGTTTTTAAAATGGGTAATGCTGAGGTAGGAAAATTGAATTGGAAGATGAAACAAACATAGCCAACTACCTGAATGGACCACATATATACTTTCTTTCTCAAGTCACTTTTACCAGAGGAATATCTTTTCTCCTCAGTTTTATCACACATTCACCACATATACACATTTGCATTTTACTGTCTCCCCAACCCTCATCTGATCTACAGAGAGATATGTTCCAATTCTCACTGTTCATTGAGAACTGAAGTAAATTTCACTTCAGGTCTCTTTAAGGGGATAAAATGCCTTTTTTTTTTTTTCTTTTCCCTCATAGAGATTAAACTACTGGGTTTATAAACTTGGAATCCATTGTTAACTTTCGGCCCAATGCATAAGGTTTTGCTCCTTTTTTTAAAACCCAGTTCAAGTGCCTCAAATGGTTTCTGTGACTCTGAGTAGAGCTCTGCAGAAGTGAGTTGAGCTCCACATTAAAATCTGGATATTTGATAATTGTGGTTGTTTTACCATTTCAATATAACCCTATTACCTGTTAGACATTCTAAATTTTGAACTGACTTTGTCTTTTCTTTCTATAGTTATATATTAACCATAAAGAAATATCCAAATGTTAATATTGCACACCCATTTAACTGTCACCCAAATGTAAAGATTCTGCAATGTGAGTGAGAATTTTTGTAATAAAACATTGCAGAAAATTTAAGTCTAATTGTACTCATTGTGACCTTTATGTAGAAAGTAGTATATTTTATTCATATTAATACTTTACTAATAATAACATTTACTTTGGGTTTATGAGATGTTAGGCAGTATGCAAAGTGCTTCCATGTTTTATTACCACTCTTCAATGACACTTCTTATATATGTATATACAAAATTATTTCTGGAGTATATATTTTTCCCACTGGTTCACTTAATTATGCATGTACTATATCATACACTTTTAGTAGGAGGTTTTTCCTCTTTAATATCTTCATTATGGTAGAGCAAAATTTCCCAACTCATATATTTTCTTCACAATTATATCAGTCATTCTTACCACTCTTACTGTATTCAAACTCAGCTTCTTAAATTCCATTAAATCCTGTCTGGAATTTTCTTATAAGAGCATTATATTGAAGATCATTTTTGAGGGAATTAACATCAGTATGATATTGAGACTTTCACACAAACATGCTAAGATCCTTATTTTTAAGGCCAATTGTAATTTTCAGAGTGCCTTTTTCCCTAATACTTTATTTTTTTAGAGCAGTTTTAGGTTTACAACACAACTGAGAAAGAGGTACCTCTTTCTCATCTACTCCCTACCCCCCTACACCTGCATAGCCTCTGCTAAAATAGTACTCTTCTTTTTTAAACCAAGGATGAATCTAATCAAAATCACTTAAAGTCTATAATTTACCTTAGGGTTCACTTTTAGTGCTTTACATTCTATGGAGTTTGGAAGGTCAAATTATATGTCCTTCAAAAACAAGTTGTGCAACTTTCTCCCTCAAAGTATTGTACATATTTTTCTATATTTAATCCTAAGTAGTCTGTTTTTGTTGTTGCTGCTGCTACTACTGTGAATGGACAATTTTTAAAGATAATTGCTAAATTATAGTTGAAGTATATGGAAATGACAAAGTAAAAGTACATGATTATCTTCATGCACAGAATGAATGTAATGGATTTGTTATTAATTCTAATTATTTGCATAGATATATTCTTAAATTTTTTTACCTAGACAATCAAATCATCTATAAATTCCTACCATTTTCTTATGTTCTTTACAATCATTGTATCATTATTTTTTGTGTCCTACTTTAGGACTAGGGTGTCTGATGCTACAATTAACTATACCAATAATAAAAGGCATTTTTAACTTTATCCTGATTTCTATATGATAGCTTTGAAAGTGATAACACTAAATATGATATTTCTTACAGGTTTGCAAAATACATGCATTATGAATTAAAGAAAATCTTACATTCTTAGTTCTCTAATAGCCTCATCAGGAATTGGCATTGAATTTTGAATTATGATCATTGATTTTCTAATATAAAATCATCTTCATGATGCTTGGTTAAACAAGACTTTACTATACTGCATGATATATTTTATGCATTGATGGATTTATCAATATTTTATAGAGGTTAATTTATGTATTCTAATTAATGAGATAAGCCTATAATTTTTATTTATAGCACTGTTCCTATCAAGTGTTGATGTCAAGGTTATTCCATTCTCATAAAGAATAGAGCAGCTTTTCTTCTCTGAAAGAGCTGTGTTAGAAAAAAATTCTCTGTTCCTCAAACATCTGCAAAAACACAACTTTAAAACTCTTTGTTTTTTTCATTTATTTTACAAGGAGTTGTGACACTGGTTGGCGGAGTATTTTTAACTACAGATTAAATATATATAATTTATAGATTTATTCAGATTTTCTATTTTTCTTGTACTTAGTTATGTATGTTTTCTAGAAATACATCTTTTGTATGTAACTTTTCAAATTTTTGCAGTATTATCATGACACAATATTCCTAGCATATCTGTATTTGTTTCTATTTATTTCCTAATGTTTATTTTTACTATATTTTTTCATAGAAAAAAATCAGAATGTTTTTCTTTTAAATAAATAATAGGCTTTGAGTTTTGTTGATGTTCTCTAGAAATTTATTCATTTATTCTTGTTATGTATATTTATTCCTCCCTTGTACTTTATTTGTATTCTACTGTGGTCATTTTTCTAACCTTTTTAGAGAAGCCCTTTTCTTAGTATTCAAATTTTTTGTTAACATAAAAATTCCCACTAAGCACAACTCATATTGCATCTCACACATTTCTATATGGAATGATTTCATCATCACTCTTAAGCATTGTATAATCCCTATTTTATTCCTGCTGTCTTTTTACTATTCACATCTAATATTATTGCATTCCAATAAAAATAAAAAAATTATGCTCTGATCTGATGTCAATTCTCTGGAAATAACTGACCATCCCAGGTGGCCTGATATATACTCTGTTTGTGCCAGCGCCCAGAAGTGCTTGACAAGAACGTGCATTCTCTATTTAAGTGTAAGTTTCTCCCTCTCGCTTTCTCTCGCTTGCTCCTTTGCTATTGTGTATTGGTTAAATTGCATGACTGTTTACTAATTCATAAAAATTCATTTTTCTCCTGCTATTTTACATATTTTTCTTCCTTATCTTTCTTATAATCTCTAATTCTGCAGTGAAGTACATTCCTAAAACTTTCCTTGTTTTATCACCCTGACAACCACTGTGAGATTGTGTGGTTGTTGGGTCTCTGTTTTCTAGGTTGATATGTAAATAGGTTTCTACCTTCTTAGAGGGATGGTTCATTATCACTGATTTCTTAAATTATTTGGGCAGTAAATTACACCACCCATTTATCATCTGGGTGTGATGAGGAGTTTATGTCACACAGGAAATGAAAAATAGCTAATATACTTGAAATGTCAGTATTTTATTAGTCTACTAAATCTAATTTTAAAAGAATAAAGCTCAATTTTCCCCTTCCTTCAAACCACAAAGGAAACTGTCAGGTCTAAATTAAAACTCTCAAGCAACTCTTCATATCACAGGTGGACATATAATGGTGTGTAAATTATATCTAATCAAATAAGAATAAGGGAAATGACAAAAGGATAGGAACTAGGCCAGACTTGTTGACTTCTATACCCCATTGCCCAATGGAGTGCCTGCCACATAGCGCCTGGTTACTTGATATTTCTTCAATGAATGGATGGCCTTGGGAGAGTGTTTGTACCCTGTAATTGTATGCAAATTTTTATATAGATGATCTCGGGAATCTCACATTGCAGTAATGGAGATGATCAATAAATAATCCCATGTTGTTGTTGTTTAGTTACCCAGTTGTTTCTGACTACTTGTGACCCCGTGGACTATATCCCGCCATGCTCCTCTGTCCATAGAATTCTCCAGGCAAGAATACCAGAGTGAGTTGCCATGCCCTCCTCCAGGGGATCTTTCTAACCCAGGGATCGAAGCTACATCTCCTGCATTGCAGGTGGATTCTTTACCACTGTGCCACTGGGGAAGGCACAAAATAATCCCATACCTTCATGGAATATGTGATTTCATACTGTATAAAGGACTGCATTAAGCTAACCTTAAGTGAGGGTACTCCACCAGGCCATTACATGCAGAGAGTTCCACCTAACACTTCTCCATGCATGTAAATCCCACAAATAGAAAGTGGAGATCTGTGACACCTTGTGTAGAAATGCACACAGAAGGGAAAATCCCCTGACCAAGTTATAACACACAAGAACCATTTATTCTCACAGAGGCATGCTGACATTTTCTTTGTCAGTACAGGGCCATTTGAGTCTCTGGTCCCATCTTCCTAGGTCTAAAGCCTTCAGCAGGTCTGGAGGTCACAAGAGTCACTACAGTTATCATTACCTTTCCCCTACCCTGTTGTGGTTTTATTCTTCCTCTCATTCTCACTTGTGGATGTCCCTTTGATGTTCAGTTGTATATTTGAACTTCATTTTTACTATATTTCTAGAAGCAGAGGGAAGCCTAACTTCATAGACTCAGTCTGCTATATCCAGGCACAATCCTGGGTTATGGTTATTAACTCATTCAATTATTCCCAGGTACATAAAATATGTTCATTTCATTTAATGATCTATGTTCAGGAATATATTAAATGCTACAGGAAGAAAAAAGACAAAAATAAACCTTTGACTTCTAAGACCTTACCATCTAGTTGAAAAGATAAAATTCATAAACATGCAAATGCTAAAAACACATTAGGACAAATTATATTAACTCCTGCTGTGAACCAAGGCATTGGAAGAAATGCAGGAAGAAATAGTCCATGGAAAAAGTTTGAAAACTAATGGCCAAACTGCCAAAAGAACCCTTTCAAACTCAGACAGCAGAGGCATACTTAAAAAATAAAAGTATGATCTGGAAGGTTTTGGAAAGCTGTCAATGCTCTCTCAGACATTACACCATATTGCTAGATCAGCAACGCATTATTATTGATTTCACATGATAGTGTCAAGCTGAACTAACATTACAACGCGGGATAGCATTTAAATTGATGTACCCGAAAAATTCAAGTTGTTATTATTGTAAATCAGCCATTTTTTAAGAGCATAAGCATTTTAAAAATAAAGTTTCTTCTCAAATACCATATGATATCACTTATATATGGTATCTTAAAAAACAATACAAATGAACTTATTTATAAGACAGAAGCCAACCCATAGACATAGAAAAGAAACACCTCCCAAAGGGGAAAGTGGAAGGGATAAACTAGCAGTAAGGAATTAACAGATATATACTACTATATATAGGATGGATAAACAACAAGGTCCTACTATATAGCACAGGGAACTATATTCCATATCTTTTAATAACCTATAATGGAAAAGAAACTGAAATACCTATATTTACATACATATATATGTGTGTATATATACATAACTGAATCAGTTTGCTGTATACCTGAAACATTGTAAGTCAGCTACACTTCAATTAAAATATACAGGCTTCCAAAATTTTCAGCAATCCCACAAATTTAAAGCTTAAATTCATGTAAATATTGTAATATATTTATGGTAAAAGCCAGCAGGATGATAGCTGAGAAACATAAAATTTATAACCCACAATTTGGAACATTAATTAAACAATAACTTCCGTTGCCTGACTTCATCATAGGATAACCAACTGAGGCAGTGAGAACCTTGAACATTTTGTAAATATGTTTGCTCAGGAAATGTACAGGGGGACTGAGCAAACTTGCAAGAACCAGAGTGAGAAAATGACTCATTTCAGGAGAAAAGAAAGATACATTTTCCCTCCAGATTTTAAAAATATATTGCAGGTATATTGAGAGCTGTTTTTACAGAAGAAAATTCAGAATACCTGCACTTGAGAGCAAATAATCTATGATTAGCATATCAGATATGTTAAGATCAGAAGAACAATGGCTCTGAATGGCTCATAATTAAACAATCTGACAATCAGAAGTGCGTTACAAAGGAGAGGAACTCTGATAATGAACATGCCTGGGGAGCTTCTGTGGACTTGAAGCCTCCAATTTTAATTTCCCATACAGGAATCCTAGAGAAGGAAATGGCAACCCACTACTGTATTCTTGTCAGGAGAATGTAATGGACAGCAGGGAAAGAGTAGGACATGACTGAGCGACTAACACTTATACACTTACGATCACTTCAGAGAAGGAAGACAGCATCCATGGCACAGCAGAATGACTAAGCCAGGCCCTAAGCAGTTTTGTGAACAAGTGCAAAATTGCTCTCTTTCCTCCATAACATTTTTTTTTTCTTATCTGCACTCATCTACTCTTGCCCACCTTATACCAGGCCGGCCACTTTGCCCTTCTTTTGTAGGGTTGGGATTGCATGTGAGTGGAAGGGAAAAGCATGTCACTTCTAGATCTGAACATTAAAACACCACATGTGAATTTCTCTATGCTCTTCCTCTTCCTATGATCCAGAACACAAACATGCCTGCATCCAATTTCAACTATGCCAATGAGAACAATGATCAGGGACAATAGTAGAGAAATAAGAAGAGAGTAGCCAAAGTGTTGAAGGGACAAAATGGAGCAGAGTAGCCTGCTTATTCATTCCAGACTGCTTGAAAGTGAAAGTCCTTCAGCCGTGTCCAACTTTTTGTGATCTCATAGACTATACAACAGAGAAGGCAATGGCACCCCACTCCAGTACTCTTGCCTGGAAAATCCCATGGATGGAGGAACCTGGTAGGCTGCGGTCCATGGGGTCGCTAAGAGTCAGATATGACTGAGCAACTTCACTTTCACTTTTCACTTTCACGAATTGGAGAAGGAAATGGCAACCCACTCCAGTGTTCTTGCCTGGAGAATCCCAGGGACAGGGGAGCCTGGCAGGTTGATGTCTATAGGGTCGCACAGAGTGGGACACGACTGAAGTGACTTAGCAGCAGCAGCAGCAGACTATACAGTCCATGGAATTCTACTGGCCAGAATACTGGAGTGGGTAGCTGTTCCCTTCTCCAGAGGATCTTCCAACCCAAGGATCAAATCCACATTTCCTGCATTGCAGGTGGATACTTTACCAGCTGAGCCACAAGGGAAGCTCAAGAATACTGGAGTGGGTAGCCTATCCCTTCTCCAGGGGATCTTCCTGACCCAGGAATTGAATGTGGTCTCCTGCACTGTGGGCAGATTCATTAACAGCTGAGCTACCAAGCTGCTTACTAAGAGAGAAATAAACATTTCTGTTAAGCCACTTTAACATTGAGTCTTTTTGTCACAGAGGCACAGCCAAACATCCTCAGAAGCCAGAAATATGTCCAAGTGCTTTGGACATGTGAATTAAAGATAAGATTCTTTTTATTTTTATTTTTCTTGATTGGGGTAGAGTTGCTCTCTGGGCTTCTCAGGTGGCTCAGTGGTAAAGAATCCACCTGCAGTGGGGGAGACTTGGGTTTGATCCCTGGGTTGGGAAGATCCTCTGGAGGAGGTCAGAGCAACCCACTTCAGTATTCTTGCATGGAGAATCCCATGGACAGAGGAGCCTGGAGGGCTATAGTCCATGGGGCTACAAACAATCAGATATGACTTAGCAACTACAAACAACAATAACAAATAGTTGCTTAACAAAATTATATTAATTTCTTCTTTACAACATAGTGAATCAGCTATACATATACATATATCCCCTCCCTCTTGAGCCTCCCTCCTACCTCCCCATCCCACCCCTCAAGGTCATCACAGAGAATTGAGCTGAGCTCCCTGCACTATACAGCAGCTTCCCACTAGCTATCTATTTTATGTATGGTAGCGTATGTATGTCAATGCTACTCTCTTTATTCATCCCACCCTCTGCTGACTTCCTCCGCTCTGTGTCTAAACATCCATTCTCTACATCTGAATCTCTATTTTTGCCCTGCAAATAGATTCACCTGTACCATTTTTCTAGATTCCACACATATGCATTAATATACAATATTTGTTTTTCTCTGACTTACTACCATACAACCCAGCAATCCCACTCTGCGCATATACCCTGATAAAACCACAATTCTAAAAGACACATGTACCTTAATGTTCACTGCAGCAGTATTTACAATAACTAGGACATGGACGTAACCTAGATGTCCATTAACAGATGTATGAGTAAAGAAGTTGTGGTACATATATACAATGGAATATTATTCAGTCATTAAAAGGAACAAAATTGAGTCATCTGGAGATGTGGATGGACTGAGAGACTGTCATACAGAGTGAAGCAGAAGGTTCTTAATGCAACATCTCAAGTAAATTAAATGCTTTCATCTATCTCATCTCATTCTTTCTATTCACTAACTCAGTAGGAGCTCAGTAGAGTTGGAACCAGAATTAGCTACATTTTAAATATGGTCAACTGAGGCAAGGCAGAAAGCTTTTTAATCACAAAATTGTGCCAAAAGTATAAAAAATTAGAAATCCATTGTATGATTCACAGCTTTGTTCTTATATAAGAAATTTTATTCTCTATAAAATGCTTTATACACAATACTGATTCATCATAAAATTCTGGATTATTTTGTGACAGAAAACCCTGGACAAGAAGTCAAAACCACCTTGTTATCTCCTCTTACATTCATCACATGGGATTCATATGCCCTATGCATATAAATTTTACAAATAAATTTCACCTATTGAATACCATTCTCCCCATTAAGCAACACTGTAATTTCCAAACACAGTAATTCCTCTCCAACAGTAAGGCTTAGTTGCCTGAACACATCCAATAAAGGAACATTAAGGCTAAAGAACTTCAGATTGTATAGAAAATACTCTGCCAAAGGGACCATGGTCATTACTCTTACCATGAAATGTTATCATTTTGTTCAATAAAATCAATAAAGATATTAACTAAAGAGAACATAAAACATATTTACATAACAAAGTAGCAATAGAACCAAAATAATTTCTATTTATCACCACTTGTTTCCAAGGCTCAGTTATGCCTTTTCCTATGAAGTTTAAATAAATGAATTCCATTTGCCTTATTGTATAAAAAATGCAAAGGTATTTTATACTGTTTGCTTCACCATTCATGGATAGAATGTTTTCTGGGGAATACGTGTAACTATATGGCTGATTCATGTCAATGTATGACAAAACCCACTGAAATGTTGTGAAGTGATTGGCCTTCAACTAATAAAATAATATTTAAAAAAAAAAAAAGAACTGATAAAAGAAAGCAAAAAGGGCACAAACAGATGGAAAGTTGATATACTGTGTTCTTGGACTGGGAGAACCCATATTGTTAAAATAACTGTACTACCCAAAGCAATCTACAGATTCAATGCTGCCACTATCAAATGGCATTTTTCACAGAAATAGAGTAAAAATAATTTTACAATTAGAGTGCAAACACAAAAGATTCTGAATAGCCAAAAAAATCCTGAGAAACACTGGAGGAGGAATTATGCTGACTTCAGACTATACTACAAAGCTATAGTAATCAAAATAATATGGTGCCAGCACAAAAAGAGACACATAAATCAATGGAATGGAATAGAGAGTCCAGAAATAAACCCATGTACTATGGTCAATTAACTTACAACAAAGGAGGAAAGAATATACAATGGAGAGAAGATAGTCTCTTCAATAAGTGGTGCTGGGACAACTAGACAGCTACTAGACAGTTCTATAGAAATTAGAACATTCTCTAATACTATACACAAAAATAATTGAAAGCATGGATTAAACACCTAAATGTAAGGCTGGACACTATAAAACTCTTAGAGGACAACATAGGAGGAACATTCTTTGACAAAAATCACAGCAATGTCTTTTTGGATCCTTCTCAGAACAATGGAAATAAAAATAAAGACAAATAGGGCCCACAAATAGCAAAAGTATTCTTTGATACTCTTATTATCCCTTTGTCCCAATTTATCTTCTAATTTGTAAGTGTATGTATATTAATTAACTGGCTCAAATTCTTAAATCTATTAAATTATGCTCCACCATATCATGGTATAAAGAAATATTAGCATTGACAAAATGGAGTTGATTATAACATTCATCAGGCACTCCATATACTGGAGCCAGTATTCATACAAGCTGCTCTTGATAGCAAATATCCTGCAGGTATGCTACATTAACTGGTTTCACCTTCTTTGCAGGTTTACTCTGGTCTATGAGGGTCTTGTCTGCCTATCATGTATGTGATTTGTCTAGACTGGGACAGTTTTAGGGTCTTGAGTTAAGTAAGAACTTGGGTCTTGTGTTCATGTTCTTCTGAAGGCAGAAACAAAGCTGTTTTTCAGTCATAAAATACTGATCTTATAGATTATTCTGCTTCAGAATTTCTGATGATTAAGCTAAGTGGAAACTTCCTTCTTGGGGAAAGTAAATCTGTTAAGTAAATAGATTTCAACAAATAGGAAAGACCACATTTATCACTGTGGAACATCATATATTATATGACACTATTGTTACAGATATTATAAATTATGTATGTTGCATATACATACATTGCATATGTAATAAATATAGCATTAAATATTATATATTATTATTTCATACCAACTGCTATTTTAAATTTTTACTATTTGCTAGATATATTACCTAATTTACTCTTCCACAGCAACACTAAGAAGAATGCAGCCTTATTTCATCATCATATATTTCATCTTACTCATTTGTCACAATGACCTTTCAAGGTAGGAAATATTATTATTCTGTTCTTAGGAATAAAGAATCTGAGGTTCAGGAAAGTTTAGTAAGTTTTTCAAGGACTTCAGGTTCTAACTGGAGAAGTCAGATATTGTAAACATCTGTAAACATCAGACCCCAGAGCCTGTGTGATGAAGCATCACGTTACTCTATCCCTTCCAACTCATAAATGGGGCAAGGTTCTGCACACCACATTGGCAACATAAACAGTAAACACGAGGAGTTGTACACCATAGAAGTTAATAGAACACTTAGATCTGGATTAATATTTCTAGTTCTGACACTTAATATTAGTGTGATTTTAGGCAATAGACTTTCAGCATTGGTTTCCTGTCAAAAGTGAATAAAAATGACTATTTTCTAGAACTATTTGGAGTTGTAAATAAGATAAGCCCAGTTCAGCATTAAGTGGTTTAATACAGAGTATACTAAGAAGTGGCTGTTAATATTCCTGAGATTCTCTTTTTGGAGAACAAGGAAAATCTGCACTAAAGTGATAATATACAATCACTACTTTGCCTTCATTTATTCAGCCATTCATCAGATAATTCTCATAGATTTTAACAAATGAAAAGAAGTGAAGATGTGGTAATCAGAGCCCAGAACCAGCAAGTGTCCTTTCCACTAACCAGCACAGCCTATTGATGTCTATATTGACTACACATTCAGCTAACTATGTGTTCATCTCCTCACCAATTTACTCTGTACCATGGGCTGCGATATGTGCTAGAATGCAAAACTGAGGAGTATGCTGCCTCATCATTGAGGAACTCAGATTATCAAGGCAAGACACATATATGAAGAACCACACCTGGTAGAGAACTACCTTAATAGGAAAATAATTCAAAAAGAGCACAAAGGAGGACATGGTTAATTTGGAGAGACAGGGTAAGAAAGTCTTCAAGAAGAATTTATGAAGTGAAACCTCCTACACTCTTGGTGAAAATAGAAATTATTGCAGTCACTATGGAAAACAGTAACCGAAGTAGCTGAAAAATCTAAAAAATAGAGTTTCTGTGTGATCCAGTAATCCCCACTCCTAAGCATATATCCAGACAAGACAAAACTATAATTTGAAAAGATACATGCACCCCTATGTTCATAGCAGCACCATTTACAATAGCCATGACATGAAAACAACCTAAATGTCCATCCATAGATGAACAGATAATGGAGATGTAATGTATACCTGTACAGTGGAATATTACTCACCCATAAAAAGAATGAAATAATGCCATTTTCAGGAATATGGATGGATGTAGCGATTATCATACTAACTGAAGTAAGTCAGAAAGAGATGTATGATATCACTTATATGTGGAATCTAAAACATGACACAAATGAACCTATCTACAAAACAGAAACAGACTCACAGACATAGAGAACAGACTTGCGATCGCCAAGAAGGAGGGGAAGACTTGGAGTTTGAGATTAGTGGATGCAAAATATTATATACAGAATGGATGAATAAGAAGGTCCTACTGTAATAGCACAAGGAAATATATTCAATTAACCCTGAGATAAACCATAATGGAAAAGAATATAAAAAAAGAATGCACACATATGTATAACTGTATCACTGGTTTATAGCATAAATTAATACAACACTGTAAATCAGCTATACTTTAATTAAAAATAAAGTTGCCACTCTACTCTTACCCTAGTCACAGTACTTTACAATATTAGGGGAGATTTTGAAAAGCTGAGGGAACTTAAAATAGCAGACTAAACTCTCCTAAACATATAAAAAACTCAGAGGCAGGCAATAACATCCTTTAAATGGACAGCATGGATATCCTGAGCTTCAGTAACCAAAGACTACCTCAAACTTTACTCACAGTCTATCTTCACTCTCCTTTTTTTCTCTTCCTATATCTATCAACTTTAACCATCTTCTCACTCTTCATAGTAACTTAGGAGAAAACTAGTTGGGAGAAACCTGTGCCCACCACAACTTGCTATAGAAAGAAAAGTTCAAACCAGCTATTGAGAATAGATACAGTGAAGAATCTTGAGATATGGAGATGGTCTTGCATTATCCATGAGGGCCTTATCCTTATAAGAAGGAGGCAAGAAGTGCCAATCTGAGAAAGAGAAGTGATGGAAGCAGAGATCAGCAAAAAGGGACATTTGAAGAGTCTATGTTGTTGGATTGAGGATGTAGGAAGAGAGGCATGAGCTAAGGAGTGTGAAAAACTTCTAAAACTGGAGGAGGGAAGGAAACAGAACATCCCCTAATTGCTCTAGAAAGGAAGGTGGTCCTGAAGATGTCATGATTTTAACCCAGTGAAACCTCTGTGGGTTTTCTGATCTACATAACTGAAAAGTTAATAAGTTCGTATTGATGAAACCTCCAAGTTTGTGGTCATTCGCTGCAGTAGCAATAGAAAACTGGTACAGGCAGTATTTAGTGCCACTGATAATGACTCTGAGGCATCAGAAAAATTTGAACACAGATTTTCTTTTTCTCAGAAGGCAGGAATGTTTAGGATACCAACCAACTGAAATATAGCTTAACTTTATGGGAAAAAAATCAACTTTGCAAAATTCAATTAAGAAAATTTTACCTCCTTCGATTTTCTCAGAGGAAAGGCATACCTATCAGTAGCAGTAGGCTACAGAACTACTTCTGCCTTGCCTCTAACATTTAGATTCTCCTGAGAGCCAGGAAAAGAAAATGTTGAAACAATTGATCGATGCATTTTAGACTATCTAAACACCTTTCCATTGCCCTATAATTGGCCAAAGAAAGTAGTCTAATTTCCAGAGTGCCAGCTTCTTTCAGGCAGAGGAAGTTATTGAGCATCTACTTTTAGGAGACAGAGTACCATGGCGGATAGTGTTCTGTGGGATTCAGAATCCTCTGCACAGAGTGTACAATAAATCTGGGGAGATGTCAGGCTTTAAGGACTCTATGGAGCAACATGTCATCAAATTTGATTTAATATAGGGAAAACATTCACATACCTTAGTGCTGAGTGGACACTCTAACTAAACTGATACTTCTCTATAAAAAACTTTTACATTATATATTGAGGTATTTAGCTCTCTAGTATTGCTGCCAGGGCCCTTCGTATCTGGTGACCTCTGAAAATGGCAACAGGAGCAAATGAATGTTACATCCCAGCTTGTTGAAAATAATGTAGTTGTGTTCTTAACAAATACTCAGTTTTATAACATCACCCAAAAGATTTTTATGTTAATGTACTGCATGTTTATCTTTCTTTGTGGCTGCTTCATTAGAAGTGAAAAATACTAAATAATCCCAAGCAAAAATTCAGGGTTATGTTTTTTTTTTTTGTCTAGGTACCTGGATGTAGGATATAATATTAAGTCCTCAAAGAAAATAGCCTGCAAAAATCGAGGCAAGTATTTTAGTAGAAAGCTTTGACTCCCTGAATTACATCTCTATAATGACTCTTCATGACCTTCAGCATATTGTTCACATGTCTTAGCAAGAAATATACAACCCTCCTTCATCTAATCATTGCTTAGCTGTCAAACTTTGAAGCACAAAAGTAGGTGAAAAGTTCAGGTAGATCCAGGACCTCACTTGTGTCTCATCTCAGCGAAGGGCTGGTTGTCTTGCCCTCTCCTTGGTGCCTCTCCCAACTCAACACCTTGTATATTTGTCTTTCTAGCTCTACTCCTGGAACCAAGTGTCCTGTATCTGCACTGACCTTCTACTTTCTACCCAACCTACATTTTGGCCTCTCTTTTTCTCTGCCTCTTCAGTTAACGTCTTAAAGTTAAATCAATCCATTTATTCACACCTAGAACCTTTACCTTTTAATGATCTCATTCCCCTTCATAGCTAGCTCATTTTGACATAGCTACAGTCCTTCCTTTTTACATCTACCTCCATCACTGTGTTCCCTAGCCTTTCAGCTAGGGCTCTGAAAATCTCTGGACTTTCTCTTGCTGAAATTTGATAAATAACATTTAGAAAATTACATGATGTCATTAATCGAATTGAACAGGGTAACCCAGGAATCCAAGAAATGGTTATAATATAGCTTCTAGGGAAATAGTGCTTCTGTTTCCAGAGAATGAATTATGTCCAGAGAAATAGATCTTTTATTTCCAGAGAACCAATTAAGTTCACACAGTGAACTTTTAAAATACTGTTTCATAAATTGCTCAAAGTTTGTGGTAAGATGAAAAAGATGATGTTGATAACCAACCATTACTGAGTGCTCACCATATACCAGACATTGTGCTAACTGTTTTGGATACATTGTCATATTTAATACTAACAACTATATATGATTGATACTATTATGTTTTCTATTTTGAGATTATGTAACTTTTACAGACCACACAAATGGGAAGTGTTGAGGCTGCATTGGGAACTCAGATTTATTTTGTTCTGATGTTGTGTGACACAACTATCAGGGTAAAGACTAGCTTGATATACAGATGAAGGGAGGTAGGGAGCGAGGAAAGGAAGGAGGAATGATGGATTAACATAAGAATAGAAGAATAAACTGAACATTCTATAACATCTTTTAAAATACAAAATTTTATTGCTTTTAGGATTTTCCTGAAACTCTCTTCCCCTTTCCCAAATACATCAAGTCCTGACTAAAATGTATCAACCATTACAATAGACATTTGCTACTCTTAAATATCATTTCATCAGTTAAAGTAACTATGTCTGGTTACAATAGCTCTTTTGTTCACAGTGACTGTTTCTAAAGTGCTTGAAGCCATATGTTTTCAATAGTGTTTAATAAAGCATGCAGTTTTAGAGTTAATTATGTTTGAGGAAAACTCTATAAACTCCAGCACTTCTGGGCTGTAACCATGAACATGGTACTTAGCTCTTCTGGGATTCAGTTTTCTCATGTGTGGAATAGTACTTACTTTCCAGTTTTACAGTTTTAAAAAATATCTTTAGAGCTTTGTTGTAGCTGCTGCTGTTATTGTTTTTAGCTAACATATAAAAGTTTTTGGCTCAGTGCCTGGTATATTAAAATTGTTATTTATATTAATAGTGTTAATTAATAGAGGGAGCTTCTTTCATTTATCTTGTGACTTACAAGTTTCAAAGTGTTTTAACTGAAATTATCATAATTGATCATCTAAGAAGTCTGGACATAAGACTTAAAAATAGCAAACTTGATCTTCTAAGAAAATTAATAATATAACCCAGGCTCTGTATTGCTCTTTTAAATTCTTACTAAGAACTTGACAGCTAGGTACTAGTATATAGATGAGAAAATGAAGCTGACAAATATTAAGCTACTTGTTTAAAGGTATTCATTCAGCTAGTCTATAGCAGAACTTTGAATCACATACACTGTATTTCTGAAGTTCAATCGTGGCACTTTCCCAACTTTGACCATGTGTTAAGTTTAATCTTCAGAAAATAGTTAACCATATGGAACCAGAGTGCATGAGTCCAAATTCTGTTTTCCCCCATCTTTAGAATGGAGTTTATAATATACCTCAAAGGGACAGGATGAAAATTAAATGAGATAATATATACAAAGCAATTAGAAGAGTATTGGAACACATTAATCACTCAGTAACTTATTTTCTGATGCAAATGGTTGAGCATCTCCTATATAATTATTTAAAATTACAACTCAGTTCTCTTTTAGTATACTTTATTCTGAGATTAATGGAAAAATAGCTAAAAATTCTAAATACTTTATTAAAAGGATTGATCAGTGGGTTAAGATACCCACTTCATGAGTGGGGAGAATGAAATACCCACAGATTTTATGTCATTGTATAAAAATAGGTATTTGAAGATGACAATTGGTGGGCCTTTTCATACTATTCATAGGGTTCTCAAGGCAATAATACTGATATGGTTTGCCATTTCCTTCTCCAGTGGGTCACGTTTGTCAGAAATTTTCACCATGACCCATCCATCTTGGGTGACCCTACATGGCATGACTCATAGCTTCATTGAGTTACACAAGGGTGTGAGCCATGAGATCATTTTGGTTAGCTTTCTATGATTGCAGTTTTTGTTCTGGAGACTGTGGAATTACAGTTCTTGTTTTTTTGCTGTCTTCCCCGTGATGGATGAGGAAAAGAGGCTTGTGTAAGCTTCCTGATGGGAGGGACTGGCTATGGGGAAAACTGGGTCTTGCTCTGGTGGGCAGGACCAGAGAAGACCCTGATGCTGGGAAAGACTGAGGGCAAAAGGAGAAGGAGAAGACAGAGGATGAGATGGTTAGACAGAACCACCAACTCAATGGACATGGGTTTGAGCAAACTCCCGGAGATAGTGAAGGACAGAGGAGCCTGGTGTGCTGCAGTCCATGGGGTTACAAAGAATTGGAAAGAACTGAGCAACTGAACAACAATAACAACAAACTGATAGACCATACTTCAGTCTCATTATAGGAGCACTAGTACTTACTAGATAGATAATTCTGAAACCACATTGATCAATCACTCCCTCATGCCCACAACATAATGCAGACCCTTGGTTGTAGTAGACTTTATATTCTCTACATAGCAAAAATTAATTTTGATGAGGTGTTCTCAATTATCATTTAGCTTGGGAAATAATCAAAATAGTAAGAGCTACCATTTAATAAGCTTCTACAATCCTTCAGGATATGAACAAGGCCCTTTGCCATACATGAAATGTAAAGATAATCTGCAAACCCAAACGTGAAACAAATAGAAATTTCTTTGTCTTTCCATGACTTTATCATTTAGTGGTTCATGCCTTTCCATGACTTAGTGGTCCACAACTACTAGGGGAGCAGAAACGGACTCTCTCTCACGGAAGGAATTTCTCCTGCCTATTTCCACAACCTTGTGCCTGAGTTGTTCAGAGCTTATAATGCACGAAGGAATCCAAAAAGTCAACTGCAAATGGATAAGTGTGTGGAAAAGTGAAAGTGAAGTCGCTCAGTCATGTTGACTCTTTGCGACCCCATGGACTGTAGCCTATCAGGCTCCTCCATCCATGGGATTTCCCAGGCAAGAATACTGGGGTAGGTTGCCATTTCCTTTTCCAAGGTACCTTCCTGACCCAGGAATCAAACCTGGGTCTCCCACATTGTAGGCAGACGCTTTACTGTCTGAGCCAAGAGGGAAGTCATGTGGCATGGGAGAACTGGGCAATCTGTTTCCATGTGCCATCAGTCTACTCAATCTGATTCTTGCAAGACACCACTGAGGTAACCCTCATTTTTTCCTCACTGACTGCTCAAGTGACTCTGTCACTACTTCTGCACCACATTGAAGGATATGGGAACCCTTGTGTTATCATTCCATGCTGGGACTCTGTGATCACTGCTGGCCTGATTATGTTCCATCTACTGAGATACAACAGAGAACCATTCTTTCCATGAAGCCAAGGTTCCCTTGATGTCTTACCAGCTTTTCCCTTCCTTGAGCTCCGAGATGCCCCAGACCACAACTGACATCATGATGACAGCCTCATGAGAAACCCTGAAACAAAGGTTCCAGTGGATTACTGACTCACAGATGTTGTGAAATAGCATCTGTTGTTTTAAATGCTAAATTTGAGGAATAACTTGTCATGCCTCAATAGATAATAAATACAATAGAAATACATTAAAATTTGTTTGTCCTTTCAATATTTCTCTTTCTTTACCTAAAACCTTTAATTAGCAACCAAATATAGGAATTATTACTTTATAAACTAGTAAGTTATTTCCTTTCCTTTTATGAAGTGATTTCTATCTCTTCACATCCTTCTACTAAGGCAAAGTATAGCACAGTTCTTGAGGTGAAGGGAAGAAGCATGGGAGCTTATAAGTTATGAGGGGAAAAAAGGTTAGTATTTCAAATATTTCATCTTATATTACTCTTCCAGGAGACAACTATTATTCCTATTTTGTAAGAGAAAAAATTAAGGTTTCAGAGATGTTAAGTAATTTTCAAAAGATCACACAGTTCAGTTCAGTTGCTGAGTTGTGTTTGACTCTTTGTGACCCCATGAACTGCAGCACACCAGGCCTCCCTATCACCTACATACAGAGTTTACCCAAACTCATGCCCATTGAGTCACTGATGCCATCCAACCATCTCATCCTCTGCCGTCCCCTTCTCCTCCTGCCCTCAATCTTTCCCAGCACCAGGGTCTTTTCAAATGAGTCAGTTCTTTTCAAATTAGTAGCCAGAGTATTGGTGTTTCAGCTTCAACATCAGTCCTTCCAATGAATATTCAGGACTGATTTCCTTTAGGATGGACTGGTTAGATCTCCTTGCAGTCCAAGGGACTCTCAAAGAGTCTTCTTCAACTTCACAGTTCAAAAGCATCAATTCTTTGGCGCTCAGCTTTCTTTATAGTCCAACTCTCACATCCACATATGACTACTGGAAAAACTATAGCTTTGACTAGATGGACCTTTGTTGGCAAAGCAACGTCTCTGTTTCTTAATATGCTGTTTAGGATGGTCATAACTTTCCTTCCAAGGATTAAGCATCTTTTAATTTCATGGCTGCAATCACCATCTGCAGTGATTTTGGATCCCCCCAAAATAAAGTCTGCCACAGGTTCCAATGTTTCCCCATCTATTTGCCATGAAGTGATGGGACTGGATGCCATGATCTTAGTTTTCTGAATGCTGAGCTTTAAGTCAACTTTTTCAGTCTCCTCTTTCACTTTCATCAAGAGGCTCTTTCATTCTTCTTCACTTTCTGCCACAAGGGTGGTGTCATCTGCATATCTGAGGTTATTGATATTTCTCCTGGCAATCTTGATTCCAGCTTGTATTTTATCCAGTCCAGCATTTCTCATGATATACTCTGCATATAAGTGAAATAAACAGGGTGACAATATACAGCCTTGATGTATTCCTTTTCCTATTTGGAACCAGTCTGTTGTTCCATGTCCAGTTCTAACTGTTGCCTCCTGACCTGACCAGCATACAGATTTCTCAAGAGGCAGGTCAGGTGGTCTGGTATTCCCATCTCTTTCAGAATTTTCCATAGTTTCTTATGATCCACACAGTCAAAGGCTTTGGCATAGTCAATAAAGCAGGAATTGATGCTTTTCTGGAATTCTCTTGCTTTTTCAATGATCCAGTGGATGTTGGCAATTTGATCTCTGGTTCCTCTGCCTTTTCTAAAACCAGCTTGAACATCTGGAAGTTCACAGTTCACATATTGCTGAAGCCTTGCCTGGAGAATTTTGAGCATTACTTTGCTAGCATGTGAGATGAGTGCAATTGTGCAGTAGCTTGAGCATTCTTTGGCATTGCCTTTCTTTGGGATTGGAATGAAACCTGACATTTTCCAGTCCTGTGGCCACTGCTGAGTTTTCCAAATTTGCTGGCATATTGAGTGCAGCACTTTCACAGCATCATCCTTCAGGATTTGAAATAGCTCAACTGGAATTCCATCACCTCCACTAGCTTTGTTCGTAGTGATGCTTCCTAAGGCCATTTGACTTCACATTCCAAGATGTCTGGCTCTAGGTGAGAGATCACACCATCGTGATTATCTAGGTCATGAAAATCTTTTTTTTACAGTTCTTCTGTGTATTTTTGCCACCTCTTCTTAATATCTTCTGCTTCTGTTAGGTCCACACCATTTCTGTCCTTTATTGAGCCCATCTTTGCATGAAATATTCCCTTGGTATCTCTAATTTTCTTGACAAGATCTCTCGTCTTTCCCATTCTATTGTTCTTCTCTATTTCTTTGCACTGATCACTGAGGAAGGCTTTCTTATCTTTCCTTGATATTCAGTCAGGTATCAATTATCAACCTTCATTTATCTTTATTGCATTTCACCACCACTAGGTAAACATTTGAGCCAATATTAAAAAAAATAATAAATGTTGCTATTTAAATCTGACATGCAAATTTCTACATTTGAAGAACTGTATACTCTATGAATAAGGTTAATTTAGTGTAATATGAAGTAACAGGTTAACAATGGATTGACAGTACAAGGTGACTTTGGACATGATTTCCATTTGTTACAAAGAGCTAACATGGACTGCAGTAATTTCTGTGAATTATGATGAAGTACAGAGGAAAATATCAGATACTAGACCAACATTTTTACCTTAAGTTGTCACACTTATTCAATTCCTAGCCTACATAGTCTTTTGGAAAAACATGATTTAATATTGCTTTCACCTATGAAACCATTCATAACATTTGGTTCTTGTCACATTTTTATTCTCATATATAATGAGTATTCATGATGGCACCTCTCTTCATTGAGCCTACAGAATTGAAATCAAAGCCAAGAAAATATATTCTCCTTTATCCACACTGATGTACTGGATCTGTAACTATCTTGGCAATGCAACAAAAATTAGTGTTCTCTGTACAGAAGCACATACTTTTTCTGTATTACACACAGATTGTTTGTTTTCCTTATCACCGCATCACGTGGAAAGTTTAATGATGGTGGTGGTGGTTTAGTCACTAAGTCATGTCTGGCTCTTGCGATCCTGTGGACTATAGCCTGTCAGGCTCCTCTGTCCATGGGATTCTCCAGGCAGAAATTCTGGAGTGAGTTGCCATTTTCTTCTCTGGGGGATCTTCCCAACACAGGAATCGAACCTGGGTCTCCTTCATTGCAGGCAGATAATTTACCAACTGAGATATAAGGAAAGTTTAATCAACTGATTTCATTTAATCAACTTTCTTTACTACAACCTGAAGAATCCAAACTGCTTTAGGATATTTAACTCATGAAAGCTCTTTCATTATATACAAAGGTAGGAAGCAAAGTGGAGCACAGTTAGATGCTTCTGAGTTTTCTATAAAAAGAGGCCCTCAAAGGCTTTTAAAACATTTCTTTAATATACTTATTTAACAAACAAATATTATATTTTCTTCATACTTGATGCTCTTCCAAAAATTTTGGTAATAGTAACTCATTTAATTTTCATGGCAACCAGGTAAGGTAAGTACTCTATATTATTTGTAAAACTGAGGAAAAGTGTGTTAGTTACTCAGTTGTGTCTGACTTTTTGTGACACCATGGACTGTAGCCCACCGGGCTCTGCTGTCCATGGAATTCTCCAGATAAGAATACTAGAGTGGGTAACCATTCGCTTAATCCATGAGATCTTCCTGAAATCAAGCCACAGAGATGTTAAATAAATTGTTCAAGGTTGGACAGTTACTAAGCAGCAGAGAGAGAATTCAAAATTTGGCCTTTTGTTTAGAAGACCCATGCCCTCAACCACTACATTGTGCCATATAGAGAAAATGAATCATTTTAAAGATATTTGAGAGATACCATGAATTCCTTTAGTAGTATATTGATAAAAATACATACATTTTTGATATTCACATATTTTTATGCACATATCATGTCTATGTGGCCAGTGATATTAAACTACCCCAATGATGAAATCTCTTAAAGGAAGAAAGCATAAATGTATAATATTTACATATGGATAGAATGGACAGAAGTATTTCTTTATTGTCAGAAGACATCATCTTGAGTCTTGACTATGACTCATTGATTATAACCTCAGCAAAATACATTAACCTGTATCCGCCTTAATTTATGTTTTGCTCATCATTCTGTCTTTAGCTCCCTACACACTATGCTTGGCAAACAAGAAGTTGTCCATATTTTTGCTGAATTGAATTGATAATGGATACTGGTTGATTATTTGAGATTATTATTTGTCACCTGGTGAGTTTTGTAAGAGTGGATGCCCCCCATATTTAACCAAGAGCTAAATAGTATATTTGCTTAGCATGCATTATCCAAAAATATATATTTTGTGTCGAGGAACCAGAAAGAACCTAGTCTTAAAAAAAGGTCAAATGCACATCAAGTACTAGATTAGATTTCACATCCTTCTTGGGCTTTAGAATAACAGACTAGCCCATTCTGTGCTGGAGACAAAGTACTTTATGACTACCCAGGAAATTGAAATGGAAAAAGTCAAAACAACCAACTGGGTCAAATTATTACCTTGGAAAGTTTGAAGATTGGGCCTACAGCTCAAAAATATTATGTTCTGAAAAAATTCCAATACTTTCTTCATCAAAGAACAAAAAAGAGAGAAAATGTTCTCTTACTTTCCCTTTTAAGGTACTTGTGCTTTTCTTTTGCTATCTAACCTTACCTCTATTTCCAGATGTTTTTTTCTAAAGTCACAACTGTGGATATTTCTATTTGCTTCAAAAAGTGTTTTAAAAATACTTACATGAGCAGTGCATTTTCTGTTTAAACCCAAACCCAAGTTAAGAAAAGGGCATTTATGGAAGCACCTGGTTTCTTGTTGTCACTCCTAGTATTATTCCTTCTCCTTTTCTCTCTCTTTTTCCTTTTCTTCTTTCTTCTTCTTCAAACTAAGCATGTAAAAACTACAAAGTCAATAAAACTAACCTAAGCTAAACTGGAAAAAATTTATGTAGAAACTCTTAAATATCTACCAAACATGGAAATATTTAGGGAATGTGGCCCCCAAATCATGAAAATTTTGTTGTAAGCTTGAATATGGATGAAATATCTTGCTCTCATATTCAGATGGATAGTAGAATCTACTTTAACTAGGAACTTAATTTAAAAATTGAACTCAGGGCCAGCTGATGTTTATTTCACATTTCACACATTTACCAATAAAAAAAAAATTAGTATAACTAGAAAATTGTTTTCAAGCATTTAGAAGTTATTCTCCTAAAAAGCATTGGGATGCTCTCAACAGTCATTAAAGCTCTTCTTATCTCTAGCCTCACTCTGTTAGCTTTTTGTTTCCAAAAAAAATAAATAAATAAAAGAATTGGATTTCTTTCAAGCCTCAAAAATTTGGAAACTTTATCCATCTCTAAATAGTTTCAGCATGGTTTAGAAAACTGGCCTTACTTGCATTTGCTTCTTTGGATCACTCACTACAGTTCTGGAGAAGATGCCCTCCAACTTATTTTCTTCCTCTTCAATTTTAGAATTCTATTCAAAAATCCAAGCTTGTTAAAGCTGTTAAATATATTGTTTTTGGAGATGTAAAGTTTCCAAGGTTTAAATTATGTATTTTTAAATAAACAATTACACTAAAATAAATACGCCTAGATAACAATTTTGGAAAGAAAATCCTATGGGGTTTTACATGTTTCCTGAAGTGTGACTTCTCATGGTCTCATTTATTGTTCAAATATCCCCACTATAGAGAACAAATTCCCTTTAAAAGGAAAAAGATTTGGAAAGGACTTCTACAAATCACATAGGTGCAGTTCTTTTCACAGTTCATTCATGTATGGATTAAATGAGAATATTAAACCAAGACTGTCTCATTTTCAAAGTCTTTTCTTACAGAAATTTAAGCAAACATGAATTAGACTTTTCTGTGGTGAGGCTGTAGACAGAGACATGCTTTTCCCTGAGACTTGTTCTTTTGTTCTTAAGTAAATGTTCAAAAAGTACCTGTTTTTTTTCCCCCCTCTTTAACAGACCATTCATAATGACTCAATGGAAAGGTTACTGTGATTTGTTTTCCCTTGTTTCATCATTGTTGTCAGCAGTACTGACAATGTGTGTCATAGTACAATATGCATGCTGCCAACTTGGGACTGCAGACACAAATAGCTGATGACATAAAGCATTTGTCAATTTGGGAAGATGATCTTTGGTTCTTAATGAAAAATCAATTAAAAGTGTTCATTAACAATATTCGTTTGGGTTTGTTGACTAAGAAAATTTTGAATTATTTTTAACATTGGGAAAAGTGGCGTATATATGAACCAGCTAGTAGTATAGGCTGTGACATCCCCTCATAGCTCAGTTAGGAAAGAAGCTGCTTGCAATGCAGGAGGCCTTGACTCGATTCCTGGGCCAGGAAGATCTGCTGGAGAAGGGATAGACTACCCACTCCAGTACTCTTGGGCTTCCCTTGTGGCTCAGCTAGTAAAGAATCCACCTGCAATGCAGGAGACCTGGGTTCAATCCCCAGGTTGGGAAGATCCTCTGGAGAAGGGAACAGCTACCCACTCCAGTATTCTGACCTGGAGAATTCTGGCCTGGAGAATAGGGTAGCAAAGAGTCAGACATGACTGAGCAACCTTCACGTCACTTCACTTTCATTTTACTGTCTTCAAAACACTGAATATTTATTGAAATGAATTCATCAGCTGAAGACATAATGTATATTAGATCTATGGGATGACAGATTAAACATTCATATTTGATGTCTGATAAGGACCAACTTTTTTTTCTTTTTAATTTATTTTTAATTGAAGGATGATTGCTTTACAATACTGTGTTGGTTTTTCTCATATGTCAACATGAATCAGCCATAGGTATACATATGTCCCCTCCCTCTTGAACCTCCCTCCCACCCCATCCCTCCCCTCTATGTTGTCACAGAGCACCAGGGTTGAGTCCTCTGAGTCATATAGCAAATTCCCACTGGCTATTTGTTCTACATATGGTAGTGTTTATGTTCCATGCCACTCTCTCCATTTGTCCCACCCTCTCCTTCCTGACCGGTTTCCCTAAGTCTGTTCTCTATGTCTGCATCTCTATTGCTGCCCTGCAAATAGGTTCATCAGTCCCATTTTTATAGATTCCATATATATGTGTGAATATATGATATTTGTTTTTCTCTTTCTGACTGACTTCACTCTGTATAGTAGGCTCTAGGTTCATCCACCTCATTAGAACTGATGTAAATGTATTCCTTTGTATGGCTGAGTAATATTCCATTGTATATATATGCCACATATTCTTTACCATTTATCTTTCAATGGACATATAGGCTGCTTCCATGTCCTAGCTATTGTAAATAGTGCTGAAACTAATATTGGGGTACATGTGCCTTTTTCAATTATGGTTTTCTCAGGGTATATGCCTAGTAATGGGATTGCTGTGTCATATGGTAGTTTTATTCCTAGTTTTTAAAGGAATCTCTATACAGTCTTCCATAGTGGCTGTATCAATTCGTATAAGGACCAACAATTTTTATCTGCTAAAAAAAGATTCAATATTCATTAAAAAATAAAGTTATTTTCAACAAAGTAACTAATACCATTCAAATAGGGGAAAGACAGTCTTTTCAACAAATGGAACTGGAAAAGCTAACCACCAAGGCTATCTAACCACCCAGGAAACTAGCAGGAGACACAACTGTCCAAGCCCACCATGACAGGCCTACTGATTTCATTGCTGAGTATGAACCGGAAAAGCAGTCCTGTGACCTGAATCAGCCCAACTCTACCATGGTCCTAGAGGCAGTTCTGTCCATCTAGGGACCAACTCAGGAACCATCCAGGAACTCTCTCAGAGACCTAGGGGTAGCCAAACCTATCTGTATATCTGGTAACAAGGCTGCTGTCTGTGGATTTAATAGCAGACCTGGAAAAGGTCCCATGAACTGCCTCCTACTCTGCTCCAGTGTGGTCCTAGAGATGTCCCATCCACCTGGGGATGGGGCAAGAACCACACATCCGTGTGCCCCTGGTAACAGGTTGGCTGGACACAGACTCGACAACAGCCATGTACCTCAGCTCCAGCTCCACTGGACTAAGATCTTGGAGACAATCCCATCTGGGAACCCAGCACTAGTAAAGGTCAGAAGTCAAATTAAGAAAACCTGAATACTATGATGGAGGTGATAAATCACTTGAACTTTAGTATAAATGTGAAAAGAGAAAATTATTAAAATAAATACAGCTATAATATGTTGATACAGAATACAAAAATATGGACATTGTGACACAAAATGTGTGTTAGAGGGTAAGAAAAAGTGTAGAATTTTTATATGCAATTGAAATTACATTTTCAGCTTAAAATAGACTGCTCTAAGATAGTTTACATTCGACTTCAAGGCATATGTGTGTGTGTTAGTCACTCAGTTGTGCCCAACTCTTTGCAACCCCATGGACTGTAGCCCACCAGGCTCCTCTGTCCATGAGATTTTCCAAGCAAGGATACTGGAATGGGTTGCCATTTCCTTCTCCAGGGGATCTTCCCAACCCAGGGATCGAACCCAGGTCTCCTGCACTGCAGGCAGATTCTCTACCAACTGAGCTACAAGGGAAGCCCATATGGATGCTGCTAATAAAGAGATATGCATGTGCAGATATTTGTTTTCCTTTTCTCTTAATTCTAATGTATCATTTGCTGTCAAAGAATTACTTATTGTTAAGTAGCAAGTTTATATCCCTATGAGAAGAATGTAGCTTTCCCATCTGAAACTGTGAAATAATTTAGTTTATGTTGGGTTTGATCAAATCAAGAGACAGAAAAATAAAATAAGAAAATGATTTCAAACAATAATCCTGTTTTATTCCTAAGATTAAGATATTTTATGGATGACAGCTAAATTAAATTGGAGTAAGAATTGTTCACAATGATTAATGCTGCTGTTCATTCATAGTAACTAGAAAAGAGAAAGAAAGTAATCTTTCTTTAAAGGAAAAATCAATCGGTTGAAAGAATGATCAATTACTGAAGACAGAATCCTGAGAAAATTCATCAAGAGTTTCAGCTTCATTATCCTCTTTGAGCTCATGAGGCCTTTGCCCAGAGTGTGGATAAAAGATTCTTCAGAAACCTCTGCCCCATTCACTACTAAATTTGACCCTGAAAGCAACTGGGAAATCAGGGGTGTAGCTGTCATTCACTGTTGAGCTGCAAGTTGTGGTTCTGTTTCCCTTGTCCCTTAACAGCTAATACTCAACAAACCAGCCAGCCAGCCAACCATTCATTCATTCAAGAAATGCCTTTTGAGCATGCACTATGAGTTAAAGAACAGGGTGGTGAGAGACGCTAATCAGAAATAAAAAAGAATGAACACTAAGGAAGAAAAACACTCATCTTAATTCAAGCCATACCCTCTGCATACTGGGGATCAGTAAATACCAAGGTCTAAGGAGGGGATCAGTGAATACCAAGGCCTAAGGATTTTGGCACCCTTCCTAAGTCTACATATCACCCTATCACTGCTATCCCAGAATCAGAGGCATTTCTGGCTTTGTGCATGTTTTCTTCCTCATTTGCCTTGTGTCTTGGCCCCATGTCACCATGCAGAAAGCAAAATCTATAAATATGAACTTGTTCTCATGCAGCTAAGAAAATCTACAGTGGAGACGGTGGTACTAATAATGATAAATGTTCTTTTACCTCTGATTCATACAATAATTTTGTTTTAAAGATTGGTTTTCTTTCTTTTTTAACACTGAACAGATTATGGGTCATAGCTTTCAGTTATCCATACAAGGTACATGTATTTCACTTGATTATTGTCTGCTCCTGTGGGGAAAAACAAAAAATCCAAGTAATACCAGAGAACTTTTTTATAAGACAGGTAAACCATCTAGAATTATTCTACAAAAGGGATATCACAGAGCATGCATTCTGTTTTTATTCCTGCTAGATTCCTGATATGTACCAATAAATGTGTGTAATGGTCCCAGTATATATACATAAGGAATTTAATAAAAACTGTGTTAATTTTTCAATCATGTCCAACCCTTTATGACTGCATAGACTGTAGCCCGCCAGGCCCCTCTGTCCATGGAATTCTCCAGGCAAGAACACTGGCATGGGTAGCCATTTCCTTCTCCAGGGGATCTTCCCAACCCAGGGATCGAACCTGGGCCTCCCACATTATAGGCAGATTCTGTATTGTCTGAACCACCAGAGATGGACAAATAATAACTAGTTGACTCTTTTATAAGTCCAAATTCTGTAACATTATATATGGAATTTATAAATATGTAATCCAATGTGTAGATGCTGGAGAGAGAAGTTTGGGCTTCAATTTAAGAAATGTTTAATGGTCAAAACTATTCAATATGATGACCTGCCTCAAGGTATCACATTACCTCATAATATACTATTGGATGCAATGAAGGCACAGAATATTAGATAAATCTCATCTTGAGTATGGAAAGAGAAATACTTCAACCTGCTAAAGAGGTTCAAGCATCAGCAAAATATTTGGATAAATATTTTGGAGCTAAAGGCACTTTGGAATACTATTCTAATTAAATATTATGTAAGTAAAGAAAAAAATAACTCCAGTTAATAACTGGGGTATAGTGGTTAACAATAACACAGAGGTATGGGATAGCATTTCTGAAACTTCTGTATGCCATTACTAGAGTTGAATCAATAAGTAAATATATTGTAGGAAAATCAGAAGCAAGTTCTGTCAGAAAAAGAAGCTACATCAAGGAAATGGCAAATTCTACAACAAAGAGCACACTGTTGGACTGAAACTGGAAAAATCATTATGAGCTTGTGTTTTAGTTAACATATGCATAGTTAACAGATAGACATATGGTAGATGTATAGCTAAAAATATACATAGAGAGAAATATAAGTGTGTGTAAGCATGGAATTATATATACATACATATATATATATACACATGTACATACACACATACACACACACACATATATATATACACACTCATACATATATATTAAATACATACATACACATAACACACACATACATTTCCAAGCTCTGCTCACTGAGAAGGCCTAGAGGTAGTGATATCCTAGTAACTGTGAGCATGTATCATATACAGATATGGGTTTCTAAATATATTCTCTAATGGAAGGAACCAGAGTTGCTTAGAAAAGTAGTTGATTGTAGAAGTGAAAAAATACGACATGTTCCTGGAACATTTTGCAGTGCTAAAAATTAAGAAAGTGCCCAAAGAAAAAGGAGGATAATTGAAAGGGCAGTGACATCAACCTGAGAGTTCCAAATCGATAAGGCAGAAATAATTTGAAACCTTTAAAATAGAGTATACATCTATGAGGAGTCCATACTTAGATAAATAGCTGAATAAATAAATACAGGAGAAGGAATATCTCTTTCTTAGTGAAGAATTCCAATTAATAAGTGTGGAAGGAATTAGAAAATTGCCATTGTATCACTAACTTATCATTATTGCAAACAAAATCCACCAATGAATGCTAAAGTTAGTGAGCAAAAGTTTAAGATGAAATAGGATGTTAGCATAGTCTCAAAGTACCACTCCTGGGATATTTTTTAATTACAAGGGAATTGCGGGGAGCCGGCCTGCTCAAGGCCCAAATAGGCCCTGGGAAAAGGCCTTGAAAGAGGCCATTCCCTGTCCCGCCACCCCATGATAAAGGAGTAAAATATTTGCTGGGCCTCCTTTGTTCTTCCTTGAGAAAAACGTAGCAGTGACCTTCACTTAGTAGTTTATTTTGGGAATGCCAAAAATAAGATGTAAGCTTCTGCAATCACTTAAAACAAAGAATTGTATTGATGTGACAAACATCAGATGGCATTTTTTATGAATTATGTTTTCTGCTTGTACTAGTATAAAGGTAGCTGTTCTACTCAATAAAATCGCTGACTTGCCTAAAGAGCATTCAGCCCTCTCGACCCCATCCATTACTATCATCTTTTTTTTCTCAGGCTTCCGTGTGGTTGCGGTCGGGACTTGTTCATTTTGCCGGCTGGTCCCGGCAGGGAATGATTGTAATGATAGAGTGGAGAAATCAATTAAGCAATCAAGGTTAACATGGGCAGAAATAAGACAAGATATCTCCTGCATCCTCTGATTTTTCACACTGAGAAGGGTGCTTCACTTCAGTCTTTTGATTTTTTCTAAAAACTCATAAGCATAGTCCAATAGCAAGAAAATATCAGATACATCCAAACTGAAGGATATTCTACAAAATAACTGATAATTACTTTTCAGAATTGTTGAGGTCAAAAGGACAAAGAAGACAACTTTTACTCCAATAACTGGGGATAGTTGTCCTGCCCCCAATAGGGCTGTGACAACCACGGAGCAAAGAGGAGGCCTTGCTCAACATCCAGTGCAGACTCTTGTCAGCACAACACTGACGCACTCTCAATGTCACACCCACTCTCAATGGAAGAAGAGCCAGGACACACTGAGGAAAACAGGCAGCAGGCATCCATACTAAAAACAGCTGTCACACCAAAAATATTAAAGCTATGCAGGCTAAACAGGGACACTCTCACATAAAAAAAAAAACAACAACAAAAAAAAGCCTTCCAATATCACAGTAGATAATTGTTTCTCCTAAACTCACAGAATAAGAGAAATAAAAGTAAAATCAGGAAGCAGAGAAACCACTTCCAGTTAAAAAAATTATCAAGGGAATTCCTATGGGGGGTTAAAAAAACAAACAAAGAAACACACCTCTTCAGCCCAACAGATACCAAGTTCAAAAAGAAGATAAAGAAAATTCCACATGCCATGGAGCAACTAAGTCCATGCACCACAACAATTGAGCTTGTGCTTTAGAACCTGAGAGCCACAACTACTGAGCCCATATGCCACAACTACTGAAGCCTGTGTGCCTAGAGCCAATGTTATACAATAAGAGAAGCCATCACAATAGGAAGCCTGTACACCACAACTAGAGAGTAGCCTCTGCAACTAGAGAAAAGCCTGCATAGCAATGAAGACCCAGCATAGCCAAAGATGAATAAATAAATAAATAAAATTTTAAAAGTGAGAGGATGAAAAAAGCTATTTCATGCAAATGGAAATGACAAGAAAATGGGGATAACAATACTCACATCAGATAGACATTAAAACAAAGATCATAAAGAAGGATAAAGAAGGACACGAAGATAAAAGGATCAATATGAGAAGAGAATATTATGTTTGTCAACATATATGCACCCAATATAGAAGCACCAAACACATAAAACAAATAACAGACATAAAGGGAGAAATTGATAGGAATACAACACATCAGAGGACAGATCTCCCAGACAGAAAATCAATAAAGGCAGCAGAGATCCTAAATGATACGATAGAACAGATTTAATTGATATTTTCAGGGCATTACATTTATATAAAAAAACATAATACATATTATTTTCAAGTACACATAGATGATTCTCTAGGACTGACCACATATGAGGGCACAATACAAGCCTCAACAAATTTAAGAGGACCAAAGTTATTTCAAGCATCCTCTCTGGCCACAGTGGCATGAAACCAGAAATCAAACACAGAAAAAAAAAAAAAAAAGAGGGGAAAATGATTACGTGGAGACTAAAAAACATGCTACTAAAAATTAATGGGTCAACAACGAAATCAAAGAAGTTAAAAACATATTGAGACAAATGACAGTGAAAACAAAACCATACAACATCTATGCGATGCAGCAAAAGCAGTTATTAGAGGGAAGTTCATAGTGATACAGACATTCCTCAAAAAACAAGAAAAATCTCAAACAACCTAACCTACCACCTAAAAGAATTAGGAAAAAAAAGAGCAAACGAAACCTAAAATCAGAGGAAGGATGAAAATAAAAGTCAGAGAAGAAATAAATAAAGATTAAAAAAATGGAAGAAAAAAATCAATAAAAACCAAGAGCTGATTTTATGAAATGAACAAAGTTGACAAGCTTTTGGTCAGGTTCACCAACAAGAAAAGAGGATCCAAATAAATAAGATAAGAAACGAAAAAGGAGAAAAAACTGATACCACAAAATACAAAAAGCTGTATGGAAATAATATGAAAAAATGCCAACAACTTGGACAACCTGGAAGAGATGGACAGGTTTCTAGAAACACACAATTCAACAAAATTGAATCAAGAAGAGATACGTAAACACACCAATTACTACAAGTGAAATAGAATCTGTAATTTTAAAAGTCCCTGAAAATGGAAGTCCAAGACCAGATGGCTTCATAGCCAAATTCAACCAAATATATAAAGAACTTATACTGATCTTTCTCAAAGTCTTCCAAAAGACTGAAGAGAAAGGAATATTCCTAAAGACATTCAATGGAGCCAAAATCACCCTAATACCAAAACCAAAGACACTACCAAAAAATAAAATTAAAGGACAGTATTTCTGGTGAATATACATACAAAATTTCTCATCAAAATATTAGGAAACCAAATCCAACACACATTAAAAAGATCATACACTATGACCAATTTGAATTCATCCCAGGGTCACAAGGATGGTTCCACATACACAAATCAATGTGGAACACCAGATCAAAAAAAAGAAAGGATAAAAACCACATGAAAATCTGAAAAGATGCAGAAAAAGTATTTGATGTAATTCAATATCCATTTATGATAAAAAGTCTCAAAGTGGATATAGAAGAAACATATCTTAACATATTAGCCACAACCAATATAATACTCAATGGTGAAAAGCTGAAAGACTTCCCTCTTAAAATATGGAACAAGACAAGAAAGCCCATTCTTACCACTTCTGTTCCACGTAGTATTGGAAGTACTAGCCACAGCAATCAGACAAGAAAAAGAAATAAAAATTACTCAAATTAGAAGGGAAGAAGTAAAATTGTCAAAATATTCAGATGGCACAATACAGCATACAGAAAACCCTAAAGAGTTTAAATAAAAACTATTAGAAATGATAAGTGAATTCAGAAAAGTAGCAGGGTACAGGATTAACATACAGAAGTTGGTTTCATTTCCTTACACTAACAATGAAATATCATAAAAGATATGTAAAAAAAATCACTTTAAAATCACATCCAAAATAATAATAATAAATCACTTGGGAATAAACCTGATCAAGGAGGTGAAAGTCTTATATACTGAAAAGTATAAAACATCAATAAAGGAAACTGAAGATGATTCAGAGAAATGGAAAGATATTCCATTTTCTTGAATTGGAAGATCCAATATTAATATGCCCATGCTATCCAAAGCAATCTAGAGATTTAATGTAATCCCTATCAAACTACCCATGGCATTTGTCACAAAACTAGAACAAATAATCCTAAATATATATATATATAACTATAAAATACCCAGAATTACCAAGCAATCCTGAAGAAAAAGAACAAAGCAGGAAGCATAATCCTCACAGACTTCAGACAATACCACAAAGTTACAATAATCAAAACAGCATGGTAGTTGCACAGAATCAGAGATATGAATCAATGGAATAGAATAGAAAGCCCAGAAATACACATCTATAGTCAACTAATCTTCAAAAAAGAATCAAGAATATACAATAGAAAAAAAAATAGTCTCCTCAATAATTGATGTTGGCAAAATTGGACAACTGCATGGAGATCAATGAAGGTAGAACACATTCTCACATCATACACAAAAATAAACCCAGAATAGCTTAAAGACTTATATGTAAGACATGACATCATAAATCTTCTAGGGAAAAACATAGGCAAAACATTCTCTGACATGAATCATACCATTTTTTTTTTTTTTAGGTCAGGTCATTCTTCCAAGACAATAGGAACAAAAAGCAAAAATAAACAAGTGGGATCTAATCAAATGTACAAGTTTCTGTATAGCAGAAAAAATTGAACACAAATAAAAAGACAACTTATGGACTGGGAGGAAATATTTGTGAATGATGTGACAGACAAGGACTTAATTTCCAAAATACACAAACAGCTCAGACACCTCAAGAACAACAAAAAACTCAAATAACCCAGTTAAAAATGGGTAGAATACCTAAATAGACATTTTCCCAAACAAGCACATGGCCAATAGTCACTTGAAAAGATGCTCAACATCTTTATTATTAGAGAAATGCAAGTAAAAATTACAATGAGGTACCACTTCACACTGGTCAGTATGGCTGTCATTAAAATGTCTAAATACAAGTACTGGACAGGGTGTAGAGAAAAGGTAACTCTCCTACACTGTTGGTGGGAATGTAAATTGTTGCAGCTGCTACAGACAGCAGTATGGAGGTTTCTAAAAAAAATCTAAAAATAGAGCTGCCATATGATCCTGCAATTCCACTCCTCAGCATGCATCTGGATAAAAATATAATTTGAAAAGATACATGCACCCCTATATTCATAGCAGCATTATTCACAGTAACTGAGACATGGAAACAAACTAAATGTCCATCAACTTATGAGTGGATAAAGAAGATGTTACATGTATACAATGGAGTACTACTCACCAATAAGAACAAAGTAATGCTATTTGCAACAACATGGATGGACTTGGAGATTATAATACTAAGTGAAGTCAGAAAGAGAAATAAATACCACATGATATCACATATGTAGAATATAAAATATGACACAAATAAACCTATCTAAATAAAACAGAAACAGACTTGTGGTTGCTCAGGGAGAGGAGAGGAGAGGAGAGGAGAGGAGGAGGGATGGATTGCAATTTCGGGGTTATAAGATGCAAACTATTAACATATAGAATGTTTAAACAACAAGGTCCTACCATATAATATAGGGAAGTATATTCAATATCCTATGACAAAACCATAATGGAAAGGAATACAAAAAGAATGTATACATTTGTATAACTGAATCACTTTGCTTTAGAGCATAAACTAACACAGCATTGTAAATCGACTATACTTCAATAAAAAATAAACAAACAGAAAGACAAAGAAGGACTTAGGAATTGTCAAAAATTGGAGGAGAGTAAGGAAACATGAACAATTAAATAAAATGTTGTATCCTGCAATGCATCTTGGAACAGAAAAGGGACATTAAGTGAAAAAACTGATGAAATACAAATTAATTCTATAGATTAGTTAATAGCAATATTGTAATGTTAAGACTGATTTTGATAACTGTGCTATGGTTATATAAGATCTTAACATTAAAGGAAACTAAGTTTAGCAACAGTATGAGGGATGCTTTGTACTATTTTTGCAACTTTTTTTATAATTCCAAGTTTATCCTAAAATAAATAAAAATATAAAAGTAACCATATAAATTGGGTCCAACATCACATCATTTGGAGCCTCGTACTTTCCAAATGAGAATTTGATACAGTCTTCTTCATTTCATTCTTTGTGTTATTTCTCTTCCTTTCTCTTAGCTATGACTTGTTTTGTGCATCACTTTTCAAGTACATATGAAAAAATCTTACTCTTTTAACATTGTATAAAGTGAAAGTGAAAGTGAAGTAACTCAGTCGTGGCCTATTCTTTGCAACACCATGGACTGTAGCCTACTAGGCTCCTCCATCCATGGGATTTTCCATGCAAGAATACTATAGTGGGTTGCCATTTCCTTCTCTAGGAGATCTTCTCGACTCAGGGTTTGAACCCAGGTCTCCCATTGTAGACAAGAGGCAATTTGCTTTTCTAAAAGAGAAGTTTAACACTTCTAGCTATATAATAATATAATATTTCAGAATTACATAATTCCTAGCTTGATTACCAAAGATAGAATTTGGAAGTAAAACAAGTAATCTGAACTGGTATCCAAATTAATCTTTTAAAAGATGAGATGTTATATTCTAGAATGATCTCTGTTTCCAAGGTAAACCATTCAATATCATAATAATTCAAGTCTATGCCCCAACCAGTAATGCTGAAGAAGCTAAAGTTGAACGGTTCTATGAAGACCTACAAAATCTTTTGAAACTAACACCCCAAAAAAGATGTCTTTTTCATTATAGGGGACTGAAATGCAAATGTAGGAAGTCAAGAAACATCTGGAGTAACAGGCAAATTTGGCCTTGGAGTACAGAATGAAGTAGGGGAAAGGCTATTAGAGTTTTGCCAAGAGAACTCACTGGTCAAAACAAACACCCTCTTCCAACAACACAAGAGAAGATTCTACACATGGACATCACCAGATGATAAACATCAAAATCAGATTGATTATATTCTTTGCAGCCAAAGATGGAGAAGCCCTATACAGTCAGCAAAAAAAAAAAAAAAAGACCGGGAGGTGACTGTGACTCAGATCATGAACTCCTTATTGCCAAATTCAGACTTAAATTGAAGAAAGTAGGTAAAACCACTAGACCATTCAGGTATGACCTAAATCAAATCCCTTATGATTATACAGTGGAAGTGACAAATAGATTTAAGGGATTAGATCTGATAGACAGAGTGCCTGATTAACTATGGACAGAGGTTCATGATGTTGTACAGGGATCAAGACCATCCCCAAGAAAAAGAAATGCAAAAAAGCAAAATGGTTGTCTGAGGAATCCTTAAAAATAGCTGTGAAAAGAAGAGATGTGAAAAGCAAAGAAGGAAAGGAAAAATATACCCATTTGAATGCAGATTTCCAAAGAATAGCAAGGAGAAATAAGAAAGCTTTCCTCAGTGATCAGTGCAAAGAAATAGAGGAAAACAATAAAATGGGAAAGATTAGAGATCTCTTCAAGAAAATTAGATATATCAAGGGACCATTTCATGCAAAGATGGGCTCAATAAAGGACAGAAATGATATGGAGCTAACAGAAGCAGAAGATATTAAGAAGAGGTGGCTAGCATACACAGAAGAACTGTACAAAAAAAATATTTTCACGACTCAGATAATTACGATGGTGTGTTCACTCACCAAGAGCCAAACATCATGCAATGTGAAGTCCAATGGGCCTTAGGAAGCAACACTAGAAACAGAGCTAGTGGATGTGATGGAATTCCAGTTGAGCTACTTCAAATCCTAGAAGTTGATGCTTTGAAAGTGCTGCACTCAATATGCCAGCAAATTTGGAAAGCTCAGCAGTGGCCATAGGACTGGAAAAGGTCCGTTTTCATTCCAATCTCAAAGAAAGGCAATGCCAAAGAATATTCAAACTACCACACAATTGGACTCATCTTATATGCAAGTTAAGTACTGCTCAAAATTCTTCAAGCTAGGCTTCAGCAATATGTGAACTGTGAACTTCCAGATGTTCAAGCTGGTTTTAGAAAAGGCAGAGGAACCAGAGATCAAATTACCAATATTCATTGTATCATCGAAAGAGCAAAAGATTTCCAGAAAAACATCAATTTCTGCATTATTGACTATGCTAAAGCCTTTGAATGTGTGGATCACAAGAGACTGGAAAATTCTAAAGAGATGGGAATACCAGACCACCTTACCTACCTCCTGAAAAATCTGTATGCAGGTCAAGAAACAACAAATAGAACTGGACATGAAACAAGAGACTGGTTCCAAACCAGGAAAGGAATATGTCAAGGCTGTATACTGTCACCCTCTTATTTAACTTATGCAGAGTATATCATGAGAAATGCTAGACTGGATAAAGCACAAGCTAGAATCAAGATTGCCAGGAGAAATATCAATAACCTCAGATATGCAGATGACACCACCCTTATGGCAGAAAGCGAAGAACTAAAGAGCCTTTTGATGTAAGTGAAAGAGAAGAGTGAAAAAGTTGGCTTAAAGCTCAACATTCAGCAACTAAGTTCATGGCATCTGACCCCATCATTTCATGGGAAATAGATACGGAAACAATGGAAAGAGTGACAGACTTTATTATTTGGGGCTCCAAAATTACTGCAAATGGTGACTGCAGCCATGACATTTAAAGATGTTTCCTCCTTGGAAGGAAAGTTATGACCAACCTAGACAGCATATTAAAAAGCAGAGACATTACTTTACCAGCAAAGTTCCATCTAGTCAAGGCTATGGTTTTTCCAGTAGTCATGTATGGATGTGAGAATTGGACTATAAAGAAAGCTGAGCACCACAGAATTGATGCTTTTGAACTGTGGTGTTGGAGAAGACTCTTGAGAGTCCCTTAGACTGCAAGAAGATCCAACCAGTCCATCCTAAAGGATATCAGTTTTGAGTGTTCATTGGAAGGACAGATGTTGAAGCTGAAACTCCAATCCTTTGGCCACCTGATGCGAAGTACTGACTCATTTGAAAAGATCCTGATGCTGGGAAAAATTGAAGGCAGCAGAGAAGGGGGTGACAGAGAATGAGATGGTTGGATGGCACCAGTGATTCAATGGACATGAGTTTGAGTAAACTTTTGGAGTTGGTGATGGACTGGGAGGCCTGACGTGCTGCAGTCCATGGGGTAGCAAAGAGTCAGATACAACTGAGTGACTGAACTGAACTGAAGTCTGCATTTTGAATGCAGCAGTAGATTTCTCTCTTAATCAAGCTCTCTAAAAATTGGCTGCTGAACAGGGCTTCTTCTTGGTAGTATGAGCACAGAAAGCAGTCATGACTTCTGCAGCTTAAAAATAATATCAATATTTATTGTGCCAGGTGTTTTGATACATGATTTACATGGATTAGCTTATTATTAATCAAAATTATGAGTTGTTAATTCATAATGAGTTACTCTATGTGTCAGATTCAGATTATTTTCCATCCTACTTGATTTGATCTTCATTAGAATCCTGAGATAGGTAAGTTTGCCCTCCTTGTTTTAAGGATAAGGAAACTGAAGCTTAGTAAGGCTAAGCAATTTGTATGAAGTGACATATATGTGACTGGTAGACTGGAAGCTCCAACTTTGATGGAAGCTCCAACTTTGATAGTCAAAATTCAGAACATGTACACTTAAACCTTATAAAATGCTGCATCCATCTATAGGTAGGGAAGATCCCCTGGAGGAGGAAATGGCAACCCACTCAGTGATCCTGCCTGGAGAATTTCACAGACAGAGGAACCTAGTAGGCTACAATCCATGGTGTCACAAACAGTTGGACATGACTGAGTGACTAAATAGTAATATACTGAACAAGGCTCAAGAAATCCTCTAACTCTAGAACACAGGTTCTCAAACTTGACTGTGCACTGGAATCACCCAGGCCACATCACATACAATCTATCATATCACATCACAATCCAATGAGAAACTCTAGGTGTGAGACCAGGACAGTAGTTATTTCTTTATAGCTTTCCCACGTGATTCCAATGCGCCACCAAGTTTAAAAATCCATGCTCTAGAAATAAATTTACAAAATACCAGTGGGCAAGGACATGGTTAAGGCAAGCTAAGCACACAAATTAAGAACTAGATATTAATGACACTAATGTTATTGTACAGAAGTTCTAATTGTTAATGAGGGAAAGTGTTTCTTTTATGCTTATCGCAGTATTTCAGTAAATATATATTTCTCTGATGAAGAAACTGATTGCATATTACATTGTGATATTTTTCCATAGTGTTTTATGAATGAAAAATAATTATAACTTTAAAATAATTGAGAAAGAATAATTATGAACTTTGTTAATTATTTAGTCCCTCCTCCATGTCTTTAATATTCTATTTATTTTCCACTTGGCAGTTAATAAATGGAACTGTATTATTGTTCTCTTTTATGTTTGACTTCCTTTAAAAAAATAGAAATACCACTAAATAGAAAACTGATCTTTTTCTTCTTTGGCTTACATATTGGTGTCCTGTTATTTATTACATGTCTATGATACATTTATTATTATTTTTTAAAAAAACATACTCTATTTCTGCACAGTTTGGTGGGAAGTTGAAATGGTTATCTAAATCATTCAAGAAAAAAAAAAAGAATTTTAACCAAAACTAACCGTATTCAACTAGGCTGAATACAACTTGAATTCTGGAAATAAAGCCCCTCATGCTTCTCATTAATATATCTAGAGACAGTAGGCATTCATTCTGTGAATGCCTATGGTAATATATCCTTTATGGTTTTTACTCAAATAGATGCATATTGATGGAGATCAGAAGTGAAAATATTAAGTGTTCTTGTTTGATTACATAGCATTGTGATAAGTGAGTTTGAAGGAATTAAAGGGACAACATTCCTGAGTTTATCTGTGAGACTCTGGACTTAAGCAGTGTCATTTCAGGACTCAGGTGACAAAATGACATGGCAAAGGCAAATCTTTCCAGCTGTGCAGAGAATCAAGCACCACTCAGACTTCTTGTGAACTCTGAGATAAAACACTCTTGGTATAGATGATATCTCTAGAAAGGCACTATGATCCTGGCAGTACTGAGTTTCTTGAGATGACATCCTAAAATAGTATTCACTGGCTAAGAGGCATGAGAACATGAAAGGCAGAACACTGCAGATAAGCTGTGAACATATGCATGATATTTCTTTGTAGTTCACATAAACAATGGGCTGGCCTTTCTTTGTCTGGGGGATTCCTCCCCTTGGAGTCAGTAGAGGATTGAGCTCTTGTAAATTAAGCATTAAATTTTAATAAGAAAAGAAAGCCAGTGTGACCTTATTTTATACTCACAGCCTAGTAAAGCTTAGATATACAAATTGCAGACATAAAACAAATCTGGTGAATGTACAGGGGAAACCTCTCTACCCCTAATATCTACACCCTAACTTCCAAACAAATGAAGCGATAGCTGTACGAAACTTTATGGGCATTTCAGAGAATAATTAAAATCTATTCACCACGAGCAATATTGTTTATAAGACCCTATTCTAGAAAGATGCTATAGGATGATTCTGAAATTGCCTAGTCTGTAAGAAATTCATATGAAGAAGTTTTGGATTTAACAGTGTGGTTTAAAAAATCTTGTTTTTGATTTAACCAAACAGTGGACTCTCAATAAACTTAGTATGCATCAGGCATTGTCCTTGAGGAGCTGCTGATGCCCAAAGATCAAGAGGCATGAGAAAAAATCTGTAGTTATCACTGACCAAACACCACTTCCACAACATCAGAATAATGCATAAGCACCTCCTACCACCACTACTTAGCAACGTGGATCACACAAAGGAGAAAGGCAGACAAAGGGAGGGAATGGAAACCACTAAGGGCTGAGGATTTACCTCAAATAACTAAGCTATGAAATAGACAGTGGCAAGGTTATATAACTTGAGTTTGGCTTTCAAATTACTGAATTATACAGCATATTCTAGGAATGTATAGATCTGTCTATTTGCTCTATGCAGATGTGGAAGTTTGAAAGCCAAAATGAGTTGCATTATATGTATACATAAGTTACATGCCCTGGTTTGTGATTATTCAATTTATTTCCAGCCAAATTGCTTCTAAAACAACAGTGACCTGACCTATTTAATCAATTTATTTCTAACAGGGTGTGTCTAAATTAGTAGATTATTCACATGGAATGCACACAAGTAGAATACTGCTCAACTTTTATATTACCCTGAAAATTCAGGCATCACAATGAAGTGGAGATGTTGGTCACAGGGGACAAACTTGCAACTAGAAGATGCATAAGTTCTGGAGATCTAACGTACAGCTCTGTGATCATAGTCAACAATATTGTATTACATGCTTCAAAACTGCTGATACTAGATATTAATGTTCTCATCACAAAAATGAAATTATAACTATGTGATGTGATAGGTATTAGCTAATGCTGCAGTGGTAATCACATGACAATATATAAATGTATGAAATCAACACATTGTACACCTTAAATTTACACAATGTTATTGGCCAATTATATATCAATTTTTAAAAATAGAATAGAGGCAGGAGTTTCTGTAGCTACTCAGGTTTTGATCCCACTCACCTCAGAAGTTCTGGTGTTTCACCCAGGCTGATCTAATTTCTACACCTTCTCCATAGAAAAGGCTAATGAGAGATGTTTGGATAGCCATGTATTGTAGACCAGCATTACATTAAGCACCTAAAATTTATTTTTGGACCTGAATGGTTCAACTCATCCACCCTGGACTCTCAGGCAACTTGTCTTCCAAGCCCACATCAGATCATAGCTAAAAGCATGAAGAAATATTCATTTAGTATGCCGACATAACTGAAAAGGCCTTGTGTAAGTGATATCCTTCCCAGGGGTCTGAGACAGTAAAAAAAACTCTCTTGCCAATGCAGGAGACATAAAAGATGCAGGTTTGATTCCGACATCAGGAAGATCCTCTGGAGGAAGGTATGACAATCCACCCCAGTATTCTTGCCTAGGAGATCCCATGGACAGATGAGCCTGGCAGGCTACAGTCTGTAGGGTCACAATTGAAGCAACTTAGCATGCAAAAGCTATCTCAAGAAACAACCAATGGAAACACACAGACTTCAGGTTCCTGCAGAATCGTGGGTTGTTGGTCACAGGTCGTGTTATCAGCAGAAAACTTACCCAGCACAGTTCCGTAAAATTACATCAGTGGTGATAAAGGAGTAGGGACAGTAGTGATTGGTAATGTTGAGTCACAATTAGTCTCTGGTGGTTCAGCCTATAGGCACTACACCATACATCAATTCTTTGCAATGTACATGAAAGTCAGCTGCAGTCTTGTGACACACGGATTGTAACTCAGTCCATCTGAGGTGGGGCTGAGGCTCTGCATTTCCAACAAACTCCCCTAACACACTGAAAGCCAATGGTCTTCAGGCTACACTTCACATAACAAGCTCATAGACCTCATCAACACAGGTCTAAACAGGAGAAAAAAAAATATAGCTGACTCACCTGGATCCAAGTCATGCATGTAGGTGGCATTAGAAACTTCCAGCTAAGATGCATGATCTTACCAGAAAAGTAATCATTCAGAGAGGAAAAACACCAAGGCAGCAATGAGTCTCAGAGCATGAGGGAGATGGAGCTGGGGTTGAGGGGTCTGGAAACTTGTATAGAAAGCAAGAAAGGAGAAGAGTGGGTAGCAATCATAGCAACAACATTGTTCGACTGAATAAATAATCCATGTTTGAAAAGCAGAGAAGGAAGCCTGGTGGACTTGAAGTCTGGCCCTGGAATGTCTGACCAAGGACACTAGGCTCACTGGCACAGAAACTGCAAAGTCTTAACAACAAGCTATGGAATGAAATGAGCACAGGCAAACTAAAAATGCCAGAGTGAACATAGCATCACGCATGTCCAGAAGACAACCAGATGGATTCCTAAACGTGTTCATCTTTAGCTTTCAGAAGGATCCAAGCAGGGAAAATCCAAGTGTCCTAGTCCAAGAGGAAACAGCGTGTCCAGCAAGGAATCTAGGAAGGGATGATGAATCTATGGGAGCTGGAAAACTCATCAAGGGCCCAGCTCTGCTACCCACATCAAACTTGTTGTAAAGTTACACTGCCCTACTGAACCAGTGAAAGTCCTGCATTCCTCCCTATGTGTGTGGTGCAGAATAAACAGGCATGAATTAAGTTTCTCCAGCTGTGAGTTGTACTATAAAGAAAACTGAGTGCCGGAGAATTGATGCTTTTGAACTGTGGTGTTGGAGAAGACTCTTGAGAGTCCCTTGGACTGCAAAGAGATCAAATCAGTCAATCCTAAAGGAAATCAGTCCTGAATATTCATTGGAAGGACTGATGCTGAAGCTGAAACTCCATGCTTTGTCACCTGATGTGAAAAAACTGACTCACTGAAAAGACCCTGATGCTAGGAAAGATTGAAGGCAGGAGGAGAAGGGAACGACAGAGGATGAGATGGTTGGATGGCATCACCAATTCAATGGACATGAGTTTGAGTAAGCTCCAGGAGTTGGTGATGGGCAGGGAAGCCTGGTGTGCTGTAGTCCATGGGGTCGCAAAGAGTCAGACATGACTGAGCGACTGAACTGAATTGAGCTCTGACAACTGGCCAGCAGTGCACTGCATGAGGCCTGCTGGTAAAGGCCCAAGTCGCCAAATGAGGTCCCAGATCAGCAGTACCAGCATCACCTGGGATCCTGTTAGGCCCTGTAAACTTTCTGCCCCACTTGCTCCAAACCTACCAATCAGAAGCCATGGGGAGATGCCTGCAACCTGTGTTTCTATAAGCCTTCCAGGTGATCCTGATGCAGGCTCACTACAGTAGAGTCTATTGGAAGTATGGTGGAGAGACAAGGCCAGCTGTGGCAAAGGACAGTCATTGTCAGTGGCCTTGATAATGATGCTTTAAAAGAGCTAGTGAAGAACAAAACCTATTTATAGAGAGAAGAAAACCCAGTAAAGATGATGTAAAATAGTAATTTAAAAATGCTCAGTGATCAACAAAGTGGGCAATAATATTCCATGGTACAGTTTTTATCAATGTTAAGGAATCATGTGTAGGACAATGGTGTTTAATACTGATAATGAGAGATATCATGAGTGCCAAGCAGGGTCAAATCAGAATATATGTTTGAAAATCATCTCAAGATGTACAATACTTTGAAGAGACTCACCAAAAAATGAGTGGCATTTGGGGCCCATTCTTGTGAAGAGATCTCAGAAGGGAAAAACAAGAAATACAACCATGGCAGTCTAATGGGATCTGTTTGACAAGAACATTGAGAAAGAATTTTCCTTTTTAACTATGAAAACAAATATAAGACACACACACCCCCCCCCATAACACATAGTGGCATTAATTACAGGCCACCTTGCTTTATGGTGCTTCACAGACACTGTGATTTTTAACAAATTGAACATTTGTGGCACCCCTACATCAAGCAACTCTATTGGTGCCATTTTCTAACAGCATTTGCTAACTTCGTGTCTCTGGGTCACATTTTGTGAATTCTGACAATACTTCAAGTTTTTCATTTTGATGACATTTTTCATGCTTATCAATGGTCTTTGATGTGACTATTACAAAAAGATTGCAACTCGCTGAAAGCCAGCTGTTGGTGAGCATTTTTTCAGCAATGAAGGAAATATTAACTCAAAAAATGGAAGAAAGAAGCAATCTGTAAAGGCTAATGTATGAACCCAACTATGACATTCTTGAAAAGGCAAAATTATGAGGCCAGGAAAAGATAGGTGGTTGCCAAGGGTTATGGGGCAGGAAGGGATAAGTAGGCAGAACACACAGGATTTTGAAGGCAGCATATGCTACTGTAATGAATGCTATATGTCATTATACATTTCGCCAAACCCGTAGAATGCACAAGAATGAACTCTAATGTAAACAGTGAACTTTGAATGACTGTGGTGTGTCTGTGTAGGTTCATTGATTGTTAACAAAGGTACCACTTCAGGGGGATGTTGAGAGAAGTTATGCATGTATTGTGGCAGGAGGTATATGGGGAGTCTTTATATCTTCCTCTCAATTTAATATAAAACTACTCTAAAAAAGAGTCTTTTAAAAAATGGATGCGATGTTACCCCAGAGAGGCTGTATTTCAGCCTGTAAAAGCAATATATTTCTTAGTCTGTATTAAATTTTAATCTTGAGAATTTGTATAATACTCATAACACAAGTTTGCAAATCATCTTATAATTAATTTGGATTTAAAACTACCAGTTCCAAATAGTGGGCCCCACCACACTGCTAAAAGCAAAAAAACATATAAATTTGAACTGTGTTTTTACCTGACAAGAGGCAGGAGAGTCTCTCAAAGAAACAGAGAAACAAACAATGGCAAAAATGCACACTGGTGACAGATGACACCCCAGGAAAAGACTGCACTAACTAATAGTTACATGCATAGCAATTTCAAATGCATTTCCCACCAGAGATCAATCCAGAGCAGGTCAGGTTATACTTTCCTATCAATGATTGGCAGTGCAAAGTTATTAAAATCACTGTGTATCTTTATTAGGTGAGTGCATTTTTTAAGTGAAAAGAAAATGAGGTCTGTAGAGTCACCTGTAACAATTTGTAATGCATGGAATTATGAGCCACATAAACTCAATATGAATATTTATTTTGTAAACATTTGCCTGAATACAAAATGCATAGCTTAAGCAAACTCAACATGCAAGCTATTGCAATTAAAACCAAAAGCATTTAAGAACATTGTCTTGAAAGTAATAGATTTTATTTGCAGACAGTTGATAAGGTTAAAAAATAGGATATGCTAAGTGGCAAAAAACAACAAAATAAATAGCTTGCTGACATTAGAAAATATTAATCCTATTAGAACTTTATACCACATTCTCACCTGCATAATACTTCAACCAGCACTTAGGACAAAATGTATTTAATTGAGAAAAAAAATTAAAGAAACAGACTGGGGAGTTATTGCAAAGAGCAAATTATCAGGCCCATCTTGACATTAACTCCATTCCAAAATTGTTTTTTAATTTATAAAACTTAATTTTTTACATTTAAGAATTTCGATTTCTCCAGGTCATTATAAATCTAAAATATTTAGTCTTATGACTTACTACATATTTCAAGAAAATTTAAAAATAAAAATTATTAAAAAGAAAAGGAATAAAATATCTCCTCACAGCACTGTTTGTCAATACAAAATAAGATATGTAGTTAGCATGGCTTCCAGTGCCCAAGAATAGTCAATAAATGCTATTTTCCTTACTTTCTTTTTCTTCCTTCTATAAAAATCAAATCCACATACTCTAAGTACTAAGTTTGCTCAATATTTGACTTTTGAAATGTTTAAAATATGGGCTTTTTCATAGTATTAAGAAAGAAAAAGCCATACTTTTTTGAGCATAAAAATTAAAATTTCTCTCCATGGTAGTGACTGTAGGAATAAAGATTGTTTTAGCCTCTTATTATTTCAATAAGTACAAGATTAAAGTAAATAATATTTTCAAAGAAAAAGTATACTTGGATTTATTTCCAAGGGCTCATGAGGGAATAACTAGGACTAGTATGCAGAAGTCACAGAGCAATTCAGTTCAGTTCAGTCTCTTGGTCGTGTCCAACTTTTTGCTACTCCACGGACTGCAGCACTCCAGGCTTCCCTGTCCATCACCCACACCTGGAACTCACTCAAACTCATGTTCATAAAGACAGTGATGCCATCCAACCATATCATCCTCTGTTGTCCCCTTCTCCTCCCACCTTCAATCTTTCCCAGCATCAGAGTCTTTTCAAATGAGTCAGTTCTTTGCATCAGGTGGCCAAAGTATTGGAGTTTCAGCTTCAACATCAGTCCTTCCAATGAATATTCAGGACTGATTTCCTTTTAGGATTGATTGATTTGATCTCCTTGCAAGTCCAAGGGGCTCTCAGAAGTCTTCTCCATCACCATAGTCCAAAAGCATCAATTATTTGGCACTCAGCTTTCTTTATAGTCCAACTCTTGCATCTATACATGACTACTGGAAAAGCCATAGCTTTGACTATGGACCTTTGTTGGCAAAGTAATATCTCTGCTTTTTAATATGCTGTCTAGGTTGGTCATAGTGTTTCTTCCAAGGAGCAAACATCTTTTAATTTCATGGCTGCAGTCACCATTTGCAGTGATTTGGGAGCCCAAGAAAATAAAGTCTGTCACTGTTTCCATTTTTCCCCTATCTGTTTTCTATGAAGTGATGGGACCAGTTGCCATCATCTTAGTTTTTTGAATGCTGAGTTTTAAGCCAACTTTTTCACTCTCCTCTTTCACTTTCATCAAGAGGCTCTTCAGTTCTTCTTCACTGTCAGCCATAAGGGTGGTGTCATCTGCATATCTGAGGTTATTGATATTTGTCCCGGCAATCTTGATTCCAGCTTGTGCTTCATCCAGCCCAGCATTTCACATGTTGTACTCTGCATATAAGTTAAATAAGCAGGGTGACAATGTACAGCTTTGACATATTCCTTTCCCAACTTGGAACCAGTCTGCTCCATGTCCAGTTCTAACTGTTGCTTCTTGACTTACATACAGATTTCTCAGGGGGCAGATAAGGTGGTCTGGTATTTTCATTTCTTTACGAATTTTCCACAGTTTGTTGTTATTCACACAGTCAAAGGCTTTGGCATACTCAGAGCAATAGATTTTAATATAAGAAAAATCCTTTCTTACAGTAGCCAATGATGGAATGAGCTATTTTGTGCACAGGTGTTTAGTCACTCAGTCATGTCTGACTCTTTGTGATCCCATGGACTGTAGCCCACAAGGTTCCTCTATCCGTGGGATTTTTCAGGTAAGAATGTTGGAGTGGTTGCCATTTTCTCCTCCAGGGGATCTTCATGATGCAGGGATAAAACCCGCATCTCTTGTGTCTCTTACATTGCAGGTGGATTATTTATTCGCTGAGCCACCAGGGAAGCCCCAATTTAAAATTTAGCAAGTTCTCAGTCACTACAGATATTCAAAAAGTGCCTGTGCAAATGTTTCTTCAGGCTATTGCAGAAGAGCACCCTGCAGACCCCCATTTAATCTGACAAACTAAAAAAGTATTATCATTATTACTATTATTATTATATATATATTTTAGGAAACTCTGAATTGTGTGCATTCTCAAATCTCTCATTGATTATCCCTTGGAAAGCATGTATCATGTCACATTTCTCTTTACTTGACAGTAACAGATGCTCAATAAATGACGATTAAATTTGTAGACCACCTACTGCATCATAGCATAATGTTTACTCTTTCAAGAGCATCTTTACTATGTTTTAGGTAGTGTAAGCTGATCTGAGATGAATTAGTGCCACTGAACTGAATTATTTCAGCAAAAATTGATAAAAACTCCTTATATTCAATAATCTCTAACTACAGAAACCTGAACTGCACTAAGTAATAAGAATTCTAAAAGGACAAAGAAACTCAGATTGAATATTTTTTCTCCAACCTGCATCTGCAATAGAGCATGCATGCACATGTCTGTGTACACACACACAGGCACATATTTGTAGAAGGGCAGACTATGTAACAGATATGAAAAACCTTATAACAAGTAAAAAGAGTACTAAATCCTATTAAATACACCCTTGCTTTATGATAATAGATTTCTGATAGTCTTAGAGGAAAATCTGAGACTTCAAATGAAAAAGGTACCCAATACACAGGGTTGTCCTGTGGAGGTTACTCACAAGACATATTCTTATCATTTTTTTCTGGTAGAGTTACTTATAATCCAGCACATATTTTATTTCCTTCAGTAAGATTTCTGAATATTTGAACCAAGAGGACACCTGTAGAAAGCAATGAATGAGGCTGATTGACATTCACTGTCATTCTTCCAGCATCAAGAGACATAAACACTAGATAGAATGAAAATAATTTTATAGCTAGAATCCTGGTAACCAAAGCAAATATTCTCACTGTAAGTTTCTTACTGGAATATTTACACCCAGTAAGAAAAAAAAAAAAAAAGATTATTAGTGAGTCTGAAGAGAGAAGTAGGATGCACGTATATTGGTGCCAATACCTATGCTTTATAAGTATTGTGCATCTCTTACAAAAGGGTTTCTAGGAGTCTCTCCAAGTTTATAGTCTTTAAATAACCAAAAGAGTCTGCAGAGACAGTTTCAAATAATAGTGGCATGTTCTGGGCATTCCACTACACAAGAACTTGGAATATCTTTGTTTTTTTAATTATTTTTTTAATTTAAAAATGGTGAAATAAGCTTTCTCCTATGAAGTCCAAATGAGAAACTAACCCCCAAAGCACAAGGCCTATTTTCAGCTTCATCAGCTATAGAACAGAAGTTAAACTCCCATTATGAATAGGGGCTATGGAACTAATTCACCATGTAGACCACTGAAAACTGCCTCTGGTGTTAGGAAGTAGACTTTGGTGTTAGGAAATAACCTTTGAGTCACACATGACTGCAGTGCTTTATTTCTCAATACAATCTAATTTGATATTATAACAAAGCATCTACACATTACAAAAAAATTCTCTAAGGGCATAGCTGCTCCAGTGTTTTTTAAAAATGAACCAGCTTTTAGAAAAGATAGGTGAGGAGAGGCTGAACAACTTCCCTTCAGAAGCTGTAAATTTCTTTTAGGTAATATAAGATCAATTAAATGAAAAGACTTTTTTTTCCTGACTCCTACGTGTCACTCCTCATTTTTATAAAATGATTTATCTACAAAAAAAAAGCCCACTGAAACTGTACATTGCAATGTTTTGTCAACTGTAGACACCTATAAAATGACAACATTATCAAAGTATAGAAAATTTCCTTCACCCCAGAAAGTTCCCTCATGCCCCATTGAATTCAATCTCCACCATCTCCAGCCCTGGACAAGCAAAAATCTGCTTTATTGTGCTATATAGCCTGGTTTTGTCTCTTCTAGAACGTCACACAAATTTGATGATAAAGTATGCACTCTTTTGTGTCTGGCTTCTTTCACACAGCATTTTTTGGAGATTCATCAATGTAGCTGTACATATCAGTATCGTGTTCTTATTTTTTGGATATTAGCCCCTTATCGGTCATATCATTTCCAAATATTTTCTCCCATTCAGTATGTTGTCTTTTTGTTTTGTCAACAGTTTCTTACACTGTGCAGAACTTTTAAAGTTTAATTAGGCCATGTTCATTTATTTTTGCTCATTTCTTTTGCCTTAAGAAGACAGATCCAAAAAAATATTGTTACAAATTTGTGTCAAAGAGTTTTCTATGTTCTCTTCTAGCAGTTTTATGTCTTTAATCCATTTTATTTTGTATATGGTATGAGGAAATATTCTAATTTCATTCCTATGGGCATCCTTGTCTTGTTCCTGATTTTAGATGAATGTCTTTCAGCTTTTACCATCTTGTATAATGTTATCTGAGTTTGTAAAAAATGACCATTCTTATGTTGAGACATATTCTCTGTATAACAACTTTAATGAGAATTTTTATCATGAATTGATGTAAGTGAGGTGTTACTATTATTGTATTATTATCAATTTCTTCCTTTATATCTTTAAATATTTGCTTTACATATTTATGTGCTTCTATTTTGGGTACATATATGTTAACAAGTATAATATCCTCTTTTTGTATTGATTCCTATATTATTACATCACGATCTTCATTGTCTTCTGTTAGAAACTTTGTTTTAAAGTCTATTTTCTCTGATATCAGTATGGTGACCCCCATATTCCTTGTCATTTCCACTTGTTTGAAATATCCTTTTCTATCCCCTCACTTTCTTTCTGTATGTGCTTCAGCTCTGAAGTGAGTCTCTTATAAGCAACATATATACAGGTCTTATGTTGGCATGTATTCAGCCACTCTATGTACTTTGATTGGAGCATTTAGTCCATTAACACTTAACAAATCTCTTCAATAAATTGTGTTTGGAAAACTGGACAGCTACATGTAAATAATGAAATTTACATTCTTCAACACCACATACAGAAATAAATTTAAAATTGTTAAAGACCTAAATGTGAGACAAGATACTATAAAACTCTTCAAGGAAAACATTGGAAGAACACTCAGACATAAATTGTAGCAATACCTTTTTTGATCTCTCTCCTAGAGTAATGGAAATAAATACAAAAAATAAACACATGGGAACTAATTAAATTCAAACACTTTTGCACAGCAAAGGAAACCATAAATAAAATGGAAAGAAAACCCACAAAATGGGAGAGAGTACTAGCAGAAGATGTGACCAACAAGGGGTTAGCTTATGAAATTTACAAACAGTTCATGCAGCTTAATATCATGAAAACAAACAACTCAGTCAAAAAATGGTCAGGGGATCTAAATAGACATTTCCCAAAAAAGGTATACAAATGGCCAAGAAGCACGTGAAAAGATGTTCAACATTACTAATTAGAGAAATGCAAATCAGAACTACAATGAGGTATCATCTCACACTAGTCAAAGTGATTATCATAAAACAATTCACAAACAACAATTGTGTAAGGGTACATGTGTTTCTTTCAGTTATGGTTTTCTCAGGGTATATGCTCAGTAGTGAGATTGTCGGGTCATATGGTAGTTCTAGTCCTAGTTTTTTTTGGAACCTCCATACAGTTCTCCATAGTGGCTGTATCAATTTACATTCCCACCAACAATGTAGGAGGGTTCCCTTTACACCGCATACTCTCCAGTATTTATAGTTTGTAGATTCTCACTTCTTGCTATAGCCTTTTCCTTTCCACTTAAGGAAGAATCTTTAACATTTCTTTAAGGATCGATTTATTATTGATGAATGCTTCCAGTTTCTGCTCGTCTGCGAAATTATTTTTGTCTTTCAGTTCTATATGGACTGGTTAGATTTTAATTAGTTGCAGGTTCTTTCCCTGTCAGCACTTTGACTTTATCATGCTACTCCCTGCAAAATTTCTGCAGAAAAATCAGCTGATAGCCTTATGGGGGTTCCCTTGTTTATGATTCTTTGCTTATCTTTTGCTGTCTTTGGAATTCTCTCTTTAACTTTTGCCATGTTAATTATGAAATGTATTTGTGTGGGTCTGTTTGGGTTCCTGTTGTCTGGGCCTCTCTCTGCTTCTTTTACTTGAATATTTGTTTTCTGCTACAGGTTTGGGAAGTTTCTAGCCATAATTTTGTCAGATACATTTTCAACCCTTTCTCTCTTCTCCTTCTGGGACCCCTAAAATGCAAATGCTTGATGTTGTCTCTGAGGTCCCTTAAACTATTCTCATTTTTTAAAATTTGTGTTTTTTGCTCTTATTTGGGTGATTTTATTTATTCTATCTTTCAGATTACTTATGTGTCCTTCTGTATCACCTAGTCTTCTATTAATTCCTTCTACTGTGTTTTCATTTCAGCTATTTTTTCCTCATTTCTAACAGTTTAAAAAAAATTCTAGTTCCTTGTTAAAATTTTCACTGCAACCATCTAGTCTTTTCCCTAATTCAGTTAACATTACTAATGCTTTGAATTCTTTATTTGGTAAGTTGCTTATTTCTGTTTTATTACTTTTTCCCCCAAGGGTTTTCATCTTGTTCTTTCAGTTGACACAAACTCCTCCTTCTCCTCATTTATCTTAACTTTCTTTATGAAATTACAAGAAGCAGTAGTCTATGGCATCTTGAAAGTGTGTCCTTGTGTGGGCGCATCCCTATACAGTCCGTAATTGTCCAGTGGCTTTGGTGGGAGAGCTGGATTTGATATGAATACAAGTCCTTCCTTCCTCAGGGCTTGCTGGCAGCTGTCACCTTGGTAGAGGATTGAGCTAGTCCCTCTAGCTGGAGGGACTAGAACCAACTGGGCGCCAGTGCTTCCCTTCTGTTCAGTGGCTGTCACTGCCTTATTGGGGAGTAGGGGCAAGTCCCACATTGCTGGACAGAAACCCCGAGTTTAAGTCCAACCTGGCTCTCTTCCCTTATAGTGAGTGCTCCTCCCTCCCAGTGCCAGAACTCTTGCCCTAGAATGGAACAGTGCTGAAGCAAGTGGTGCTTTGTAAGTACTTGGCATGTGTTGGGTCGCAGGTTGCCAACACTATGTTTTTTTAAAATTCACCTTTCCTCTAGTGTTTTAAGATGCCATATTAATCATATATACTGACTTTGCACGTGTGTTTGGGTCACCTTCTGGCAATTTTATTCCATCACACTATTTTTTATATCAGCACTATTCTGTTTTATTAAATGGTACTTTACAGTATGTTTTAACGTCTAATAGGATTAATCCATTCCAGTAGTTTTCCTTTCTGTGTGTTATCCTAACTCAACTTGCATAACTGTTTCCTATAAAATTTGATTATGATTTGTCTTTAGTATCAACTTACCAAACTGCTGTTCTCAGACACTCAGTCATGTCTGACTCTTTGCAACCACATGGACTTGCCAACCTAGCTCACCAGGCTCCTCTGTCCATGGATTTCTCTTGGCAAGAACACTGGAGTAGGATGCTATTTGCTCCTCCAGAGGATCTTCCTGACCCAGGAATCAAATCTGTGTCTCCTGCATTGGCAGGTGGATTCTTTACTAATAGCACTACCTGGGAAGCCCTACCAAGCTCTATGCAAGTATAAATAAGTGTTTTATTAGGACCACATTACATTTATAAATTAGCAGAGCTAACAGACATTTTTATGATGTCTATACCTCATATGCAAGAACAGGGCATATATTTCAATGTGTCCAGGTCTACTTGTTTCTTTCAAGAGTGTTTTACCATTTTCTTCATATAAGTTTTACACTTCTCAATTCATTTTATTCATAAGAAAGTATTTTTTCTGATTCTATTGTAAATGGTGTTTTTTTTCTATTATTATTTCTCCTAACCAGCAATTGTATTTATATATGAAAGCTAATAAATTTTGCACATTAATTTTACATCCTGCTATCTTACTGAATGCTTTTATTGTTTCAATTAGTTTTATCATCGACTTCTTAGATATTTTTAGATATGCCATTATAGCATTTTAAAATAGAGATAGCTTCACTTCTTTACCCATTGTGCCTCAAATTTATTTTTTCTCTCTTGTCTAGTTTCATTGACTAATACCTTTTGTACAATGTTAAATAGTGATGAAGAATCTCAACAGACACCACACCAAAGAAGAAATATAGATACAAACAGGCATAGGAAAAGATGTTCCACATCATATGTCTCAGGCAAAGGAATTCTCCTGGTCAGAATACTGAAGTGAGTAGCCCTTCCCTTCTCCAGGGAATCTTCCCAACCCAGGGATTGAACCCAGGTCTCCCACATTGCAAGAGGATTCTTTACCAGCTGAGCCACAAGGGAAACCCAGGAGTGTGGGAGGGGATAGCCTATCCCTTCTCCAGTAGATCTTCCTGACCCAGGAATCAAACTAGGGTCTCCTGCATTGCAGGCGGATTCTTTACCAGATGAGATATCAGGGAAGCCCTTTGGAATCACAGAGCTACATAAATCACTTACCTCTCTCTGTTCACCTAACTTTCCCCCTAAGTTTTCCATATCTTTATATACATTTTATTTTTCTTGACTTGACTTATGCTCATGGCCAATATCACTGCCAAATGTTTCTAACTAGATCACTGGAACACATGTTCCTTGGTAAGAAAATTACCTTTTACATTACACTACACTGAACTACACTAGTGTGTATATAACTAGTAAATATATCATATATCTAGCTGTGTATATATCGGAGAAAACAATGGCACCCCACTCCAGTACTCTTGCCTGGAAAATCATATGGATGGAGGAGCCTGGAAGGCTGCGGTCCGTGGGGTCGCTGAGGGTCGGACAGGACTGAGTGACTTCACTTTCACTTTTCACTTCCATTCATTGGAGAAGGAAATGGCAACCCACTCCAGTGTACTTGCCTGGAGAATCCCAGGGACGGGGGAGCCTGGTGGGCTGCCGTCTATAGGGTCACACACAGAGTCGGACACGACTGAAGTGACTTAGCAGCAGCAACTCTGTGTGTGTGTGTGTGTGTGTGTGTGTGTGTGTGTGTGTGTATGTGTATATATATATATATATATATATATATGCAGAAAGATGTTGAATTAGATATAGATGTATATATATATATATGTTTTATATATATACATTTACTTATACATCTGTAAATGTATACTATAATATTCTGTACAAATAGTCTATCATAATGTATGTATGTGCAATATATAATTTGTATATATATTATATAAATATATATTTTGTACATATATTTTATACATATACTATATATACTAGAAGAGAAGTGAAGGTAAAGGAGAAAGGGAAAGATATGCCCAACTAAAGGCAGAGTTCCAGAGAATAACAAGGAGAGATAAGAAAGCCTTAAGTGAACAATGCAAAGAAATAGAGGAAAACAATAGAATGGGAAAGACTAGTGATCTCTTCAAGAAAATTGGAGATACCAAGGGACATTTCATGCAAAGATGCACATAATAAAGAACAGAAATGGCAGGGATTTAAAAGTAACAGAAGAGATTAAGAAGAGGTGGCAAGAATACCCAGAAGAACTTAACAAAAAAGGTCTTAATGACCCATATAACCATGATGGGGTGGTGACTCACCTAGAGCCAAACACCCTGGAGTGTGAAGTCAAGATGGCCTTAGGAAGCATTACTACAAACAAAGCTAGTGGAGGTGATGGATTTCTAGCTGAGCTATTTCAAATCCTAAAAGATGATGCTATGAATGTGCTGCACTCAGTATGCCAGAAAATTTGGAAAACTCAGCAATGGCCACAGGACTGAAAAAATACTTTTTATTCCAATCTCAAAGAAGGGAAATGTCAAAGATTGTTCAAACTACTGGGAAACTGGACTCATTTCACATGCCAGCAAGTAATGCTCAAAATCCTTCAAGCTAGGCTTCAACTGTACGTGGACCAAGAACTTTCAGATGTACAAGCTAGATTTAGAAAAGGCAGAGGAATCAGAGACCAAATTGCTAACGTCCGTTGGATCATAGAAAAAAGGAATTCCAGAAAAAGCCACTTCTGGCTTCATTGACTATGCTAAAGTCTTTGACTGTGTGCATCACAACAAATTGTGGAAAATACTTAAAGAGATGAGAGTAACAAACCACCTTACCTGCCTCCTGAGAAACATGTATGCAGGTCAAGAAGCAACAGTTAGAACTTGACATGGAACAATGGACTCGTTCCAAATTAGGAAAGGAGTACGTCAAGGCTGTATATTGTCACCCTGCTTATTTAACTTCTATGCAGAGTACATCAAGCAAAATGCCAGGCTGGAATCAAGATTGCTGGGACAAACATCAACAACCTCAGATACGCAGATGACACCACCCTTACGGCAGAAAGCAAAGAGGAACTAAAGAGTCTCTTAATGAAGGTGAAAGAGGAGAATGAAAAAGTTGGCTTGAAATTCAACACTCCAAAAACTAAGATCACTGCATCAGACCCCATCACCTCATGGCAAATAGATAGGAAAACAATGAAAACAGTGGTAGATTTTATTTTCTTGAGCTCTAAAATCACTGCAGATGGTGACTGCAGCCCATGAAATTAAAACACGCTTGCTCCTTGGAAGAAAAACTCTTACAAACCTAGACAGCATATTAAAAAGTAGAGACGTTACTTTGCCATCAAAGGTCTGTATAGTCAAAGCTATGGTTTTTCTAGTAGTCACGTACGGATGTGAGTGTTGCACCACAAAGAAGGCTGAGCGCCAAAGAATTGATGTTTTTGAACTCTGGTGTTTTAGAAGACTCTTGGCAGTTGCTTGGACGGCAAGGGGATCAAGCCAGTCAATTATAAAGGAAATGAGTCCTGAATATTCATTCAAAGGACTGATGCTGAAGCTGAAACTCCAATACTTTGGCCATCTGAGGCAAAGGACCAACTCTTAGAAACAATCCTCATGCTGGGAAAGATTGAGGGCAAGAGGAGAAGGTGATGACAGAAGATGAGACTGTTGGGTGGCATCATTAACTCAGTGGACATGAGTTTAAGGATACTCCAGTATAGTGAAGGATAGGGAAGCCTGGCATTCTCTAGTCCATGGGATCACAGACAGTCAGACAAAACTTAGTGACTTTACAATAACAATTCAGAAAGTAAAACACCAATACAGTATACTAATGCATATATATGGAATTTAGAAAAGATGGTAACCATAACCCTGTATGTGAGACAGCAAGAGAGACACAGATGCATTGAACAGTCTTTTGGACTCTGTGGGAGAGGGCGAGAGTGGGATGATATGGGAGAATGGCATTGAAACATGTGAATGATCATATGTGAAACGAATCACTAGTCCAGGTTCGATGCATGATACAGGATGCTCAGGGCTGGTGCACTGGGATGACCCAGAGGAATGGGATGGGGAGGGAGGTGGGAGGGGGGTTCAGGATGGGGAACACATGTACACCCATGGCGGATTCAAGTCAATGTATGGCAAACCAATACAATGTTTTAAAGTAAAATAAATAAATAACTTAAATAAAAATTAAATAAATATCAATCAATTTTTAAAAAAACAATATAATCTTTAAATATATATTATGCATATGCTATAAATTATGTATTACTCATAATTATGTATATATTCATAATATATATCATGTATATACAGACCATGTATATTATGTATATATGTGTGCATCTAAGCATACACATGCACACCTCTACACATACACACACAGATTGCTTCCTTTATCTCTTTGTAATAACAGACATCTGGCTCTCCCTTGGGGACTAAAAATTCACTGCAGTTCTTCAGAGGTAAGTCATTTTACAAGGTCCTTCAGCTATAAGAATCAGCAATGTTTTCACTTCCCATTGCTAATAATAGGTCAAACATTATCTTTATTTGTGTGAAACCTTTTCATTGGAGTTCATTTTCTTTGCTGTACTACAGTTTAGTGTCTGTGATTTAGTTATTTGCAGATATTCTCTAGGACAGCCTTTTTATATTCATTGAAACCTTTATTACATACTTTACAACTCTCTCTAGTTCCATCATTTACAAAGTTGTTAATATCAAACTTGGATGACCCACACCAAAACCGAGTACTTCATTCCCTTCATTCCCTAAACTCCAAATGACTTCATTCTATTCAGCTGTCCACTCCCAAGTTCATAACGTAAATTTCTTTCTTTTTAGTCACCCATTGTGTTAATATGGATTCTCAAAACAGCAGATGCTAATATGAAATAAATGTACCAGAACTGTATTAGAGAAAATGCCCATATGAAAATAAATATGGAGGAAATGCAGAATCCATGTCAAACTGCCATGTCAAATTTGGCCTCACTTGAAGGATAGATGGGAAGGAGGTTGGTGAAGATGACTTAGACATTCTAAGAAAGGCTTGGCAGAATCATAGGCTACTCCTTGAAGCAAGGTAAGTCATGTCCAACTCTTGCAACCCCATGGACTGTAGCCTGCCAGGCTCCTCTGTTCATGGGATTCTCCAGGCAAGAATACTGGAGTGGGTTGACATTTCCTTTTTCAGGGGAATCTTTCCCACCCAGGAATCGAACCCGGATCTCTTGCATTGCAGGCAGATTCTTTACCAACTGAGCTACAAGGAAATCCCATTAATAATACAGGATCCACATACCTTCTGGGAACAGCTCTGTCTTAGTATTTTCCTTAGTATTCAAACATGCAGAGAACTCCACTGAGAGTGACCTTGGTACAAACACAAGGATGGATTTCAGGGCATAGCAGCTGGGGCCCTTGGTCACTTCTGCTTTCTGTAACAGGAGGTTTGTGAGGTACATTCCTATTGTTGCCACCATCTACCCCTTGGGTTATGCAGCTCGAGTTTTCCCCACAGGTTCATGGAGAAGGCCCTGTGTTGCTCCCACAGACATTTCTCTCTGAAAGAAAGCTCAAAAGAAACTGGTTAGTGGGATGGACTACAACCCCAGTCACTGCAGTCCATCTTGTGGCCACAACTGGCACTCGTCCTCTGCCTCCTCCTCTTTGCCTTCCAGATTCACTTCGCCCTCATCTATCTCCTCAACCGGTCCTGGTCCTTACCTAGTAGTATGACCCAAACTTTCATTCGTAAGCAATGTAAGGCCTTTCCTGTCAGGAATTGCTGTTCTCTTCTCACAGACAGAACAGAGCAAGGGAGCACCAGGAAGCCCCATGTGAATCACCAGGGATCCACACATGGTCCCCCGACTGCCACTGTAAAGCTGCCCTGCCTCCTCCAGAACACTGGGATCCATGACCCATGCCGGACAGGGACTCCTCCTCTCATATTCTTGTCCTTGGGCACAAGGAATCTACAGTGCTCTGGCATCAGCTCTGACTTATAGTTCACTGGGACCCTTGTTGTGCTCCCTGGAAAGTGTGTGCCCCACTTTGAGATATAGGACCTCTAACCATGCAGAGCCCAGAGGTGAGGAGACAGAAAGCATAAGTCCCCCAGTGTGCTCTTAGGAGTAAAGGTATTTGGAGGCTATTCCTGCTTCTCGCCCATGGTTCCCAGACTCATGTATCTTGAAAGGTTGGGGTATGGCACCATATAGAGGGTGGTGATTTAACAGCTATACTGTATCTTCAAGGTTTGTGCTCCATGTTCAGAGAGTTTCTTCCAAGCTGACACTTTAGTTGTGCCTTTAAAAGGTTGTTTCAGTTGTGAAGTAATTAGCCTCCAACTAATAAAAAAATAAATAAATTAATTTAAAAAAAAGGTTGTTTCAGTGTTCTCTGAGATTGACTGCCTCTCACCACCTTGCCTCTGCCTGAAATGATATGTCATATGACTAGTGGACCCCATGGTCACTGGTGATGCCTGCTCCTCCTTGGCTGTGAAGGTAGTCTGGGCAGATGCTATTCTATGTGAGATATTAGGCCTATGGATCAGGAATTCCTTAAGTACACAGAGGGTGATGCTTGCTGATGCTTTGTGAGTCAGGAAAGACAAAGTCTTGCCTAGATAAGTATCTATCCCTGTGAGGAGGAATTACTGGTCCTCCTAGGATAGGGGTAAATGTGGCATTTTGACTTCTGGTAGTCAAGCACTACCACCTAGCCTCTATCATATAATGACCCCATCGTCAACATAACCTCTCATGAGTCCAGCTGTGCAAGTGCCTTTCTTAATATTAACCCCAACTTCAAGAGGAATTTTTAATGATATGTGTGCCCCTGTCACCGATACAATCTTGCTCCATACTCTGGCTCCTCTCAGGGAATATAAATCAGTTGTGGAGTTTGGGGCTAAGCCCCTTTGTATTCTCTCTTGCCATCTTCCAGGGAAACATATGCATGTCTCCTCTATGGAATATTGACCATCATATTTTTAAGGCTTCTAAGAGCCATCCTAACAGCAATTTCGCTTTGTTCCATGGAGTCCTTGCTATGATGTTAAATCTCATGCCCCAAGAAATATACCCAAGTCAGTGAATTCTTCTTTATCCAGCCTTGCTACTGATCCCCTCAGAAACACATCCCTGGAGCCCTCTGATGGTTCCTGTTGGTATAGTTGGTATGATCGATAATTCTTGCCATTTTTAAGTATATATCATCTACTTCCTTTATCAGACCCAGCTTGTCCAAAGCCAGATTATACTGGAATTTAATACTAGCTATAAGTTTGGTGGCCAGAAGAATAGATGGGAGAAACTCCTAAAGGGGCACAGATTTCCTTGAGGGAGAGAAGCTTCAGGACCCTCCTGAATTATAGAATTGCTAACTGTTACGTGAGAAGGATAGACCACCTACACCTCCCTAGTGGGTCTGCTCATGTGGAATGAGGTGGGGCTGTAAAGTCAATATACTCAGAACATCCAGGCAAATATGCCCCTTCAAGTTTTCAAGATACAAGGTTTTCTTTACCAGGGCCCTGACCTACACACAATGGACCTGCTTTGGTATCTCTGGAGCTCTACAACTCTCACAGTTAGTTCATCAGCCTTCTGTCTGATTGTGTCTGGCCTTCGTCTCAGTGATGAGAGCCTTTTATGTGCCACTACTAAGGCCCTCTGGTTCTTGCATTTGGCTATTAACTGCTTGTTAACAAGTCTAAATCTCTCATTACCTGCACACAGTATGTCAAGGTCATTTAGCATTAACCGGACAACTCTGCTATTTTTGTAGGTGCTCTTCTCCTCATATATTCCAGATGCCTGCTTCTCTGCACTCACTGCAACATTTCTCTCTACTGAGTCATTTCCAAGGTTACCACGGTATAAAATTGCTTCTTGTTGTTGTTCAGTCATTCAGTTGCGTCCAACTCTTTACGACCCCATGAACTGGAGCATGCCAGGATTCCCTGTCCTTCACCATCTCCCAGAGTTTCCTCAAACTCATGTCCATTTAGTCGGTGATGCCATCCAACCATCTTTTCCACTGTCATCCCCTTCTCTTCCCACCTTCAATCTTTCCCAGTATCAGGGTTTTCTAATGAGTAGGTTCTTCGCATCAGGTGGCCAAAGTATTGAAGCTTCAGCTTCAGTCCTTCCAGCAAATATTCAGGATTGATTTCCTTTTGACTTGATTGGTTTTATCTTCTTGCTATCAAAGGGACTCTCAAGAGTCTTCTTCAACACTATAGTTCAAAAGCATCAATTCTTTGGCACTCATCTTTCTTTATGGTTCAACTCTCACATCCATACATGACTGCTGGAAAAACCATAGCTTTACATGGAATTTGTCAGCAAAGCAATGTCTCTGCTTTTTAATATGCTGTGTAGGTTGGTTATAGCTTTTCTTCCAAGGAGCAAGTGTCTTTTAATTTCATGAGTGCAGTCACCATCTGCAGTGATTTTGGAGCTCAAGAAAATAAAGTCTGTAACTGTTTCCATTGTTTCTCCATCTATTTGCCATGAGGTGATTGGACCAGATACCATGATCTTAGTTTTCTGAATGTTGAGTTTTAAGCCAGCTTTTTCACTCTCCTCCTTTACCTTCATCAAGAGGCTCTTTAGTTCCTCTTCAATTTCTACCATAAGGGTGGTGTCATCTGCATATCTGAGGTTATTGATACTTCTCCTGGCAAGGTTGATTCTAGCTTGTGCTTCATTCAGGTTGGCATTTTTCATAGAAGTTAAATAAGGAGGATGACAATATACAGCCTTGAGGTACTGCTTTCCCAGTTTTGAACCAGTTTGTTGTTCCGTGTCTGGTTCTAACTGTTGCTTCTTGACCTGTATACAGGTTTCTCAGGAGGCACATAGGTTGGTTTGGTACTCCAATCTCTTTAAGTATTTTCCACAGTTTGTTATGATCCACAGTCACACAGCTTTAGCATAGTCAGTGAAGCAGAAGTAGATGTTCTTCTGGAATTTTCTTGCTTTTTCTATGATTGAACAGATGTTGGCAAGTTGCTTCCTCCGCCTTTTCTAAATCTAGCTTGTACATCTGGAAGTTCTCAGTTCATGTACTCTTGAAGCCTCACTTGAAGAATTTTGAGCATTACTTTGCTAGCATGTGAAATCAGTGCAATTGTGTGGTTTTGAACAGTTTGAACATTCTTTGGCAATGCCCTTCTTTGAGTTTGGAATGAAAACTGAACTTTTCCCATCCTGTGACCACTGCTGAGTTTTCCAAATTTGCTGGCATATTGAGTGCAGCACTTTCACAACGTCATCTTTTACGATTTGAAATAGCTTATCTGGAATTCCATCACCTCCACTAGCTTTGTTCATAGTGATGCTTCCTAAGACCCACTTGACATTCTACTCCAAGATGTCTGGCTCTAGGTGAGTGATTGCACCATCATGGTTATCTCAATCATTAAGATCTTTTTATATAGTTCTGTGTATTCTTGCCACCTCTTCTTAATATCTTCTGCTTCTATTAGGTCTGTACCATTTCTGTCCTTTATTGTGCCCACTTTTGCATGAAAGCTTCCCTTGGTATCTCTAATTTTCTCAAAGAGATCTCTAGTATTTCACATTCTATTGTTTTCCTCTGTTTCTTTGCATTGTTCACTTAGGAAGGCTTTCTTTCTTTTTTTTTTTTTTAATTTTTATTTTTCAGTGGGTTTTGTCATACATTGATATGAATCAGCCATAGAGTTACACGAATTCCCCATCCCGGTCTCCCATCCCACCTCCCTCTCCACCCGATTCCTCTGGATCTTCCCAGCCCAACAGGCCCGACCACTTGACTCATGCCTCCCACCTGGGCTGGTGGTCTGTTTCACCACAGATAATATACATGCTGTTCTTTCGAAACATCCCACCCTCCCCTTCTCCCACAGAGTTCAAAAGTCTGTTCTGTACTTCTGCATCTCTTCTTCTGCCCTGCATATAGGGCCATCGTTACCATCTTTCTAAATTCCGTATATATGTGTTAGTATACTGTAATGTTCTTTATCTTTCTGGCTCACCTCACTCTGTATAATGGGCTCCAGTTTCATCCATCTCATTAGAACTGATTCAAATGAATTCTTTTTAACGGCTGAGTAATATTCCATGGTGTATATGTACCACAGCTTCCTTATCCATTCATCTGCTGATGGGCATCTAGGTTGCTTCCATGTCCTGGCTATTATAAACAGTGCTGCGATGAACATTGGGGTGCACGTGTCTCTTTCAGATCTGGATTTCTCAGTGTGTATGCCCAGAAGTGGGATTGCTGGGTTATATGGCAGTTCTATTTCCAGTTTTTTAAGAAATCTCCACACTGTTTTCCATAATGGCTGTACTAGTTTGCATTCCCACCAACAGGGTAAGAGGGTTCCCTTTTCTCCACACCCTCTCCAGCATTTATTGCTTGTAGACTTTTGGATAGCAGCCATCCTGACTGGCGTGTAATGGTACCTCATTGTGGTTTTGATTTGCATTTCTCTGATAATGAGTGATGTGGAGCATCTTTTCATGTGTTTGTTAGCCATCTGTATGTCTTCTTTGGAGAAATGTCTGTTTAGTTCTTTGGCCCATTTTTTGATTGGGTCATTTATTTTTCTGGAATTGAGCTTCAGGAGTTGCTTGTATATTTTTGAGATTAATCCTTTGTCTGTTTCTTCATTTGCTATTATTTTTCTCCCAATCTGAGGGCTGTCTTTTCACCTTACTTATAGTTTCCTTTGTTGTGCAAAAGCTTTTAAGTTTCATTAGGTCCCATTTGTTTATTTTTGCTTTTATTTCCAATATTCTGGGAGGTTGGTCATAGAAGATCTTGCTGTGATTTATGTCAGAGAGTGTTTTGCCTATGTTCTCCTCTAGGAGTTTTATAGTTTCTGGTCTTACATTTAGATCTTTAATCCATTTTGAGTTTATTTTTGTGTATGGTGTTAGAAAGTGTTCTAGTTTCATTCTTTTACAAGTGGTTGACCAGTTTTCCCAGCACCACTTGTTAAAGAGATTGTCTTTTTTCCATTGTATATCCTTGCCTCCTTTGTCAAAGATAAGGTGTCCATAGGTTCGTGGATTTATCTCTGGGCTTTCTATTCTGTTCCATTGATCTATATTTCTGTCTTTGTGCCAGTACCATACTGTCTTGGTAGGAAGGCTTTCTTATCTCTTCTTGCTACTCTTTAAATAACTACTTTGAGCCAAGGACTATTCATGGCACCCATCACGATTGCGTTCTCTTCACCTTAAGTGTGAGCTGGGATGGAGATGTAATGGTTATGTGGACCAGTTAGAAAAATTTATCTTACTGACTAGTGTTTTGGACCATTCTAGATACCACTGACTTTAGCCTGGGTATTCTAGAAGGAGACACTAAGAGGATATTAAATATACAAGGGTTTTATTAGTGGAAATGCCTATGAAGAGGAATACAGACGGAACCTGGAATGCTGAAAGATTTATCAAGTCTCTTGACAGCCTGAGACGAAGAGAATGAGATAGTTGGGCTGATGCAACCTAGTCTATGGGCCAAGCCATCAGGTAGTCCTTGAACCAAAGCAGACCAACAAAGAAATCCTTTGTCTCCTAGAAACATATCTACATTAGTGGACAGCAGTACATGGGAGGAGTGGCCTCAGCCCAATCTTTAGATGGGTTTCAGGGCAAAGCAGCCTTTGACCAATTACATTTCCTAACTTAGAATGAAGCTAAGAGGAACATTCTCATCACTGGCACACCTAGAAATAGCCAGTACTCCTAAATCTTAAAATCTAAGATGATGAGTGACCATATAGTTCATTATCCAAGGCAGAATGCTTTTGAGAATGAAAAGAAAGAGGAGTCTGTTGGGAATTACACTAGAACTGTTCCAAGCACACTCTATAGTCACATTATCACTTATTTTCAAAGTTCTTTTTATGCTTTTAGCTTTGTCATCTTAGATCTTAACACTGCAATTCATAAACCTTACTGATTTCTCCAAATCTATTCAACTCCTTCAACTAATCTTTTTTTAAATTTACTAATCAAAACTATAGTTCATGGTCTGTCCATTAAAGGATTTTTCTTTTTCTTTTTCTTTTTTTTTTTTTTTACCACTAAACTCTTGTGTCCTCTTGCCTTTCATCCACAATCATGCAGGGAAAAAAAAATCTCTGATTTCACTGAAATTACTACTAATCAACGCTGGTGAAAGTTACATTTCAATGAACACTTATATCACTACAAATTCATGATCTTCAAAATCATCTTTAACATCAGCACAGCTCCTATTTCACCAAGAGCAGCCAGTTAGTAATATCCCCTATAATATTCATATATCCAATGGTTTCTAAAAATATTTTCATGCAAGTAACCATCATATTTGGCTCCTTCCTTTTGGTCAAAGAAGGTTCCTCTTCCTCTGTTGCAGTGCTGGAACCAGTCCTTCTAGGATTTTATTCCATAGCTCATTTTCTATCCTTTATTGTCACCTCCTACATGCTTTTAAGTTTCCCCTAAGCATATGAAAATTATTGTATCTTTCTAATTGAAACATTTAATGAAAATTGCTTTTGACCCTTATATATTTTAGCTCACACACATTTGTTTTCTTTATCTTCACATACATATTCCTTAAAAGTATCCATAAATGCGGTTTTCACTTCTTTACTTCTGTTTTACTCTCCAACTCATTGAAACCTAACACCTTTGCTTCATCATTCTATTGAAAATATTTTACTAAAGTCATTGTGGTAGACTCAATGGCCACAATTTCTTTTCAGATTCTCCTATTAACAGGTGACTTTTTATTCACCTCTTTGACCTGTGCTGGTAATATGATTTTCTGTGACCAATAAAATGCAGCAGAAATGCCATGCTACCTCAAGAGACCTTGAAGCTCCCTTTCCAGCACTTTTTGAATGCTGCCACAGTATGAACAAGCCTGAGCTAACTTGATGGAAAGGTCACACAGAAGACAACCAAGGCATCCTGGCCAAACAGCCTGACAACCACGAAGTGTGTGCGTGAGACTGTCTTATAAAAACCAGCCCCTTGCTGGTCTCCCAAATGAGCTGCTGCCAAATGAGTGAACCTAAGCGAGACCAGAAGAAGAATCATGCAGCTGAGCACAGCCCAGATCGCTGACCCTCAGAACTATGATTTCATAAATGGTTATTTTAAGCAATTAATTTTCAGGGTAATCTTTTACATAGCAAATATTAATTGAAACAAAGCTGTGCAGTACCACATGTAAAACATCACATGTATTATTTAATCTAAATCATAAAATAACTGAGAAGTGCTAATTTATCTGCTTTTAATGATGAAATATTGGAGCTCAAAGGAGTAATTTCAATGAGTTATCACAGCTTCCATGGAAGAGCCAGCATCTTTCTTTTTTTTTTTTTTAAATTTTATTTTATTAGTTGGAGGCCAATTACTTCACAACATTTCAGTGGGTTTGTCATACATTGACACGAATCAGCCATTGAGTTACACGTATTCCCCATCCCGGTCCCCCCTCCCACCTCCCTCTCCACCCGACTCCTCTGGGTCCTCCCAGTGCACCAGGCCCGAGCACTCGTCTCATGCATCCCACCTGGGCTAGTGATCTGATTCACCATAGATAATATACATGCTGTTCTTTTTAAAACATCCCACCCTCACCTTCTCCCACGGAGTTCAAAAGTCTGTTCTGTACTTCTGTGTTTCTTTTTCTGTTTTGCATATAGGGTTATCGTTACCACCTTTCTAAATTCCGTATATATGTGTTAGGATGCTGTAATGTTCTTTATCTTTCTGGCTTACTTCACTCTGTATAATGGGCTCCAGTTTCGTCCATCTCATTAGAACTGATTCAAATGAATTCTTTTTAACGACTGAGTAATATTCCATGGTGTATATGTACCACAGCTTCCTTATCCATTCATCTGCGGATGGGCATCTAGGCTGCTTCCATGTCCTGGCTATTATAAACAGTGCTGCGATGAACATTGGGGTGCACGTGTCTCTTTCAGATCTGGTTTCCTCGGTGTGTATGCCCAGAAGTGGTATTGCTGGGTCATATGGCAGTTCTATTTCCAGTTTTTTAAGAAATCTCCACACTGTTTTCCATAGTGGCTGTACTAGTTTGCATTCCCACAAACAGTGTAAGAGGGTTCCCTTTTCTCCACACCCTCTCCAGCATTTATTGCTTGTAGACTTTTGGATAGCAGCCATCCTGACTGGCGTGTAATGGTATCTCATTGTGGTTTTGATTTGCATTTCTCTAATAATGAGTGATGTTGAGCATCTTTTCGTGTGTTTGTTAGCCATCTGTATGTCTTCTTTGGAGAAATGTCTGTTTAGTTCTTTGGCCCATTTTTTGATTGGGTCATTTATTTTTCTGGAATTGAGCTTCAGGAGTTGCTTGTATATTTTTGAGATTAATCCTTTGTCTGTTTCCTCATTTGCTATTATTTTCTCCCAATCTGAGGGCTGTCTTTTCACCTTACTTATAGTTTCCTTTGTAGTGCAAAAGCTTTTAAGTTTCATTAGGTCCCATTTGTTTATTTTTGCTTTTATTTCCAATATTCTGGGAGGTGGGTCATAGAGGATCCTGCTGAGATTTATGTCAGAGAGTGTTTTGCCTATGTTCTCCAGCATCTTTAATCAAGTCCTCTATTCAGCTTAAACTCTCAGTAGAACCTGAAAATTATGACCACTCAATATTTGTTCATATTTAACTCTGTTGGCAACCACAGTTGTGACATATTAATTCTATTTAATTTTGTATTGCTGTTTATTATGCAGATAATTCAAGTAGTTTTCTTTGCTACTCATCAAACACAAGGGTGAACCAATTCCTTGCTCACCTCTCTAATTGCACTGTCTGAACAAAAGTCTTCAGCCTTCAATTTTTTTTTTTCTGAATATCGAGTTTGAGTAAAACAATTTTGTGATGGATTCTCTGGAGATATGCACAATTAAATTATATTCTGACATACACACACACACAAAAAAATTTACACATATATATAGTTATTGGATTAAATCTGTGGCAAATGGTACTCTGGTTATAGTATCAATTTTTTTAAAAGAGAGGTTAGTCTATAGTGAAGATGAAATTTTTAATCTGGGTAAGCAGTTTTATTTTAGTTTAATCCAATAACCATTAGGAATGATTGCAATATCTTGTAACATCCCAGCACTCATGTAGTCTCTTTAGATTTCATCTATCTCCTCAACTATTTTGAGATACTTGACTATTTATTTTAATTTAAAATATTGAAGCTTTTGGAATTTATTTGAGGGTAAATGATTCAGAATATAATGAGTGCTTCAGAGTAGTGCAATCAATAGCTTCAACAATACCAATAATATTTAGCAAGAAATGCTGTTCTCCCATTTATTACCATTCAGACTTCAGTCTTAGTCTCAGAAAAAAGAATGCCATTTAGAAAATGATGCAATCAATTATTTGCATAGATATCCATGGGCATCTGCTTAAAATGCCCTCTTCTCCTCTTTTACTTAGCAAAGACTTACTTAAATTAGAGCCCGAATAGTCCTTCTCCTGTGATAGGCAGTCAGTCATGACCATGTGTGAGACATTATTTTAGGTGATGCAGACAGAAAGGAAAATAAGAAAAATAAGTTCCACCACTCTTAGTTTTTATCAATTTATAGAATAGTTAATAAATAAAAATATTAGTTTAAGGTAAATGCTATGAAGAAAATGGAATGGAGTTGAAGTCACAGTGAGTATCTGTATGTGTGTGCATGTGCACATGTGCATGTGTGTATGATTGGGGGAGGTCATTTAAGAAGTGTGGTAAGGGAATAATTCAAAGAAGCTGACTGTTGAGCTGGGGAATGCCTGCCCCAGAAGAAAACACCATCAATCCAGAAAACTTTAGGGTGAACATATTAAGTCCAAAAGAATAGCAATTTACAAACTCACAATGTGAGGATGAGATTGGCTAATTAAAGAATAGGAAGAAGGCTGGTGTGGTTGGGGGTAGGTTAGAAAAGAAAACATTGTAAGGAATTTTAATGAGAGACAAAAGAGATTTGGGCATGTTAAGAATTTGGATTTTCATTTATGTACAAATAAATACCTTTGGAGAATTTAGTAAGGGAAAAGACATGGCTATATTTATGTTAAGAAAATATTATTTTGAGTGCCATGTGGAAAAGAGGGTGTGGAGACACAAAATAGGAGCACTGGGACCAATTTAGAGGTTATTATAATAGTTAAAGCTAGGGAGAAGAGTTGCTTGTATAGTAGCAGAGGGAGAGAGTAGTCAAAAAATTCAAGATATTTCCAAGATACAGTTGACAGTGTTGAATGGAATGTAAGGTGGAGGGAGAGAGACCACAAGAGTAGCTCCTTGTACTTTTCTTAACCACCTGGGTAAATGGTGATGGCATTTACTGAAATGAGGAAAGACTGAAAGGGAGGCAGACTGGGAGTGAGATTGAATAATTTATTTTGAATTTATGGAGTTAGACGTGCCTATTGAAGATCCATGGACACAGTTTGCATGTGTACACACACCTAGAGAAAACATCATAAGAAATGAAGTGTTCAAAGAACTGAAAAACAAATTTATTGGGTAGATCATTAATATGCAAGTAGATCTGTACCAAGAGAAGACGTATGAAGAGAACAGTGTGCACCATGCCAAAATTATCAATGAATTCAGAAGATGACTACAAGGAAGAGTATCAGGTTTTATCGTCTGAGGTCATGTACTTTAAAAGAGGTGGAGGGTTTAACGAAACTATTCACAGAATAAAGAAGTAAGAATTCATAGCAATTGTCTAGAGGTAATGGCAATGGGAAGTAAAGAATATACCTACCCTAACTTCTGGTCAGGATTAGATATATAGATATAAGACTTAAAATGTGAGAGAAAGGATAATAGCCATCATTTGGCTAGATGCATTGGGGAAAGTCCTATTATAGGGAGATGTAAAGCTGATCGGAGCCCTGACATCCTTGGACCAGTTACAGAAATCAATCCCCAGTCCCAGGTAAGAAATGAAAACAGATGCACCCTGCAGAAAACAGACACTCGGTGCTACAGAAGCTAGGATAGCATTTATACTGTCTGCTACATGCAGACTCCAAAGTGAATGACTAAAATTAAAAAAAAAAAAATCTAGAATTACAATTCAACATAAGCTGATTTAGGGCTTCCCTGGTAGCTCAGCTGGTAAAGAATCTACCTACAATGCAGGAGACCCCAGTTCAATTCCTGGGTAAGGAAGTTCTCCTGGAGAAAGGATAGGCTAACCACTCCAGTATTCTTGGGCTTCCATAGTGGCTCAGACTGTAAAGAATTGCCTGCAATGTGGAAAACCTAGGTTCAATACCTGGATTGGGAAGATCCCCTGGAGGAAGGCATGTCAACCCACTCCAGTATTCTTGCCTAGAGCATCCCCATGAACAGAGGAGCCTGGCAGGATACAGTCCATGGGGTTGCAAAGAGTCAGACATGACTAAGCAAGTAAGCACACACATACACACTTGAGCTGATTTAAAGAAATGTATTACAAGGTGCATTAGGGAAAAAAGAATTATGAGAGAAACAGTTGATTTACAGTTGGCAAAGCAAAAAGAAAATTCATACCCAAGTATTAAGAGATAATAGAACACTCTCAAAGGGAGTTAAAATAGGTATATTAAGACATTTTAAAGAAACTAACTGTGAAAAGAATGAGAGATTATGAAATGAGAAAATAATATTTTGAAAAGATGGAAGAGAAATATTAGAAATGCAAACAGAGAGGCGGTCCTAAGATGACAGAGGAATAGGACAGGGAGACCACTTTCTCCCGACAAATTCATTGAAATAACATTTGAACACTGAGCAAATTCCACAAAACAACTTCTGAAAGCTGGCAGAGGACATCAGGCACCCAGAAAGGCAGCCCTTTGTCTTCAAAAGGAGGCAGGACAAAATATAAAAGATAAAAAGAAAGACAGAAGAGGTAGGGATGGAGATCCATCTTGGGAAGGGAGTCTTAAAAGAGAAGTTTCCAAACACCAGGAAACACTCTCACCCAATCATACACACATGTACATGTGCACATGCACACACATACAGATAATCACTGTGACTCACCGGCGGGTCTGTGGGGAGTTTTGGAGTCTCAGAAGGCAACATAACCAGGAGGAAAAATAAATAAGTAAATAAATAAAACCCACAGATTACATGCCTAACAGCAACTCCCAGACCTCACATCTGCCACCAACAAGCGGGGGCTGAACAGGGAGGTGTGGGCTTCATTGCTTAGGGTAAGGATCGGGCCTGAATGCCCTGAGGGCAACCTGAGGGAACCAAAGTGAGATAGCAATCCAAATTGTGGGGGTAGCCAGAGAGAGAGAGAGAGAGAAAAGAGAGAGAGAGAGAGAGAACTATCCCGAGAAAAGCCCTAACCTAAGGCACTGACAGGCCCACTCACAGAGCAAAAGACTGATCAAATACCAGAGGAGAGACAGCCTGCTGCAGACCAGCCCATTCCCCGCCAGAGACAGGGAGGCTGGCAGAGGACAGTCAGGGTTGGAAAGGGGCAATCTTAGCCCGAGAGACGCATCCTCTACCAAACTGCAAGCAGGTTCCCAGTTGCTAACCAAGACTTCTTGGGATTCTGGACGGTTGACATTGGCTGGGAGGGTCGCAGCCAGAGATCAGGTCCCCAGAAGAGACACACAGCACACCTGTGATGGGCTCGATGGTGCCACCCAGGAAAGCAAGTGGCTGGGATGGGAGAGAGACAAGATGCACTCCCCACCTGGGGAGACTGTGCTCACCAAGCACCTGGTCGCCTGGGCTGCTTGGACCTGGGAAGGGCACAAAATGCAGGCCCAGTCTGTGCTGTTGTGGAGCACCTGAGAACCTGAACCTGAGAGGCTTAGACCTGGAAAGTGCACGCAACCCAGGGCCAGCGTCAGACAGTTCCCAGGCAGAGCAACCTAGAGCCTGAGAAGTATAGACCATGAAAGCACACATGCAGTTAGCAGGAGCAAAGCCAGTGTGGCCAGGACACTGCGAGCACTCCCCGCACATGCCAGTGATATTTGTTTGCAGTGTTCCTCCCTCCCCACAGCACCACTGAACAAGTGAGCCTAAATAAGTGACCACCTTCGCCCTCTTGTGTCAGGGTGGAAATTAGACAATGAGGAGGCCAGCAAACAGAAGAAGCTAAAATAAACAGAGGGAACCACTTTGGAAGTGACAGGTGCCTGTAGTTAGCACCAACTACACTGAAAGGGGCCTATAGATCTTGAGAACTATAAGCTGGATCAAGGAAATATCTGAAACTGAACTGAGCCCACACTTTCCTTGATAGCTCCAGAGAAATTCCTAGATATATTTTTACTATTATCATTTTTTATTTTTTAATATATTTTTTATTTTTTATTTTAAGGCCTCTATTACTCCTTTAATTTTCATTTTTATAACCTACTACTACCTTGCAAAAAAACGACCCTATTTTAAAGCAAACTTCATATATATATTTTATAATTTTTGTGACATTGTTATTTTTTAATATTGTAATTTTGAGAATCTAACCTCCACTCTAGAATTTTAATCTTTGCTTTTTGGTATTTGTTATCAATTTTGTCCCTTTAAAAACCCAAGCTTCAGTACCCATTTTTACTTGAGAGTGTGATTATTGGCTTGATTGCTCTCTCCCCCTTTTGACTCCCTTTTTTCTCCACCAGATTGCCTCTATTTCCTCCCTCCCTCTTCTCTTCTCTACCCAGCTCTGTGAATCGCTTTGTGTGTCCCAGGCTGTGAACACTTAGGGAACTGATTACTGGCTGGATCTGTCTCTCTCCTTTTAATTCCCCTTTTTTCCTCTTGGTCACCTGTCTCCTTCCTCCCTCTTCTCTTCTCTGTGTAACTCCGTGAACCTCTCTGAGGGGTCCAGACTGTGGAGAGCACACAGGGAATTGATTACTGGCTTGCTTGCTCTCGCCCCTTTTGATTCCCCCTCTTTTCCTCCTTGTCACCTTTATCTCCCTCATCCCTCTTCTCTTATCCACATAACTCTGTGAACCTCTCCGTGCGTTCCTCACTGTGGAGAAGCTTTTCATCATTAACCTAGATGCTTTATCATCAGTGCTGTAGAGATGGAGATAGTCCTGAAGCTACTCTAAGAATAAGACTGAAAACCAGAGGCAGGAGGCTTAAGTCCAAAATCTGAGGACACCAGAGAACTCCTGACTCCAGGGAACATTAATTGATAAGAGCTCATCCAAAAGCTTCCATACCTACACTTAAACCAACCACCACCCAAGAGCCAACAAGTTCCAGAGCAAGACATACAATGCAAATTCTTCAGCAATGCAGGAACATAGCCCTGAACTTCAATATACAGGCTGCACAAAGGAACACCAAACCCACAGACCTCAAAATTTATTGGACACTTCATTGCACTCCAGAGAGAAGAAATCCAGCACCACCCACCAGAACACCGATGCAAGTTTCCCTAACCAGGAAACCTTGGCAAGCCACCTGTCCAAACCCACCCACAGTGAGGAACCTCCACAAGAAAAAAAGAGGGACAAGAAACTGCCAGAATACAAAAAGGCCAGCCCAAACACAGCAATCTAAACAAGATGAAAAGGCAGATAAATACTCAGCAGGTAAAGGAAGAGGATAAAGACCCAAAAAAACCAAACAAAAGAGGAAAGATAGGGAGTCTACCTGTAAAAGAATTCAAAATAATGATAGTAAAAAATGATCCAAAAAATTGAAAACAAAAGGGAGTTACAGATAAATAACTAGGAGACAAGGATTGAGAAGATGCAAGAAATGTTTAACAAAGGCCTAAAAGAAATAAAAAAGAGTCAACCAATAATGAATAATGCAATTACTGAGATAAACAACACTCTGAATAATAATGGAGTAGAATAATGGAGGCAGAAGACAGGATAAGTGAGGTAGAAGATAGAATGGTAGAAATAAATGAAGCAGACAGGAAAAAAGAAAAAAAATAATTAAAAGAAATGAGGACAACCTCAGAGAGTTCGGGGACAATGTTAAATGCCCCAACATTCAAATCACAGGAGTCCCAGAATAAGAAGACAAAAAGAAAGGCCATGAGAAAATACTTGAGATAATAGTTGAAAACTTCCCTAAAATGGGAAAGGAAGTACACCACATTAGCAAATTGAAAGATAAAAACCAAATGATTATCTCAGCAGATGCAGAGAAAGCCTTTGACAAAATTCAACATCCATTTATGATAAAAACCCTCCAGAAAGCAGGCAAAGAAGGAACATATGTCAACATAATAAAAGCTATATATGATAATCTGACAGCAAATATTTATCCTCAATGGTGAAAAATTGATAGCGTTTCCCCTGAAGTCAGGAACAAGACAAGGGTGCCCATGCTCACCACAGTTATTCAACATAGTTTTGGAAGTTTCAACGACAGCAATCAGAGAAGGAAAAGAAATAGAAGGAATGCAGATTGCAAAAGAAGATGTAAAACTCTCACTGTTTGCAGATGATCTTCTACACAGGAAACTCTAAAGACTCCACCAGAAAATTACTAGAGCTAATCGATGAATATAGTAAAGTTGCAGGATATAAAATTAACACAGAGAAACCCCTTGCACTCCTGTACACTAACAATGAGAAATCAGAAAGAGAAATTAAGAAACAATTCCATTCACCATTCCAACGAAAAGAATTAAATACTTAGCAATATATTTACCTAAAGAAAAAAAAAGAGCTATATATAGAAAACTATAAAACACTGATGAAAGAAATCAAAGAGGACACAAATAGGTGGAGAAATATGCCATGTTCATGGATTGGAAGAATCAATATTGTGAAAATGAGTATACTACCCAAAGCAATCTATAGATTCAATGCAATCCCTATCAAGCTACCAATAGTTTTTTTCACAGAACTAGAACAAATAATGTCACAATATGTATGCAAATACAAAAAAACTTGAATAGCCAAAGCAATCTTGAGAAAGAAGAATGGAACTGAAGGAGTCAACCTGCCTAACTTCAGGCTATACTACAAAGCTACAGTCATCAAGACAGTATGGTACTGGCACAAGACAGAAATATAGATCAAGGAACAAAATAGAAAGCCCAGAGAGAAATCCACACACCTATGGACACCTTATCTTTGACAATGGAGGCAAGAATATACAATAGAGAAAAGACAATCTCTTTAACAAGTGGTGCTGGGGAAACTGGTCAACCACTTGTAAAAGGATGAAACTAGAACACTTTCTAACACCACACACAGAAATAAACTCAAAATGGATTAATGATCTAAATATAAGATGAGAAACTATAAAACTCCTAGAGGAAAGCATAGGCAAAACACTCTCCAACATAAATCACAGCAGGATCATCTATGACCCACCTCCCAGAGTAATGGAAATAAAAGCAAAAATAAACAAATGGGACTTAATTAAACTTAAAAGCTTTTGCACAATGAAGGAAACTATAAGCAAGGTGAAAAGACAGCATTCAGAATGGGAGAAAATAATAGCAAACAAAGCAACTGACAAAGAATTAGTCTCAAAAATATACAAGTAGTTCATGCAGCTCAATTTCAGAAAAATAAACGACCCAATTAAAAAATGGGCCAAAGAACTAAACAGACATTTCTCCAAAGAAGACACACAGATGGCTAACAAACACATGAAAAGATGCTCAACATCACTCATTATCAGAGAAATGCAAATCAAAACCACAATGAGGTACTGACTCATGCCAGTCAGAATGGCTTCTCTCAAAAAGTCTACAAATAATAAATGCTGGAGAGGGTGTGGAGAAAAGGAAACCCTCTTACACTGTTGGTGAGGATGCAAACTAGTACCACCACTGTGGAGAACATTGTGGAGATTCCTTAAAAAAACCGGAAATAGAACTTCCTTATGACCCAGCAATCCCACTGCTGGGCCTACACCACTGAGGAAACCAGAACTGAAAGAGACACGTGTACCCCAATGTCAATCACAGCATTCTTTACAGTAGCCAGGACATGGAAGCATCCTAGATGTCCATCAGCAGATGAATGGATAAGAAAGCTGTGGTACATATACACAATGGAATATTACTCAGCTATTCAAAATAATGCATTTGAATCAGTTCTAATGAGGTGGATGAAACTGGAGCCTATTATACAGAGTGAAGGAATTCAAAAAATAAAACACCAATAGAGTATATCAAGGCATATATATGGAATTTAGAAACGTGGTAATGATGACCCTATATGCGAGACAGCAAAAGAGACACAGATGTAAAGAACATACTTTTGGACTCTGTGGGAGAAGGCAAGGGTGGGATGATTTGAGAGAATTGCATTGAAACATGTATATTACCATATGTGAAATAGATTGCCAGTCCAAGTTTGATGCTTGAGACAGGGTGCTCAGGGCTGGTGCACTGGGATGACCCTGAGAGATGGGATGGGGAGGGAGATGGGAGGGGGGTTCAGGATGGGGAACATATGTACACCCATGGCTGATTCATATCAATGTATGGCAAAAACCCCTACAATCATGTAAAATAATTAACCTTCCAATTAAAATAAATTAATTAATAAAAAAATTAATGCAAAATAGACTATACACACTAAAAAGAAAGATGTTATTTTTTTTTAAGTGACTGTCAAGAAAACACAAAATATTCAACACAGTTATATAGAGAGATGAGAAATATTTAAAGGAATTTAAGAAAAATGAGGGATAGAATTAAAAGTACTGGAAAACGCTGGCAAAACTATTTATCCATATCTGTATACTATGTTTATATGTATATGTATTATATGTATATTATACCCAACATATAGAAAATATTTTTCCTTTACAAGCATAAGAGAAAGATGTAAAAGCATATCATGCTTCCGTCCATGGTGTTACAAAGACTCAGACACAACTGAGTGACTGATTGACAACAAAAAAATATGTATGTTTATGTGTATGTTGTATACATATTTTACAATATACAAAGACCACTTATTAGGCCTCAAAGTACACCTTAAAAGTACTAAAAGATCAATGTCATACAGACTACATTTGGAAATGGAAGGAACATTCATTTCAAGAGTCAAGTGTAACCTATGTCCCAAAAGTAAGTACAAGAAAAGAAAATTTCAGTCCAAAATCACTTTTGAATATAAAGATCAGTTCCATTCAGTTCAGCCACTCAGTCATGTCCGACTCTTTGTGACCCCATAAACCACAGCATGCCAGTCCTCCCTGTCTGTCACCAACTCCCAGAGTCTACCCAAACTCATGTCCATTGAGTCATGATGCAATCCAACCATCTCACCCTCTGTCGTCCCCTTCTCCTCCTTCCCTCAATCTTTCCAAGCATCAGGGTCTTTTCAAATGAGTCAGCTCTTCACATTAGGTGGCCAAATTATTGGAGTTTCAGCTTCAACATCAGTCGTTCCAATGAACACCGAGAACTGATCTCCTTTAGGATTGAATGGTTGGGTAGCAAAACACATTTAACACTTTAAGAAATGCCTTCATACTGAGAAAGTCATTTCCTAAGTACGTTGATAAGAAGCCTAGGGGTACCCAAGGAGAGAGAGGTCTGGAATACTCAAGGAGGAAGAAAGGACAAACGTTTTACTTTTTTCCCCCTCTACTTTCCTTAGGATTATGTAACAATTATGTATCCTGTCTGGGGACAGTCTCTGGATTAAACCTTCTGGCTAATTTTGTTATCTTAAAACATAAATTATCGGAGTAGGTCTGGCCTTTACAAGGATGTATCCTGCCTGGAATGTGAAGTCAAGTGGGCCTTAGAAAGCATCACTATGAACAAAGCTAGTGGATGTGATGGAATTCCAGATGAGCTATTTCAAATCCTGAAAGATGATGCTGTGAAAGTGCTGCACTCAATATGCCAGCAAATTTGGAAAATTCAGCAGTGGCCACAGGACTGGAAAAGATCAGTTTTCATTCCAATCCCTAAGAAAGGCAATCCCAAAGATGCTCAAACAACTGCACAACTGCACTCATCTCACACACTAGTAAAGTAATGCTCAAAATTCTCCAAGCCAGGCTTCAGCAATACATGAACCGTGAACTTTCAGATGTTCAAGCTGATTTTATAAAAGACAGAGGAACCAGAGATCAAATTGCCAACATCCACTGGATCATCAAAAAAGCAAGAGAGTTCCAGAAAAACATCTATTTCTGCTTTATTGACTATGCCAAAGCCTTCGGCTGTGTGGATCACAATAAACTGTGGAAAATTCTGAAAGAGATGGGAATACCAGGCCACTTGACCTGCCTCCTGAGAAACCTGTATGCAGGTCAGGAAGCAACAGTTAGAACTGGACATGGCACAACAGACTGGTTCCAAATAGGAAAAGGAGTACATCAAGGCTGTATATTGTCACCCTGCTTATTTAACTTATATGCAGAGTACATCATGAGAAATGCTGGGCTGGAAGAAGCACAAGCTGGAATCAAAATTGCCGAGAGAAATATCAATAACCTCAGATATGCAGATGACACCACCCTTATGGCAGAGAGTGAAGAGGAACTAAAAAGCCTCTTGATGAAAGTGAAAGAGGAGAGTGAAAAAGTTGGCTTAAAGCTTAACATTCAGAAAACTAAGATCATGGCATCTGGTCTCATCACCTCATGGGAAATAGATGAGGAGACAGTGGAAACAGCATCAGACTTCATTTTTTTGGGCTCCAAAATCACTGTGAATGGTGACTGCAGCCATGAAATTAAAAGACGCTTACTCCTTGGAAGGAAAGTTATGACCAACCTAGATAGCATATTAAAAAGCAGAGACATTATTTTGCCAACAAAGGTCTGTCTGGTCAAGGCTATGGTTTTACCAATGGTCATGTATGGATGTGAGAGTTGGACTGTGAAGAAAGCTGAGCTCCGAAAAATTGATGCTTTTACACTGTGGTGTTGGAGAAGACTCTTGAGAGTCCCTTGGACTGCAAGGAGATCCAACCAGTCCATCCTAAAGGAGATCAGTCCCGCGTATTCATTGGAAGGACTGATGCTGAAGCTGAAACTCCAGTACTTTGGCCACCTCATGTGAAGTGTTGACTCATTGGAAAAACCCTGATGTTAGGAGGGATTGGGGGCAGGAGGAGAAGGGGGCGACAGAGGATGAGATGACTGGATGGCATCACCAACCCGATGGGCCTGAGTTTGGGTGAACTCTGGGAGTTGGTGATGGTCAGGGAGGCCTGACGTGCTGCAATTCATGGGGTCACAAAGAGTCAGACACGACTGAGCGACTGAATTGAACTGAACTGATCCTGCCTATAGACAGTCTCTGGATTAAACCTTCTGGCTAATTCTGTTATCTTAAAATGTAAATTATGGGAGTAGATCTGGGGAGGTCTTTACAACCTCTAGACATTCTTTGGATTCATAGTAGAGTATATAACTCCAATGCTGACACTAGCAAGTGGGTACTCTTTCTATTCCCTTCTGATGTTTATGTCAGAAGCTTTCTCTATCTCCTTTATATTTTAATAAAACTTTATTACACAAAAGCTCTGAGTGATCAAGCCTCGTCTCTGAACCTGGATTGAATTCTTCTCCCCCAGAGTCCAAAAACCCAGGCGTCTTTGCGTGATTCAGCAACAACATTTCAATACCATCAAGGCAAGGATGATTGGACATCAGAAAGTCTAACAATGAAATTTACCTTGTGTATGAGTGGATGTTGAAAACCTGAGTCTAAGCATCACACCTAAGAGTGAACGTCTAAGATAAGCAAGGCACTTCTGAGAATAAGTACAAAAAGGGAAAACTTATTATATCAACTCTCAAAGCTGATTTTGAAGTGATATACATATTAAAATAGATTTTAAAATTGAATGGAATAAAGAGTCTGAACTCATACAAATAAGGATACGTAGCATATGAGTGTGTTGCAATTACAAATCAAAGTAGGAAAAATGACCTATTCAATACACAGTCTGGGGACAAGTGGATTGCCTTATGAAAAAGATATAATTAGATTCCTACACACTTCTTCACACACAAAAAATGACAAATGGGTTTTAGAAATAAATTAGAGAAGCAAAACTTCGAAGGTATTAGAATATTTTGTAGATTGTTTACATGACTTCAAGTTAGAAAATGACTTTTTAAACACTAACAACATACAAAAAAAAAAAAGAAAAACAGTTTTAGAATTAAGTAAACAGAAATACATTTTATAAGAAAAGTGTTTTAAAAAATTATGTCCGGACCATCAGAGAGTCTTTGCTACACCAATAATGGAAAAAATGTATCTAGGACATAGAAATAATTTCTCAAAAACAACAACAAAAGAACAACAGTGTAGGGGAAAGTGAACCAAAAAATAAGATGTCAATTTTTTGAAGGGAAAACTGAATTGCCAATACTCCTATGAAAAGATGAGCATCTTATCTGGCAACAGTAGAAGTGTAAATGAAATTACCAGTAAAGCATTTTTTTAAAATCTAAATGTATTTATGTTAATTGGAGGCTAATCACTTTACAATATTGCAGTGCTTTTGCCATACATTGACATGAATCCACCACGGGTGTACATGTGTTCCCCATCACAAACCCCCCTCCCACCTCCCTCCCCATCCCATCCCTCTGGGATATCCCAATGTAGCAGCCCCAAGCACCTTGTCTCATGCATCAAACCTGGACTGGCGATTCATTTTACTTAAGATAATATACATGTTTCAACGCCATTCTTCCAAATCATCCCACCGTCACCCTCTCACACAGAGTCCAAAAGATGGTTCTATACATCTGTGTCTCTTTTGCTGTCTTGCATGTAGGGTTATTGTTACCATCTTTCTAAATTCCATATATGTGCATTAGTATACTGTATTGGTGTTTTTCTTTCTGACTTACTTCACTCTGTATAACAGGCTCCAGTTTCATACACCTCATTAGAACTGATTCAAATGTATTCTTTTTAATGACTAAGTAATATTCTATCGTGTATATGTACCACAGCTTTCCCATCCATTCATCTGTTGATGGACATGTAGGATGCTTCCATGTCCTGGCTATTGTCAAGAGTGCTGTGATGAACATTGGGGTACATGTGTCTCTTTCAATTCTGGTTCCCTCAGTGTGTATGCCCAGTAGTGAGATTGCTGGGTCATATGGCAGTTCTATTTCCAGTTTTTAAAGGAATCTCCACACTGTTCTCCATAGTGGCTGTACTAGTTTGCATTCCCACCAACAGTGTAAGAGGGTTCCCTTTTCTGTATCCAGCAGATTGTCAAAATACCATGTATTTCACATACTTGGAGGATAAACTGGTTCATTAGTTGAAACATTTTAGAGTTCAAATTAAAAGTATCTACTAAATTTGAAATTATGTTTGCCGCATGTATCATTCGGGCTTCCCTGATGACTCAGTGGTAAAGAATCTGCCTGCAATGCTGGAGATGTGGGTTTGATCCCTGGGCCAAGAAGATCCCCTGGAGAAGGAAATGGCAACCCACTCCAGTATTACTGCCTGGGAAATTCCATGGACAAAGGAGCCTGGTGGGTTACAGTCCATGGGGCTGCAAAAGAGTCAGATATGACTTAGTGACTAAACAACAACATGTATCAGTCATGGTTCTCCAGGGAAATATAACCAATAAAAACACATTTGTGTGCATGTGTGATTGATTGATTATGATTAGATCTCAAAAAAAACTCACTATTGAGGAAAGAGAAAGATGCAGTATGATATATATGTGTGTGTTTATGTGTGTGTGTGTGTATACACAGATAATGGTAATGGCTACCCACTCCAGTATTCTTTCCTGGAGAATTCCATAGACAGAGGAGTCGGGTGGGCTACAGTCCATGGGGTCACAAAGAGTGGGACACGACTGAGTGCCTTTCACTTTCACAAGGCCAGAAATGGCAGAGTGGATGATATGATGGAGTGATAGTCAGTCAGAGAACATCTTTCCCTGTGGTCATTCTAATCTTAAAAGGGACAAAACTAGGGGGTGTTTTTTGTTGGCTGAGGCCAGGGTAGGTCAAAGTTCAGGGAACTGATGGAAATAGAGAAACTTAACTAAAGTTAAGTCAAGTCAGATATTTTGTCCAGATTGGTCAGTGGGTACAAACAGACCATTTAATCCTTTAGGAGGCAATAATTATAATTTCATTGATTTGTGTCTGACTTGGTTATAGGTAAACAAGGGGAGGCCTCTTGCATATTATCCACTTCACATGGTTAAGGCTGGCTCTTTTCAATAAGCTGTTTCTCTAAACACAAATGGGTGGAGAATTTCTTTCTTTTTTTTTTTTAATTTATTTTTTTATTTTTCAGTGGGTTTTGTCATACATTGCCATTGCTTTTTTCCAGTCTCTCAGGTCTCCTATAAAATTCAGCACTGTCAGAAGGAAGAGGTTGCTATTTTAGAGAGGGTGGTAGGGGCTGGCCACACTAAGGAAATGACATTTGAGCAGAGACCTAAACCTGAAGATCTGAAAGACACTAGAAAACCTACTCCAGGCAAATGACAGAGCAGTGCAAAACCCAGAGGTAGTGAACCTCACATGTTGGAAGAACAGTAAGAAGTCCAGTATGACAGGACATGAATGAGATTGGAGAAGATAGTGATGAATAGTGACAGACAGCAAGGTCAGAGAGAAAACAAGGCTGGATTGTGAAAGGTCTCATCGTTCATTGTGGGGCCTTTGGCTTTTACTTGGAGTGAAATGGGAAAATCTTGTAGGATTTAAGATGGAGGAGTAACACTTTCTGGCCTGGGTTTTAATGGGGGTCTGGCTGATGTATCAAGAAGCCAATTGCAGGAGTAAGTAAAAAGAGACAGAATTCAGTGTGTAGGTATAAGGGTAGAATGAAGAGTTCATCCACAGAAACAAGAGGAAAGGTGGAGTGTTTACTTAAGGCATAAACAAGGTAGGTAGGTAGATGTAGTAAAAATGAGGCTATGGATTTTCTCCTTTGATTGATTCATTCTTCTAATGAAATAAGAAGTGAGCTTATTTGCTGAGAGTGGAAATAGGAGAGTGGGGTTCCCTGGTGGCTCAGACAGTAAAGCATCTGCCCGCAGTTCAGGAGGCCTGGGTTTGATCCCTGGGTCTGGAAGATCTCCTGGATAAGGAAATGGCAGCCCACTCCAGTACTCTTGCCTAGAAAATTCCATGGATGGAGGAGCCTAGTGTGCTACAGTCCATGGGGTCGCAAAGAGTCAGACACGACTGAGCGACTTCATTTCACTTCACTTCAGGAGAAGAAAGGAAAAGGCATGGGACAGTTAGTTGGAGAGTAAAATGATAGACTAGGAAGATACAACGTTTGGCAGGTACCATCAAGGATCCACCTGAGGGTACTGATGATCAATTTAAAATGAGAACAGTGAACACAGTTTCACTTTATTCAGAATTGGGATTTTGCCAGGAGAGGAAAATGAGGTATGAAAGAATCAGAACAGTTGGGGGTGGATGCAAAAGACCCGTGGTCTGTTAGGAACCAGGCCACACAGCAGGAGGTGATTGGTGGGTGAGCAAGCTAAGCTTCATCTGTATTTATGGCTACTCCCCATTGCTAGTATTATTGCCTGAGCTCAGGAAAACAAGCTCAGGGTTCCCATTGATTCTGCATTATGGTGTCAACTACAAATTGGCACTTGCCCAGAGCATTTGCCAGTGACTGAACAACAACAAGAAGGGCATTTGCTATCTGCCTGTGCTGCTATGACTGCTGACCTTTGACACTCTGAAGGTAATTCAGAGTGGAGAGTGAGACACTCTATGCTCCAGGGAAACTGGTGGAACAGGTCTTTAGATAGCTGGATATTTTCAGGAACTGATTTCATGATCCCAATCCTTGGATCTCCTCATATCTAAAAAAGCAGTAAAATTCCTTCATGGTGACATCAGCTCCTCATGACTGGCAGAAAACCTTTTGTAAAGTAAGCACTTGATTGCATTGAACTCCTCTTTCACAAAAATCTTATCTATTGACTTTCCCCCACTGACTCTTTGAAGCAGTCTCTCAGAGCTATCTGAGGTACAGTTTCCAGGCTGCAGTCCTCATTTTGCCCCAAATAAAACTTAGTTCGCAACTCTCAAGTTGTGCATCTTTTTAGTTTACAAAGGTGACCTGTATAATTATTTCTTTATATATCACAATGTAATAATAGAAATAAAGTGCACAATAAATGTGATGGACTTGAGTCATCCTGAAACTACTGCCACTCGCCCCCCTTCCCGGTCAGTGGAAAAACTGTCTTTCAAGAAATTGTCCCCTGGTGCCAAAAAGGTTGGGAACCACTTGTCTATGGCATTTAAGCTGGGTAATGCAGCTATGGAATTAAAAGACACTTGCTCGTTGGAAGAAAAGCTATGACAAGACTAGACAACGTATTAAAAAGCAGAGACATCACTTTGCCAACAAACGTCTGTACAGTCAAACTATGTTTTGTTTTGTTTTGTTTTGTTTTTTCAGTAATCATGGATGGATGTGAGAGTTGGACCATAAAGAAGGCTGAGTGCCAAAGAATTGACGCTTTTAAACTGTGGTGCTAGAGAAGGCTCTTGAGAGTTCTTTTGACAGCAAGTAGATCAAACCAGTCAATCCTAAAGTAAATCAGTCCTGAATATTCACTGGAAAGACTGATGCTGAAGCTCCCACACTTTGGCCATGTGATGCAAAGAGCTGATTCATTAGAAAAGACTCTCATGCTGGGAAAGATTGAGGGCAGGAGGAGAAGGTGGCAACAGAGGATGAGATGGTTGGATGGCATCACCAACTCAATGGACATGAGTTTGAGCAAACTTTGTGAGATAATTAAAGACAGGGAAGCTTTGGATGCTGCTGTCCATGGGGTCTCAATGAGTGGGACATGACTTAACTACTGAACAACAACAAAAGAAAGAAAGAGAGGGAATGAAGAAGGTAAAGGGAAGTGAAACACGACAGGATCACTGAATTAGAGGTTTCAAAGAGATCCAAACATTTTGGAGTTAAAGAACTAGAAAGTGAAGATGGGTGGTCAGAGAGTGGGATGTTCAATACTGAAGGACTCAAGGATTTGCAGTAATTTCACAATGGCAGTTTCCAGCATGTGGCCATGGGCATGGTGGTTAGCTAAGAAAGGGGGATGATAATGACCCTGGGAAGAGAGGAGGTATAGAAGCTTAGAGACCACAACGGTGAAAGTGTGATCCAAGTGCATATGGAAATGACAAGTAATTATGACAGGAAGAAGTGAGCTGGAGAATGTAACAGTGAGCAAGGATTTAAAATCTTAGGGAATGAGTGGGGATACCCCTGAGATTTCCAGATGGTTGCACTTCACTAAATGCTAAATGGTGGCTAGTGATATGATCTTATAATACAACATGATATTTAAATAAACACACGCACACACTTCAGGGAGAAGAGAAAAATATGGAAGATAACTCCTCACCTTCAGCTCACTTTCAAGATCTTTGTACTTACACATAATTTTTATATTAAAAAAAGTAAATGCATAAAAAGGATCTTCTGTAATCATGTAGAAACAAAAATATATGTAAAATATTGTTTTAAATAGAAGAACCCATAAATAATCACAACAACTTGTTTTCTACAAAGCACTTTTTTATAGCTTTACATGTGTTTACACATTTAATTCTCATGACAGTTTTATGAAGTGAGTACCAGAATCATCCACATCTCTAATAGTGAAAGTGAAGCACAGAGAGGTAACATCAAACAACTATTTATTAAGTGACAGAACCAGGACTCAAACCCAGGCAATCTGTTCCAGAGTTCAAACTCTTAATCACTCTTTATAAGTTTTTTTGAGAAAATAATTCATAATGTACAAATTGGGCTTTTGCCAGGATGTGAAAAAGATACATTAAGAATTTTTACTAGTTCTATTATACATTATTAAGAATACATAATATAATTGTCACCATTTCAACAGATAAAAGGAGGAAAATCACATATCAACCCTAAAGTTGTTTAAATGCTTTGGGGGAAAATAAAATATAAATACTTAAATACTTTTTACATTGCATAAAAATACTTTTAAAGAAAGGGATAAACGAATATTTCTTCAATGTGATTTTACCCATATCAAACCAAAAGCAAGAGCAAGCTTAGTGGAGAAACACAAATATCATTCCCATTAAATGCAAACATGAAGGAAAAATATACATCTTTAAATCTGGTTATTTAATTTTATTCTGAATGTAGTAGCCAATGTAATGAGGCTAAGCGAGGAAATCAAAATATAAGCATCTAAAAGGAGAAAGAAAAATATTATTTGTTTATGGTAATATGATACACATAAAATACACAAGGGAATCAATGGAAAACTAAAGTCTTCCAATTTTAAAACAGCACAGTAAAGAAAACAGTTTTCTCATTGTCTTTTAAGTAATCTTAGTCTTTAAAATAATTAAGAACATGCAAGAATAATGCAAACTTCATATTCAATGAAATTTGGAAATATCTATAATCCCAAAGAATAGTATATGAGAAAAGACTTTTAAATAGAGTCAAGGTCCAAAAAAATTATGAGACACTGAGATAAGACTCTTGTGACTGAAGATCTCAGGCCAGGGATAAATCACAGTTCTAAGTGGCCACCACCACAAAGAATAACAATCAACTGATTATAGAAACAAGTACAAAAGTTGACAGAGGACGCTATTCTGAACTTAGCATGACAAGGAGTTTTGAAAAGTAGGTAGAATGGGACTGAGTAAAGAAACAAGCAGGCAAGCCTGTTTGCAGAGTGGAGGAGAGAAGTGTCACGTGGGTAGTTCTCCAATGCCTGTATCAGTCTTCTGACCTAAGAATTCATTCACACAAAGAACCTTGAATCATAAAAGAATTCTTGCTTGCTAGCCTGGAGTATGGTCTTGGCACCTCCTCACATCAACATCTTGCAATTAGGAAATTCAGGAAGATTTTACACAAAGATAAGTAATAATATTATGGGAAATGGCTACACAGAAAAAATAATCAATGAATCCTTTAACCAACCAACTTCTAGGGATTTATCTTATAGATGTAGACCCATAAATACATGATGAAATACTGACAGGTATTTTCAGAGCAGGCCATGGCTTAAATGAAAAATTGAATGATTAAAAAAATTATGGAACATCCATATAATGGAATGAGTAATTTCCATATATACTTTTAGGGAAAAAAATGTTGAAGAGAAACATCCTGTGTACAATGACTTGATTTATGTAGATTTATGTATATGGCTGTGCATACATGCTGCAGTCCATGGGGTCAAAAATAGTCAGACATGACTGGGTGACTGAACAACAACATACATGCATATATGTATATATGTATACACATATAAATATTATATATTGGATTGGCCAAAAAATTCATTTGGGTTTTTCCATAAGATGTTAAAGAAAAATCCAAACAAACTTTTTGGCCAACACACACACACACACACACACACACACACACACATATATATTTCTTTTGTCTACTAGAATATACATGAAAGTATATACACACACACAAAAATGAGAAAATGTTTGTGTCTGGAAAGGAAAATTGAGAAATAGAGCCCTAGGGGTCAAAGGATTGGTCAGTCATATTACCAGGAGACAAATTGTAACTTTGAAACTTCGAGCCAATTATGTGTGTTTCATATTTAAAGACAAAATAAAGAACTTAAAACTAATAGAAATCATAGGAAGATTTCATAATATGACTGTTCATAAAATTAATATACAAATATAAGAAGTAAGAAATGTCTCTGATAGCTCAGTTGGTAAAGAATCCTCCTGCAATGCAGGAGACTCCGGTTCAATTTCTGGGTCAGAAAGATCTGCTGGAGAAGAGATAGGCTACCCACTCCAGTATTCTTGGGCTTCCCTTGTGGCTCAGCTGGTAAAGAATCTGCCTGCAGTGCAGGAGACCTGGGTGCAGTCCCTGGGTTGGGAAGATCCCCTGGAGAAGGGAAAATCTACCCACTCCAGTATTTTGGCCTGGAAAATTCCATGGACCGTATAGTCCATGTGGTTGCAAAGAGTCAGACACCACTGAGTGACTTTCACTTTCAAGTGTTTAGAAATCAAAGTAAAAATCATAATGTCTCAGGGAAAAATGTGGTAATTATTTAAATAATGTTATGGTGGTTCTTCTAAGCAAAGCCAAAATCAGAGAAGCCATAAAATAGAATTATGATAAATTTAATTATATAAAACTTAAGTTTCTTGCATAAGTAAAATAATTCTCCTACACAGCAAAGTGTTATACCCAAGAAAAAAAAATCAATGACAAGCTGAGGAAAATATTTACAGCACATATTGTTGAGGAAAAACGTTTGTTTAAAAAACATGGCATTCTAAAAAACAAATAAGAAAAACAAACAAACCTGGAGATCAAATAGGAAATCAAATTGCTATGCAGAGTTAATACAAGTAGAGAAAAATAGCTCTAATCACATTAAAGAAATTTCATCTCTGTCATAATTCAAGAAATGTAAATAAAATATCATTTTCTCCCATTAGATTGGAACATATCAAAAGAGTAACATGGTAGGTAAGACTACAAACTGTCTCAATGGCCATTTGACATTGTACTAAAAATCTTAGTGTAATAATGACTAATAATGTGTGAGCAATAATGATGACTTGGAGAAGGAAATGGCAACCCACTCCAGTGTTCTTGCCTAGAGAATCCCGTGGACTGAGGAGAATGGTGGGCTGCTGTCCATGGGGTCACAAAGAGTGGGACACGACTGAAGCGACTTAGCATGCATTCATGCATTGGAGGAGGAAATGGCAACCCACTCCAGTATTCTTGCCTGGAGAAACCCAGGGACAGAGGAGTCTGATGGGCTGCCGTCTATAGGGTCGCACAGAATCATACACAACTGAAGTGACTTAGCAGCAGCTAATGATGCTAGTCAGTAAGTGTGTGTGAGTGCGTAGGCATATAAAGAATGTAAGAGAAGAAAATGTCATTGGTTTTTTTTTTTTTTTTTCATGATATGATTCTTCACCTAGAAAAATCTACAAGGATCAATGTATAAAATTAGATGTAATAAGAATCCTGAAAATAAGCATAAAATGTGGGGAAACAGGTATTGAGACTTTCAAATATGTTTGTGGGAGTATACATTTTGAACTTCTGGTAAGTAAAATTTGCCTGAATGTCTCTATCTGTATATATTTACATCTATCATCTATCTACCTGTCTATGAATAATACATGCCCTTTGACCAGTAACTGAGGAATTCTACTTTTAGAAGTGGAATTTCTGGTCCAAACAGACTTTGTCAGTTATCTGCAAGTGAAAGTGTTAGTTGTTCTGTTGTGTCTTCATGACCCCAGGCATTGTAGTCCACCAGGCTTCTCTGTCCATGGGATTTGCCAGACAAGAATACTGGAGTGGGTTGCCATTCCCTTCTCTAGGGGATCTTCCTGACCCCAGGGATGGAACCCAGGTCTTTTGCATTAAAGGTAGATTCTTTACCATCTGAGTCACCAGGAAGTCCTTATGTGCATATGTTTATTCAACAAAAGTATCTTTGAAGAGGCAATTAATTAAGTATTATGACAAGGGAAGAATACTCTGGATTATCTAAAGGGAAGCAGGGAGAGTTAATACTATGAAAATAAGGCATTGTAATGGTAGAAACAGAGATTAGCATGATATGCTTTGAAGATGGAGGAAGGGGCCATAAACCCAGGGGTAAAGGCAGTCACTAGAAGTTGAAAAAAACAAGGAAATAGATTCTTGCTATAGAGTTTCCAGAATGATCCCTGCCAACAGCTTGAATTTAGCCCAGTGAAACAGATTTTACATTTATGATCCCACACCTCCAGAACTGTAAGAAAATAAGTACTGTTTTAAGTTACTAAGTTTGTGGTAATTTTTTATAGCAACAATAGAAAACTAATATGTACTAGATAATCAGTTGGGGCAGATATGTGTGTACTGATTTAGCTCCAAAATATACTCAATAAAAAGGAGAAAAGTAGGTCATATATATTATGTAACATCTTTATAGAAATGAGTGTGTTTACATACACATAAACAAACACATGTACACACGTATAGAGTGTCTCTGAAAGAGTGTACAAGAAATGTAAACATTGGTTAAATGGAAAGGTGAATTGAGAGAGACTAAAGTTAGGAACTATTTCCCCTTTGTACCCTTTTGTGCTCTTTGATTCTTTTTTATATCATATGTACATAATAATTTTTCAAAAATAAGTGAAAGGGCCCAAATTTTAAAGTTAAAAAAAATTGAAGATTACAAAAATCTTGTTAAGTTTTTGATTGTGATAGCTGTGAATTGACAGATTAGTGTGTGGGAGAATTGACATCTTTAGAATACTGACTCTTTTCCTCCAAAAAAATTCTCCATTTATTTGAATGATATCTTAAGTCCTTCAGCAAAAGTTTTTGGTTTTCTTCATCTGCAATTCTTAGACCTTGCTTCCTATTAGTTATGTCACTAATTATTTATAAATGTATTAATATTATAATTGAAATATAATTTTTATTAAAACTGTATTTCTAATTTATTTTTATTTATTTTGCTTCAAAGTTATTTTTAGCTAGGAATTTTGGTGTGAGGAGGAAAGAAGCCACAATGGTGAATGCTCACATCTTGTTCTGACATGAAAGCTAAAGTCTGTCACTTTGTGTATGCTTGTTACAGATTTTTGGTAGATAAATTTTATAAATTTGTGGAATATCTAGATTGCTAAGAGTTTTTGTTAAAAACATGTTTGATTTATTGAATTTTTTTCTTCCTTCATTTATATGATCATGTAGCTTTTCTTCTTTAATCTCTTAAAGGTGAATCAGTTGATCTGCTTTATGTTACAGCATCTTTTCATTCCTGGAAAAAACTACTTAGCAATGATATGTATTATGTACTACTGGATTCAGTCTATTAGTATCTTATTTTAGCTTTTTGTGTCATTGCCTATAAGTGCAACATTTCTTCTTCCTCCTAAAATAAAACTCATCAGATTTCAAAGCCTTCCAGATTAATACAATAAGATTTTTCTCCATTTTAGTGAAATAAGAATTTCTTTAACTGAAACAACTTTGATAAAGATGGACTTTTCTATTCCTTAATTCATATTTTCTAAATCTTCTTAAGCCATTTTTGATAGCTGACGTAGTCCATTTCAAATTTTCCCAAATTTATGATGACAAAACTATCTATATTATTTTAATTATTTAAAAAACTTTGTTTAATTATGGTTCTTCTAATTTATATGATTATTTTCTACTGAATATTTCCGCAAATAGTTTGTCTATTTTACTAATTTTCAAGGTGTGTTGAAGTTTTCTATTACATATTTGTTATAATTCCCTCTCAATATTCCTCTGGTCTTGTGGGTTTCCTCTATTTTTCTTGTTGTAACATCTAAAGTGAAACAACTAGCCCATAAATTTTTAATCTTTTTTGTCATTTTCAAATATATGTACTCTTTTACCCATACTTTTTTACACAGCACTATTTTGGTTGCCTACCAGTAATTTTTGATATGTAATATATTCCTTGCCTTTTATTTCTAAGTATTATATAATTTCCATAGTAGTTTCTCTTTGACTCATTTGTATATTAATGCTCCCAAAGTATTTATATTTTTATTATACATATATGTAGCCATTATTGATTTCTTATTTTATTACACTGTACTTAGGGATTGTGGTCTGTATATTTTAGATTCTTTACTATTCATTAAAAATTCTTTTGGGACATAGTAGACAATAAATATTTGTTAATATTTCATATGTGCTTGAAAAGAATGCATTCTATATATGATGCTTACAACAAATTTGCTAATTCTGTGATTCATCTTCAATATACCCAGTAATTTTGTACGTTTCTGATTTGTCAGTTTCTGAGCGCTATTAAGACCTCCCTCAGTCATTGTGGATTTTTTCATTTCCATGGAGATAAATGGGTAGTTGATCCGTGTCTTACTGTTTTGTCTGTGAAGTGATTTACTTGGTTGAAGGCAAATTGTGTGAGCTATTATCATTGTGTAAGGCGTCTCATAAGTTCCATACTATGGGTTAAATTGTGTCTCCCCAAAATGCATTTGTTGAAGTCACAGAGCCTAGTCATCTCTGAAGGTGAAACCAAACATGGACTTCAAGCTTCCAGAACTGTGAGAAAAAACAATTCTGTTGTTAAAGCCATCCAGTCTTTTGTCAAGACAGCTCTAGCAAACCAATGTAAGCTATAAGAGAAAGAATGAGTGTGGATGGCAAATCCAAATTAAAATCTATATTTATGGACAAAGTATTGTCCCCTCCACAATAGAAGAAGTACAATATATCAACATTTAACCTATGTCCAGGTAGTTCATTAATTCCTAATCATATAACCAAGATTGGTTGTTCCTGCTGGAATACTGGCTAATCTATGATGGTATGTACTATGTCTGCTTAGGTGAAAGATATCCTATGTTGTTAAGATTATATTTATCATTTAATCTAACCGGTACTGATACTTTTCATGTGAGACCCCTGAATTAGATAAGGAAAACACATGAAACATTAACAAAAATCATTAATATCCCAAAGGAATTCTCATTATTTTATTTTCCTAGAAAGAAAAGATGGTCTCTTCTAAGATTCTATATTGATTACCAAGTAGCAGACATTGTTCTTGTTGGATAATTAGGGACTTGGAAGGAATAAATGGGTGGATTAAAGATTAAAAATTTGCCAAGAAACAGATATGCAAATGAACATCAGGCAATATGTCCAGAGCCTGAGAAAATTTTAATATGAATGTTCTTCTGGTTAGACTGCTCTTTCTACCCCCTGGGATTTCCATGCTCTATTGTCCTTCAGAATAATTTCAAGGTGGGGGCTATAACTTCCTAGAGTTCAGTTTTGAATGATGCTGAAATACTGCACAAACACATCTGTGGACCAGGCTCAAATGCTTATTTTTAATTCTCATTGGTAATTACCAGTAATAACTGGTAATATGAAAATCTTCATGAGACCAGAAATGTCAGTTGAGGAAGAGACATAATTACAGTGTAAGTAAAGTTAGGAACCAGAAATCAAATTGTCAACATCCATTGGATCATCAAAAAAGCAAAAATGTTCCAGAAAAACATCTAATTCTGCTTTATTGATTATGCCAAAGCATTTGACTGTGTGGACCACAACAAACAGTGGAAAATTCTTAAAGAGACGGGAATACCAGACCACCTCACCTGCCTCTTGAGAAATCTGTATGCATGTCAGGAAGCAACAGTTACAACTGGACATGGAACAACAGACTGGTTCCAAATTGGGAAAGGAGTATGTCAAGAATGTATATTGTCACCCTGCTTATTTCATTTATATGCAGAGTACATCATGAGAAATGCTGGGCTGGATGAAGCACAAGCTGGAAGCAAGATTGCCGGGACAAATATCAATTACCTCAGATATGCAGATGACACCACACTTATGGCAGAAAGTGAAGAAAAACTAAAGAGCCTCTTGATGAAAGTGAAAGAGGAGAGTGAAAAAATTGGCTTAAAGCTCAACATTCAGAAAACTAAGATCATGGCATCTGGTCCCATCACTTCATGGCAAATAGGTGGGGAGATAGTAGAAGCAGTGACAGAGTTTATTTTCTGGGGGGGGGGGTGCTCCAAAATCACTGCAGATGGTGACTGCAGCCAGGAAATTAAAAGATGCTTGCTCCTTAGAAGAAAAGTTCTGACCAACCTAGACAGCATATTAAAAAGCAGAGAATACTTTGCCAACAAAGGTCCGTCTAGTCAAAGCTGTGGTTTTTCCAGTAGTCATGTATGGATGGGAGAGTTGGACTATAAGGAAAGCTGAGTGCCGAAGAATTGATGCTTTTGAACTATGGTGCTGGAGAAGACTCTTGAGAGTCCCTTGGACTGCAAGGAGATCAAACCAGTCCATCCTAAAGGAAATCAGTCTTGAATGTTCATTGAAAGGACTGATGCTGAAGCCGAAACGCCAATACTTTGGCCACCTGATGCGAAGAACTGACTCATTGGAAAAGACCTGATGCTGGGAAAGACTGAAGGCAGGAGGAGAAGGGGACAACAGAGGATGAGATGGTTGGATGGCATCACTGACTCAATGGACATGAGTTTGAGTAAGCACCAGGAGTTGGTGATGGACGGGGAAACCTGGCATGCTGCAGTCCATGGGGTTGCAAAGAGTTGGACTCGACTGAGCAACTGAACTGAACTGAACAGGGACTCATCCAGTGATTCTCAAAAGTTGTTTTTAAGAGGTAGTATGGCTTTGCTCTAAAATCTTAATTGTTTCCATTATAATATGCCATAAGTGAGTTTACCATAGGTTTCATAGAGTATGCAAATATGCTAGTGATGTTTTCATCACATTAGGATATGTCAAGTCATAATGGCAACTGGAAACAACTTTCTCTTTTCTGGTTCTATATCCAGAATGCATGCTAAGCTGCTTCAGTTATGTCTGGCTCTTTGTGACACTACAGATTGTAGCCCGCCAGGCTCCTCTCTCCATGGGATTCTCCAGGCAAAAGTACTGTGATGGGTTGCCATTTCCTACTCTAGGGGATCTTCCTGACCTAGGGATTGAACCTGTGTCTCTTATGTCTCCTGTATTGGTAGGCAGGTTCTTTACCACTAGTGCCACCTGGGAAACTCCTTCTCTGGTTCCTGCCTCCCCAAAATTTGACAGCATAAAAATGCAGTGTTACCCACAAAGAATGAAGAGGCTTATGCATTGCTATATACCTTTCTTAGGGCCATAAGGTCCTTCTTTACCAGGAAGGAGATTGTCTTGACATACCTTCAGATTAGTGGATTCCTGGGAATTTTTCTCTGTTTTCATGAGATTAATTTTCCAAATATTTGCACATTTTCCCCAAGGCATTCAGGGAAGCTGATAGTATGTTTTCCTCTGTCTTCTCAGTAAGACATTAACAATGTAAGTGGCCAATATGGGTGTCCCATGGAATGGAAAAGGCAGTTAAGATTCCTCTGAACTAGGCATAAACAGGAAAATGTACCATTAGCAATTTTGATTTGCTTTAGTAAGGAGATCACATCTTGAACTGCAGCTTCAAATCCTCTATTTGCTTAAGTTTACCAACATCCAATGCTATTCTCCAAGACCTATTGGACTACTTATTGGTGAAATAAGAGAATTAAATAGTGCTATTATATGCATCAATAGGCTTAAATCTTTCAAGTCATTCATAATGGCAAATATCTCTGCAGTTTCCCTAAGGGAATACACAGTTTAATAGGTAGCCCTTACTTGGTTCAATAGTGAGGAAGTCAAAATGGAATTCTACCATTTGTTGAAGGTATATAGCCTAAATAAACTCAGAAACAACAACAACAACAACAGAAACCTACAATATGCATTTGTTGTTATATGGTCAAATATGTACATATTCAACTGAGAATTCCAGTTATCATTGGACCCATATGGTCTCATCCTGATTCATAAATTAAAACTGTGCAGTAGGTCCTCAATGTCCATATATAATCCAAGAAATGTATTCATTATATCTATGATGTCATACTAATTAGACTGCATGGACAAGAAATACCTAGCCAATTGGAATTCTTGATTTTTATCACACTCTTTAAAGAGGGGGAGATACTTCCAAGAATTTTAAGGAGCTGGACCCATCAGTAAAAATTTAGAGGCCCAATGGTCAGGAGCATTTCCATATATTTCATCTGCTATGGGCTAAATCATGTCCCCCACACCAATCCATATATTGGAACTCCAGGACTTTAGAATATGAGTATATTTGGTGTTAGACTCTTAGAAGGGGTAACTAAGTTAAAATGGGGCCATTAGGGTTGGCCCAAAGCCAATCTGGCAGGTGTCTTAGGAGAAAATCTGGACACAGATACACAGAGAAGCAGCAGGGGGGTGTGCATGCACAAAAGAAAGACCAAGTGAAAACACAGCAAGAAGGCAGTCATCTCTGGGTCAAGGAGAGGGGCCTTAGGGAAAAACAAATAAACCAACCTTCTGATACATCTGCCTTTTAACCTCCAGAACTGTGAGAAAATAAGTTTCTATTGTTTATGCCATTCAGCCTGTGGTATTGCATTACAGCAGCCCAAGCAAGCAAATACACTATCCAAAGTCAAGGATAAATTACTGCAACTTGCACCCTCCACAAACAAGGAAATACAGTGCCTGACAGGCCTTTTCATGTTCTCTTAGTAGCATGTTCTATACCTGGGAGAACTGTTCCAACCCATGTGTCAGGTAACCGTGAAGTCAACGAGCTTTGAGCTGGACCCAGAACGGGCAAGGTGTCTGTATCAGGTCCACGCTGGGATGCAAGTGCATCTACCACTTGGGACTTATGATTTGGTAGACATAAGCTGTTGGAGATATTAGTGGTGGCAAAAAGATATCATGTGGAACTTGTTCAAAGACCCAGTGTGAGAGTCACAAAATCGACTCAGAGATTCTGGAACAGGATCAGAATTTAGTTGCATGAGATTCCATACAAAATTGTGTCCAATCAGAAGACTTACTTTATAGCAAAAGACCAGGAGTGGTCACCCTCCAAAAGCTGCAGGTTTCCTAAAGAGTGGAACAACTTCTTAAAGACACAACTCAAATGCTAATACACAAGTGACCCCCCTATATAAGAATAAGGTGCCATCCTGGGCATACACACCGAGGAAACCAGATCTGAAAGAGATGCATGTACCCCAGTGTTAATCGCAGCACTGTTTATAATAGCCAGAACATGGAAGCAACCTAGAGGCCCATCAGCAGATGAATGGATAAGAAAGCTATGGTTCACATACACAATGGAATATTATTCAGCTATTAAAAAGAATACATTTGAATCAGTTCTAATAAGATGGATGAAACTGGAGCCCATTATACAGAGTGAAGTAAGCCAGAAAGATAAAGATAAAGTAAGCCAGAAAGATAAAGCATACTAACACATATATATGGAATTTAAAAGGATGGTAATGATAACCCTATATGCAGGACAGAAAAAGAGACACAGATGCATAGAACAGACTTTTGGACTCTGTGGGAGAAGGTGAGGGTGGGATGATATGAGAAAATAGCATTGAAACATGTATATTATCAAGTGTGAAACAGATCGCCAGCCCAGGTTGGATGCATGAGACAAGTGCTCAGGGCTGGTACACTGGGAGGACCCAGAGGGATGGGATGGGGAGGGAGGTGGGATGGGGGATCGGAATGGGGAACACATGTAAATCCATGGCTAATTCATGTCAATGTACGGCAAAAACCACTACAATATTTAAAGTAATTAGCCTCCAACTAATAAAAATAAATGAAAAATAAATAAGTAAAAAGACTGAAAAAAATAAAATAAATTTAAAATAAATTTAAAAAAGAAAAAAGAACAAGGTGCCATCCTCAAGACAGTTTATATCTTGAATCAAATATATTTATATAATACTAGTCACCTGTAGGAAGAATACATGGGTCTGGAAACCAAGGAGTTCTTACCATCAGTCCTAGAGACTCAATTGTAATAAATATGTACAACCTGGTCCTACAACTCTGGATTTTGCACATTTTGAGGCCCTCAGTTCCAAGTTATGAAAATTCTGCTTGGGGCCACAGCAGGAGTACTTGGTACTTCCTTTCCGCATTATAATATTAAAATGCAGTAATCTAGGCCTATAAAGGGAATGGTGACAAATAGCTGAAACTCATCACAAATCACTGTTTGCATCATGCCGCCAGGTAAGTCATCAATACTAGTGGAGTTTCAGAGAGAGAGGATTCTAGAATGGAGGGTGGAGGAGGAAACAATAAATATCAGCTGTGACCTTGAGACCAGCTGGGGCATTGGTAGTTATTTATCCCACCAACCTTCTTTGAAGCTTCCTCCAGGAAGAGAGGTCCACCAGAATCCTGGAGGAGCTGCGTGTGAAATATGTGTGAAGTGAGCCTAAGCAGCACAAGGGGTAGACTATGATGGGTACGACTGGGATACTTGTAGATCCTTCTTTGAGGAAGGACTTGTTGATCCAACTACTATACAAACATCCTTCAGTTGTCTAACCCTTCTGAGACCCCTAAGCTGCAGAGATCTGCCTCACCTAGGCTCATGTCCCTTCCCAGGACAGCCCACTTTCAAAGAGAAGTATGCCAGTCTTATCATCTTGGTACAACTTGAGTCAATCTGAATGGCTATTCTAAGTCTAGAACTTCTCACGGAGTTGCCTAAGATTGGGCTGCATCTTTTTAAGCCCAGTTTTGCTTCCTTCTTCTCTAGTTTGCAAGTATTGATCCAAAAGTCACTGTAAAAAGAATTCTGTATATCCATCTCCAAATTGGCTTTTGTAGAACCCAATGACCAATAATTGCCTAACAATTGTGAAGGAAAGGGCATTTAGGGAAAATAGTAAGTTTCACTTGCAAGGGATAAAATGACTTCTTCAGGCATGTAAACTATACTTCTAAGAAATCCTGAGCATTTTTGGAGTTATCTCTATTTTCCATATCCAACCATGTATCACCATTCTATTAGGATATTACACTTTCCTAATCACTGTGATAGCTTTGTCAGTTAAGTGGTCCTGGCAAAGATTGCATCCATCTTTGTGCTTGGTTTATAGCAATCTTAGCTCTAATGCATTAAAATAAAAAAGAAGTCTGACAAAGGAATCCAATAACAGGCCTGAGTTGTATTACACGTCTGTGGGAAGACTTTGTGGTGTGAGATTTATCTGATTCTGTCAGAAATAATCATCTTAGCCCATCCCATTTAAAGTAATTTCTATTTCATCCAAGTTGTCCATTTTATTGGCATAGAGCTGCTGGTAGTAGTCTCTTATGATCCTTTGTATTTCAGTGTTGTCTGTTGTGATCTCACCCTTTTCATTTCTTATTTTGTTAATTTGGTTCTTCTCTCTTTGTTTCTTAATGAGTCTTGCTAATGGTTTGTCAATTTTGTTTATTTTTTCAAAAAACCAGCTTTTAGCTTTGTTGATTTTTGCTATGGTCTCTTTAGTTTCTTTTGCATTTATTTCTGCCCTAATTTTTAAGATTTCTTTCCTTCTGCTAACCCTGGGGTTCTTCATTTCTTCCTTCTCTAATTGTTTTAGGTGTAGAGTTAGGTTATTTATTTGGCTTTTTTCTTGTTTCTTGATGTGTGCCTGTAATGCTATGAACCTTCCCCTTAGCACTGCTTTTACAGTGTCCCATAGGTTTTGGGTTGTTGTGTTTTCATTTTCATTTATTTCTATACATACTTTGATTTCTTTTTTGATTTCTTCTATGATTTGTTGGTTATTCAGAAGCGTGTTATTTAGCCTCCATATGTTGGAATTTTTAACAATTTTTTTCCTGTAATTGAGATCTAATCTTACTGCACTGTGGTCAGAAAAGATGACTGGAATGATTTCAATTTTTTTGAATTTTCCAAGACCAGATTTATGGCCCAGGATGTGATCTATTCTGGAGAAGGTTCCGTGTGCACTTGAGAAAAAGGTGAAGTTGATTGTTTTGGGGTGAAATGTCCTATAGATATCAATTAGGTCTAGCTGGTCCATTGTATCATTTAAGGTTTGTGTTTCCTTGTTGATTTTCTGTTTAGTTGATCTATCCATGGTTGTGAGTGGGGTATTAAAGTCTCCCACTATTATTGTGTTACTATTAATTTCCTCTTTCATACTCGTTAGTGTTTGCCGTACATATTGCGGTGCTCCTATGTTGGGTGCATATATATTTATAATTGTTATATCTTCTTCTTGGATTGATCCTTTGATCATTATGTAGTGACCTTCTTTGTCTCTTTTCACATCCTTTATTTGAAAGTCTATTTTATCTGATATGAGTATTGCGACTCCTGCTTTCTTTTGGTCTCCGTTTGCGTGAACAACTCCTGAAGCTCAATTCCAGAAAAATAAACGACCCAATCAAAAAATGGGCCAAAGAACTAAACAGACATTTCTCCAAAGAAGACATACAGATGGCTAACAAACACATGAAAAGATGCTCAACATCACTCATCATCAGAGAAATGCAAATCAAAACCACAATGAGGTACCATTACACGCCAGTCAGGATGGCTGCTATCCAAAAGTCTACAAGCAATAAATGCTGGAGAGGGTGTGGAGAAAAGGGAACCCTCTTACACTGTTGGTGGGAATGCAAACTAGTACAGCCACTATGGAAAACAGTGTGGAGATTTCTTAAAAAACTGGAAATAGAACTGCCATATGACCCAGCAATACCACTTCTGGGCATACACACTGAGGAATCCAGATCTGAAAGAGACACGTGCACCCCAATGTTCATCGCAGCACTGTTTATAATAGCCAGGGCATGGAAGCAACCTAGATGCCCATCAGCAGATGAATGGATAAGGAAGCTGTGGTACATATACACCATGGAATATTACTCAGCCGTTAAAAAGAATTCATTTGAATCAGTTCTAATGAGATGGATGAAACTGGAGCCCATTATACAGAGTGAAGTAAGTCAGAAAGATAAAGAACATTACAGTATACTAACACATATATACGGAATTTAGATAGATGGTGGCGATAACCCTATATGCAAAACAGAAAAAGAGACACAGAAATACAGAACAGACTTTTGAACTCTGGGGGAGAACGTGAGGGTGGGATGTTTTGAAAGAACAGCATGTATATTATCTATGGTGAAACGGACCACCAGCCCAGGTGGGATACATGAGTCAGGTGCTCGGGCCTGGTGCACTGGGAGGACCCTGAGGAGTCGGGTGGGGAGGGAGGTGGGAGGGGGGATCGGGATGGGGAATACATGTAACTATATGGCTGATTCATGTCAATGTATGACAAAACCCACTGAAATGTTGTAAAGTGATTGGCCTCCAACTAATAAAATAATATTAAAAAAAAATAAAAAAAAAAAAAAAAAATAAAGTAATTTCTAGCACCAATTACCTGACTTTCCAGAGCTTCACTTTTAGTGATCTCAATCCGCAGGATACCTCAAGTATACTTCATTAGGTTCATCTATACTCCATGACATAGTCTGCTAGTTTACCATTCTTGAAATTGAATGAGCATCCTACTGACTTACATTTAATCACAGCACAAAAAACTATTGTAGACATATTTTCTTGTGGGTATGTTTCCTGGAGATATGATATTAAGCTATAAACATTAATTTTGACATTGAAACATGTAAATGATCATATGTGAAATGAATCGCCAGTCCAGGTTCGATGCATGATATAGGGTGCTCGGGGCTGGTGAACTGGGATGACCCAGAGGGATGGGATGGGGAGGGAGGTGGGAGGGGGATTCAGGATGGGGAACACATGTACACCCATGGTGGATTCATGTCAGTGTATGGCAAAACCAATACAATATTGTAAAGAAAATAAATAAAACTAAAAAAAATTAAAAGGAGCAAAAGAAGTTCATTGGAAAACAAGAGTAATTCAAATATAGAAGTGGGGTAGAACAAACAACCCCCAGGAAAGACAAAATCCAGAGCAGCTCTGAAAGATGTCAGTAACGGGAATTCATAAATCATCTTGAAATATTTCCTAAGAACTTCCCCCAGTTATTCTGAATTAGCAAATCTTGAATATGACTTAAGGATTCATGTTTGTTTGTTTTTTTTTCACAAGGACTGACTGAGAGTATTTCACACAGTAACTTAGCCTCAATCACCTCTGTTCCTTTGTGTTTATAACCAAGTTTAAAAAATCCAAATTACATTGAACTAGAAAGATTCTGCACAGAAACAGAAAACATCCCCAAATACAAAGATTATCTACAGAATGAGAGAAAATATTTGCAAATCATGTTTATGATAAGGGTTTAATCCATAAAATATATAAAGAGGTCATACAATCCAGTAGGGAAAAAAAAAAAAAAAACTTGATTAAGAAATGGGCAACTTTCTTTATCCATTCCTCCATCAATGGACATTTAGGTTGTTCCCATGTCCTGGCTCTTATAAATACTGCTACTATGAACACTGGATTGCCATGTATTTTTTTTGAATTATAGTGTTCTCCGTATGCCCAATAGTGGGAATGCTGGATCATATGGTAACTCCTGAACGAATTCATATTCCCAGAAACAGTGTTGGAGGTTTCCCTTTTTCCACACCCTCTCCAGAATTTACTGTTTGTAGACTTTTTGATGATGGTCATTTTGACAGATGTGAGGTGGCACCTCATTGCAATTTTGATTTGCATTTCTCTAATAATTAGTGATGGTGAGCATCTTTTCATGTGTTTGTTGGCCATCTGTATTCCCTCTTCGGAGAAATGTCTATTTAGATTTTCTGCCTATTTTTCCATTGGGTTGGGTTTTTTGTTGTTGTTGTTGTTGTTGTTGAGTTGTATGAGCTGTTTGTATACTTTGGAAATTAAGCTATTGTCGGTCGCTTCATTTGCAAATATTTCCTCCCATTCTGTGGACATGGAAGCAACCTAAATGTCCATCAATGGAGGAATGGATAAAGAAGATGGGGTGTGTGTATATGTATCAATAGAATATTACTCAGCCATAAAAAGAACAAAAATGCTATTTGCAGTGAGACAGATGAACCTAGAGATAGTCATACTGAGTGAAGTCAGACAGAAATATATATATATCCTAAGACGTTGCTTATATGTGACATCCAAATAAATGGTACAAATGAGCCTATTTACAAAACAGAAATAGAGTCACAGATGTAGAAAAATAAACTTATGATCATCAAGAAGATGTGGGAGAAGGATAAGTTAGGAGGTTGGGATTGATGTATACACACTACTAATTTATAAAATAGATAACTAATAAGGACCTACTGTATAGCATAGGGAACTCTACTCAATACTCTGTAATGACCTATACAGGAGTAGAATCTAAAAAAGAGAGGATATATGTATATGTATTACTATAACTGATTCACTTTGAAATATAGCAGAAATTACACAGCACTGTAAATCAACAACATTCCAATAAAAATTAAATAAAAAGTGGGCAGAGCATTTGAATACAGTTTTTCCAAAGAACACATACAGGTGGCCAACAGGTACATAAAAAGGTTTTCAATATCACTAGTCATTAGGGAAATTCAAATCAAACTATAGTAAAATATCACCTCACATCTGTTAAAATGACAAATAGCAAACAGACAAGAGATAAAATACAGGCTAGAAAGTAGAGAAAAGAGAATACTTATGTACTGTCAGTGGGAATATAAACTGGTGCAGCTGTTACAGAAAACTATGGATTTGCCTTGAAAAATTAAAAATAGAACTGGCATATGAGTCAAAAAACCTGCTTCTGTGTATTTACCCAAAGGAAGTTAAAACTCTGACTCAAAATGATATCTGTATCACCATGTTCATTGCAGCATAATTTACAATAGCTAGCAAACAGAAATGACAAAGATAGATAAATGGATGAATGGATAAAGAAAATGTGGTATATATATATATATATGTGTGTGTGTGTGTGTGTATATGTATATATAGACACTTGTACCTCCTTATGTCGAGCACTTATAAAAAAGAAAAAAAAACATGAGTGCTAGTATATTGACACATGGATGACACATGGACGCATGTAGAGACAGCCATAATACATTAATTTTTAAAAATGAGGGATAGCTTGCATAGGATCATTATAAAATAAACACATAACATACAACAGATAGAACAGACCTATGAGTTTATACGCTTACATGATTATTCTGGTGATCACACAAAACTTGCATTTCTCCCCAATGAGGATAACTTTGTCATTTTGACTATATTAGTGATGATTTTACTTATTAAGCCAAATATCACCAAAAATGCAATTAAGAAAGTAAAACTTACCTGAAATTTTACCACTCTGAGAAATGCATTAACACTGTAATAGTACCTAACATGTTAGACACAAACATATCCACAATTTCCTCTAAATGGAAAAACTTCTTTAAAAATCTAAATTAGGCAATTAAAGTCTTCTACATGACTGGTAGTTCTAGATGTACAATTCTATCATAAGCAAGGGAGAAAGGGAGACAAAGAAAAAAAGAGAGAGAGAGAAAAGAGATAATTTCATCTCTCAGTTATCAATATTTATAGCAATCCTTTCTTATTTGAGCTATTATTACATACCCTCTAGGATCTCCAAAATAATGTCAAATTACACTATTCTTGTCAGGGATTCCTGTCATGTTATCTATTTTAATGGAATTGAATATTGCATTTCACCTTTTATGATGACAGCATTTTCTTGGGGATGACTTGTTTTTACTCTTTGGATAGGTTTATTTATATTTTTGGATATTTTATAAGACTATGCTGAAATTTCTCATATTTTGCATTGATTTATGTTATCAGTTTAGTGAATTATGCTATTTCTTGATAGTATCAACCAGTGTTCTCCAGAGAAACATTACCAATAAGGAGCGTGTATACAAAGACTCTTGAGAGTCCCTTGGACTGCAAAGAGATCCAACCAGAGGAGATCAGTCTTGGGTGTTCATTGGAAGGACTGATGCTGAAGCTGAAACTCCAATACTTTGGCCACCTCATGCGAAGAGTTGACTCATTGGAAAAACCCTGATGCTGGGAGGGATTGGGGGCAGGAGGAGAAGGGGATGACAGAGGATGAGATGGTTGGATGGCATCACCGACTCGATGGACATGAGTTTGAGTAAACTCCGGGAGTTGGAGACGGTCAGGGAGGCCTAGCGTGCTGCAATTCATGGGGTTGCAAAGAGTTGGACACGACTGAGCAACTGAACTGAATTGAACTGACTGATACATATACATATATATGTACATGTGTATGTGTGTGTGATCTGTTTTCCACAGATCATAAGTCTGACCATTTCTCTTTCTAGGAAACATGACCATTCAGGTGCATTGCTCAGAGTTCTGCCCACAGGTGGACTTCCTGTCACCACTTCTTTCAAGGATGTCCCAGAAACAGGCTGTAGCACTACATCTGTCCACAATGCAGGTGTTGCTTGCATATCATACAGAATGAACCATAAACCAGGTTCAAGGTTTCAATTTTTCTGTCAACAGACTGCAGGGAACATCCTGTGAGGGCATAGTGTAGGCTGGGAGAAAGAATGTAGTATAATAGGAGTAGGAACCACTCCTTCATGTAACTTACTTGAGCCTTCAGTGGTTGCTCGAGCCCAATCATGTAGACACATACCACTTGCATTTAATGATGGAGTGCTGCTGCTCATGCCTGACTCTATGGCACGGTGGGCAACTCAGGCTGCATGGAAACTTGGTAGCCAATAGTTAAGCACTCATTTTTTACTAGGGCCTAATAGTAGGCCAAGATGTGTTTCACAAAAATGAAGTCCTTTCCTACAGAGGGTGGTAGGGCTTTCCTTAAATTCCAAAGGGCCTGAATTGAGATTTGCCTCAAAGGGCCTGCCAGAGGCTCCAAAAGGCACCCCTGTCTGGCACTGTGTCTGTGAGATCACATGAACCAAGCAGCAGAGTAGTTTTGCACAGTAACCTGGACCTGTTGCTGAGCCTTTGTTGTTGTTATTCTAGTCCCATTCCTAGTACCTTTTTGGATCACTTGGTAAATGGACTGGAGTAACGTGGGAGGAGAAGGGCATGACAGAGGATGAGATGGTTGGATGGACATGAGTAAACTCCGGGAGTTGGTGATGGACAGGGTGTCCTGGAGTGCTGCAGTCCATGGAGTCGCAAAGAGTCAGACACGACTGAGTGGCTGAACTGAATTGAAGATGCCCGAATGAGGAATATATCATCTCCAAAATTCACTATGCACTGTGCCTTTTTTTTTGTTTGTTTGTTTGTAGGTGGGGCCAGATGCAACAACTCATTGTTCACCTTAGAGATATCTCAACATGCCCCATACCAAAGGACTCCTAGAAATTTCACTGAGATAAAAGGTCTCTGAACTTTTACTGAATGCATTTTCCATTCTCTGACACATAAACGTCTTACCAAGAGAGTGTAGCTTCTATTTCTTGGCCACTAGGTCCAATCAGCGTGTCATCAGTATAATGGACCAGGGTGAAGAAAAAAGATGATCAAGGTTCCTGCAAACTAAATTATGGCCTAGTCCTGGAGAGTTGCTATATTCCTAAGGTAGGACAGTAAAAGTGTATTGCTAGCATATTGCTTCTGGAGTTCCTTATTGACGGAGGTAGAGAAAAGGGCAATTGCCAGATCAATAACCGCATACCAAGTACCAGGGAATGTGTTAATTCACTCAAGCAATGAAATCACATCTGGGATAGGGGCTATAATTGGAGTTACCACTTGGTTAAGCTTGTGAAAATCCACTGTAATTCTCCAAGATCCATCTGTATTCCACACAGGCCAGCTAGGGAGTTGAGTGGAGTTGTGATAGGAATCACCAGCTCTGCATCTTTCAAGTCTCTTTAACTATGGAGTCCAGAAATATCCCAGTGTGAATTGAGAACTTAATATGTAATCTAAATAGTATGTTAATTCAGGAGGAAAATTTTGTTTCTATTTAGAATGATACTGTCTGAAATGTGTATCAATTTAGATAAAATGTAGGCAGAATCCCTACCTCATACCTCACAAAAAAAATTAACTGAAATGGATATAAGGATTAAAAATCAAGAGAAATATAAAAATATTCAAGACAAATATAGCTTTGGGAGTGTTTTTTAAGCAATACAGAAGTTTTAAAAAGGATAATAAGTGTATTTAGATTTTCTGCTAAGTCGTTGTTGTTCAGTCGCTAAGTCTTGCCCAACTCTTTGTGACCCCATGGGCTGCAGCATGCCAGGCTTCCCTGTCCTTCACCATCTCCCAGACTTTGCTCAAATTCATGTCCATTGAGTCAGTGATGTCATCCAACCATCTCATCCTCGGCCACCCCACTTCTCCTCCTGCCTTCAATCTTTACCAGTATCAGAGTCTTTTCCAATGAGTTGGCTCTTCGCATCAGGTGGCCAAAGTATTGGAGCTTCAACTTCAGCATCAGTCCTTCCAATGAATATTCAGGACTGATTTCCTTTAGGATTGACTAGTTGGATCTCCTTGCAGTCCAAGGGACTCTCAAGAGTCTTCTTCAACACCACAGTTCAAAAGAATCTATTCTTTGGCACTCAGCCTTCTTTATGGTCCAACTCTCACATCTCTACATGACTACTGCAAAAACAATAGCTTTGACTACACAGACCTTTGTCGGCAAAGTGATGTCTCTGACAATTCTTTCATTAATCTTGTATTTCTTCTTTAATAATTAAGGTGATTTTTCCAGTTAGCATAGATTTAGCTGAATCACATAATACTATAAAAATAATTGTAACTAATTAAAGCTATTTAATATATTAAATGCTGACATCCTTTTTGATCTAAGGCATTCTTAGTATGCTCTTTCTTAAATATTAAATATTTTTCAACTTTACTTTTTATTGTTTATTTTGAATGCTAGTGGATTATCATCAGAGAATGTGACATGAAAAGGATTTTACAATCCTTAAGGTTTATTTTGTTGCTAAGTGATTATTTTTGCAACTATTAATGGACATACACAAGTATGTATTATTTTATGAAGCAAGTTATATGATTATAATACCTTTATACATACACATTATATATGTGTGCATAGATGTAATATATATTATTGTATTATACAATAATGAGATCACTATATTATTTCTTATTTTTCATCTGATAATCTACTTGATTATGAAAAAAGCATACTCCAATGTTCAAGCAAAACTACATTGTTTTCAATTCTCCTTACATCTGTAATGATTTTTGCTTCAATTTCTATGTGATTTGATACATATATTGATTGTCAGAGAAGCCCCAGGTGGCTCAGATGGTAAAGACTCTACCTGCAATGCAGGAGACCTGGGTTTGATCCTTGGGTTGGGAAGATCCCCTGGAGAAGGGAATGGTTACCTGCTCCAATATTCTTGCCTGGGAAATCCCATAGACAGAAGAGCTTAGTGGGCTACAGGCAATGGGTTCGCAAAGAGTCAGACATGACTGAGTGACTAACACTTGATTGTCAGAGCTTCCATATAAACTACATATATTTTATTGCTTGATGTGGCTTTCACTGTTTATTATAGTTAAAATTATATGCTGATATTTTTTCATATTTATTGATACTTTCATTCATCTCTTCATTTTAACATCTATATTTTTCTTTGTTCTATTTTATTATTAAAATTTTCATATATACACAAGTGCAAAATTCCTAAGTATACAGCTCAATGAATATTCACAAATTGAACACATCTGTTTAACCAGAACCTACATGAAGAAATAAAACGATAAATTGTCAGCACCCCAGATGCCTTCCCCTCAAGGAAAGCTGCCTGGATTTGTAATATCACAGATTACTTATGCTTTTTTCATATTTAGTTCTGCAATTCATCAAAATTGATTATTGCATATGGTTTGAAGTAAGAGTGTGTGTTTGTGTGTATGTTTCCAATTTTCCCAGTACCATTTCTTGAAAAATCATCCTTAACCCATTATATAACAGTGATGCCTCTCTCATAAATCAGTTGATTTTATATGTTAGAGTATGTTTCTGTACTCTCTATACTGTTTCATTGTTCTATTTTTCTGTCATTACACCAATGCCATCCTATATTAATTTTATTTTAGTATTATCAGAGGACAATGTCTGATTGGGTAACTCCTTTCATTTATTATTATTTTTTTTTTCCTTCATAATTGCATTAGCTATTCTTGAACATTTTCCCATGAAATTAACTATCAATTTGTCAGTTTCCATGAAATTCTTTATCACTTTTATGCCTTTTCTGAGGCATTGTATATTAACAATATTATTAAATCATTTTGAATTTACAGTTAGATGAGTTTTGTTAAGTGTATGCATGTTACATCATTACAATAACCTAGTTTTAGAATACTTCAACTGTCCCAAAAGCTTCCTCCTACACCTTTGCAATTAATCCCCCTGCCTGTTATGTTAGGTCCAGGCAACTGCCAACTTGCTTTATATCACTATAGTTTTGCATTTTATAAAAATTACTATAAATGAAGGTAACAAAATTCTTCACAATCCTTCTCCATGTGGACCCAACAGAACCCAAGGGCCTGTTTGCACCATCTTGGCTGCTGGCTTGCTTAATCCAGGTGGGCTATTCCACCCAGGAGAGAGAATCAGATTAGTGTTCAGAGAAAAGGGCAGTAGAGACATGCATTTAGGCAGTTATTTTTCCCACACATATATTTTTTAATTTAAAAAAATCTAGGAAAAAAAGACTCTATGGGATATAAATATGCACATCTGTACAATGATTTAAGGCAGATTAATAACTATTATAAATAGGAAAATAAGTCGCCATATAAAATTTTATTTTAGAATAGCTAACAGGATACCTAAAGTTATTGAGCTAAATGTTTTTTGGTGCATTGACAAATGGATCTAACGCACCCATCCATCTAGCTAACTTCATCAAGATTAATTTGAAGCATCTCTTTTTGATGGAGATTTTCTAATGTGACCATGATGAGTTGGTGTGATTTCTTAACACATATTGCCATTTCACTCATTATACTCCATTGTCAGGAAGCATTTAACAGGAGGCTTCCTGTGTGCAGTTTTGGATCTGTCAGGAAACCTCTGGTCCTTATTAATTCCTGAATATTCAGGAATTAAGAGGAGAGGCACACCTTTCCTGGGGCTGAGGAATCCAGGCATTTCCTTTCGTTAGTTTTACCATACTGTGAAAAGTAACTATTTACAACCCTCTTTTCATATGGATTGCCTCTTGACCTTATGGACTCTATTGCTCCTTGCTTCCTTGGTAAACTTGTTAAATCTGGTCTCTTGATCTTTATCTAAAGAAGCTACTGGGATATATACTCTTTTTTTTTTTTAATTTTATTTTATTAGTTGAAGGCCAATTACTTCACAACATTTCAGTGGGTTTTGTCATACATTGACACGAATCAGCCATTGAGTTACACGTATTCCCCATCCCGATCCCCCCTCCCACCTCCCTCTCCACCCGACTCCTCTGGGTCCTCCCAGTGCACCAGGCCCGAGCACTCGTCTCATGCATGGGATATATACTCTTACAGAATTCAATAAACCACCTTTGTTCCATCAGAGCTTGGGTGCCCGTGTCTTTCTTTCTTTCTTTCTCTCTCTCTTTCTGTCTCTAAATATATATCTCTATCTGATTCTGTCTGATTCCCTGGAGTGAAAGCCGGCTGCGTAACCCAGGGAATATTAGCCTCTTTCCTTCTTTCACTCTCTCATCATGGACTCCGGACCACCAGGTTCCGGTCCAATAAAGGACCAACACTCCATTAATTTTTTTTTTTACTCTCTATGTATGCATATGCACAGTATGAACTGTGGTCTTGGAGAAGACTGTTGAGAGTCACTGGGGCTGTGAGGAGATCCAATCAGTCCATCCTAAAGGAAATCAGTCCTGAATATTCATTGGAAGGGCTGATGTTGAAGCTGAAACTCCAATACTTTGGCCACCTGATGCAAAGAACTGACTCACTGGAAAAGACCCTGATGCTGGGACAGATTGAAGGCAGGAGGATAAGGGGACAACAGAGGATGAGATGGCTGGATGGCATCACTGATTCAATGGACATGAGTTTGAGAAAACTCCGGGAGTTGGTGATGGACAGGGAGTCCTGGTGTGCTATAGTCCATGGGGTTGCAAAGAGTCAGACACGACTGAGTGACTGAACTGAACTGAGACATAGGTCTTCATCCTCTATTTCAATACATTTTTAACCTCAGCTATGTATTCAGTCCTGTGTGTTCATTGAAAGGACTGATGCTGAAGCTGAAACTCCAATAATCTGTCCACCTCATGTGAAGAGTTGACTCATTGGAAAAGATCCTGGTGCTGGGAGGGATTGGGGGCAGGAGGAAAAGGGGACGACAGAGGATGAGTTGACTGGGTGGTGTCACCGACTCGATGGACGTGAGTTTGAGCAAACTCTGGGAGTTGGTGATGGACAGGGAGGCCTGGCGTGCTGTGATTCATGGGGTCGCAAAGAGTCAGACACAACTGAGAGACTGAACTGACTGACTGATGTATTGAAATCACATGGGAGCCATTAAAAAAATAATAGCTAAGTCCCACCTCAAAAGAACCTAATTTTATTTGTCGGAGGTGTGTGTAACTGAGACATCAGAATTTTGAAAATTTTCTAAAGGGATTTAAATTTGCCATCAGAGCTTGAGATCTTTGGTTCAGAAAGAGCACTAGTTCTCCAACCTGAAGGGTCATGAGAATCACCTAGGGAACTTGGAAAAATTGATGCTTGGAGTCTGTCTCAGACCAATTAAACCAGAATCTCTGTGGGTAGGGGATAGGCATTGTCCTATTTTGTTGTTGTTTCTGTTTTGTTTTTTAGCATCTCAGGTGATTGTAATGTTCATTTTGGATTGAGAAGCGGTGATCTATCATTTAGTAGACTGTTAATAAAACAAATTTCTGAAGCCCACCACAGGTAACTGAATCAGAAATTTCAGAGTGTTACCCAGTAATCTGTGTTCTGACCATCTCCATAATTAATACAGATATACCTCTAAATTTTGAGAACCACTGATGTAGCAAGGGTTATTAACTTTGACAATATATTGGTAGCACCTGGGATGTTTTAAGAAGTACTGATGCCTGGTACTTCCTCATTAGTAGTCTGATTTAATGGTCCTAGAGTGTGATCATGACATTGGTATTTTTATAATACACTCCAGATGATTTTACTGTGTCACCAAGATTGAATACTTACCTACTTCATTGATTCCTTGAGAATGGAGATCATGACATAACTAGCTTTGTAGGTTCTGAATTTTGCACAGGAGGAAACTTGAACATGAAGGGGAACTTGAACATGGGTACGGGTCAGGGAAGAGGAAACCAACCTTGCTAAAAAGAATAGGGTATTTGGATTTTTCTGTAAAGAATGCAGGCCAACTGCATAGTCTTCAGTAGTCATCCAGAGATTCTTTCTTTGTATTAACAGATTTTCTTCATTTTGCTTTCCAAAAATAAAACATTGGCTTTAGAAAGACCAGCTTTGGAAAATAGGAGATACTATGCAAGTCCTTATTAATAATTAGAATATAAAATATATTCAAATGTGCAACTATCTTTCAAGTTAAAAAAAAATATATCCAGCTGATCATAACTGGAAACCATTCAGCACCAAGTGAATCTGTTAAGAAAGTAAGAAATTTAAAACACATTCACTCCAGGAAAAGATCAGTCATAATAATCTTTAATTATTTATGAAGACAGCTGCATTTCCTTTTTAAAATCTGTTTTGCAGCAAAAGCCTTAAATTTCAAATTGTTTTAAACTAAATGTGATAAACAAATATTTCACTATCCTCAAAAAGACAAAAAGCTTAACCAAGACAAAATAGTTAACCAAGTTTAGGACTTATTAAAGATTGTCTAACTGAAATTTAATTAATGCTCAAACCAAAAGGGGGAAAAATTGTACTTTATTTTTTCAATTTGGTAATATAATGCTGAATTTTTTAGGACTTCATTTATCTAATAAGTAACATCAAAAAAGATTAATTTGCAATGTGCTGTTAAAAAGAATTTTTTCTAAATTGTAATATCAAGATAATAGTCATGTTCAAATTAATACAGTGAAAACAATCAACTATAATGTTTTCCGATGTAGTATTTAGTTTCATAAAACAATAATCAAAATTTTATCAACAGTTTCTCAGCATCCTAATCAAATAGAGTTGTTTGCTGATTTTTTTAAAGATTTTACTCATCCTGGAGCTTGTCTATAGACTCCTCAAGGGCCTGATTTTTCTCATAACCGTGATTTGCCCTCCCCTGATGCAGATGACTAATATATCCTGACCAGAGAAAATGGCTTCATTTGGTTTCGAAGCATGATGGTCTTAGTAGATAAGAAACCCATAGAGATACCAGCTCATAAAACAAATTGGATAAAATGGCTGATGGTTTGGTTAGTATAATACTGAATTCAGTGTTACAATTTTAATAAAGATCTAGATCACAACCATTATTAGAATGTTAGAAATTGAATTAATTATCTTCCTTACAGTCATACAACCAGAGCTCTGCTTATTTCAAGTAAGTTTTAGTGCAATTGGTCAATGTGCTTGGACATGAAACTAATAACAGGTAAAACCTGAGGCAAAAATATAACCACCATTCAATTTAATAATTTTCCCATGAGCACATAAATGCTTGGCACTGTACTGTGAAAGCAAAGGGAGATAACTTGAAGTTTTCAGTCAAGATCACACTGTAAAGACCTTGAATGCCAGGCTTTTTAGCCTCTCAGTAGCATCTTCCATTGTAGGTAAATGCCCGTGGGTGGAAAACACCTTAAATTTTATGGTCTTCTCTCTGGGTTTGTTTCTTCTCCTGAGTATTGGCTCTGAAATTCTTCACTGCCCCATTAGTACTGCAGTGACCTAAAGCAAATTTTTTAAAAATGTTATCCAGAACTTTTAGCTGTTCCCAGCATTATTTCTGGTCTTAACTACCTGATCTGCTTTATTAAAAGAAGAAATAGACATTTTCCCTTTTGTATTTGCTTATTGTATATTTCAATTCTAGAAGCCCTTCCCTTTAGTAAATTTGCTACATCTGTTTATGATTTCTTATTTCCTGACAGCTCCAAACTTATGTGTTATATTGTATAATAACAATAGTTGTCTTATAATATCTGATCATTCCAACATAGAAGTTTATTTTCTTTATTCTTCTTCACGATAACTTATGTTAGGTTATCCTTGATTGTGTAATGCTTATTGGCACTGAAAAAATGTCAATATTGAGCATTTTGTAGAACAAAATGATGTCCTATCCACAATGATGTCGGTATCCTAATATTTGGAACCTATGAATATGTTTACATTTTGGCAATGAGCAATTAAGACTGAAAATAGAATTAAGACTGCTAATCAGTGGAACTGAAAATAGCGATAGTATTACGATTTAATCAGGTGGGCCTAATGTAATCACTCAAATGTCTAAAGCTGGAAGCCTGTGGCAAAAGAAAATATCGAGAAGATGCAACTGTCAGAAAGAAGTCAGAACAAAATGGTCAAAGAGATGGAATACTGCTGGTTGCAAAGGTTCATGAGCCAAGGAATATAGGTACTGTGTAGCACAAGGAAAGGGCAAGGGAATGGCTTTTGCAGAGGAAGATTAGTGTTGGACTTCTAATACATAGACTCTATAGCTATAGTTAGGTTTCTCAGGTGGTGCTAGTGGTAAATAACCCAATTGCCAATGCAGGAGATATAAGAGAGGCAGGTTTGATTCCTGGTTTGGAAAGATCCTCTGGAGGAGGGCATGGCAACCCACTCCAGTATTCTTCCCTGGAGAATCCCCACGGACAGAGGTGCCTGGCAGGTTGCAGTCCATGAGGCCAGAAAGAGTCAGACATGACTGAGAGTCTAAGCACAGCACATAGCTATAGTTTATTCTAGCTTCATCTAATATATAGAAATTTAGATAAAATTGTGTTGTTTTAGGCCTCTAAGTTTGTGGCAACTTGTTAAAGCAGCCATAGAAATGTAATACAGAAATTCCTTGAGATTTCAGGGTAAAATAGCACCTTCCTCCAGAGAACTTTTGTGTTTGCATCTATCAGGTGCCTGGAAGTGATAACCGTCCTGGGATTCCTTAAAGCAAGTGAATACTTTGAGCTTCCCTGTAATCATCCTAAACCAGTTTGCAAACATTAGCTCTATCCATCAACAAGAAAGCCTTTCCTACATTTCCATGTTGTGGAGAAGACGGGATGTGTTAAAAGCCACTGAATCATATTTTAAATCTGTGAGTTGTATAGAATATGAATTATATCTCCTAAAGCTGATATTTTAAAAAAGTGACTGTGGTTTTCTGCTTTTCTGCTCCTCTTATTAATAGGTTCCTGTTTTCATTCTGATATTGGTATATTTTTTCTATTTTTATAAAATGTTTCATGGGTTAAAAAATTATACATGAACACATATATAATTTCATATTTTTTTTTCAAATGTCAGGAAATAAAATAGCATGTGGACTTTTTCTTGTATCCGTGTGTGTGTGTGTGTGTGTGTAGTCATCTCCTCAAAGCTGGTATTCTTATTTTTGTTTATATACCATGGTCAGACTCACACCAATTCTTTTACTCATGCTCCATATGCCCTCCCAGATAACAACTCTACCTTTATTTTGTTTGGTTGTATATTATGTTAGCATTTTTTTCTTTAGTCCTTAAGGGTTAAGGCAATAAATGCTGTATAAACATGTATTAAAATGAAAAGTCTAGCCATTTTTATTCAAAAATCATTGGGATTTTGGTAAAGCACTATAGAAAATCTTTCCAGGCACAGAAAGGTGATGAATAATATTCATGCCTGGTTTTCATTAAATTCCCACTGACATCTCTCAGGAAATCATTTCTAAAGAAAGAAAAGTGATTTTTTTTTTTTTTATTAGGAGACTTTTTATAAAGTAGTGTTAAGCTTAGAAAAAAACTGAAGACATAGTACAGGGAGTTCTCATATACCTCCTTCCCCTGGCAGTTTCCCGTATTAGTTTGGTGCAAAAGTAATTGCGGTTTTGCATTGTTGAACTTTGCCATTTGATATTGGAATACATTCTTTTTTTTTTTTTTAATGGAATACATTCTTAAACGTGGTTATGTTATACATCATAATGTACATTTCTCACTTTATATTTTTTGTTAATGACTTGTTACTTGTTTATTTTATATTTATGTTACACTAGGGAACTGATGTTAAACAAAAAGCAAATGTGAGTGATTTTCGAGTTCAAAATGGGTCGTAAAGCAGAACAGACAACTCACAACATCAACAACACATTTGGCTCAGGGACTGCTAAGGAACATATAGCGTAGTTGTGATTCAGGAAGTATTTCAAGGAAGACAAGAGCCTTGAAGATGAGCACAGTGGCCGGCCATCAGAAGTTGACAATGACCAGCTGAGAGGATTATTGAAGCCAATCCTTTAACAACTACATGAGAAATTGCCAAAGAACTCAATATCAACCATTCTATGGTCATTTGGCATTTGAAGCAAATTGGAAAGGTGAAAGAGCTAGATAAGTGGGTGACTCATGAGCTGACCACAAATTTAAAAAAAAATCACTGTTTTGAAGTGCTGTTCTTCTATTATTGTATGCAACAACAACAAATCATTTCTTGATCATATTGTGACATGCAAGGAAAAGTGGACTTTACATGAAAACAACAATAAGCAGCTCAGTGCTTAGACCAAGAAGGAGCTCCAAACCACTTCCCTAAAAAGGTCATGGTCACTGTTTGGTGATCTGTTTCCCATCTGATCCACCACAGCTTTTTGAATCCTCGTGAAACCATTACATCTGAGAAGTATGCTCAGCAAATCAATGAGATGCACCAAAACTACAATGTCTACAGCCAACACTAGTCAACAAAATGGGCCCAATTCTTCTCCATGACAATGCCTGAACACATGTCATACAACAAACTCTTAAAAGTTAAATGAATTGGGCTATGAAGTTTTGCCTCATCTGTCATATTCACCTGACCTCATGTCAACCTACGAACACTTCTTCAAGCATCTTGACAACTTTTTGCAGGGAAGACACTTTCGGAATACGTGTAACTCTATGGCTGATTCATATCAATGTATGACAAAACCCACTGAAATGTTGTGAAGTAATTAGCCTCCAACTAATAAAAAAATTTTTTAAAAATTTAAAAAAAAAATGAGACACAGCGAAATGTTCATCTAATCCCAAAGCATGGATTCTTATGATACAGGAATAAACAAACTTATTTCTTGTTGACAAAAATGTGTTGATTGTAACGGTTCCTATTTTGATTAATAAAGATGTGTTAGAACCTAGTTATAATGTTATAATAGTTATAATCTAGTTATAAAATTCACTGTCTAAAACTGCAAGTATGTTTTCACCAACCTAATAACATCTTCTATTAGTGTGGTACATTGGTTACAATTGACTAACCAATGAAAGTCACTGAGTCATGTCTAAGTCTTTGTGACCCCATGGACTGTAGCCTGTCAGGGTCCTCTGTCAATGGAATTCTCCAGGCTAGAATACTGGAGTGGGTAGCTGTTCCCTTCTCTAGGGAATTTTCCCAACCCAAGGATTTAACACAGGTCTCCCTCATTGCAGGTGGATTCTTTACAGTCTGAGCCACCAGAGAAGCCCTGACTAACCAATATTGATATATTATTTTTTTAACAAAAGTCCATAGTTTATATTAATGTTAATTATTTGTGTTGCACATTTCAATGAGTTTTGACAAAGGTATCGTGTTATATTATCCTCCATTACAGGGTTTGAAAAATGCCCTGTGTGCCAACAAATCTATTCCTTGCTCCCTTCCTCAGTAACCTTAGCAACCAATGATCTTTTTAGCATCTATAGCTTTATCTTTTCTAGAATGTCATATAATTATAACTAATTTCTAGTCTGAGAACAAGCTTTGTATGATTTCTATATTTTTAAAATTTCTTAAGATATTTTTGTGGCCCAGAATTTGGTCTATTACAGTGAATGTTTTATGTGAGCTTCTGAAGAATATGTATTATGCTATTGTTGAATAATTCTATAAATGTCAATTAAATTCAGTGTTGTTCAGTTCAACTATATCCTTACTGATCTTCTGCCTGCTGGATATACTAAATCTTGATAGAACAGTGTTAAAGTCTCCAAATATGATAGCAAATGTGTCAATTTCTCCTTGTACCTCTATCAGATTTTGCTACAAATATTTTGATGTTCTATTGCTATGTTAAGTCATGTAGGTTAAGGATTTTTACATCTTCTTAGAGAATTCACACCTTTCTCATTATGTAATTCCCCTTTATCCATGATACTTCTCGTTTTTATAAAATATGACTTACTGGAAATTAATATAGTTAGTCTCAATTTCTCTTGATCTTGGAATAACTTTTTCTATCTCTTTACTTTTTATTTAGTTGTGTTTTTACATATATAGTGAGCTTCTTGTAGCAGCGTATAGTATGGTCTTGTTTTTGATCCACTCTTATAGTTTCTGTCTTTTAATCGGTCTATTTAATCATTTACACTTAAAATGATTATTGATATGGTTGAATTAATTTCTACCATACTTGTAATTGTTTTCTATTTGTTGCCATTTTTCCATCTTTTCCTATTTTTATGCTTTCTCAGGTTTTAGATACTTTATATGATTCCACTTTCTGTCCTTTATAGAACATAATTTTTACTTCTTCTCTTACATGTTTTGATGATTTTCCTAGAGTTTGAAATATACATTTGTAATTAAACTTAGCCTGCTTTCAAATAATACTATACTGCTTCAGAAATAACTTAGAACATAACATTCCCTAGTTCTCCCTCCTGTCCCTTATAAGATTGTTGTCATTCATTCTACTTATTCATAAGCTTCACTCATCCAACACATTGTTGTTGTTATTATTTTGAATGAATGTGCACATGATTTTTAAGAAAGCCTGAAGTATATACTAATTGATGTTTAGATAACACAAGTATTGTCTTCAATAAAATGCACCACTTGATCTCATAGTCACTATTAAATGGACCATAATTTCATTCAAACAAGTGTATGCATTCATTCACTACAAACCTGAGTGAATGTTAGAATTTATAGAAACATAATTTATGAAGCAGTTGCCATGTTCCAAGCACTGTTTCAAATGTCTTACACACATTATCACATTTCGTTTTCACAAAATCCTCTATGATCTTCACCATTTTATAGTTGAATAAACTAGAGCACAAAATGCTTAGAAATATTTCCCAAGGTCACAGGACTTGTAAGTTGTGGTAATTGCAAAGGTAAAATTTGAGCCCATGTATTGTGGCTGCAGAGAATTTTTTCTTTTACATTATACTGCCTCCAAGTATAGAAGAGGAAATATAAAATGATGAAAGAAATGAAACTCAATATTAATTAAGCAGTTACAATGTGCCAGAAATTATGCTCATTATTTTGCATATAATTTCATTTAATTCTAACAGCAACCCTAGTAGATTATTTTTTATCACCATTTTACAGATGAGGAAATTGAAGTTTTGAAAGTAATTTGACCAAGCACACAAGCCCATAAAGTGGTAGGGCCAGTATTGTAACTAAATTCTGTCTGGTTCCAGATCACGTGCTATGTATACTGACTGGAAAATCACCTCAGATTTCTCAGTTAGGAAGTATTTGTAGGATACCTGTCAGGCTATTATGCATTTGAAAATAACAAGGCTTTAAAAACATATAACCCTGTGAAAAATATGAAGGATTCAAGGCATACTAACTGAAAATCATGGAAAAGCACTTTGTTACTCTTTAAAAGACCACTGCTGTCATCATCATCACCACTATCTTCATCATCATCATTATTGATTTGGCAATTATTAATTTCCAAATTTCCTTGTCTTAGTTTCCAAGGCTTATATTCCTTGTCTTCTAAAATGTGATTTATTGCAGTGATAGACTAAGCTAGTTATTCCATTAAGAATAAAATATTTTTCTGAGCTTATTTTAATAAACACATATTAAACACCACATAAATGATTGGATTTTTTCCTCCTCTAAATGTGAATACTTTCAACCCCTTTTTCCAAAGCTTTATTAGCTTGATTTAATGATTGTTAAATCTACGGTTTAAGTTGTGAGAGATAGTGACATGAAAACAATTGAGGACATGCATTCAAACTTTAAAAGTCTCAATTCAGGGCAGCCTTTGCAAAGTACCAGTTTTTTATGTTGTTGTTGTTGTTGTTGTTGTTGTTGTTGTTGTTTTCCTTCACAGAAACAGTAATGAATTTTAAAGCCAAGGTGTAATAACTCATACCAGTTTGTCAGAATCTGGGCTCAACTCTACAGTTTTTAGGGCAAATTGTTGAATTCTCAATATCACTTAAAGCCTTCCACTACTTTTATCAAAGACCAGTGATTTAAAGAATAGAGAGACCAGCATATTTTATGCCTAAGTGTTTTAATATTTCTGCAAAAAAAGACATATAGCATAATGTCAATTTTGTGAATCTTTTTAAACACCAAAACTAAATATTTAGAAATCAGCAAAAAAAAATTTATCTTACTAAATACCATATAGTAATCAAAATTACCTTAACCTAATCTTTACAAGGACTTATGGGATATCTATTAATTTAATCCCCATTAAACGGAAGTAGTTGACGCTCAGAGAGACTAAGCCTTACCCAAAGCAATATAGGCTCCATTGGAGCTACAGTTTGAACTCAGGTTTCTCTTTCACCAAAGCCTATGCTCTAAATACTGGTTTTACTAGCCACAGTGAGTATATAGTCTTGGTTATACAACAAGGTCTCTTCCTAAAATAGTAATTTTTGGTTCCATCTCTTTACTTCTCTATTCAAAAACTGTAAGATAACCCTCATAAGATAGCCAAGTCAACTGGGAAATAACACTATGCGTAGTAAGCATTCTTTTACATTGATGGAAAAGCCTCTGTCACTTTACTTGTTTTCTTGTTATGCAACATGAATAGCTGAGGAAAGAAGAGAAGCTAAAGGCAAAGGAGAAAGGGAAGCTACACCTATCTGAGTGCAGGGTTCCAAAGACTAGCAAGGAGAGATAAAAAAGACTTCCTCAGTGATCAATGCAAAGAAGTAGAGGAAAACAGTAGAATGGGAAAGACTAGAGATCTCTTCAAGAAAATTAGAGATACCAAGGAATCATTTCATGCAAAGATGGGCACAATAAAGGACAGAAAAAAAGGACCTAACAGACGCAGAAGATATTAAGAAAAGGTGGCAAGAATATAAAGAAAAACTATACAAAAAAGATCTTCATGACTCAGATAACCAAGATGGTGTGATCACTCACCGAGAGTCAGATATCCTGGAATGTGAAGTCAAGTTGTCCTTAGGAAGCATCACTATGAACAAAGCTAGTGGAGGTGATGGAATTCCAGTTGAGCTATTTCATATCCTAAGATATGATGCTGTGAAAGTGCTGCACTCAATATGCCAACAAATTTGGAAAACTCAGCAGTGGTCACAGAACTGGAAAAGGTCACTTTTCATTCCAATCCCAAAGAAAGGCAATGACAAAGAATGTTCAAACTACCTCACAATTGCACTCATCTCACACGCCAACAAAGTAATGCTCAAAATTTTCCAAGCCAAGCTCCAACAATATGTGAACCATGAACTTCCAGATGTTCAAGCTGGATTTAGAAAAGGCAGAGGAACAAGAGATCAAATTGCCAACATCCACTGAATCAGAGAAAAAGCAAGAGGGTTCCAGAAAAACATCTGCTTCTGGTTTATTGACTATGCCAAAGCCTTTGATTGTGTGGATCACAACAAACTGTGGAAAATTCTTAAAGAGATGGGAATACCAGATGACCTTACCTGCCTCCTGAGAAATCTGTATGCTGGTTAAGAAGCAACAGTTAGAAGTGGACATGGAACAACAGAATTGTTCAAACTGGGAAAGGATTATGTGAAGGTTGTATATTGTCACCTTCTTATTTAACTTATATGCAGAGTACATCATGAGAAATGCTGGACTGGATGAAGAAGAAGCTGGAATCAAGATTGCTGGGAAAAATACCAATAATCTCAGATATGTGGATGACACCACCCTTATGGCAGAAAGCAAAGAGGAACTAAAGAGCCTCATGATGAAAGTGAAAGAGGAGAGTGAAAAAACTGGCTTAAAACTCAACATTCAGAAAACTAAGATCATGACATCTGGTCCCATCATTTCATGGCAAATAGATGGGGACACAATGGAAACAGTGATATACTTTATTTTCTTGGGTTTCAAAATCACAGCACATGGTGACTGCAGTCATGAAATTAAAAGACACTTGCTCCCTGGAAGAAAAGATATGAGCAACTTAGACAGCAAATTAAAAAGCAGAGACATTACTTTGCCGACAAAGGTCCATGTAGTTAAACTATGGCATTTCCTGTAGTCATGTATGGACGTAAGAATTCACCATAAAGAAAGCTGAGTGCCAAAGAACTGATGCTTTTGAACTGTGGTGTTGGAGAAGACTCTTGAGAGTCCCTTGGACTGCAAGGAGATCCAACCAGTCCATTCTAAGGAAATCAGTCCTGAATATTCACTGGAAGGACTGATGCTGAAGCTGAAGCTCCAATACTTTGGTTACCTGATGTGAAGAACTGACTCATTGGAAAATACCCTGATGCTGGGAAAGATTGAAGGCGGGAGGAGAAGGGGACGACAGAGGATGAGATAGTTGGACGGTATCACCAACTCAATGGGCATGAGTTTGAGCAGGCTCTGGGAGTTGGTGATGGACAGGGAGGCCTGGCGTGCTGCAGTTCATGGGGTCGCAAAGGGTCGGACATGACTAAGCGACTGAACTGAACTGGACAAAGAAGTGCGGACATACTAGGACAAAGCAAGTAAGAAAGCGCCGCAGTCTCTGGGGTTGTAAAGAGTTGGAAACAACTGAGTGACTGAACTGAACATGATGCCCAAGAAACCTTTTAAGTCACAAAGAACACAAAGTAGTAAGAGTAGAAGATGCCTTTTGGACAACTACATAATTTCCATCCAATTCAAGTTTCTTTTATTTCATTGGGCTGTGGTTCTCATAAATAAATTGAATATGGAATTCAGAAAATGATGGAAGTTGAAGGGGAAAAAAGAACAAAACAACCCCATTTCCACTGATGGTTTAAAAAATGCCTGAAAGAAGTACTAAGTTGAAGTGTTCATGAATGTAAGGTGAGCCTATGAAAAAGCCATCATACAAGGATGGCGGAGGGCCATGAGCCGTGAATTTACTTTATGAATTCACCACAGTGTTAAATGAGAACTAGGTCAATCGTACTCAGTGATCTTTGATAACTCCTATCTCAGCAGACACAGGCAACTTTTTCAATATTAAACCACAGAAGAGAAGTGAGTTTCTAGAAAATAACATTTTCATATGATTTATCCTTTTAGTTAAAAAAAACAGTGCAAACTGGAGTTTGGGGATTTAAAAATAGCTTGGTATATGAAGTATTAAGGAGCATATGAACTAATGACAAATTTTATATCTCATAGACAATATAAGCAACCTGTGAAAATAAAATAAGGAAATTTCTGGTTCACCCCTACATCCATTTTGTAGATGAAGACACACAGACCCAGAGAGAGGTAAATATGTACATATTCTTATATACTCCTCAACAAAACACTATGAAAGAAATTATGTTATTAGCACTTTGGACAGATGAGGAATCTGAACTAAAGAGGATGTACTGCCTTTTGCAAAGTCACATAGCTAGCAAGTGGTGGAACGGAGATTTGAATTCAAGCATCCTGGATGTAGTCTGTAACATGTAACTCCTTTACTGTTCTGTCTCTGTAGTCCAACTTGAATCTTAAAAGTAACTGATATTTTAATCAAAAGTATCTTTGAGTGATCAGTTATGGATCAACCTCTCAGTGTCATTACCTTTATTTGGTTTCTTGTTGAAGAGTGGATGTAAATATACATTGATAATCAGAGGGCTCTCATACTAATTCTAAGCTTCTCAGTTTCCTTTCATATGGAAATGAAAGAAATAATAAATGACTCACTCAAGCTATAGGATGAGACAAAAATATTTCCAATATTAGAACTCAAACATCCCTACTAACCTGTGGACCAATACCAGGTACTCCCAAAACACAGAGGTTTGTCTGCCCCAGGGCGGGACCACAGAAGGGAAGAGAACTTAATATGCTCAAAGGCCATGTACATGGAATTTATCACAAAATCTCTAAGCCCCCAGATATACTGTAAACTATTCTCTTGATAATTGAAGAAAGTTACTTTTCCAGGTGGTCTCTACTGGGAAAAGCATGGCTTTTGTAAAAAAGTCCTCTGAGGTCTGATTTTGTTATTCTGTCACTCATTGTCTAACATATGATTTTGAAACTGAGAGTATTATTTATATTAATCAGCAATGAGGCTTATGCTTGAAGATTAGTGAAACCATGGTTTAGGAATGTTCTCATTGATTCTTTAAATACACATTCTCAAAAATATATTCATATGTGCAGATACTGTGGAATTTTAATAAGGTGGATTGAGTATGACAAAATGTATAGGGATACGTCATTCTGAAAATAGTCATGATGATAGATTTCAGACTTGCATAGATAGTATATGGAAACAAAATGCCTATTATGCAATGCTTATAATACCTATTTTTTATCTGTATCCTATAGGCATGATGTATTCACAAGTGTCAGAAAGACAGAAGAAAAGACAGGTATTCCAGGAAAAGGTCATGTGTAAGTCTTATACCTAGCTAAGAAGTAAAGATACTTTCTCTCTCAACCCTTCCTCCCTAGAGACACAACTAAACTTTTTGGAGTTTTATGAATGCCTGAATCCAAAATAACTTTAAAAATCCACTTATATGATGATTGAATGTCCTCTCCATCCTGTCTTCCCATCATCACTCCCATAATCTTCCCATTTCTACTTGTTGAAATCTACCCACATTTCAATATAGAGATCAAATGACATTTCTTCAAGGAATTCAGCTGCCATTAAGCATAACCACGCTCATCATATTTCCCATGAACTAATTTTTGCTTTCTCCTCTGTGCTACCATATTACCTTTCTCAGAACATCATTATAGCACTTATGCAAATTTAAATCAAAACACTAAAGAAAATTCTCAATGAAAATCTGTCTTGATTGATAGGAAATCAGAGTTGATCACTTTCAATGAAAACTGACCAAAAGGAGCAGGAGCAAGCTTCTTTGGGACACCAACTTCACATTTACTTTTATTGTACATATAGGCTTTCATTTATATGTGCCAGCCCTCTTGGATGGGATTTGGCATGTTTTTATGACTTTCCTAGGTTAAGGTGCCAAATGTAGTTCTACTCATGGGGCCAACCTGGTTCATTATTTGAATAAAAAAGAAAGCTCATTTCCAAGAAACTTGGTTTGTGTACCTGCTGACTGACAAAAGGAGTGGAACAAAGATTAAATCATTGCTACCTTAGGCCCAAAAAAGCTGATTTCTAATGACAAATATGAAAACCTTTCATTTTCTGAGTTGCAGCTTGAGCAATTGGAAACCAATTTCAGCTAGCATCCTCCCAAGGGCATGGTGGTAAAAAGTAGGATAGCATGTCATTAGTTAGGCTGTTGTAATTGCAGTAATCAAACTTAGCTTTAAACATTACCTTTAAAAAATTGGATACAGAGTTCAGGGAAGAAGGTAAAATTTTGCATTTGGTTTGCAGAATAAAGAGGACAGTGCCTTTATATATGTCACTGTTATAATTTGGGAAATTTAAGAATAGGCCATTTTTAAAGGCAATGGTTTATTCTTCTCTGGGATATAAACTCAGTTTATAACATGTCTACAAAAGTTCAAGCACAACTACATTAGGTCACTGGCATTTTCAATGTCAACTGAAATTATTAATCACTTAAGCAGAACAATGAGAGCCTATTTACTAAGTAATTTGGAAGCTCATCAAATATAAGTGATATTTTTAATTTAATTCTCACAGATTTATGGAGTTATAATTGAGATACAATAAACTTCACATACATAAGTTGTATCATTTGATGGTTTTGACATAGGTATACACATGAACCATCATCAGAACCAAGATAATGAACAGAACCATCACTGCCAAAAGTTCCCTCACACCCCTCTGTAAATTTCATCTCCGCCTTTCTTTCCCCATATTTCCCGGCAATCACTGATCTGATTTTGCCAACTAGTTTCCATTTTCAGTAGTTCTATAAATAAATTGAATGGCACTTTGTTTGCATCTTTCACTCGATGTGTTTGCATTGAGATTCTAACAGGTTGTTGTATGTTGAAGGACACTTTGGGTGTTTCCAATTTATGCCCTTTGCAGAGGCCCCAGAAGAATTAAAGTTTCCCAAATTTGTAAGAAGAGCCCCAGGTGTTTTTCATGTACGTTGTAAAGAACTGATATAGAGTTTAACACTTATAGGATGAGTTGCTTCCACCTGAGAATAATGGTGACTCAACCTTATCAATCACTATTTTTTTCAGCTTTCTTATTGCCACTGATGTAATTTTAATAGAACTGTGTTGGGTGAGTTTTCAGCTGACAACGTGAACTATGGCCAACAACCCACAATTCTGCAGGAACCAAGAACTTCTGTGTTCACTCACATTGGTTGTTTTTTGTGATATCTTTTGTGGTATGGGATTTGATTATATTGTGAGTATGCACCCTTCTATCATCTTGCGGTGGTTGCTCCTTTCTGTCCTTGACATGTACAATATCCTTTGAAATATAATATCCATTTTGTTAGGTTCCAGTCTTTTTTTTTGTTTTTTTTTAATCAGTGGTTGTTCAGCAGTTAGTTGTGATTTTGGCGTTCTCCTGGGAGGGGAGATGAGCTCAAGTCCCTCCTATTCACCATCTAACAGAGCTCTTATTACAACAAGGATTCTAACTCAGTGCCTCTGATGTGGGGCTGAGGCTCTACATTTCTGACAAGCTCCCCCAATATGCTGAAGGCACTGGTCCTCAGGCTACACTTGCATAGCAAGCCCATAGACCTTCTGATACAGGTTTAAACAGGAAATATACAGTTGACTTACCTGGACCTAAGTCATGCATGTAGGTGGCATTAGAACCTTCCAGCCGAGGTGCATAATCTTATCAGAAAATTAATCATTTACAGAGGAAAAACACCGAGTAGCACAGACTCTTAGAGTGGTGAGGGAGACAGAGTTGGGGTTGAGGGGTCTAGAAACTTATATAGAAAGCAAGAAAGGGAGAGTGGCCAGCAGTCATAGAAACAGCAACAATGTTGTTCAGCTGAATAAATAACCCATGTTTGAAAAGCAGAGAAGGTAGCTTGGGGTATCTGAGGACTGGCTCTGGAATGCCTGTCTCAGGACACTAGACTCACTGGCACAGAAAAGACAAACTGCAAAGTCTTAACAAGCCATGGAATGAAATGAGCACAGGCAAACCAAAAATGCCAGAGTGAGCACCGGGTCACACATGTCCAGAAGACAACCAGATGGATTTCCAGATGTGGGAAGTGAACTTACCTGCTCGTCTTCAGCTTCCAGAAAGATCCGAGGAGGGAAAATCCAAGTGTCCTAGTTTCAGAGGCAACACTGTGTCCAACAAGGAATCCAGGAAAGGATGAGGCTCCTATGGGAGCTGTGTATCTCGTCAAGGGCTCAGCTCTGCTACCCACATCAAATCTGCTGTAAAGTTACACCACCCTACTGAACCAATAAAAGGCCTATATTCCTCCCAATCTGCGTGGCACAGAATCAACAGGGGTGAATTAAGGGGCTCCAGCTGTGACAACTGGCCAGCAATACACTGCATGAAGCGTGCTGGTAAAGGCCCAAATCTCCAAGTGAGGACCCAGATCAGCAGTACCAGCATCACCTGGGATCCTGTTCAGTTCAGTTCAGTTCAGTCACTCAGTCGTGTCCAATTCTTTGCAACCCCATGAACTGCAGCCTGCCAGGCCTCCCTGTCCATCACCAACTCCTGGAGTTTACTCAAACTCAAGTTCATCGAGTCGGTGATGCTATCCAACCATCTCATCCTCTGTTGTCCCCTTCTCCTCCTGCCTCCAATCCCTACCAGCATCAGGGTCATTTTCAATGAGTCAACTCTTCGCATGAGGTGGCCAAAGTATTGGAGTTTCAGCTTCAGCATCAGTCCTTCCAATGAACACCCAGGACTGATCTCCTTTAGGATGGACTGGTTGGATCTCTTTGCAGTCCAAGGGACTCTCAAGAGTCTTCTCCAACACCATAGTTCAAAAGCATCAATTTTTCAGCGCTCAGCTTTCCTTCACAGTCCAAATCTCACATGCATACATGACCACTGGAAAAACCATAGCCTTGACTAGATGGACCTTTGTTGGCAAAGCAATGTCTCTGCTTTTTAATATGCTATCTAGCTTGGTCATAACTTTCCTTCCAAGGAGCAAGCGTTTTTTAATTTCATGGCTGCAATCACCATCTGCAGAGATTTTGGAGCCAAAAAAAAAATAAAGTCTGACACTGTTTCCACTGTTTCCCCATCTGTTTCCCATGAAGTGAAGGGACCAGATGCCATGATCTTAGTTTTCTGAATGTTGAGCTTTAAACCAACTTTTTCACTCCCCTCTTTCACTTTCATCAAGAGGCTTTTTAGTTCCTCTTCACTTTCTTCCATAAGGGTGGTGTCATCTGCATATCTGAGGTTATTGATATTTCTCCCGGCAATCTTATTTCCAGCTTGTGCTTCATCCAGTCCAGCGTTTCTCACGATGTACTCTGCATATAAATTAAATGAGCAGGGTGAAAATATACAGCCTTGACATACTCCTTTTCCTATTTGGAACCAGTCTGTTGTGCCATGTCCAGTTCTAACTGTTGCTTCCTGACCTGCATACAGGTTTCTCAAGAGGCAGGTCAGGTGGCCTGGTATTCCCATCACTTTCAGAATTTTCCACAGTTAATTGTGATCCACACAGTCAAAGGCTTTGGCATAGTCAATAAAGCAGAAATAGATGTTTTTCTGGAACTCTTTTGCTTTTTCAATGATCCAGAGGATGTTGGCAATTTGATCTATGGTTCCTCTGCTTTTTCTAAAACCAGCTTGAACATCTGAAAGTTCACGATTCACGTATTATAGAAGTATATATATATATATATATATATATATATATATATATAATCAAAAGATTGCAGCTCACTGAAGGCCAGCTCTTGGTAAGTACACTTTAGCAATAAAGTAATTTTTATTTAAAGATAAACCATGAAGCTATAATCTATAATATGTATATATTTTATAATGGATCTTCCCTGGTGACTCAGTGGTAAAGAGTCCCCCTGCCAATGCAGGAGACACAGGTTCAATCCCTGGGTTAGGAAGATCCCCTGGAGAGGGGAAATGGCAACCCACTCTATTCTTGCCTGGGAAATCCCATGGACAGAGGAACATGGCTGGGCTCACAAAAGAGTGGGACATGATTGAGCCACTAAATAACAATAACCTTTGTGATATTACAACTGGATTAAGTTATTAAATTGCTTACATTTTATAGAAATCTTTTCATATTCATTGTGCAAATTCAAGTCATTCTCTTTGTTCTAACTGTGAACAATTACATATTGGTGAAAAATTATTAAAATTTCTCCTTTTCAAAAAAAAAAAATCTTTGGAAGAAGGTAATGGGTCAGTCCTATTACAAGAAAAAGAGCTGGATTAGATAATACTCAGACAACTTTCTGCCTAATGAATGTATGATTTAACACTCACAATAATCCAGTAAATTCCCCAGTAAACCTATTTTGAGACATAGCCAACCTCTTCTTTTATTGCCAATACTACCTCCCTCATCTGAACAGATACTTGTTTCTTTGAACAGTGATATGTGCTTCATTTTATTTGCTTGTTTGTTTTTCCTGCAGTTGGACATGAGAGAGATGCAATGCATCCCACTGAACTTGGGTGTCTGGAAGCTTTTCCAGTCAAAACCACAGCAAAAAAACAAGGACTGAGAAATGAGACCAGAATATGATCATATTTTCTGCTCTATACATATCCACAGAGAAGGCAATGGCAACCCACTTCAGTACTCTTGCCTGGAAAATCCCATGGATGGAGGAGCCTGGTAGGCTGCAGTCCATGGTGTCACGAAGAGTCGGACACGACTGAGCGACTTCACTTTCACTTTTCACTTTCATGCATTGGAGAAGGAAATGGCAACCCACTCCAGTGTTCTTGCCTGGAGAATCCCAGGAATGGCACAGCCTGGTGGGATACCACTCTGGGGTCACACAGAGTCGGACACGACTGAAGCGACTTAGCAGCAGCAGCAGCATACATATCCAACATATATTAAGTCAGTCTCTCTCTCAATCTCTCTCTAAATAAAAGCCTTACTAGGATATAAAATCAGCTTTTCCAAACTTGTCGAAATGCAACAATACATTTGAGAGATCTTTTGAGTTAATTCTGAAACACGTAATTCACTGCTCACCCATCACTTCCCCAGGAACACAGTGCGATAGTAACATGGATGATCAGCAGAATGGCTGCTGAAAACTGTCAAAATGATCTCCTCTTGCTTTTAGTCCCTGACAAATTTGACAGGTACAATTTTTTGGAGCTTCTTTCATTATTTCAGAACAGAGATGGGCTGGAATGAAATCCCCAACCTGTCTGGCTGCCTGTAGCATGTTCCAAAAATATCTAACCTACATCTAGGTTCGCAGGAAATTGAAGAGTGAAAGTCCCTTTGGACTTTCATACAGATGTCTTCTTACAGGTGCTGCCTTACAAACTGCACCCATCAACGGTTGTGACCCCTTGGTGGGAATCAAGATGGTGATAAGTCTTTTTTTTTTTTTGAAGTATTCTTTCTATGAAATAGATCTTTTCATTCTGCTCAGACTTTGCTAGAGTAAATGAGAGCCATGTCTTGCCACTTACCTCATTATTTTTTTCATTACATAAGACCTCTGAGAAATAAGGCAACAGAGATGACAAGCCATCCTCCATCTGTGACATGACACTTCAATCATTCTCACTCTCTAATTCATACCCACGTGCTGCCATAACATGCTGTGCCTCTAACTGCATTTGCCAACATCTGACCAGTATTATAGTTTTTCCTATTGCCTTATAATGTCTGTCTATGATAATATCAGCTCATCTGTATATTACTAGTGTTTGGCACATAATAGATGCTGAAAAAAGTATTATTGAGTCATGTTCAATAAAGTAAAACATAGGGTCCTAATAAGTTATCTAAAGGATGCTAATAATTTTCCACACATCAGTGGTGAACTGCTACTTTAATTTAAATAAACTTTTATAAATGTGCCCTAAATGAAGTTTGAGGCATCCTAAGATATCTTGGGGTTGAAGGAAGTGTGAGAACTACTTATTGCTAAAAAATAAATTGTAGTTGCTTTCATTTCTTCTCATTGCTCTTACCCTGCTCAAGGCTCTTGTTTTAGAACTTATTGAAGGTTTCCACTCCATTATGCTTATCTAATTCCTGGGCTAACCAGTCAAATTAGGAACTAACATTAGGTTAACCTAAAAGTTATCAAGGATAAAAAAATTGAAAGTAAGGAGAAAGTTTCCTGATTTAGCTAATTTTAGCATGTGAGGTGGAGAACTCAGCAGTGGCCACAGGACTGGAAAAGGTCAGTTTTCATTCCAACCCCTAAGAAAGGCAATGCCAAAGCATGCTCAAACTACCACACAATTGCACTAACCTCTCACACTAGTAAAGTAATGCTCAAAATTCTCCAAGCCAGGCTTTAGCAATACGTGAACTGAGAACTTCCAGATGTTCAAGCTGGTTTTAGAAAAGGCAGAGGAACCATAGATCAAATTGCCAATATCCGCTGGATCATCGAAAAAGCAGGAGAGTTCCAGAAAAACATCTATTTCTGCTTTATTGACTATGCCAAAGCCTTCGACTGTGTGGATCACAATAAACTGTGGAAAATTCTGAAAGAGATGGGAATACCAGGCCACCTGACCTGCCTCTTGAGAAACCTATATGCAGGTCAGGAAGCAACAGTTAGAACTGGACATGGCACAAAAGACTGGTTCCAAATAGGAAAATGAGTATGTCAAGGCTGTATATTGTCACCCTGCTTATTTAACTTATATGCAGAGTACATCATGAGAAATGCTGGGCTGGAAGAAACACAAGCTGGAATCAAGATTGCTGGGAGAAATATCAATAATCTCAGATATGCAGATGACACCACCTTTATGGAAGAAAGTGAAGAGGAATTAAAAAGCCTCTTGATGAAAGTGAAAGAGGAGAGTGAAAAAGTTGACTTAAAGCTTAACATTCAGGAAACTAAGATCATGGCATCTGGTCCCATCACGTCATGGGAAATAGATGGGAAACAGTGGAAACAGTGTCAGACTTTACTTTTTGGGGCTCCAAAATCACTGCAGATGGTGATTGCAGCCATGAAATTAAAAGATGCTTACTACTTGGAAGGAAAGTTATGACCAACCTAGATAGCATATTAAAAAGCAGAGACATTACTTTGCCAACAAAGGTCCACCTAGTCAAGGCTATGGTTTTTCCTGTGGTCATGTATGGATGTGAGAGTTGGACTTAAAAGAAAGTTGGGCACGGAAAAATTGATGCTTTTGAACTATGGTGTTGGAGAAGACTCTTGAGAGTCCCTTGGACTGCAAGGAGATCCAACCAGTCCATCTCCTTGGACTGCAAGGAGATCCAATCAGTCCTGGGTGTTCATTGGAAGGACTGATGCTGAAGTTGAATCTCCAATACTTTAGTCACCTTATGCGAAGAGTTGACTCATTGGAAAAGACCCTGATGCTGGTAGGGATTGGGGGCAGGAGGAGAAGGGGGCAACAGAGGATGAGATGGTTGGATGGCATCACCGACTCGATGGACTTGAGTTTGAGTCAACTCCAGGAGTTGGTGACGGACAGGGAGGCCTGGCCTGCAGTGATTCATGGGGTCGCAAAGAGTTGGACATGACTGAGTGACTGAACTGAACTGAACTGAACTGAGCATGTGATGATTAGGATACCTAAGACCTATACCGGGTCCCCATGATTTTGTGCTGAGGCACACATATTGTGTAATACCCATCCACTGAGCTGAATGAAAAACAAGAAATAAGCCCTTTTTTTACAAGAATAAATATCAAGTGCTCTTTATCATCTGAAAGAGTTTCATTCAGATGTAATCAAGACACTTGGACTCAAGTGTACTGGACAGGAGTAGCTAAAATCTGATTCTATTCCTCATTCTTGGGTGGTATTATTGGCAATAGCTGAGGATAAACACGATAGCATCTAATACATAGAAGTATCAAAATATGTTTTTCTTTTTCAGTTATTATTATTTTTTAACCAGTCCATTTGAGTACAAATGGAATCTCAACTTGTCCTTTTGTGGGGGAAAAAAGACGCTTTATTTCAATATTTCAAGTATATTTTCTTCATGTGTCCTATCAAACACAAACACACACACACACACACACACACACACACACACACACACACATCAGCCACAATATGTTTGGTGTGGTCTACCACATCATAGACTTCTTCAGTTCCTGAACTGTGCTAATTCTGGGTCATCATTGGGAATGTTCTAACATCTTCTAATTTTTCTGCCTTCTCTCCCTTCAATTTTTAAATCACATACTAATTCCTCTGCGACCACCTCTCTAAATATCCCCTGTAACTTAGAATACTCCCCTAATTTGCACCCTTAAAGCACCTTTTGTGTTTATTATATAAATTATAGCACTTTGGGCATAAGTCCTATTTATATTTTAGTAAAGCTATTTTAGGCTTCCCAGGTAACTAAGTGGTAAAGAATTCGCCTGCCAATGCAGGAGACGCAGGTTCCATCTCTGGATGGGGAAGATCCCCTGGAGTAGGAAATAGCAACCCACTCCAGTATTCTTGCCTGGAAAACCCCATGGACAGAGCAGCCCTGCAAGCTACAGTCCATGGACCTGCAAAAGAGTCAGACACGACTGAGCATACCCACATGCACACGCACAGCTATTTTACCAACTCCACATCAAGTTCCAGTGAAGTGGGAACACATATGATCACTTTTGCATTCCAGTGGCAATTAGCACCTTGTTCTTCAAATACTAGTTGCTAAATACACATGGTTGGAATAATATTAAACAGCCATTTTTTTAATGAGATACCCATGGTTTTAATGATACTAAGTTCACATTTCCCAATTGTATCATCTCCGACAAACAGATTTGATTTTCTTGACATATTCAAGTCCTTCTGTATATCTTTGCTACCCAAGAAGAGTTAGCTACTTCAGAAAATGCAGAGACTTGCCATATGATTAGTGTCTTTACTCTCAACATCTGTAATCCAACCAAATCTCTTATGAATGAAGCAGACCATCTCCAAGAGGGGCATCTTCTATTAGAGTTGGCCCTCATGTTTATACTGTGTAGAATTGAACACACAGTACTTTTATGCAAGATCTATGTAAATTTTAAAGGTGAAGATGATGTGATTTCCATAGAGAAAATGGGCATAAAATGCTTAGAAGAGGAAATAAATGAATATTAAAAATGAAGAATAACACCGCCACTGTAATATTCTCATATCGAGCCAACGGCTGCAGAAACGCAGTGGACTCTATGCGCTATTGGTAAGTAAGTGACATCAGTTTTATGCCACAGATTCTGTTATAATATTGTCAGCAGTGACTTTCATGGACTCATTCTCTCATGGTTTCTAAGAGTAAACTTGTAAAAGTCATGGTGACTAAGGTGAGAAAATGTTTTTAAAAAAGCAAAACACTGAGGAACCACTATTGGTTTGAGATTAGCATTCTCAGACTCAAGTACTAAAATGACTCTTACTCAGCCAGAAGATTGTCCAAATTATTCAAGCCAACAACAGATAGTAAAGCAATTATAATAACTTCAACACAGATTGACAGTTTGTGCTAACATATTATACTAGGAATACTGAACTGGGCTGATATTTTGTAAGGATTGATGGTTAATTACTTACACTAAATTATTAGTGTTTTTTCATATGTTCTATTTAATTGTATTATTATTAAATTAATATGTGCTGTACTGTGCATTATTATATGTTTTCAGTTGTGTCTGACTCTGCAACCCCATGGACTGTAGCCCACAAGGCTCCTATGTCCATGGGGTTTCTCCAGGTAAGAATACTGGAGTGGGTCGCCATGCCCTCCACTAGGGGATCTTCCCAACCCCGGATCAAACCCAGGTCTCCTGCATTGCAGGTGGATTCTTTACCATCTGAGCCACCAGGAAAGCCCAAGAATATTGGAATGGATAGCCTATCCCTTCTCCAGGGGAACTTTCTGACTCAGGAATCAAACCGGGGTCTCCTTCATTGAACGCACATTCTTTCCCAGCTGAGCTGCCAGGAAAGCCCTAAATTAATATAGGTGCTTAGTTTTAAAGTCAAGCTCTTTTAACTGAAACAGCAATCCCTGTCCCCAAGCATATTCTTGCCCACCCCTGATGCCCACTATCTACAGCTAACTTCTATCACCTAATAAGTTAAAAAAATTCTTCCAGTATATTTATCCATATTTAAAATAGTAATCATACATTTTTTGAGTTTTTATAGATATAAATAAACATATTCTCTTGACTCCCTACTATGCACAGAAAGTTTATCAGTCTTTTATCACTACACTTACCCATTGCCCACCCAACATTCTTTTAATCACCATCATTTGGATAAAGGTATACAACCATTTTGGTTAGATACTCAGTTTTCATTTTATTATGACTAATATAATATATAAATACTTTTGCACCTGTACCACTTTGACTATATTTTCTTTCTCATACAAAATTTCTTTTTTCTTCAGGGAGTTAATTCCTATATTTCTGGTGTATTTCTTTGCTTAGTCCTCAAAGTATCAGGAATGCCCCTGACACTCCTAGAGCAATGGATATAGATATACAGCTATAGATATATCCTTCTCTGTACAAACCAGTTAAATCTCTTTTCTAAGTCATTTCTCAAATACTCTTCTGTCCTCTGGCTCCAATGGACTGGGTTAATCTCTGGTACTGCCACACAGCTGTCATGCTAAAATGTCTTTTTATAATCATTCTATAAATTTACTTCATCTCTTTCTTGTACTGAGTCTTATTTATTTATTATTATGTTTTTATTAGTTTTTGCCTTCATTTTTTTGGTTAAGAGTATCTTTTAGCAACTGGTTGAGAAAGAATGAATGGGAAATACATTTCTGAGAACTTGTCATGGGGCTTCCCTGGTGGCTCAGATGGTAAAGCTCCTGTCTGTGATGCAAGAGACCCGGATTCGATCCCTGGGTTGGGAAGATCCCCTGGAGAAGGAAATGGAAACCCACTCCAGTACTCTTGCCTGGAAAATCCCATGGACGGAGGAGCCTGGTAGGCTACAGTCCATGGGGTTGCAAAGAGTCAGACATGACTGAGCAACTTCACTTTCACTTTCAATGTCTTAAAACGCCTGTATGTTATTGTCATACCTGATTGAAAGTTTGGATGGTATGGGATTCTTGGTTGGAAACAGAATTTCACTTACAAAAATGTATAGGAAGTCTAAGCAGAGGCAAGTTAGTTGCTCAATGAGTGTGTGGGAGGATGTATGGAGGAACTAGGAAAGGACAGGAAAGAATTTGGGAAGTATAATGGCTATGTTCTCTATCTTGACTGTGATTGTGTGTGTGTGTGTGTGTATAATGTCAAAAGTTACCAACTTGTAACTCTGAAAGATATGCAGTTTACTGCATGTCAATCATGCCTCAATAATGTTGTTAGCAATATTGTTAGGCAGCCTTTCATTAAGATTGTAGAATAGAGTTACATGGCCTGAACAAGACTTATCATACTGCACCTCCAAGGCTCTATCAGTTAGCAAACTTTCATTAGTAATCACTACAGGGAACCAGAGGGGAAGTAATCAAGTTATGAACATGGTATATTACAGATTAAAAAACTAAGGACTTTGATAAACAATTTTTGTGACAATCTATAGATGATACTTTTAAATGCTTATGGAGGTGAAACTCTTCAGATGTTCAGTCTTTTTAAGATATCTTCAGGATTTTTGGTTTGAATAACTTGCTAGAGAGCAGTGCATTTACCCATAAGTGGATGACAGGAGAAGGCGGCCTTGGTGAGAAAATGATGTGTTTGCATTTTGTGTTTAAACACACAAAATGTGATTTATATATTATCCAGTAGGAAATTGGATGTGAAAAAGCATGACGTTTTGTGTGAGATTCCTGGGGATTCATTGTGGGATCTGCCACATTTTAACTGCATATCTGTAGATTTATTTAAGTATTATTATCAAGTATAAATTTATTTATATTTAAATCGAGTTAAAAGTAACATTTATCTTATAGGGTTGAATGTGAGGATTGAGTGAAATAATGGCTATGAATGTGATTCATAAACTGAATTTTCATGCATATGGTATTAATAGAGAACAGTGATGACTGTGTAGAATGGATATATAGAATATCCTCTGATAGGCTTTGGAGTAAAAAACTTAAACTTGAATCCTAGCTCAATTGTACAAACTTAGACAAGTCATTGCTTTCAAGGCAAAGTCCTAATTCCTTAACAGATCATGCTGGGCCCTTCATGGTTTGCCCCCAGCCTACCTTTCGAGTCTCTTCTACTCCAACTTACTTGACCACTCCCCAACCTGGAAGTCAGCCTTGCCACAGCCACAGTCTCTTCTCCTCACAGCTGCATTCCATATTCTCCTTTCAAACATGCTCTTTACACATGTATCTCACATCAAGAATTGTCTTTCCTTTAAGAATTGAGTGTGAATGCAGTCGCTGCTACTTTCTAGCTCTTTTGTTATTGGTGAACGTTTAAACCTCTCTGAGCCTCTGTTTCCTCATATAAAATATGAATAGGAGAGGGTTGCCATTCCTTTCTCCAGAGGATCAAACACAGGTCTCCTGTACTGCAGGCAGAGTCTTTACCATCTGAGCCATCAAGGAAGCCCAAAACAGGAATAATAACACCTAACTCATAATAACCTGAAGTAATTATCAAGTATGGACAGATAGATGTAGTTAGTTGTGTTACCTAAATGTAATCCACAGACCCTCAAAAATACTTGCATTATATTTATATTGGAGAAAGAAAAAGCCTCTTGGAAACATAAGCATACTTTCACAATTAGCTTCTAATTTTTGCTTTATGGCCATGCCATTCAGCATTTTAGTTACCTGACCAGAGATTGAACTCAAACCCCCTGCACTGGAAATATGGAGTCTTATTTACTGGATCACCACAGAAATCCCCACAATCAGCTTTTGGAAACTGCAAAGCTAAATCAATCTTAATTATTGTGCTACCCCTTGTGAATTTGATGATTTTTCCAGTTATCAAATATCTCTGAAAGTTTAAATTACCTCCTCTATGAAACTGGACTGTCAGTGGAACCTATCTCATTAGGTTGCTGTAAAAAATTAAAAAGTTATGCATGCATGTCATTACAAATGATTCAACTTCATTCCGTTTGATGTCTAATATTCCATTGTATATGTAGAAAAATGGTACTGAGGAGCCTATTTGCAGGAATAGAAATGCAGATGTAGAGGATGGACCTGTGGACACAGCAGTGGAAGAGGAGGGTGGGATGAATTGAGAGAGTAGCACTGACATGTTAATATGTACACTGCCATCTGTAAAACAAATAGCAAGTGGAAAGCTGCTATGCAGCACAGAGAGCTCAGCTCAGGGCTCTGTGATGACATAGAGGGCTGGGATGGGGGTGGAAAGGAGGCTCAAGAGGGAGGGGATATGTGTATACATATGGCTGATTCATGTTGCTGTATGGCAGAAATTAACACAACATTGTAAAGCAATTATATTCCAATAAAAAAAGAAGAAAATAGTCATGCATGTAAAGTGCTTAGCAGTGTTCTTGGAAATTGTATAATTATTATTATGATTATTAATTAGAAGCCAGAAAAATACATGGGTCAGGAGTGGAACTGCTTATGTCAAAGGATTGAATGATGACATCATAAAGCAAAATGCACAAAATACACTGTTAACATTTAACCACTGATAGTTACTCAAGATAGAAGGAACTACATTTTTTGGTTTAATCCAAACATCTTTGCCCACAAGAAAGAAAATTTAGATCAGAATTTTTTTTTTTACAATTCCATATATCAGTCTATGTTAGAATGAGGATTTCATCATAGAAAACAGACCATGTGAAGGAGCTTGGGATGTAAAATTTGGAAATGTGAGTTGGATCAGACAAAAGTCACTCACTTACCCTGGCACAGAACAGAGCTTACAGAGAAATCTGGATTGATCTCATGAAAGAAGCCAGAATAGAAGTCTGTTAAATGATGTTGATTCTTTGTCTAAGCAACTCTGCACATTCTCAGGATGCTCTGGTGGTGGGCCTGGGTCACCTCTGTCAGCAGGACTGGTCATCTGAAAAGAGAGCTGGTAATAGAGTGGGGAGGGTAGAAAGCAAATGAGGAGCTGCCAGTACCTCTGAGTCTGTCTCTTACTGCAGCGCCACAATAGCTGTTACTTCATTTCTGCATCTCAAATCTCTCACAACTGCACTTTTGTCTAATTCTAACCTTGAGAAGGAAATGACAACCCACTCCAGTATTCTTGCCTGGAGAATCCCAGGGATGGGGGAGCCTGGTGGGCTGCCATCTGTGGGGTCGCACAGAGTCAGACACGACTGAAGTGACTTAGCAGCAGCAACCTTGAGTCATACAAGGAAGGGGGTTCTGAGAAATACAGCTCCTACTGTAACAAAGTTGAAAATAACAGTCCAGCACAACTTCAACTTCTAGGTTAGCATTTTCATCTATTGTTAAGATAATGGGGTATAACTTGTAATACTGATTCTATATACATCATCTGCCTCAATATAATCACACATACACTTTGATGGTCTTCATTAATAAAAGGTGTTTTTAATACTGTTATACATATATACATATATATATATACATATATATATATATATATATATATATATATATAATACATATAACATTATGCTTGTGTGCTAAGACACTAGTGTCTGACTCCTTGTGACCCTATGGACTATAGTCTTCTAGGCTCCTCTGTCCATGGAGATTCTCCAGCCAAAAATACTGGAGTGGGTAGCTGTTCCCTCCTCCAGGGGATCTTCCTGACCCAGGGATCAAATCCATATCTCTTACACCTCCTGCATTGGCAAGTAGGTTCCTTTCTACTAGCGCCACCTGGGAAGCCTCAATATTATATATATATATATACACATTTATATATATATAAATATAAATTGTATGTGTATATATATACATATATATATATTATATGTGTATATATATACATATATGTAACTTAATCATATTATTATATATGTAATATCACCCTGCTATTACCAATACCAATACTATAATAATTAACAAGTAGTGTGATCAGTTGTTCAACTGTCCTGGATGTAACAAGAGGTGGGATTTCCAGCACTAAACCCAGGAAAATTTCAGGCAAACTGGAATGGCTGGTCACCCTGTAACAAGGCTTAGTCAAATTCACGTTCAATAACCTGTCTCTTTCTATGACTCCCATGTGTTCCCAGTTTTTATTTTGTTTTTGGATTATTCAACATATAGGGACTACTGTAAACTTTTCTAAACTCCATAGTGAATGGATACAGTGCCTAGAATCAGGTGAACTGTGGACTTCCATAAATCCCCCCTTTGACTACAAGTTCCAGGAAGTCAGTGACCATGTCTCATTTGTTCATTGACACATTCTAAGCATTCTTCCCTGTGCATGACACATGATAGATTGTTGAATGAATGGATTATAGAATTCTGTTCTTCACCAAAGCTTCAGTGTAAGGAGATAATAATAATAGGCACCAGTTTCCCCTGCCCTATGAACACTGATTCTAAATAAACAAAATATATACATATACTTTAGTATCTGCCCTAGGTGTCCTTGGATATGTTTATTGTCTGTCTGTACCACAATACTAAAATTCATGAATACATAAACTCTATTTTATTTAGCTTTTTACCCTCAGCATCTAGTTCTGATCCTAAGACATAGTAGATGCTCAGTAAATATTTGTGGAAAGAAGAAATTTATAAGTAAAGAAAACACCTTTTAAATATATAACTATATGATGCAAATGGTATTGAGTTCATGGAGGTAAGTCAAGGGAAACCTGGTTATACTAGGAAAGATAAAGTTTGATACTACCCAAAACAATCTATAGATATAATGCAATTCCTATCAAAATAATAATGGCATTTTTTCACAGAACTAGAATGAATACTGCTAAAATTCATACAGAGCCACAAAAGAACCCAGATAGCAAAAGCAATCTTCAGAAAGAAGAATGGAAATGGTGGTATCATGATCCCAGGCTTCAGACTATACTACAAAGCTACTATAGTCAAAACAGCTCAATATTGGCACAAAAACAGACCTATGGATCAATGTAACAGGATAGAGAGTCCAGAAATAAACTCACACACACCTATGATCAATTAATCTATGTCAAAGGAGGCAAGAATATACAATGGGAAAAAAAGATAGTCTCTTCAACAAGTAGTTCAGGGACAAATGGACAGCTATGTGTTAAAGAATGAAATTAGAACATTCTCTAACACCATATAGAAAAATAAACTCAAATTGGATTAAAGACCTAAATGTAAGACCAAGCATTATAAAACTCTTAGAGGAATACATAGGCAGAACACTCTTTGACATAAATCACAAATTTTGTGATTTGAGGGTAAAAATCAGCAAAATTTTTTTAGATCCATCTCCTGAAGTAAAGGAAATAAAAGTAAAAATTAAAGAATATACCTAATTAAGCTTAAAAGGTTTTACACAGCAATGGAAACCATTTATATAATGAAAAGACAAACTATGGAATGGGAGAAAATATTTGTAAAGCTATGACTTACAAGGAGTTATTATCTAAAATACGTAAACAGGTCATACAATTCAGTATCAGAAAACAAACAACCAAGTTAAAAAAAAAAAAAAAAGGTAAAACACCTGAATAGATGTTTTTCCAAAGAAGATATACAGATAGTCAACAGGCACATGAAAATACGCTCAACATCACTAATTATTAGATGTATGTGTATATATGTGTGTACTCAGTTGTCTCCAACTCTTTGTGGCCACATGGACTATAGCCTGCCAGGCTCCTCTTTCCAAAGAATTTCCCAGGTAAGTGTACTGGAGTGGGTTGCCATATCCTCCTCTATGGGATCTTCCCGACCCAGGGATCAAACTGACATCTCTTACATCTCCTGCATTGGCAGGTGGATTCTTTACACTAGTGCCACCTGGAAAGCCCAGTAATTAGATAAATGTTATCAAAACAACAATGAGATACTACCTCACATCTGGCGTAATGGCTATCATCAAAATGTCTAATAACTAATAACAAATGATGGAGAGGATGTGGAGGGAAGGTAACCCTCCTACACTGTTGGTGAGAATGTAAATTGGTACAACCACTATGGAAAATAATACAGAGATTCCTCAAAAAAAGAAAAAATAGAACTGTCATATGATCTAGTAATTCAACTATTAGAAACACTAATTTAAAAAGATATATGCACCTAAATGTCTGTAGCAGCACTATTTCTAATAACCAAGATATGGAAGCAAGCTAAGCGCTCATGAACAGATGAGTGGTTAAAGAAAATGCAGTATTTACAAATACAGTGAAATATTAGTCATAAAAAAGAATAAAATATTGCCATTTGCATCAACATGGATAGACCTAAAGAATATTAAGCTTAGTGAAATAAGAGAAAGACAAATATGGTATGATAGCAGTTATATGTGAAATCTAAAAAATAGTGCAAATAAGTGTATATAGCAAAATAGAAACAGTCTCACAGTTACAGAAAACAAACTGGTGGTTACGAGATATGAAAGGGAAGATAGTAGGGGCAAGGTAGAGGTGAATTACTAAGAGACATATGCTACTGTTTACAAAATAATTAAGCAACAAGGATATAATATATCCTGCTATAATTCCCCAGCACAAGAAATTATAGCTATTATCTTGCAATAGCTTTTTTTTTTTTTTTTTTTTTTTTTTTTTAATATTATTTTATTAGTTGGAGGCCAATCACTTTACAACATTTCAGTGGGTTTTGTCATACATTGACATGAATCAGCCATATAGTTTTTAATGATATATATTCTATAAAATATTGAATCACAATTCTGTACATCTGAAATTAATGTAATACTGTAAATCAGCTATATATTGATATAAATAAATTAATTAATTAACTTTTAAAATCTTAGCCATTTCCAGGGAGAAAAACAAAGAAAGATTAAGTTTGTAGTTTTTAAATGGACCTAAAACTCTGAGAGCTATCGTATATTTAGTTGTGTAAAAGATACTATTTCCAAAGAAATAAGAGTAAGGAAGTTGGAAAATTCACTCCTCCATTAAAATAATAGGAATGTGGGCAACGATTGTCAAAATTATCTTTTCACAACCCTGGAAATTAACCAAGTTCTTGTAGCAATTGAAGGAGCTTTTATTCAATAAAAATGCCTGACTCTTTATAAGAACAGAGCTTTGTGACTATATATTTCTTGCACTCTTCATTTCCCCCTCTGCTCTGTGGTTCCCTGAAATTCTGGAATTTGATGGCAGTGATCATTGCACAGTACTAGAAGTATGCTAACAAACAATGCATTGTGCACTTTAAATGTGTCAGTTGTATAGCATGTGAAATATATCCATATAAAAATATTATTTTAAAAAAGGAAGCACTGTTTCCCAGAATCTCTATGGAAGGGGACTGGAGAGTGACAGCTAAGGATGCAAAGGTTTTCTTTTAGGATGATGACACTGTTCTCAAGTTAGACTGTGGTGATGGCTGCAAAACTCTGTGCATATACTAAAAACCACTGGATTACACACTTTAAAAGAGTGAATTTAATTTTATATGATTTATACCCAATAAAATTGTTATACATATAAGAAGTTGTTTCCTACTCATACTAAATAATGAAAACCAAGGTATACTTTTGAAAGGCTACATTGTCTATATTATTCCAATGAGCCTAAGGCGACCTCAAATGCTTAGACCGAGAATAATAAAAGTATAGGGACTAAATAAAATAATATCAATACAATACTTGATAACTGAACATCTTTATACTCTGGCCTCTGTACTTTCAAGGTGGACTTGAATTTACATGACATGGTATGCTAACTCATCCAATTTTAATATCTAATTTTCTACCTAGACTCTGAATCCCTATCCTGAGCCATCATAGAAAGTGATGAGCATAACGATATTTTTCATGGTTTCAAATTTGTATTCTTCCATTTCTTATCTATGTGACCATCAGCAAATTATCATCCATGCCTCATTTTCCTCACCTGCAAATGGAGATAATGATAGTCCATAATTCCCAGGGTGGTGGTTAAGATTGACAAGTTAACCTACATAAAGTTGTTGGACTGGTACCTGGCACATATCAACAGTCCATACATGTTAGCTCTTATTCCCAATAGCTAGCACAGTATTTGGCACATGGCAGGCACTCAGTGAAATTTGATGTGAGTAGGATACATTTCTACCAGGGATTCCCTGGTGGCTCAGACAGTAAAGAATCTGCCTGTAATGTGGGAGACCTGGGTTCAATCCCTGGGTTGGGAAGATCCTCTGGAGAAGGGAATGGCTACCCACTCCAGTATTCTGGCCTGGAGAATTCCATGGACTGTATAGTCTATGAGGTTGCAGAGTCAGACACGACTGAGAGACTTTCATTTTCAAGATACATTTCATATTTGTTTTAGATGCTGCATGGGAGAAGTTGAATATATTACATGATTTGAGGGAATCTGGACACAGAAGCAGAGCTCTGAACTTGCCTGAGCCACCCTCCAGGGTCAGTTCAAACAATCTCAGTGGGGCAGGGTTCAGAAGGCTGAATTATCTACTTCTATTTCATTTGAAGGGCTTCCCTTGTGACTCAGCTGCAATGCGGGACACCTGGGTTCGATCCCTGAGTTGGGAGGATCCCCTGGAAAAGGGAAAGGCTACCCACTCCGGTATTCTTGCCTGGAGAACTCCATGGGGTATCACACAGAGCTGGACACGACTAAGCGACTTTCACTTTCATTTCATTTGATTCCTTTTACTCCCTAATAGTCCTGCTTTGGCTGGTGAAAACACAATCTCCAGTTTAAAAATTTGTCTCAGTCCTCACTTCTGCTCCTCTAAGTGGCACACCATGTGCATTGGTTGTGATGCTGGTAATAGTCAATGATAGTTGGCATTATTGAAGTGTGAGGAGCTTAAGATGAAGCTGACTGATCACTTTCTCGAGTAATTAAACCCAACCAAACAGAAACAACTCTAGTTAGGCAGAAAGCTTGTTTGTGCTAAGAGATATGTACAGCTGTATTTTGTGTCACCTCTAATTCATCATAAAATGCCATGATACATTTCCTGCACTTACAATAGATTGAAGAAAGAACTTGGTAAAGAGTCCTAATGTTTGCTTCTAGAGATTGTGTACGTGAAAGCTGTTCAAAGGACGAAGTTTCAGTTCTTTTTTTAAATTTTTTTTTTGTAAAAGAAACTAGCCCTCTATTTGTACAAGAATATTTTAAGCCTAGAATTGAGTGCCTTCCAAAAAACAGCTTTACACCACGTGTACTGACATCGGCTCCTGCAGACACCATAATTTATGGACATCAATTAGATAATGGACTGCTTTGCCTGTTTTTATGAAACCTTGGCATTGATGGCAAAAGCCCTCTATGCTGTGCATGGAAGGCGGCCAGCCAAATGGTCTGCATGGAATTCCTTCATCAATCTGTAATGGCAGGTCATAAACGATTCCCTCTGAAAACCGTGATCACCTGATACAGGCCTCACTAAAGAGGTGTGCAGCTCTTTATTCACACCTTTGCAACCAGGCAGAAAACTCACAGATTTGTCATTATGGTCAGACAAGGGGCCCAGAGTATCAAGGTCACTAATCAGACCCTATAAATCATCATGCTGACCTTCAAATCACTGGTTCCCTTTAATTAAGACCCAGCTAGGTATATCAAACTCACTATGCCTAGATTCTTCTTCTTTTACAATAAATTTTGTTCTAAGAAACTCCTCACTCAGACCCCACCACCAAAATAGTGCTATTGAGCTCAGGCCTCCAATCTCTAGGCTTTCCCAGACATGCATGGGAAGTTAGACATAACTTAGATTCAGTCTCAACCTACTATTCACTAAATGCCTTAGCCAAACAGACACCGCCTGCTTCTCTCCAAACACACTGCCTCCAGCTCTATGGAATTACTTGTAGTTCACAGCGAGCAGCATACTTTTACCCACAGTTGCCCCTGCTTGAGATGCTCGTTATCCTTCTCATCTTGTCTGCCTACACAACTGCTAATTTTTCAAGATTTCTCAAGAATCATTTATACTCACAAACCACCTCTGACTACTCCCACCCAATCTATCCCTACTCCTCACCACACGTGTGTGTGTACACATATATGCACAAAAATACACCCAGTTAGTGTTTCCTTCCTGTGTGCTTCCAAAGAGATTATAAGTGTTGCATGCTGTTTCTAACGGAGAAGGCAATGGCACCTCACTCTAGTACTCTTGCCTGGAAAATCCCATGGATGGAGGAGCCTGGTAGGCTGCAGACCGTGGGGTCACTAAGAGTCGGAAACGACTGAGTGACTTGACTTTCATTTTTCACTTTCATGCATTGGAGAAGGAAATAGCAACCCACTCCAGTGTTCTTGCCTGGAGAATCCCAGGGACAGGGGAGCCTGGTGGGCTGCCGTCTATGGGGTCGCACAGAGTCAGACAGACTGAAGTGACTTAGCAGCAGCAGCAGCTGTTTCTAAAGTACTTTCTGTCTTTTAGCTCAATTAATCATCTTGCCCACTCTGTGAACAAGGTTTTAATATCGCCTCTCTTTTACAGATGAGGAAACTGAGGCTCAGAGAATTTAGTGAACTCGAATATTGTTCAGTCACTCAGCTGCGTCCAACTCTTTGCAATCCCTTGGACTGCAGCACACCAGACTTCCCTGTCCATCACCATCTCCCGGAGTTTGCTCAAATTCATGCCCACTGAGTCGGTGAAGCTATCTAACCGTCTCAGCAACTGTCACACCCTTCTCCTCCTGCCTCCAATCTTTCCCAGCATCAGGGTCTTTTCCAATGAGTCATCTCTTTGCATCAGGTGTGCCCAAAGTATTGGAGCTTCAGTGTCAACATCAGTCCTTCCAATGAATAGTCAGGGTTGATTTCCTTTAGGATTGACTGGTTTGATCTCCTTACTGCCCAAGGGACTCTCAAGAGTCTACTCCAGCACCACAATTAGAAAAAAATTTTTCAGCACTCAGCCTTCTTTATGGTCAAATTTTCACATCTATACATGACTATTGGAAAAACCATAGCTTTGACTATATGGACCTTTGCCTGCAAAGTGATTCCTCTGCTTTTTAATACACCTTCTAGGTTTATCATAGCTTTTCTTCCAAGGACCAAGTATCTTTTAATTTCATGGCTGCAGTTACTGTCCACAGTGATCTTGGAGCCCCAAAAAACAGTCTGTCACTCTTGCACTTTTTCCCCTTCTATTTACCATAAAGTGACGGGACTGGATACCATAGTCTTAGTTTTTTGAATGTTGAGTTTTAGGCCAGCTTTTCCAGTTTTTCCTCTTTCACCTTTATTAAGAGGTTCTTAAGTTCCTCTTCACTTTCTGCCCTTAGAGTGGCATCATCTGCATATCTGAGGTAATTGATATTTCTCCCAGCAATCTTGATTCCAGCTTGTGCTTCATGCAGCCTGGAATTTCACATAATTTACTCTGCATATAAGTTAAATAAACAGGATGACAATATACAGACTTGGCATACTCCTTTCCCATTTTTGAACCAGTCAGTTATTCCATGTAAGGTTCTAACAATTATTTCCTGACCCACATATAGATTTCTCAAGAGACAGGTAAATTGGTCTGGTATTTCCACCTCTTTAACAATTTTCCAGTTTGTTGTGATCCACACAGTCAAAGGCTTTGCCATAGTCAATGAAGCAGAAGTAGATGTTTTTTTTAATTCCTTGTGACACAATGAATGTTGGCAATTTTATCTCTGGTTCCTATGCGTTTTCTAAATCCACCTCATACATCAGGACGTTCTCAGTTCGAGTACTGCTAAAGCCTAGCTTGAAGGATTTTGAGCATTACCTTGTTAGCATGTGAAATGAATGCAATTGTATGGTAATTTGAAAATTCTTTGGCATTGCCCTTCTTTGGGACTGAAATTAAAACTGGCCTTTTCCAGTGCTGTGGCCACTGCTGAATTTTCCAAATTTGTTGGAATATTGAGTGCAGCACTTTCACAGCATCATCCTTTAGGATTTGAAATAGCTCAACTGGAATTCCATCACCTCCACTAGCTTTGTTCATAGTGATGCTTCCTAAGGACCACTTGACTTCACACTCCGGGATGTCTGACTCTAAGTGAGTGATCACACCATTGTGGCTATCCTACTCATTAAGATCTTTGTGTATATTTCTTCTGGGTATTTTTGGCAGCTCTTCTTAAACTCTTCTGCCTCTGTTAGGTCCTTACTTTTTTTGCCCTTTATCATTTCCATTTTGCATGAAATGTTCCCTTGATACTTCCAATTTTCTTGAAGAGATCTCTAGTCTTTCCAATTCTATTGTTTTCCTCTAATTCTCTGCATTATTCACTTAAGAAGTCTTCTCTCTCCTTGCTATTCTTTGAACCTCTGTATTCACTTGAGTATATCTTTCCCTTTCTCCCTTGCTTTTCACATCTCTCTTTCCTCAGCTATCTGTAAATCCTCCTCAGACAACCACTTGGTCTTTTTGCATTTCTTTTTCTTTAGGATGGTTTTGGTCACTACCTCCTGTACAATGTTATGAACCTCTGCCCATAGTTCTTCAGGCCCTCTGTCTACCAATCTAATCTTTTGGTCACCTCCACTGTATAATCATAAAGGATTTGATTTAGATCATACCTGAATGGCTTAGTGGTTTTTCCCTACTTTCTTCAATTTAAGCCTGAAGTTTGCAATAAAGAGTTCATGATCTGAGCTGCAGTCAACTCCAGGTCTTGTTTTTTGTGACTGTATAGAGCTTCTCCATCTTTGGCTGCAAAGAATATAATCAATCTGATTTTGGCATTGACCAATTGGTGATGTCCATGTGTAGAGACAACTCTTGTGTTATTGAAAAAGGGTTTTGCTATGACCAGTGTGTTGTCTTGGCAAAACTCTGTTAGCTCTTGCCCTACTTCATTTTGTACTCCAAGGCCAAAGTTGCCTGTTACTCCAGGTATCTCTTGACTTCCTAACTTTGCATTCTAATCACCTATGATGAAAAGGACATCTTTTTTTTTTTTTTTTTTTTGTATTAGTTCTAGAAGGTCTTATAGGTATTTAAAGAATCTTTCAACTTCATCTTCTTTGGCATTAGTGGTTGGGGCATATACTTGAATTACTGGGATGTTGAATGGTTTGTCCTAGAAACAAACTGAGATCATTCTGTCATTTCTTAGATTGCACCCAAATACTGCATTTCAGACTCTTTTGTTGACTATGAGGGCTACTCCTTTTGTGCTAACGGATTCTTGCCCAGTGTAGTAGATATAATGGTCATCTGTATGAAATTCACCCATTCCTGTCCATTTTAGTTCACTGATTCTGAAGATGTCAATGGTCAGTCTCGCCATCCCCTGCTTGACCATGTCCAATTTACCTTGATTTGTGGACCTAAGATTCCAGGATCCTATGCAGTATTGTTCTTTACAGAATCAGGTTTTACTTTCACTACCAGACACATCCACAACTGAGCATTATTTCTGCTTTGGCCCAGCCACTTCATTCTTTCTGGAGCTATTAGTAATTGCCATCTGCACTTCTCCAGTAGCCTATTGGACACTTCCCTACATGGGGTGGGGGAAGGGCTCATCTCCCAGTGTCTTATCTTTTGCCTTTTCATCTTGTTCATGGAATTCTTATGCCAGGAATACTGGACTGATTAACACTCCCTCCTCCAGTGGACCAAGTTTTATCAGAACTCTCCACTATGACCCATCTACCTTGGGTGACCCTGCATGGCATGACTCATAGCTTCAGTGAGTTACAAAAGCTCCTTCTCCATGACAAGGTTGTGATCCATGAAGGGGGAACTTGTATATGGCTATTCACTTAATATGTTGTATAATCAGGATCGAAATGTTAGTAAGCTAATTACTACACTATAAGGAGAAGCTTTATCAGACATGTATGTATATTTGGAACATGCATTATCAACTGGTAGAGGTCTTGTGGGAAAACAGGAGTTATCCTTTCTATTAGTGACTGACTGAGTGAGTGAAAGTTGCTCAGTTGTGTCCAACTCTTTACAACCCCATGGACTGTAGCCCACCAGGCTACTCTGTTCATGGAATTCCTCAGGCAAGAATATGGGAGTGGGTCACCATTTTCTTCTCCAGGATCCTTTTTATTAAACTAACAAAAATCATACATTGCTCCTGAGGTGGCCCAAGAGAACAGAATACGCCCTGTGAGTTCTAAGTCATTACCCAGGCTTGTTCTGTCCCATGGTTCCATCTGCAACTAAAACACCTCGCTTTTTGAAACAACAAATGTCAACCACCATAAAATTTGCAAGACACAATTCTAATCAGAACCATTGTTTGCTGTGTATATCCTCTCACTGAAGTATAAGGTTAAACTGTTTAATGACTTGAACTTAAATGTAAACAAAATCAAATGGAGCAAAGTACAGCTTTAGTAGAAAACAATATTTACATTCTTTTTTATTGATCAATTAATCACATTCTTATTATAGCGCCTGTGTGTCAAAGGAGGTAGAATACCAAAACTCTAACTGATTTAACCCATTGGATGCTCTCTCCTGAATATTATTGGGTAGAACAAAAATAAAATTATAATTGGCTCTTTGGGCACTTAAGTTTTGGAGAAATATTTTGTTGTTTGCAATGCCTTGGTATGGAATACAGCTTTCAAGTACCTAAGGAGATCTAGGGGATCTAAGTGTGGGGACCCAAAGAACTATACCAAAGGAAAAAAAATGAGTATGAAGATAAAAGTTGTCATTTCATCCTTGTCATGTGTTTCCACAGTCTTAAGGTATTTGAGTGCATGAATTAATACAAAATATAATGCATTGTCCTGAAGAGAGATATTTTAAAATGTGGCCCTGTTGCCTAAAATGAAGAAATCTTCTGGAAGAGAATATATATATTTCTTTCCCTCTTTACTTCTGCTCTCATTCTTTATTTGCTGAATATTTCACTCAAAAAGCCTTTAGGCATGCCATAGGAAAGAAGGTGGCAAGTGGGATAGCAGATTGAGAGGTTCTGGGGATTAGTCACATTCAAGGGGATTAAGTAAAGAAGTAAAGATATTAACCTAATGGGATCCATGCTTTTCACTGAAAAGATTTAACTTCATGGTCAGGGAGAAAAATTAGAATGAACTCTGTGGTGTAGTATTAGACTAGAATCAGAGGTGTGAAGTTATGGTTTTCAATATATAGAAAGAATTAGAGATACATATAACTCTACGATTGTAAATACATAGAGTCCAAGAGTACACTTAGCATCCAAATCTTTGCTTCTAATTAACCCTCAGCACTAAAAGGAACCAGGGCTTCTCGAAGAAATAGCTGATTCCAGAGTTGAGCTGAAGAAAGTAAATGAGCCCATAAATCCCTGGGTTGGGAAGATCCCATGGAGAAGGAAATGGCAACCCACTCCAGTATTCTTCCCTGGACAATTCCATGGAAAGAGGAGCCTGACAGGTTATAATCAATGGGGTTGCAAAAAGAGTCAGGTATGACACCAACTAAACAACATCTCATTGTGCCAGGAAGAAAAAGATTTCTCTAAGAAAATAGAAAAATATCAAAAGAACATGCTCTTAGAATATCAGAGGCACTTCTACTGGTCAAATCTTAGAAAATTTAAACTTAAAAAAATGTTAGTGACATATTGCAAAGATTTATCCTGTGGTATAAAGTAGAAATCCATGAGTCCCCACGGTAATAAATAAATGAATAAATAAATAGGAGAGAAAGCATTTCCCCTAAAGTCAAGAAAAAGATAACTATGCCCACTCTCACCACTACTATTCAACATGGTTTTGGAGGTTTTAACCACAGCAGTCAGAGCAGAAAAAGAAATAAAAGGAATCCAGATTGGAAAAGAAGAAGCAAAACTCTCACTGTTTGCAGATGACTTGATCCTCTACATAGAAAACCCTAAAGACTCCACCAGAAAATTACTAGAGCTAATCAATGAATATAGTAAAGCTGCAGGATATAAAATTAACACAAAGAAATCCCTTGCATTCCTGTACACTAACAATGAGAAAACAGAAAGAGAAATTGAGGAAAAAATTCCATTCACAATTGCAATGAAAAAAACAAAATACTTAGGAATATATCTACCTAAAGAAACAAAAGACCTATATATAGAAAACTATAAAACACTGGTGAAAGAAATCAAAGAGAACACAAATAGATGGAGAAATATACCATGTTCATGGATCAAAAGAATCAATATAGTGAAAATGAGTACAATACCCAAAGCAACCTATAGATTCAATGCAATCCCTATCAAGCTACCAACGGTATTTTTCAGAGAACTAGAACAAATAATTTCGCAATTTGTATGGAAATACAAAAAACTTCAAATAGTCAAAGCAGTCTTGAGAAAGAAGAGAGGAACTGGAGGAATCAACCTGCCTGACTTCAGTCTCTACTATAAAGCCACAGTCATCAAAACAGTATGGTACTGGCACAAAGACAGAAATATAGATCAGTGGAACAGAATAAAAATCCCAGAGATAAATCCACTCACCCCTATGGACACCTTATCTTTGACAAAGGAGGCAAGAATATACAATGGAGAAAAGACAATCTCTTTAACAAGTGGTGCTGGGAAAATGGTCAACCACTTGTAAAAGAATGAAACTAGAATATTTTTTAACACCATACACAAAAATAAACTCAAAATGGATTAAAGATCTCAACATAAGACCAGAAACTATTAAACTCCTAGAGGAAAACATCAGCAAAAACACTCTCCAACAAAAATCACAGCAGGATCCTCTATGACCCACCTCCCAGAATATTGGAAATAAAAGCAAAAATAAGCAAATGGGATGTAATTAAAATTAAAAGCTTCTGCACAACAAATGAAATTATAATCAAGGTGAAAACACTGCCTTCAGAATGGGAGAAAATAATAGCAAATGAAGCAAAGGAAAAAGAATTAATCTCAAAAATATACAAGCAACTCCTGAAGCTCAATTCCAGAAAAATTAAAGACCCAATAAAAAAGTGGGTCAAAGAACTAAACAGTCATGTCTCCAAAGGAGACATATAGATGGCTAACAAACACATGAAAAGATTCTCAACATCACTCATTATCAGAGAAATGCAAATCAAAACCACAGTGAGGTACCACTTCACACCAGTCAGCATGGCTGCTATCCAAAAGTCTACAAACAATAAATGCTGGAGAGGGTTTGGAGAAAAAGGAACCTTCTTACCCTGTTGGTAGGAATGCAAACTAGTACAACCACTATGGAGAAAAGTGTGGAGATTCCTTAAAAAACTGGAAATAGAATTGACATATGACCCAGCAATCCCACTGCTGGGCATACACACTGAGGAAACCAGAATTGAAAGAGACACTATTACCCCAGTGTTCATTGTGACACTGTTTATAATAGCCAGGACATGGAAGCAACCTAGATGTCCATCAGCAGATGAATGGATAAGAAAGCTGTGGTACATATACACAATGGAATATTGCTCAGCCATTAAAAAGAATGCATTTGAATCACTTCTCATGAGGTGGATGAAACTGGAGCCTATTATACAGAGTGAAGTAAGCCCGAAAGGAAAACACCAATACAGCATACTAACACATATGTGCAGAATTTAGAAAGATGGTAATGATAGCCCTGTATGTGAGGCAGCAAAAAAGACACAGATTTATTGAACAGTCTTTTGGTCTCTGTGGGAGAGGGCGACGGCTGGATGATATGGGAGAATGGCATTGAAAAATGTAAATTATAATATGTGAAACGACTCACCAGTTTAGGTTCAATGCATGAGACAGGGTGCTCAGGGCTGGTGCACTGGGATTACCCAGAGGGATGGGATGGGGAGGGAGTTGGGAGGGGTGTTCAGGATGGGGAACACATGCACACCCATGGAAGATTCAAGTCAATGTATGGCAAAACCTATACAATACTGTAATGTAAAAATTAATTAATTAATTAAAAAATAAAATAGTAAAAAAAAAAAACATAAATAGGAGAGATGGGAATGTTCTTCCTTATAGCAGAAAACCAACAAATATTGAAGCAATGATGGAATTAATCACCACTTGGTTACCAATATGGTAGTAAGTAGTTCATTCAGGAACCAATACATGCGAAAATCAGTGGGTGACAGTAGGAAGAGAAAAATAATATTTAAGCAGTCTCAAAGTATCTTCCTATAAATTGCATACTAATGACAAGAAAAAGGTGCTTTATACCAAGAATCCTGCAGACAACACCTTATTAATGTGATCCAGTTTATCATCAATGATGGAATAAATGTACAAATGAGATAAACTTATATTGTGCACTTCAGTATTACTTCTGTGATGTTCCTGCCAAGCACATGAATCTAATAGTGAGAAAATATCATGCAAATGTCAACTGAGAGACAGTTTGAAAAATAGTTGGCAGATAATCTGCAAGTTTTATGGCCTTAAGATCAAGGAAGAACTTGAGAACTGTTCTGGACTGAAAGAGACTGAAGATATATGACAACTGGGTGCAATGCATGACCTTTGATTGGATTGTTTCACTACAAAGGACATTATTGATAGGGTTGATGAAATCTGAATAGGGACTCTGGAGTTTTTATACTGTTCCATTACCTCTCTGCTTGAAATTATCTCAAAATAAAAAGAAAAGATACAATCTGCAGTATTTCATAACTTATAAATAAAAATGAAGCAATTACTTTACACTAAAATATGTATAAAATATCTAGTATGTGCCAGATACTGAGCAACATAACGAAGACAGAAAACTCATTTGAAGGACAGAGGTGGGTTTGAGAAGGAGATGAAGTTTGGCAGATATGAGAGCAATAGTATGGAAGAGTAATAGGAAATTTGACTCTACCACCCAGAGTCAAAGATTTTAAACTCCACCCCTGCCACCATGATCACTCCCATGCCATCTATTAAAAACTACTTAATCTTACAATCTCTCAGATTGCTCACCATATAATCAAGATCATAATAGTAGCTCATCAAGTTGGTTTCAAAAATCAAAGATGATGACTATGTGAAGTGTCAGAGTTCCTAGATCTTAGAAGGTATTCAATAAACAAAAGCTACTAGTTGCAGTATAAAAATAATAGCAATAATATTGTCTAGTCAGTGGTTTTAAAAAACATGAAATTTGAGTATAATATCAAACATGCTGAAAGACACATATCAAGACATGTATATTGGATGTTAACTAAATTTATTGTGACAATCATTTCATAATATATACATATATCAAATCAATATGGTATACACCTTATATTTATACAATGTTATATGTCAATTATATCTCAATAAAACTGTAAGAAAAAGGCACACAGCTTTACTTTATCCATACCTTAACCCAAATAAAAGCTTAGATGTGCCCATGTTCAAACCTAGTACCATATACTAGATATATGTTGGCAATGTCCAACATGTGTCTGAACACAACCACCTAGATAAGCACAGTAAACATCTCTAATTCATTTATACCACTAACTTTTTAGGTGTCAATGAGGCTGCATTTGTTTCTGGAGCTCCAGGTCCTCCTCAAATCTCATGTGGTTATGGCAGAATTCATTTCTTTTTAGCTTTAGAAATAAGGACCCACTTTCCTACTGGCTATTGGTTGGGGGTCACTGTCAACTCATAGAAACTGCATTCAGGTCCTAGTCATGTGAACTTCATATAACACGCAGCTTACTTCTTCAAAGCCAGCAGGAAAATCTCTTATTCAGTCTGCTAAAACAGATTCTTATATACCATAATGCAATAACAGAAAACTATGCCATCTCTTTGCATATCCTATTGATTAGAAGCAAGTCACAAATTGTAACTGCATTCAAGGTGAAGAAATTACACAAGGACCTCTAACTCAATCAGTAATTCTCTGAAAGCTTTACTTACCACAGTATGTGCTAGCATTATATCACAAAAGGGAATACATTTCTGTGTGGTCCTATTATATTTTGACAATAAGTTAGACTATAGGATATAGGGATATGAATAAGTGAGTCTAGGGGGATATATATGGATTTTGGAATTGGATATGGCCATGGCTATTTGTTGCACACGACTCTCAGTATGCTTTAAGGCATGATAATCAATAAAGAGACAGAACTCTTATTCCTTGTATGAAGTTGCATATGCATGTCTGAATAAATAGAGACATGTATGAGTTCAATCATACACTAATAAGCATGGCTATGTCTAAAGGTAAGATCACTCTTGGTGAGCATAGAATAAAAATGGGTACTTGAGACTGAGCCTGAATATATGGGGATTATTTCAAGTTTACCTTTGGAAAAAAAAAGAAAAACTATGTGCTGGCTTTTTAAATCATTTACTACATTGGGATATAGAGGCATAGTCCCAAACTAAGCAGGAATAAAAATAATAATCTGGAAAAGAATAACATGCAGAGAAAGAATTTAAAGTGATGAATTTATACACTGTTTGTTCCATAGAGTACATGGTTCTGAAAATATAAAGACTTACTCTGCAGAGGTGATTATAAAAAAAATTTCCCACCCTTTTATTTCTACGATTGGCCTCTATTACTGACCCTAACCTTAACTACAAACCAGTATATATTTTTACAAAACCAGGATGCTATGGCAAAGTAATATGGTACCATGATGTGACTTTACAAAGTGGCATCTGCTGCAAAATGTGATCTCTCAAAAAACAAAGGTGAGAGGGTGATCACGCCATCTGTGTCACTTCGAGGGGACTGACAATTAATTTTAAATTACTTTCTGTCAGGCCTTCAAGTATTACAAGGTATTTTTTACTTATACACACAAATTTGCAATGCATTAATATTTTAATATAGTGTATTTTTAGGTCCAATGCAAGAAATAACCATTTGCAACAATTCTACTTTCTTTCACTGTTTAGTTAGACATGATGAACCAACGAAAAAAAAGATTTCCTTCACAACTCAATAGGTCTGGAATATAGACTTTGCCTAAATTTGAAAGGTACATTACTATAATACAAATATATTATTTATTTGCATATTTATTGAATTATTCATCAAAAGACCCCATTGAAAATGTGGATGCCTTGATGGTAAATTTTTAGCACCATGGAAAATGTATTCATATAGAAAGAGCGTCAAGAGAAATTTATTAAAATGAAAATGATATTGAATACAATGCTGAAATAAAAGGATGAATTTATACAGGATCACATGTCCCACAAATGGCTTTGCATAAGTTTTCTCAAAATCTGGGATGTGGGAACAAGATGGGGGAGTAGGAAGATCCTGAGCTCCCCTCCACACTGGCACACCAAAATTACAGCTATGCTCTCTGAGTCTCTGAAGACTAGTAGAAAAGCTCTTTGACAATTATGAAAAGAAAGTAAATAAAACAACATCAAGGCAGGTAGGAGGGGCAGCAGGTATACCCTAGTGTGGTGACCCACAAGTGGGAGGGATATCACAAACTTTGAGGTTCTCCCCTAAGGAGTGAGGGCTTCAAGCCCCACCTTGGGCATTCCAGCCCTGGGCATGAGTGAAATAGGTGAAGATAACTAAGAAGTACAAACTTTCAGTTACAAAATATCTAAGTCACAGGGATATAATGTACAGTATAGGGAACATGGTCAATATTATACAAACCTTATATGATGGCAGATGGTAACTCTGCACATTCTGGTGATCAATTTGTAATGTATAAAAATATTGAATCACTATGTTGTGCACCTGAAACTTACACAATATTGTAAGTCAACTCTACTTCAATAAAAGTGAAAGATAGAACAAAAATTATTTTTGAAACATTTCCCAAAATCTAAAGATACAGATTTAGAAAATGCCAAGAAGTTTTTTATCAGTTCAGTTCCTTTCAGTCGCTCAGTCTTGTCCGACTCTTTGCAACCCCATGAATCACAGCATGCCAGGCCTCCTTGTCCATCACCAACTCATGGAGTTTACTCAAACTCATGCCCATTGAGTCGGTGATGCCATCCAGCCATCTCATCCTCTGTCATCCCCTTCTTCTCCTGCCCCCAATCCCTCCCAGCATCAGGGTCTTTTCCAATGAGTCAACTCTTCACATGAGGTGGCCAAAGTATTGAAGTTTCAGCTTCAGCATCAGTCCTTCCAATGAACACCCAGGATGGACTGGTTGGATCTCTTTGCAGTCCAAAGGACTCTCAAAAGTCTTCTCCAACACCACAGTTTTTAAAAGCATCAATTTTTCGGAGCTCAGCTTTCTTCAGAGTCCAACTCTAACATCCATACATGACCACTGGAAAAACCATAGCCTTGACCAGACGGACTTTTGTTGGCAAAGTAATGTCTCTGCTTTTGAGTCACATAGTTCAGGCCACTTGTTTCTCTTTTTCTATTAGGTACTAAATTATTTGGAAGTAGTATATCATTATGTGTATTAAGAATGTTGTTCTTCAGTCACGTCAGACTCTTTGTGACTCCATGGAATGCAGTGCACCAGGCTTCCTTGTCCATCACCAACTCCCAAAACTTGTTCAAACTCATTTCCATCTAATTGGTGATGCCCTCCAACCATCTTGTCCTCTGTTGTCCCCTTCTCCTCCTGCCTTCAATCTTCCCCAGCATCAGGGTCTTTTTCAATGAGTCAATTCTTCACATCAAGTGGCCAAAATATTGGAGCTTCAGCCTCAGCATCTGTCCTTCCAAAGAATATTCAGGGTTGATTTCCCTTAGGATTGACTGGTTTGATCTCTTTGCAATCCAAGGGACTCTCAAGAGTCTTCTCTAGCCCCACAATTCAACAGCATCAATTCTTCGGTGCTCAGCCTTCTTTATGGTCCAACTCTCACATCCATACATGATTACTGGAAAAACAATAGCTTTGACTATATGGACACTCGTCGGCAAAGTGCTAAGTCATTCAGTCATGCCCAACTCTTTGAGACCCCATGCAATGTAGCCTGCCAGACTCCTCTGTCCATGGGATTTCCCAGTCAAGAACACTGGAGTGGGTGGCCATTACCTTCTCCAGGGTATCTTCCCAACCCAGGGATCTAGCCAGCATCTCTTGCATCTCCTGCATTGGCAGGCAGATTCTTTAATACTGTGCCACCTGGGAAGACCCCCCAAAATATGGGACACTTCACAAATTTCCATGTCATATTTGTGCAGGGGCCAGGCTAATCTTGTTTGTATCATTCCGATTTTAGCATATGTGCTGCCGAAGTGAGCACATTTTATATGATACTCAGTATAAAAAAAGTCATATTTATACATTTTGGATATTAGGCACACTAGTGTATACAGAAATCAAAATACAATCTTGTGTGCCTGAAACATATAAAGTTGTAAACCAAGGTTACCTCCCCCAAAGTCATGTTTTCTTACGATTGTTATATAATTTTTAAGACTTTTAAACATTTTTCATGTGCTCTAAGATTACATTTGTGTGTTTTACAAAATATAAACTATACAAATATTCAAGTAAAATCAAAGGCTAGATATAGAATATCTTTTTATCTAGAAAAGTGGACTTACATGACTTTCAGAGTTACTTTATTCTCTGTAATCATTGTCTCCAAGAGAAAGGGAAACAAAGTGATGAAAGCTGGATCATATGCAAAGATGCACCCACACTTGTTGACTACAAAATGCATTTCATATTTGTAAAGGCAAAGTCTGAATTGTATCATTCTCATAGTTTGAATGGGTATTTGGAGAATGTGATGTATCCATGTGGCATTTCTGAATAATAAAGAATCACATATCAGTTGGAATCACAGATTATTTTATAAAAATTAAATGAACATTTTCTACTGGTGCTTTGGGGAATATTAAGAATGAGTATTAGAAAAGCTAATTATGTATGCGTGTTCACTGCTCCCCTTTGTACACTCTGTCTCCACAAGGATCAGTGAATCATTAACACATAATGCAGCTTGCCAAATGCTTGGCATTAAGGATGACACTTTTAAGATTATTGGAAGCACTATGATTGAACAGAGAGTATTGGTTCCAGGTTCCAAAATTTCTCTCTTCAATGAGACACAGTCCTATCCATGTAAAACATGGATGAAGTGTATGAAATACAACTGGTCCACCAATGTGACCAACCAGGTTCTCAGGTAAAGGAAACCTGAAAAGTTTTGCTGGGCCTTCTCTTACACTTATCCATTGACTGACAGTCTCTTCTTCACCTGGTTCAGAAATTTGGTTCAGAAATTCCCTACAGTATTATTCTAAGAGCTGACCCACTTCTAAATCTATTTTTCCTTCTCAAGCTATTTTGTTATCCTACCTATATTCTCTTAACATCCACTCTTTCTCTGCTCTTGCATTTTTATATTTTTATTTATGTCTTAGGCTTCACAAATTAAAATAATCTCATACTTTCAAACAGACTGAGAAAGGATAAATCCTCACTAAGCTCATCTATAATTTCCTTGTTACACAAACATGCTTTACTTTTCTAGAGAAAGTAATTGATTACAAGAGCAAGCAATTGTCATGTGAAATAAGAAGTCATCACCATATTTTCAAAAGTTTTAATTTTTTGAGAATCTTAATATTCTGAGACCACTTTTAAAAATGTATACTTTTTCAAAAAAAATGTTTCTAAGTTTCTAAGTCATCTGAAGATGCCTACAAGATATTTTTTTCAGGATTATATAGTCAGCTATTTTAATGCTGTGTGTGTATGTGTTTTCTGTTTAATTATTAGTAATATGACTTTAATGGAGACATAGCATACAGTATTATGGTATAATTTGCAAGGAGATTCCTTGTACCATGTAGGTGATTATCCTAACATATGCAACACTGAAGTACAAAAACAAAAATTGCTAACATTTACCGGGGGCTTATTCAACCCCAAGAAACTTCTATGCTCTTTATATGTATTAACTCAATCTTCACAACCTTATAAGATGTTATCATCATTATTTGACCCATGAGGAAACCAAGGCACTCTGTGGTTAAGCAGCTTGATCAAAGTTACAAGGCTAATAAGGGGTGGAACTAGAATTCAAATCCAGAACCTATACTATTAACAATGACTATGCTATTCTCATTAATGTTTATAAAGACTAATTTTGGAAGTTCTTATGGAAATGTGCCAGGTTAAGAGCTATATAGGAGAAGTATTATTCTTTAGTTGACTCCAGTGCAAGTTCATGTCATTGTGGCATTTAATTTCTCCCTATGTTTACAATTTTCTAAGCACTTCAATTGTTAAGAATGGTTAAAAATCAGAAATAAGGAACCCTCTGGGCTTTGTAACTGACTTAAGCTCCTAAAAGTGAGAAATCTGCTTCAAGGTGGTGGTAGTTTTACTCCCTTTCAACATCATGAAAATTGTCAGATGCTGTTGGTAACTAACCTGCTGTCCTGACTTAGTTCATAGGTGGAACAATATCATTTATTTCTTTGTCATATGCAAAGTAAAGACTCATATAAAAAAACTTGGTTTCTTTTTTATAAATCCATTTATTTCTGCATTTCCAATTTTGCTTTGGGAATTTTCAGATAGATTGATTAAGTAGCTATTGATAGATAATGACATTGCTTTTGGAATGTATCGGCAGAATGCTTCAGTCCTGGCCTTCTTCAGGTTTGAACACACTTACTGAAATTAAAGCTATTCATCACATTAATGCTCTACTGTCATTTGTAGTTAAGATATAAAACTTTTTCTATCCTCTTGGAAAAGGCAACAAGATAAAATTGACATTGGTAGAGAGATAAGGCATCAGCCAGTGTTGCTAGATAAAGACAATTCCTTCAACAGTGAGAAATAGAAAGCTTTCTTATTAAAATTTTGCACTAAAATATGTGGCATTTCAAAATAAACATTGCTATTACCACTCCAAGTGGGCAGTCCAATATAAATAATATTATCATCTTATCATCATTGTGAGATATAAAAGTAAAGTAGAATGTTACTATAGATGGAATGTTTATGTTGAAATTTAGCCCCATACATAATAGTATTCAGATATGAGGCCTTTGGGAGGTGACTAGGTCCTGAGGGTGGAGCCCTCTTGAAAGAGATTAGTGCCTTTACAAAAGAGACCCAGAGAGCTCATTCCCACTTTATGCCATGTGAAGACAACAGAGAGGAAACAACTATGTATGAACCAGAAAGCAGGACTTCACCAGACAGAATCTGCCACCACCTTGATCTTGGACTTATTAGCCTCCAGAACTGTGGCAAGTAAATGTCTGTTGTTTACAAGCCACTCAGTATTTTTATATAGCAGCCCAAAGAGAATAACACAAATGTTAAACTAGGAATTTTATCTATTTTAAATACTATTTTTGTCTCATCTCTTGCCACCTTACCACTTTTCCAGTCACAGTGGTCCTCTGACAATTTATTGAACACACAAGTCTCTTTCTTGCCTCAATATATTTTGCTACACCTGGAATTCTCTTACTCCCTTTTAACCAAGGTTGGTCTTCTCTTTTTAAGATCTCAATTTCAACATCACCCCTCAGATAGACCTTCTCTAACCATCTTATTGAAAGTCCCCCCAGTTGTATTTTGGTATCTGTCATATAATTTTTCCCCCTTCTAAGTACTTATCACAAGCTTTATTGTGTCTGTACCACATTTTTTGGTTCTCCTACTAGAGGGTGAGTTCCACAAGTAAAGAGTCCTTGAGAATCTGGTTCATGGCTATATTCCTTGCGCTTGCCATTTAGAAGACACTCAGTATATAATTGCATAATAAATAAGCTCATTTCCAACACCACCCATTGTCCAAATGACTGAAAAATTTTACTTAATATCTAGGTACTGGAAGTTTCTGAAAATTCAGGTTGGATGTCTGAAACAGTCAGCACTTCATCATATTCTACAGAAAGAATGAATTTATTATAAAAGTATTGAGGAAAGATGTAGATTTTACTGAAGAACTCATAGGAGAGAAAAAGAGTGTGTTGCTATTTGACTGCCTTTCTCTACAGTCTCTGCACTCATCCTGCCTAACTGGGAACACTGCTTCTACTTTTTCATTATGTAGCACTCAGTCTCTGCACCACTCCACTATATTCCTCTCCACTATCTTCCTCTTCACTATCTTTTTGAGGAATTCAACTGTGGGCTCAAATCTGTATACTGACAGACAAGAATCGTAAATATAATAAGGCCCAACCTTTGAAGGAAATTTGATGACTAGCATTTCTTTAATCAGGCATACTCCCAGGGAGTCTAAAAAGGAGTATTACTGCTGAGAGGTACTCTGAAAAGTGAAATTTTATCCATTTTGTTACATATCTAACTGTCGAGGATTTTTTGTTTGTCGTTTTTGTTTGTTTTCTTGCATTGGATCTGGAAAATATCAATCCTGACAACCAGAGCTGTGCTTAGAATCAAACAACTTTATATATATATATTATATATATAAATATATATATAATATATATATATAAAACATTACCTAACACATCTAAAGATTGACCAGACTAATGGTGTATGTCACACTCTGTACTAGTTATCATGCATGAAATAGTGGTTCCTACCCAAGGGCCGCCTACAGTGCCCATTAAAAACTACAGAGCATGATGCCATCTTAACAAATTGTATCAAATAATTGCATGCCTGTACTGTCTCAATGGTCATGATTGTTTATGAGTAATTCTGAACAAAAGCACTGAAATATTAAATTCTTTATATAATTGATGTAGTATTTCAGAAAGCTTATGGTTAGGGGACAGGATGACATTTTTGTTAAATAAAGCCAACCTTCTTTTTCCATTAGTTAATTTTATTTCAATTTAGGGTGAACATTTTAAAAAAAGAGTTCTTGTCTAGTTGTTACTCATCCACTGTTACTCAGGAGTCAAAGTTTCAAATACTACAGATGTAAATCAAGTATGTCCTGGCTTAGACTAGTGGTCAAGTCTATAACATTGCTTATCCTTCAACAGCCCAGATGCTAATGTCTTTCCAAAAACTCTCATAGCTGTGCTTTAGCCATACACCTTCCAGTTTCCCAAGGAGCCTAAAAGAACCATGCCATCTTGTCCTGCTGATCTGAAACAGTTACAATCTAATAGGAAATACAATATGATACTCACACTACTGTGTGATAAATGCTAGAAGAATGAGCATAAAAGGCTATTGCACCATAGATAAAGAACACTTATGCTGAGTGTGGAGCATCAGGGAAGTCTTCTAGGAAGAGACAGTATGTGCTTAGAGACCTAAAGAACAAATAGATGCAAACCAGATGAAAATTAGCCTGTAGAAGGAAAAAAAAAATAATATTTCTATAAAGCCAGGTAGACATCATACAAAATGGTCTAGAAATAAGAGAGGTACTGCATTTAGTTTCATCTTGTGGATGCACTGGTAGCAAATTACAAGGGAGGGGTAGAATGGAAAAAAAAGTGAGGTTACCAGGGGCCTCAGGTACCAAGACAAGAAGTTAAGAGCCATTTAAGGGTTTCAAACAAATGAGTGACAAGTCTGATTTAAGTGTTTACAAAGAATGGAGTCGAGAGGAAGACTGGAAGCAGAGAGACCAATAGTTGGAAGCTGCTCAATGAATTTAGGATCATTTGGACCAGGCTGGCAGTGGATTAACCAAGGAAACAGCTGGCAGAGGTGTTTAGAAAGAATAGGAGGGATAGATGGAGATGAGAATGACTTCCACTGTTCTAGGTTGGATCACTAGGTAAAGGGACCTTCCCCCACCAAAGGCAATGCGGATCAAGACCCAGATATCAGTTCCCACTCTGCTAATACTAGCTATGTAACCTTCCCCAAGTTCCTCAACCTCTGCAAGCTTCAATTTCTGCATCTGTCCAATGGGAATACACTGTCTTATATAACTCACAGGGCAGTGCCAGGGCAAGATATTTATAAAACCTTTCCAAAAGCTGATGTAAGGGATTATTAATGTACTCTGAACCACGGACTTTGTTGACTAACCATATAATGTCTGATCATCTTTTACTGTCACATCTATGTCACTTGTTTTCCTTCATTCTCATGGAAGCACTAAAACTTAAAAACTTTATTAAAAAAATTAAAGATGATATGGCAAATTGGGGCAGAATAAACTTTTGGAAGGCAGAAACTGCAGTGGTATTGGCCTTCTAATGCAGATACATTAACAAGAAGCTACCCTCTCTCCTGTTAAGAAGGGAGATGCTGTGTTGTGCTGAGTCTCTCAGTCGTGTCCAACTCTTTGTGACCCCATGGACTGTAGCCCACCAGTCTCCTCTGTCCATGGGGATTCTCCAGGAAAGAATACTGGAGTGGATTGTCATGCCCTCTTCCAGGGAATCTTCCCAACCCAGGGATCGAACCCAGGTCTCCCGCATTGTGGAAAAGATTATTTACCAGCTGAGCTACCAGGGAAGCCCTTAGAAGGGATAGGGAAGAGTTATAAACTCCTGCCATTAAAGAAAGGCTTCTAATCTGAGTGAGAAATGACTGCAAGTGTCTTCTACATTCCCCTCCAAATTAGAAGCTTTCTCCATTACAAAACTTTGCCCTTAGTCTGCGTGCAGTCTAACTAGCTGAGCTGGGAGTGTCTCTGACATGGTTTAATACATACGATATCAGAACAATATAATACAGTACTGGGTACACAGTGGATCCTCAATAAATGGTTTTCAAAGTAACCTAGGATTGTAAAAGCCTCACTTGGGTAAAGAACCTTCAAGGGATAGTTTTGACCAGCAGTGCTTCAAGATTCGGAGCAGGAGACTGACAGGCAGTGAGTCAGAAGGAAAAAAGAAAATCTCGGAAAACTAGTAGAACACTTATTTTCCATAGCACAATATCTGCTCTATTAAAATAAAAATTATTTTCCAACTAGCCACAAAAGACATCATCTCCCCTCCCCCTTTCCAGTAATATATTAGTTATGAAAAAGTGTGATCAGGCTTTAGTAACTGCTGCTGGAAAGTAATAGAAAGCTAAATATTCCTGCAGCTTTTCATTTCTGTCAGCGACTGCAAGTGTAATCTATTTTTTTTTATTTTCAAAACAGGCAAACAGGCAGGTTATTTAGAAATTAGGTTTTAAGGTGACATCCATGATTGTACAAATCCAGGAAGCTAAGTTTTAGTAATAGCACTAATCAAAGCTGCAAAACAGTAAGCATCATTTCTATCTCCTGAGGAGAGAGGAAAGAACAAAATACGGCATTTTTTTAAAAGGTGCATGTCAGTTATTGTGGCAATGTCAGAAAGTGGTTAAACTTACAGACTCTGGCGCCACATAGTTTGGGGCTCAGGGTTCTGACTTTAGATTTATGACTCCAGGCAAATGAATCTGTTCAAATTCTTTCCTTCAAAATGTGAATACTAAACGGGTCATTTTATGTAAAGTGGCTATTGTAATGCCTGAAGATATGTATCAATGCAACATAGTTTAAAGGTATAGTATTACTATTGGCATTCACATTATTATCAGTACCATTTATTGTGACCTAATTATTGCCCTGGGAATTGAACAGCAGTTATCTTATTAAATGTACCTATCTATCCTTTGAGTTGGGCATTCTTATCCCAGGGGAGAAAGAAGCAAAGTTTGTCAGTGGTTGATATGTTAGAAAAACTGACTTGGTTCCCAGATGAAGTCCCACTTATGAGGCCTGACAGATAATTCAGGGTTTTTTCCTGATGGAAGGAAGCAAAGGACACGAGGAACTGTAGTAAGTGTGTTTATTGTGCTGCTTTCTGAACTGTGTTCCTTTTGTCATGTAGAATAAATATGCATAAAGTAATCATCCATCCCTTGGATTTTCTACTGTTAGCTCTTTCCTTCCTTCACATCTGCCCCCAAGTGGCTGCCTTCAAGGTCCCACAGGGGCCAATTATATCTGGCTCTGAGTGACAGAAGCTCCACCTACCTGAGGCTGGCTCCGGGCATGAAGCGCACCTGCACGTTCACAGCCCAGTAAGCACTCCCAGGACTGGGGTTCCCGGGGGGTCCTGAGCTCAGTAGCAATATGGCCTGTCAAAGGATGAAGTCAGAAGCAGATAGCCAGGAAACATGTAACTAGTTCTGCAATTTCCTCCTCTCCTAGAGTCATGCCAACCTTCACACTACTGCCAAAGTTACCATTTTCAAACCCTGATCTGGTCACCTGAGTTCCTGCTTATGAATATTGTGTGGTTTCCATTTCTTTGCAGGGTAAAGTAAAACTTCATGAGGTTGTATCTTCCCATCTGCATTTTCCATGATGTTCTTTATCCACCACATAGTATACCCTCTAGCCCCAGCAAATTACACATAATCCTCATGCCATGATTTCAGATTTCTGTGCACTGTACATGCTATGCTCGATGCATGAAGTGTGGCTGATCATTTTCTCTACTTTCTTTTAGGTAAGCTCAGCAATCATCTCCCCTGAAAAGTTCTCCCCAACTTGTCTCTTGTTCATCCCTTGTGAACAACAGGATGGTACTTAGTATTTAATTTTTAAATGATTGTACTCTACGTGTCTTTTTTTTTCCCATTACACTATAAGATTCTTTTTATTTAAAGTATACTTTTTGTACTTTGCTCTGATTTTAAAAGTAACACAGGCAAACTGGCAGGTTATTTAGAAATTCTTTTTTAAGGTGACATCCATGATTGAAAAATATGTAAAAGAGCATAGCAAGAAATATTTACCAGAAGCACTACTCCTCAGAGATAGCCAGGGTTAATATTTGAATGTGTTTATCTTTACACATACAGAGACATGCACAGTGAATTAAAAAGGCAAAGAACCTGGAGTAAAGAGAATGAGTGAACTTCCAGATATTTAAGTTGGATTTAGAAAAGGCAGAGGAACCAGAGATACAATTGCCAATCATCCATTGGATGATTGAGAGAACAAGAGAGTTCCAGAAAAACATCTGCTTCTGCTTTAGTGACTATGCCAAAGCCTTTGACAGTGTGTATCACAATGAACTGTGGAAAATTCTAAAAGCGATGGAAATACCAGACCACCTTATCTGCCTCCTGTGAAATCTATATGCAGGTCAAGAAGCATCAGTTAGAACTGGACATGGAACAACAAACCGGTTCCAAGTCAGTAAAGGAGTACATCAAGGCTGTATATTGTCACCCTGCTTATTTAACTTATATGCAGAGTACATCATGGAAACGTTGGGCTGGATGAAGCACAAGCTAGAATCAATATTGCTGGTTCAAATGTCAATAACCTCAGATACACAGATGACACCATCCTCATGGCATAAAGTGAAGAACTAAAGAGCCTCTTGATGAAACTGAAAGAGGAGAGAGAAAAAGTTGGCTTAAAACTCAACATTCAGAAAAGTAAGATCATGACATCCAGTCACAACACTTCATGGCAAATAAATGAGGACACAGTGGAAACAGTGTCAGACTTTATTTTAGGGGGTTCCAAAATCACTGCAGATGGTGACTACAGTCATGAAATTTAAAGATGCTTGATCCTTGGAAGAAAAGTTATGATCAACCTAGATAGCATATTAAAAAACAGAGACATTACTTTGCCTACAGAGGTCCATCTAGTAAAAGCTATGGTTTTTGCAGTAGTCATGTATGGATGTGAGAGTTGGACTATAAAGAAAGCTGAGCACTGAAGAATTGATGTTTTTGAACAGTGGTGTTGGAGAAGATTCTTGAGAGTCTGTTGGACTGCAAGGAGATCAAACCAGTCCATCTTAAAAGAAAAAGTCCTGAATATTCATTGGAAGGACTGGTGCTGAAGCTGAAACTCCAATATTTTGGCCAACTGATGAGAAGAACGGAGTCATTGGAAAAGACCCTGATGCTGAGAAATATTGAAAGTGGGAGGAGAAGGGGACGACAGAGGATGAAACAGTTGGATGGTATGGCCGACTTGATGGACATTAGTTTGCGCAAGCTCTGGGAGTTGGCGCAGGACAGGGAAGCCTGGCGTGCTGCAGTTCATGGTGTGGCAATGAACACGAATGAGTTGAACATGAATGAGAGACTGAACTGAACTGAACTGGATATTGATCATTTTGCTCTCATCCCTTAAAAATGCCATTAGCATTGTCCTTCAAAAAAAAAAAAAAAAACCCTTCCATTAGACTACAAAAGTTAAAGAGAAATAAGTGTATGACCATTGAAGCTTTAATACCTAGCAAATTAATTGCACAATAAAGCATTAAAATGTAAATAGGCAGGTTAATCCATATATTATGCAGATATGTTCATAAATCATGTTTCATTGTTTTGTTAAATAGTAATCATATTTAAATTTAAAACACTATTTCATTGATCCTAGAATTTGATCCTCAAGATAATATTGTGATGTCTGCTTAGAAAATGTCAGGAATCCTTTTTCTCAAATGCAGAAACTGAGGTGGAGAAGTTGGGTAAAAAGCTAAAATTTCTAGGCATGTAATGTATGTGTGTTAGTCACTCAGGCATGCCCGACTCTTTGTGACCCCATGGACTGCAGCCCACCAGGCTCCTCTGTCCATGAGATTTTCCAGGCGAGGATACTGGAGTGGGTTGACATTTCCTTCTTCAAGGGATCTTCCCAACCCAGGGATCAAACCCAGGTTTCCTGCACTGCAGGCAGATTCTTTACCGACTGAGTTACAATGGAAGCCCCCAATAGGGAAAAGCAAATCTAACTTCATAGCAGCTCTCTTTCTTTTCCTGTGCTGAGTCATGGTTGTTCTGCACCTTTTGTAAAAGATTATTGCCTATGGCCTGAAATATACAAGATAGCATATTCTCAGAGCTCTGCTCTTTAAAAGTCTATTCATATAAAGATAAGAAGTTGCAGAAGAGAGAGTAACATTTGTCTTTTTGGAGGTTTACAAAAAGACTTTGGAGATCATGACTTGACCTATGTGGACAGGTACAAGAACAAAGGAGTCTAACATCAAGAAGTCTGCAATAACTAACCACACCCCTCCCTCACCTTGTCTTTAAAGGTGCTTTGCTGAAACCTTTCAAGGAGTTTGGGATTTTAGGGCACAAGCCACCTGTCTCTTTGCACAGCCCTGCAATAAACTTCTCTGTTCTAAACTCCAATGTTTCAGTTTGTGTGGCCTCACTGTATGTTGGGCACACAAATTTGCATGTGATAATAGGCATAAAACTCAATGATACAACTCAATCCTCTGCTTTCTTATTTCTAAGGCAGTTCTTTATTTACTATATTATTTAGCCATAATTCAAAGTGAGAACATTTAAACAAGGTGGAAGACTTAGAACAAATCTCTGACTTTTGTATGCGTTTAGCACAAGTAACTGCATTTGATTTTTGGAGGGGTTGCAGGCCTGGAGTTTGATTCAAATTTTTAACCTTATATTGCTTTCCTCTAAAGTATCAGATTTTAGGATGATTTTGACACATACAAAAAATATCAAGTCTATTAATATATTCAACAAATAGCAGAAAAGCATGCTGGAGCTAGAAAGACTTAGAATAAAATGTATTAAAAATCTGGAAAATAATAGCTCCCATCAAAGAGTAAAGAAGTGGGATTCTTAAGCAAAAAAGATAATAGAAGGGAAGATTTCATAATGGTCTTTCAATATATTCTGAATTATTATCAAGAAAAAATAATCTTTTTTTTCCCTATTACATCAAAGATAAAATGAGAAGAGATAAGAGAGACTTAAAAGAATGATGAACTTTCTGAATGGAACAGACTCATCATGAGCAATTCCTTCACTATTTTTAACAATTAACTGAAAATTATTTAAAATTTTTCTACCTATCTTCTAGGGAATTCCATTATGAAATTCCTCAAGGTAATAAATCTGATTAAATCCAGTCATGCATAGCCAGAATCCAAGAAAAATTACCAACTGGGAATATGAGCATAATAGAAATAATCAAGTTGCTCTGTGATGGAATTACTCTAAACTGAGCCAATTCCACATGGTTGACTTGATTAATTCCTGATAAGTTGATCATCAAGGAATCAGTCAAACTGTCAGACAAAATTCAGAATAAAAGGGTAACATAAAGAAATCAATCATATTCCGGTCATTGTAGTCAAGCCAGAGGACTTGGATATTCTGGCAGTAAGTTATAACGAGTATCTAAATAAATATAGAATTAGTGTTGCAGAGAAGCATGTAGACTTTTAAACATTTAATTTTTAAAATTTTCAAACACATGAAAATATAATAAGATTTATACAATGAGTATTCATATCCCCATCACTTAAATTCCATGATTGTTGTCAGTTTGCTATACATTATATGTATGTATATTATATGTATACACATGCACTATGTATTTGAGTGATGCATCAAAATGAATTGCAGATTTATTTTTGATACTTAAGCTCTACTTATTTCAGCACACAAATTCTAAATGTAATATATACTCTTACATCACAAAATATGACATTTTCAAAAAAATCAATGCTACTTCCTTAATATCATTTAATGCTTATTCTATATTCTGATCTATTAATTTTTTCTCCAAATATCTTATCATTTCCTTTTAACTTTTGAAATACCTTTAGACAGAAAATTGTTGTACAGAGCGCTCCCATATACCCTTCACCCAATTTCTCCTAATGTTTACACATTGTACATTTATAGAAGCCAGAAAATTGACATTGGGCCGGATTAGAATGCAACCAACAACAAAGAAACTTAATCATCTCAACAACACTGTAACATAGGCATTGTCATCATTTCATAGATGAAAGAATTAAAAACAACAACAAAAAAGGAAGCTTACATTTCTATCCTCAGGTTAAAAATTTGAATGGCAACCCCTATAAGATTGTTAGTCTCTAAAGTTCATGTACTTTTCACTACATGATGTTGCTATATGTATAATGGGGTCAAATAGTTGAAAGAGAAAAAATGATAAACTGTTTATCACTTAAAGCTCATAAATTAGAACTAGAACTTCCAGATGCTTTCAAATATCACTGATAAAATTCATTAAGACTTAAACATTTAAAGAACTTATATTATGAAACCTACATTTTGTAAAAATTAGTAATATACAGCCTATTCCTTCTTTCTTTTCCATTCAATCAAAATTCCTTTGGCTCTTAAAGTTATATAAGTGGTGGTAATTAACTCTGAAATACTTTCATTTTTGTAAAATTATATATTTTTTAAGATCAGGCAAAGTGATCATAACAACTAAAGCTTTGGAAGTGAGGAAACTGGGACCCAGAAGAATTACATAATTGTATAAAGGTCGCATAGTAAGCAACTAATAAATATAGGACTACAACACATATTTTTCTGATTCCAGTAAAATCTGTTAACTGTATCAAGGTACTTGGTAAATAGAAAACAACCAATGAATGCTTTTTAGTGAATTAAACCTCAGGTGTTTGAAGATAAAAAATATGTTGCAATTAACCCTTTGTACTCATAAGAGATACATATTTTTGGTGTTTTTTTTAATTTTTTTTTTAATTTTAGCTGGAGGCTAATTACTTTACAATATTGTAGTGGTTTTTGCCATACATTGACATGAATCAGCCATGGGTGTACATGTGTCCCCCAACCTGAACCCCCCTCCCACCTCCCTCCCCATCCCATCCCTCAGGGTCATCCCAGTGCACCCACCCTGAATACCCTGTCTTGTTCATTGAACCTGGGCTGGCGATCTGTTTCACATATGATAATATACATGTTTCAGTGCTATTCTCTCAAATCATCCCACCCTGGCCTTCTCCCACAGAGTCCAACGGTTTGTTCTTTACATCTGTGTCTCTTTTGCTGTCTCGCATATAGGGTCATCGTTACCATCTTTCTAAATTCCATACATATGCGTTGATATACTCTATTGGTGTTTTCCTTTCTAACTTCCTTCACTCTGTAGAATAGGCTCCAGATTCATCCACCTCATGAGAACTGATTCAAATGCATTCTTTTTAATATCTAAGCAATATTCCATTGTGTATATGACCCAGAGTTTTCTTATCCATTCGTCTCCCAACGGACATCTAGGTTGCTTCCATGTCCTGGCTATTGTAAAGAGTGCTGCAATGAATATTGGGATACATGTGTCTCTTTCAATTTTGGTTTCCTTGCTGTGTATGCCCAGCAGTGGGATTGCTGGGTCATATGGCAGTTCTATTTCCAGTTGTTGTTGTTTTTTTCTATTTCCAGTTTTTTAAGGAATCTCCACAGTGTTCTCCATAGTGGCTGTACAAATTTGCATTCCCACCAACAGGGTAAGAAGGTTCCCTTTTCTCCACACCCTCTCCAGCATTTATTTTTTGTAGACCTTGTGATAGCAGCCATTCTGACCTGCATGAGATGGTACCTCATTACAGTTTAGATTTACATTTCTTTGATAATGACTAATGTTGAGCATCTTTTCATGTGCTTGTTAGACATATATATGTATTCTTTGGAGAAATATCTGTTTAATTATTTGGCCCATTATGTGATTGTGTCATTTATTTTTCTGGAAATGAGCTGCAGGAGCTGCTTGTATATTTTTGAGATCAATTCTTTGTCAGTTGCTTCATTTGTTGTTATTTTCTCTCATTTTGAAGGCTGTCTTTTCACTTTGTTCATAGTTTCCTTCATTGTGCAAAAACTTTTAAGATTAATTATATGTCATTTGTTTATTTTTGCTTTTACTTACATTAGTCTATGAGGTGGTTCATAGAGGATCCTGCTATGATTTATGATAGAGAGTGTGTTGCCTATGTTTTTCTCTAGGAGTTTTATACTTTCTGGCCTTAAATTTATATCTTTAATCCATTATGAGTTTATTTTTGTGTATGGTGTTAGAAAGTGTTCTAGTTTCATTCTTTTACAAGTGATTGACCACTTTTCCCAGTACCACTTGTTAAAGAGATTTTCTTTTCTCCACTGTATATCCCTGCCTCTTTGTCAAAGGTAAGATGTCCATAGGGGTGCATGAATTTATCTCTGGGCTTCATATTTTGTTCCATTGATCTATATTTCTGACTTTGTGGCAGTACCATACTGTCTTGATGACTGTAGCTTTGTAGTATAGCCTGAAGTCAGACAGGTTGATTCCTCCAGTTACATTTTTCTTTGTCAGGATTGCTTTGATTATTTGAGGTTTTTTGTATTTCCATACAAATTGTGACATTATTTGTTCTAGTTCTCTTAAAAATACCATTGGTAGCTTGATAGGGATTATATTGAATCTGTAGATTGCTTTGGGTAATATACTCATTTTCACCATATTGATTCTTCCTATCCATGAACACGGTATATTTCTCCATCTATTTGTGTCATCTTTGATTTCTTTCATCAGTGTTTTATAGTTTTCTGTATATAGGTCTTTTGTTTCTTTAGGTAGATTTATTCCTAAGTATTTTATTCTTTTCATTGCAATGGTGAATGGAATCATTTCCTTAATTACTCTTTCTGTTTTTCTCATTGTTCGTGTATAGGAATTCAAGGGGTTTCTCTGTGTTAATTTTATATCCTGAAACTTTACTATATTCATCGATTAGCCCTAGTAATTTTCTGGTGAAGTCTTTAGGGTTTTCTATGTAGAGGATCTTGCCATCTGCAAACAGTGGGAGTTTTACATATTCTTTTCCAATCTCAATTCCTTCTATTTCTTTTTCTTCTCTGACTGCTGTGACTAAAACTTCCAAAACTATGTTGAATAGTAATGGTGAGCATGGGCACCCTTGTCTTGTTCCTGACTTCAGGGGAAATGCTATCAATTTCTCACCATTGAGGATAATGTTTGCTGTCGGTTTCTCATATATGGCTTTTATTATGTTGAGGTGTGTTCCTTCTATGCCTGCTTTCTGGAGGGTTTTTATCCTAAATGGATGTTTAATTTTGTCAAAGGCTTTATCTGCATCTATTGAGATAATCATATGGTTTTTATCTTTCAATTTGTTAATGTGGCATACTGCATTGATTGATTTGTGGATATTGAAGAATCCTTGCATCCCTGAGATAAAGCCCACTTGGTCATGATGTATGATCTTTTTCATATGTTGTTGGATTTTGTTTGATAGAATTTTGTTCATCAGTGTTCATCTGTGTTCATCAGTGATGTTGGCCTGTATGTTTTATTTTTTTTTCTTTTTGTGGCATCTTTGTCTGGTTTTAGTATTAAGTGTGATGGTGGCCTCATAGAATGAGTTTGGAAGTTTACCTTCCTCTTCAATTTTCTGGAAGAGTTTGTGTAAGATAGATGTTAGCTCTTCTCTAAATTTTTGGTAGAATTCAGCTGTGAAGCTGTCTGGCTCTGGGCTTTTGCTTGCTGGAAGATTTCTGATAACAGTTTTGATTACTGTGCTTGTGATGGGTCTGTTAAGATTTTCTATTTCTTCCTGGTTCAGTTTTGGAAAGTTATGCCTTTCTAAGAATTTGTCTATTTCTTCCAAAGTATCCATTTTATTGGCATATAGTTGCTGATAGTAGTCTCTTATGATCCTTTGTATTTCTGTGTTATCTGTTGTGATCTCTCGATTTTCATTTCTAATTTTGTTGATTTGATTCTTCTCCCTTTTTTTCTTGATGAGTCTGGCTAATGGTTTGTCTATGTTATTTATCTTCTCAAAGAAGCAGTTTTAAGCTTTGTTGATTTTTGCCATTGTCTCCTTTGTTTGTCTTTCATATATTTCTGCCCTATTTTTTATGATTTCTTTCCTTCTACCAAACCAGAGGTTCTTCATTTCTTCTTTTTCTAGTTGCTTTAACTGTAGAGTTAGGTTATTTATTTGATTTTTCTCTTGTTTCTTGAGGTAAGCTTGTATTGCGATGAACCTTCCCTTTAGCACTGGTTTTACTAAATCCCATAGGTTTTGGGTTGTTGTGTTTTCACTTTCATTCGTTTCTATGCATATTTTTATTTCATTTTTGATATCTTCTGTGATTTCTTGGCTATTCAGAATTGTGCTTTTTTAACCTCCATATGTTTGTATTTTTAATATCTTTTTTTTCCTGTAGTTAATATCTAATCTTACCACATTGTGATAAGAAAAGATGCTTGGAATGATTTCAACATTTTTGAATTTAGAAGGCCCAATTTATGGCCCAGGATGTGATCTATCCTGGAGAAGGTTCTGTGTGCACTTAAGAAAAATGTGAAATTCATTGTTTTGGAATGAAATGTCCAATAGATATCAATTAAGTCTAACTGGTCCATTGTATCATTTAAAGTTTGTATTTCCTTGCTAGTTTTCTGTTTAGTTGATCTATCCATAGGTTTGAATGAGGCTTTAAAGTCTCCCACTATTATTGTGTCACTGTTATTGTCACTTTTCATACTTGTTAGCATTTGTCTTACATATTGTGGTGTTCCTATATTGGTGAATATATATTTATAATTGTTATATCTTCTTCTTAGATTGGTCCTTTGGTCATTATGTAGTGTCTTTCTTTGTCTCTTTTCACTGCCTTTATTTCAAAGTTTATTTTATCTGATATGAGTATTGCTACTCCTGCTTTGTTTTGGTCTACATTTGTGTGAAATATCTTTTTTGAGTCCTTCACCTTCAGTCTGTATGTTTCCCTTGTTTTGAGGTGGGTCTCTTGTAGACAGCATATGTAGGAGTCTTGTTTTTGTATCCATTCAGCCAGGCTTTGTCTTTTGCTTGTCACATTCAACCCATTTACATTTAAGGTAATTATTGATAAGCAAGATCCTGTTGCCACTTACTTTATTGTTTTGGGTTCAAGTTTATACACCTTTTCTGTGTTTCCTGTCTAGAGAAAAGCTTTTAGCATATGTTGAATAGTTGGTTTGGTGGTGCTGAATTATCTCAGCTTTAGTTTATCTGTAAAGCTTTTGATTCTTCCTTCATATTTGAATGAGATCCTTGGTGGGTACAGTAATCTGGGTTGTAGGTTTTGCTCTTTCATCACTTTAAGTATGTCCTGCCATTCCCTTCCGGCCTGAAGAGTTTCTTTTGAAAGATCAGCTGTTATACTTATGGAAATCCCCTTGTGTGCTATTTGTTGTTTTTCCCTTGATGCTTTTAATATTTTTTGTTTGTATTTGATCTTCAATAATTTGATTAATATGTGTCCTGGGGTGTTTGGCCTTGAGTTTATCCTGTTTGGGACTCTCTCGGTTTCTTGGACATGGGTGGCTATTTCCTTCCCCATTTTAGAGAAGTTTTCCAACCATTATCTCCTTAGGTATGTCTTCATGGTCTTTCTTTTTGTATTATTCTTCTGAGACTCCTATGATTTGAATGTGGGGGTGTTTGACATTGTCCCAGAGGTCTCTAATGTTGTCTTCATTTCTTTTATTTTTTTTTCTTTTTTCCTCTCTGCTTCATTTATTTCCACCATTCTACCTTCTACCTCACTTGTCTTCTGCCTCAGTTATTCTACTGTTTCTCTTCTCCAGAGTGGAGTGTTTTTGATCTCAGTTATTGCATTATTCATTATTGATTGACCCAAAGAGGTTCACAGTGTGACATAGAGAAGAGAAGAGGGAGGAAGGAGATAGAGGTGACCAGGAGGAGAAGAGGGTGAATCAAAAGGATTGAGACAGATCTAGCCAGTAATCATTTCCCTAAGTGTTCTCCACGGCCTGCAATACCCAAAGAGATTCACAGAATTGGGTAGAGAAGAGAAGGGTGAGGGAGGAGATAGAGGTGATCTGGGGGAGAAAAAGGAAAGTCAAAAGGGGGAGAGAACAATCAAGCCAATAATCACACTCCTAAGTAAAAATGGGTAGTGAAGATTGGATTCTTAAAGGTACAAAATTGATAATATCAAAAAGCAAAGATTAAAAATCTAGAGTAGGTGCTAGACTCTCAAAAATACAATATTAAAAAACAAGCAAAAAAATATAAATATATATAGGAAATTTGCTTTTAAAATAAGGTCTTGTTTTTTGCAATGTAATATTAGTCTATAAAAATAATAATTAAAGGAGTCATAAAGGACTTAAAAATAAAAAATAAAAATAAAAAAATGATAATTGTAAAATATGTCTAGTAATTTCTCTGAAGCAGTTGTGGGCAGTGTGGGGGTGTGGGGTAAGTTCAGTTTCAGATAGTTCCTTGTTCCAACTTATACTTCTCTCAAGGTCTATAGCCCCCTTCCAGTGTAGTCAGTGCTAGCTACAGGGTTTTAATCTGTTGCACCTGTCACTTCCAAAGTGGTTCTCTCTGTTTATTTTGGCTTCTGTTTGCACATCTCTTCAGTGTCTAATTTCTGCCCTGACACAATGGGGCTAAGTTGGTCACTTATTTAAGCTCACTTGTTCAGTGGTGCTGTGGGGAGGGGGGAACACTGCAAACAAATATCACTGGTGTGTGTGGGGAGTGCGTGCAGTGTCTGGGCCACACTGGGTTTGCCCCCGCTCATGGCGTGTGTGCTTTCCCAGTCTATACTGCTCAGGCTCCTGTGCTTTCCCAGTCTATACTGCTCAGGCTCCAGATTGCTCTGCAGGAGAACTGTCTAAAGCAGGCCCTGGGTTGCATGCACTTCCCAAGTCTAAGCCACTCAGGTTCAGGTTCTCAGGTACTCCACAAAGGCACAGACTTGGTTGGACCTACAATTTGTGCCCTTCCTAGGTCTGAGCAGCTCAGGTGACCAGGTGCTTGGCTAGCACACTGTTCCATGTGTGTAGTATATCTTATCACCTCCCCAGTCCCAGCTGCTCAGTTTCCTGGGTACACAGCAGGAGCGCTGTCTCAGGTGTGCCATGTATCTCCTCTGGGATTCTGATGTCTAGCTGCAACCCTCCTGGCAGATGTTAACAGTCCAGGATTCAAGGAAGACTTGGTTGGTAACTGGGAGCCTGCTCGCAGTTTGGTAAAGGATGCAGTCTCTGGGGCCAAGATTGTCCCTCATCTTCTGGCTCTGACTGTCGCCCGCCTGCCTCTCTGCCTCTGGTGGGGGATGGGCCAGTCAGCAGCTGGCTAACTCTCCTCTGGTATTCGCTCAGTCCTTTGTTTTGTGAGTGAGTCTGGCAGTGCCTTAGGTTATAGCTTTTCACGTGAAAGTTCTCTCTCTCTTTCTCTTTTCTCTCTCTTTCTCTCCTCTCTCTCTCTCTCTCTCCCTCTCTCTCTCTCTCTGGCTATCCCACAGTTTGGAGTGCTATGTAACGTTAGCTCCCTCAGATTGTCCTCAGGGCATTCAGGCCCAGTCCTTACCCTAAGCAATGCAGCCCACACCTCCCTGTTCAACCCCGGCTTGCTGGTGGCAGATACGAGCGTCTGGGCTACTTCTCCCTGGGAGTTGCGGTTAGGCATATAATCTGTGATTATTTTGTTTTTTGCTTTTTCCTCCCAGTTATGTTGCCTTCTGAGATTCCAAAACTCCCCACAGACCCGCCAGTGAGAGGGTTTCCTGGTGTTTGCAAACTTTTCCTTCAGGACTCCCTCCCCAGTGGACGGGTCTCCATCCCTAACTCTTTGTCTCACTTTTTCTCTTTTATAGTTTGTTCTACCTCCTTTTGACGACAATGGGCTGCCTTTCTGGGTACCAAGGTAGGGAGCGGCGGCCGTGCTTTGCTGGAGCAGCCGTGAAGAGATACCCCACTTCCAAGGTAAGAGAAACCCAAGTAAGACAGTAGGTGTTGCGAGAGGGCATCAGAGGGCAGACACACTGAAACCATAATTACAGAAAACTAGCCAATCTGATCACATGGACCACAGTCTTGTCTCACTCAATAAAACTAAGCCATGTCGTGTGGGGCCACCTAAGATGGACGGGTCATGGTGAAGCAGTCTGACAGAATGTGGTCCACTGGAGAAGGGAATGGCAAACCACCTCAGTATTCTTGCCTTGAGAACCCCATGAACAGTATGAGAAGGCAAAATGATAGGATACGGAAAGAGGAACTCCCCAGGTCAGTAGGTGCTCAATATGTTACTGGAGATCAGTGGAGAAATAACTCCAGAAAGAATGAAGGGATGGAGCCAAAGCAAAAACAACACCCAGTTGTGAATGTGACTGGTGATAGAAGCAAGGTCTGATGCTGTAAAGAGCAATATTGCATAGGAACCTGGAAAAATAGGTCCATGAATCAAGGCAAATTGGAAGTGGTCAAACAGGAGATGACAAGAGTGAATGTCGACATTCTAGGAATCAGCGAACTAAACTGGAAAGGGATGGGTGAATTTAACTCAGATGACCATTATATCTACTACTGTGAGCAGGAATCCCTTAGAAGAAATGGAGTAGCCATCATAGTCAACAAAAGAGTTTGAAATGCAGTACTTGGATGCAATCTCAAAAATGACAGAATGGTCTCTGTTCATTTCCAAGGCAAACCATTCAATATCACGGTAATCCAAGTCAATGCCCCAACCAGTAACAATGAAGAAGCTGAAGTTGAACAGTTCTATGAAGACCTACAAGGCCTTTTAGAACTAACACCCAAAAAAGACGTCCTTTTCATTATGGGGACTGGAATGCAAAAGTAGGAAGTCAAGAAACACCTGGAGTAACAGGCAAATTTGGCCTTGGAGTAGGGAATGAAGCAAGACAAAGGCTAATAGAGTTTTGCCAAGAGAAAGCACTGGTCATAGCAAACACCCTCTTCCAACAACACAAGAGAAGGCTCTACACATGGATATCACCAGATGGTGAATACCGAAATCAGAGTGATTATATTCCTTGTGGCCAAAGATGGAGAAACTCTATACGGTCAGCAAAAACAAGACCAGGAGCTGACTGTGGCTCAGATCATAAACTCCTTATTGTCAAATTCAGACTTAAACTGAAGAAAGTAGGGAAAACCAGTGGACCATTCAGGTATGACCTAAATCAAATCTCTTATGACTATACACTGGAAGTGAGAAATAGATTTAAGGTACTAGATCTGATAGACAGTGCCTGATGAACTACGGATGAAGGTTTGTGACATTGTACAGAAGACAGGGATCAAGACCATACCCATGGAAAAGAAATGTAAAAAGGCAAAATGGTTGTCTGAGGAGGCCTTACAAATAGCTGTGAAAAGAAGAGAAGTGAAAAGCAAAGGAGAAAAGGAAAGATATTCCCATTTGAATGCAGAGTTCCAAAGAATCGCCAGGAGAGATAAGAAAGCCTTCCTCAGTGATCAATGCAAATAAATAGAGGAAAGCAACAGAATGAGAAAGAATAGAGATCTCGTCAAGAAAATTAGAGATACCAGGGGAATATTTCATGCAAACATAGGCTCAATAAAGGGCATAAATGGTCTATGGACCTAACAGAAGCAGAAGATATTAAGAAGAGGTGGCAAGAATCCATAGAAGAACTGTACAAAAAAAGATCTTCATGACCCAGATAATCACAAATGTGATCTCTCACCTAGAGCTAGACATCCTGGAATGTGAAGTCAAGTAGGCCTTAGAAAGCATCACTATGAACAAAGCTAGTGGAGGTGATGAAATTCCAGTTGAGCTATTTCAAATCCTAAAACATGATGCTGTGAAAGTGTTGCACTCAATATGTCAGCAAATTTGGAAAACTCAACAGTGGCCACAGGACTGGAAAAGGTCAGTTTTCATTCCAATTCCAAAGAAAGGCAATGCCAAAGAATGCTCAAACTACCATACCATTGCACTCATCTCACATGCTAGTAAATTAATGATCAAAATTCTCCAAACCAGGCTTCAGCAATATGTGAACAGTGAGCTTCCAGATGCTCAAGCCGGTTTTAGAAAAAGCAGAGGAACCAGAGATCAAATTGCCAACATCCGCTAGATCATCAAAAAAGCAAGAGAGAAAAGAAAAAGAAAAAACAAACAAAAAAAAAGGCAAGAGAGTTCCAGAAAAACATCTATTTCTTCTTTATTGACTATGCCAAAGCCTTTGACTGTGTGGATCACAATAAACTGTGGAAAATTCTGAAAGAGATGGGAATACCACACCACCTAACCTGCATCTTGAAAAATGTATACGCAGGTCAGGAAGCAACAGTTAGAACTGGACATGGAACAACCAACTGGTTCCAAATAGGAAAAGGAGTCCGACAAGGGTGTATATCGAAACCCTGCTAATTTAACTTATATGCAGTGTACATCATGAGAAATGCTGGGCTGGAGGAAGCACAGGCTGGAATGAAGATTGCCAGGAGAAATATCAATAACCTCAGATATGCAGATGACACCATCCCTATGGCAGAGAGTGAAGAGGAACTAAAAAGCCTCTTGATGAAAGTGAAAGAGGAGAGTGAAAAAGGTGGCTTAAAACTCAACATTCAGAAAAAACTAACATCATGACATCTGTTCCCATCACTTCATGGGAAATAGATGGGGAGACAGTGGAAGCAGTGTCAGACTTTATTTTGGGGGGCTCCAAAATCACTGCAGATGGTGATTGCAGCCATGAAATTAAAATATGCTTATTCCTTGGAAGGAAAGTTATGACCAACCTAGACAGCATATTAAAAAGCAGAGACATTACTTTGCCAACAAAGGTCCATCTAGTCAAGGCTATGGTTTTACCAATGGTCATGTATGGATGTGAGAGTTGGACTGTGAAGAAAGCTGAGTGCTGAAAAATTGATGCTTTTGAACTATGGTGTTGGAGAAGACTCTTGAGAGTCCCTTGGACTGCAAGGAGATTAAAGCTGTCAATACTAAAAGAAATAAGTCCTGAATATTCATTGGAAGGATTAATGCTGAAGTTGAAGCTCCAATTCTTTGGCCACCTCATGCAAAGAACTGACTCACTGGAAAAGACCTTGATTCTGAGAAAGATTGAAGGCAGGAGGAGAAGGGGATGACAGAGGATGAGATGGTTGAATGGCATCACTGACTCTATGGACATGAGATTGAGCAAGCTTCAGGAGTTGGTTATGGACAGGGAAGCCTGGGGTGCTGCAGTCCATGGGGTCACAAAGAGTCAGACATGACCGAGCATCTGAACTAAACTGATACAGTGAAAGTGCCAAATAGACTCAAGGGATTAGATCTGATAGACACAACACCTGAAGAACTTTGGACAGTGGTTCCTAACATTGTATAGGAAGCAGTGACCAAAACCATCCCAAAGAAAAATAAATGAAACAAGACAAAATGGTTGCCTGAGAAGGATTTACAAATAACTGTGAAAAGAAAAAAAAAGGGAAAGAGCAAAGGAGAAAAGGGAAGACATACCTATCTGAATGCAGAGTTCCAAAGAACAGTAAGTAGAGATAGCAAAGCCTTCTTAAGTGAACAATGCAAAGAAATAGAGGAAAACAATAGAATGGGAAAGGCTAGATATCTCTTCAAGAAAATTAGAGATACCAATGAAACATTTCATGCACATGCACATGGGCACAATAAAGGACATAAGTGGTATGGACTTAGCAGAGATAGAAGATAATAAGAAGAGGTGGCAAGAATACACAGAAGAACTGAACAAAAATGATCTTCATGACCCAGATAACCACGATGGTGTGATCACTGACCTAGAGCCAGATATCCTGGAATAGAGTGGGCCTTAGGAAGCATCACTACAATCAAAGCTAGTGGATGTGATGGAATTTTAGTTAAGCTACTTCAAATCCTAAAAGATGATGCTGTTCATATGCTGCACACAATATTCCAGAAAATTTGGAAAACTCAGCAGTGGTTACAGGACTGGAAAAGGTCAGTTTTTATTCCAATCCCAAAGACAGGCAGTACTAAAGAATGTCCAAAACTACTGCATAATTGCACTCATTTCACACACTGGCAAGGTGCTCAAAATCCTTCAAGCTAGGCTTCAACAGTATTTGAACTAGGAGATTTCAGATGAACAAGCTGGCTTTAGGAAGTCAGAGGAACCACAGATCAATCTGCCAACATCCATTGAATTATAGATAGAGCACAAGAATTCCAGAAAAACATCTACTTCTGCTTCATTAACTATGGTAAAGCATTTGACTGTGTGGATCACAACAAACTGTGGTAAATTCTTATAGAAATGGGAATACCAAACCACCTTACCTGCCTCCTGAGAAATTTATATGCTGGTCAAGAAGCAACAGTTAGAACCAGTCATGGAACAAGTGGTTGGTTCAGAATTGGGAAAGAAGTATGCCGAAGCTGTATATTGCCACCCTACTTATTTAACTTATATGCAGAGTACATCATGTGAAATGCTAGGCTAGATGAAGCACAAGCTCGAATCAAGATTTCCAGGAGAAATATCAATAACCTCAGATATGCAGATGACACCACCCTTATGGCAGAAAGTGAAGAGAGCCTTTTGATGAAAGTGAAAGAAGAGACTAAAAAACCTGGCTTAAAATTCAACATTCAGAGAATTAAGATCATGATACCTAGTTCCATCACTTCATGGAAAAAAGACGGGAAGAAAGTTGACACCATGACAGATTACACTTTCTTGGGCTCCAAATTCACTGCAAACAATAACTGCAACCATGAAATTAAAAGACACTTGCTGCTGGTAGTAGTCTCTTATGATCCTTTGGATTTCAGTGTTGTCTGTTGTGATCTCACCCTTTTCATTTCTTATTTTGTTAATTTGGTTCTTCTCTCTTTGTTTCTTTCTTTTTTTTTTTTTTTTAACAGTCCTGAGTCTCTTTGTTTCTTAATGAGTATTGCTAATGGTTTGTCAATTTTGTTTATTTTTTCAAAAAACCAGTTTTTAGCTTTGTTGATTTTTGCTATGGTCTCTTTAGTTTCTTTTGCATTTATTTCTGCCCTAATTTTTAAGATTTCTTTCCTTCTGCTAACCCTGGGGTTCTTCATTTCTTCCTTCTCTAATTGCTTTAGGTGTAGAGTTAGGTTATTTATTTGGCTTTTTTCTTGTTTCTTGATGTAAGCCTGTATTGTTATGAACCTTCCCCTTAGCACTGCTTTTACAGTGTCCCATAGGTTTTGGGTTGTTGTGTTTTCATTTTCATTCATTTCTATACATATTTTGATTTCTTTTTTGATTTCTTCTATGATTTGTTGGTTATTCAGAAGCGTGTTATTTAGCCTCCATATGTTGGAATTTTTAACAATTGTTTCCCTGTGATTGAGATCTAATCTTACTGCACTGTGGTCAGAAAAGATGACTGGAATTATTTCATTTTTTTTTAATTTTCCAAGACCAGATTTACGGCCCAGGATGTGATCTATTCTGGAGAAGGTTCCGTGTGCACTTGAGAAAAAGGTGAAGTTGATTGTTTTGGGGTGAAATATCCTATAGATATCAATTAGGTCTAGCGGATCCATTGTGTCATTTAAGGTTTGTGTTTCCTTGTTAATCTTCTGTTTAGTTGATCTATCCATAGTTGTGAGTGGGGTATTAAAGTCTCCCACTATTATTGTGTTACTATTAATTTCCTCTTTCATACTCGTTAGCGTTTGCCTTACGTATTGCGGTACTCCTATGTTGGGTGGACAACTTGGATGAAATGGACAAATTCTTAGAAAAGTATAACTTCTCAAAACTGAACCAGGAAGAAATAGAATATCTTAACAGAACCATCACAAGCAAGGAAATCGAAAGTGTAATCAAAAATCTTACAGCAAACAAAAGCCCAGGACCAGATGGCTTCACAGCTGAATTCTACCAAAAATTTGGAGAAGAGCTAACACCTATCTTACTCAAACTCTTCAGAAAATTGCAGATGAAGGTAAACTTCCAAACTCATTCTATGAGGCCACCATCACCCTAATTCCAAAACCAGACAAAGATGCCACAAAAAAAGAAAACTACAGGCCAATATCACTGATGAACATAGATGCCAAAATCCTTAACAAAATTCTAGCAAACAGAATCCAACAACATATTAAAAAAATCATACACCATGACCAAGTGGGCTTTATCCCAGGAATGCAAGGATTCTTTAATATCTGCAAATCAATCAACATAATATACCACATTAACATATTGGAAGATAAAAACCATATGATTATCTCAATAGATGCAGAGAAAGCCTTTGACAAAATTCAACACTCATTTATGATTAAAACTCTCCAGAAAGCAGGAATAGAAGGAACATGCCTCAACATAATAAAAGCTATATATGACAAACCCACAGCAAGCATCACCCTCAATGGTGAAAAATTGAAAGCATTTCCTCTGAAATCAGGAACAAGACAAGGATGCCCACTCTCACCACTACTATTCAACATAGTGTTGGAAGTTTTGGCCACAGCAATCAGAGCAGAAAAAGAAGTAAAAGGAATCCAGATAGGAAAAGAAGAAGTGAAACTCTCACTGTTTGCAGATGACATGATCCTCTACATAGAAAATCCTAAAGACTCTTCCAGAAAATTACCAGAGCTAATCAATGAATATAGTAAAGTTGCAGGATATAAAATTAACACACAGAAATCCCTTGCATTCCTATATACTAACAATGAAAAAACAGAAAGAGAAATTAAGGAAACAATACCATTCACCATTACAACAGAAAGAATAAAATACTTGGGAGTATATCTACCTAAAGAAACAAAAGACCTATACATAGAAAAGTATAAAACACTGCTGAAAGAAATCAAAGAGGACACAAACAGATGGAGAAACATACCATGTTCACGGATTGGAAAAATCAATATTGTCAAAATGGCTATACTACCCAAAGCAATCTATAGATTCAATGCAATCCCTATCAAACTACCAACGGTATTTTTCACCGAACTAGAACAAATGATTTCACAATTTGTATGGAAATACAAAAAACCTTGAATAGCCAAAGTAATCTTGAGAAAGAAGAATGGAACTGGAGGAATCAACCTGCCTGACTTCAGACTCTACTACAAAGCCACAGTCATCAAGACAGTATGGTACTGGCACAAAGACAGAAATATAGATCAATGGAACAGAATAGAAAGCCCAGAGATAAATCCACGAACCTATGGACACCTTATCTTTGACAAAGGAGGCAAGGATATACAATGGAAAAAAGACAACCTCTTTAACAGGTGGTGCTGGGAAAACTGGTCAACCACTTGTAAAAGAATGAAACTAGAACACTTTCTAACACCATACACAAAAATAAACTCAAAATGGATTAAAGATCTAAATGTAAGACCAGAAACTATAAAACTCCTAGAGGAGAACATAGGCAAAGCACTCTCCGACATAAATCACAGCAAGATCCTCTGTGACCCACCTCCCAAAATATTGGAAACAAAAGCAAAAATAAACAAATGGGACCTAATGAAACTTAAAAGCTTTTGCACAACAAAGGAGACTATAAGTAAGGTGAAAAGACAGCCATCAGATTGGGAGAAAATAATAGCAAATGAAGCAACAGACAAAGGATTAATCTCAAAAATATACAAGCAACTCCTGAAGCTCAATTCCAGAAAAATAAATGACCCAATCAAAAAATGGGCCAAAGAACTAAACAGACATTTCTCCAAAGAAGACATACAAATGGCTAACAAACACATGAAAAGATGCTCCACATCACTCATTATTAGAGAAATGCAAATCAAAACTGCAATGAGATCCTATTACACGCCAGTCAGGATGGTTGTTATCTAAAAGTCTACAAGCAATAAATGCTGGAGAGGGTGTGGAGGAAAGGGAACCCTCTTACCCTGTTGGTGGGAATGCAAACTAGTACAGCCGCTATAGAGAACAGTGTGGAGATTTCTTAAAATACTGAAAATAGAACTGTCATATGACACAGCAATCCCACTTCTGGGCATACACACCGAGAAAACCAGATCTGAAAGAGACACGTGCACCCCAATGTTCATCACAGCACTGTTTATAATAGCCAGGACATGGAAGGGACCTAGATGCCCATCAGCAGACGAATGGATAAGGAAGCTGTGGGACATATACACCATGGAATATTACTCAGCCGTTAAAAATAATTCATTTGAATCAGTTCTAATGAGATGGATGAAACTGGAGCCCATTATACAGGATGAAGTAAGTCAGAAAGATAAAGAACATTACAGTATACTAACATATATATATGGAATTTAGAAAGATGGTGACGATAACCCTATATGCAAAACAGAAAAAGAGACACAGAAGTACAGAACAAACTTTTGAACTCTGTGGGAGAAGGTGAGGGTGGGATGTTTCGAAAGAACAGCATGTATATTATCTATGGTGAAACTCATCACCAGCATGTATATTATCTATGGTGAAACAGATCACCAGCCCAGGTGGGATGCATGAGACAAGTGCTCGGGCCTGGTGCACTGGGAAGACCCAGAGGAGTCGGGTGGAGAGGGAGGTGGGAGGGGGGATCGGGATGGGGAATACGTGTAACTCTATGGCTGATTCATATCAATGTATGACAAAACCCACTGAAAAAAAAAATAACTAAATAAAATTAAAAAAAAAATTAAAAAGACACTTGTTCCTTGGAAGAAAAGCTATGACAAAACTAGACAGTGTATTAAAAAGCAGAGACACCATTTTTTTTCTTTTTTTTTTTTTTTTATTAATTGGAGGCTAATTACTTCACAACATTTCAGTGGGTTTTGTCATACGTTGACATGAATCAGCCATAGAGTTACACGTATTCCCATCCCGGTCCCCCCTCCCCCCTCCCTCTCCACCCGACTCCTCTGGGTCTTCCCAGTACAACAGGCCTGAGCACTTGTCTCATGCATCCCACCTGGGCTGGTGATCTGTTTCACCATAGATAATATATATGCTGGTGATGAGTTTCACCATAGATAATATACATGCTGTTCTTTTGAAACATCCCACCCTCACCTTCTCCCACAGAGTTCAAAAGTCTGTTCTGAACTTATGTGTCTCTTTTTCTGTTTTGCATATAGGGTTATCGTTATCATCTTTCTAAATTCCATATATATGTGTTAGTATGCTGTAATGTTCTTTATCTTTCTGGGTTACTTCACTCTGTATAATGGGCTCTAGTTTCATCCATCTCATTAGAACTGATTCAAATGAATTCTTTTTAATGGCTGAGTAATATTCCATGGTGTATATGTCCCACAGCATCCTTATCCACTCATCTGCTGACGGGCATCTAGGTTGCTTCCATGTCCTGGCTATTATAAACAGTGCTGCGATGAACATTGGGGTGCACGTGTCTCTTTCAGATCTGGTTTCCTCGGTGTGTATGCCCAGAAGTGGGATTGCTGGGTCATATGACAGTTCTATTTCCAGTTTTTTAAGAAATCTCCACACTGTTCTCCATAATGGCTGTACTAGTTTGCATTCCCACCAACAGGGTAAGAGGGTTCCCTTTTCTCCACACCCTCTCCAGCATTTATTGCTTGTAGACTTTTGGATAGCAGTCATCCTGACTGGTGTGTAATGGTACCTCATTGTGGTTTTGATTTGCATTTCTCTAATAATGAGTGATGTTGAGCATCTTTTCATGTGTTTGTTAGCCATCTGTATGTCTTCTTTGGAGAAATGTCTGTTTAGTTCTTTGGCCCATTTTTTGATTGGGTCATTTATTTTTCTGGAATTGAGCTTCAGGAGTTGCTTGTATATTTTTGAGATTAATCCTTTGTCTGTTGCTTCATTTGCTATTATTTTCTCCCAATCTGATGGCTGTCTTTTCACCTTACTTATAGTCTCCTTTGTTGTGCAAAAGCTTTTAAGTTTCATTAGGTCCCATTTGCTTAGTTTTGCTTTTATTTCCAGTATTCTGAGAGGTGGGTCACAGAGGATCTTGCTGAGATTTATGTCAGAGAGTGTTTTGCTTATGTTCTCCTCTAGGAGTTTTATAGTTTCTGGTCTTACATTTAGATCTTTAATCCATTTTGAGTTTATTTTTGTGTATGGTGTTAGAAAGTGTTCTAGTTTCATTCTTTTACAAGTGGTTGACCAGTTTTCCCAGCACCACCTGTTAAAGAGGTTGTCTTTTTTCCATTGTATATCCTTGCCTCCTTTGTCAAAGATAAGGTGTCCATAGGTTCGTGGATTTATCTCTGGGCTTTCTATTCTGTTCCATTGATCTATATTTCTGTCTTTGTGCCAGTACCATACTGTCTTGAAAAAAGCAGAGACATCATTTTGCCAACAAAAGTCCATATAGTCAAAACTGTTGTTTTCCCAGTAGTCATGTACGGATGTGTGAGTTGGACCACAAAGAAAGTTGAGCGCCGAAGAACCTATACTTTCAAACTCTGGTGCTGGAGAAGACTCTTGAGAGTCCCTTAGACTACAAGGAGGTCAAACCAGTCAATCCTAAAGGAAATCAACCCTGAATATCCATTGGAAGGACTGATGCTGAAGCTGAAGCTCTCCTATACTTTGGCCACCTGTGTGAAGAGCCAACTCACTGGAAAATATCCTGATCCTGGGAAAGATTGAGGGCAGGAAGAGAAGGGGGCAACAGAGGATGAGAGGTTTGGAATGGCATCACTGAGTGAATGGACATGAGCTTGAGCAAACTCCAGGAGATAGTGAAGGACAAGGAAGCCCTGAATGCTACAGTTCATGGTTTCTCAAAGAGTCAGACACAACTTAGTGACTAAACAACAATAGAATCTCATAATTCTTTGAATCGGTCTATTTGTATATGTTTTATGTCCTTTGAGTATTGGCTATTTACTCCACTCCTCTGTAAATGTCTGTGTGTCTCTGCTCAAGATTATATAGGGGCTGTGTCTTTCTTGTTCTTGTCCATATATCCAGTGCCAGCACAGTACTCTACACATAATAAGAGCTGGATAAAATCTTGGTGAATGAGGAAATAAATAAATTAGAAGGTTTTTATGAACAATAGTGCTACAAGGTGATATAAAAAACAAACCATTAAATTATCAGTGTCAGGCAGAAAAACAAAACAAAATACAATGTATTAATTTGAAATTTAGGTAGTGGTCACTAAAGGAATTTGAAAAGGAAATAATTAATAATGAGGATTGTGTAAAAACTTCTCTCTCTCTCTTTTTTTTTTTTTTTTTTAAGATAGGAAGCCCCAAATAAGTTTGAGGACACAAGGTAAATGTCAAAGGGTGTGGATATTCATTTTGCATAAGAAAGTGCATTTTCCTATTTTTAATACCAAACAGATAATGGTTTGTTAGCATTATTAATCATCAATTAGCAATGTATGCTAGAAATAAAAATATAGATTTTGACTAAGTTTGAACAAAGATCATATAAAATAATTTAGAGAACATGGAAATTGAGTAATCACTCTTTATCATAATATATTTTCAGATATTAAAAAACATTAAATCCTCCCTTAAACTTTTCTTGAAAATCACACATCTTTTACCGTTATTCATTAGACCTAATTTACGTATTTTTAAATCAACCTCATCATTCTTCTCTGGATCCACTCTAACATCCTATCTCCTATACAAAGGTCAGGGCTCAAACTAATCTAATATTCTGCTACTCTTAAAGCTACAGCAGAACATTCTTTCTCATTTATTTTATTTTCTTCTTGCTATACTCAGTGTCACAATGACTTTTGGTTCAGGGTAGAAATTTTGTTTGGAAGCATTCAGTTCAAGCTTGAAATCTCTTTCTACCTCAGTTGTAGGCCATTTGGTACATATCTTAACCAATTATGTTTTCTTATTTGGACCAACTTTTTCCAACTCATCATGATTACTCAAAATTGCATTTATATATTCTAGAATGTTGGAAATTATAAATACCTTAATTTTGTCTGAAAGTCTGCTGGATATAACTTCAAGTTCTTTATTGTAAGGGTCAATAGGGTTGAATTCTATCAAGACTGTTCTTCAGGGGTTACTATCCTGCATAATCACCAAAATTGAATCCCACATCCACAGTAACATATTTCTTGATTTTATTCAAAGTAATATAATCATTACCATAATTTTTGTTAGTTATAATGTTATGTGAAATATAATTAAGAGCCCTACTGAAATCAATACAGATCACATCTTTCCATGTGATAATATGAACCCGATCAGTTTTTATTACATAGGACTAATTTTTTCCTTTGGCATATGTAAGCTCTAAATTTGCCTCATACTAATGCTCTGGGAAGTCACAGTATCCTAAAAATAACAGCTTGTGGTTTGCCTAGGATATCTGCCAGTTCCTTAAGTAGCCAAGAATGAAAGTCACCAATGCTTTCTGATACAAATTACCCAACTTCTTATGTAATTTTTAATGCAGATACAGCATGAGACAGATGCATAACTCTCTTCTATATTTATTCAAGTAATATTTTGATCTCTGCTGACCTAACTGATATCATTAAGAACAGTTGCTCTCATTTTATATAATGTATTGCAGATTATAAGTGAAATTCAAATAAATGGCATCTTCCTGCTGCATCTTTGGATTAAATAATCATCTTTAACCTGAAGTCTTTCAGGTCAATGTTATTGGGCAAATTTAATTAGCTCATATTGGCTAAAACTGTCTCAAATTGTATTTAGAAAAAGCAGGCCTATGGGCTTCAAGTTGCATATATACAGAAGTGCCTGAAATTCTCATTTTTAAAGACTGTAGTTAGAGATGCCCAATTGAGCAAAACAAACAAATAGCATATGTCTGTCTTACCTCAACATATAAGTTTGTTTTATCTTGTTTGTTTGTTTCAAAAGGATAGCTCAATGAGTTTTCTACCTCTGAATATACTCATCTATTGTCACCATGAGTAAGATTCCCATAAGGTTTCATAACAGTTATTTTCACTTAGGTCCATTGAGTCAGTGATGCCATGCAACCATCTCATCCTCTGTTGTCCCCTTCTCCTCCCGCCTTCAATGTTTCCCAGCATCAGGATCTTTTCAAATGAGTCAGTTATTCACATCAGGTGGCCAAAGTATTGGAGTTTCAGCTTCAACATCAGTCCTTCCAATGAACACTCAGGACTGATCTCCTTTAGGATGGACTGGTTGGATCTCCTTGCAGTCCAAGGGACTCTCAAAAGTCTTCTCCAACATCACAGTTCAAAACTATCCATTTTTCGGCACTCAGCTTTCTTTATAGTCCAACTCTCACATCCATACATGACAACTGGGAAAACCATAGCCTTGACTAGATGGACCTTTGTTACATCATGTGAAATGCCAGGCACAAGCTGGAATCAAGATTGCCAGGAGAAATATCAGTAACCTCAGATACGCAGATGACACCCACCCATATGGCAGAAACTCATTGATGAAAATGAAAGAGGAGAGTGAAAAAGTTGGCTTAAAACTCAACATTCAAGAAACTAAGATCATGGCATCTTGTCCCATCACTTCACAGCAAATAGATGGGGAAACAATCAAAACAGTGACAGAATTTATATTCTTGGGCTCCAAAATCACTGCAGATGGTGACTGCAGACATGAAATTAAAATACACTTTTTCCTTGGAAGAAAAGCTATGATAAACCTAGACAGTGTATTAAAAAGCAGAGACATTACTTTGCCAACAAAAGTCCATCAAGTCAAAGCTATGGCTTTTCCAGTAGTCATGTATGGATTGAGAGTTGGACCATAAAGCTGAACACCGAAGAACTGATGTTTTTGGACTGTGGTGTTGGAGAAGACTCTTGAGAGTCTCTTGAACTGCAAAGAGATTCAACCAGTCAGTCTGAAAGGAAATCAGTCCTGAATATTCATTGGAAGGACTGTTGAAGTTGAAGCTCTGATACGTTTGTCACCTTATGCGAGGAACTGAATCATCAGAAAAGACCCTGATGCTGGGAAAGACTGAAGGCAGGAGGTGAAGGGGATGTCAGAGAATGAGATGATTGGATCGCATCACTTGCTTGATGGGCATGAGTATAAGCAAGCTCTGACAGTTGGTGATGGACAGGGATGCCTGGCATGCTGCAGTCTATGCAGTTGCAAAATGTCAAACATGACTAAGTGACTGAACTAAAGTACAATAAAACTCTACCATTTAAATTGTATAATTTAATAGTTTAGTACTCAGAGCTGTGCATCCAAAACCATAATCAACTTTAGAAATTGTCCTTTATCCCCAAAATAAAGCACATACATTTAATAGTCACTCTCCCCACAATTCCTTTCAACACTACCCACCATCCCAATACTATTGTTGCTGTTTAGTCACTAAGTGGTGTCTGACTCATTTGCAACCCCGTGGACTTTAGATCACCAGGCTCCTCTGTCCATGGGATTTTCCGGGCAAGAATACTGGAGTGGGTTGCCATTTCCTACTCCAGGAGATCTTCCTGACCCAGGGATTGACCTCACATCTGCATTGGCAGGCAGATTATTTACCACTGAGCCACCAGGGACTCCTAGGCCAGTACTGGGCAGCCACTATTTTGTGTCTCTATACATTTGCCTAAAGGCCTTCCCAGGTGACTCAGTGGATAAAAGAATCCACCTGTGGTGCAGGAGATCAAAATCTAGTGGCAGGTCAGGAAGATCTCCTGGAGGAGGGCATGGCAACTCACTCCAGTATTCTTGCTTGAAGAATTCCATGCACAGAAGAGCCTGGTGGGCTAGAGTTCATGGGGTCACAAAGAGTCAGACAAGACTGAAGCGACTGAGCACACATGCAAAGTGAACATTTAATATAAATGGTCATACAATATATGGTCTTTTGTGACTGGTTTCTTTCTTAAGCATGTTTCAAGGACCATCCTTGTGTATGTTTCAGTACTTCATTTGCTTTTATTGATATATTTTATTATAAAGTCTTTAAGAAGCTAAAATAGCATTAACCTTTTAGGTTAAAAACTGAGAGTCTTGACCTTGGATCAATGATATGCCACAATTAGACATACATTCCATTGTAGGAATATACCATTTCTTATTTATCCATTAATCAATTTATGGACATTTAAGTTGCTTCCACTTTTTGGTGACTATGATTAATATTGCTATGAACATTGATGTAACAAGATTTTGAGTGGACAAGATTTTTCCATTTCTCTTAGGTATACAATTAGGATTGGACTTACCTGGTTATATGGTAACATTTTATGTTTAACCTTTTGAGGAACTGCCATACTGCTTTTCAAGGTAACTGCACATTTTATGTTCCCACCAGCAGCATGTGAGTTTTTAGTCTAGTAGTTCTTATATGGAATACCTAATTTTTTTCTGAATAAAAGAGTTGTATTGGTATGAATCTACCACATCAGTAGGTAATAGAATACTTGTTTCCCTCAGTTCAGCTCAGTCACTCAGTTTTGTCCAACTCTTTGTGTCCCCATGAATCGCAGCACGCAGGCCTCCCTGTCCACCACCAGCTCCCAGAGTTTACTCAGACTCATGTCCATCGAGTCGGTGATGCCATCCAGCCATCTCATCCTCTGTCATCCCCTTCTCCTCCTGCCCCCAAGCCCTCCCAGCATCAGGGACTTTTCCAATGGGTCAACTCTTCGCATGAGGTGGACAAAATATTGGAGTTTCAACTTCAGCATCAGTCCTTCCAATGAACACCCAGGACTGATCTCCTTTAGGATGGACTGGTTGGATCTTCTTGCAGCCCAAGGGACTCTCAAGAGTCTTCTTCAACACACAGTTCAGAAGCATTAATTCTTTGGCACTCAGCTTTCTTCACAGTCCATCTCTCACATCCATACGTGACCACTGGGAAAACCATAGCCTTGACTAGATGGACCTTTGTTGGCAAAGTAAAGTCTCTGCTTTTTAATATGCTATCTAGGTTGGTCATAACTTTCCTTCCAAGGAGTAAGCATCTTTTAATTTCATGGCTGCGATCACCATCTGCAGTGATTTTGGAGTCCCCAAGAAGTGAAGTCTGTAACTGTTTCCACTGTTTCCCCATCTATTTCCCATGAAGTGAAGGGACCAGATGCCATGATCTTAGTTTTCTGAATGTTGAGTTTTAAGCCAACTTTTTCACTCTCCTCTTTCACTTTCATCAAGAGGCTTTTTAGTTCCTCTTCACTTTGTACCATAAGGGTGGTGTCATCTGCATATCTGGGGCTTCCCTGGTGGCTCAGAGGTTAAAGCGTCTGCCTGCAGTGCAGGAGACCTGGGCTCGATTGCTGAGTCGGGAAGATCCCCTGGAGAAGGAAATGGCAACCCACTCCAGTATTCTTGCCAGAGAATCCCATGGAGGGAGAAGCCTGGTAGGCTACAGTCCATAGGGTCACAAAGAGTCGGATACGACTGAGTGGCTTCACTTCACTTCACTTCTTCTTCATCTGCATATCTGAGGTCATTGACATTTCTCCCGGCAATCTTGATTCCAGCTTGTGCTTCTTCCAGCCCAGCTTTTCTCATGATGTACCCTGCATATAAGTTAAATAAGCATGGTGACAATATACAGCCTTGACATACCCCTTTTCTTTTTGGAACCAGTCTGTTGTTCCATGTCCAGTTCTAACTGCTGCTTCCTGTTCTGCATATAGGTTTCTCAAGAGGCAGGGCAGGTGGCCTGGTATTCCCATCTCTTTCAGAATTTTCCACAGTTTATTGTGATCCACACAATCAAGGGCTTTGGCATAGTCAGTAAAGCAGAAATAGATGTTTTTTTTGGAACTCTCTTGCTTTCTCAATGATTCAGCAGACGTTGGCAATTTGATCTCTGGTTCCTCTGCCTTTTTATAAAAAACTGGCTTGAACATCTGTAAGTTCACGGTTCACGTATTGCTAAAGCCTGGCTTGGAGAATTTTGAGCATTACTTTACTAGCGTGAGAGATGAGTGCAATTGTGCATTAGTTTGAGCATTTTTGGCATTGCCTGTCTTAGGGATTGGAATGAAAACTGACCTTTTCCAGTCCTGTGACCACTGCTGAGTTTTCCAAATTTGCTGGCATATTGAGTACAGTGCTTTCACAGCATCATGTTTTCGGATTTGAAGTAGCTCAACTGGAATCCCATCACCTCCACTACCTTTGTTTGTAGTGATACTTTTCATAGTGATGCTTTCTCTGCACACCCATAAAGAGTAGATGTTGATAACATAATTTATTTTAACTATAATTTTATAGCAAAAATATTACTCTGTTGCCTTAATTTGCATTCATTTGATTATACATGATGCATTCAAGTTAAGTTACACATGATTTCATGTTCAAGCCATTTATTTAAATTCATTGTAAATTATTTCTGTCATCTGTCACTTCTTCCTCTTATGTTAATATTAATTATTGTTTTTAAGAATTTTTCTATAATAAATAAATCAACTCCTTCCAATCATATGTAACTATTCATCACCTTTTGATAGAAAATACATTCTTACTTTTTAAATGATTTGAAATTTATATTGTCATGATGTTCTGTGCATAATGAAGTTGCATACTTAGAAAGTCTTTAACTGGTATATTCCATTAATCATTCTTTTCTTAATTTATCTTTTTATTTTATATGAAATCTATGTTGATTTACAGTCTGAATTGGGGATCTAAGTTTTCTGATATCATATAACATTTTTTAAAAAAATATACAGGGAGTGTGACAAAATTAATTTCCAGTTTAACTCTTAGTACATAGAAAATTTAATGAACCAATGCATATTATGTTCAACGTAGTAGTGTCAGTGTCAGTTACACCAAATATGCACAAAATGCTTTAGGAAATTTGATTTCATCTTCACTGAAGCAAAAGGGAAATGCCAAGTATTGGTAAGAGTGGCATTTGACCAGTGGTCTAAGTGGTTAGGATTTGGCATTCTGGAACTCTCTTGCTTTTTCATGTAGCATGGGTTTAATTGTTGGTTGGGGAATTGAGATCCCACAAGTTGTATGGTGTGGAATAAACAAATAAATAACCAGAGGTGAATCTTGGCAATATCAAAAAGGGGTCTGTCCTAAATAAAAGCATATACAGTCTATTCTAAAATCCATCAAGCAACTGTGTATCAGGATCTTTGGGTATCTCCATATATCAGTTCAGTTCAGTCACTCAGTCATGTCCGACTCTTTGCAACACCATAGACTCCAGCACGCCAGGCTTTCCTGTCCATCATCAACCCCCAGAGCTTGCTCAAACTCATGTCCATCTAGACGATTTTGCCATCGAACCATCTCATCCTCTGTTTTCCATTTCTCCTCCCGCCTTCAATCTTTCTCAGCATCAGGGTCTTTTCTAATCAGTCAGTTCTTTGCATGAGGTGGCCAAAGTATTGGGCCTTCAACCTCAGCATCAACCCTTCCAATTAGTATTCGGGACTAATTTCCTTTTGGATTGACTGCTTGGATCTCCTTGCAATCAGAGCAACTCTCAAGAGTTTTCTCCAACACCACAGTTCAAAAGCATGAATTCTTTGGCGCTCAGCTTTCTTTATAGTCCAACTCTCACATCTATACATAGCTACTGGAAAAACCATAACTTTGACTAGATAGACCTTTGTTGGCAAAGTGATATCTCTGCTTTTTAATGTACTGTCTAAGTTTATCATAGCTTTTCTTCCAAGGAGGAAGTGTTTTCTAATTTCATGACTGCAGTCACCATCTGCAGTGATTTTGGAGCCCAAGAAAATAAAGGCTATCACTGTTTTCGATGTTTCCCCCATCTATTTGCCATGAAGTGATGCGACCAGAAGCCATGATCTTTTTTTTGAATGTTGAGCTTTAAGCCAGCTTTTTCACTGTCGTCTTTCACTTTTATCAAGTTCTTCCATAGGGGTGGGTGTCATCTGCATATTTGAGGTTATTGATATTTTTCCCAGCAATCTTCATTCCAGCTTGTGCTTCATCCAGCCTGGCATTTTGCATGATGTACTCTGAATATAAGTTAAATAAGCAGGATGACAGTATACAACTCTATACTGTTGATGTACTCCTTTATCAATTTGTAATCACTCCATTGTTCCATGTCTGGTTCTAACTATTGCTTCGTGACCTGCATACAGATTTCTCAGGAGGTAGGTAAGGTGGTCTGATATTCATATCTCTTTAAGAATTTTCCACAGTTTGTAGATATCCACAGAGTCAAAGGCTTTAGTGTAGTCAATAAAACAGATGTTTTTCTGGAATTCTCTTACTTTTTCTATGATCCAACAGATGTTGGCAATTTGATCTCTGGTTCCTTTGCCTTTTCTATATCCAGCTTGAACATCTGGAATTTCTTAGTTCACCTACTGTTGAAGCATAGCTTGGAGAATTTTGAGCATTACTTTGCTAGTGAGTGAGATGAGAACAATTGTGTGGTAATTTGAATATTCTTTAACATTACCTTTCCTTGGGATTGCAATGAAAATTGACTTCTTCTAGTCTTGTGGCCACTCCCGAGTTTTCTAAATTTTCTGGCATATTGAGTGCAGTACTTTCACAGCATCAATTTTTATGATTTGAAATATCTCAGCTGGAATTCCATCACCTCCACTAGCTTTGTTCATAGTGATGTTTCCTGAGGCCCACTTGACTTCACACTCCATACGTCTGGCTCTAGGTAAGTGATCACACCATCATGGTTTTCTGGGTCATTAAGACTTTTTTTTTTTGTACAGTTTTTCTGTGTATTCTTGCCACCTCTTCTTAATAACTTCTGCTTTTGTTAGGTCCAAGACATTTCTGTCCTTTCTTGTGCCCATCTTTGCAAGAAATGTTCCCTTGGTATCTCTGATTTTCTTGAAGAGATCTATAGTCTTTCCCATTCTATTGTGTTCCTCTATTTCTTTGCATTGATCACTTAGGAAGGCTATCTTACCTCTCCTTGCTATTCTTTGGAGCTCTGCATTCAGATGGATATATCTTTCCTTTTGTCCTTTTCCTTCTCTTCTTTTCCAAGCTATTTGTAAGGACTCCTCAGGCAACCATTTTGCCTTTTTGCATTTCTTTTTCTTGGGGATGATTTTGATCACTGCCTCCTGTACATTTTTATGAACCTTTGTCCATAACTCTGCAGACACTCTATCAAATTTAATCTTATGAATCTATTTGTCACTTCTCCTGTATAATCATAAGGGATTTGATTTAGGTCATACCTGAATGTTCTAGTGTTTTTTCCCTTCTTTCTTCAATTTAAGTCTGAAGTTGGCAATAAGGAGTTCATGATCTACGCCACAGTCAACTGCAGGTCTTGATTTTGCTGACTGTATAGAACTTCTCCATCTTTGGCTGCAAAGGAAATAATCAATCTGATTTTGGTATTGACTATCTGGTGATAACCGTATGTAGAGCCTTCTCTTGTGTTGTTGGAAAAGGGTGTTTGCTATGACCAGTTCATTCTCTTGGCAAAACTTTGTTAGCCTTTGCCTGTTTCATCTTGTACTCCAAGGCCAAACTTGCCTGTTACTCCAGATATCTCTTGACTTCCTACTTTAGCATTCCAGTTCCCTATGATTAAAAAAACGTTTTTTTCAGGTGTTAGTTCTAGAAGGTCTTGTAGATCATAATCCAACCCTTCAACTGTTTGCACCCGAGACACTGCTTCCCAGAGGCATCATGCTTTCTCGTGGTGGAAGCACAGACAATCTGATTCCTGGCTTTCCCACTCTTCCTAAGTTTGTAAAGCCCAGCTGCCCTGGCTGTCCTCAGTCTCCAAGATGCCAAATGCAAAATATTCCATCTTCCCCCGAGTCGAATCATTTCATTTAAATTGAATACCTATTTGCTTAGCAAAGATTTAATAACTACATACTACTTGTTAGACTTTCTAGGAATGCCTAGGAATAAGGTGACTCCCACTATTATAGATGCTACCTTATAATTAGGAAAGGTGTTGAAGGAACAGACACTAAACAATAACAAATGGTTATATAATTACACTTGTAGTGTTATAAAAAAGAATTATAGTATTAGGATAGCCTATTAGAGGAGTGTCTGACTGACATTTGAGGGCCAGAGAAGGCCTATCAGAGGAAATGGCATTAGATTCAGGACCTACGAAGTGACTACGAGTTAGGCCTGCATAATACAGCAGAGGGGTGGTGTTAATGCAGGTTCAGAGGACTGAGGCAAGTTATGAGGCAGAAAGGAACACCTAATTGGGGATATCTCTAATGGGGGATAGCAGAATATGTCAGGCCTATGCATGGGTAAATATTGCATCTGAAGTAAATTACTGAGGGACATTTTCTTTTTCATCACATTGAAAGAGTTTTCAAATTAATAAGAACATATCTGTGGATTATAATTATCAGTAATTTGGGGATGCTGAAACACATGCCATCTGGTATGTTTAAAATATTATGGAGTCTGTTTTAGGCTTTCCTCTGACCTCCCCAAAGCTTATCAAGTTGGAATTCCTTAATTATCTTTCTCTTTTCTCTTCTTTCCAACCTAGCTGAGGTTTAATGGGACAGAGGCTAAGTGTTGCACACTTGTTCTAAAGTCATCACACTCATACCACTTCTCAATTACTGTTAACCTCTACTATTTTCCTAGAGCTTTAATACTAGTCTTTCAGTATTAATATATGAAAACTGTTGACTGAGGAGTCAACAATGATTCCAGTTCATATTTGGAGTGAGAAACATCACAGAAACAGAACTGGGAAGAAATTTTTAGACTCATTTAGTCTCATGCTCTGAGGAAATACCATTGTGACCCCTCCTATCTCCTCCCCCACCCTCTCTGACTTTGCCTTGAGCAAGTTGTTTGCTTTCTAAGCTTTCATAACTTAGCAAATGTTGCTCTGTACTGTGAATGACTATTTACTCACTGCTATCCATGGAACTTGTGGAATGCAATTACCATGATTTGCTCATCATTATGCACAGCTAAATACTTGAAATGTAACAGAGACCCAATAAATTTGTTTGAAGTTAAATGGTGTTAATATGAATTGACTGGCACTGAAAACAAACCTGTACAAAAATTACAACATGGACTAGACAGCTTTTTCAGCTATGCACCAGTTTGGTTCCAGGTCTGCCAGCCAAAAGGGGTGTGTAGGGAACTTCACAGATGAGAGTCAAGAGGTGAATCATTAGTTGCCTATAGATAATGCTAGTGGGAGTTATTTTGCATGAAAAATTACTCAGATCACAGTGTCTCTAACACAAGGTATCTTTTGCATTTAGTGTCTTTAGGTGTATGTCGTTAAAACCGATTGACAAGCAGTTTTTTGTTTTGTTTTAATTTAACAAGAATGGGGGGGGGGATCTGGATATATTTTGAGGATTTGAAATAGGCAGATGACTCAGTGTGAAGATGCTTCTTTGAGGAGTTGCAAACACTTGGTGACACATGTCACCAACCCTGGAGGCCCACACATGGTGGGGGATTTGATATAAGATGCAGGATAGATTGCAACCATAATAGACTGAATAAACAGGAACAGAAGTGTCAGCACAGTACTACATAGGGCACATGAGCAAAATTTGCATGCACAGTTTGGTACTGACTTCACAGTAATTGATATACAATGGATTGCTTACAAAAGCAAATATTAGGGATTATAATTTGAGACCTGCTGAATTCCCATGGTATTGCTTCCTAGAACTAGCATTTGAGAAACAGAGAAAGAAAAGTAATTGTACAAACATCTGCAAATCAATTGTTAATGATACTAGATAAAGAACAGAGTAGTGGTGGTTTAGTCACTAAGTCATGTCCAACTCTTGCAACCCCATGGATCGTAGCCCCTCTTCACCAGACTCCCCTCTATGAGGATTCTCCAGGCAAGCATAAAAGAGTGGGTAGCCTATCCCTTCTCCAAGGGATCTTCCTGACCCAGGGATTGAACCCATGTCTCCTGCACTGCACGCAGATTCTTCACCATCTGAACCACTGGGGAAGCCCAAAGAACAGTGTGGCTACTCTGCATACCAGTGCTCCTAGGTGTCAGTTTATTATTTCTGGAGGAAAAAAAGGACTTCCCAAGTGGCACTAGTAGTAAAGAACCCACCTCCAAATGCAGGAGACCCAGGTTCGATCCTTGGGTTGGGAAGATCCCCTGGAGAAGGAAATGGCAATGCACTCTAATATTCTTGCCTGGAGAATCCCATGGATAGAGGAGCCAGGTGGGCTACAGTCTATGGGGTCACAAAGAGTTGGACATGACTGAAGTGACTAGCTGGGATAGGGGATACAACATATGGCAAGATATTTGGATGTACTCTGATACATGATACTGATACCAGAGCATGAATGTTGGACAACACAAAGTTCGAGAGTTGCATGAAGCATAGGTTAGGTACAGTACTTCTCAGTACTTGGTAATTCTATAATCCTTATGCTGTGTGTAGGGCTGGGTTGGAAGGAAGAAGAGAATTTGAAGGTCTAATTTTTATTTAGAAAACATACCATTTTGGAAATTGCCTGCCTGAGGTATATCTTGCCTACTATTTTATTACACGTAAGACATGAAAAGAGAAGGGAATAAACCCTGGAGGAAATCAAGTTAGATTGACTTATTAAATTATATGTATGTTTTATGTGCATTTGCATGATATTTCCAGGTATGAATTAGTATAAAGTAACATTTTATAGACTATTATCTAATTAAATGAAATTATTAAATGAAGAATTGACAGTAATAATTAGTACTTCAAATGTTCATTTACAAAGAGATACTGCTAAAATGCTTGCAGAAAAAATGTAATCCCTTAAGAAACTTAAACATACATGACAAAGTTCTTTACATTAACAATTTACTTAGCCTACCCTTCTTGGATGAGATTCCCCAATGGCTCATCAGGTAAAGAATCCACCTGCAATGTAGGAGATGCAGGAGACTTGGGTTCATTCCATAAGTCGGGAAGATTCCCTGGAGGAGGAAATGGCAACCTACTCCTGTGTTCTTGCCTGGAAAATTCCATGGACATCAGAGCCTGGTGGGCTACAGCCCATAGTGTCCCAAAGAGTCAGACACCACTGAGTGACTTAGCATGCATGCACCCTTTTTGGATAATCCAAAAAGGAAATTTTCATTCAACTCATAAGGAAATATAAATTTGTATTGATGCATATCCACAATGTACAAAATGATTCTTCTTCAGTAAATATTATGAAAAAATTCTTACAGTTTAGGTCAGCATTTAGTTCAGGTTATCCATAGTAATTATCTAATTTTATTTAGCCAACATTTATTTAATAGTAGGTGTCAGATATTGTTCTATGTGCTTTACAAATATGAATGCAATTAATCATTATAACTATTTTCTGAAGTGAATACTCATTATCTATGATTTATAGATGAGGGCATTAAAACTCAGAGTGGTTTTATGTAACCCACTCAGAGTCACAGAGATGGTAAATGAAAGAGCCAGGATCCAAATTCAGGCAATCTGGCTCCAGACTGCTGACTTTTAACCACTGTTAGACACGTCGCATATTGTATTCAACTATCATCCTATGTTCAAATCAGAATGAAAAAGTGAAATCTTCAAATCTCTGCCCCAGCACTTCCTGCCATTGAGGCCTGGTATGATACAATTAGCAAAGACCTCTGAATGTTTGACTTTATAAAATATTTATTTCTACTACCTAATCTGAATTTTTCTTTGGGGTGACTGGTTGGTTGCCATTTGGGAAAATGTCAAAGCTTTATATGCTCTCTATTGGAAGGTTCATGTAGTTTTTTGTTTGTTTGTTTGTTTGATTGTTTTAAGAGTAAGCCAACAGGCACTGGTGTTGAAGAGGCCCAGTATCTCAGGCCGATGTGTCACATCCAGGCCTTTGAGTATGCAGTTTCCTCTCTCCTTTATATCTTTATAAAGCTTCTTCCTGTTTGTTCTGTCCTTCAGGTCTCAGCTCACCAGTGACTTCCTCAGAGAGGCCTTTCCTAAGTCCCTATCTCTCTCTCTCTCACACACACATACACACAATCACTGGCTAAATCAGCACCCTGGTCTTCTTCATAGCACTGCTTACTATAAGAAATCATGTTTATTTCCTTTTCTATTCCCTCTTCTCCTTGTATAAACCTCATGATGAGAGAGTTCTGTCTATTTTTACTCACTTTCTATATATTCACTATCCATCTAGGCACATGAATGTTATTCAGGAAACAGGTTTTTGAATAATAGAATAAAATGACTACAGAGTAGCATATCACAAAGTAATGTTGGGACTGCCTTGGTGGTCCAGTGGATAGGAATCTTCCCACCAATGCAGAGAACATGGGTTTGATCATTCTTGGTCCAGGAGGATTCCATATGCTGCAGGGCAGCTGAGCCCATGTGCCACAACTACAGAAGCCTACATGCCTGACAGCCTGTGCTCTGCAACACGAGAAGCCACCACAATGAGCAGCCTGCACACTGCTCAGCACAACTAGAGAAATCCCACATGCAGCAATGAAGACCCAGCACATTAAAAAAAATTAATTAATTAAAAAGTTAAAGCAAGGCCGTGGAACAAAATTTGCCATCCCAAAATGTCTCTTTGAAAGTGTATTATTTTGAGCTGAAGAGAATCAAGACCCAAAAGATTCAGGAAAAAAAGTTTTGATTTTCCACCTAATTGCCTGAAGAATTTATATAGAGGGCCTATTATAGGAACAGAGATATCAGTAGAGACATGGGCAAAGAATACAGACTAGGTGTGGCTGGTACAAGTCTTAGAGATCAGAGTCCAGTCTGAGCTCCATTGTTCTTCCTGGCCCAGCAAACCTTTGCTTTTCCATTCACATGTGAATTGCTTTCCACTCAGGTTGGGCTGATTGCCACTCAAAAGCCAATTTCTTGAGAGAGAAATGTTGGTTGAAAAGGAAAGACTACTTTATTCATGAGGCCAGTAAATTGGCAAGAAGGTGGACTCATATCCAACTGCAAACTCTGAAGATTCTGCTGACCATGCACTTCTTTAAAGGGAAAAAGAGGAAGTAATCACAATTAATCTTTTGGGGATAGTGTCAGAATCTCCATTATTGTTATCTTCCACTGTGTGCACACTTTCTTCTGATTGCTTGGTAGTAAGTTAACAGAGGGAGCTCAGCCTTAGTTCCCGCAGAAGATCTCAAAGATATTGCTTTGTATATCCCTTGAGGAGGAACCAGGACTCTGGCCTATCATTGCCCTATTGTTTCTTGATTGCCCTTCCTTTTCTTATGCATCCCCTCATTTTTCTGATTAGCAATTATTTGAATCTGCCCTTTGGAACTCAGGGAATGTCAAGGAGGCTGAATGAAGCCTTTTTCTACAAACAGGAAAGAATTTCTATACTGGAGGTCCCCACAGGGTCTTTCTTGATTTCAGAACTAATACTCCAAATATCTTCTTTTGTCTTTAACTGAAGTTAGTATTCAAGCTATTTCAACCATTTTGTCAAGTTGCTGTGTTCTCTTGGGCCTTTCCCATGTATTTATGTTATTAAACTTTCGTGTGATTTTCTCCTATTAATCTGCCTCATGTCAATTTAATTCTTAGGCCAGCCAGAAGAAGTTAAAAGGGTAGAGGGAAATTTCTTGCTGCCAGACAGCAGCATTTACTGGACTAAATGAAAGAAACAGAGCAGGAGGAGATGGGGGTGCTGTGTAACACAAATGCCTCTGTTATATCAAGAGTATTTTCACGGTTTCACACTCAATTCCAGGGACATGGGGGAAACTGCTCAAGTCACTTTCCAAGGAAAGAGATACACAATGGTTGCTAAATCAGAAAACCTGAGGATTTACTAATCTCTAAAAGACAAAATATCTTTCTTGCTAACGTTTCTACTTTATCCTTCAGCTTACTTCTGTTTCTGTACAGTGAGGAACAGTAAATCACCATCTTTCTTTTAATTGTCCATGAAATAGTTCCTATCCATTGCAGAAAACTGACCATTTCCCCCTCCAGCCTGAATGAGTTCCACTAACTCTTCTTTCTTACATTTCATTTTGAGTAATTCTGTAATCATCGTGGTGGCTTTTCTATTGATTTTTATGTTCGGACTTTGGAATGAGGGAGCAAGGACACAGTATAGTTACTATCAGCCTGTGTGGGTGCAGGCCCTGCTCCTTTTAGCCTTATCTTTGAGCTTCCTTGGATTTGTAGCATTTACACTTCCAAGTCTCTTTTCAAATGAACAGTTCACAGCCAGCATCCATTTTTACTGTTTGCTCTGAATGTTATTTCTTTAGGTTCTTAAAAATACGGTTCTCCTGAATCTTTCACTCTGTAGGATTGGTATCTCTGGGATTAACAGCCTGTGACGCTCCTCATGTGCTCTCTTGAGGATGGGAACCCTGAATGAACATTTATTTTTCAGATTTACTCAGCTTCTTAGAGACAGTTGGAATTGATTTTTTTCCCTTTTCCTTCTGGCAATCATTTACTACCTTTGTTCAAATATAATCAGTCTTCTCTACAAGGTAGTGAAAACAAAATGGGAGTTTGCATGCCATTTAACTCTACAGTTGCAAGTCTCCTCTCCTTCACAGTTTGTCCTCTGACTTAGGTCAGCTGTCTTCAATGATAGCAAGATATTATAAGAAAGGACTGCCTTGAGCAAGAGGAGGGAAGTATATTTATGGGATAAGAGTCATGACTAAGTATATCTGACTAGGGGAAGGGGAGAAAATATTTTTCACTTTTTTGTTTATAAGGATATTGGAGATTCTATTAAAATCTATGTTTTAACCTTTCCTATCATCAGGAAAGACATCTAAAATAGAAAATTACATAATATTTGTGACAACTGGTAATGATGGGATAATGATTTGCAATACATGAGGAAATGTTTCCACCTTCAGGATAAACAAAATCCTGGCAAGGTTCTTCATCTGACCACATTCAATTATTATTTCACACCAAAAGAACAACAGTAATATTGGCTGTTAATTTGAAAATAGATCATACTCAGGGTGAACACATACATTAGGAATAGTTTTATATCATAAAAGAGTGTTTAATTATATTACATGCCATTTTATTATCTACTGATAAAAAACTTTTAAAATTAATATAGAGTCAATTTAGCACACAATTATTGATTACCTACTATGTGCTGAGCAATATTTCAGATGCCAAGATAAACCAATAGAAAAATTGTCAAAATCTTTGTCCAGTGGAGAAAGACAGTGAACTTACTGAAGATGCTTATTTGGGATGGGATGTTTGAATATGATAACTGCTATGCAACAGCAAGTAGAACAGGGTAAGGAAGATGAGTGCAAGCATATAAGGTAAGGAGGTCCCTTGAAAAAGAGCCAGGTATGGTTTTCTTGACATAAAAGAATACATGCTAGGCCTAGGCCATTTTGTGATCTAATCCTGGTCACAATAGGTCTCAGCAGTTAATGAGTTTAAAGGAACAAAAGAAATTAAAAAACAAACAGCTATTACCAAGCCAGTGAGATAACTTCACCATATCTGAAATGATAAATCATTTGCAAAGACTCCCAATTCCACTTCAAAGGTAGAGATTAGCTTGAAGCAAGTTCTTGAGGTGTTTCAAAAAGTCAACACTCCTGGATCACTCAACCATCAGATTAACTCAAACCTAAGAAATGTTTATTCTGACCTTTTCTGACCCTTAAGACTTCAATCAACTGGAACCTGGACTGTCAACCTTTGCCCCAACTCTATGCTGAGTTCTTTACTCAAGCCCCTTCATGTACATGTCTGCACTGCATTTAACTGTCCTGGTTGATGTGACACTGCTTTGGAAAGAAACCCGGTGTTCTTACTGGTTGCAAGCAATACCTCCTCCCTTCTCCAGCTCATTGGTTTGGTTGGGTCTTTTGGCTGAACACCCACCAATAAGCAAACCCAGTTTTTGGATAACATTGGGAGGGTAGTAGTAGGAGCAGAGAAATACAGGTTGCAATTTTAATTAAGGTGTTCATGGTAGTTCTAACCAAGAAAAAGACATTTGAACAAAGATATCAAGGAGATGATGGAATAGTTGAATGTCTATCTGACGCAGAGGATAGCACTAATAAAAGACCCTGTGACAGGAGAATGCCTCGAATACTCAGGGACACAGAGCGAAATGTATGAGTATTGTTGTTGTTTAGTCTCTAAGTCGTGTCTGACTATTGTGCAACCCCATGGACTGCAGCATGCAGGCATTCCTGTCTTTCAATATCCCCCAGAGTCTGCTTAAACTCATGTCTACTGAGTGAGAGAATATTAAATATTGAAGTCAGAATGATAACAGGAAGCTGCGGGAAATTGGGAAGGCAGGACTTCCCAGGGCACTGACTTCTGGTAACCACCAAACTCAAATACAGAGAGCCTACTGAAAAGTTGGCCCTTTGTACACCCTGGCCTGATCTAGTTGGAGGACTTTTGCCTGGACAGAAGTTCGTAGAATTGCTTTGATATAAACACTTTAAAATTTCATAATGGGTCTTCATCAGCATGGTGTCTTTCAGTAGTGTGTGAAGCACCAAAAATGGTCAGACCAGCTAAAGCTTTACATTTTTTCCATTAAGTAACATAAAACATCTTCTTATCCTGTCCCTGGAAGTGGGGGAGGGGTGATCAACAAACAAAATAACAAAAACAGGAGACAAAAAATTGTCTCAGGAGGCTCACATATTAAGCTCTGCCAGTTATTTTATATATTTTATCAGTGCATTTCCTGAAGATATCTTCTGGGGGGCTTAGAGTCACTGGGGGTTAGTTTTAATAGAATTTATGTAAGAGGGAGAAGTGGAGTTGTGGGCTATTGCTGAAAGAACATAAAGATATGAGAGGTCAAAGGCACTAAACAAATTTGTCAGTTTTGAATCCTGGCTAAAGGCTGAACATCTGACCCCCAGATGGCCTCAGTTAATAACTTGCTCTTCACAGCATGAAAATTTTGATTGCTGAATTGTCTTACCAAATGGTTTCTCACTCTTCCCTTAATATTAGATCTCTAAGGAGAAATATATGTGAAAACTAGTCATCAAACATGAGTTGGATTCAGGTATCAATCTTGATTATTACAGTAGTAGAAAAGTGAAATGGGAGAATAAGCATGACTTCTTGCTTTTAGTGAAACAGGAAGTCCCAAGGCAGTGATCTCCAAAGTTAAGTGACTTAACTCAAGGGGAAAGTGTGAAAGTGGTAGTAGGATCAGAAGACTTGATATAGAACGTGTGTACATAAGGTACAAGGGGTATTCCCGCTGACTGATTATCCAACATACTGCTTGGTTTGTTATCTTTTCATTTATATCTGACAATGTTGAACTCTAGTTGAGCCCATTAAGTTTACTTTTCTCCTGGAAAACATCAAGATTAAGAAATCCAGTGATCCTTTTGTGTTTCCAGAAGTTACTGAAAAAAAAAAAAAAAAAAGCAGCTTTCCTTTCATGACTTAATAAGAGTCACAGATGACCCATTTGTTTTACATAGGGCCTGGCCATTCACAGATCTACTAAATTTCCATTTGTTGTCTTATAAATAATTAGCTGAACTCTTTGCAGCCACTGACAAATCTGGACAAAATACCTGCTAACTTGACTAGATTAGATTTCTCCCAGGCCCATGAATTTTTATTTATCCTCAACCAGCAGTGGAATTCAAGACAACCCTTCCTTATGTGCCCCACCCAAGAATAAGCTAACCTTAAACCAAAAGGAAGACATTTCCTGCTGAACTCTCTTACTGTGCCATCCCCTTCTCTCATTCCACCATACTATATTTGTCTAACTGTGTTTATCCTTCTCTATAAATGAAAACTCCTTCTGCCTGATCTCTGAGACATTTGCAATAGCCCACCTCCCCTTATTGCAATAGTAAACCTTCCCTTATTACAATTACTCTTTAAATAAGCATCTCCTTACCTAATTCTACATGTGATGTTTATTTGACATATCCAAATAAAATGCAATTGAACTCTGGGAACATAAAATCAGAGAACATATTCTTTTAAATTAATATCTAATGCCTTGACAATCCCTTACTAACTCACAGACTGATTTTATCAGTTAGCCCCTTGAGGGCAAATGGGCTTGGGAAGTGTGTATGTATATGCTTGAGTGCTCCCATGACTGTGCCTTAGGATAGGGCTTTGTAGGAAAAGCTGGGATGAGAATAAAAATTTTAAAGACCTCATAGATATTACCATGGTCTGGATGTCTGTGTTTCCTCAATTTTACAAGTTGAAACCCTAATTCCCAAAGATGTTGTACTAAGAGACAGGGCCTTTAGGGAGTAATTAGATTGTGGGGAATGTCTTCATGAATAGAATTAATGACCTTATAAAATAGATTTCACAGTACTCCTCAGTCTCTTTCACCATCTGAGTGTACTGTAAGAAGGCACCAGCTGTGAATCAGGAAGGTGGCCCTCACCAGACACCACACAAATTTGCAAGATCCTAATCTTGGACTTCCCAGACTGTAGAACTCTGAGAAATAAATTATTTTGATTATAAGTTATCCAGTCTATGGATTTTTTTTACAGTAGCCCAGATGGATTAAGACAAATGTACTCTTGGCTTATAGGTGCTAATGACCTTCCTCTTATCACATGTCAGGTCTTGAGAATACAGGGTTTAGACTTACCTCATTTGTAGAGTAATTTAATACAGAGTTATTTTGGTTGGAATTTAACATATATTTATTGTGTTTAGCAATTAAGCATTTAGCTAGCATAACATTTTTTCAATGGAATTTGGAGACATAACTGTAATCAAAAAACCACAACAGCAAGAATATCTCAGATTTACCCAATTAAGGTTTACACTACAAAATATTTTAGAGGGTTGTCCAAATGATCTGTAGCAAATTGCTTATCAGGGAAAAAACATGGCAGTGCTATTATCTCAGAAGAAAACTTGGCATGTGTACTTCATGAATGTTATTTTTTTCATGAACTTGTCTATCAATTTCAATTCATTTCAAGGGCTAAAAACAAAAACAAAAAAATCAGTTGTGTCCCAGAGCCTTGCAATTCAAGCACCATGTCATTTTCTTATGTTGTGCTTATAGTATCAACCTCTCCAAATCCACAAATCCTCTTTGATTTTCTGTGACGTTTGTTACATTCTTTAGTTAATCTTCCACTTAGCAGTTTTAATGTTCTTCTGCAGACTTGTGACATTAATGCAGCTGAGTTTAAGGGTTCATTTCAGCTGCTGTCAAAGAGATTTCAAATCTACTCTTATATATGGCAGTAGAGTGGCATCAAATTCGCTTTAATTTGGGGAATTATTATTTAATTTTGTAAAAGTTATCCCAGACGTTAGCACAAGAAAAAAAAACTAAATCAATACTCACAAATGTCACAACCTAGAATTATGGGCCAATTAGGAAGAAATGTGATTTCAAAAGGCCACCTAAACAAAGCAATTATTGGCCACCACATGGAAATGTATCAAAATAAGTTAATATAGATAAAAATATGTGCTAGCCTTAGGTATATCTCAGAAGTATTGACAAGGGCAAAAGCAAAGCAAAAAGTAATTAAACTTCCCCAAGATAGTATATGAAGACTGACAAAGAAGGAGGATTCCGATCAATAAGTTTTCTTCCTTGAGACTGGAACTCTTTATTCTACTGTGTATGTATGATACAGAAAATAAGTTGCTCATTATTATTACTCTCATTGTTATTATTCTTCACTGATAACTATTTCTCTATACCTTTGGTAGTAGAGTGTAGTAGTCCAGAGTGCAAGCTCTGGAGCCAGTGTTTTTGAATTAATATCTTGTTGCCACATCTTTACTAGCAGCAAATCACTCAACATCACTGCACTTTATTTTTATAATCTGTAAAATTTGCATAAAGTAGCCATTTTCCAGGATTGTTGTGTATATTGACTGGGTGAAGACACATAACAACGCCTGACCTGTAGTAAGCCCTCAATAAAGGTTGGCTAACCTCATTAGTGTATCTCTATTTCCTTTTACCAGAGACTGAAACACAGAAGAGAAGATAATCAGTAAATATTCAGAATTTGAAACAGTTTCAGATCATAGCTGTCTGTGTTGTTTTCCAATGTACAGAGACAAATATTAAAGTAATAAAAATGCTGTCTGAAGAAAGGAAGGCTAAAATGACAACCCTTCACAAGAGCAATAGAAAAGCTGACAAAAAATGTCAGATTCAACTTTTCTGGAACTCAGGAATCTAATCTAAACTCACAATAACCAAGGAACTGCCTAATGAAAAAAAAAAAGAAAAAGAAAGGCTGCTGCATTTTGTTGGAAGAGCTCTGTGACATTTTAATTTACCCTGATATCATCTTCCACACATCAGGGTGGCTGTGCTTTAAATGACTGGACAACTTCCAAGTGCAGGTTTGCTGATACCAGAGGAAGCAATGTGGATTTTCTTCTCAAAGAATTGTCATTGTATGTTTTGACCTTACTTATGGCTTCCTGAAGGATTGGCTTAAGTGTTTGTTTTTGTTTTGCCTGTCTCATAACTTCCCTAGGACTGCAGTAACTCCTAAGGCATTGTCTGTCAAAAAAAACTTTAAGCAAATATATTAGATGTTTCTGCTTGGCACAAAAAATACTAGTTGGGGTAAGAAATATAATAAAAAGTCTAGGAAAGAAGAGACTTGGGAAAGAAATACTTGGAGAATAAATACTTTGTAAAGCTCCCAAAAATTCTGGAGACTCTAGAAGTCTGAACAAATGACAAGGGAAGAATATATCCACAAAATGATCTGAGCAGACTCTAAGTTCTCACCACTGGCTGACCTTCAGGCTCTGTGCAACCAAGAAGTGAAAGCTAAGGCAGAGTTTTGTGAATAATGAAAGGAAATTTGGAAAATTCACAAATATGTGGATAAGTACACAATATATTCTCAACTAATCAATGGAATAAAGAAGAAATCACAGGAGAATTTAGAAAATAATTTGAGACAAGTGACAATGAAAATACAACATAACAAAATTATAGGATACAAAAAATCAGAAATTTATAGCCATAAACATCTACATTAAAATGAATAAAGAGTCCAAATTAATAACCCAACTTTATACCTTAAGAAACTAGAAAAATAAGAGCAAATTAAGCCTAAAACTAGCAAAAGTAGGGAAAAATAAAACTTTGAAAGATTAAAAAAATACAGAAAAGAATCATAAGTTGGTTCTTTTAATGATCATCAAAATTGAGTAACATTTACCTAGACTTACAAGGAGAAAAGATTAAAATTATTATTAAAATCAGAAATGAAAATGGGGACATTATTATCAACCTAACAGAAACAATAGATATTATAAGACAATAGTGGACTTTCTTGGTGGCTCAGTGTTAAAGAATCTGCCTGTGATGTGAGAGATGCAGGTTCGATCCCCGGGTTGAGAAGATCCCTGGAGCAGGGCATGGCAACCCACTCCAGTATTCTTGCTGGGAAAGTCTCATGGACAGAGAAATCTGGTGGGCTACTACCCAGCGGTCACAAAACATCATACATAACAACTGAAATGACAGGGCAGCATAAAAGAATACTACAAACAACTGTATACAAATTGGTTAACTTACATAAAATACAGAAAATTCTAGAATCATACTAACTACTAAAACTGATTCATGAAGAAATAAAAAACTTGAACAGATCAACAATGAGTAAAGAGATTTGAGTCAGTAATCAAAAAACTCGCTACCAAAAAAATCCCAGGGCCAGGCGGCCTCACTGGTGAAATCTACTAAATATTTGAAGAAGAATTAGTACAAATCCTTCTCAAACTCTTCCAAATATTAGAAATGAACTCATCCCGAACTCATTCTATGAGATCAGCATTACTTTCATATCAAAACCAAAGACATCACAAAATGAGTAAACTACAAAACAATATCCCTCACGAATATCATTTTGCAAATCCTCAATAAGAGTACTAGCAAACAGAATCTTGTGGAATATTAAAAATATTATCTACCATAATCAATTGGAGTTTATCTCAAGAATGTAAGCATAGTTCCATATACAAAAATTAATCTATGCAACATCAAATTAATGGAATTAAGAGGAAAATAACTTAAACTGATGCATAAAAGCATTGAACAAAATTCAAACTTTTAATCATAAAAATATTCAGCAAAATAGGAATACTTTGTCAGTATGACTAAAAGTATTCATAAAAATACTCTTAAGATTAGAAAAAAAAAAAAAACAGGATGGATGCCTGCTTTGACCACTATTATTTAATATTGAACCAAGAATATAGACAAGAAAAAATAAATAAAAATCATCCAAATTGGAAAGTAAGAAATAAAACTATCTCTATTTGCAGAATACCATAAAGAATCCACAAATATGCATAAATTAAAAAAAACATTACAGCTAATAAATCTAGCAAAGTTTCAGGATATAAGTCAGCATTCAAAATTTAGTTTTATTTTTATACATTACAGATGAACACTCTAAAAGGAAATTAAGAAATAAATTCATTTACAGTATCATCAAAAAGAATAATATACTTAAAATATATTTAATCTAAGAGGTACAAAATTTGCACAATGAAAACTACAATTGATGAACTAAATAAAATAACTGAATATATGGAAAGACATTGATTTTTATGTGGATTGGAAGATTTAACAGTGTTAAAATGGTAATACTCCCCAAATTGATCTACAGACTCAATGCCATTCTTATCAATATCTAATCTTTTTTGCAAAAATTTAAAAGTTGACCTGAATATTTTTATGAAATTCTAAAGGACAAAAAGGCAGATCTTGAAAAAGATCAAAGTTGGAAGACTCACACTGGTTGATTTCATTTATGTGAAATATCTAAAATAAGAAAATCCATAGATTCCACAAACTGTGCAGTGCAGCCAAAATAAATAAATAAATTCCGAAAATAAGAAAATTTAAAAATTTTTGAATAAGAAAATTTTAAAAATAAGAAAATTTATAGAGACAGAAAGAAGATTGGCCATTTCCATGGCCTAAGATAATGAGAAAATGGTGCTCCATGAGTAAAGAGTTCCATTTGGGGGTGGCAAAACTGTTTTGGAACTAGATAGTTGTGATGGTTGTGTAGCATGTAAATGTACAGAGTGCAATGAATTTTACACTTTAAAACAGCTAAAAATCTGAGTTTTATGTCAGTCATACGAATTTTACCTCAGTATATTTTGTTGTTGTTCAGTCATCAGTCGTGTTGGACTCTTTGTGATCCCATGAACTGCAGCAAGCCAGGCTTCCCTGTCCTTCACTATCTCCCGGGGATTGCTCAAACTCATGTCTACTGAGTTGGTGATGCCATCCAGCTATCTTATACTCTCTAGCCCAGTTCTCCTCCTGCCTTCAATCTTTCCCAGCATCAAGGTATTTTAGAATGAGTCAGCTCGTCCCATCAGGTGGCCAAAGTATTGGAGCTTCAACCTCAGCATCAGTCCTTTCAATGTATATTCAGGGTTGATTTCTTTTAGAATTGACTGGTTTGATCTCCTTGCAGTCCAAGGGACTCTCAAGAGTCTTCTCCAGCAACATGATTTGAAAGCATCAGTTCTTCAGTGCTCAGCCTTCTTTGTGGTTCAGCTCTCACATTCAATAGTACATGAATGACTACTGGAATTTTGACTATATGTACTTTCATCAGCAAAGTGATATCTCCACTCTTTAATACACTGTCTAGGTTTGTCATAGCTTTTCTTCCAAGGAGCAAACGTCTCTTAATTTCATGTCTGCAGTCATCATCTGCAGCGATTTTGGAGCCCAAGAAAAGAAAATATGTCACAGTTTCCACTTTTTTACCTTTCTACTTGCCATGAAGTGATGAGACTGGTTGCCATGATTTTAGTTTTTTGAATGCTGAATTTTAAGCCAGTTTTTTCACTCTCCTCTTTCACCAACATCAAGAGGCTCTTCAGTTCTTCTTTGCTTTAGGCCATAAGGGTGGTGTCATCTGCATACCTGAGACTGTTGATAATTCTCCCAACAATCTTGATTCCAGTTTGTGATTCATCTAGCCTGGCATTTCACATGATGCACTCTGCATATAAGATAAATAAGCAGGGTGACAATATACAGCCTTGATGTACTTCTTTTCCAATTTTGAACCAGTCCGTTGTCCAATGTCAAGTTCTAACTGTTACTTTTTGACCTGCATAGTGGTTTCTCAGGAGACTGGGAAGGTCATCTGGTGCTCCTATCTCTTGAAGAATTTTCCAGAGTTTGTTGTGATCCACACAGTCAAAGGCTTTACCACAGTCAATTAAGCAGAACTAGATGTTTCTCCAGAATTCCCTTCCTTTTCCTATGATCCAATGGATGTTGGCAATTTGACCTCTGGTTCCTCTGCCTTTTCTAAATCCAGCTTGTACATCTGGAAGTTCTCAGCTCACATAATCCTGAAGCCTAGCTTGAAGGATTTTGAGCATAAACTTACTAGCATGTGAAATAAGTGCAATAGTATGGTAGTTTGAACATTCTTTGGCATTGCCTTTCTTTGGGATTGAAATGAAAACTGACCTTTTCCTGTCCTGTGGCCACTGCTGAGTTTTCCAAATTTGCTGGCATATTGAGTCCAACACTTTAACAGCATCATGTTTTAGGATTTGAAATAGCTCAGCTGGAATTCCATCACCTCTACTACTTTTGTTCCTAATAATGCCTACTAAGGCCCACTTGACTTTATTCTCCAGGATGTCTGGCTCTAGGTGAATGACCATACCAAAGTGGTTATCTGGGTCATTAAGACCAATTTTTAAAGTTCGTCTGTGTATTATTGCCACCTCTTCTTAATCTTTTCTTCTTGTGTTGTCTTTACTGTTTCTGGTTTTTATTGTGCCCCTTTGGTGATACATTTTATTAAAAGAACCAAAGAGTTTGCTTCTGATAATGGAAGAGAATTCCCATGTTTGAGCATCCTTCTCCCATATAAACCTCTGAGGTAACTTTTCATAGAATGGCAGAATTGAAATAAACCTCAGCTATCAAGTCATCACGAATCTCATTGTTTTCTGCATCTATATAGCTCATCAATGAGCCAACAGTATGCACTGGGCATGTAAAAAGCAGCACTTCCTGTTACATGTCTATATCACTCCCAATTAATAGTGTGCTTTCCTCTACTTTCTCTAGATGGCCTTACCATAATAAAGCAATTGCTATAGCTTTGTTCTAATGCCATTATATTTTTCATGTTTCTAAAATCCTTAAGCCACTACAATATCCTTCATGATTTCTCTCTTGTTGGGTTATTTTTATATAGCTATTGCTGTACTTCATAGGCCTTATAAACAATGACTTTAGCTTTCCATATTCCAAGGTGTTAAATTCAAGTTTCTTGGGTATCATGACATAGCAAAGGGTTGCTCTCTATGAGATTCCTGGACACAGATTGATGAAAGAAAAAAAAAAGTCAAAATAAAACAAAAAGCTTGTGTTTTATCTTGGAGCCTACAAAGGCTCCGACAGCACCATATTTTGTTTAACAAAAGAAGAAAACTATATTTTTTCTCTGCAGCCTATCCAAGTGCTGAAAATTATGCCAATTTGTATATCTAAGGGGGAAAAAATGCTAGCACAAGGAAAATGTGCTGAAAACATAATAGTATAAATGCTCAGCCACTTGAAAGAGCCAAACTTATCCTATTCCATGACTTTTAGCAAATATTTATTGAGAAATTGCTACATGTTTGGGCTGAAATCCAAGGATTAATAAAGTGTTAAGCCCAACACATCTAAGAGAAAAAGAAGCAAACCAATTTACAATCAGTGTCAATCTCATGGGCCTGGAGCTCAGGCTTTGAAGGATCTTACACTTAGTTGAATGCTCTGCTGCTGCTGTCTTCAAATTCTTAATAATTTTTTTAAAAGGGATAGTGTCATTTTGCACTTGGCTTTGCAAATTTCATAGCTTGCCTTCTTTGCAATAAAATGTGCCTCAAAAAATGGACTATGGGCTGTGGGACCATAGAGAGAGGTACACTGCATTTCTCTTGAGAACACCGTGTTGTTTAGGCTGAGCCTGAGAAAGGAAATGTCACAGACAGAGCCAAGGGAGGTAACATGGGCAGGGTGCTGGAGTGTACAAAATCTCACACATGGGAAAATATATAATGTCTATGTCATCATGTAGATTTGGGAATGCTACATTAGAGAATGGAGTACAACTAAGAGCCTGATGGTAATTGAGACCAGAGAGACTGTCAGGGACCACATAAATGACGAGCTTTAGAAATCAAATAGGAAATTAGGATTTCATCCTAAAGGCAACGGAAACCCTAAAGTGAATAATAAATCTTTGCTTGATTTGCACTCACACATAATTGTTATAATCTACTTAGGTGTCTTCTTTTGGTTTTGTGTATGGATCAAGAATAGGTCATTTGAAGCAAGTTTTGGTGATGTGTGAGGAAAAGTATGAAATATGACATGCCCAGTTTTCATAACCACTCCAGGTCTTATGCTTCAACAAATGAGACAGGAGAGGTCTTATAGCTACAAGAACATCCATTTTCTTCATCACTGTGGCAAAGTACCTAAAGCCAAGATACAAATACAGGGGTTTAAACCCTACTTTCAGTGCTAGTACTGTGTGACCACATGAAATTTTATGGCTTGATTTTTCTCAAAAATAGATGACCCTGAGGCATAATAATTTAAAAAAGGAACTTGAAACTTTACTGTTAGAAACACTGATATTCACAACCTGGTTTTATGACTTACTAGCATGATGAGCTTGATAGATGTACTCAGCTTTCCTGACCCTCAGTTTCCCCATCTGGAAAATAGGAGTAATAATTGCACCTTCTCCTTGTGGTTGCTGTGAGGATTCAATATGTTAAATCAAGTATCACTTTATTAAAGCTCTTGGTGCATTGGAAGTCAACATTTTTGTTATTTCTCCCTTACACAGTGACTCTTTGGGCTCCAAGACCACATAATTCATCTACATAGCACTGGCCCTTTTAATAAATAAATTGTATAAATCTATACTGCAAAATGCCATATCGTCACCTACTTTGCCACCACCTACAAGAAATTAAAATAGTTCTTAGTTACCTCGTCTCTATATCATCTATATTCCCTGTACACACACACACACACACACACACACACACACCACATACAAACTCACACTGACACACACACATACACAGAGAAACTCATCATATTTACTCACTGTAAGGCAGAAATAATCTAATTGGGTAGTGTAAGAAAGCATAACAGTCTGTTGTTTATAATAGAGATACTGAAAACATAATAGAACAGAAAAATTGTCAGCAAAAAAATATATATCAGGGATATACTAAGAAACAATTGAGGTAATTATATTATTGTAGATAGAAATTTAGGGCAAATATTAAGCATAAAGCATCATTATAAGCAGAGAAAATATAATCTATTATGAACATGGACTATTTATGTCATACTGTTCAGGCCCATACCAGCTCTGTGACTGTGGATAACTTGCTTGTTCTGATTATTTCTTCATCAGTAAAATTGCAGTGCAAGTAGAACTTGCTTCATGGGGTTGTGTTAAAGACTAAATGTGTATACATATTTTAGAATAGAGTCCAGAATATGGTAAGGTCTCAAAAAGTGTTAACTGCATAGAGATAAAAGATATAAATCAGAGTCAAGTAAATGCAAGTTAAATGTAGATTCCAAATACAAAAGAAACTGACAGAATTCCAAGGAGAAATTGGAAAACATCATGAGTTTGGAAGTTCCACTGCATTTCCCTCAATATTTCAAATGTTAAGCAGAAAACACACAAAAGAACAAACGAGCTAGAATACTTAGAATTTTGTGAACAGCACAATTTGCAAACAGGAAGTTCTGAATGTATATATAACTCTGCACCTAGCAATGAAAGAAGACACATTTTTCTTGAAAACACATAGTTTTTATAAAAATAGGCTGTATGCTAATCCATAAAGTAAATCTAATATCTTTTTTTAAAAATCAGTATTATACAGATAAAATTCTCTAAAACTCAACCACTATAAGTTAATGACAAAATATATCTGAAAAATCCAATGTATTTTGAGATTAATGAACAATTTTTGAAGTTTGTGCATTAAAGAATACTTTATATTAGATACTAATTAACACTGTTCAAATAAAAATTTGATAAAATGTACAAGGAAAAAAAGAAATCTTTATCTTTAAATTAGAAAAGATGAAACCCTAAATTCAATGAGCTAAATGTATTTCTTAAGGCATTATAAAAATAACAAAAAATAAATATAAAGAAAAAAATAAATAATAAAGATCACAGCAGAAATCAATGCAGGAGAAAAACAGGACAATAGGAAAAATCAATAAGCCCCATAATTTTAGTAGATAATAAAAATATCTCTTGTAAGATTTAGTAAGGATAAAAATGAGAGATACCACATATTACTAATCACAAATTTGGCATAATTACATATGCAATAGAATAAAAATGGTGGGAAGTGAGAAGTGATACATTTAAACAATTAGACACAATGGATTATTTTTTTAAAAAAATATTTTAGCAATATAATTAAAGAAACTAAAAGAGTTTATAAATACTCTTTTATATTTATATGAGCCTGTGTCTCTTACATCTTCATTGACAACTGGGTTCTTTACCACTGGCACCACCTGGGAAGCTAGAAAATCCAAAAGGAAAATTGTTAGAAGAAATTGCTAGAATTGATAAGAGAATGTGGCAACGTGATGTGAATACAACCAACATAAAATCAATTACATGTCTATATTCTAGTATCAATGGAAACTTTCACTTCAAAAAAAGTTACCATTTAAGATACCAACAAACATAAAGTTATTAGAAATAAATTTAATAAAAGATTTGTAAAATATGTTGAAAAATTACTTTTATTAAAGATTCAAAGCAAGACTTAGATAAACAGAGATATATAGTCTATCTGCTGATATATTGATAGTATGTCTACTGGAGATTACTTTTTTCAGGACTTCAGTTCTCAAGCTGACCAAAATCCCAACAAAATTTTTTCAAAGAATTAGACAAACTGGATTTCAGGTACATATAGATGAACAAATTAGCATAATACCAGAGATGATGATTATAAAAAAAAAAGAAACAAGGGAGAAGGGTTGCCCAATTTTACATCAAGAATTATCATACAGTAGAGTAATGAAGACATTTGCAATTTGGTGCATGGATAGCAGACTAAGAGAACTAAGAGCCCAGAAACCAGGTCACAGTTACAAAGGCATATGATTTATGATAGAACTAGCATTGTTGATCAATGGAAAAATCATTGATTATTCAGTAAATAATCCTCAGACCATTGGCTACCACTTACAAAAAATAGCTGAAATTGAATCTCTCTTAACACCACACTCAAAAATCAATTCCAGACATACTAAAGAGCTACATATTAAAAGCAGAATTTCAATAGTTTTAGAATAAAATATAGAAGAATGCTTTTATAATACCAAGTATAATATCAAGGATTTCTTAAGCAGGGCACCCAAAGGACAAACCATGAAAGAGATTGATAAATTACAATTCATTGACATTAGAACATAAGTACACATAATACATTGAGTTCCTTATATATTAATAAGAAAAAGTATACATATATATAGTGGAAAATGGATTTAAAAAAAGGAGTAGGAATTGCACAAGCAAAAAATCCAAATTTCCAATAAGCATGTAAAATTATAACAATGTCATCTGTAATTAGGAAATGTAAATTTAAATCACAATGATATACCACTTTACAACTGCCATATAAATAAAGTTTTGTAATAATTTTAAGCAAAATTGTCCTAGAAGAATGAACCCTTATACATTGTGCATATTGGGATAACTGATTTAGGATACAATTTGGCATTATATTGTAAAGTTTAATATACATATACCAGAAAACCCAGAATTTCCACTCACTGGTATTTAACCTAGAGCAGAGTTTCTCAACCTGTGCATTGCTGACGTTTTTGAGCAGAAAAGTCTATGTTGTGTGGGCTCTCTTGTGCATTATAGAATACACTGGATATCTGCTTAACAGATACCAGCAGCATAGTAGCAACCCACCTCCACTCATGTTAACCAAAATGGTCTTCAAATATAGTGAAATGCACCGTTAGGGAAAAAAAATCACTCCCATTTAAGAAATACTGCACTAGAAATACTTTTGCACACGGAGAATAACATTTATATTGGCATCATTTGTGACGGCAATTTAAAAAAAATGAAATAACTATCTTCATCATTGAATTTCTGTATAAAAGTAAAAATAAGGCAGAGTAGAAGGATGTGCATTCATCTCCTGTGAGAGCACCAAAATCACAACTAGATGTTGAACAACCATTGACAGGAGGATGCTCAGTTCAGTGTAGTTCAGTCACTCAGTCGTGTATAACTCTTTGGGATCCCATGAACTGCAGCATGCCAGGCTTCCCTGTCCATCACTAACTCCTGGAGCTTACTCAAACTCATGTCCATTGAGTCAGTGATGCCATCCAACCATCTCATCCTCTGCCGTCCCCTTCTCCTCCCACCTTCAGTCTTTCCCAGCATCAGGGTCTTTTCTATTGAGTCAATTCTTCCCAACAGGTGGCCAAAGTATTAGAGTTTCAGCTTCAACATCAGTCCTTCCAATGAATATTCAGGACTGATTTCCTTTAGAATAGATGGGTTGGATCTGGAACCCACCAAAAAAAAAAAAAGACATGTCCACAAACAAAGAAGAAGTTGCAGTGAGATGGTAGGAGGGGTACAATCCAGATAGAATCAAATCCCATACCTTCCAGGTGGGTGACCTACAAACTGGAGAACAATAATACAGAAGAAGTTTTCCCACCATTGTGAAGATTCTGAACCCCACATCAGGCTTCCCAGCCTGGGGATCTGACAAAAGGACTGGAAATCCCCAGAGAATCAGATCTTGAAGGCCAGTGCGATTTGAGTATAGGACTTCCCCAAAATTGGGGGTAACAGAGACTCTAGTTTTGGAGGGCACAAACAAAATCTTGTGTGCACCAAGACCTAGAGGAAAGGAGCAGTGACCCCCATAGGAGACTGAACCAAAACTACTTGCTGTGTTGGAAGGTCCCTGTGGAGGCGTGGGTCAGCAGAGGCCACAGGGATGGGAACACTGACAGCAGTGATTTGGAAAGTTTCCCTTGGCATAAGCCCTCTTGGAGGTTGCCATTAATCCTAATATAGAGTCCCTAGACCCCAGGGCTGGGTTGCCTCAGGCCAAACAAATAACTGGGAGGGAGTGCAACCCCACCCATCAGCAGATAATTGGATTAAAGCTTTACCCAGCAAAGCCCTGCCCACAAGATCAAGACCCGGTTTTTCTCACTGCCAGTCCCTCCCATCAGGAAAATTACACAAGCCTCTTAGCCTCCTCTATCAGAGGGCAAAGAGAAGAAGCAAGAAAACTACAATTCCCACAGCAGCTAGAACAAAAACCACATCACAGAAAGGTAATCAGGATGAAAAAACAGCAAGTTATGTCCCAGATGAAGGGACAAGATAAAACCCCAGAAAAACAACTAAATGAAGTGGTGATACACAACCTTCCAGAAAAAGAATTCAGATTAATGGTAGTGAAGATGATCCAGGGTCTCTGGAAAACAATGGAGAAGATGCAAGAAATGTTTACCAAAGACTTAGAAAAACTAAAAAACAAACAGAGATGAATAATACACCGAAAGTGAAAGTTGCTCAACCATGTCTGACTCTTTGTGACCCCAAGGATTATACAGTCCATGGAATTATCTAGTCCAGAATACTGGAGTGGGTAGCCCTCCCCTTCTCCAGGAGATCTTCCCAACCCAGGGATAGAACCCAGGTCTCCCACATTGCAGGCGGATTCTTTACTAGCTGAGCCACAAGGGAAGCCCAAGAATACTGGAGTGGGTAGCCAATCTCTTCTCCAGTGAATCTTCCCGATCCAGGAATCAAACTGGGGTCTCCTGCATTGCAGGTGGATTCTTTAACAACTGAGCTAGAATAACTGAGGCAGAACAGATAAATGACCTGGGTGACAGAATGGTGGAAATCACTGCCACAGAACTTAATATAGAAGAAAGAATGAAAAAAAAATATGAATACAGCCTAGGAGATCTCTGAGGCAACATTAAATGCACCAACATTCTCATTATAGAGGTCCCAGAAGGAGAAGAAAGAGAGAAAAGACCTAAGAAAATATTTGAAGAGATAATAGCTGAAAACTTCCCTAACATGGGAAAAGGAATAGTCAATCATGTCCAGGAAGCACAGAGTCCCAGGCAGGATAAACCCAAGGAGAAATACACCAGGACACAAGACACATAGTAATCAAACTGACAAAAATTAAAGGCAAAGACAAAATATTAAAAGCAACAAGGGGGAAATGACAAATATATACAAGGGAACTCCCATCAGATTACCAGCTGATTTCTCATCAGAAACTCTACAAGTCAGAAAGGAATGGCACAATATATTTAAAGTAATGAAAAAGAAGAACTCACGACCAAGAATAAACTCTCATTCAGATTTGATGGAGAAATCAAAAGCTTTCCAGAAAAACAAAAGTAAAGAGAATTCAGCATCACCAAACCAGCTTTACAACAAATGCTAAAGGAACTTCTCAAAGCAGGAAACACAAGAGAAGGAAAAGACCTATAGAAGATAAACCCAAGACAATTAAGAAAATGGTAATAGGATCATACATATCTATAATTACCTTAAATATAAATGGATTAAATGCACCAACCATAAGACATAGACTGGCTGGGCAGATGAAAACAGGTGCATGTATGCACTTCCACTTACTGCATCACTTTGCTTGACTCTCCCAAATTGTATGTAATTATTTTATATTTTTAGGTTAATCACGTTCCCATCATGGCTTGCAATTGCAAATATTTTTATTTTTTTGTCTGACTACTGATTTTGAAAACTGGTAAACATCTTTTATTATTGTGATTATGTAACCACTACTCACTTAATACCATTGTATCATGATTAGTCAACAGAAAAATAATAGGAATTCTATATCACTAAAACTACCATTTAATAGAAAAGCCTATAATCATTTTCATATGCATGCATTTATTTATTTATGAGGCATAATTTACATAGCTCTCTATTTTTTCCCCTTTTGGTGTACAATCCTTTGAATTTTGACAAAAGAATATGGTTGTATAATCAGCGCCACAATCAACATATAGAATAGTTTCATTATCCAGGTATTCCTCTTGTCCCCTGTTGTCATTAACTATTTCCCCTACTACAGTCATTGGCAACCACTGATTTCTTTTTATCACCTATAGTATTTGCCTTTTCTAAGGTCATATAAGTGGAACCATACAATATGTAGCCTTTGGGTCTAGCTTCTTTCATTTAGAATAATGATTTGAGATTAATGCATATGATGTGCATATTAGTGACTTGTTTCTCCTTATTGTTGAGTAGTAGTTGTTTTTTTGTATTCAATATTTTTCTCTTGGAAATATTTTTTATTTTGCTGCATTGATTCTTTCAGAGAGAGACTGTAGCTAGTAGATCTTTTAAATTCTTGTTTGCACAAAGTTTTTATTTAAATTTGCTTTTAAATGATACTTTGACTGATATATATTTTGGTTTAATGTCATTTTGCTCAGACTTTTGTAGGTATTTCTGCACTTTCTTCTAGGAAAAAATGCTAACAAATAATGTATCTGATACCAATCTGATTTCTAGTCCCTTTAAAAATAGTTAGTGTTACTTTTGTTTTTTGGAACTTTCTCAATTTTACAAGTTCAGAGGTTTCACTAAAATGTGGGTCTTTATTCATTCTACTTGACCCTGGGTGGGCCATTTCAGTCTGAAGATTTGAATTTTTATTCAACTTTGTGAGGTGTTCTTTGCTCTCCCTCTTTCCCTTCATATTCTCTCTAGAATTTGTTTTGTAGTAAAGAATTGACTATCTGAATTCATATTGCATATCACAACGTTTCTCTGTTTTTATACCTTAATCATTTTTTAAAAATCCATATGCATATCAGAATTTTCTTGGAATATTTTGAAAAATACAAATGCTTTTTTCCTCCAAATCTCCAGATATGTTTGTAGTAAGCAGCCATGTTTAGAAACAACTGGACTATATAATGATCTTTTGCTTTTAACTAGTTTGTTTCTCTTTTTCTATTTCATATTCAGTGCTCCCATTTCATTTAGTTTATGTTTTGCAATTTCTCCATCTCTTCTTTTTTTTCTGATTTTTTTCAAGACTTTATCAAGTGTAGTAAAAAAAACAACTCATATACATATATATAGTGTGCACAATATATACATATTTTAGAAAACTTATGAATTTTTGCCGAACTAAAAAAAAATAGGGCATTTTGATTCCACTTTAATTTACTTAGCATAAATAGAATGCTAGATTTCTAATTTTAAAAAAGAGATATGCAACAAGCAGCAAAGTTTTTAGTACAGGGAACTATAATCAATATCTTGTAATAATCTATAATGGAAATAATCTGAAAAATAATATATGTGTATATGTATAACTGAATCACCTTGCCATGCACCTGAAACATTATAAGTCAACTATACTTCAATAAAATATATATATTTTTAAAAAGTAAAAATGAAAGCACTGAAGTTCCAGGCATATATAGATTGCATCCATCCACTTGTAGATCAATAGATAGATATTGCTATATAGATAGTAAATACATGTATATCTATATGCATGTATATATTTCACAAGCACAATGAGTAGATAAAAACATAACAAGAGAATGTATGCAGTATAATATAATATTTATATATAGTTTTAAAGTGCTTTAGAAATGAATGTACATATCTATATATAGTCAAAATATAATAAGCAAGCTGAGGAGAAGTGCAAAATGGTTAACCTTAACAGAGGGGTGAGGGCAGAGGGTGGTGATTGTGGAGGGGCACACAATGCGGCTTCAATACTAATAATTAGAAACTTCGTAAGAGTGTGTCATTGATTTTTAGAGAGATTGATGGCTATGGCAGCATTTTCTTTATTATTATTTTAACTCTATAGTATCTTTTGTATTTTCAATTTTTTTTGTATGAACTATCTCATAATTTAAAAAATAAGTGAGTGAGTGAAAGTCACTCAATAGTGTCCGACTCTTTGTGACCCCGTGGACTATATAGTCTATGGAGTTCTCCAGGCCAGAATACTGGAGTGGGTAGCCTTTTCCATCTCCAGGGGATCTTCCAAACCCAGGGATCGAACCCAGGTCTCCTGTATTGCTGGTAGATTCTTTACCAGCTGAGTCACAAGGGAAGTCCAACTGAATATTTGAAGCCAAAAAGAAGTGTTGATTTGCAAATCAAAATGACAGTGTGATATATCTCATACCTGTCAGAATGGCTATTATCAAAAAGATAAGAAATAACAAGTGTTGGCAGGAATATGGAAAAAAAGGGAACCCTTGAACACATTCTTAATGTAAATTGATGCATCCCCTAAGGAAAAAATTTTAAAAATTAAAAATAGAATTGCCATATAATCCAGCAATTCTACCAAAGAAATAAAATTTCCTTTATTATCCAAAGGAAATAAAAATACTAAAGTGAAAAGATTATATGCACTCCAATGTTCATTGCAGCATTGTTTACAACAGGTAAGACATGGACTCAAGTGACTCTCAGTGGATGAAAGGATAAAGAAGATATAGTATATAAACTTAATGGAATATTAGTCATAAAAACTAAAGAAATCCTGCCAATTTGTGACATGGATGGACCTTGAAGGAGTTATTCTGAATGCAGTAAGTCAGACAAAGACAAATATCTTATGATCTTACTTATATATGGAATCTAAAAACCTGAGATTATAGAAACAGAGCATAGATTGGTGATTGCCAGATGTGGGGGTAGGAAGTAAGCAAAACGGTGAAGGGGATCAAAAATGAATAAGCCATGGGATATAATGTAGAGCATGGTGACTATAGTTAATAATCCTATATTGTGTACTTGAAAGTTGTTAAAATTTTTACAGGAATGAGGAAGGACACAATGTGGTATGTGGCCAGATAATTCAGTAAATACCAACAGCAGGATAAATGTATATAAAAGCATTAATAGGATTTTTAAAGGGGAGGAACCCTAAATGATATAATATATCTTGTGTTTAAGAAATCAGGTAGGTGTATAAGAATATCATCACAAGATGGTAAATTATAGTGTTTTATTTTGTTCAATGAATATTTATTTCTTGAGTACTTATGTAAAAGGCAATGTTTTTGATACTTAGGATACATAGCTACAAAATAGACTTAGACCCCTCTCCTAATGAACATCCATGAAAAAGAGACAAGCAGTCAACCTTGTTCATAAAAAAATAAGCAAGTTCCATAGTTAATTATCATATATTGCAATTTAGAGAGATTTATGGATATGGCAATCCATAATAATAATGTTTTATATGTAGCACTTTAATAGTTACAAAATAGTGATATACATATTATTTTTAAGTCTTGTGGCTAGTGACATATACAGGTCCACTACCAATTATTATCCCTAATTTCTTTTTATAGGGAAGATGCCCTTGGAGTTTGCCACTTGTGCAAAACCTAGTTCAAATCCTAGCCTAGAATCGTTTTTCATATAAAACAGTTACAGTCCTTCTCTAATACACAGAAACAAGCCAGAGTTCCTCTTTTCTGACTTAAAGTTTATGAAGTATGAGTACATACTTGGATCATTTAAAGCCATTCTGATACCCATGAGGTATCACAAGAGAACCTTTCTGTTTAAAATTTGCCAAATTTCATATTTCATCCTTCAGATTATCATCTTTAGCTATCTTGACAGAAAATTCATCAGCAGTTTGAGGGAGATGATGTTGCAACAGCAGTTTCCAATGACATTTGGGGGGGATCAATACAAATTAACTCAAAGAGCAGATAACACATTCTGTCACTGTGTGGTTGTCAATTAATGGTACTGCTGAGAGTTAAATTATTTCAGTTTTCAGGGGAAGAATTAATGGTGGAATGGCCTTGTTACTCTTTTGAAATAAGAAGTTAGTTTTCGTTGTCTCACTCTAAAACATCTATAGGTGTAGTTTTGATGGACATTCTTATAGACTTGAAGTAGGAGGACATTCAAATGATGGAAAATATTTTGAAACCTCCAGTAGTAATGACACATAGAAAGATATAGCATAGTTGGTTAATTTAGACAATATATGCTACACCTGAAAGTATTTAAATACATTAGAAAAGGCCTAGGACTTTCTAACATCAGTGCTTTCTACTATCCACAGTGATTTCTAGAGATAGCTTTTGCTTAGAAAAAAATGTGCTATTCACTGTGTAATGATAAATAAGGCACAAGAATCAGGTCTGTCATTGATCACTATAACTGAAAAATTGTAAATCTAGTTTACTACCTCTGGCATTCAAAGACTCATACAGTCTATCCCTCATTTACTTTTCCAGTTTTATTTTCAACTGTTCCCCTGTTTGAAGCTTTCACTCTAGACATAGTGATCAAATTACTGTCTCCTAACACAATCTATACATTTCCAACACTATACCTCTGTTCAGAACGCTCCTTTCTGGCATGTCCTTGTGACACCTGCAACCCCAAATCTTGCCCCTACTTCTACTCTGGCCCTCCTGTTTCTGCCAGATAAAAGCCTAAATTTCCTCAAAGAGGTTGTCACTGCCATATCCTCTCTGGAAAGAAGACATGGATCTTTCATTTCACAGGAGACAAAACTGACTAGAGTTAGTTTCATTTCAATCTTAACAGGAAGAGAAGCCTGAATGCTTCACTAAGCATCATAGCTATGAAGTCATTTGCTCTTGGATAAGGCAATACCATATCCATCTAGCCTGTATTTCCTTATACAATAAAACAAGCCTTTTCTTGATAACCTAGCTTCCTTCAGCTTACAATGGCTTTCACCGTTTTCTGAGTTTATATGTATGCTATCTCTGATTTTGCAATCATTCTGTACATGCAGGAGAGATGTGAGTGTCAATATGTCTAGAAAGGTGCAGAAAGCTGCAGTGCTGATTCATAGAGGACAGTCAGAGGTCAGGTACCATGAGCCAAAAACAAACATTCCTCAAGGGCTTTTGATGCTGCAGTGGTACATAATTTCACCCAATCTCTTCTGATGATGGGAGGGATTACAGTGGTGTGTGATGTGGAAGCTGAAAGTGGAAAAGGATTGTCAAATGTAGGAAAAATGATTTCTTGGAACTTCATAAATCTTGGTCAAAAATCTACACCGTTGAGCAGTCATGAGTTGTTGCCTGCTTTATCTTCCTTGTGACAGCTTCATGAATGACAGCTTCATTTCACATACAGCTGCATGAATATAATAAAATCTCCCAAGTTAAAGAAAACCACACTGGTATGACTGCCTTGAAGTTTCTCAAGAGTCCCAAAGAGTTGTAGCTGTTCAAAAAGATATCCTGACGCTGGCAACAGTTGGTTTTTTAGTTATTTGGCTACATGTCTCATTTCATTTCCTAAACTGTCGACTCTAGGTGAGCTTTGATAGAGAATATAATTTCTTCTTTTTCCTACCTGATTCCTCAGGCTTAGTCCAAAATTATGGGCTTAGAGTGTACAGAGACTAGATCAAAAGCATACATTATGGGTTTTGTTGATACAACTTTAGTAATAGACTTCTTTCACAGAAAAAGAAATATAGCCTGCCCCCAGGCTCTGCTCCCCAAGTTGATTTCTTATTTCTGTGACTCAGCTTTTGTCTCCATTAAAGACCATTTTTTAATTGGAAGACCTTTGTTTGAAGTTTGAAAATTTGGAATCGAATAATATCACGAGCATTTGCAAAGTTTTAGCAGTATCTCTTATTCCCATACTTTATATTCTAGACTTTTTGAACTTGGTCAAGGGAGAGGCCCTGACCTCAGTGGGATTTGAATCAGAACATTCCTCCCAAGGGTCCTCCTGGCTCCATAGCAGAAGTCCAGAAGATGCCCTAAATCCGGTTAAGACCTTAGAGTCTCAAACCTCCTCACCCCTCCATTCCTCCTCAGCATTCACAGCCTCACATCTCGTATTTACCTTGAGATCTGAAGACCAATGATATTATGTCCATTTTCTTGATTTACAATAATTACCCAGGCTTCTTAGGACTGTGATGTATGTATGGCTGTGGAATACTGAGGAAACCCTCACCCTGCCCTCGCCTCTGCTCTTCCCCACTTTATTTCCCTCCTATGTCACCAAGTAATGTCTTGGTGAAATACACTATGTATTTTACTAATTCTGCTTAGCTCTGTCCACTAGATGAGGGCAAGGTTTTTCAGTTTATGTCCTCCATTAAATTCTGCTTCTCTGGTTGCTCAGATGGTAAAGAATCTGCCTGCAATGCAGGAGACCTAGGTTAGATCCCTGGGTTGGGAAGATTCCCTGGAAAAAGGAATAGCAACCCACTCCAGTATTCTTGCCTGGAGAATTTCACAGACAGAGGAGCCTGGTGGGCTACAATCCATGGGACTGTAAAGAGTCGACATGACTGAGTGACTAACACACACTTTCCCTTAAATTGTTTTTGCTTTTTAGTTGCTAAGTCATGTCTGACTTTTGTGACCCCATGGACTGTAGCCTACCAGGCTCCTCTGTCCCTGGAATTTCCCAGGCAAGAATATTAGAGCAAGTTGTCATTTCCTTTTCCAGGGGATCTTCCCAACCCAGGGATCAAGCCCATGTTTCCTGTGTCTCCTCCATTGGCAGGTAGATTCTTTACCACTAAGCCACCTGGGAAGCCCTCTCCATTAGATACTCCAGTTTAATTACAGTCAAGTGTGGATGCACAAATAGTACCAACAACAGTAAAAAAAAAAAAGTGTACAACAAAAATTTTAAGGTCTCACCTTTTAAACTAGACCATTTCTTTCAGTTTTAGAATCAGGGGCCTCAGAAGCAGGGAGCTTCTTTTGTTGGGACTTATAGCACATGCCACCAGTGCTCTATTCACCAAGATTTGATTTCCAAATACCTGTTTTCTTTCTCTTCACAGGGAATTAGCTCCTGCATGCCGTGTGCTTGTGCTTAGTTGCTCAGTCATGTCCGACCCTTTGCAACCCTGTGGACTATAGACAGTCAGGCTCCTCAGTACATGGGGATTTTCCTGACAAGAATACTGGGGTGGGTTGCCATGCCCTCCTCCAGGGGCTCTTACCAACTCAGAGATCGAACCCGGGTCTCCTGCACTGCAAGTGGATTCTTTACTATCTGAGCCACCAGGGAAGCCACAGCCAGTCCCATTATGCTGAAGTATTTAAGAAGTGATTTGGATTTCTATGTTACACATATGGGGTCTTTACTGGAAAGAGCATCAATTACAGGAGTTCTGCTATAATTGCTTTGGAAATGCTTGCATTGTGTAAAGTAATAAGCCTGGAGCTGTGTTCCAGTTGCCAGATGATCATTTCTTGCTACTACCTTAGTAATAAGAAGCAATTATTTTTTACTATGTTCCCAAAGCATTATCCCTTCAATTTGATCTGTTCTTTTCACATGTGGAAGATTCACATACAAAAAGGAAAAATAGTCCTATTATGATTTTTCTTCTCTGGTTATCATACTACATTTTCAAATTTTTCTCAAAGATCCATATTTTGCCTTAGGATACTCTGGTATGACCTTTATATATTTTCTGTGAGAAATTTGCTTACGCGGACAGGTCCAGAATTCTTTTTCTTCTTTTTCTTCTTTCCGTGCTTGGACATCTTTTTATGTCAAATCTTTAGATTCAATCAATATCTGCTCAGGGTTTTCATTAATTCATTCAATAAAAATATCTACTGAGTACCAACTATGTTGTAGGTATAAAGCTAGGAACAATTTTTTTTTTTAAGACACTTAAGGAAAAAACCCTCCTTTTATGGAGCTATTAGCTCAATAGAGAGGGCCAAACATTTTATCGTAAATGTAGGCAGAGGGTAGAGTTATAAAGGAGTAAAAGATTACCTTTATTTTGGGAGCTGCTTCAGCTAACTATCAAACCAAGTACAGGCAGACCTTGTTTTATCGCACTTCATTTTATTGTACTTCAAAGATACTGAATTTTTTACAAGTTGAGTATTCGTACCAACCCTGCACTGTCAGATGATTGTTAGCATTTTTAGCAACAAGGAATTTTTAAAAAATAAAATATGTACATTGATTTTTAGACTTAATGTTATGACACACAATAGACTATAGTATAATATAAACATACATTTTTAAAATTTATTTTTAATTGGGGGAAAATTGCTGTACAAAAACATAGCTTTTATCACACTTCAAAATCACAAAATTTGTGTGACTTGCTTTGTTGCAATATTACCTTTATTGCAGCGATCTGGAAACAAACCCACATTACCTCTAAGATCTGCTTGTAATGAAAGAGAGATAAATGGTCTGAAGAGGCCAGAATGAGGTGGAGCCTATGGTTCAAGGAAAGAGATGGTGAGAGTTATAACTAGAGAGGTTGGCATAAAGAATTTGTGTGCCATAATATTGAATTTTGACATTTTTGCCCAGAAAAATGGATTAAGTTGTCTGAAAACTTTACCAGTCTGATAAACAGATTTGAAAGCAAGAAAGTTCATCATCAGATGAGATGGAGGAGGTAGAGCAAGACTAGAGGGAATGAGGTTGTTGCCCTAGCAATAGTCAGGCATAGGTGTTGCTGACATAAATGATCCTTCCTTTGTTATCTACTTCTCATACATTGTCAGAACTATTTCACTCTTCAGAAATTATACACGAGGCCTGCAAGGCCAGGATAGTCAGTAATGAGGGTCATGTTGAGTTTTGCTTTATTTAGATAATCCTTTATTTAATTGTGATGATTCAGTCCTCAATAAGATTGGTTCTCAGACCCCAGAATGGCAGTATCAAGACCAAGAAACTCCAAGAGTTTCTAAGAGAGTCTGCAAGCTCTGGTTTAAAAGTCTGGATGTTTCATCACCAAGGCAAATACACTTTCATGGTTGTTTTCTGACTTACACTGACATGGATCTTCTGTGTTTCACTTTCTGACTCCAAGGAAACATACTACATGCTTTCAAGACAGAAGAAAACATTTTGGAATACAGAATTGTGATGTTATGATATGCCTAGTTGGCAGCCTTGGCCTGTGAAAAGGAGAATGTCGATCAGATTTAAGTAATAATGCATAAAAATTGTGCAGAAATACATTGTCATAATATTAGATGTACCAGTTCATTCAAACATTTTGAAGAGGATGGTTTCCTCACTCCATCACGTTCTGCTTGTCAAAGATGAAACAGTTTTTGAGCTCTTCTCCTATAACCTCAATTAGTTAAGGCTCCACTACACCTTTCATAAAAATTACTTTGTTAATCATTTTGTGAGTACCCTGCTAGACTGTGAGCCACTTGGGACCAAGAACTATGTTTCATTTGCTGTTGTATCTGCAGTATGTAGGACACTTCTTGGCACCCAGTAAGTGGAACTGCATTAAAGAATGAATGTCATTTGTTTGACCACTTTTCAAATTTCCAAAAAATATATTTTTTATTACATGTTCAATTTGCATGGCATAACTCTTTCCATAACCTGACAGTGTGCTTCACAGAAGTAAGGACCATGTCTTTACTTGCCCCTTAATTGGCAGACAGCATATGCTTTGTATCTATGAATTGAATTAAATTTATGAATTAAATGTTATGTTTATCTCTTTGGTATGGAATGATAACAAAAGAGAAAGTGATTTCAGTATTATCATTATTATGAAATCTTTCATTCTGGTTATGGTAATACACAAAGGGAAAATCTGATATTGAGCACAGAGTTCACTATGTAAAATTATGCTGCAATTACTGCATTCACTTAGGATGGAACTTTATGAGTCATGTGATAGAACTGTTCTCTGTAAGAAGTGAGTTGTTTTAACTATTGAAATAAACTTAGTGGAACATATTAAGTACTATCCCTCATATCTCAGTTGGTAAAGAATCTGCCTGCAATGCAGGAGACCCAGGTTTGATTCCTGGGTCAGGAAGATCCCCTGGAGAAGGAAATGACAACCTGCCCCAGTACTCTTGCCTGAAAAATTCCATGGATGGAGGAGCCTGGTAGGCTACAGTCCATGAGGTTGCAAGAGTCAGACACAAATTAGCATCTAAAGAGAGAGATAAGAGAATAACTAGTAAAGTCAGTTAATAAGTTTTCATTCTTTTCCATTCCCAGTATTTGAAGTAGACACAAATGCAGGTACACACACAAGCACTTCTCTCTTGTGTTAGAATATCTTTGATTTTAGTTGAGTTCCTGAATATGACTCTAGTGACTTAGCAATTAAGTTGAAGTCAATTCATTTGAAAACATAACTTTAAATATTACCTGAACAAATATACTTATTGAAAACATATGTGCAAAACTAGGTCATAAAATCCTCTGCAACACTACCACCTATAACTACATGAAAAATGGAATCATACTTAGGCATTATTTGGCATCCTGCTTTTTTCATTTCTTTCCAAGTTACCAAATACTACAATATGGCATATTGTTGAGAGACTTGTTGAGTCTCTCATATTGTTGAGAGTCTTGGCAGTTGATGGACCTAGTTTTGAGTTTTTGGATAAGTTATTTATTCTGATGGTCAATATTCTCATGTACAACATGGGGAAATAATTAGCCCCTAATGTTGTGGCAAGGAGGAAATGAAGTAATGCAAATAAGACAAGTAGCAAATAATAAGTAATCAGCATATTTGGCAGTATTTCTTGGTATATAGCATATCTTAATTTACTTAACTAGTGCAAAGCCAACCAAACCAACATTAAATGACTTTGTTTTCTCAATATTAGAAGAAAATTGTATGATGAATGTCCTTGTTCATTTATAGGTGCCCGTTTGTCCAATTATTTTTGTAAGATATATTATTAGAAGCAAACTTGCTGAGTCAAAGGGTATGAACATTTTCAAGATATTCTGCTTTGCTAAATTGCTCTGCAGACTGGGCCGACCAATTTACACGATCACCAGCAGGGTGTGAGTGTTTATTTCCCACGATGTTGTCAGCACTGAATACTTGTCATTTAAAAACCCTGCCAATTCCACTGGGGGCTAATTTATCTCATTTTAATTTGCATTTTCATTGCTAGTGAGATTTATTAACCATTTGTGGGCTTTTTTTTTTTTTTTGTTATCTACCTGATAGATTTTTGCTCATTTTTCTCTTTATATGTGCTTTTTTTCCCCTACACACATCTTCTGTGTATTAAGGTTGCATGTCTTTGACATTAAATATACTGTACATTTTAAATATATTGCAAACTTTCTCTAAACTTGCTGTTTTACTTGCTATGATGGCATTTTTCATGGACAGATATATTAATACATTTGTGTGAATTTTAAAAACTCTTCAGATAATTGATATTGATACTGGTATTGATATCAGAAAGAAATGGTCTAAGGATTTCTATTTACTGTAATTTTCAATATTGCCTACAAAATTTTCCTCTCTATATTGGGAATATTATAAGTCAAAAGAGCACCTAGATGATATATTTGTATTGCCATTTATTTATTGTATTTTTCTAATGATAAAATGAACAATCTAATTGTAACATGGCTGCTAGCTCATCATTCTTGGCATTAGCACATCATCAAGTTAAGTTAAATACTAAAGAATAGTCTTCCAAAGAACAAGGTATTTATCACAAAACTCACCATAATTTAATCTGGCCCTGCCAACACTTGACACTTAAGTCTTTACTAGAACAGAAATAATTTCAGCCCACAATCTACAACAACATTGCCTATAATACATCTAAAGTCATAAATTCTCTGCCATGACCCATCCAGTCATTCAGCAAGAATGCTAGGCACTGAATCAAATAAGAAAAGCAAAATTTTACACAGCTTACAGTGTTTTGCAATTCTGTAATTGTACTGAATTCTGGCTCTGCTACCTACCCATTGTGTGACACTTAAACAAATGACAACTACTCTGATTCTCAATTTCTTTATTGGTAATATGTGACTAATTGAGGATTTTGCCTTACAGGATTGTTGTGAGACTTAAATGAGATTACTTCAGAAATGTATAAATATTTGGTAAAAGTACTCTAAATATATATTACATTCAGTATTCACAATAGATAGAATGGAGTCTTTGGACATTAAAAATAAAAACAAAGGAAAATGTAAAACAATCCTTGTGTTAATAAAAGGACTCATTTACAAGTGATCTTAGCCAAAAGGCTGACCAGGGATAAAAAAGGACTCATTTAAGTTGCATTTATTATAGACCAAATGATATTCTACTTCTTTTTTATGCATATTAACTCATTTTATCTTCTTAACAACCCTAAGTGGAAGGTGGTATTAAATTATCTACATTTTACAGATGTGGAAACTAAAGCATAGAGGTTTGAATGACTGTTCTAGACTACCTCGGAAACATGGTGAAATGTTTTCCTACTTTCATGCAATATATTTTACATATTTATTTTATGCCTTTTAAACTTTTTAAAATTTACAATTTTAAAATGTAACTTTATGATTCTTCAGAGTTGATTTAATATGGAACATGCATAAATAAAATATGAATTCTCTTCATTTTCTGTGCTTTGAAAGGATTCTCTGCTTTGGCTCTTCTAAAATGTACCTTTAAAGATTCTACTTTTAAATGTCTATATCCATCCTTCCTTACCCAACTCTCATGTCCATAGCTTCCTTAAGTAATCACAAAATATATAAAAATTAAAACACAAACAAGTGCCTTCAGCAGCCAAAATAGATATCACAAGTTTATTCATGAAGAAACATTCCAGACTCTCACTCAGAGGTAGTTTAACTTTAGACAGAATTATAATAAGCTCTAATAAGCTGCAGCAGATCTGAAGTAGAAGGGGGTTAAAAAAAAGAGGATTCTGACAGCCTGACTAGAATTAATAATACAGGAAAACCATAAATATGTCATGCAAAAGAAGTGAAAATATTTTCTGAGGCTACTTAATGCAGAGATAAACCATCATTTTATAATAACCAAGAAAAGTGATTGAAGTTTATAGTGATAATCCACAGTCATTAATAAAATGTTTGAGTTCTATCAATTTTGTCCAACGAATCAATAAATTTCTACCAACAATGACAGCTAATTAGAACTTAGAGTTGATGATGATGTGAAAAAAGAAATCTCGTATAAAATACACATTTACATTAATATAAGGCAATTTGTTGATGTTCTTGAAAAGTGTTAGCATTCTTAGCCAGTTCTCTATTCTAAAAGGTAAAATTCAATTTTTTCTTTTAATTTTAGTGTTCTCTAGATTTCTCTGATTTTACCTGATCCTATTTTTTAACTTCACTTCATGACTCAAAGAGTTATCTTTTATGAAAAAAGAAATTGCTATAAACCTCATCTGCTGTCTTGAAGTTATTTGGTATGACAACATCTGAAGTGTAGCCTGGGATTGACAGGGGCAGTTAAATATAGTTTGCCAATAATCTTAGGTTCATGACTGAAATATATCTTGTTGCTAACTAATTTCCTGAAAGTGTTACCACAAACTTATATGATGCATCACATCCTGAAGATACCTTTTTTTCCTGTGGTCCTCTCAATTTGGAATATTCTCTCTGAGCTTCCATCTTTGTATGCATGCCTCCATCTATTGAAATCTTGGGCTTCCATGGCGGCTCAGACAGTAAAGAATCCACCTGCATGAATCTTGCTCATTATTATTCAAAACTCAGCTCAAATGTCATCTTCTACATGTAGCCTTTTGCAGACCATCCAGTGAGAGGTAGAATTGGATAATGAATGCGGGCTTTGCACTCAGACACACCTAATTTTGAATTCTGGCTCTGCTACCTACCCATTGTGTGACACTGAAACAAATGACAACTACTCTGATCCTCAATCTCTTTATTGGTAATATGTGACTAACTGAGGATCCTATCTTATACGATTGTTGTGAGAATTAAATGCATTACTTCAGAAAGGTATAAGTATTTGGTAAATGTACTCTAAATATATACTGCATTCAGTATTCAAATTGACTAAAGAAGAAAATTTTGAGATCTAACATCTAACACTCACAAACAAAGCAATACAGACAAGTAGGGTGGAACAAGGGCAGCACCATTTTGCATATTTGGTGAGTGTTCCAGGATGGATTTTTTTTTTCATTTATTTTTATTAGTTGGAGGCATTAGAAATCTATAGGGCAGAATTACACAAGAATTTGCCATCTCTAAGAGTGAATAGGTATAAGACCTTTCAATGCTCCTGTGTCTAAATGTTTACTGATCTAAGGATGAGTCAAAAGTAGAACTAAATTGCTTTGCCTAAGATAGGAATGAAGAAGACTTAGGGAATGGGAAACCATGTAGGGGAGGGAAGGAAAAGGTTGAGGATAAGACAGAGGAAAGGCTGGTAATATGATCAGAGGTTGTATTCTAAAAATAAATACAAAGAACCTTTGGAAATTCTCCATTGAAGGAAATGATCAGAAGACTTTTATGAGTAGAAGATGTTAATTTAAAATTGCATTTATCATTTTCCTCTGACACTTACATTATTTTTACTGTCCCAAGTTTAAATAAATTCTGCCATGCACATAGCTGTTACTTAGTGATATCTGAAAAGAATCTGAATAATGTCTATTACAGTAGTATTGTGTTAGTCACTCAGTCATCTTCAACTCTTCCAACCCCTCTGTCCATGGAACTCTCCAGGCAAGAATACTGGAGTGGGAACCCCAAAGACCAACAACCCTAGGCACCTAGACTCAGGGAAATCAGGTCATCCATCCAGATTTTGAAGTAATAGAGTCCTAACTTAACTCCAGATCTCTAGACTCAAAAAAATTTTCATTCTTTTTAACTATTACACCTCTTCTTGTTAAAGAATTGTCCTTCCTGTGACCTCTAGCAATGTTTCTCATCTGAACTGCCCATTTTCCCCTCAGAATTTATAATTATACTAATAGTTAGCTTTGCCTTAATAGGAAGTAGATCTCTCCAATTAGATTATAATCTTCATGAAGATTTACTTTCTTGTGGTCCCACAATGGACCCTCAAATAGTGAAGTCAAATTAAATGTTAGTTGGATAAAAACATTTTATGTATTAATTTACTTTTGTGTCTGAAAGTCTCTATTATAATGAAAATTTGTATATAGTTAAAAGATGCATTGTGCATTAGAAGATCTCACTTTGAATTCAAAGGCATTTTAATGAGTATTGTCAGCTTTACAAGGAAATAATTTTCTTGCATGTACAAACTGAAAAAGCTCTGGGTTTTCGATATCATTGACAGTGTAGTTCTTGGTTCATCATAAAGTAAAAAGTACGTGATACACTGGGGTATCACTATAAAGATAATGTTATTTTTCCAGTTTTATCCTGGAAACACTCGGGAATCCTATCAATGAATACAGATGCACACAGCTAAAGTAAGATAATGCCCATAAACCAATTCCTGAACAGATTCTTCAACAAACCCTTCAGACCTTTTTGGCTATATTATTTAGGGAAAATTGGGATGGCTTTAAAATGCAAAGTTCCTTATGCACTCAGTCCCACATTTTAATTCAAGCTTAATGATTATTGCTATGCCCCATTCAGCAGATACTGGCAGCTAGAAAAAAAAAAGATTAAATTAAAAGGTCAAATTAACAATGAAGATGTCAAGATAAACCTGCTACTGAATAATCAAATGAAATGATTTATTTTTAGCTCCTGTCTCTTTGATTCACTTACAATGTACCCTTGGATCCCGAAACTTCCTTAAATATAAGGTCTTCTCTCTAAAAAGTGACTGCCATTAACTTCACAAAAAGACCACTTTCTAGTGTACATATCCCTCAGTAAATCCATGTCAATATAGAGCATGCTATATTTTACATTTAGAATATAACATCTGCATTGGAATAGGATTCATGGAATAGAGAGAGGTAGAATTTTAATCCTTACCTTATCTTCTAAACCAACATTGTTTTAAAAAATTACCATCATGTACGCCACAAGTGTGAGCCACTGGTACAATTTTCAATTCTCTAGGAGGTATGATCAAGATGGAAGGTAGGAGGACTCTAATATCACCCAACTTCATGAAAACATCACAACTACAACTACATGTAGAATAATTCTTGCTGAAATCAACCTGAAGACTACAAAGACAACTCCTCTATGTTGCTGTTGTTTTTCAGTCACTCAGTAGTGTCCGACTCTTTGTGATGCCATGGACTGCAGCACATCAGGCTTCCCTGTCTTTCACTATTTCTTGGAGTTTGCTCAAACTCATGTCCATTGTGTCGGTGATGCCGTCCAACCATCTCATCCTCTGTAGTCCCCTTCTCCTCCTGCCTTCATTCTTTCCCAGCATCAGGGTCTTTTCCAAAGAGTTGGCTGTTTGCATCAGGTGGCCTAAGTATTGGAGCTTCAGCTTGAGCATCAGTCCTTCCAAAGATATTCTGAGTTGGTTTCCTTTAGGATTGAATGGTTTGATCTCCTTGCTGTCCAAGGGACTCTCAAGAGTCTTCTCCAACGTCACAGTTCAAGAGCACCAAACTTTGGAGCTCAGTCTTCTTTATGGTCCAACTCTCACATCCATCCATGACTACTGGAAAAACCATAGCTTTGACTAGATGGACTTTTGTGAGTAAAATAATTGTCTCTGCTTTTTTAATACACTGTCTATGTTGATCACAACTTTTCTTCCAAGGAACAAGCGTCTTTTAATTTCATGGCTGCAGTCACCATCTGCAGTGATTTTGGAGGCCAAGAAAATAAAGTCTGTCACTGTTTCCATTGTTTCCCCATCTACTTTCCATGAAGTGATGGGACCAGATGCCATGACCTTTGTTTTTTGAATGCTAAGGTTTAAGCCAGCTTTTTCACTTTCCTCTTTCACCTTCATCAAGAGGTTCTTTAGTTCATTTTCACTTTCTGCCATAAGGGTGGTGTCACCTGCATATCTGAGGTTGTTGATATTTCTCCTGGCAATCTTGATTATAACTTGTGCTTTATCCAGACCAGCATTTTGCATGATGTACTCTGTATATAAGTTAAACAAGCAAGGTGACGATATACAGCCTTTGTGTACTCCTTTTCCAAATTTGAACCAGTCCATTATTCCATGTCTGGTTCTAACTGATGCTTCAAGAAGGCAGGTAAAGTGGTTTGGTATTTGCATGTCTTTAATAATTTTCCACAAGCTGTTGTGATCCAGTAAAGGATTTCATGTAGTCAATGAAGCAGAAGTAGACGTTTTTCGGGAGTTCTCTTGCTTTTTCTGTGATCCAGCAGGTGTTGGCATTTGATCTCTGATTCCTCTGCTTTTTCTAAATCCAGCTTGAGCATCTGGAAGTTCTTGGTTCACATACTATTGAAGTCTAGCATGAAGGATTTTGAGCATTACCTTGATAGCATGTGAAATGAGCACAATTGTGTGGCAGTTTGAACATTCTTTGGCATTGCCTTTCTTTGGTTTTGGAATGAAAACTGACCTTTTCCAGTCCTGTGACCACTGCTGAGTTTTCCAAATTGGTTGGCATATTGAGTGCAGCACTTTAACAGCATCATCTTTTAGGACTTGAAATATCTCAGCTGGAATTCCATCACCTTCACTAGCTGTGTTCATAGAGATGCATCCTAAGGCCCACTTGACTTTACATTCCAGGAATATCTGTCTCTAGGTGAGTGATCACACCATCATGGTTATCTGGGTCATGAAGATCTTTTTTGTTCAGTTCTTTTGTGTATTCTTGCCCCCTCTTCTTAATATCTTCTGCTTTTGTTAGGTCCATATAATTTCTGCCCTTTATTGTGCCCATCTTTGCATGAAATGTCCCCTTGGTATCTCTAATTTTCTTGAAGATATCTCTAGTCTTTCCCATTCTCTTGTTTCCCTGTATTTCTTTTCATTGTTCACTTAGAAAAGCTTTCTTATCTCTCCTTGCTATTCTTTGGAATTATGCATTCAGATGGGCTTATCTTTCCTTTTCTTCTTTTCCTTTCACTGCTCTTCTTTTTTCAGCTATTTGTAAGACCTCCTCAGACAACCATTTTGTCTCATTGCATCTCTTTTTCTTGAGGATGTTTCTGATCACCACCCCCTGTACAATGTTACAAACCTCCATCCATCATTCTTTAAGCACTCTACCAGATCTAAACCCTTGAATCTATTTGTCACTTCTACTGTACAATCGTAAGAGATTTGATTCAACTCCTATTAGAAAACTATAAGGAAAGATTCACTCATAGTCTGGGAGGAAGGGAGGAGAAGCGATCTAGTCAAGACCTGCACCCCTAGTTGGGGACACAGACAAGGAAGGGATATCACAGTGTTTGGGATCGTCTATGAGGAGTAAGGGGTTTGAATCACATATTAGGGACTGCAGCCCTGCAATTTAACACAGGGAAGATGAGCCCCGTCAGTTGGTTTGAAAACCAGCGGGACTTACCAGAACATTGTTAAGAAACTTTGCCTCCATCCTGAAGAGCGCACACAGACTTGCTTACTCCCAGTCACAGTGTGAAGGCAGCAGATTGAAAATTTCCTGGCAGCTTGCCAGGACTGTCACGGCATGCCCCCCAGGCTTCTGCTCCACCACCTGCAGCTCTAGTGCTGCCCCCAACTAAGGCAGAGGCTGCCACTGCCAGTGAAAGTGTGCACACTTAGAGGAAACAGAGTCCCTCTTGGCCCCGGTCCTGCCTCTGACCAGTGTGGAGGCAACCATTACCAGGGCAGGTACACACATTTCAGAGGGAGTGAAATCAGCTTCAGAGCAGAGACAGTTGAAGACATGTGTCTGTGCACACACTTGGGAGGAAGCAAAACCAGCTCAGTAGTGTGGCTCTAGCCTCTCAGGTCCAACCCAGCCCCTAACCAAGGTACATACCAGGGAAAAAGTGAACCTGGCCTAGAAATGCAGCCCAACTTTCATGCCCTGACCAAGTTCCAAACAATGGGGAGTCTGTCATCACATGTGGGAGAAACCCAACTCCCTCAGGACTCCTGCTCCAGCCCCTAAGGCCTCAACCCTGATCCTGATAGGGTCATGAATACCACAGAGCATAAAAGAAGCTCCAGCTCACACCTGAATGCAGCTCTAGTTCCTCCAGCTCCAGCACTACTTTTTACCAAGGCTGTTGCTATCAGCATACTCTGGGGAAAGACACGGCCCTTGTTCACTTCAGATCCAGCTCTCCCACCAAAGCTTCCAAGCACATGCAGCATGCATAGGGATGCTCACACACAAAGAAATGCCTGCGAAATGGGGATAGGGAACTATTTCTCCTAATTTCACAGAGGCAGAGAAAGTTAAACAAAATGAGGAAGTATAGGAATATATTTCAAAAGAAAGAACAGGAAAAAATTAGAAAACACCCTAATGAAATGGAGATATTTTTTCTTGTAAAGAGTTCAGAGTAATATAATAAAATGCTAATTGAGAAAAAGATGAACACAATGAGAATTTTAACAAAAAATTAGAAAATATAAAAAATATGTCAGAGTTGAAGAATAAAATAACTGAAATGAAAAATACACTAGAAGGAATTAATAGAAGATTAGGTGATACAAAAGAATGCCTAAACAATCTGGAATATACAATAATGAAAATCACTCAATATGAACAGCAAAAAGAAAAACAAATTAAAAAAAGAGGAACCTGTGACAACATCAAGTGTACTAACATTTGTATTATAGGTGTTCCAGAAGTATGAGAGGGAGAGAGAAAAGGGTTAAAAATATGTTTGATGAAATTATGGTTAAAATTTTTCTGAATCTGAAAGTGAAAGTTGCTTAGTTGTGTCTGACTCTTTACAAACCCATGGACCTGAATTCTTCAGGTCAGAATAATGGAGTCGGTAGCCATTCCCTTCTCCAGGGGATCTTCCCAACCCAGGGATTGAACCCAGGTCTCCCACAATGCAGGTGGGTTCTTTACCAGCTGAGCCACAAGGGAAGCCTACGAATACTGGACTGGGCAGCCTATTCCTTCTCCAGCGAATCTTCTCAACCCTACATTGAAGGTGGATTCTTTAGCAGCTCAGCTACAAGGGAAGCTCTCTGAACCTGAAAAAGGAAACATATATCAAAGTACAAGAAGTATGTTGTTCATATTGTTGTTTAGTAGCTAAGTCATGTCTGACTCTTTTGCAACCCCATGGACTGTAGCCCTCCAGGCTCCTCTGTCCATGGGATTTCCCAAGTAAGAATACTGGAGTGGATTGCCATTTCCTTCTCCAGGGGATCTTCCCAACCCAGTGATCGAAACTGTGTTCTCCTGCATTGCAGGTGGATTTTTTTACTGCTGAGCCACCAGGAAAACTATAGATAGTACCAAACAAGATGAACTCAAAAATCAACACCAACATCATAACTAAAATGACAAAAGTTAAAGAGTGAATTTTAAAAGCAACAAGATAAAAACAGAGTCACATAAAACCCTTCTTCACAAGGCTATCCACCAATTTTTAGCAGAAACATTGCAGGTCAGAAGAGAGTGGCATTGTATATTTAAAGTGTTGAAAGGGAAAAATCCCACAACTTAGGATACTCTACCTCTCATAGTTTACATTTAGAATTGAATGTGACAAAAAGAGGTTCTCAAACAAACAAAATGCAAAGATTTCATCAGTACTAAATGAACTTTACAAGAAGTGTTTAAGGGGCTACTTTAAGTGAAAAAGAAAAGATACAACAAGAAACAAGAAATTATAGGAATTGGAAAAGTCCACTGGTAAAAGCAAATATCTAGTAAAGGCTATGGTTCAGCCACTCAACAAAGTTAGCATGAAGGTTAAAAGGGAAAAAATTGTAAAATCAACTATAACTATGATGAACAGTGAAAGGATAAACATGAAGATGTAAAATGTTTTATCAAAAACATAAAATGTGGTAGGGGAATAAAAATTGTACTCTTAAAATATGTTTGAACTTAAATGACTATCAGTTTAAAGCAATAGTTACAGGGTAACATATATAAACTTCATGGTAACCACAATTGAAAAACCTAAAATATTTAAACTAGAGAGAAAGGAAGACATGCATACCACTAAAGAAAATCACCAGACCACAAGGGAAGAGAGTAAAAGAAGAAAACAGGGATAACTACACAAACAACCAGGAAACAAATAGCAAAATGTCAATAAGTACATACCTATCAATAATCACTTTAAATGTTAATGGGCTAAATGCTCCAATCAAAAGACATAGGGTGGCTGATTGGATTAAAAAAACAAGACTCTCTCCTAAGCTGTCTGTAAGACTTCCCAGGTGGTGCTAGTGATAAAGAACCAGCCTGCCAATGCAGGAAATGTAAGAGACTCGGGTTCAATCCCTGGGTTGGGAAGATCCCTTGGAGTAGGAAATGACAACCCACTCCAGTATTCTTGCCTGGAGAATTCCCTGGACAGAGGAGCCTGGCAGGCTATGGTCCGTGGGGTCACAAAGAGTTGGACAGGACTGAAGCGACTTAGCACAACTTAGGACAGCACATAAGAGACTTACATCAGAGCTAAAATCACACACAGGCCAAAAGTGAGGGGATGAAAAAGGATATTCCATGTAAATGGAAACAAAAAGAAAGCTAGCATAGTAATATTCATGTCAGACAAAGGAAACTTTAAAACAAAGACTGTAAAAAAAGACAAAGAAGCATTATATAAAGATAAAGGGATCAATATAAGAACAAGATATAACATTTATAAATATGTATGTACCTAATATAGGAACACCTAAATATATAAAGCAAATATTAACAGACATAAAGGGAGAAATTGACAATAATAAAGTAAAATTGTGAACTTTAACACTCCACTTAGATCAATGGACAGATCATCCTGACAGAAAAGCAGCAGTGAAACAGTGACCTTAAATGACATATTAGTTAAGTTAGACTAGATAACTACAGGACATCCCACCCAAAAACAACAGAATATGCATTCTTTTCAAATGCATGTGGAATATGTTGTGTTTTTTTAAAAAGATAAACAAAACTGACAAGCTTTTAGCCAAGCTCATTAAAAAGATAGGACATAAACAAAATAAGGAAAGAAATCAGAAATCTCAATCAGTAACACAGAAATACAATCTTAAGAGAATGAAATGGTTTCTTTATTCTTACAAAGAGTTACGTACAATGTACCAATTAAAAAATACTTCTACAGCTATAAATGGTAATGCTCCACACATTTAAATGTTTTCTGGTCTCTCCCTTCCCTCAGTACAAAAGTCTGTATCATTTTCATTTTGCTCAATGCTTTATTTCACAGTATTTGCTTACTATTCACAAAGTATGTTTGTTCATTTCTTCTTTTCTCCTAGTTGAGTTTCTCCATCAGCTCTGACTGTATATTTTAAACTATTTACATAGTTTCAAAACCCTTTTGCCTCTTCTGCCAAATCTGACTTTCCTCTCCCTGTTGTAGCTCCTTCCCTCCTTTAATTCTGTCTTTAGTCTTGTCTTTTTGTATCCATTCCTCTGGCAAACTTCATCCAGCAAGGGATTGTTGGTTTGTCACTGTCACAATCTTTTCCCAGCTTCCTGTCTTCTTTTCTGCCTTAGCCAGGCCTATGAATTAGAATTATCTTTTGGAATTTCCACAAATGTTTCAAATTCCAAAAAGTGACATATCAGCAAGGCCTTATTGGCAATATACAGTTGTGCTCTGACTGAATTTTGTGTCATATCTAGTTTAAGTTGCATTATATAACAAGGATAATTTTAAAACAATAACATTATCTTGCCAGAAGTAGTATCAATCCAACTTCACAGGAATGTAGACACTTTGTCCACCACGCATTTTGTGCTGTGATTCTGTTTGGCTTCTCACAGATGGCAAGAACCACCCTTACAGCCTACCTCCCAAGCTGTGGCTGGCAAGAGCCATCTTGAGTCTGCTTTCTGTTCGAAGACAGAAAATAAAGATGGAGTTAGTTGCTGACATTACAGCTGGTGTTCGTGAAAGCTTTTTATGAAAGTCTATTTAAATTCTAAACTTGACAGCACAGTTGTTGGTTTGTCAAAGCATTGCAAAATGAAAAGAGTGAAGAGAATCTAAAGACCAGAATCAGAGCAGTATTTTTTGTTTGTTTGTTTTGTTTTAAAGTAGCTATGGATCTAAAAGTATATATTTGATTTATTCACTTTGCTGAGGGGAGAAAATATTAATAAAATGACAATGTCAAATGACCTTGGAAAAATATACTTTTGAGTCTTCTAAGCCACAGAAAATTACAACTTGCCTTTTCCCAGAAAGTCATATTGCAATTTCAGCCATCAATGTTTATGAAAATAGTTTCTTTTCTTACTAATTCAATAGCTGAATTAGATAGGGTGATATTTTCATATGTTCTTTATATGGTGTTGCTTTAGTGTGACTTCTAATTGCTAGGAAGCTGGATCTACATCTCCTTGCTGGTCTAGTCACAGTATAACAGAAAAAGATTTTGCAGTTGTTTTTTGTTTTTTGCTTTTTTTCTGGAGCAAAAGTCTATAAACTCATAACCTTCTTAATCTTGTTAATCAAGAAAAACATCATACCTTCTTGTCAAAGTATTAGGTGTATTTTACACTTGCTGAATTCTCTTAGGGTTTGTCAGAGAAGGAGAGCAATTTGTTTCCAAGGTAGTGAAACTATCCCACAGTTAGAAGAGGTCATGTAAAAGAAATGAATAAGGACTTTGTCTGGCATGTTGACTTTGACTCCATGAATATTTAATGAGTAGAATAAAAATTCATAAAACACATTACACCTGTTTCACTTAGTCATTCTTTAGTTTTTTTTGGGATCCCAACTCTTCAGGAAAATACTCCAACTGACCAGTTGTTCTATTGTGGCTACTAAATCAAAAGGCCACTCAATTATGGCTGCAGTTTTAGAACAAAAATGCACTTAAGTATACATACATTTAGATATTTGCATTTTTCTTTAGTTTTTAACAACAGCTCAAAATTCATTTGATTATGGTCACATATATTAACTTAATATATCTTGTAACATGTATTAATTTATTACTATTTTCATTTGTGACGTTTATGAAAGAGGAAGATTTTGAGAAAAAAATAAGTGGAACTTAATTCATTTTCCACTCAGCCTGTGAATATGTATGGAGGATTACTATATGATATGTCTAATCTCCCTTTCTTTTTCATGGACAAAGCATGAGACTCAGCTCACAGGATTCCAGGAGCCTGAGCCTGAGAAAAAGTATAACAGCTTTTCTTTCTACTACTGTGGGGCATGGAACTCAGGAAGAATTTCATCCTATTGTGTTTCCAGGTCAAGTCAAAGTAAACAGCATGGCAGAGGACTACCATATCTCTATATGGAAATAGGAGGATGGAGGCTTAAAATTAAAAACCAAGCAGGTCAAGAATCTAAGGCTGGGAGATAGGAATAAAAGAGGTTACAGCTTGGTTTTAGGGAAGTGGTAGAAGGTAAAACTTAAAGGAAGACCCTAAGTCTGGATTCAGGAGGACAGCTTGTTTAAGTGGTACATGTGGTCGTAGGCACGTCTGGAGTTGCTCTCAACATAGAGTCAGCTGACAGTTTAGTTAAAATAGTTTTAAATGGAAACTCTCAGAGAACACAAAGCAGACAATGAATACATCACGCATGACAACATCAGGGAAATCTTTGGTGAGCAGATAGCATTTGAGTTGGACTCTGAAGGATGCAAGTGTTCTCAAATTATAAAATAGAAATGAGAAAGGGAACTCCATATAGACTGAGCTGTATGATATTAAGAATCAAAATGTATAATTATTTGCAGGAACTGAATACAGTTTGGTGAGGCCTGAGTTGCAGGGATGTGGAGTTTCATGTCTAGCTCTTAGCATTTGTTCAAGACCCATATGACCTAGACTATACCTCACCCTTATCACTTTCTCAGCCTCAAGTTCTTAGATTCTGTTAGTCTTTTCTTTTTCAGCACTCACCTCTTACCTTGATCTCTATCCTCTTTGGCTTTCTTTAACCTCTGGAAAACCCTTGTTCTGGAGATTTCTAATTAGGAGCCCTGGGTGATCAGTGCACTCACCCAGCCTAATTCCAACCAGGTTGAATATGACCTACTTGGCTAAGAGCAAAAGAGATGAGGTTAAAAAGTTAGAGTAAGGAAAGACCCTGAATTATTTACAATATCATGTTGCTGGACACCAAACTGATACCAAGTCTCTTTTAGCATCCATAAAATGCTCTCACCTGAGGTCAATTTAAGTAGAAGAAATAGATTTCAGTGGTGTTATATGTTTCAGCTGAGATCTACCAACTATTTTAGAAAATCCAGCATCATAAAAACTGAAGCAAAACTTTCAACATTGAAAGTTATATCTAGCATTTTTGATGGTTGGGGACACTGATACAAGGTGATCTTTTCATCTAGGGAAAAGTTAGGAAATATTTGGTTAGTGGCTGTCTTGTGATCAGTTGAAAAACAGCTCACCAGATTGATCACTAGTGCAGTAGTACTAATAACTGTTATCTAGGGCCATAGGTATGGTTGGATAGAAGAAAAAATAAAGTAAAATGAATAAAATTAGATGAGCAAGAAGGTAGTGTTTGAGTGACATCAACTGCAGAGTAATAAGTTCATGGTGTCCTCAGGTTTTCCACATGTTTTACCAAAGGATGCTGTTTTTGGACAATTGATGATAGATAAGCAGTCACAGATATTATTTTCATGGGCTCCAAAATCACAGCAGATGCAGCCATGAAATTAAAACATGCCTGCTTCTTGGAAGGAAAGCTGTGATAAAGTTAAACAGCATATTAAAAAGCAAAGACATTACTTTGCTGACAAAGGTTCATCTAGTCAAAGCTATCATTTTTCCAGTAGTCATGGAGGGATGTGAGAGCTGGATCATAAAGAAGGCTGAGCCCCTAAGAACTGAGCCTTTGAATTGTGGTGCTGGAGAAGACTCATGTCCCTTGGACACCAAGGAGATCCAACCAGTCAACCCTAAAGGAAATCAACCCTGAATATTCATTAGAAAGACTGATGCTGAAGCTGAAGCTCCAGTACTTTGGCCACCTGATGCGAAGAGTCAAGTCATTGGAAAAGATTCTGATGTAGGGCAAGATTGAAGTCAGGAGGACAAGAGGACAGCAAAGGATGAGATGATTACATAGAATCACCAACTCAATGGACATGAATCTGAGCAAACTCTGGGAAATAGGAGAGGACAGAGGGGGCTGGTGTGCTGCAGTCCAAGTGGTTGCAAAGACTCAGACACAACTTAGAGACTGAACAACAACAACATAGTCAATCATAATAGTGGTACATCTGGTTCTTGCCTCTGGAGTTTCCTAATACCTTTGGACATGACTTTCCCATGCTTTGTATGTCATACAATCTGCAATATTTGAGGCCTATCAGACTGAGGCCAGTGATTAAAAACCCAATTGAATGCAGCACACAGATTCATATAAATGCAGGTGTGCACAGATGCATTCCCCCCCCCCCCAACAAACACACACACACTGTCCCCTTATTCAATCTTAGGAAACTATTTCTCACATTAATTAAGAAGATTTTCTTGTTTTTGCTTCAATCCTCCTATAACAGGAAAATAACTAATTTTTGCTTCAATCGTGCTATAACAGGAAAATACCTAACCTTTTGTAAAAACCACCTAACTAGACTGCCGTGAAGTGTAACGGTATATGTATAAAGCGCCTATCACAGAGGATTTGTTTTTATCAGTGCTGATCCCTTTCTTGCTCTTACTCTTCAGATACTGAAAATAAATTTCCATAACAAACTAAGATTTTAAGAGACCAATCAAAATCGTCCGTTAAGCACTTATGTAGTGGAGGAGGATAAAATGATAACAATGAAAATAAGTAGAAGCAAAACTTACTAAGACCTGCTTTGCCAAAGGTTATAGTCTTAGTCTCATAGAAGAGTCACTGAATAGAGGATATATTGGCAATTGTCAAGAATCTGAATTTAACCTGATATATCTGTCAGTTTAGGCATTTGATATTAAGAGCAAATTCTTTGACTATTTTTCAACAATTATTTAGACATTACATTGTTTCAATAGAAATGTAGGTACAACATTGATATATTTAAAATGGATAACCAATAAGGACCTACTGTATATATAGCACAGAGAACTCTGCTCAACATTATGTAGCAACCTGGATGGGAGGGGAGTCTGGGGGAGAATGGGTCCATGTCTATATATGGTTGAATCCCTTTGTTGTTCACCTGAAAATATCACAATATTGTTTGTTAATTGGCTATATACCCAAAAGGTTGGATGGCATCACTGACTCAATGGACATGACTTTGAGCAAACTCTGGGAGATAATGAAGGACAGTGAAGCCTGGCATGTGACAGTACATGGGGTTGCGAAGAGTCCTTAGACCTCAAAATAAGGGCGTCCCTGGTGGCTCAAATGGTAAAGAATCCGTCTGCAATGTGGGAGACCTGAGCTCAATCCCTGGATTGGGAAGATCCCCTGGAGGATGGAATGGGAAACCACTCCAGTATTCTTGCCTGGAAATCTCCATGGGCAAAGGAGCCTGGCGGGCTATAGCCCATGGGGTCACATAACATCATACGCAACTGAGCGACTAAGCACACAAAATAACTCAAAGCAATTTCACAAATTCTTCTATATTTTCAGGGAAAATATGATATGACTGGAAATTTAAAATAATAATAATAATAATAATACGCAATATGATCCAAATGGTTTTGGTTGAAATAACTGCCAAGGAAAGAAATGTTGTTCAGAATGAGATGTACTGGGTAATATTTTTTATGCTATGTGCATTTGCCAATGACATTTAATCACTATTGCAAATTCCATCAAGTTTGCCTACAATGGAATTAGTTCAGTTCAGTCCAGTTGCTCAGTCAGGTCTGACTCTTTGCGATTCCACGGACTGCAGCACGCCAGGCCTCCCTGTCCATCACCAGCCACCGTAGTTTACTCAAACTCATGTCCATTGAGTCGGTGATGCCATCCAACCCTCTCATCCTCTGTCATCCCCTTCTCCTCCTGCCTTCAATCTTTCCCAGCATCAGGGTCTTGTCAAATGAGTCAGCTCTTTGCATTAAGTGGCTAAAGTATTGGAGTTCCAGCTTCAACATCAGTCCTTGCAATGAATATTCAAGACTGATTTCCTTTAGGATGGACTGGTTGGATCTCCTTGCAGTCCAAGGGACTCTCAAGAGTCTTCTCCAACTCCACAGTTCAAAAGCATCAGTTCTTTGGCGCTCAGCTTACTTTATAGTTCAACTCTTACATTTATACATGTTTACTGGAAAAACAATAGCTTTGACTAGACAGGCCTTTGCTGACCAAGTAATGTCTCTGCTTTTTAATATGCTGTCTAGGTCGGTCATAACTCTCCTTCCAAGGAGTAAGTGTCTTTTAATTTCATGACTGCAATCACCATCTGCCGTGATTTTGGAGCCCCCCAAAATAAAGTCTTCCACTGTTTCCACTGTTTCTCCATCTATTTGCCATGAAGTGATGGGACCGTTTGCCATGATCTTTGTTTTCTGAGTGTTAGGCTTTAAGCCAAATTGTTCACTCTCCTCTTTCACTTTAATCAAGAGGCTCTTTAGTTCTTATTCAATTTCTGCCATAAGGGTGGTGTTATCTGCATATCTGAAGTTATTGATATTTCTCCTGGAAATCCTGGCTCCAGCTTGTGCTTCATCCAGCCCAGATTTTCTCATGATGTACTCTGCATATAAGTTAAATAAGCAGGGTGACAATATACAGTCTTGACATTCTCCTTTTCCTATTTGGAACCAGTCTGTTGTACCATGTCCAGTTCTAAATGTTGCTTCCTGGCCTGCATACAGATTTCTCAAGAGGCAGGTCAGGTGGTCTTGTACTCCCATCTCTTTCAGAATTTTCCACAGTTTTTTGTGATCCACACAGTCAAAGGCTTTGCCATAGTCAGTAAAGCAGAAATAGATGTTTTTTTCTAGAACTCTTTTGCTTTTTTTGACATTCCAGCGGATGTTGGCAATTTGATCTCTGGTTCCTCTGCCTTTTCTAAAACCAGCTTGAACATCTGGAAGTTCATTGTTCACGTATTGTTGAAGCCTGGCTTGGATAACTTTGAGCATTACTTTGCTAGCATGTGAGATGAGTGCAATTGTGCAGTAGTTTGAGTATTTTTTGGCATTGCCTTTCTTAGGGATTGGAATTAATAAAAACTGACATTTTCAAGTCCTGTGGAATAAACTGCTACAGTGGAATAAACTGCTTCATCTCTATCAAAATGAAGAGGTCATACTTTTTGAAAGCAGTTTTCTTGAGAGGCTGTGAACCTATCCCATATGCTGAACTACCATAGTAGCTTCATAATTATGCTTTTCAGTGACAAATGATATGTTTTGAGGAAATATAATTGGCCCCAGGAGGCAAAGATGAAAGAGAAGGGTTTTTCTAAGTGGGGACAAAGGCCTCCAGGCTAACAATGTAAAACCAGCATTTGGGCAGCTCAAGATCTGCTGGAATTTTACAAATGCAGTAATGTATGTCTAATAACTTTAAAGGCTGTAAAATACAGCAGATAGACAGTTCTATCACTGATCATAAAAGACTAGAATTGACTCAAAAAATCTGTAAATAGAATAACATCAAACAGGATTATTATGTGAATTAAAATATTAGTGTATATAAGGCTTTTATCAAAGTCTCTGGAACCTAGTGTCTCCTTGATATTAGCTACCATTATCAATCTCAGGTGAGCAAGGTTTGCCTTTCTGGACCTGCTATTCCTTTGAAAAGTGTCATTTTATCTCTTAAATGGATTATTTTATTTAGCTTATTGATGAAAAACCTGGGCAATAATCTGTGAGTTTTAGGAATGAGCCACAAATGTCACACATAATATAAAGGTCAGAGAAGACATTTCTGAGATGGGAAAGGAAAAAAAGATGATTTGTCCCACTACATATGCAGACTTATCATGTCTTAATTAGACAATGTAAAACCAAAACACAGATAGACAAAACAGATAAATAGAACACAGTGGAAAGAGCAGAATCAGATTCAGACATATATGTGAACTTGGTGGGAAAAAAAAATTAAATTTCCACATTGAAAAAAGAATAGTGGAGGTAGTCCTAAAATGGCAGAGGAATAGAATGGAGACACAACTTTCTCCCCCACAAATTCATCAAAAGATCATTTGAATGCTGTGCAACTTCCACAAAACAACTTCTGAACACTGTCAGAGAACACCAGGCACCCAGAAAGGCAACCCATTCTCTTTGAAAGGAGGTAGGACAAAATACTGGAGAAGGCAATGGCACCCCACTCCAGTACTCTTGCCTGGAAAATCCCATGAACAGAGGAGCCTGGTAGGCTGAAGTCCACGAGGTCGCTAAGAGTCGGACATGACTGAGCGACTTCACTTTCACTTTTCACTTTCATGTGCTGGAGAAGGAAATGGAAACCCACTCCAGTGTTCTTGCCTGGAGAATCCCAGGGATGGGGAAGCCTGGTGGGCTGCCATCCATGGGGTCACACAGAGTCGGACATGACTGAAGTGACTTAGCAGCAGCAGTAGCAGCAGGACAAAATATAAAAGACAAAAAGAGAGACAAAAGAGTTAGGGATGGAGACCCATCATGAGGAGGGAGTCATGAAGGAGGAGAAGTTTCCAAACACCAGGAAACCCTCTCATTGGTGGGTCTTTGGGGGAGTTTTGGAATCTCAGAAGGCAACATAACAGGAAGGAAAAAAGAAAAAAAAAAAAAAAAGAAGACCTGGGCCTGAATGCTCTGAGGACAATCTGAGGGAGTGAACGTGAGATAGCAACCCAAACTGTAGGATAGCCAGAGAGAGAAAAAGAGAGAGAGAGAGAGAGAGAGAGAGAGAGAGAGAGAGAGAGAGAGAGAACTTTCCCGCTGATAGCTCTAACCTAAGGCACAGCCTGGCCTAGTCACAGAACAAAGGGTTGAGCGAATACCAGAGGAGAGCCTGATGGCAGTGGACCGGCCCACACCCTCTACCCACCCCCACCCCCCACCACCGTCACCGCTGGAGGCAGAGAGGCAGGTGGGCAACAGCCAGAGCCAGAAGGCAAGGGGCAATCTCAGCCCCAGTGACTGCATCCTCCACCAAATTGTGATCAGGCTCCCAATTGCTAACCAAGTCTTCCTGGGATCCTGGATGGCTGACATCCACCAGGAGGGTTGCAGCCAGAGATCAGCTCCCCAGAGGAGACACATGGTACACCTGACATGGTGCTCTCACGGCACACCCAGAAAACTGTGCAGCTGGAACCAGGGAGGTGATTAAGACACACAGACCACCTGGGACAGTGCACTCACCAAGCATCTGGTCGCCCAAGCTGCTTGGATCTGGGAAGGGCACAAAAGTCACACCCAACTGAGCCTGTGCCTTTGTGGAGTACCCAAGAACCTGAACCTGAGCTTCTTAGACCTGAGAAGTGCAAGAAACCCAGGGCATGCTTTGGACAGATCCCCTGCAGAGCAACCTGGAGCCTGAGCAGTGTAGACCAGGAAAGCACATGCATCATGAGCTGGGGCAAATCCAGTGGGGTCCATACACTGCAAGTACTCCCTCCACGTGCCAGTGATATTTGTTTACAGTGTTCCTCCCTCCCCACAGCACGACTAAACAAGAAGGCTAAATAAGTGACCACCTTCACCCTCTTGTGTCAGGGCAGAAATTAGACACTAAAGAGATTTGAAAACAGAGGAAGCCAAAACAAACAAAGAAGTGACAGGTGCAACAGATTAAAACTCTGTAGTTAGCACTGACTAACCACTGGAAGGGGCCTAGAGACTTAAGAAGTATAAGCTGGAAAAAGGAACCATCTGAAACTGAACTGACCCCACACTGCCCTTAACAGCTCCAGAGAAATTCCTAGATATATTTTACTATTATCATTTTTATTTTTTTAAATTTTAAGTTGTTTATTAGTCCTTTAATTTTCATTTTTATAACCTACTATTACCTTGACAAAAAAAGACCTTATTTTTAAAGCAAATTTCATATATATATTTTTCATAGTTTTTGTGATTTTTTTTTGGTATTTTTAATATTGTATTTTTGAGAGTCTAACCTTTACTCTAGATTTTTAATGTTTGTTTTTTGGTATTTGTTATTAATTTTGTACCTTTAAGAATCTAATCCTCAGTACCCATTTTTACTAAGGGGTGTGATTACTGGTTTGATTGTGCTCTCCCCCTTTTGACTCTCCTTTTTCTCCCCCAGGTCACCTCTATCTCCTCCCTCCCGTTTCTCTTCTCTACCCAACTCTGTGAATCTCTTTGGGTGTTCTGGGCTGTGGAGAACACTCAGGGAACTGATTACTGGCTAGATTGGTCTCTCTCCTTTTGACTCCTCCTTTTCTCCTTCTAGTCACCTCTATCTCCTTCCTTCTTCTTCTCTTCTCTATGCAAATCTGTGAACCTCTCTGGGTGTTACAGACTGTGGAGAGCACATAGGAAATTGATTACTGGCTAGATTGCTCACTCTCCTTTTTTTTAATTTTTTAAATTTTTTTTGATAGTGGAGTGCAGTTTATTACACCGGCGGGCCCAAGGCAGAGTCTCCTCTTAGCCAAGGGCCCCAACCAGCATTTGTGAAAATCTTTTATACCCCATGTGTACGTGTCCAAACCCACCACCCCAAATCCCTTGAGGCTTACAAAGGAAGGGTAAATACAATCACAATAACCCCATCATTCACGTGTTATGTGTTCAAACAGTTAATAATCAATAAGCCCGCAGTTACATTCCAACCAGTTAATAACCGATAAGCCTGTGATTACATTTCGATAGATACTGTCCAGAGGCAGGGGTGATTAGTGTCTGTTTTCTCTTCTTCAAGATTCCCCTGCCCAGAGTGGGGTCTTATCCTTCCATTGTCATTCCCACAGGCACTAAGCACAGAGATCAGAGTCCACTGTAAATAAAACTATAAAACACTGATGAAAGAAATCAAAGATGACACAAATAGAAGTGGAAATATACCGTGTTCATGGACTGGAATAATCAGTATAGTGAAAATGAGTATACTACCCAACTAAATCTATAGATTCAATGCAATCCCCATTAAGCTACCAATGATATTTTTCAGAGAACTAGAATAAATAATTTCACAATTTGTATGGAAATACAAAAAACCTCAAATAGCCAAAGCAATCTTGTGAAAGAAGCTAGCACTGGAGGAATCAAATTGCCTGACTTCAGACTATATTACAAAGCTAGAGTCATCAAGACAGTATGGTACTGGCACAAAGACAGAAACATAGATCAATGCAACAAAGTAGAAAGTCCAGAGATAAATTCATGCACCTATGGACACCTTATTTTTGACAAAGTAAGCAAGAATGTACAGTGGAGAAAAGACAATCTCTTTAACAAGTTGTGCTGGGAAAAGTGGTCATCCACTTGTAAAAGAATGAAACTAGAACACTTTCTAACACCATACACACAAAAAAACTTAAAATGGATTAAAGATATAAATTTAAGAACAGAAAATATAAAACTCTTACAGGAAAGCGTAGGCAAAACACTCTCTGTCATAAATCACAGCAGGATCCTCTATGACCCACCTCCCAGAGTAATGCAAATAAAAGCAAAAATAAACAAAAGGCACCTAATTAAGCTTAAATGCTTTTGCACCACGAAGGAAACTGTAAGCAAGGTGAAAAGACAGCCTTCAGAATGGGAGAAATAATAGCACATGAAGAAACTGACAAAGAATTAATCTCAAAAATATACAAGCAGCTCATGCAGCTCAATTCCAAAATAATAAATGACCCAATCAAAAAAAAAAAAGGGGGGGGGGCAAAGAACTAAACAGACATTTCTCCAAAGGAGACATATAGATGGCTAACAAGCACATCAAAAGATGCTCAACATCACTCATTATCAGAGAAATGCAAATCCAAACCACAATGAGGTTCCCTCTCCCGCCAGTCAGAATGGCTGCTATTCAAAAGTCTATAAGCAATAAATCCTGGAGAGCGTGTGGAGAAAAAGGAACTTTCTTACACTGTTGGTGGGAATGAAAGCTAGTACAGCCACTATGGGTAACACTGTGGAGATTCCTTAAAAAACTGGAAATAGAATTGCCATATGACCCAGCAATCCCACTGCTGGGCATACACACTTAGAAAACCAGAATTGAAAGAGATACATGTACGCCAATGTGCATCACAGCAGTCTTTACAATGGCTAGGACATGGAAGCAACCCAGATGTCCATCGGCAAAATGGATGGGAAAGCTGTGGTACATATACACAATGGAATATTACTCAGCTATTAAAAAGAATGCATTTGATTCAGTTCTCATGAGGTGGATGAAACTGGAGCCTATTATACAGAGTGAAGTAAGTCAGAAGGAAAAAACCAATACAGTATGTTAATGCATACATATGAAATTTAGAAAGATGTTAATGATGACCATATATGTGAAATAGATTGCCAGTCCAGGTTTGATGCATGATACAGGGTGCTCAGGGCCAGAGCACTGGGATGACCCTGAGGGATGGGATGGGAAGGGTGGTGGAAGGGGGGGTTCAGGGTGGGGAACACATGTATAGCCATGGCTGATTCATGTTAGTATATGGCAAAAACCACTATAATATTGCAAAGTAATTAGCCTCCAATTAAAATTAATTAATGTAAAAAAAGAAAAAAGAATAGCCCTCCTTATGAAAAGAATATGTTCTAGGGAAGTGAAAGGCTACATAGAACATATTCTTTTCATAAGGAGGGCTATTCTTTTTTCTTTTTTTAATTAATTAATTTTAATTGGAGGCTAATTAGTTTACAATATTATTGTGGTTTTTGCCATATACTAACATGAATCAGCCATGGCTATACATGTGTTTTTTTAAAAAAAAATAAATGAAAGCAAGTAGTACATGTTTATGTACTTGAAATAATAAACAAGTTCTCAAACAAGACCATTACTGTCAAAATACACTATAAACAATGTGACCACAGACTTGGAAAAGGTATTTGTAATATATATAACCAAATCATTAGCATTTGAAACACATAAAAATTACATATGAATCGTAAAAGGGGCAAACAATGTAAACTGACAACATAAATAAACAGGAGGAAAATATAAATCATTTAATACACAAAAAATTGTCAATCTTCTAATAATTAAGTAAATGCAAAGTAAAATATAAAATGAGAAACTTTCACACTCATTAGATCAGCTAATTTTAAAACTGGACTTCAGTAATTTCTGAAACATGTTAGAAAATGTTTCAAATGATAATCTTGGGAATATAAACTTATACAGACATTCTAGAAAATAATTTTCAGTGTTGGTGGTTTAGTCGTTAGGTCATGTCCAACTCTTCTGACCCCATGGACTGTAGCCTGCCAGGCTCCTCTGTCCATGGGATTCTCTAGGCAAGGATATTGGAGTGGGTTACCATTTCCTTCTCCAGGGGATCTTCCCGAGCCGGGAATCCTGGGTCCCCTGCATTGCAGGCAGATTCTTTACTGACTGAGCTACAAGGTAGTGTCACTTAAGGTGACACCCTGTGACTTAAGAACTTCACGTTTAATTATATACTACAGAGAACCAAAAGTTTTTCATTCATACAAAAAAGGAGATGGTTCCATTGATAAGAGAATGGATAATTAAATTTTCATATTTGTACAACTAAAATGAATGAACTAGGTATCTATATATTAATTAAAATAAATGGCAAAATGACGTGCAGAAAGGACGATTTGATATTATTTCTGTAAACTGAAAAACTAAAAAACCCACACATGATAAAAGAACACTCTACATGAACATATTAAGATCTTAGCTGTTTATGGGAAAGAAAGGAGGAAAACGATGAGACTAGGACAGGAAATAAATAAGATTTCTCTTTTATCTTTATTTCTTTTACAAATGAATCACTCTTCTATATGGCCTTTAAAATTTGGAATTGTTATAGAGTTCAATACTAGACCCTTTCTGTTTACTCTCATTCTATATACTTTCTAAAAATGATACTATACATTCTAATACCATGGTTACCAAATACATGATTATTCTTCTCAAAAAGTTTGTGTGTAGTCCAGCTCCCTGTCGCAACCTTAAGATGCATGAAAACATATGGCATCTTCTTCTGAATATCTAACGCATACCTTAAACTCAAAGTGACTAAAACCGAGCTCATCATCTCTTTATCATAAATATACATCTGCTCCTGTGTTCTTAAAATTGATGAACGGCAAGATTATGTACCCAGTAACCCATGCAAAGAACCTGGTAGATACTCTTTCCTTCTCACTTCCAACATAATTTGTGTGTGTGTATACATATCCCTGATAGCTCAGTTGGTAAAAAAAATCCACCTACAATGCAGCAGACCCTGGTTCCATTCCTGGGTCGGGAAGATCCTCTGGAGAAGGGATAGGCTACCCACCCCAGTATTCTTGAGCTTCCCTTGTGGCTCAGCTGGTAAAGATTCTGTTTGCAGTGTGGGAGACCTGGGTTCCATCCCTGGGTTGGGAAGATCCACTGGAAAAGGGAAAGGCTACCTACTCCAGTATTCTGGCCTGGAGAATTCCATGGACCATATAGTCCATGGGGTCCCAAAGAGTCGGACATGACTCAGCAACGTTCACTTACATTTTCTATACACACACACACACACACACACACACACACCACACACAATATAAAATAATATTACTTTAACTGAATGTATCTTGAATATATCTTATGTTCTCTACTCTTAATATTTTTTTTTCTATTCAGCCCTTATAATTTCTATTCAGACCTTAAAAGACCTGATGCCATTCGTGTCCCACTACAATCTATCCACCAAAAAGCTTCTGACACGATCTGTCTAAAGTATGATTCTCAACAAGACACTTCCTTCTAAAAATCATAGAACGTTCCCTATTACCTATACAAAAACCCCAAATTCCTTCATATGGTATAAGGAATCAGCCATGATTTGGACCTTGACGTTTTTCAGCTTCATGCTCTTTCATATTTCAATCACAATATACATACCTCTCCTGCAGAGTGCTATTTGCATTTCTCCAAGCCTGTTTGATGTTCTACACTTCTATGACATTGAACATGCTTTTCACTATGCCTGAAACATTTTCACTTCCTGTTTCTAATATTAATTGACTTATAACACCTTCTTATTGTTCAGATCTCAGATCAGTTGTCATCTTCTAGAGGAAATCAGCCCTGATTCCTTAAATTTGTAATGGTTTTTCTCTTTTCTCTGCTTCACTGGTTTCCAGTGCTTCCTATATTGAATCACTTATCAGGTTGACTCATCTTTTATTACTTACTCATCTGACTCCCTCTCTGAGACTGTGCTAAGTCTCATGAAAGCAGGGATGGATTGTGATTTATATACCAAGATACCCCTGGCATTTAGCACAGTACTAGTAAAAACTGAGTTAAAGTATGTTGAATGAAAGAATAACATGGGCTGTTTTCTGTTAGATACGTGACTGATTTTTAAGACAAAGCTTGAAAATAGATAAATAAAACTTACCTTTACAATTAGCACCTACTTTGAGGGGAAACAGTCTTTTAAATGCATAAGTTCTTGTAGGCTCTTTGAATAACCAATCTCATTTCTTTTCAGACAAGTTTTGTATTTCCGACGAGAGGAAAATTGCTGTGAGGATGTTGTAAGAAGTGTGAGTGCCTGCAGCTGCCAGAAACTGTCTTTTGAAAAAGTAATCACTACAGCAAATGCATGTTTTATCATAATATGGATTTTTGATGTGTATCTGCATGGTATGCTCCATAAACAGTAAGAAAAATGCAGTCTGGAAAAAGTTACTATTACATTTTAATTAGGTTTTTCATGTTATAACTTCAAGAAGGTTTGTAGAAATTGTTTCTTTAAAATGTGGCAAAGAGTAGCAAAAATTAAGGCAAAAGTTTAGACTTGGCAATCAAACTATAGTCAGATGTTCATCAAAATAAAAAAGATTTTGATTGATTAAATATAACTTTTTAAAAAAGTTTAATATACATGTCTCCAAGAGGTTTCAAAAATTCAGTACTATATACTTACTTCAAGCTGAATATTCTGTGATAAGAATTTATTAATTGTATATTAGAAATGTATTGATTGGAAAAGCAAAGGGTCAAAATCTCTCATGTTTTTAACCTATCACAATATTATATATATTATATTTCTAATATTTATAAGTATAATTATATTATATGTATAATACATATATATTACCTACTTTATCTCAGATATTGTATCATGACTCAATATTGTTAGGATGTTAATTCTCCCAAATTGTTACAATGCCTATAGATTTCTGGCAAGCTCGATAAAAATTCTAGCAGATATTCTGTAGAAACTAACTTTTTATAAAATTCATATGGGAAAGTAAAGTATCTAAAAACACAAAAAAGGACTGAAAAAATAAATACACACTATGTTATATATGTTTTCTTATATAATATATATATAGCTTGTCCCACTCTCAGTCTATGAATTTAAGCTATAAGGAGATAAAGATTTTTACCTATTTTGTTCAGTGCCATATTGCAAATCAGAATTGTGTCGTCATGTAGTAGTTTTTTTTTTATTTGATGAATGAACAAGTGAAAAAAAATATGAAGTCCTAGGAATACATATATTAACGCTTGATTTAAGAGAAGGGTCACATTAAACACCAGCAGGGAAAAAATGGGCACCAAAAAATCACACTGGGAAAATTGATTATTCAAATGAGAAAAATACAAAATTGAATTCACACTATGCATCAGAATCAATTCCACATGTGTTAAGGAAGTAAAGAGAAAAGATAAATCTTTGAAACTCTTAGAAGAGAATATATTACAATATCCCTAGGACATCAAGATAAAGAATGATTTACTAGATAAGATACAAAAAATACAAACTATAAATGAGAAGAATGATGATTTTAACAAAATCCAAGTAAAACTTGCACATCAAAGAAAGAGTAAAGCCATGGTGGTATTCACTAAGGAAAAGACACTATATTCACAGCAGTTTCTGTCCCAAATACAAATTCTAAGTATTAGGTGCCAGGGCTAGGATTTTAATGCCTATGTGTAAACAAGTGTGTGTTCATGCATGTACGTGTGTGTGTGTGTGTGTGTGTGTGCTCAGCCGCTCAGTCTTGTCTGACACTTTGGGAACAAACAGACTGCAGCCTGCCAGGCTTCTCTGTCCATGGGATTTTCCAGGCAAGAATACTGGAGGGGAATCTCCCTGACCCTGGGATTAAATCCACGTTTCTTGCCTCTCCTGCACTGGCAGGTGGATTCTTTACCACTGGGCTATCTGGGAAGAGAATTGGCAAATAAAATTTGCTATTAAAAATTATGCAGGGCTGGTGCACTGGGAAGACCCAGAGGGATGGGATGGGGAGGGAGGTGGGAGGGGGGATCGGGATGGGGAACACATGTAAATCCATGGCTGATTCATGTCAATGTATGGCAAAAACCACTACAATATTGTAAAATAATTAGCTTCCAACTAATAAAAATAAATGGAAAAAAAAGTATGCCCAATTTTTATGCTGAGGATTAACAACTTTTTTCGAGTGCCAGTGTTACTATAAGTTGGTTTAATCACCTTTGAAAATAATTTTCAATTTCTAGCATAGAATATGACTCAGCAATTCCGCTGTAGAAAAACATGCAGAAATTGCTGCATATATGACCAAGGAGACATGAAGTTGGTTTTTTGTTGTAATTCATTTCAAGAGAGAAAAGTCAAAAGCAACATGGATATAGCTAGACAGAGTACCAGCAGCAAACACAGCCAGTTCAGTCGCTCAGTCATGTCCAACTCTTTGTGACCCCATGGACAGCAGTATGCCAGGCCAAACACAGTAATAATAGCCAGTATTTATATATTACTTACTCTGTGTTGGGCAAGGTTCTAAGTATTTTCCATGCATATGTCTAACTCTCAAAACAAACTTACAAAGTCTGTGTTAAGATGAGACAAGTAGGCATCAGAGAGTAAATAATATGCCCAAGACCACACAGATAAGAAGTGGTGCCACTGTCAGGTTCAATCTCCTGACAGTCTAGTCCCAAAGCCCACGATTTGAACCTCTATGCTCTATTGCTTAAGAAGCACAAATATAAAGACCTAGATTTTAGACAGTGTAGCATCAAACCATATCTGCTCCAAATCTTCTTTCTTAAAATAACAAAATATTGGCAAAGCAGTTGTTGTCTCCCCTGTATGCCTTTCCTATCCAAGTATCTTTCTTCTCTTATTAGAGGTAAATACTGTTCAGAAGCTAATGTGCACTTCTCAACATAAATAATTTTCCAATTTTTCCAAATATTTATTTGCTCATAAACAACATACAGGGCTTCCCTGGTGGCTCATGGTAAAGAATCTGCCTGTTATGTGGGAGACCCAGATTTTATCCCTAGGTCGGGAAGATCCCCTGGAGAAAGGAATGGAAACCCACTCCAGTATTCTTCCCTGGAGACTCCCGTGGACCTGGCCAGCTACAGCCCATAGGGCCACAAAGAGTTGGACACAACTGAGCAACTAACACAGACACACACAAACAATATACAATACATTTTCAAAATTTATACACATTCTTTCACATTGTACATATCCTACCGCAATGCCTCCACATTCAATACTTTTTTCTAGATTTATCCAAAACAGATGTAGATCTAATTTATTCCCTTTAAATGATGGTATGTAGTTCAACTCAGGACTATACTGGGATCAAACCTGAGTCTCCTGTTTAGCAGATGGATTCTTTACCACTAGCACCACCTAGGAAGTCATTACTGTGTTTAATATGTTTGAAATATTTCATAATACACAAAAGGGGAAAGCATGAAGAACAATTTATAGTCAAACCAATGGTCTGTTAGTCACAATTTCAAAGAATTAAGCGAAGATGAAAGTACACTACTAAGTGCTAACTGTCATGATAGGGGCTAGTCTCAGTTTAAGGAGGGGTAGAGAAGCATGAGGTGCTGCTAGTGTTAAACAATCTGCCGGCCAATCTAAGAGACATAAGAAATGTGGGTTCAATCCCTGGGTCAGGAAGATCCCCTGGAAGAGGAAATGACAATGTACTCCAGTATTCTTGCCTGGGAAATCCCATGGACAGAGGAGCCTGGTGGGCTATAGTTCATGGGGTCTCAAAGAATCAGGCATGACTGAGCACATACAAATGCACACAGAGGAGCATGAAAGCATAAAAAAAGGTGTAGATACAAAAAGTTCAGGGGAGTCTTTCTAAAGGAAATGATCTCATTGTTGAGTCTTTAAAACCATAATTGTGACCACTACCCTGCTGAGATTTCTTTCACTGCCTTAGTGGAGAAATTCTTTCACACTTTTCATTTACTTTAAGCTCATTGACACAATACCAAAATGCAGCTACTGTTTCCTAAACAACTTTATTTTTTCCACCTTGACGTCTAAAGTGACATCTGCCACACCTCTGTCTCAAAATCTTTCATAAGAGGAAATGAAAGTGTGTCAAGATTTCTTGGGGGTAAAGGAAAGATATAAAATAGAGATATCAACATAAGAACTGACACCTTGTCAGGGCAAAGGTAAAATATCCAGAAGACATTCAGTGAGGCCTCCATCCCTTCAGTGAAAGGACCTCAGCTGGAAACATATTAAAAACCTTTAAGAAATGATCAAAGCAACCGTGTGAATAGAGTCACATTCATTTTAAAGGAGAATTACAAATAATCTTGAGCTGTTTGCAACATTGGAGGATCTTGATCAAAATACTTGAAGCAATGAACATTACACTGACTTCACTGGCATGGAGAATAGGGAACAGTTTTGCAGAAAGAAAACAAAATATATAGGCCAGCTGCTAACCTTATTCTTTATTCCTCTTAATTTCAGATTCTTATTTCTCAAATTTATACTTTGAAAATGAATTAAACAGAAAAAAAATTGACTTTTTTTTTTAGAATAGTGACTACAAAGCCGAAGGGTTAAAACCTTTGCACATATATGTGCCCAAGCATTCTTACATATGTATGTATGAGAAAGATGCTGCTTCACTGTATAGATAGCATTCCATTGTTCTTTCAAAGTAGGCTTACAGAATAGGTTTTGGGGGATGGAAAATGTGAACTATCATGGAAAGAACATTCTGTATGAAGAATAGTTTCCCAAGTAAGACTACAAAAGGAAATACAACCTTTTAAACGAATGAAAAAGGTCATAATTTGTAAACTTATTGAAGGTAGATGTCATATTGGAAAGGACATTGCACTTGAAATCAGAAAACTAGGATTCAGATCCTGAATTTTTACAACACTGGGGAATACCAATTTCTTTATTTGAAAAAGAGTCCAGGAAATTGAACAATCCCTGTTTTCTCTTCCATTGTTTGTAAATGTGTTGTAAACTGTGTGTAAATATCAGTTCAGTTCAGTTGCTCAGTCATGTCCGACTCTTTGCCACCCCATGAACTGCAGCACGCCAGGCCTCCCTATCCATCACCAGCTCCCAGAGTTTACACAAACTCATGTCCATTGAGTCGGTGATGCCATCCAACCATCTCATCCTCCGTTGTCCCCTTCTCCCACCTTCAATCTTTCCCAGCATCAAGGTCTTTTCAAATGAATCAGTTCTTCACATCAGGTGGCCAAAGTATTGGAGTTTCAACTTCAGCATCAGTCCTTCCAGTGAGTATTCAGGACTGATTTCCTTTAGAATGGACTGGTTGGATCTCCTTGCATTACAAGAGACTCTCAAGCGTCTCCTCCAACACCACAGTTCAAAAGCATCAATTTTTTGGTGCTCAGCTTTCTTTATAGTCCAACTCTCACATCCAAACATGACGACTGGAAAAACCATAGCTTTGACTAGATGGACCTTTGTTGACAAAGCAATGTCTCTGCTTTTTACTATTCTGTCTAGGTTGGTCATAGCTTTTCTTCCAAGGAGTAGGCGTCTTTTAATTTCATGGCTGCAGAAACCATTGGCACGGATTTTGGAGCCCAGGAAAATAAAGTCTGTCACTGTTTCCATTGTTTCCCCATCTATTTGCCATGAAGTGATGGGACCAGATGCCATGATCTTAGTGTGTAAATCTGATGTGGATGAAAAACCTCACTTGCCATATGAGCAAAAATGGGATGCTATGGCCATCAAACCGTAGTCACTATCCCCACCCTTATGGTGAGTCCTGAGGGAACTCAGGAAGGAGATAAATGGGCTAAGTTTTATCTCGGCTACTGAAGCCACCCCCAGGGAGCAAGCATGCTGAGGGACTTAGGATGGGAAACGGCAGGGTACTGGCCCCAGATAGCTAAGGTGCATATCCAAGGAATCACTTCAATGAGCCCAAGTGCTAAATTCATTGACTTGAGATGTCTGGTTTCCTTTAATTAACAGTAATTTTTTGTTCTATCTGGCTTTGTGAAAAATTTCCTCTGTATCCTGATTCCTCCCTTACCTCTTTAGAGCAGTTCTCAACTTTTAGGTTGTTCTTTTTTTTTTTTTTTTTCAGTTGACAGTGGTCAAGACCTAAAATGAACTTAGAAAGCATTAGTAAGGATGGTGGCTGGCTGGAATAGGGAGGTACAGGAGAAAAAGAAAGGAAGCTGGCAGCTATGTATGACCAATACCAACACAGTGCATGTGTGTGTACTAAGTTGCTTCAGTTGTGTCCGACTCTACGACCCTATGGACTATAGCCCATGAGGCTACTCTGTCCATGAGATTCTCCAGGCAAGAATACTAGAGTGGGTAGCCATTCCCTTCTCCAGGAGATCTTCCCGGCCCAGGGATAAAACCTGTGTCTTTTATGTCTACCTGTATTGGCAGGCGATTCTTTACTGCTAAGCCACCAGGGAAGCCCCTAATTCTTGTTATACTCTATTAATGTTAATAGGAATATTTTAATAAGAATTTTATTATATTCAAAAGGAAATAACTATTCAAAATCATCCCAATTTGGCACAAATTGTCTGCAAAAATTCTTGTCTTCTTTCAACTAGTCCCTAGGGAAATCAGTCTTTTGGTACTCCATGGCAATCTTTTGATACTCCAGCTTTAGCATGACTGTCTAAAAAACATATCTCCTGACATTTGATAAGCATTTTACCCTTGAATGCCTCTGGACCTTGGAAGTCTCAAGTGATACCAGAATTCATAACCTTGGAATTAAAGGGTCAAGATGATATAGGTCTCACCATAAAATTGTCAGTGTTAGTAAGAAATCTTAGATCAGTTCTGCTATCTGGTCGATCAGTTTACCTAGAGTACCCTTGCTCTTGTAGAGAGGTTGATATTTTCATGATTTAGAAAGAAATATTGAAGGATTCAGGTATAAAATGTTAACTATTCAGCAGCCTCTGATGCAACTCTTCTAATATCTCACAAAAAAAGATATAGATAAAAGATGAAATTTCACAGTATCATTAAAAACTAGGAATAACAGTAACATATGGAGAAAGTCCAGTAAATGTTTCTCAGTTCAGTTCAGTTCAGTTGCTCAGTTGTGTCTGACTGCGAGCCCATGAACCGCAGCACGCCAGGCCTCCCCGTTCATCACCAACTCCCAGAGTTTACCCAAACTCATGTCCATTGAGTCAGTGATGCCATCTAACCATCTCATCCTCTGCCGTCCCCTACTCCTCCTGCCTTCAATCTTTCCCAACATCAGGGTCTTTTCAGATAAGTCAGCTCTTTGCATCAGGTGGCCAACATATTGGAGTTTCAGCTTCAATATCAGTCCTTCCAATGAACACCCAGAACTGATTTCTTTTAGGATGGACTGGTTGGATCTTCTTGCAGTTCAAGGGGCTAAAGTTTCTAGTAATTTATAAACTAAACTAAAGAAAATAATTGTGAAACTTATGAAGCAACCCCACTATTTCCCAATAAACTGATGGTCTCATCATCTCCTTTTTACTAAAGTACACAGAGGCTCAGAGAGGTGAAATAACTTGCCCAAAGTCACACAGCCACTAGATGGAAGAACCCACCTTTTTTAACCTTGAGACATTACTGAGTTCTAAACTATTGTAGTGAGCATTCTCTATACTTGGATATCTAAAGGCATCTTAAACTACTATGATCAAACTAAAGTTCTGACCCTGCCACTCTTCTCCCTGCTGCTAAAACCTACTTTAGACCCAATCTTATGTATCTCTGTAAATGATATCATCATCCACCTGGTGGATCAAGCCAAACAAACAAAATGCCTCAAAAAAGCTAGAACTGTCTTGTCTCATGTCTCTCACTTAGCACATCCAACTTGTCAGCTATCCATGTCTGTCAGTTCTTCCTCCACAGTAAATCCTAAAGCCTACTGTTTTCCCTTCATGTCCAGTTCTACCACACTTGTCTGAACTAGCATCTTCATCTCCCTCCTGAATTATTAAAAAATCCTCTCAAACGATTTCCCTGACCCTACTCTTGTCTCTACATACAACTTAAATAATGTTTTCATAATCTTCTCATGCATATAATCCTTGCATGGTTTTCCATGGTTCTCACAATAAAACACAAAGTCTTTAAGGGACAAACAAGGCCCTCCATGGCCTGGTTCCTATGTATATCTGGCCTTACCTCCAACTACTCTCCTTATTAACCAGGTTATAGTAACAGTGACTTTCTTTTGTTTTCTTAAACCTGCCAACTTGCTCCTGCCTTTGAACATGCTGTTACCAGTACCAGGCTGTCTCTGAACAAGATATTTTCAAAGTTCTTTCATGATTGTCGTTTGGATAAGCTCAACATATGTGCATGTTTGCTAAGTCGTTTCAGTCATGTCCAACTCTTTGCAACCCTATAAACTATAGCCTGCCAGGCTTCTCTCTCCAAGGGATTCTCTAGGCAAGGATACTGAAGTGAGTTGCCATGTCCTCCTCCAGGGGTTCTTCCTGACCTGGGGATCGAACCCACATCTTCCGAGCCTCCTGCATTACAGATGAAATTTTTACCGCTTAGCCACTGGGAAGCCCTGGTCAGCTCAAACTCCACCTTAATGAACCATTCTATACCCCTCATTCTAAGTTGTCCCTTGTTCCCATTCCATTACCGTCTGTGATATCACCTAAATGTGTTTTCTTCAAAGCAGTTATTATTGTTAGAAACCATCTTGCTCACTTATTTGTTTCATGGAAATAGATGAAGACCACCCAAATGAGAAAAGCAGAGGCTATTTATTCAGAGCTTGCTCTAAGCAAGGGAGTCAGTCACCATCATTCATGTTTTGTCAGAGGCTGAAAGGCAGAGATAGGAGTAAGAAAGCTTTGTAGTGGAAAAAATAACTGGCTTCTGGTATGACCAGATTGGAAGTTGTTAGCATGGGAAAGTTGCTAGATGATAACCTGAATCTGGGCAATCATATATGATTGATGATGGATATTTATTTGGTTTTCTCTGGTTGGTCCTAAGTTGGAAGTAGGGACAAAATAAGAAAGTTGCTAGTTGATTCATCAGATCTTGGACATTTGGGGCCAGTTACCAGAGATATCAGCCTGACTTACCCCCAATCAGACTTATATAGTAAGCAGGCTTCCTGGGGTATTTATTGCAGGTAAGGAGCTAGTTTCCTACAGAAGTTGTTGCATGATATGGGTCAAAATTCTTTTGCATATGGTTTGGCAATTGTCTATCTGTATAGTCAGTTTATCAGTTTCCTGGTCATATATATTTCCAAATGGAATTTAAACTTCAGGAAAACAAGGCCCTTGTCTATCTTGGTTAATAAAGGCTCCCTAGTTACTAAAACACTGCCTGGCACACAGTAGTCATTCAGTATATATTTGATAAATGAATGATTGAAAGGTTAACTGAGTGCTCAAATTATTTACTACTGTACAGGCAGACCTTGGCAATATCCCGGGATCAGTTTCAAACAATGCCAATAAAGTGAATATTGCAACAAAGTGAGTCATCTGAATTTTTGGTTTCCCAGTGCATATAAAAACTATATTTGTATTATACTATAGTTTATTAAGTGAAAAATAAAATTATGTCCAAAATAACAATGCAATAGCTTAGTTAAAAAGTACAAAGCAAAATACAATTACAATGGTAACATCAAAGATCACTGATCACAGATTACCATAACAAGTATAATAGCAATGAAAAAACTTGAAATATTGCAAGAATTAACAAAATGTGACACAGAAACATGAAGAGAGCAATTGCTGTTGGGAAAATGTCACCAATAGATTCTTCCACATGAAGTTGCCACAAATCTTCAATTTGCAAAAACCACAAAATCTGCCAAGTACAATAAAGTGAAACAAAATACAAACTTTATTGTATTGACATACAATGCAATGAGTAAATTAAATATACAATCTGCCTGTACATTTGTTGCTCCTGAAAACTAAAAGCAAAATGAAAACACATAAGTACAGAACTTTCTCTTTGGCCAGTATGAATGCTGAATTTATTGATGTATCAATCTGATATAACTAAAGCACACTATTAGTTCCCAGTGGAATAAACTCCTTACCTTTAAAGTGAACACTAAATTCTAACATGAATTTTCCATCAGGGTAGATGATGTACAATATTAATGGCAACTCTTAACAATAAATGGGTAGTTTGGCACAGACTAGGGTGGTGACCCTCTTGTCAATGGCCTTTGGGGAAGACAAACTTGTCATGCTGGGTTCATTCATGATTTGATATACTTGAAAAAGGAAGATAAGCCAGGCTAGAAAAAATTCCAAATAAACTGCTGGTTACAGTAAATGCCTGATTTTCCACGTAAAGGGAGTTTAGACACAAAAGAGCAATATGGGAATTGAATGCCTAGAATGAATCTCCTCAACTCCTCTCCTGGCATCACCAGAACATTTAACTACAGGTTCTCTTAGCCAGACTTCCCAGGTGGCACTACTGGTAAAGAACCTGCCTGCCAATGTAGGAGATGCAAAGAATCAATGGGCTCAATTCCTGGGTTCAGGAAGATCCCCTGGAGGAAGGCATGGCAACCGACTCCATTATTCTTGCTTGGAGAATCCCATGGGCAGAGGAGCCTGGTGGGCTACAGTCCATAGGGTCACACAGAGTTGAACATGACTGAAGCAACTTAGCACACACGCATTCTCTTAGCTACTTACTATGACCCATTTGCATGGCTATGCTCTTGACTGGACATGAGTTCCTTAAGGATAACTATGTGTGGCAACTGTAACCTATTCAGGTATCTCTATCTCCTATTACAGAGTAGATGTTCAGTCAGTGTTTCCTTCTCTTTTTTCATCTTTAACTTTTTAAATTAATTTTTATTCAAGTATAGTTGCTTTGCAGTGTAGTTTCTGCTGTACAGTGAAGTGAATCAGGTATACATATACATATAATCACTCTTTTTTAGATTTCCTTCCCATTTAGGTCACCACAGGGGCTTCCCAGATGGCTCAGCAGTAAAGAATCTGCCTACAATGCAGGAGACACAGGAGACGTGGGTTTGATCCCTGAGTTGGGAAGATCCCCTGAAGAATGAAATGGCAGCCCACTGCAGTATGCCTGCCTGAAAAACCCCATGGACAGAGGAATCTGGTAGGCTACAGTCCAAAGGGTTGCAAAGAGTCAAACATGACTGAGTGATTAAGCACATTGACTTGCACCTAGGTCACCACAGAGCACTGAGTAGAGTTCTCTGTACTATACAGTAAGTTCTCATTGAAATTGAAAGGGAAGACAGTCATGTTCAACTCTTTGTGACCCCATGGACTATACAGTCCTTAGAATTCTCTAGGTCAGAATACTGGGGTGGGTAGTCTTTCCCTTCTCTAGAGGATCTTCCCAACCAAGAGATCGAACCCAGGTCTCCATCATTGCAGACATATTCTTTATCAGCTGAGACACAAGGGAAGTCCAAGTTCTCATTAGTTATTTACTTTATAAATAGTAGTGTGTATATGTCAATCCCAATCTTCCAATTCATCCCACACTTGCTTTCCTTCTTTGTATCCATAAATTTGTTCTCTACATCTGTGTCTTTATTTCTGCTTTGCAACTAAGTTCAAAGAGAAATTAAGGAAACAATCCCATTATCAATGAAACAAAAAGAACAAAATACCTAGGAATAAACCTGCCTATGAAGACAAAAGACCTGTACTCACAAATTTAAAGGATACTGATCAAAAAAAAAAAAAAATCAAGACAACACAAACTGATAGATATACATTTCAAGTTCTTGGACTGGAAGAATCAATATTGTGAAAATGACTATACTACCCAAAGCAACTTATAGAATCAATACAATCTCTTCAAGTTAGCAATGATGTTTTTCACAGAACTGGGACAGAAAAATTCACAATTTGTATGGAAACACAAAAGACCCCGAGGAACCAAAACAACCTTGAAAAAGAAAAATGGAGCTGGAGGAATCAACTTTCCTGACTTCAGACTATGCTACAAAGACAATATGGTACTAACACAAAGAAAGAAACATAGATAAACAGACCAGGATAGAAACCTCGGACATAAACCTATGCACCTATGGGAACTTAATCTATAATGGAGGAGGCAAGACTATACAATGGAGAAAACACAATCTCTTCAGTAAGTGGTTCTGGGAAAACTGGATAGCTATGTGTAAAAGGATGAAACTAGAACATCTAACACTATACAGAAAAATAAACTCAGACTGGATTAAAGACTGAAATGTAAGGCCAGAAAAGGCTCTTAGAGGAAAACATAGGCAGAACATTCTTTGACATGAATCACAGGAAGATCTTTTTTTAACCCACCTCATTGAGTAATGAAAATAAAAACAAAAATAAACAAATGAGATCTAATTAAACTTAAAAACTTCTGAAAAGGAAACTGTAAACAAGACGAAAAGTCAGTCGATGTTTCTAAGATTAAGAAATTAATATTGTTCAAACTTTTTATGGTATAGAAATTCCCAGCACAGCTCTAGCAGTCTCCCTACTCAGGTGCATCAGGTTAAGGTGATAGAACAAGGGAAAGACCCCAGGGAACATCTTCCTTTCTTATCAGGGAATATCTTTAGGACAGCATTTGCTGTGATTGTTCAGATATGCTAAACCAAATTTCACAGATTCAATAGATCTGGGCCTGAAAGCCAGAGCTAAGATAATTACAATGATAACTCTTGGAAATGTTTTTAGAATAAGTGAAATTGTGTAATGCCCTAGTCTTGTGTAAAAGACTGGTTTTATTCTAAATCTCCTGACTTTTTAAAACATTATTTTCATTGATGGGATTATATAAGCATAATTCCAAGGACTTTTGGTATAGATGTAAACTAGTGAAACTTTTACATCTAAACTAGTAAACTAGTAAAAATAGTATTAAACTAATAAGCTAGTGAAATTCTTCAAGAGATGGGAATACCAAACCGCCTTATCTGTCTCCTGAGAAATCTGGATGCAGGTCAAGAAGCAACAGTTAGAACTGGACATGGAACAAAGGAATGGTTCCAAATTGGGAAAGGAGTATGTCAAGGCTATATACTGTCACCCTGCTCATTTGACTTCTTTGCAGAGTACATCATGTGAAATGCCAGGCTGGATGAAGCACAAGCTGGAATCTAGATTGTCAGGAGAAATATCAATAACCTCAGATATGCAGATGACACCACCCTCATGGCTGAAAGAGAAGAACTAAAGAGCCTTTTGATGAAAATGAAAGAGGAGAGTGAAAAAGTTGCTTAAAATTCCACATTCAAAAAACTATGATCATAGCATTTGGTCCTATCACTTCATGGCAAATAGATGGGGAAACAGTGGAAACAGTGACAGATTTTATTTTCTTGGGCTCCAAAATCACTGCAGATGGTGACTGCAGCCATGAAATTAAAAGATGTTTGCCCCTTGGAAGAAAAACCATGACCAACCTAGACAGCATATTGAAAATCAGAGACATTACTTTGCTGACAAAGGTCTGTCTAGTCAAAGCTATGTTTTTTCCAGTCGTCATGTATCCATGTAAGAGTTTAACTATAAAGAAAGTTGAGAACCAAAGAATTGATGCTTTTGAACTGTGGTCTTGGAGAAGACTCTTCAGAGTCCCTTGGACTGCAAGGAGATCCAACCAGTCAATTCTAAAGGAAGTCAGTCCTGAATATTCATTGGAAGGACTGATGCTGAAGCTGAAACTCCAATACTTTGGCCACCAGATGGGAAGAGCTGACTCATTGGAAATGACCCTGATGCTGGGAAAGATTGAGGCCAGAGGAGAAGGGGATGACAGAGGATGAGATAGTTGGATAGTATTACTGACTTGATGGACATGGGTTTGAGCAAGCTCTGGGAGTCTGTGATGTTGGCATGCTGCAGGTCATGAGGATGCAAAGAGTCAGACACGACTGAGTGACTGAACTGAGTGAAACTTTTCTCAGAGACAATTCAACAAAGTATATTGAAGGCTCTCAGAACTCTGACCTATAGGTTTTAGAAGTTGGTACCAAGAAAATGGGAAAAGAACATATGGAATATACATTATGGAATCCTAGACTACTGTTCAAATTCTTGCTTTGGGGAGAATATTTAAAAATACAAACATAAGTTCCTGCTGTGGTGCTAAGCTTTTTTTAAAAGCTAAGGGATGGTATTTAAACAAGAATTCAATTTTCAAAATTATTAAGAATATTGATAGTTCACAGTGCAGCCAAAATTAGAGGGAAAAAAAGTAAAGGGAATGAGAGAAAAAAGGTAAAACATTGCCATGCCAGAATTGGACAGCTAGCAGTCAGCTGGAAATTTTATAAAATTTTTTCTCTCCTGAACTAAAGATTTCAGCCCACATCCAGGTTCATGATTTGGTCAAGACATGTGGCTGGAGGTCTATGTTAACATTTTATTGTACTAAGAGAGTAGCCACATCTCAGTTTGCCATATTCCTTGAACTGAGCATCATGCTGGCATTATAATTTGGAATCCAAATAACTATTACATTATTTTAAAGTGCTTGTTTAGTTTATACTGCAGCAATTTATAAAATGTGTTATCACACAATAGCTGTCCATTCATTTTTAAAATAACTATGCATTAATGGGCATTAATGTGTTGCAGGATGCTAAGCATTGTGGAATATGGTTAAATATGGGCCTTCTGTTATAGTCTTACATCCATTTAGTCACAAAATACACTTTAATGTCATTGCTGAAACTAAGCTGATAGAATATGGTAATAAGTTGACATAATTAATAGACAAACTAGTTTAAAAGTTGTATCAGATAGATTCCTTATGATGAAATGGCATAATTATTGCACCAAAGGCCAATGTTCTCTCACTAAAACAAATTACTTTGAGGGCAATAATTCACTGCCCATTAAATAACAATAGTGCAGAATATGTAATAATATCTATGAAAGACATTTTACTGGCAATATGTATGTTGCAAAGTCTATTGGCTCAAGGCAGATGCTCTGTAATAATTGGAAATTTTATCTCCTACAGTGAATATTTTCTAAGTTTTCTATGAAATTAGATTGAATTTTAAATTCACATAATGAATTTACAATTGATTCAACTTGTTATTGAAAATTAGTTCCTGATTTTTCAAAAAGGTATGTTCTTACTATCCAGTGTCCATTTTGCTCCAAAGTATAGCATATGGGTTTGCAAGTAGTAGATAAGGAAAGGTTTTCAGATTATGATAAAAAGTCACACTTCTGTAAAAGAGATAAAAGTGCTGGAAGATTGAGGAGGTGAGGGGGAAAGTCCCTAAAAGAACTATGTACAATCCTTGTAAGCAAAAATAAAATCAAGGGAATGATAGTTCTTCTGGCAGACTGATCTACTAGGCCAGACAGTAAAGGTGTTGTGCAGGAATCCATAAGTCATACACTTTGAGAAAGTAATGGATGCAGCAGAAGAATATAGTGAGTTCAGAAATAACATGGAAGGTCATCCTAAAAATTGACTGAACATTGATGGTTGTGTATTTTGAGGAACAGGATAATAATTTATCCTCTCTAAGATTGAGTGGAAAAAGTGTTCATTGGAGGGTAAACAGACAACAAGGAAAGAAAAAATAGCTATGACAAAGAGAGTTTGCCACTGAACCTCATTACCAAGACATTCTTGTGTCCTAGATGCACTGTGAGGCGTCTTCACAGGAGCTTACTATTACAAGTAAAAAGATGCCTCAACAATAACTTCCTGATAATCTTCCCTGGTGGCTCAGACCATAAAGAATTTGCCTGCAATATAGGAGATGCAGGTTTCATCCCTGGGTTGGGAAGATCCCTGGAGTCGGAGTGGTAACCCACTCCAGTATTTTTGCCTGGAGAATTCCATGGACAGAGGAGCCTAGAGGGTTACAGTCCATGGGAATGCAAAGAGTCAGACACAACTGAGTGACTAACACTTTCACTTTCAAGCAGAAGAATAGCATGCTTTCTCAGAGGGAATTAATTTGGACCAAACGGTCAAACCAATTGTACATGAAAAAAGATTTTGAATAAACACATATGCTGAAAGGTCCTATCTGAAAGTCAAAAGAATTTTGAGACCTAAAATTGCTGGGAGAAATATCAGTAACCTCAGATATGCAGATGACACCACCCTTATGGCAGAAAGTGAAGAAGTAAACAGCCTCTTGATGAAAGTGAAAGAGTAGAGTGAAAAAGTTGGGTTAAAGCTCAACTTTCAGAAAACTAAGATCATGGCATCTGGTCCCATCACTTCATGGCAAATAGATGGGGAAACAGTGGAAACAGTAGCAGACTTTATTTTGGGGGGCACCAAAATCACTGCAGATGATGACTGCAGCCATGAAATTAAAAGACGCTTACTCCTTGGAAAGAAAGTTATGACCAACCTAGACAACATATTAAAAAGCAGAGACATTACTTTGCCAACAAAGGTCTGTCTAGTCAAGGGTATGGTTTTTCCAGTAGACATGTATGGATGTGAGAGTTGAACTATAAAGAAAGCTGAGTGCTGAAGAATTGATGCTTTTGAACTGTGGTGTTGGAGAAGACTCTTGAGAGTCCCTTAGACTGCAAGGAGATCCAACCAGTCCATCCTAAAGGAGATCAGTCTTGAATATTCATTGGAAGTACTGATGTTGAAACTGAAACTCCAATACATTGGCCACCTGATGGGAAGAGCTGACTCATTTGAAAAGACCCTGATTCTGGAACAGATTGAAGGTCAGAGGAGAAGGGAGCAATAGAGAATGAGATGGTTGGATGGCATCACCGACTCAATGGGCATGAGTTTGAGTAAACTCCAGGAGTTGGTGATGGACAGGGAAGCTTAGTGTGCTGCAGTCCATGGGGTCGCAAAGAGTTGAACATGACTGAGCAACTGAACTGAACAAGACAATCAGATTTTACAAGGCAATGATGATGATTAAGAATGTGATGATGATATAACCTCATATTTTGTTCCAAGATATATAGTACAAAATACATCCATACTGACTATTTTGTCTAATCTTCACAATATGTCTTTGTGTCCTGTGTCACTTCTTGACCCACTGTCCCCCCTCCCCCCCAGGTTTCGGAGGCAATCAGTTTGTACAGGTATACACACACACACACACACACATACAGATATATATATATATATATATATATATATATATATATATATATATATAAAATGACTACATCTTACCTCAGCAGCACCTGAATATGTACTGTTTACTTCTTGTTTTCTGTACTGGGGCTTCTCTGATGCTGTAATGTAAGACATCTGCACTCACACATGCACAATTAGAAATGTGAGAATGTTCACATCTCATGGGTGGAATTGCTAGATTTCACAAATAAAACTATATGAGACCCAGTTAAATTTGAATTTCAGATAAACCATGAATAAGTATTTAGTATAAGTATGCTCCATACGGCTTCCCCAGTGGCTCAGATGGTAAACACCCTGCCTGCAATACCGGAGACCTGGGTTTGATCCCTGATCCCTGGGTTGGGAAGATCCCCTGAAGGAGGGCACGGCAACCCACTCCAGTATTCTTGCCTGGAGAATCCCCATGGATAGAGGAGCCTGGTGGGATACAGTCCATAGTGTCACAACGAGTTGGACATGACTGAAGTTTCTTAGCACAGGCTTCATACAATATTTAGGACACACTTATACTAAAAACAATGTTCTTTATTTGAAATTCAAATTTAACTGGATATCCTGCATTGTCTGGCTTTCCTGGTGGCTCAGCGGTAAAGAATTTGCCTGTCAATGCAGGAGATAGAGAAGACTCGGATTCTATCCCAGGGTTGGGAAGATCCCCTGGAGAAGGGAATGGCAACCCACTTCAGTATTCTTGCCTTGTATTTGTATTCTTGCCAGTATTCCTGTCCATGGAGAATCCCATGGACAGGGGAGCCTGGTGGGCTACAGTCCATAGGGTCAGAAAGAGTCAGACGTAAGTGAAGTGACTAAGCATGCACAAATCTGCATTTTATACATCAATTTAAAAAAAATAAGTATAGCTAATCTCAATACTGTGTCAGTTTCCAGAGGACAGCAAAGTGACTCAGTTATACACACACACACACACAAACACACACACTCACACACACACATTAAATTCTTTTCCATTATAGGTTATCACAGGGTATTGAATATAGTTTCCTATGCTATACAATAGATCCTTGTTGCTTACCTATTTTATGTAGAATAGTGTGCTATATTCCAATCTTAGCTGTGAATTAACACTTGCCTAGTAAAGGAACTGATGTTGAATCAATGTTCTTTTTTCTGCATTATGGGTGAAAAATTCTGAGATGTGTTCTGCACAGCAACTTGGAGGATCCTGGTAGGATGAAGCTACAATTGCCAACAAGCATAACTAGCTCAATGTCATATGCCTGTACTACTTTCCCTCCTTTCCCAATTCACACTCACTGAATCCCCATTCTTGTTCCCTGGGATCAGATCCCCAAATAAACAGCCTGCATAAAAATTTTTGTCTTGTTTTACTCTCCGCCCCTTTATTTTTTCTGGGAATACTCAGTCTAAAAATTTAGGTGTGAATTCTATGAAGTTATAGTAATCTTAGAGCTAGAATAAACCACTTTACTAGTGTGAAAACTATATTGAGTTCAGTAGCATTGTATAAGGCCACACCATTTAGTAGAGAAAGATCTGAAACTTGAACTGGATCTCTCGATTTCCATTTAATGCCCTTCAACTAGAAGACTCTACCTATGCTTATTTCACACTACTGTTTTTTAAGAAAAATCACTTTAATGTTTCTGTAAAAATGACAGAGTAGTACCGTCAAGAATGAAAAGCACAAATTCTTTTATAGCAAAAAGTTAAATTCCTCCAAATCTCACCAAACAAAGCAATTAGCATCAGCAATTAGGAACACATTATCCAAATGTCTTTCCATGGATCTGTATATAGATAGAAATATTGATACAAGGACTAAGAAAATGTTACAGTGCATATATAATTAAATTTCATTTTAGTTTATAAGTATTTTTCTTGAACTTAAGAAAAGAAACAAAGTGAAGAAAGTAAATGTTTCACTTCAGATACATGCTTCTTTATAACAAGAGATAGTATTTCTCAAAATATCCCTCCAACAGTAATAAAGTAGATCATAACAATATGAAGAAATTGGAGTCATTATTAACTTTAATTAAATATTTCCTTTTTGGACAGTATTAACTGATTGCTCATTGTGAAAGATGAGGGCATTAGCTCTATCACATTTTCCCCATCTTCCCTAGATGTGCAGCTCCCAATTATTGTGAATTATGTCACTAATTTCATAATGTCAAGGTTTCTAACATATACATCTTGTTTCATAACTATAATTTCCACATTTTCCTTTATTATTATTTCTATGCTTCAGTGAATTCAAATCTAACTGACCTGTGCCACCACCCTCCATACGCCACATAGCTTTTCTTTTTCTAATGTCTTTATTTTAAATCATCCCTTAATTAGCCACAGATTTCATTGTGAAACAGAGTTTTTGTTTGCTTGCTTGTTTTAAAGAAGGGTTTGGATCCTGTATTCTGTGAGTTCTTTCAAATTTTAAGAACATCTGCCTACTTATCTTCTATTTGAATGATATATTTTTGGATATATAAATAATATTCTTGGATTACATCTTCTTTCCTTTTGGAATTTAGAGGTATATTTTCAAAATCATTTGTCTTTAAAATGATTTTGGAAAACACAGATGTATTTGTCTCATAGGTTATTTGCTTTTCTAGCCTGGATACTTAGAAAAGTACTTTTTTTTTCATTTTAGAAATTCAATAACTGAACTAAGCTAAATCTTCAAGCATCCTGTATGAAAATTCTATGCAACAGTCCCTGGTTCAGTCTAAAAATCTGAAATTATATTTTTTGTGTGTTTGCTTGCAAGAGAGAAAGTAAGCTTCATGAATCAAAGATGTTGATCTCTTTTGTTTAGTCACTCAGTCGAGTCCCACTCTTTGCAACCCCATGGACTGCAGCATGCCAGGCTTCTCAGTCTTTCACCATCTCCCAATGCTCAAAGTCATGTCCATTGAGTTGGTGATGCCATCCAACCATCTCATCCCCTGCTGCCTTCTTCTCCTTTTGCCTTCAGTCTTTCCCAGCATCAAGGTATTCTCCAATGAGTTGGCTCTTTACATCAGGTGGCTAAAGTTTTAGAGCATCAACTTCAGTACCAGTCGTTCCAATGGATATTCAGGACTGATTTCCTTTAGGATTGACTGGTTGGATCTCCTTGCAGTCCAAAGGACTCTCAGGAGTCTTCTCCAACACCACAGTTTGAAAGCATCAATTTTTTGGCACTCAGTCTTCTTCCTGGTCCAGCTCTCACATTCATATGTGACTACTGCAAAAAAACCTGGCTTTGACTACATGGATCTTGGTCAGCAAAGTGATGTCTCTACTTTTTAATATGCTGTCAAGGTTTGTCATAGCTTTTCTTCCAAGAAGCAAGTATCTTTTAATTTTGTGGCTGTAGTCATTGTCCACAGTGATTTTGGAGCCCAAGAAATAGTCTGTCACTGTTTCCATAGTTTCCCTATCTATTTGCCATGAAGTGATGGGACTGGCTGCCATGACCTTAGTTTTTAGAATGTTGAGTTTTAAGCCAGTTATTTTACTCTCCTCTTTCACTTTCATGAAGAGGCTTTTTAGTGCCTCTTCCCTTTCTGCCATTAAGATGGTGTTATCTGCATATCTGAGGTTGTTTATATTTCTCCTGGCAATCTTGATTCCAGCTTGTGTTTCATACAGCCTGGCATTTCGCATGATGTATTCTACATATAAGTTAAATAACTAGAGTGACAGTATACAGCTTTGACATACTCCTTTCCCAATTTGGATCCAGTCGATTATTCCATGTCCATATTCTAACTGTTGCTTCTTGATCTGCATATAGGTTTCTCAAGAGGCAGTCTGGCATCCATACCTCTTTAAGAATTTTCCAGTTTATTGTGATTCACACTGTCAAAGTCTTTAGCAAAGTCAATGAAGGAGTGGTAGATGTTTTTTTCTGAAATTTTGTTGGGTTATTCTATGATTCAATGGATGTTGGTAATTTGATCTCTGGTTCTGCTGCCTTTTTGAAATCCAGCTTGTACATTTGGATGTTCTCAGTTCACATGCTGTCAACATCTAGCTTGAAGGATTTTCCCATTACTTTGCTAGCATTTGAAGTGAGCACACTGTGAGATAGTTTAAACATATTTTGGCATTGCATTTCTTTGGGATTTGAGTTAAAACTGACCTTTTCCAGTCCTGTGACCACTGCTGAGTTTTCCAAGTTTGCTGGCATATTGAATCCAGCACTTTAACAGCATCATCTTTTAGGACTTGAAATAGCTCCTTTGGAATTTCATCACCTCTACTAGCTCTATTCGTTGTAATGCTTCCTAAGGCCCACTTGACCTCACACTCCAGAATGTCTGGCTCTATGTGAGTGATCACAACATCATGGTTATCCAGGTCATTAAGAACTTTTTTGTACAGTTCTTCTGTGTATTCGTGCAACCTCTTCTTAATCTATTTTGCTTCTGTTAGGTCCATACCATTTCTTTCCTTTCTTGTGCCCATCTTGGCATGAAATGTTCCCTTGCTATCTCCAATTTTCTTGAGGAGATCTCTAGTTTTCCCTATTTTATTGTTTTCCTATAATTCTTTGCATTGTACACTTATGAAGGCTTTCTTATCTCTCCTTGCTATTCTTTGGACCTCTATATTCAGATGATTATCTTTTTCTTTTTCTTCTTTGCCTTTCACTTCTCTTCTTTTCTCAGCTATTTGTAAGGTCTCCTCAGACAACCATTTTGCCTTGTTGGATTTCTTTTTCTTGGGGGTGGTTTTGGTCACTGCCTCCTGTACAGTGTTACAAACCTCCATCTGTAGTTCTTGAGACACTCTATCAGATTTAATCCTTTGAATTTATTTGTTACTTCCACTGTATAATCAAAAGGGATTTGATTTAGGGCATATCAAATGGTCTAGTGGTTTTCCCTACTTTTTTCAATTTAAGTCTGAATTTTGCAGTAGCCATAGTCAACTCCTGGTCTTGTTTTGCTGATTATATAGAGCTTCTTCCATCTTTGACTGTAAATCTGATATTGTTATTGACCATCTGGTTTTGCGAGTCATCTCTTGTGTTATTGGAAGAGGGTATTTGCTATGACCAGTGCATATGATAGCCTTTGTCCTGCTTCTTTTTGTACTTCAAGACCAAACTTGCCATTACTCCAGGTATCTTTTGACTTCCTACTTTTGCATTCCAGCCTCCTATGATGAAAAGGACATTTTTTTGATTCTAATTCTAGGTCTTATAGGTCTTTCAAGAACTATTCAACTTCATCTTCTTCAACATTAGTGGTTGGAATATAGACTTGGATTACTGTGAAGCTGAATGGTTTGCCTTGGTAACGAACTGAGATCATTCCATTGTTTCTGAGATTGCATCCAAGTACTGCATTTCAGACTTTAGTTGACTATGAGAGGTACTCCATTTCTTCTAAGGAATTCTTGCCCTCAGTAGTAGATACAATTGTCATTTGAATTAAATTTGCCCATCCTGGTCCATTTTAGTTCATTGCTTTCAAAAGAGTCGATGTTCACTTTTGCTGTTTCCTGTTTGACCACTTCCAATTTACCTTGATTCCTGGACCTAACATTCCACATTCCTATGCAATGCAATATTGTTCTTTACAACACTGGAGTTATTTTCAACACCAGACACATCCACAGCTGGGTGTCATTTCTTCTTTGACTCAGCTTCTTCATTATTTCTGGAGCTATTTCTCTGCTCTTCTCCAGTAGCATATTGGACTTATGCCAGCAAGCTACACCTTCCAGGACTGCTGCTACCAGTGGCATATACACTGTTGACCCATGCCTCTACTGGAGACTCCGAAACCCTTACAGGAAAAGAGCACATGTCTCTCTACTTCACCATCATAAAGTTTGCACAAACCTCTTGTCCTCATCTATCAGAGGACAGACAGAATGAAAACCACAATCACAGAAAACTAACCAAAATGATCACATGAATCACAGCCTTGTGTTATTCAATGTAACTATGAACCATGCTGTTTAGAGCCACTCAAGACAGACAGATCATGGTGGAGAGTTCTAGCAAAACATGGTCCACTGGAGAAGGGAAAGGCAAACCACTTCAGTATTCTTGCCTTGAGAACCTCATGTACAGTATCAAAAGGCAAAAAAGATATGACACTGAAAGAGGAACTCTCCAGGTCAGTAGGTGTTGACCTAGTCATAAAGTTGATTCCTCAGCCTCTAAAACAAAGTCTGGCATATTGTAGATAATCAATACATATTTATTGAATGCTTGTTGAATGAATGATTTTCTTATTTCAGATAACTTTCTTTGAAGTATGTATCTTTTTCCCCTTAAGTTTAATTTCCAGTTTGCTGTTCATTTATAGGAACAGTTATGACTTAGTGATCTCTAGACTAATGTTTTTTTGGTTTTACTTTTTATTTATTTTTTTTTGTTTAACTTTTTAAAGGTTTTCATCATCTAGAATGTATTAGAAATAAGGAATGAAACAGAGATCCGTATTTGCATTTTTTGCAAATAGCTAGTCATTGAATCCAGAACCATCTATTATGTAATCATTCCTTCTCCCACTTAAGTTTATAATATCAGCCTATGAACTGTGGTGTTGGAGAAGACTCTTGAGAGTCCCTTGGACTGCAAGGAGATCCAACCAGTCCATCCTAAAGGAGATCAGTCCTGGGTGTTCATTGGAGGGACTGATGCTGAAGCTGAAACTCCAATACTTTGGCCACCTCATGTGAAGAGTTGACTCATTGGAAAAGACCCTGATGCTGGGAGGGATTGGGGGCAGGAGGAGAAGGGGACGACAGAGGATGAGATGGCTGGATGGCATCACCGACTCAATGGACATGAGTTTGAGTAAACTTCAGGAGTTGGTGATGGACAGAGAGGCCTGGCGTGCTGCGATTCATGGGGTCTCAAAGAGTCGGACACTATTGAGCGACTGAACTGAACTGAACTGAACTGATTGCAATATTAGTAATCCTCACTTGTATTTGGGCCAATTTCTGAACTCCCTCTTCTTATTCTGTTAAACTGGATATTTTCTCTCATATTTAATTCTTTGTAATGTATTTCTATATATTTTGATATATTTTCTCTGCCCTCCACATCCACTGGCTCCTTTCTTAGCAGTCTGATCACTTTCTCTTTGTCATCTGAAGTTACTAGGTTTTCTCAAGCTTTTCTTCTATGACAGTACTGTTACTTCACCCATATGTACTCTGATCTAATACTTGAACTGTTCTCTTACTGAATTTGTGTTCTTATTAAATTGTTCTAAAATGTGAAATGCTTGTGGGAAATTTTCTCCCATTCCTTACACTACTTGCATGTAGAGTGAAGGTTGTTTTCCACATGCTAGGTCCACTTTTTTTGAGAAATTCCTAGTACGGTTCTTGACACAGCTGCCCTGTGATTTATTTTCACCTTGCTTATTGATAGGTGGTTTCCATTTAGGATTGTAGCTTGATTTTCATGTAGTATTAAGGTTAGACTTTTTTATTCCTTTCCTGCAGTATCTGGGCCTGCATTGTCTATTTAAGTTCCAGTTTGAGGGATGAATTTTGGTGTTTTACCTATCTTTCTGAACAATGATGCCATGAGGAGAGTGAGGAACACAGCTGAATCAAAATTACCATGCTCTTTCACGTGATCCCTGGGCTTTTTACTCCTTTTGATTTTTGTTGTGCAATATTCCCTGGTGGCTCAGTGATAAAGAATCTGCCTGCCAATGCAGGAGACACGGGTTCAATCCTTGGTTTGGGAATATCCCCTGGAGAAGGAAATGGCAACCCACTCCAAAATTCTTGCCTGGGAAATCCCATTGACAGAGGAGACTGTCAGGCTATAGTCCATGAGGTGACAAAAGAGTCAAACATGACTTAGCGATTAAACAACAACAATATTTAGTACAGAAATTGTTCTACATAGTTGTGAGGTATATTGTATTCTCACAGTGAGCTAGTTGGTGCTTAAATCATATGCTCAGCTCAAGGCACAGTTCCCGAGATTTGTTTTCTGATCACTCTGTTGTTGTTGTGTTTTCTCATTTGCCAGAAGCTATTTTCAATATATCCTAGTCATTGAAGTGAATTGATAAGGATACCTAATCAGTAATCTTTCCTCCAAGTTTTGAAACGTTGAAGAGAAGTTTTAGAATGTTGCCAACTAATCAGGAAATTGGGAGTGGTGAGTGATGGCATGTTGGAAGCTTTGCCCTCCCACATTGAACTATAAATCTTCAGTTTCTTTATTTGGCAAATGGTTTTTAAAATATATGGCTAAGGTTGTAGACATTCTGTGTTCAGTTGACAATGCTTTTCCACAGGTATTTATAATAATTATTTTTATTATTTTGTTTTTTAATGAGAAAGTTTCTGTGATTCAGTATCATTTAACTATTTTCACCTAGAAGTCCTCTATGCTACCTTTTCTGAAATAACTTCAAAGTTTCCTGAATAACTGCATCTTCTGAAGGTAGACAACAGTGCTTATTTATTCTCTAATTACATGATTAACTAAGATACTTTAGTGGGTATAATTAGACCTGCAATGGTTAACAAAAATCTCTTTTAAAATTTAACTATGTTAAATAAAATGTAGCACAGGAAAGTTTTGACTTGACTAGAAATCCACTGGAAGCTTAATCCACAATCACAGACTTAGATCAATCCATTCAATAGGGAATAACAGTTTTTGTTTTTGTTTTTTTTTTTTTTTAGAGAATAACAGTTAATTGCTACTGAACAATCATGATTAGTTAAAATATTTGGAAGGGAAGGGTTAATAGCTTATGCTAAATATCAGCTTTATTAGAGGTCATATTTACCAAACTGAAAAAAAAATCAAATTAATAGAAAATAAAAAAGAAAACTCAATTCAAAATAGCAGAAAATATCTAAATTTAATTAGAAAAATTAGAAAAAGAAAAATGTGTTTATTTTTTGTTTAATTTCAATTATTTTTATTAATCTCTGATATAAGAAATCAAAAGTTACCATTATATTTTTCAGTTGTTCAATATATCAAATAAAAATCTAGGACTTCCCTGGTGGTCCAGTGGCTAAGACTCTGTGTTCCCACTGCAGAGGGCCCAGATTTGATTCCTGGTTGTGGAATTAGATCCCACAGGCCACAACTAGGAGCTTGCCTGCTGCAACTAAAGATCTTGAGTACCACAACTAAGATTCAGTGCTGCCAAAAAAATTAATTAATTAAAATAAATTTTAAAAAATCCAGAGCCATATCCAATTTTCACTGCTTTTTGGAAAATGATATTGAACCATGTATATATACAGGAAGGAAGTGTGGAGGTATGCAAGCTTCATCTTGAAAGTGAAAATCACTCAGTGGTGTCTGACTCTTTTCGACCCCATGGACTATACAGTCCATGGAATTCTCTAGGCCAGAATACTGGAGTGGGTAGCCTTCTCTTCTCCAGGGCATCTTCCCAACCCAGGGATTGAACCCAAGTCTCCCGCATTGCGGGCAGATTCTTTACCAGCTGAGCCATCAAGGAAGCCTAAGAATACTGGAGTGGGTAGCCTAACTCTTCTCCAGCAGATCTTCGCAACCCAGGAGTCAAACCGGGGTCTCCTGCATTGCAGGCAGATTCTTTACCAACTGAGCTATATGGAAGCCCCAAACTTCATCTTAAGTCTACTCGCATTAAGACATTTTGACTCTCTTAGAACGTTTCTTAATGAAATGCAGGGTCACATTTTTGTGTTTTCTTTAGTACTGGATTCTTAGCTGTCCTGATCTCTCTCTCTTTGAGCTTCCCAGGTGGTTCTCTCTTTTAGGCTGCACCTTCATTCAGGAACGATTTAATTGATTAGTTAACCATGTCCAGCCAGTTGTCAATATAAAATCAGAGCATTTCTGGCCTGGCAAGGTGTCTGAAAATCAACTAATCCCATTTACCCCATTACAGATGAGGAAGCAAAACCAATGGTAGGAAAAGTAATACTTCAGCAATTATACAATACAAGATACAGGATCAGAATCAGGACTTTCTGATTCCCAGACTTTACATTTCTTCCCCTGTGGATTTGATTAGTATTTTTCCTTATTCGTTATGGTCTATTTGAACTAAAGCTCAGAATATTTTCTAGAATTGATTTAACTGAGCAATGATTGCATCATGCGGACAAAGAGTTACTATTTAGCAAATATTAGAATCTATAACTTTTGTCTCTAGCATACTCTCCCCACCCATAATTGTCTTTTTGCTCTGTGCTTGTTCTACCCTACTGATTTTTATTCTTTTAGGGACAGCAACCACTTGCTTTCAGCAGATGTTTTAATAGCCCCAGTTAACTTTTACTGGTGACAATTTCCACAGCATTTGTTTTTTAACAGATGCCAGGCATTGGATTAACTCTCACAGGAAATGTTTCTGTGTGGCACCTTTTAACTCTCAGTCTCACATCCACCAACCTCTGCAACATCCAGGGCATTATCTACTCTTACCATCAAAGACAACAACCTAGTACTTATTTGTCCATTCACCTGTCAGAGAACATGGACTGTGTACTTGTCCTGTGCCATGGACAGTGCCAGTTACTAGAAAGAGAAATAATGTCTAACCTATCTTCAAAGTGTTCACCATCTAGGCTGACAATGAGAAAAATAATATTTGTAACAAAAATAAATAAATGGAAACAGTGCCTCATCTTTAAAAGTTTTTCACCTCCCGGTTTTGAAAGAGATTTAACAATGGACCCTTTATTTAGCTCTCTAGGATCAAAAGCGTTACTTAATAATATAATTGCCCTTTGAATTGAAGAGCATTATTTTACAACATGACCTCATTAAAACTAGTGTGATTTCTATAAATAAAAGCCCTTGGATGATTTAGTATGAGAACTGACATTGGCATCATTCATTTTTTTTTAAAGGCAATTGTTAAGACAACAGTCTGTCACATAGATATATTGATTTGTTCATCTCCCCTTTGGAGGAAAAAACAGACTACACAAACTACCTCATCCTGACCATTCTTCTTAATGAATACCTGTGGTTAGGGAAATAATTTAAGGGGAACTGAAATGTCATCTAGATGTTCTTGTCTTCTAATAAAAGAGATGATCCAGTATATTATTTCTCCCTGCCAGGAGAGTAAACATATAGGATCATATTTTCAAATAACTCTAGCTAATTTAAAGACTTATCAATTTTTGTGTGTGAAATGAGTGCAGTAATTGAATGCACGATGAAATGTGTATGCAAATGGAGATACAAATCTGTGGTGTGGATTTAAGATAGATATTTGAGAATTTAGCAAAATCTTATACATTTCCATTAACCATTTGAAAAATGTGCTGACTTTTCCATCTCAAAGAAACACCAACATTATTAAAAGATAAAGCTGAGATTTTATATATTAACTTGTAAACATGTGTAAGATTTTCACTTTGTTTCATAATTCCTTCCGAAACTGGTAAAAAATATTAAAGCAAAACCATATTTATGGATATGTAAGTATAGATAGAAGGCTATATACAGAGGACAGTGAGAAGTCCAGAAATGCACCTCTGTGAGTAGTAGTGGTAGTAACATGGGATGTATAGACCAGAGGAGGAAAACTGTGGCAGGTACCCACAGTTGGCTTCTAATATCTGAAAAGGTGTTTGAGGCAACAATCAGTATATTAGTTCTATTAGATCCTGAGAGCAGAACAGGCTGAAAAGGTGTTGTTCCAGACATCAGAGCAAAATTCAGCAAGAGGAAATATCAAAGAACTTGCTGCCAATTAGAGTTGTCTGAAAATGGAATAGGCTGTCTTGTAAGGCAATCCCTCCTCTATCAGAAATGGTCAAGCAAAAAGACAGGTTGGTTAATGATCAGGAATGCTATATAATGTGTTGATATTGATACTCTGCTTCAATTGATGTTTTGTGTTTTTTAAAATTATTAATCAATGTTAAATGTCAATTATATTTCAATAGGGTGGTAAAAATAAAAACTTTAGTGAACTAAAAAGAATATATTAGTATATTTTGTAGTTTTTACTACTGGTTGCAACTTTTTGTTGTTGAAATACATTTTCATTGCAAGAGCCACTGAATACTAGCTATAAATTTTAGGTTCCAAATAGCAAATTCCAAAGCAATTAAATAAAGGAAAATGTAAGGGGAACACTCTGATGCAAATGGAACATTAGTCACTTCTCATTTTTCAAGATTAGGACGCTCTGGTGTGTGCAGTTCAAATTTTTATGCTCAACTACAAGTCTATGTACTTATGATCCTCTTTTCCATCCTCCCAAAGACAAAGAAAAATTAAGAACAGCTGTATTCTGGTGCATAAGGAATTAGAACAATTTCATGGAAACTATTAACAAAATGCAGTGACGACTAGGGAAGAACTGGGACTTGGTCTGTATGACAGAGATGGTCATTGCAGAGTGTCAAGTTGTTTACAAACCTTTCTCTTATTCAGTTCAGTTCAGTTGCTCAGTCGTGTCCGACTCTTTGCGACCCCATGAATCACAGCATGCCAGGCCTCCCTGTACATCACCAACTCCCGGAGTACACCCAAGCACATATCCATTGAGTCAGTGATGCCATCCAATCATCTCATCCTCTGTCGTTCCCTTCTCCTCCTGCCCTCAATTTTTCCCATATTCAGTTCAGTAGAGTTCAGTCGCTCAGTCGTATCCTACTCTTTGCAACCCCATGAATCACAGCATGCCAGGCCTCCCTGTCCATCACCAACTCCCGGAGTTTACTCAAACTCATGTCCATCGAGTCGATGATGCCATCCAGCCATCTTATTCTCTGTCGTCCCCTTCTCCTCCTGCCCCCAATCCCTCCCAGCATCAGGGTCTTTTCCAGTGAGTCAACTCTTCACATGAGGTGGCCAAAGTATTGGAGTTTCAGTTTCAGCATCAGTCCTTCCAATGAACACCCAGGACTGATCTCCTTTAGGATGGATTTGTTGGATCGCCTTGCAGTCCAAGGGACTCTCAGGAGTCTTCTCCAACACCATAGTTCAAAAGTATCAATTTTTCAGTGCTCAGCTTTCTTCACAGCCCAACTCTCACATCCATACATGGCCACTGGAAAAACCATAGCCTTGACCAGACGGACCTTTGTTGGCAAAGTAATGTCTCTGCTTTTTAATATGCTATCTAGGTTGGTCATAACTTTCCTTCCAAGGAGTAAGCATATTTTAATTTCATGGCTGCAGTCACATTCTGCAGTGATTTTGGAGCCCAAAAAAATAAAGTCTGACACTGTTTCCCCTGTCTCCCCATCTATTTCCCATGAGGTGATGGGACCGGATGCCATGATCTTAGTTTTCTGAATATTGAGCTTTAACCCAACTTTTTCACTCTCATCTTTCACTTTCATCAAGAGGCTTTTTAGTTCCTCTTCACTTTCTGCCATAAGGGTGGTGTCATCTGCATATCTGAGGTTGTTGATATTTCTCCCGGCAATCTTGATTCCAGCTTGTGCTTCTTCCAGCCCAGCGTTTCTCATGATGTACTCTGCATATAAGTTAAATAAGCAGGGTGACAATATACAGCCCAAATTAGAATTTCTTTATCCAAATTTCAAAATTATTTTAATCTCACCGGTCCACCTTGGTCAGATGGCTCTTCCTGGTATAAGCAGCAATGGCTGGAGGTTAGGCTCTTGTGCTACAGACCTGGTGGATGGGGACCCATTCCACTGAAACAAGTGGTATTTCTATTTCCAGTTTTTTAAGGAATCTCCACACCGTTCTCCATAGTGGCTGTACTAGTTTGCATTCTCACCAACAGTGTAAGAGGGTTCCCTTTCCTCCACACCCTCTCCAGCATTTATTGCTTGTAGACTTTTGGATAGCAGCCATCCTGATTGGCGTGTAGTGGTACCTCGTTGTGGTTTTGATTTGCATTTCTCTGATAATGAGTGATGTTGAGCATCTTTTCATGTGTTTGTTAGACATGTGTATGTCTTCTTTGGAGAAATATCTGTTTAGTTCTTTGGCTCATTTTTTGATTAGGTCATTTATTTTTCTGGAATTGAGCTGCAGGAGTTGCTTGTATATTTTTGAGATTAATCCTTTGTTGCTTCATTTGCTATTATTTTCTCCCAATCTGAGGGCTGTCTTTTCACCTTGCTTATAGTTTCCTTTGTTGTGCAAAAGCTTTTAAGTTTAATTAGGTCCCATTTGCTTATTTTTGCTTTTATTTCCAATATTCTGGAAGGTGGGTCATAGAGGATCCTGCTGTGATTTATGTCAGAGAGTGTTTTGCTGATGTTGTCTACTAGGAGTTTTATAGACCCCAGCAATCCCACTCCTGGGCATACACACCAAAGAAACCAGATCTGAAAGAGACACATGTACCCCAATGTTCATCGCAGCACTGTTTATAATAGCCAGGACATGGAAGCAACCTAGATGCCCATCAGCAGACAAATGGATAAGAAAGCTATGGTAGATATAAACAATGGAATATTACTCAGCCATTAAAAAGAATACATTTGAATCTGTTCTAATGAGATGGATGAAACTGGAGCCCATCATACAGAGTGAAGTAAGCCAGAAAGATAAGCACCAGTACAGTATACTAATGCATATATATGGAATTTTAAAAGATGGTTACGATGACCCTATATGCAGGACAGAAAAAGAGACACAGATGTATAGAACAGACTTTGGACTCTGTGGGAGAAGGTGAGGGTGGGATGATCTGAGAGAATATCATTGAAACATGTATATTATCAAGTGTGAAACAGATCGCCAGCCCAGGTTGGATGCATGAGAAAAGTGCTCAGGGCTGGTGCATTGGGAAGACCCAGAGGGATGGGTTGGGGAGGGAGGTGGGTGGGGGTATCAGGATGGGGAACACGTGTAAATCCATGGCTGATTCATGTCAATATATGGCAAAAACCACTACAATATTTTAAAGTAATTAGCCTCTAACTAATAAAAATAAATGGAAAAAAAAAAAGTGGTATTTCTAAAGAAGATGATGGTTTGTCGACCAGGAAATTTTTGTACCACATATGTACTCAAGTGATCACCATATATTAACAATAATTAAAAGAATTATACAAATGCAAGTAGAGCATGAAAAATTTTAAAGTACCTTTAAACATGTTAAAAATAGTGTCTCTTGAAAAACACCAACAGTGTATATTACTGCATATATATAGAATTTAGAAAGATGGTAACAATGACCCTACATGCAAGACAGCAAAAGAGACACAGATATAAAGAACAGACTTTTGGACCCTGTGGGAGAAGGCAAGGGTGGGATGATTTGAGAGAATAACATTGAAACATGTATATTACCATATATAAGCTAGATGACCAGTCCAAGTTCAATGCATGAAACAGGGTGCTCAAAGCCAGTGCACTGGGACAACCCAGAGGGATGGGATGGGGAAGGAGGTGGGAGGGAGGTTAGGGATGGGGAACACATGTACACCCATGACTGATTCATGTCAATGGATGGCAAAAACCACCACAATATTGTAAAGTAATTAGCCTCCAATTAAAATAAGTAAATTAATTTTTAAAAATAGTGTTTCTTGTCAAAATTGAAATTTATTTAAAAATTATCAACAATCCTTAAGCACGGTAATTTCTTATTTTGGAAATGTTTTGAAATTTAAGGATTGGAAGAATTTTGAAAGTGTGTAAAGCAAAGTGACAAGCTGATTCCCTATCAATAGGTAAAGAACTGGGCTGTCATTCATCTTTCTATATAATGCATTCCCTCCTACTATGGAAAGAAAGACAACTTTAATGTCTTACTAGGCTAGTATCATTTTATAACCATTTAGAACATACTTTTACAACTGGCAAGCTAATAATCATGAAACAGGAGAGATATGAAATGTTAGCAAGTAATAGGGCTTGGTTTTCAACATATATCAGAATTCGGGCATTTAAGTATTAGTAAGCAAGCTACAATTCCCAGTTTAAAATCCATTCCCCAAAGCCATAGCCAATGTATTTTCCTACTAACACTAGAGCAAGAGTGACACTCAATTTTCATACACATCATATTCTCCATATTTGGCTCTAAGTGGTTGGGTGTTATCCAAAGTAAAACTAGCCCACAAAACATAACAGCCTAGAAATCTGGTAATGATGGCCAAGATCACTTGCAAATGTCAGAAATGTTTTGAGTAAAAGCTGCAACTAAGTTGCTTCTGCACACAATTCTTTGAGAACTAGTAACGAGGGTGCCTTGCTATTTCCCAGAACTGAACTGCTATTGACTGTGTTCCACCCCTGGGGCCTGTATTGCAGTTGATACTCTTCCTGGAACCACTTCACCACTCTCACCGTGGGGCCTCAGACACTGCTGCAACTTGGCATCCCTAGTTCTGTGCTACTGCTATGTCTTAACTTCCGTGGGGCCTGAGTCACTCAGACCCTGGCTCCATGAGTGATCTGCACATGCCCACACTCCAGACATTGGTGCCACTGCCAGAGCAGGGGCACCAGTGCCCCAGACCCGAGGTGCTGAGGTAGTTCCATGTAGTCCTGGCCCCAAGATCTTGGCTCACCTGGGACTATGAATGCCTAAACCCCAAACACCAGTGCCACTACCACCACAAGCATGGCAGCAAACTATCTACCTGATAAAGAATTACTATCCAAACTATGTAAGGAACTCATACAACTCAATAACAAAATAAATAAATAAATAAATAGAATTATAAAACGGGCAAAGAAAGAGCATAGACATTTACCTAAGAGAGATCAACAAATGACCAAATGGCATATGAAAAGGTGTTCATTCTCACTGATCATCAGGGAAATGCAAGTCAAACCGCAATGAGATATCATCTCACATCTGTTAGAATGGCTGTTATCAAAATGATAAGAGATAATAAGTGTTGGGAGGATGTGGATAAAAGGGAACTGTTGTGCACTGTTGGTTGGAATGTAAATTGGTGCAGCCACTATGGAAAGCAGTATTGAGGTTCTTCAAAAATTTAAGAATAGAACTAGGGTATGATTTAGAAATATCACTTATTAGAACATATCCAAAAGAAGTGGAATCTGTATCTCAGGATATTTACAGTCCCATATTCATTGCAACATTAATACAATAGCCAATATATGGAAACAATCTAAGTGTCAGTGGACAGATAATGGATAAAGAAAGTATAATATAGATATAGATATAGATATAGATAAATAAGTAGATAGGAAGATCAATGTTTACAATTTCTTTATCTACATATGTATGTCAGACACACAGAAAGAGAAATATTGCATGGTATTACTTATATGTGAAATTTAAGAAAATCAAATTAAAAAAAAATCAAATTTAGAAAAACAGAGAGTAGAATGCTGGTTGCCAGTGGCTAGGGAGTGGGGTGGAAAAAATGGGGAGATGGTGATCACCGGTTAAAAAATTTTAGTTAGAAAATAAATAAATTCTAGAGATCTAATACACAGCATGGTAACTATAGTTATTGTTTACTCGTGAAGTCCTGTCTGACTCTTGTGACTCCATGGACTGTAGCCCACCAGGCTCCCCTTGTCTGTGGGATTTTCCAGGCAAGAATACTAGAGTGGGTTGCCACTTCCTACTCCAAGGGATCTTTCCTACCCAGGAATCAAACCTGTATCACCTGCATTGGCAGGTGGATTCTTCACCACTGAGCCACCTGGGAAGCCCTAGTAACTGTAGTTAATACTTGAAATTTGCTAAAAGAGTGCACCTTAAGTGTTCTCAACACACACACACTAGATGCTAACTATGTGAGGTGATGAATATGTTAATTACCTTGATAGGAATAATTATTACCCATGGTACACTTATATGAAAACACTATGTTGTACACTTTAAATATATACAATTTTTGTCAGTGTATTTAAATATTTTAAATGATACTGTAAAATCTTGTTTTAAGCTTTGTATGTAGTCAAGTTTCCAAGAGGCAGAGGTTGAGATGGCTGTTCTTGTTTAGCTGACTTACTGTGGGGTGAGGTGCTCTTACAAGAAGGGATTTGAGGGAAGCAGAACAATAAACCGGGAGGAAAGTTCAGCAAGAATGCAGTTTCAGCTAGAAACTGGCTCATCTGACACTATGGAGAAATTCCGGAGCCCAAATTCCATCACAGATTTGTTCCCATGAGGCAGAAATCTTAGATAGTTTATGAATAGAAAATCACCAAGTTTTAATTTTAAAAGTATTTTAAATGAATCTAAAAATCTTTCACCAAGGTGACACAGAGCACCTGACTCCATCACAGTTAATCCACCCATTCAATCTATAAACAGCTTGAGGATACTGTGGTTGATGTAACCCCACTTTGCCATTACTTAGACAACATCTGGAAGAGCTCTCTAGAGATATTTTTAAGATATTTTATTCTTATCTATCAAGACCTATTTACGTATATTTGCAATCTACTTTCAGACATTAAATTTAAAAAACACTGCTTAATGAAAACTCTAATACAATTACTTTCACTCTACCCTCCAATCAATTAACCTGCTTATAGAGAAAAACCCACCTGGCATATTTTTAATAGGCAAAAGAAGATAAAAAGAGAAAATTATTATCTATTACAATGAAATGAGAATCAACTAATATTTACTGAGCACCAACTCTATATGTAAGGAGATCCAACTAGTCCATCCTAAAGCAGATCAGTCCTGGGTGTTCATTGGAAGGACTGATGCTGAAGCTGAAACTCCAATACTTTGGCCACTTGATGCTAAGAGTTGACTCGTTTGAAGAAAACCCTGATGCTGGGAAAGATTGAGGACGGGAGGAGAAGGGGACTACAGAGGATGAGATGGTTGAATGGCATCACCAACTCAATGCACATGAGTTTGGGTAGGCTCTGGGAGTTGGTGATGGACAGGGAAGCCTGGCGTGCTGCAGTTCATGGGGTTGCAAATAGTCGGACATGATTGAGCGACTGAACTGAACTGAACTGAACTCTATATGACCCAGGCACTAGATGGGGGACTTTGTATATTCTCACTCAAACCTTACAGGAATCCTTCGAATTAGATATCACTATCATTTTAATTTTGCAAATGTGTAAACTGAATCTCAGAGAGGATAGATAACTTGTAAAGACATACAAGCAGCAGAGTCCAAATTTGCATGCAGATGTGTCTCATTCCAAAAACTACACTTTCCACTAAACCACTAGCTCTTAAAGCAGTAACACCAACAGGAACCTACAGAATCACAAACTCTGGATATGGGGACCAGCAATCATTTATTATTCATTAAATATTTATTGAGTGCCTGCCTACTGTATCCCAAACACTGTTCTAGGTGCTAGGGGCTGGGTGTATTTCCTTGAAAAAGTCAGAAAAGGTCTCTATTTTCATGAAGTTTACAGTTACAAACACTACCTATATGCATATTGGCCAAAATGTTCTTTTGAATTTTCCATTAACATGTTATGGAACCCCAGACGAACTTTTTGGCCAACCCAATATTTACATATACACACACGTGTATAGTGTTTGTGCATATGTACATGTGTGTATATGTACATACTTGTGTACATACATACATGCATATATAACACTCATTTATGCATGTATAACTCATAAGAAGAGTGCTGTAGAGTTGTCAAAATTCTAAAAGTGTATTCACATTAACTCATTAACTATTCAAAAGAACTCTGAAAATTAGGATAGATATTGTTATCACCACTTTACTGATGAGAAAATGCACTTAGATCATAATAGTACTTTTCATTGAGCACTTACTATGTATAAGGCACTGTGCTAAACACTTTATATGTATTAACTAATTTGTTCCTCACAACAACTTCATGGAGTAGCTACAGTTATCATTTCCATTTAAAATGTAAAAGCTGAGACAGAGAGAGGTTGAGTAACTAACCAGGGATCACACAGCTGGTAAGTAGAAGAGCCAGGCTCAGAATCCAGATATTTCTGATTCATGAGCTTATGCTATTATGATAAACTCTCTCTGAGGTAATCGTTTGTTCAAGGCTAAAATATATTCATGCATTTACCTATATCTGACCTTAAATGGGAAATAATTTAAGCCAGGAAGAAAAAATAAAATATAGCAAGAGTGCTTAGATTAAAATCATGAATGAAGGAAGAGGGAGTATGTAGAATCAAGATATAAAATAGATTAAAGTCCATAACAAGAAGTGCATGTCATAATGGACCTTATTTTGTGTTATGTAGGTCATCACCTTCACTCTAAGCTCTCTGTAAGTCATTGCAAAAAACAGATATCCAGCCACTGAAGTTTATAGTACCCAGACGACTTGTTTCAGAGCCACAACTGTATTTGACACTGAGATCAGATAAAAATTTCTCTCAAGTCTTCCCCCATAAACACCATAAAAATTTTCTGGCAACTCCAAGTTCCTATAGGGACACACATTGCAAGTTAGCAAAGAACTTCACAATACATGAAACATGAATTTCCAAGGGCTGCTTCTTTGGAGCCCCTCCTATAAAATAAAATCCCCAATGGGAAGTTCAGTGAAAATAGATTTGTGGTGTGCTCTGACAAAATGAGCCAGGTAATTAGCTCCTCGCTGGCTTAAATTAATTACAGCACCTTCTTTAATATATCTTGGACCATAGAGGAAACATATATCCTCAAAACAGTTCTCATCAAGTCCTGCTCCTCTCAACCAATTTTCTGGTGTGTATCAGGCAGCAATGATTTTAAGATCATATTTCTTGACATGTGTTCTGAATGTAGCTTCTTTATTTTGCCAATTAATTACCTCATTTGCCATAACAAAGAGTTGAGCATAGAATTGACATTCTGTAAGACTTGTCAGTTCTTTAATCCATTTTGTGTTTATTTTTGTGTATGGTGTTAGAAAGTGTTCTAGTTTCATTCTTTTACAAGTGGTTGACCAGTTTTCCCAGCACCACTTGTTAAAGAGGTTGTCTTTTTTCCATTGTATATTCTTGCCTCCTTTGTCGAAGATAAGGTGTCCATAGGTACATGGATTTATCTCTGGGCTTTCTATTTTGTTCCACTGATCTATATTTCTGTCTTTGTGCCAGTACCATACTGTCTTGATGACTGTGGCTTTGTAGTAGAGCCTGAAGTCAGGCAGGTTGATTCCTCCAGTTCCATTCTTCTTTCTCAAGATTGCTTTGGCTATTCGAGGTTTTTTGTATTTCCATACAAATTGTGAAATTATTTGTTCTAGTTCTGTGAAAAATACCATTGGTATCTTGATAGGGATTGCATTGAATCTATAGATTGCTTTGGGTAGTATACTCATTTTCACTTTCTAACACCATACACAAAAGTAAACTCAAAATGGATTAAAGATCTAAATGTAAGACCAGAAACTATAAAACTCCTAGAGGAGAACATAGGCAAAACACTCTCCGACATAAATCACAGCAAGAACCTCTATGAACCACCTCCCAGAATATTGGAAATAAAAGCAAAAATAAACAAATGGGACCTAATGAAACTTAAAAGCTTTTGCACAACAAAGGAAACTATAAGCAAGGTGAAAAGACAGCCTTTAGAATGGAAGAAAATAATAACAAATGAAGAAACAAAGGATTAATCTCAAAAATATACAAGCAACTCCTGAAGCTCAATTCCAAAAAAATAAATGACTCAGTCAAAAAATAGGCCAAAGAACTAAACAGACACTTCGCCAAAGAAGACATACAGATGGCTAACAAACACATGAAAAGATGCTCAATATCACTCATTATCAGAGAAGTGCAAATCAAAACCTCAATGATGTACCATTACACGCCAGTCAGGATGGCTGCTATCCAAAAGTCTACAAGAAATAAATGCTGGAGAGGGTGTGGAGAAAAGGGAACCCTCTTACACTGTTGGTGGGAATGCAAGCTAGTACAGCCACTATGGAGAACGGTGTGGAGATTTCTTAAAAAACTGGAAATAGAACTGCCATATGACCCAGCAATCCCACTTCTGGGCATACACACCAAGGAAACCAGATCTGAAAGAGACACGTGCACTCCAATGTTCATCACAGCACTGTTTATGATAGCCAGGACATGGAAGGAACCTAGATGCCCATCAGCAGACGAATGGATAGGGAAGCTGTGGTACATATACACTATGGAATATTACTCAGCCATTAAAAAGAATTCATTTGAATCAGTTCTAATGAGATGGATGAAACTGGAGCCCATCATACAGAGTGAAGTAAGCCAGAAAGATAAACACCAATGCAGTATACTAACGCATATATGGAATTTAAAAAGACGGTAATGATAACCCTATATGCAAAGTAGAAAAAGAGACACAGATGTACAGAACAGACTTTGGGATTCTGTGGGAGAAGGCGAGGGTGGGATGCTCTGAGAGAATAGCATTGAAACAAGTATACTATCAAGGGTGAAACAGATCACCAGCCCAGGTTGGATGCATGAGACAAGTGCTCAGGTCTGGTGCACTGGGAAGACCCAGAGCTATGGGATGGAGAGGGAGGTGGGAGGGGGGATGGGGATGGGGAACACATGTAAATCCATGGATGATTCATGTCAATGTATGGCAAAAACCACTACAATATTGTAAAGTAATTAGCCTCCAACTAATTAAAATAAATGGGAAAAAAAAAGACTTCTCAGCTCATTAATAAGTACTAATTCTGAAATACATTTTTCATCCTGACTCAACTCAAAATCTTGGGGGAGAAGATTGATAAGTATCATGGTACATAATGGCCCAGTACTTGTTTATATAAGTCTCTTGAAAGATGTTTCCTACATGAATGCACTCTTCCTCAGCAAGGCATCTTCAGACACTTTCACTGAATGTGGGATTCAAGTTCCCTAAAATGTTTATCTCCTCCATGGGTTATACAGAATAATGAAACATTTTAAAAGACTTCAGAACATATCAGCCCAAAATATGCCACTCTGTATATTTACTGCTTTGAGTTAAAAACCCTTGAAAAGCAGCACATGCCAAAAGAATACTCTGAATTTCCTTTTCTACTTAAAAGCAGGAGATTAAACTCCCATGTGAAAGAAGTCCTACCTATAACAGAAAGAATGTAACATTTGTATCAGCAAGGATCAGAAGTTGAGGTTAAAAAAAAAAATCTGCTCTGACATACCTTGTTGAACTAACCTTTATCGTCCTAGTTACTTTTCTAACAAATCAACTACCCTAGCCTAGGCTTTTTGCCTTGTCAGGTTTTCACAATTTACTCTCCTTTTCCAGCTCAGTATATAGCATTCAACACTAACTGCATCTTCAAGTCTGCATTTCTCTACTTTAGACTCCCATAAATACATAAAATAATTAAAACTTGTTATACTTTTCTCCTATTTATCTGTCTTATGTCAGCTTAATTCTTAGGTCCAGTCAGAGACCTTAAAAGGGTAAAAGAGAAACTTTTCCTCCTCTACAATGTGAAGACCTTAAAAATGAAAGCATATGTCCAAACAGGTCATGTGTCTTGTAGCAGGGAAAATGTAATTGTTAAGAAAAGCATGCTCAGTTTGCAAAGGTATGAGATCACAGAGATCTAAAGATATGGAGCCAAGACTTGAATCTTGTTCTTTCAGCTAGTGCACTTTCTCTTTGTTTGTTACTGATTTACTTTTATAATTGAAGTCCAAGAGAATGAATGTGAATGCATAGTGTATGAAATATTAGTTTTCCACAGGAATTTGTTAAGAAAAAGTTACATGCATAATTTCTTGAACTCTCACTATGTATCAAAATCTATTTCAAGTGATTCATATTATTTGTTTCATTTTAATCTTATGACTCTGACAAGTAGATACTATTGTTTTTCCCACTCCAGTGACTCACCCAGGTCAAATAGTAAGGTGCAAAAACAAAATTCAAATTTTGGCCCCCAAATCTATGTATTCAAACAGTACACCACAGAGCCTTTCTCAAGAGTAAGGATTCCACTTAAAACAAAAGATTCACAGATTAAACATATTAACTAAAAGTCTAAGGTAGAGGAAAACATACATAGTAAGCAATATTTAATTGCAAAACTACAATACATACAGGTATTTAGCTATATGATAGCCCCTTATCCACTCTTATACTCTAAACTAATTATTAATGCAATCTGTCCATTTTAGTTAGGCTCTAGAAACACAATTCAAACTGCTTTCACAGAAAATGTGTACATACAACATTCAGAGAGAATTTGAATATCTTGAAGAAGATATTTTATTCTGTTGAGAGGCAGCCAATTTAACCTGAAAACAGATTCTAGCATTTTCCCTATGTCCCAAAGGTTACTCACCCTTCCTAGTTTGCAGAATACATATTCACACATAAGCATTTTATACTAAAACCAAAATGCTTTGCTTATGAATTACCCATTTAATTTGCATTTTATTGATGCAAAATAATCAATCTGCAAATAGAATATAGAGGTTAAGGATATGAGGTGTGAAGTTCTATTACTTGGGTTTGAATTGCATTTTTCATCACTTATTAGCTCTAAGTTCTTGGAAAAGCAATCTTTAACACCTCTAAGCTTCAGTTTCCTTATCTGTAAAGTGAGGTCATAAATAGCACTTCATGAATTTCTTAAGCAGATTTTAAAAAGGAAATGTTTTTAAGATGTTCAGCACAGGTTCTGGTATGTAGTACATGCATGTTCATTCATTCAAGAATATTTTCTGATTTTATGCCATGCAGTGGACACTGTTTTAGGCATTTGGGGTATATAATTAAACCAAGCATCAAAAATCCTTGCTCTCCTGAAGCTTGAAACCTAGTGAGTAAAAATGTTCATTATCAACATAATCCTTGATGCTATCATTATCATTATCATTATCAAGAACGTCATCTGGATGAGTGTCCAGAAACTGTTCAAAGATTTTAGAGTCTACAAAGATAAGGATGCCCTTCAAGGAAGCATTACAAGGTAGGTCATCAGGCTCAGTGAATAATTCAGTTCATGGCCAATCAACTCTCAATTGCATATCAGGGTTTTACTATATCAAAGGCTATTATACTAAATCTGTCAAGCTCCAAGAACTATATAGTAGACAGGTTCATGTGCAACCATAATGTTTGGGGGAGAAAAGAGTTAAAAGGTAGCTGCTGCTTCACAGAACCCTAGGCCACAGCTGCAGTCCCTGGGGCAGAGTGTCCCTTTGATCCCCCTTTTCCCCACAGAAAGGAAACCAAGAAATGAAACATGAAAATGTTTGTTTCAAATTTCTAGATGGATCCCCTGGAAGCACAGCTTCCAAAGACAGGGGTCCCTCTAGAGGGCAAATAAACAACCTCTCCTTTTTCCATTCTTTGAGACATCCATCTCTATCAGTAAGAATACTGTTGGCAACATGAAGAGGGTGCAGACATGAACACAAGCGATGAAAGACATCAGCGACATCAGAGAGAAAGTAATGCCATTAAAGGCATTGATATCTGTCATTTTTGTGTTTGAGGAAAGTCCTTCTTGTCTCACATCTGGAAAATGACTCTAATATGTCTCACAAGAATAGGAGCTCACATGGTACTCTGAAAGCTAACCAGGTCAGAAGCAAAGAGAACATTGCCCTTTTACACATTGAGTGGATAGATACAGCAATGCAAAAGTGACCTTACCCTAAGCAGGATCGCTGAGGAAGACCGGATATTCAAATCAGCTCTGTATTTGTATGACATGGATGCAGGGAATCTTTCTCTGCATGTATAACCCAGGTCTCCTAAAAAATGTGATCTCTCAGCTGAAAGCTGGCTAAAATTACTCAGTCAGAGGAGGCATGGGAATAGTGAAGCAAAGTGTTCTATGAAGAGGGATAGACTATTATGGGAAAGACACAAGAAGGAGCTCATTGTTCAGTCTGAGCTCATTGTTCAGCTTCCTGAAGCTAGGCGGAAGCCAGATTGCAGTGCTTTGTTACTATGACATCAAAAGCATGCACATGATATTGAGATTCATGATATTCATAGCATTCCATGAATATTGACTCCATTCATTAAAAATTAAGTATTAAACAATTATAATTTTTATCAGCACAGCCCATAAAATGATCAAGTCTGTAATTAAATATCTATACTATGTAATCAGATAATACATATGCATAACTTGATATATCAAGCACATTTGACATACAATATATATTTACAAAATGATTATTAGTTATAAGTATTATTTATTAAGCGTTCATTGAATGCCTGCTCCTTGTCTAACACTGTTCTAAGTGCTGGGTGTTCTCTCTTGAACAGATCAGGCAAGAACTCTGCCCTCATTAAGCTTGCAATTGTGGGGAAGGAAGCAGATAATAAGCTGGTACATTTAAAAAATTTTTATGTAGTAAAACAAAATCTGGAAATATAACAGAGATTAACTTCAGAGTAAGAGAGTAAGAAGGGAGAAACTTTAGATAGGGTGTCTAGTTTAGGCCTTTCTGTAGACGTGACATTTGAGATGAGACATAAATGTCAAGAGGACAGTCAGAAGAGCATTCCGGAAACATAAGTTGAGAGTTTAAGGCCACAGGGTATAAACAAGCTTAAAGTGTTCAAGAAATGTAAAGAAGGACAATGTGAATGGAATGTTCGAGGGACAAAGAAGGTTGTATGAGATGCGCTTAGAGAAGTAAGGGCGGTACGGGTGAGGTTTTGCAGATCCTGGGAAGTTAGAGAAGTAGTGTAGATTTCATTTTCAATTAACTAGAAGGCAAAGCTATCTTTGCTCCTTCTCAAATTCCTTAGAGAGAGCTCTAGGAAATGTCAAAGTATGCGTTTCCTGTGCACTTGTCAATTAACCCTCTTGGCTACCATATAGCACCTGCCATTTTTTTCCTGTCTTTTCCTACTCCAGCTGCTATAGGTTCACCTATAGCATAAATGACCACAATAATACCACTATGTCACAAACATCAAGACTGCCTTGAGGTTACAAAATTTATTGCCAAGCACTAAAGAGTGATGACCCGTTTGCACCCCAAATGGTTCTGACTCACAGAGATGTATCTGCTCTGTGCTCCAATATCTGCAACACTGTGCTACAAAGTCACCCCAAATGAGGAAGGTGCCCCATCTTGTTCCTCTAGGTACTGCATCCTAACACTTAGGTGTTATATTCCAGTACATACACAGAATACCAAACACCAGAGATCTGTGCTCTTCATATCCTACAAAGACTTGAGTGATACAGTTTTTATATATTTTTTTTCAATCACATATTATTATGATTTTTAGACATCAGGACTGAAGTCTTTCAGGGCTGGGTTTGAGGACAGTCTGAGTCATAGACATTATTATGTTCTTATAGTCTTTCCTTCATATTCTCCTTTCCTCTCCCAAGCTAATATTGGACAGCATTTGCAATGCACAGCTCTCCTTCCACTAGAAGAGTTTTTGCCAAGATGCCACACAGTTTCTCAAGTAAATAGACCTTTTTTAGACCTGGCACTACTGGTCCTCTAGATGAGCTACAACTGCCAAACTGAAACTTGGAGATCACTAATAATCCCAATAATATAAATCTCACCAGAATGGCAGATATGGAAACCTTCCAGAGTGACTGATAGACAGATGTAAGGAAGCGAAGACAAATTCTAGGCAACTCTTTCAAGAAATGTTGTTTCAAAGAGGATCAGAGAAATGGGGATAATGCTAGATAGGATAAATATTAATAATATCCTATATTTTATGTGTAGAACTGAGGTTTGGAGTATCTTGCCTATATGAGACTGTTAACAAACTGTAAGATATGAGACTTAAGTTCAAGTCTTTCTGATCTCAAATCACATTCTTTCCACTATACTATGGTGCAATGTATGTGTGAACAGTTCAGCCTGAAAAACTAACTTCAAACATACAAAAGCCATTTTAATTCTATGAGTATTTCCTTTTACATAGTATTCTAGGAGGTTTCCCTGGTGGCTCAGACGGTAAAGAACCTGCCTGCAATGCAGGAGACCTGGGTTTGATCCTTGGATAGGGAAGATCCCCTGGAGAAGGGAATGGCAACCCACTCCAGTATTCTTGCCTGGGAAATTCCATAGGCAGAAGAGCTTGGCGAGCTACAGTTCACAAGATCTCAAAGAGCTGGACATGACTGAGTGACTTCCACACCACACCACACCACAGTATTTTAGGAAGGAAACTTAAATTTTCAACTGGTTACATTGATAATCAAGGCATATAGTGCCTTTATTAAACAGAGCTGAGAAAACAGCAGAAACACAGAGGAAATAACTACTGAATTTGATGAATGAAAAAGCTCTACATCACATTTGGTTTATCCACAAAATCTCAACAAAACCTTTTGATTGACTTAAAAATAGTAAAGGAATGAAACTTACATTTTTATCTTCTGCTTTATTTAATTCATATATCACACTAAGATCTTTAGATTTATTTTTTATAGTCTCAGTGGAAAACTACACATGATAAATGACCCTTTACAGATTTCTCTTGAGTGTCAACTAGGACAGTAAACACAACTTGCCACTTTTCAAACCCTCAGTTTATCTTTGTAGTTTCTTGATTTTGTGGTAAGTGCAATCCACAACAGAAAATCAATACTGATGGGTAAGCACAGCATGGTCACTGCCCTTGAAGAGTTTATGTTGCTAGAATAAGTGTCACACAGAAATAGAATGGAAGCAAGGCGTAGACACATGTTCATAATGAATATGATTAATTTCCCTTTTAAAAATTGGTTCATAGCGAAGAAACTCTCGAAAACAAAAATACTGAGATCTGAACATTTTCAATTATCTCATTTTGCCTATAAAATATCTGTGATTTGGTTTCCAAATAAAAGATAATGCCACACATGACAACTTGGATGAATCTCTGAAGAATTATAATCAGTAAAAAAAAAAAGCCAACTTCAAAAGGTTACATACTATGTGATTGCATTTATATACCAAAAATGAAATTCCAAAATTATAAGAAAGAACAGATTAATGGTTGCTAGAGATTAGAGATGGAGACTGAGGGAAGGTGAGTGTGGTTATAGATGTAAGACAAGGGATCCTTGTGGTGATGGAATTGTTCTGTATGTTGACTGGGTAAATGTCTGTGTTCTTGTTGGGATACTGTACTATAGCTTTGCAAGACATTGGGGGAAATTATGTGAAAAGTAGACTGGGTTTCTCTGTATTATTTGTTATAATTGCACCTGAATTTATAATTACCTCTAAATAAAAATTTGAATTTAAGTGAAATGAAAGACCTTCCTATATATACAGCACTATAGATAGTCATAAAACTGTGATGATAATTGCCCTTTTCCCAAATTCTTATACAAACAGTATAAAACCATTTAAAATTATGACTCTTGGTTTTATTTCCTTTTTTTCCTGGAAATAAATGTGACTAAAGCTGAATTTCCCTTGATATCACAAAACAAGAAGTGCCAGATTTGAAATAGTGCCCCAAAGAGCAGATGGTCTAAGCATTGTGTACTAATTTTCTGTTGTCATATCCATGAAAGTATAATTAAATTTCCAATAAAAATGAAGACATCATTAAGAAAACTTCTTGAGACACAGCATATAGGAAATATAAAAATAATGTGCATTTGGACAGAAACATCAAAAAGTAAGAAATATTTAGAATTTCCTTAGTTATAACTAGAGAGTTTGGTCATTAAAGATTAAATGTCATGCAGTTAATTACTTTTCAAGTAGTATCAAAAGTCACCTCCCACATTGGGAATCCAAAAAAAAAAAAAAAAAAAAACACTCTTAACACTTCCACTAACAAATCAGATTGGCTTCAAGCAAGGAGGCACTTCTCAAATCTTCTTGGCAGTCCTTAGAAACCAGCTTCCCCAGCCCAGTTTCTATCCAAAAAAATAGTTCACATGTTGGAGAAAAGTAGTTACTGAGGAAAAACTGTATTCATTTCCCCTGCAGAAGCCGAGCCTCTAGCCCTGGCAACCGAATTCATAACAATCCACTCACATACAATGCAGCTGGCGAGCTTCACTGCGATCACCTAGTCTCTCCATTTACCTGATAGAGCAAATCAATTGTAGGTGTCAATTCAAAGTAACATGGACCCTAAATAGAGAGCCAACTGAAACTGTGTGCTCCTTACCACCTTCCATTCTGTTCCTCAGACTGGCAATAAGCTTCTGTCCCTCAGACTGGCACTTTAAAAGCTGCCAAAGGCTTCCCTGGTGACTCAGATGGTAAAGAATCTGCCTACAATGTGAGATACCTGGGTTGAGTCCCTGGGTTGGGAAGATACCCTGGAGAAGAGAATGGCAACCCATTCCAGTATTCTTGCCTAGAGAATCCCATGGACAGAGGAGCCTGGTGGGCTACAGTCCATGGGACTGCAAAGAGTCAGACAGGACTGAGTGACTACACTTTCAAAGGACATTTTATGAAAGTAAATCAAATCATAAATAACTGGGTTCAGTAGAAAATAAGTTGCCTTATCAATGTCCTCTCTTTAATCCTTCATTTATTTATTTATCCATCCAATATACAGTGGGCATCTATTGTAACCCAGCAGAACCCTATGGGGCCATCTTAGGACATGTCTTCCCTTATATCTCTGGATGGTATCACCAATGAGATGGACATGAGTTTGAGTAAGCTCCAGGAGTTGGTGATGGACAAGGAAGTCTGGCATGCTGGGGTTGCATGGGGTTGCAAAGAGCTGAAACTGAGTTGAAAGTGACTAGATAATAGTATCTGATGCACTGGTGTACCTTTCTTGAGTTGTTTTACAGGTGTGAAAACCACCAGATCAAAGTAGTTTACACCAAGATGTTATCTACTTGATAGCCATAAGCACATAGTCCCAGGCCTCCTGGAGCCTAAGGACTGACAATGTTAACCTCTGTGACACCTCTCTGTACTCTCATCATTAGCCAGAGAATTGTGCATAAGCTGATCACAGACTGTGTGACACTTCCCACCCCCAACCTGGCTTTTAAAAAGGTTTTGCTGAAAATCTTCAGTGAGTTTGGGATTTTAGGGCATGAGCCACCCATCTCTGTGCAAGGCCCTGCAATAAACCTCTTTTACTGCTTCAAACTGCAACATTTTGATTTGTTTGGCCTCACTGTGCCTCGGGCATACAAACTGGTGCTAACACAATCGTGTAAAACCAAAAAAATGTAGTAAGTAAGGAAATGGACTCTAAATTTAGGGAGAATTGAAGTAAGAGCCAGGCTTTTCAGATACAAAAGGTCATAGCTTGCACGATTCCATTTATATGAATGTCCAGAATAGGCACATCCCTGGAGACAGAATTGTCGAAATTGAGGAAGGAGTAAGTCAAGGCTGTATATTGTAACTCTAGTTATTTAACTTACATTCAGAGTACATCACGGGAAATGCCATGATGGATGAAGCACAAGCTAGAATCAAAGTCGCTGGCAGAAATATTAATAACCTCAGATATGCAGATGACACCACCTTTATGGCAGAAAGCAAAGAGAAACTAAAGAGCCTAGTGATGAGGATGAAAGACGAGACTGAAAAAGCTGGCTTAAAACTCAATATTCAAAAAACTAAGATCATGGCATCTGGTCCCATCACTTCATGGCAAATCAATGGGGAAGTAATGAAAACAGATAAACCTTTTTTTCTTGGGCTCCAAAATCACTGTGGACTGTGACTGCAACCATGAAATTAAAAGACTCTTGCTCTTTGGAAGAAAAGCTATGACAAACCTAGACAGCATATTAAAAAGCAGAGTCATCACTTTGCCGACAAAGGTCCATATAGTCAAAGGTATGATTTCTCCATTAGTCATGCATGAATGAGAGAGTTGGACCATAAAGAAAGTTGAGCACTGAAGAACTGATGCTTTTGAACTGTGGTGTTGGAGAAGACTCTTGAGAGTCCCTTGGACTGCAAAGATATCAAACCAGTCAGTCCTAAAGGAAATCAAAACCCGGAATATTCATTGGAAGGATTTATGCTGAAGTTGAAGCTCCTATATTTTGGCCACCTGATGTGAAGAGCCAGCTCATTGAAAAAGACCCTGATGGTGGGGAAGACTGAAGGGAGGAGGAGAAGGGGGAAACAGAGGAAGAGATGGCTGGATGGCATTACTGACTCAATGAACATGAGTTTGGGCAAGAAAGATGGTGAAAGACAGGGAATCCTAGCATGTTGCAGTCCATGTGGTGGCAAATAGTTGGACATGGCTGAGTGAACAAAAATAAGAGACAGAAAGCAGATTAGTTGTTGCCAGTGGTGGGAAAGGGGAGTGGGCTTTCATTTTGTCGTGATGAAAATGTTTTGAAACTAGATAGATGTGAAGATTGCACAAGGTTGCAAATGAACGGAATCTCTCTGAAGTTTTGATGCTAAAATGATTAACTTTATTGCTAAGTTAATCTTATTTCAGAAAAAAAACTTATTCAATTAAAAAAAATTTTAAATCCAGACTTCTCAACTATGTAGTTGCATGATCTTAGACAAGTTTTATGAGCCTCCTTGTACCTTTCAGTTTCTCAGAGAATTGTAGGAGCAAAACTTGCCACTGCTAAATATTATTACTTCTTTGCCATGTGGATTATTTTAGGCAGGGTCTTCTGAGATGACTGTGTGGTAAAGAACCCACCTGCCAATGCAGGAGATGCAGGTTTGATCCCTGGGTCGGGGAGATACCCTGGAGAAGGGGATGGCAACCTGCTCCAATATTCTTGCCTGAAGAATTTTATGGAGAGAGGAGCCTGGTTGGTTACAGTCCAAGGAGTTGCAAAGAGTCAGACTAGACTGAGCACATGCACACATACATTTTGACAGAAAATAATGAAGGCCCCAAAGAGGAAGAGCTATCAACAGAAATATCTGCACACCACAGGCCAGCTGTGGTGGGGGGGACAGGACCTACTCTGTGTTTCATTGTCTCTGCCTGGCCCAGGTAACATTTATTTACCAAATGTTTGCTTTTCCATCTCCGTGTCAATTGCCTTCTTCAGCTTGAAAACCCAGACCACTACCCCAACATTCTCCTGTGTCTTTAGCTAAAGATGATGTTTAAAGTGAGGGTTTCAGCCATTTTAGCAAGCTACTCAGTTCTCCTGGGTCTCTCTCATGTATACATATTCTTAACTTTGTTTGATTTTTTCTTGTTCGTCTGTTCCTTGTCAATTTCATTCTTAAACCAGCCAGAAGAACCTAGAAAAATAGAGGAAAATGTCTTCCTCCTTAACCGTATAAAATGGGATAACACTTGTTGTCTCATTGATTAATCTCTGTAAGGTCCTTTACATGATATTTGAAAGTCTATATGGTTACAGTTACATGCAATATGGGGGTGAGGAAAGTAGGGGTGATATCTTGAACAGAAAGAAGTCAGAAATGGGCCCTGACCTCAAGTTGTTCATGGTCAATATGGGGTAACAGAGTAGTAAACATTGACTTTTGATCGTGTCCACTGGGGACAAAAAAAAAAAAAAAAAAAGTGCAACATAAAGTTTGACAATTATGCCTTATTTGGCAGACTTCCTGAGAACTTAAGCCCAGAAGACAGTCTCTCATATTGCTCAGAAGGTCTGTTCCAAAGAGGTAAGAGAAGAGCCAGGAGTTTCTGCAAAAACAAAACAAAACAAACAAACAAACAAACAAAAAACTAAAAAAAATTGAGTAGTAGAAACATCAAAAGATTACTGTTAATTAAAGAAAAAGCAGACATCTTAAGTTAATGAATTTACCACATTTCTATGTATGGGAAGATGCAGGTGTCTGGGCCCACTGAAATCCTTCCTTTGATATGCACCTTAACGATGTAGTGCCAGTATCCATATTTCTCCATCCTTAATCCCCTGAAGGTGCATCACAGGGGTGGGGGCAGCTGTAGAGGTTGATGCTTTGCTGGCTGCAACATCTTCTGTTTACTGATATAGCAAGTGACATTCTTTGTCCACAATAGAATTCAGCAAGTATAGGATAAAGGAATGAATAAAATATTATGGGAACATAGAGCAGGAAAAGGATCATTTTGCTTGCAGGAATCATGGAACTTCACTGAGGTTCTAGAATGGGTCATGAGGATAATTTAGACATTACTAAATAAAAAGAAAAGACATTCCTGGCAGAAATAACAGGTACAAAAAGGATAGGATTATGAAAGTTCTGTTTTTCCTTTGTTCATGAGATTTAGGAAAATAATATATACTTCAGAGGAGACTATCAGCTTTGGGAGCTCTTAGGCTCAAATAAGCTATCTTCAGACAGAAGACAGTAAATCATCCAGGCCAAGGGACTTACTAGAAAATTCTTTTGCATGCCTATGTAAAATGAGAAGTAAGGAAAATAAGGAAAAGTATAATAAACAATGTAATAAAATGTAATAAATTTGCACTGTTGGACAGTTTTTGTTTCTAACAATTAAACAGAATATATAAGGTACTGTCTACAAGATCTTAGGTCTTTCAAATCAAGGACGAGTAGGAAATAAAACTAATCTAAGTGGAATTCCGTGTTGCCTTCTACTGTGTAATTTGGTGGTTTCAATTCTCCTTCAAATGCCAAATAAACATGCCCCTTTCTTGCTGAAACTCAAGACTGTTGAATGATGATGCTTGAATAATGCCATTTTCAAATAACAAAGAAGGGTGCTCCATTAGGTTGTCAAATCTAATTTTGTCTGTGCTTTATCTTCACTCTGTTGTTTTAAGGTAGTACAGTTATATCATATAGCTGTTAAGGAACAGTGATTTTTCAGAAGAGAAGTTTCCTTTTGAACTTCGTGTATAATAGGCCAGGCTATATGAATTCGAATGGTAGCCTAGTTTAGTGGAAAGGCCATGAAGTCCTTGAATGACCTTGAGCAACTCATATGTCTTGTGGGGCTCTTATAAAGATCAATGAGATAAAGCCGGTGAAAGTATTTGCTGTACTTCAACTGTTAAGTCATTTACTGTGAGTCTGCATCTTCAATGGTGGATGATAACTACATGTTTCTGAATTAATGAGATTTCAGAGAGCAAACATCTTCAACATTTAGCTTATATCATGTCCAGAAACACATTCTTTGGAGATTAAAGCTGTTCATATGACTCTTAGTAGCAAAGCTGAAAATTCAAATGCTTCTTATCCACTGAAACTGTTGGATGAATCCATAATGTAGAAACTATTGGATTGCAATGGATACAGAAGAAATTGACAATGTCAGCTGCTGACTCGTTCTCCCTAGAAGTCACAAATTCTGTGACACACTCCAGTTTTTTTGCCTACTGTTTTACTTCCATGAATTTACAGGACATCAATGTGCTTAGAACTACTAATAAGTCTTATGAAGGAACCAAATTGAGAATGACACGGTTTTTATTTCTCAAATATGGAGAATAATGTTGACAAACTGAGACCATTTCCTGCATTTATTCAACAATGATTTTTAAGAGCCTGCTCTGTTTAGGTCAGCGTGCTTGAATGTACATATCAGTCATTCATTCTCATTGTATAAAAGAGTAACAAAATGGCCAATACAATCCCAAACAATGCTGTACTATCAGGAAGAGTACAAAAGAGCTCTGGTTGTAACTATTGAAGAAGATTTCACTGGGGAAGAGGGATTTGAGTCGGATCTTGTCAGATGGTACAATTTAGAAAGCTAGAAGGGAGGAGGGAAACAGAATACATAGGTATTTGTTCCAGGAATATTCACTCAAAATCACAAATCTGCATCTACTTTGACCAGGGAGTTTTCTGGCTGCTGTGGTTATATTTATCTATATTAAATGACAGTCAAATAAATAGTGATTAAGTGAACATATGAGATCAACAAGAAACTAATCCAGATGAAGATGCAGATGGTGAAAAAGATCTGGGTTGCCTTCTGGTGATGGTTTCTATTTGCTAATATTCTTCTACTCCTTCTTTCCATGAAAATAGTAAGGAACAAGACCCTTCATGACGTATGGTGAAGATATAAGAGGAAAAATCCTAGGTAGGATGTGTCATAGGTGTGGCACAAGAACAAAAGTTAAGTCAGAGTTTTTGGGCTACAATTATTTTGTTTCTCTCCTAGTATCCCCATAGGAAAGTGGTTAACTCCTTTGAGAATCTGATAAAACCACTAGACCCTCTAAAGCAACAACAACAACAAAGCAATATTGTACCCAGGCATTTTTGCATACAGTTTCATGGGAGTCAGGGTTCATGGACCCTATTTACAAATATCTAAAAGACAGCCAAAAAGAATTCTTGCTAAAGTCATTATCTTGCTTATGTATTAGTTATTGGATTCCTCATGTTTGGAATTAGTTCCACTTCTGCCAAATGAACTGGCAGAAATTCCAGCACACAGAATGCTTTTCCCCACTTACAAAGATTGCTAATTATCTCCTCAGGCCTCAAGCATCATTGTAATTAATAAAAGCTCAGATAAAAAATAAATAAGAAAAGAATCCCAGATGTTCTACTACTACACAGAATCATATTAAAAATAATATTTAAAATTTCAGAAGTTACTTATATGTGCCCAAAGTTATTAGAATTGTTTGACAATTAACAGAATCTGGTCAATATAACTACTTCTGGAACACATCTACAGATGTACTGAAGCTTCCTCAACTCCACCACTTCTTAAGCCATAACTCATTCCTGATCCAGCCTAGAAATGGACTTTTCCTCCTGTATGAAGTCACAGGGCCACCTTGAGGACAAGCATTGGGTCTTATGTACCTCGAGATCCTCTGTAGAACCATGTACTACAGATCTGTGTGTTGTCTGTTCAGTCTCTCAGTCGTGTCCGACTCTTTGTGACCTATGAACTGTAGCTTGTCAGGCTACTCTGTTCATGGGATTTTCCCAGCAAGAATATTGGAGTGGGTTGCCATTTTTTCCTCTAGGGGATATTCCTGACCCAGGGATCAAACCCTTGTCTACTGTGTCTCTTAAATTGCAAGTGGATTCTTTACCACTGAGCCACTGGAGAAGCCCAAACCACAGATTAGGTGCTCACTCTAACGCTCTTTTGAACGAAAGAAAAATGCTTTCAAGGAAACATTAATTCCATATACTGTTATAATCTTTGTAGACTATAGGAAGCACAGATTATACAATGCCCTCTTGGATCAAGTTTGAATTTAAGAGAAGAGAAAAAAAAATGAATCAATAATATTTTAGTTCATCTTTTCTCAAAAGATGAATCATCAGCTTCACCTGGGAATTTGTTAGAAATACAGAATCTAGAGCCCAAATAGACTTTGTCATTGTTGTTGTTCAGTCACTAAGTTGTATCCAACTCTTTGCAACCCCATGAACTGCAGCATGCCGAGCTTCCCTGACCTTCACTACTTGCCAGAGTTTGCTCAAACTCAAGTCCACTGACATGAGTTGGTGATACTATCCAACCACCTCATCCTCAGTTGCCCCCTTCTCCTCCTGCCCTCAATCTTTCCCAGCATCAGGTTTTGTTTTTTTTTTTTTTTCCAGTGAGTCAGCTGTTTGCATCAGTTGGCCAAAGTATTGAAAATTCAGCTTCAGCATCAGTCCTTCCAAAGAATGTTCAGGGTTGATTTTCTTTAGGATACACTGATTTGATGTCCTTGCTGTTTAAAGAACTCTCAATAATCTTCTCCAGCACCACAGTTTTGAAATCATCAGTTCTTCAGTGCTCAGTCTTCTTTATGGTCCAACTTTCATATTCGTGCATGACTACTGGAAAAACCATAGCTTTGACTATGTGGATCTTGTCAGCAAAGTGATGTCTCTGCTTTTTAATATGTTGTCTAAGTTTGTCATAACTTTCCTTCCAAAGAGTAAGCATCTTTTAATTTTGGCTACAGTCAGTAGCCAATATGCTACTGGAGAAAAGTGGAGGAATAACTCCAGAAATAATGAAGAGATGGAGCCTAAGCAAAAACAATGCCCAGTTGTGGATGTGACTGGTTATGGAAGTAAAGTGTGATGCTGTAAAGAGCAATATTGCAAAGGAACCTGGAATGTTAGGTCCATGAATCGAGGTAAATTGGAAGTGGTCAAACAGGAGATGGCAAGACGGAATATCAACATATTAGGAATCAGTAAACTAAATTTCAAATGACCATTATATTAACTACTATGGGCAAGAATCCCTTAGGAGAAATGGAATAGCCCACATAGTCAACAAGAGAGTCTGAAATGCAGCACTTGGATGCAATCTCAAAAACGATGGAATGATCTCTGTCATTTCCAAGGCAAACCATTCAATACCACAGTAATCCAAGTCTATGCTCCAACCAGTAATGCTGAAGAAGCTAAAGTTGAATGGTTCTATGAAAACCAACAAGACCTTCTAAAACTAACACCCCAAAAAAGATATTCTTTTCATCATAGGGGACTGGAATGCAAAAGTAGGAAGTCAAGAGATACCTGGAGAAATGGGAAAATTTGGCCTCAGAGTACAAAATGAAGTAGGGCAAAGGCTAATAGAGTTTTGCCAAGAGAACACACTGGTCACAGCTAACACCCTTTTCCAACAACACAAGAGATGACACTATACATGGACATCACCAAGTGGTCAATACCAAAATCAGAGTGATTATATTCTTTACAGCCAAAGAAAATGAAGCTCTATACAGTCAGCAAAAACAAGACCAGGAGTTGACTATGGCTCAGATCATGAACTCCTTATTGCCAAATTGAGACATAAATTGAAGAAAGTAGGGAAAATCACTAGAGCATTTAGGTATGACCTAAATCAAATCCTTTAAGAGTATACAGTGAAAGTGACAAATAGATTCAAGGGATTAGATCTGATAGAGTGCCTGAAGAACTATGGAAGGAGGTTCTTGACATTGTATAGGAGGCAGTGATCGAGACCATCCCCAAGAAAAGAAATGCAAAAAGAAAATCATTGTCTGAATAGGTCTTACAAATAGCTGAGAAAAGAAGAGAAGCTAAAGGCAAAGGAGAAAAGGAAAGATATATCCATTTGAATGCAGAGTTCCAAAGAATAGCATGTAGAGATAAGAAAACCTACCTCAGTGATCAATGCAAAGAAATACAGAAAAACAAAAGCATGGGAAAGACTAGAGATCTCTTCAAGAAAATTAGAGATACCAAGGGAACATTTCACGCAAAGATGGGCACAGAAAAGGAAAGAAATGGTATGGACCTAATAGAAGAAGAAGATATTAACAATAGGTGGCCAGAATACACAGAAGAACTGTACAGAAAAAATCTTCATGACCCAGATAACCACAATGGTGTGATCACTTACCTAGAGCCAGACATCTTAGAATGTGAAGTCATGTGGGCCTTAGGAAGCATCACTACGAACAAAGCTAGTGGAGGTGATGGAACTCCAGTTGAGCTATTTCAAATCGTAAGATATGATGCTGTGAAAGTGCTGCACTCAATATGCCAGCAAATTTGGAAAACTCAGCAGTGGCCACAGGACTGCAAAGTTTCAGTTTTCATTCCAGTCCCAAAGAAGGGCAATGCCAAAAAATGTTCAAACAACAGCACAATTGCACTCATCTCACACGGTAGCAAATTAATGCTCAAAATTCTCCAAGCCAGGCTTCAACAGTACATGAACCCTGAACTTCCAGATGTTTAAGCTGGATTTAGAAAAAGCCGAGGAACCAGAGATCAAATTGCCAACATCCATTGGATCATAGATAAAGCAAGAGAGTTTCAAAAAATTCTACATCTGCTTTAGTGACTATATCAAAGCCTTTGTGTAGATCATAACAAACTGTGGAATATTCTTCAAGAGATGGGAATACCAGACCACCTTACCTGCCTCCTGAGAAATATGTATGCAGGTCAGGAAACAACAGTAAGAACTGAGCATGGAACAACAAACTGGTTCCAAATTGGGAAAGGAGTGTGTCAAGGCTGTATATTGCCACGCTGCTTATTTAACTTATATGCAGATTACATCATGCAACATGCCAGGCTGGATGAAGTGAAGCACAAGCTGGAATCAAGATTTCCAGGAGAAATATCAATAACCTCTGATACACAGATGATACCACCCTCATGGCAGAAAGTGAAGAGGAGCAAAAGAGCCTCTTGATGAAAGTGAAAGAGGAGAGTGAAAAAGCTGACTTAAAACTCAACATTCAAAAAACTAAGACCATGGCATCTGGTCCCATCACTTCATGGCAAATAGATGAGGAAACAATGGAAACAGTGAGAGACTTTTTTTCTTGGGCTCCCAAATCACTGCAGGTGGTGATTCCACCATGAAATTAAAAGACGCTTGCTCCTTGAAAGAAAATCTATGACCAACCTAGACAGCATATTGAAAAGCAGAGACATTACTTTGCCAACAAAGTTCCGTCTAGTCAAAGCTATGTGTTTTTTTTTTTTTTTTTTTTTTTTTTTTTTTTTTTTACCTAGTAGTCATGTATGGATGTGAGAGTTGGTCTATAAAGAAAGCTGAGCACTGAATGATTGATGCTTTTGAACTGTGGTGTTGGAGAAAAGTCTTGAGAGTCCTTTGGACTACAAGGAGATCCAGCCAGTCAATTCTAAAGGAAATCAGTCCTAAATATTCATTGGAAAGACTGATGCTAAAGCTGAAGCCCCAATACTTTGGCCACCTGATACAAAGAACTGACTTATTGGAATCGACCCTGATTTGGGGAAAGTTAGGGTAAGGGGATGACAGAGGATAAGATGACTGGATGGCATCACTGACTCAATGGGCATGAGTCTGAGCAAACTCCTGGGAGTTGGTGATGGACAGGGCAGCCTGGTGTGCTGCAGTCCATGGAGTGTCAGTCTAGTTGTGTTGCAAACAGTCAGACACAACGAACGGAGCCATTGAACTGAACTGAACTGATCAGTTACTAGCCACAAAGATTTTGGAGCACAAGAAAATAAAATTTGACACTATTTCCACTTTTTCCCCATCTATGTGCCTTGAAGTGATATGGCCAGATGATATGATCTTAGTTTTTGAATGTTGAGGCACATGGAATCTTTTCATTGTGGTGCATGGACTCTCAAGTTGTGACACTGGGGCTCAGTAGCTCCATGGGACATGGAGATCTTAGTTCTCTGACCAGGGATCGAATCTGTGTCCCTTGCATTGCAAGGTGGTTTCTTAACTTGACTACCCAAGAGCCTGATACTAATATCATCTCCATTTCACAAATGAGAAAGCTGAGCTCAGGGTTTAAATAACTTACCTAAATGTACACATCCCAGAGAGTGATCTGGGATCCAATACTTTTATTTTGTATTTATGATGTTTTCACAAACAAAAAAATATGATTCTTTTTTCATAAAAAAGGACTCCATTGTATAAATTTAAATTAATGGAATTACAAATTCATTCTCATAAATTTTTCAAACTGTCTGTGAAACAAATAACCATCAAATATCAGCTACCTATATCAAAAGATCCCAGGAAGGGGATGCACAAGGTTAGACCAATTCAAAACACTTTGGGGACTATAAAATGTTTCTCATAGTAATTAGAACACTTACATGTAAATGGAATGCAGTTTTTTGTTTCCCAAAGATTCAAGATTTTTAGTTACTTGACTGTCTGAGTAATCTAACAAGCAGGAATTCATAAGTTATCTACTAATGAAGTAAGCTCTAAAAAACCTGAAAACAGTTTAGTTTTTACTCAAATAAGCTCTTTGGACCAAAACCCATGGGTAATTTTTTGTCTTTTTTTTTTTCTTTAATTTACAGGAGAAGGACTTATTAAATCAGTACTTAATCATGTATAATTCAGGATTTTCCTGACACATGTGTCTTCTTGGACCTTCCATAATTGTTTAAAAATATGTATCTTTAACCTATTCTGATACATGTAGGTACTTCTTCAAATCTCTGCTCTGCTTTATGAATAGATAATTGCCATTGCTTCAGTGCATGTCTTCTACTTAACTTGGCTAATGACATGAATTGTTGGGGCATCAAGTTCCTTTCAGCACAGCTATTTATCTGCAGTTTAGAAGACATTCAGTTCTGTCCTAGTTGAAACCTGAAGTTGGGATTCTCATCCCAACTACATACTGATGTTATCAATGATAACCTGGATGTCAATGGTATCAATGATGTTTCAAGGTAACCTTGAAAATATACTGATTTGCAGATTCAGTCCCTGGAGATTATGATTCAATTGGCTTGCTGTGTGTCCTAGGAATGGTACTTTTAAAAAGCTGTCAAAGTGATTCAAATAAAGTTGAGAACTATTGTCTGAGGTTGTGTTGTCATACAAGAAGAAAACATAGTTCATAAATTCTATAAGGACTCCTTTAATTGGGAAGATGCTGGGGACAGAAATTTACCCACAAACCTTCATGTAACTGTAACCTCTCTTTGTGAAAGACTATTGTTTATAACAGAGGAGTGTTGGAATCAGCTGAAAGGTCCAACAAAAAGTGAGCAATTAAGTAATTAAATACATATAAAAATGAATAATATAAAGCTAATAAAACGTTTTATAAGACAAAGAAGAGCTTTTTAACCTCATAGTAAAGTCACTACATATTCTTTTGAAAATCATTTGGAGGCTATATATTGGGCTAAAATGGTAAAGAATCTGCCTGCAATGTGGGAGACCTGGGTTCGATCCCTGGGTTGGAAAGATCCCCTGGAGAAAGGAATGGGAGCCTGATCCAGTATTCTTGCCTGGAGAATCCCATGGACAGAGGAGTCTGGTGGGCTACAGTCCATGGGGTCACAAAGAGTCTGATATGACTGAGCGACTAACACTTTCATATAAAAGTGCACAGAAGAAAATGAAAGTCACACAAATTCCACTGAGCAATAGTTTATGTTAATCTGGTGGCAATACATTCTAATTTCTTCATTTTTTCCACTCGATGACAGTAACAGTGATGATGATATCTAAATATTATTATATAACATTAAATAAAGGTGCATCCTTTCTTTCCCTTGCAGATACCAAGGGAACATTTCATGCAAAAATAGGCACAATGAAGGACAGGAACAGCAAGGACCTAACAGAAGCAGAAGATATTAAGATGAGGTGGCAAGAGTACAGAGAAGAACTATACAAGAAAAAAGGTCTTAATAACGCAGATAACCACGATGGTGTGGTCACTCACTTAGAACCAGACATTCTGGAGTGTAAAGTCAGGTGGTCCTTAGGAAGCATCACTATAAACAAAACTAGTGGAGGTGATGGAATTGCAGCTGAGCTATTTCAAATCCTAAGAGATGATGCTGTGAAAGTGCCGCACTCAGTATGCCAACAAATTTGGATAACTCAGCAGAGGCCACAGGACTGGAAAGTGTCAGTTTTTATTCCATCCCAAAGAAAGGCAATGCCAAAGAATGCTCAAACTACTGGACATTGCTCTCATTTCACATGCTAGCAAAGTCATGCTCAAAATCCTTCAAGTCAGGCTTCAGTAGTATGTGAACCAAGAACTTCCAGATGTATAACCTGGGTTTAGAAAGGGTAGAGGAACTAGAAGTCAGATTGCCAGCATCCATTAGATCACAGAAAAAGCAAGGGAATTCCAGAAAAATATCCACTTCTATTAAAGCCTTTGACTTTTACTTTTGTGGATCACAATAAACTATGGAAAATTCTTAAAGAGATGGGAAAACCAGATCATCTGCCTCCTGAGAAACCTGTATGCTGATCAAGAAACAACAGTTAGAACTGGGCATAGAACAAGGAACAGTTTCAAAATTGGGAATGGAGTACAACAGGACTGTATATTGTCACCCTGTTTATTTAACTTCTTTTCAGAGTATATCATGCGAAATGCTGGATTGGATGAATCACAAGCTGGAATCAAGTTTGCCAGGGGAAATATCAACAACCTCAGATATGCAGATGATACCACTATAATGGGGCTTCCCAGGTGGTGCTAGTAGTAAAGAACCCACCTGACAATGCAGGAGACATAGAGTTTCGGGTTCAATCCCTGGCTCAGGAAGATCCCCTGGAGAAGGAAATGGCAGCCCACTCCAGTATTCTTGCCTGGAGAACCCCACAGACAGAGGAGCCTGGCAAGTTACAGTCCATGGGGTCACAAAAAGTCAGACATGACTGAAGCGATTTAGCACACAGCACACCACTCTAATGGCAGAAAGCAAAGAGGAACTAAAGTGACTCCTGAAAAGCTTGAAAGAGGTAAGTGAAAAAGCTGGCTTAAAACTCAACATTCAAAAAACTAAGATCATGGTATCTGGTCCCATCACTTCATGGCAAATAGATGGGGGAGGGGTGGAATCAGTGACAGATTTTATTTAATTTCTTTTTAATACATTGTCTAGATTTGTAATGAAAAGCAGAGACATCACTTTGCCTACAAAGGTCAATAGACAAAGCTATGGTTTTTCCGGTAGTCATGTGAGGATCTGCTAGTTGGACTATAAAGAAGGCTGAGCACCAAAGAACTGATGCTTTCAAACTGTGGTGTTGGAGAAGACTCTTGAGAGTCCATTGGACACCAAGGACATCAAACTAGTCAATCCTAAAGGAAATCAACTCTGAATATTCATTGGGAGGACTGATGCTAAAGCTGAAATCCCAATACTTTGGCCACTTGCTGCAGAGAGCTGACTCAGGATCAACTTTCCTGATCCTGGGAAAGACTGAGGGCAGGAGGAGAAAGGGGTGACAGATGATGAGATGGTTGGATGGTACCACCGACTCAATGGACATGAGTCTGAGCAAACTCTGGGAAATAGTGAAGGACAGGGAAGCCTGGCATATTGCAGTCCATGGTGTGACAAATATTGGACATGACTTAGCAACTGAACAACAACCATATCCTTTCTACTATATATACTTTTCTAGCCATTTAAAATAAGCTAAAATATTATTATTATTTTTTATTAGTTGGAGGCTAATTACTTCACAATATTTCAGTGGGTTTTGTCATACATTGATATGAATCAGCCATAGAGTTACACGTATTCCCCATCCCGATCCCCCCTCCCACCTCCCTCTCCACTCGACTCCTCTGGGTCTTCCCAGTGCACCAGCCTGAGCACTTGTCTCTTGCATCCCACCTGGACTGGTGATCTTCTTCACCATAGATAATATACATGCTGTTCTTTTGAAACATCCCACCCTCACCTTCTCCCATAGAGTTCAAAAGTCTGTTCTGTACTTCTGTGTCTCTTTTTCTGTTTTGCATATAGGGTTATCATTACCATCTTTCTAAATTCCATATATATGTGTTAATATGCTGTAATGTTCTTTATCTTTCTGGCTTACTTCACTCTGTATATGGGCTCCAGTTTCATCCATCTCATTAGAACTGATTCAAATGAATTCTTTTTAACGGCTGAGTAATATTCCATGGTGTATATGTACCACAGCTTTCTTATCCATTCATCTGCTGATGGGCATCTAGGTTGCTTCCATGTCCTGGCTATTATAAACAGTGCTGCAATGAACATTGGGGTGCACGTGTCTCTTTCAGATCTGATTTCCTCAGTGTGTATGCCCAGAAGTGGTATTGCTGGGTCATATGGCAGTTCTATGCCCAGTTTTTTAAGAAATCTCCACATTGTTTTCCATAGTGGCTGTACTAGCTTGCATTCCCACCAACAGTGTAAGAGGGTTCCCTATTCTCCACACCCTCTCCAGCATTTATTGCTTGTAGACTTTTGGATAGCAGACATCCTGGCTGGAGTGTAATGGTACCTCATTGTGGTTTTGATTTGCATACTGGGCACTCCATTGCTCTCCAAAGAGAAGAAATCAAGTTCCACACACCAGAACACCGACACAAGCTTCCCTAACCAGGAAACCTTGACAAGCCAATCATCTAACCCCACCCATTGGGTAAAACCTCCACAACAAAAAGGAACCACAGACCTCCAGAATACAGAAAGCCCATTCCAGACACAGCAATCTAAACAAGATGAAAAGGCAGAAAAATACCCAACAGGTAAAGGAACATAAAAAATGCCCACCAAGTCAAACAAAAGAGGAGGAGATAGGGAATCTACCTGAAAAAGAATTTAGAATAATGATAATAAAAATGATCCAAAATCTTGAAAACAAAATGGAGTTACAGATAAATAGCCTGGAGACAAACATTGAAAAGATGCAAGAAATGTTTAATAAAGACCTAGAAGAAATAAAAAAGAGTCAGTTAAAAATGAATAATGCAATGAATGAGATCAAAAACACTCTGGAGGGAACCAAGAGTAGAATAACAGAGACAGAAGATAGGATAAGTGAGGTAGAAGATAAAATAGTGGAAATAAATGAAGCAGAGAGGAAAAAAGACAAAAGGATCAAAAAAAATGAGCACAACCTCAGGGACCTCTGGGACAATGTGAAACGCCCCAACATTCGAATCACAGAAGTCCCAGAAGAAGAAGACAAAAAGAAAGGCCATGAGAAAATACTCGAGGAGATAATAGCTGAAAACTTCCCTAAAATGGGGAAGGAAATAGCCACCCAAGTCCAAGAAACCCAGAGAGTCCCAAACAGGATAAACCCAAGACGAAACACCCCAAGACACATATTAATCAAATTAACAAAGATCAAACACAAAGAACAAATACTAAAAGCAGCAAGGGAGAAACAACAAATAACACACAAAGGGATTCCCATAAGGATAACAGCTGATCTATCAATAGAAACCCTCCAGGCCAGAAGGGAATGGCAGGACATACTGAAAGTAATGAAAGAGAATAACCTACAACCCAGATTACTGTACCCAGCAAGGATCTCATTCAGATATGAAGGAGAATTCAAAAGCTTTACAGACAAGCAAAAGCTGAGAGAATTCAGCACCACCAAACCAGCTCTTCAACAAATGCTAAAGGATCTTCTCTAGATAGGAAATGCAGAAAGGTTGTATAAACATGAACCCAAAACAACAAAGTAAATGGCAACGGGTCCACACCTATCAATAATTACCTTAAATGTAAATGGATTGAATGCCCCAACCAAAAGACAAAGATTGGCTGAATGGATACAAAAACAAGACCCCTATATATGCTGTCTACAAGAGACCCACCTCAAAACAAGAGACACATACAGACTAAAAGTGAAGGGCTGGAATAAAATATTATTTTATAGCATCATTTCATCCCGATTATTTAAAAAGCTACAAATTTTCTAATTTTACATGTTTGCAATGTTCTTCAGTTACCTCCATAAAGGATACTGCTAGTCATTTATTTATTTGCCCTCATATCCTTTTCTCCCCTTGCCCCATCAGTTCTGTATGATACCCAGTACGTGAACCGAGAACTTCCAGATGTTCAAGCTGGTTTTAGAAAAGGCAGAGGAACCAGAGATCAAATTGCCAATATCTGCTGGATCATTGAAAAAGCAAGAGAGTTCCAGAAAAACATCTATTTCTGCTTTATTGACTATGCCAAAGCCTTCGACTGTGTGGATCACAATAAACTGCGGAAAATTCTGAAAGAGATGGGAATACCAGACCACCTGACCTGCCTCTTGAGAAACCTGTATGCAGGTCAGGAAGCAACAGTTAGAACTGGATATGGAACAACCGACTGGTTCCAAATAGGAAAAGGAGTACGTCAAGGCTGTATATTGTCACCCTGCTTATTTAACTTATATGCAGAGTACATCATGAGAAACGCTGGGCTGGAGGAAGTACAAGCTGGAATCAAGATTGCTGGGAGAAATATCAATAACCTCAGATATGCAGATGACACCACCCTTATGGCAGAGAGTGAAGAGGAACTAAAAAGCCTCTTGATGAAAATGAAAGAGGAGAGTGAAAAAGTTGGCTTAAAGCTTAACATTCAGAAAACTAAGATCATGGCATCTGGTCCCATCACCTCATGGGAAATAGATGGGGAGACAGTGGAAACAGTGTCAGACTTTATTTTTGGGGGGCTTCAAAATCACTGCAGATGGTGACTGCAGCCATGAGATTAAAAGACGCTTACTCCTTGGAAGGAAAGTTATGACCAACCTAGACAGCATATTAAAAAGCAGAGACATTACTTTGCCAACAAAAGTCCGTCTGGTCAAGGCTATGGTTTTTCCAGTGGTCATGTATGGATGTGAGAGTTGGACTGTGAAGAAAGTTGAGCACTGAAAAATTGATGCTTTTGAGCTGTGGTGTTGGAGAAGACTCTTGAGAGTCCCTTGGACTGCAAGGAGATCCAACCAGTCCATTCTAAAGGAGATCAGTCCTGGGTGTTCATTGGAAGGACTGATGCTGAAGCTGAAACTCCAATACTTTGGCCACCTCATGCGAAGAACTGACTCATTGGAAAAGACCCTGATGCTGGGAGGTATTGAGGGCAGGAGGAAAAGGAGATGACAGAGGATGAGATGGCTGGATGGCATCACCGACTCGCGGGCATGAGTTTGAGTAAACTCCGGGAGTTGGTGATGGACAGGTAGGCCTGGCGTGCTGTGATTCATGGGGTCGTAAGGAGTCGAGCACGACTGAGCGACTGAACTGACTGAACTGAACTGAACAGGATGGGGAGATGGGGAGATGAAGAGAAGGCTAATCCATGAAAACTGCATTTTCCAGGTTCCATTGCCAGCTACCTTCCAGTATGTTTTTGCTAATGAGTGACACTAGAAGAACATTGGAAGCTAGAAAGAGGGGAGAATTCAGGGCACTTCCTCCTCTCTCTGCCTGCTTCAGGTGGTCTCTCTGGCAGAGTAGTTCATCTCCACTCTTCCAACTCCAGCTTGCACAATCTCTCCCTTTATGCATGCAGTTTCCATCAGCAGCCTGAGCTGTACCAACACCACTTCTGCCCTGTGTCCCTCCAGCCCTAGTACTGGTAGCAGCTTCTTGCTGTTTCAAGTTCTTAGATTGTCTCACTTTCCCATTTATCTTTTCAACTATCCAAAATGTTTTTTAATGAATCCCCTGGCTCTGTTTCCTTCTATGTACCCTAACTGATACATATTCACTATCAGACGAGCATTTCCTGGGCCAAAGGAGATGCATATTTTAAAATAAAGCTTGCATTATGCAATGATAATTTGTTATGTGGCCAGCATGTAAAGATCTACAAGTGAATATGCTTTCATGGACCCTCCAATTCTAGGATTTATCATTCTCTGTAATCTGTCATCTTCAAAGTGTTTCTTCAGTTTGCATTTCTTCTCTTGGGTTAATATTTTCCTGAATCGTGAGGCTGAATACACCAGGAGGGCAGGGACCCTGCCCTTTTTGTTCCCAATTGATTACTGAGCACTTTTTCTCTGTGGTGACAAAGGATAAACATTCATTATTATTAATTGAATAAAGCAGAAAACATAAGTGAATTTTCTATTGCTTCATTAGGCATTCAAACAAACCTACTCTCTAACATATTTTATTGGGTAAGAGAGAAAATTCCCCTGTCATTACTGTTTATTTTTTGTACCCCTGGTGTTTTCTTGAATATTCCCATTCCTTAATAGTAAACTTTGGAAACATATTTGTTAAGGTCTTCCCTCCCTCAATTTTTTTTCCTACTGGAAGTTTGATTAGGATACTGTTAAATTTCTAACTTAAATTGGTAAAGAATTGGGTCTTTTAAAAATTATTAAATCTCTCTTGTTTTACCCTTGTTTGTGCTACATCCCACCCCATACTGTATCCATTTCCATACTGACTTCTGCCAGGAGACTATGAGCTGGGCAGCCTTACCCTCTGGCTTCTGATTGGGTTTAGCCAAGGTATTTATGCATCCAGCTCTCACTTGATTTAGTGTTAAGATTTTAGTGGTTGGGTATGGCCAGGAAAGTAGAAGTTTCAACCTAACAATTTTCCACATATAGGCCATTATATACCTGCATATTTTTCTACAAATTTGAGTTATAGCTGTCTTCAATGGTCAATTTTTAGATAACAGCTACTTCTATTTAAAAACCACCCCAAATCTTGGGATGATATTTTATATTATATATGTTTACATAGTTTGTAACTCTCTTTTATCCTGGCTTTGCATTATATTGTGAACATTTCTCAATATCATTATATCTATTCAGGACTATAAATCAATATAGCCAGTTATAAAATACAAAAAAAATGCTCCATTAATTAAGACATTATAAAATACATAAAATTTAATCTAAAATAAAGCATGTAATCTTTTATCTAAAAACATAGAATCTTGCCATGGGATATATGAGAAGCTTAAATACATGACCTGGAACAACATTAGTCAGAGTATCAGTAAGAAACATAAGGCGGACTCAACTGTCATTTAAAGATAATTTAATCAAGGACTATTCAGTGTTAAGCACGCGGTTAACAGAAGCGACAATGAAAGTGGAAGTACTCAGGGACAAGCAAAAGCAAGAAGACCTTAGCACTTGTAAACAGGAAAGGAAAAGGGACAAGGGCTAGTTTATCAGAGCCTGGTAAGAGATGGACCAGGGGAAAAAAAGGATGTGATCATCGAAGAGAGGCAATCCAGCCACTTCCAGAAACATGAGATGAATAAGGTTGGTAAAATTATCCAGAATGGCAGCTGACATTTTGGAAGCTGGCTACTGCTTATATTGCCAATGGTCGGAATTGTGACTCAAACTATTCATGATGTCTATTTGGGGAATGTGATGACATACTTCATTAATCAATGCCACAGAGGAGTCAATGATAGTATAGCTAAAGTGTTAGGCAGCTTTAAACAGTTGCTTTTTATGTCAATACATGTGTAATTTGTCAAAAATTTTGGATTTTAAATTTTTACAACCTTGGGTTCCCAATTGCAATTTATAATACTGATTCTTTTGTATCTGAATTCACAGAAACAGTATGGGATAGAAAAATAAAGCAGGATTTCAGATATACAGAGTCTTTTTGTAATGAGTATGATAATATCCACCATTTATAATTCAGAGAGGTCCTATGAGTGGAAAATAAGACTACAAGTGCACCACTGCTTTCTAAAGTGCTCTGAAAATACATTTTCTAAAGTGTTGTTCAAAGGTTAGTTGTGATGGGTCATAAGCAAATATTTGAAACACAAGCCATTTGTATTTTGTCAGTTAATTATGGTATGAGTGTCTTTCAGGAGATGATATTAGTATTTCTACACTTGAATCCCACATTCTTTTGATGATATGAAGAAACAACATACATGCCCATATTATTAATAGAAGTACATGTTGAACATCTATTTGTTAACAAGTTGCTAATTACTTTTCTGACTAAATCTGCATATAGAAAATACAGTTATATATCCTCACATGTGAAGATTGCATTAATAACTTGTTTAAAAATATCTAATTTGTAAGATGAATAAAAAGTACACTGTCTAGTCCACCTTAGCAAAATACAGGCAGCACTCAAGCACAATGGTCATAGATAGTGCAGAGACCCTGGACCTAGGTAAACACAGACATAAACTACACCTGAAATTGCCTAGATCAGCCACCATTCCATATAATTGCAGCTGGTGATGGGAACTGATGACAGAATATTGTTTCCTTGCAAAGCCTATGTTTTCGAGACTTATTTAAAGTTAAAAAAAAAATCATGGGAAACAGGCTCACTTTAGCTACCTTCCCCCTCCCCATTTCCTATTTAGGATTTCCACTTTAGATTACACATGGCTTGACAAATTGTACTAATTGTGCTCCTTTCAAATGGACAATCAATAGTTGTCAGCGATTCACCAAGCCTAAGCTCACACTATCTATCTTGGTGAGGCTCAGATCAAAGGGGTCAGCCAGCCTAAGAGCCTTCATTTCAACCTCAAGACTATTTACTGTACTTAAGCTTTTCAAAATGCATAGTATCCATCATGTGACATGTTGATTGAGGTGGGTAATAAAACTATTCCAGAGACTAAGGAAGCTTTCTGTTTTAAGCACAGTCATGAGCTCAGGAAAAGCTCTGAAGTCTTACCACGTCAGTTGTACGACTTACAATGTGAGGTTTCTCTACAGGCTAACACAGACAAGCATATGTCTGTGTATTGTGCACATCTAAGTCTGGCCAAAAGTGTCTTTTGATTTGTCATAGCATTGCAATCATCCTTTTGTGTAGCTGACAAACTCTTTTCAAATCGAAACTTAGCATCTTTTAATTGAGATGGCAGTGGAGACACTCAAATTTCTTTTGTCATCTAAATCACTCTGTTTAGCTAGAACCTTTATTGCCACTTCAGAACATCTGGTCCAATTAAAGGATAGCTGTGCTTCTCCTCATTTGAATGGCAGAAGAAGGTTAATTTTAACAGGCCCCATAGGCAAAAATCTGTTCTTTGCTGGATTTGAGATAGTTTCATGTTCTAAAGCTGGCCTTAATAACTAACAGAAAACTATCTGGTTTAGTACTCATCCATACAGTTTACAATATACATGTGACTGTAAGTGGAATTATATATTAAGATTTTTTCACATTATTTCCTGTCAAATGAACATCTATTCTGATAGCAAAAATATGACAATAATTCCTGTGCCACAGTTTGGGTATTTTAGTAGTTTTTACAGAAGGAGGAGTACGTGATGGCAAAGACAGTATTTCATGAAAAGCCATTGGATAGATACCTGGGAAAGAGTACAATAAACTTGGTGTTATGTATATAAATTATGTATATAAATTGGAGAAGAAAATGGCAAACCACTCCAGTATTCTTGCCTGGAGAATCCCATGGACAGAAGAGGAGCCTGGTGGGCTACAGTCCATGGGGTTGCCAAGAATCGGACACGACTGAGCGACTAAGCACATGTATATAAATGTTGACAACTCATAACCAAGTCATAGTAAGGATATCTCCAAGACAGTAAATGTACCCAATACAAACATTGTCCTACCTGTCCTATGTTCAAGAACAAATAATCTCATATAAAAATGCTTCTTAATTATGAAGCAACACAAAGCTTTTAAAGTACTTCCTGATATCATCACATTCAGTTGTCTCAAAAACTCCTGATTTATGCTCTGGATAAATCATGATTCCCATTTTACAGATAAAGAAACTGAGACCCAAAGAATTCAAATAAATTACTGAAGGTCACCTGAAATAGTTAATGAGGAAATGAGGCACTGAAACCAGTAGTTTCAGTGATCAGCCCCTTCAATAGTAGAGAGCATAGCGTTGCAAGCCAACACTCCGATAACACTGGGGTCTCATTAAATGCCACCATGGGTACCAGTAACTAGACTTAAACATTAAGTCTTACCTTTTGTCCACCTGTTTCCATACTCATAACACATCAGCTCTGTTTTTTTCTCCTAAATTGGTTTGGTTCAGTACAACATGTATGTCTCTCAAAAGGGTGAGCTGGATTTTAAATTGTCATCCTGGATATGATGATGGTCTTGATATTTGCTTGTCAGCCATACAAAGAACTGTCAGAGGGAACAGGCAACTGTTTCTGTTCCTACAAAATATCTCCCATTAATTTACAGAGGAGGATGAATGAACAGACAGCTTCAGGTTTATTATAGACTATTCAAAATTCTACTCTTTTTCTTTGGGTTTTATTGATTTGATCAAAATACACTTTTGGGAAAAAATGAAGTCTGTTATTTTTGGTTATACAGTTACAAATTGAAGGAACAATGATAGAATCTCTTCAGAGATGATTACTTAAGTGTAGCATACAATCTTTACTGCCAAAAACCTGACGCAAGCTCTTTAAATTTTGTGTGTGCAACCAGCCAAAAAAATTCTTCTGATATTGAAAATACTAATCTCGGTTATGTGTATCCATTAATTACTTTGGGACTCATTTCAAACATCTGAAATAAAAACCTCTTGACTTGAACTGAAAGACTTTTCCTTTGATTCACTCTTTGGACCCTAGGAGATGGTATTCTGAACAAACTTTTTACCAACAAAATAAACTTGGAAGGCAACAAGCTTTACTTCTATATAGTTATTTTTTGGGGGTATATTATTGTTAAGTTGCTCACTCGTGCCGACTCCTTGGACCCCATGGACTGCAGCACGCCAGGCTTCCATGTCCTTCACCATCTCCCAGAGTTTGCTGAAACTCATGTCCATTGAGTCAGTGATGCCATCCAGTCATCTCATCCTCTGTCATCCCCTTCTCCTCCTGCCTTCAATCTTTACCAGCATCAGGGTCTTTTATAATGTGGCAGCTCTTCACATCAGGTGGCCAAAATATTGAAGCTTCAGCTTCAGCATTAGTCCTTCCAATGAATATTCAGAATTGATTTTCTTTCAGATTGACTGCTTTTACCTCCTTGTAGTCCAAGGGACTGTCAAGAGTCTTCTCCAACACCACAGTTCAAAAGCATCAATTCTTCAGTGTCAGCCTTCTTTATGGTCCAGCTCTTACATCCATACATGACTACTGGGAAAAAAATTATAGCTTTGACTACACATACATTTTTTGGTGAAGATATGTCTCTACTTTTTAATATGCTGTCTAGGTTTATCATAGCTTTTCTTCCAAAGAGCAAGCAGCTTTCAATTTCATGATTGCAGTCACCATCTGCAGTGATTTTGGAGCCCAAGAAAATAAAGTCAGTCACTATTTCCATTTTTCCCCATCTATTTGCCATGAAGTGATGGGACCAGATGCCATGTGAAATATTGAAAGTATAAAATGATTCCATCATCTACTATGTGTAATCAGTTCAGTTCAGTTTAGTTGCTCAGCCATGACCAACTCTTTGAGACCCCAAGGATTGCAGCACACCAGGCTTCCCTATCCATCACCAACTCCCAGGCCTTGCTCTAACTTATATCCATTAAGTTGGTGAATGCCATCCAACCACCTCATCCTCTGTCATCCCCTTCTCCTCCTGCCTTTAATCTATCCCAGCATCAGGGTCTTTCCCAATGAGCCAGGTCTTCGCATCACATGGCTAAAATATTGGAGTTTCAGTTTCAGCATCAGTCCTACCAGTGAATATTCAGGACTGATTTCCTTTATGATGCACTGGTTGGATCTCCTTGCAGTCCAAGGAGCTCTCAACAGTCTTCTCTAGCACCACAGTGTGAAAGCATCAATTCTTCGATGCTCAGCCTTTTTCATTGTCCAGCTGTCACATTCGTACATAACTACTGGAAAAACCATAGCTTTGACTAATGTAGAGAAAAAAATGTCTCTGCATTTTAATATGCTGTCTAGGTTTGTCACTGTCATTCTTCCAAGGAGAAAGTATCTTTTAATTTTATGGCTGCAGTCACCATCTGCAGTGATTTGGGAGCCCAAGAAAATAAAGTTTGTCACTTTTTCCATTGTTTTTCCCACTATTTGCCATGAAGAGATGAGGCCAGAAGCCATGATCTTTACTTTCTGACTGCTGACTTTTAAGCCAGGTTTTTCACTCTCTTCCTTCACCTTCATCAACAGGTTTCTTCATTCCTCTTCACTCTCTGTCATAAATTGGTATCATCTGCAAATCTGAGGTTATTGATATTTCTCCCAGCAATCTTGATTCCAGTTTGTGCTTCATCCAGCCTTCACATGATGTACATGATGTACAGAGTACATTGCATGATGTACTCTGCATATAAGTTAAATAAGCAGAGTGACAATATACAGCCTTGATGTACTCTTTTCCCAATTTGGAACCAGTCTGTTGTACCATGTCCAGTTCTAACTGTTGCTTCTTGACCTTCATACAGGTTTCTCAGGAGGCAGGTAAGGTGGTCTGGTATTCCCATCTCTTAATGAATTTTCCACAGTTTGCTGTGATCTACACAGTCAAGGTTTTAGCGTAGTCAATGAAGCATAAGTAGATATTTTTCTGGAATTCCCTAGCTTTTTCTATGATCCAGCAGATGTTGACAAGTTGATCTCTGGTTCCTCTACTTTTTCTAAATCCAGCTTGGATCTGGAAGTTCTCAGTTCATGTACTTTGAAGACTAACTTGAAGGATATTGAGCATTACTTTGCTAGCATGCAAAATGAGTACAATTGTGTGGTAGTTTGATCATTCTTTGACATTGCTCTTCTTTTGGATTGGAATGAAAATTGACCTTTGGTTTTAATTGCATACCCCACTGTGTAGGACAATATCTGGCATAAAGTGGCCATTCAACTAATATTGGTTGAATTTATAAATTATTTCATAAGCATTAACATTATTCTAACTGTAAGATAAAAGGAAAATATACTATTTTAAAACACATAGACGTACTTTCATATGTGTGCTCATACACAGCTATAGTAGAGAAAATCAATGAAGATGAAATGGTTGTAAGCTTGCACATACATCTAGAAACACTGACAAAGTGATAGCTTAAAATGCAGACTAATGCAGTTGTATTGGGCTTCCCTGGTGGCTCAGCAGTAAAGAATCCACCTGCATTGCAGGAGACTCAGCTTTGATCCCTGGGTCGGGAAGATCCCCACAAGGAGGGCATGGCAACCCACTTCAGTGTTCCTGCCTAGAGAATCCCATGGGCAGAGGAGCCTGGCAGGCTACAGTCCATAGTGTCGCACAGAATTGGACACAACTGAAGGACTTGCATTCAGGCACATACGCAGTTGTATTGGACTGTGTAATAACTTAAGGGATTTCCTGGTAGCTCAGGTGGTAAAAAATCTGCCTGTAATGCAGGAGATCCCAGTTTGATTCCTGGGTCAAGAAGATCCCCTGGAGAAGTGATAGGCTACTTGGGCTATCCTGTATTCTTGGCTTCCCTGGTGGCTCAGCAGGTAAAGAATCCACCTGCAATGTGGGAGACCTGGGTTCAATCCCTGGGTTAGTCAGCTCCCCTGAGGAAGGGAAGAGTGACCCACTTCAGTATTTTGGCCTGGAGAGTCTAGCTTAATACCATGAACAGTACTGTTATCAGGAACATCATTTTCTTAAAGAGCACACAAAACTTTTAGCAAACTATTATCTTTCTTTGATTTACACACTAGCTGCATTCCTGGAAATTTCAGCACACATATATTAAATCCATGCAAAAATACTTAGTGTTTAGAAGAAAACTTGAGTTAGCTTCTAGGTTCAGATAATGAGGAGGAAATTATAAGGTGCAGTAGGATATTTGAAGTCAATATTTTCTTATGGTTACTGCCCAGTAAAAGGTTAGTAGCACACCCATTACTTTGAAGAAAACCAAAAAATGAGTTCTCAAGTATTTGTCAAAGCACTCCCTCCTCCACTGAGAACCTCTGAACTAAACTGTCCCCAGCAGAGTTTGCTCACAGATCCCATAAACAGTCCTTCATGCTTCAGCAGAGGATACAGAATTGAGAACTCTGGTAGTCTTACCAGCCTTCAAAACAGCAGAGTGGTACCAATGACTGCAAACCCAGTCCCTACTTAAAAACAAGTATAAAATAAGTTAAGCAACTTTCATGATCTTAATCAACATAGACAAGCCATCATAGGAATTTTGATCCCAGTCTTACTTTTTTTTTGCTTTAAAATGCTATTTTTAACTGATCTGAATTAACCAGAAAATTATCTCAAACAACTTCACTTTATAAAAATTTGGTTATTCAAAATCAGAGCAATTATTATAAATGCCCAGAAAAGAGTAATTATTTTTTCTTAGGTATATATTCTATTAAAAGTCTGATAGATTATACTCCCTATTTTATTTTATTTTTAAAAGACAAAACAAAGAAAAATGTATACACATAGATACATAATCATGGACAGAAATTCACTAAAACACTTCCTTCTGCACACAGTTAAAAAGTTATGAGCTTGGAATATTCTCATTGCAAATACATATACATTATTTTCAATTGAGTTCTAAGGAGAACTACTTTGTCTGGAGCCTTTGGCAAGCAAGCAATACATCATTGGAAACACAGGCACATGCTGTTTTGGAATTAGCATACAGTCATCTCCTCCTTTTCCTCCTGTCCCTGAAGAAAATTTCCAAGTTGATCTGGATTATCATTACCTAATGATGATCAGTTTCTTTCTCATTCTTGAGTTTGAATTTGCAGATTTCAGTGACACACAGCAATGAGACACGAGCAATAAATCTGCAGTTATGGACAGCTTGCTTTTATGGAAATATGTCAAACTGAATATATTAAAATGATAGCTTTCATATTAGCTTGTCACAGCAAACTATTTTTCATTTTCAGGGCTGACAAATATGCATTTAAGTAAAATATCTCATGATATTTAATGCATTTTTATAAATATTATAACTTCTATAGACAAGTAAAACTAAGCATCACAGTGACCTTAGGGTTAACAGTTATGCATTTCTATTAGTGCTAGGCCACATGCACTGAACAAAGGATCAGATGACTGGGTCCCAGACTCTCCAATGTGCCTCAGTTTCCTCATCTATAAGACAAATATATTACTAGATGATTGCCACAATGATCTTCTAGACTTTGATTATCTTTTAGAGAACAATTCTAGAGGTCAGGGCATTTTAGGAAGTCAGTCTTCATGTAAGGGTATTGTTATTTGCAAGGACAAACATATAAAGAATACAAAAATTAATGAACATTTCTAAGGACTGAAAGAAATGTATAGAACTGCAATGAGAATACATTTGGATTCTTTGTGCCCATCTCCTTAATTCACCCACCTCCTTCCCAATTTCTCTTTGCCTCACTCCGCAACAGCTTTTCCACTTCAGTACAGAGCTCTGCCCCGTTCAGGTCATGACTGCTTGACCTGGCTTCTATTTCAACTTGGTTTTCTTAGGTAGTTTTCAACATCTCTTTTCTTATCCATTTTTAAAACAGAAAACTTGCATAATCATGGCATTTGCAGATTTCTAATCTGATTTAGTACTCTGCTGCTGCTGCTAAGTCACTTCAGTTGTGTCCGACTCTGCGCGACCCCATAGACGGCAGCCCACCAGGCTCCCCCGTCCCAGGCAAGAACACTGGGAGTGGGTTGCCATTTCCTTCTCCAGGGCATGAAAGTGAAAAGTAAAAGTGAAGTCGCTCAGTCGTGTCCGACTCTCAGCGACCCCATGGACTGCAGCCTACCAGGCTCCTCCGTCCATGGGATTTTCCAGGCAAGAGTACTAGGAGTGGGGTGCCATTGCCTTCTCCGGATTTAGTACTCAGCCAGGGCCAAAATCATACTTTAGGAAAGACTTATTTAGGGAGTAGTTGATAGTAACATTTACATGTTTTCTCAAAATGGATAAGTAATGATCACAACTTACAAAGACCACCTAAAAGATGAAAGACAGTGAATTTGGGTTTATATGTGCCTTCGTTCTCCTTTACCTTTAATCTAGTCTCCGAGAAAGCAGGGGACAAGGGTCTATATAAAACTTTCCCAAAGTTTAATCTTTGGACCAGCAACATTGGTATGATCTGGAAGCTTGTTAAAAATGCCATGTAGCAGGCCCTATCCTGGTTCTACCAAATCAAACCTGCATTTGAGCAAGATCTCAGGTAGTTTATCCATACAATAAAATTGAGGAAGTTCTGGTCTAATACAGGAGTCTGTTGTGTCATCCCAATGGCCAGCTGTGACTTAAAACATACATATCCTTAGGTCAACTACCATTCCAATTCCCCTCTTTCCACCACAAGTCCACTTATGACCTGTAAGCAGGAACTTTAACCTCCAATACTCATTTTTTTCATCCCCTACCCGTTCCTATATCACATACTAAGCACATTCCTGGGCACATGAGGAAAGCTCAATAATATCTTACTCGATTGAACTAAAATCCAATGAGGCATTTATAAAGGGTTTCTCTAAGTCAATTTAGATGATGTCTCTGACACAATAAAACTCTTACTGCTTATTCAATTGGCACTCCATTGGATAGGCACATGTTTCTTCCCATTTATTTCCTTCTTTTGAAAATCAATACATAGTGTGGGATATCTTTCCTACAGATTAAATTAATAGACTGTCATTGCAAACTTTATTATAAAGTGAATATTTCACTATTTATCCCCCAAAGTAACATTAGAACAAACTAAGGCATCAAGGGAGACATTAAGTTTTACTCCTGGAAAGGGGGAACCAGGTATTCTTTAATGAAATAAACCTTCAAAGTACTTTCAGCTTTTTGAATCAACAATTGATTTTATATGTTGGACTATTTTTTTGTGTGTTTAGACTTTATTGTATTATTAGAAAGTTATGATTCTGATTTTATTCATTCAATGATAACCCTTGTTAAACAGATAGATAATAAGTATACTAGATATTTCCAATTATGCATCTTACATTTTGTCACACGACTGGCACTATCCACCTGTGGCAGGCGTATACTTTCCTGTTCCCTTGCCACCAAACTTGATCATAAAACTTGCTTTGGCCAATGAAATGTGAGCCAAGATGATGTGTGGCACTGCAGACCAGAAGTTTTAACAGGCATGTTGAGTTTCTGCCAGCTCTCTTGTTTTCCCTTTGGCAAGAGAATGGCATATCTCGGATGCTGCCTGTTTCTTGCAGCCTGGATCTTGGAATAAAGGAAGATACGAAACAATCAGCTTCACCTGTACCCAGCATGTAAAGAGGAGGAGAAATAATCCCTTTTCTTAAAACCTTAAGATTTGGAGTTTTTGATTACCTAAGCAAAAATAGAAAAAGTTAAATAACAAAACTTATTTTCTAATTGCCATCCAATTTTCTGAAGTATTTAGTATTTCTGATTTTGGCAGAAAACCTTATATGGCCATTCATAATCACTGATCCTGGTGCTTTGTGGGCAAGATCTGTCATCTGATTTTAAACAACAGAATGTGGAAAATGTGATAGATGGTCTCTCCCATGATGGTTCCATTGTGTAATATTTGCCATAGAGGTTCCTGTTTGCTGGTTTGCTGCAGCAAGTGACCCTTTTGGGGAAGCCAGTGCAGAAAGAACAGTAGACAACTTCCAAACATTACAAGCAGCTTCTAGGAGCTGAAAGTGAAAGAGAAAGTCGCTCAGTTGTGTCCAACTCTTTGCAACCCCATGGACTATACAGTCCATGGAATCTCTAAGCCAGAATACTGGAATGGGAAGCTATCCCCTTCTCCAGAGGATCTTCCCAGTCCAGGAATCGAATGAGGGTCTCCTGAATTGCAGGCAGATTCTTTATCAAGTGAGTGATCAGGGAAGCCCTCTAGGAGCTGAAAGTCGTGTCTGATTGTTAAGGGGCTTTCCTTCAACAGTTCATAAGAAGCAGGGTACTCTCTATTACAGATGCAAGGAAATTAATTCTTCCAACAATGTAAATGACCTAAGAAACAGATTTTTCAGTGTTTGAGCCCCTAGATAAGAATACAGTCCATCTGACACATTGATTTCAACTTTGCGAGACTCTGAGCAGAAGAGCTAGCTATGCCAGACCTGAACTCCTGATCCTCACAAATTGTGATATAACAAATGTATGTATTTAAGCCACCGATTTGGGGACAGTTTGTTACACAATTATTAAAATCCAATGCCCTGTCAATAAAAGCAACATTTGTTGAAAATTCAGAAATACTTAAATAAGAAAAATAAAAAGTCATTTATAATTCTGCTATGCAGAAAATACTTACTATTTTAAACATTTTAGTACAATTTCTGAGTCTTTCCTTTACATAGTATATATCTATCCTAGTTTCTATGGCTGATTCATATCAATGTATGACAAAACCCACTGAAAAAAAAATAGCTAAAAAAAATAATAATAAAAAAAATAATTGCAGATAAAAAAAAAAGAAAGTGTATTTGCAAGTTTTCATTCTGTATTTCTCACGGAGAGTCATAACATAAGTTTTCTACCCCCTGGAAGTGAGTTCCTTAAAAGCAGGGACTATGTTTTCATCATTAGTACAGCCCCAGCATCTGTAATAGTGCCAGAGACATAATAGCATCTATGTATGTATTTGTTGAATGAATGGTTGAATTAACTCATGTTTACATCTATAAAAATTCTTCATAAACTTTTTTCTAGTAGTTGCATCAAATTCCATAAGTGGAGTGACTATAGTTTACCTAATCATTCCTTTTTAGATTTCTCTTTGACACTGGCATATGGATTTTTAAATTATTTCATTAAACATACTCTCTTCTAAGCCGAATACATATTTCTTCCCTCTCCCTGATTTCCATCCAATATTGCCAAACAGGAGTAAAGCATGCAAATAAAGAGCTGAACCCTCATCCCCATCTGAGTTCGGAAAGACCTGTATGCAAAGGTCACATCCGCCAGTGAGCAGAGAAATTGAAATCTTCATTTTTCCCATCTAGTCTATTTTGAAGGTTCATAATATGCATCTTGCTTCTTTATTCCAGCTTTGGCCTTATTGTTAGATTAATCTTCCTATTATACAAATAATACCATGCCTATCCCCTTCCTGTAAAGCCCAATAATAGATTTCTGTGTCCTACAAAATAATGTCCAAACTTTTAAAAAATCACACAAAGCCTTTCCTAGTTATTACATCATCTATACTTTCAGCATTGTTTTCCCTAAGTTCTTCCATATTTATTTATGACTCTCCAATCCACCAACCTTGAATGCACAGTGTGTTAATGAATTCTTGTACTCTCTTACCCTATTGTTCTTTATTTGACCTGAGCCGCTTCTGCCATCATTCTCTAGCTATCAAAATGATTAGTATCCCTCAAAGTCAATATGTAATGACACCTAGTAAGTGAGTGACATTTTCCCTGAGCCTCTTAGTCAGAATGAAGAATTCTTGCTTCTATAATTTGACTCTGTCTTGTGTTACAAAATATATGACTAGCTCTTCCACTAGATGGATTTCTCCTTGGGGGTAGACACTTGATTAAACAAAACAGAGAAAGGCCCCTACTTTCATAACGCTTACATTCCAGGAAGGGAAGAAAAACCTTGACAACTAAATAAATGGCTCTGTGATATATTCTCAGATGGCAAACTAGAACAAGGTAAAGGGACAATGAGTAATTGGTGTCTGTGTGCACATGTGTCTATATACAACCATATGTTCCTTTCATAGTGTAATCAAGGTAGACATATACAATAAGATGACATTTGAGCAGGAAAGAAAAGGAAGTGAAGGGGTGAGCCATGTGAATATCTGGAGGAAGAACATTTTTTATTATTAATTTTTTAAGCTTTTTATTTTGCTTTGTAGTATAAGCAATGAATAGGCTTCCCCAGTGGCTCAGTGGTAAAGAATCCACCTGCGATGCAGGAGAGGCAGGAGACTCAGGTTCGATCCCTGGGTCAGGAGATCCCATGGAGGAGGGCATGGAAACCCACTCCAGTATTCTTGCCTGGATAATCCTGTGGACAGAAGAGTCTTGTGGGTTATAGTCCATAAGGCCACAGAGTCGGACACGCTGAAGCGACTGAGCACATGCTCACACATAACAGGTTAATAGTGTTATGATAGTTTCGGGTGAACAGGGAAGAGACTCAGCCATACATATATTAATTCATGTATCCATTCTCCCCCAAACTCCCCTCCCATCCAGGTTGCCACATAACACTGAGCAGAGTTCCATGTGCTATACAGTAGGTCCTAAGAATGCTTTTTATTTTGAACATAGAAATTAAATTATCTGACTGGCATTTTTATAGAATCATTCTAACTGCTTTGTTGAGAATAGACGGTAGAAGGTCAAGCGCAGAAGCAGGCAGACCAGATAGAGAGTCATTATAGTAAAAACTGATAGTGAATCACACTAGGGAGGTAGTGGTAGAATATATATAGTCAATTTCTGAATATATTTTGAAAGTAGAGACACTTAATTGTAAGCTACCCACTAGAAAGTGAACTCCATGAGAGTTGAGAAATTTGTCCTTTTTGGTACTGCCTTATCCCCAGTGAGTCAACCAGTGCTTGACAGTTAGTAAGCACTCAATAAATATGTAAGTTGAATGAAGAGCCAAACTAACATGCTGATTGATTGAATATGAATCTTATGTGAAAGTGAAGAGTCAAATATAACTGTAGTTATTGACTAGAGTAAGCAAAAGAATAAAGTTGCCATTTATGAATATGAGGGTCACAAAGGTTATTGCATGCCTTGGGGAATTGGAAATTAAGATTTCCTGCCTTATAATGTTAACTTTCAAGTATCTACTAGAAATTTAAAATGAGTATCAAGTGGACAGTTAAATATATGACTTGGGATTTCAATGGAGAGGTCTCTATTATAGATATATATTAGGGAGTTGTCAGCAGTATATACATGACATTTAAAGTAATAGAATTGGATTAGGTCATGAGGGGATCAAAAGTTAATAAAAAAGATAAATAATCTGATGACTGAACACTGAGGCCCCGCTATTAAGAGGTTGGAGAAAAGAAGGGAAGCCAGCCAAGGAAACAGAAGGCACCACCAGTGAGGTAAGAAGAGGACCACACGAATGGGTCCTGAGAGCTAAATAAAGAAAGTATAACAAGGAGGACAAAGTGACATGAAGACTAAGAATTGAACATTGTATTGGATGACAGAGAGGTTGTTGGTGGCATAACAGCATATTTTGCAGAGTAGTATTGGTAAAATTCTGATTGAAATTATATAAAAAAAAAACGTGAAGTGGAAATCAGTAAGTGTAGATAACCAAATGAATTTTTGTTTTTGTTTTGTTTGGAAAAGGCAGCAGAGAAATAGAGACCAATATACTAAGGTTTATTTTATAGGCTTACAGTGAGACTCCAATCTGAATATGTTTTGTTAAATGTCAAGAATTAATGAACAAGACCTTTAATTTTTCTTATTGGGAAAATGGAGCAATTCTTCTCAAAATCAATCGATGTGGATATTAAATGTTCTACTAGTAATTAGACACCATACAATTATTTCCAAATTAGCTCAAAATAAGGTTCATTTGGTCCTCTATTTGTCAGACTGTGACTGCTTTCTGTATAGATATCTGCCTCTTTGACCAGACTGTGTGATGTTAAGAGAAGAAACTGCACTTGATTCATGTACATTCCCACAGCCTACTAAAAGTCTAAATACAGCATAAATCGGTAATAACTATGTATTGGATAAATAATTGAATGATAAAATGAATATTAATATGGATATAAATGTATGAAAGAATGAATACTAGATAGACACTTTAACATCTTTCTTAGTTATAAAATAAGCTTGTTTTCTGTGTTGCTCAGAGATACCTTTGGTGTACTAGACAGCCTGCCAATACAACCAAGATATGCTTGCAAGGTTTCTATTTGTAATAATCTGAGATGCACATGAAATCGATAGAGCCACCCCAAATCAATGAATCCTGCCACAACAAAAATTACTCTGCCATTTCCTTGTATCACACAAGGCAAGTTCAAATAACCTGTAAGGAAACATGCTATTACATCAAGAAAATAATGTCAAATTTCTCCCTAAACCATTACATAGTTGCTACTGCCATTGCTGCCTGCCTCTCTGCAAAGAAATATGGAGCTGTCAGAATATTGCTTGTGATTAGGATAATATTGCTACTGGGACTTCTGCTGTGCTCCACCTTTCTTACATATAACTAATGAAATCTGTTCACCGGTGCTAAAAGTGATAGAGCCCCATAAACAACAGCAACATGAATTTCATGAGAAAGAGGGAACTTGGTGGGTAATAATCATCAAGGATAATTTGAGACGTTTTTATTGCTTTTTATATTAAGTGACTGGTACCAACTAGAACATCCTTAACCTTTCTCTTGGCTCACAGCTATATGGCAGATAGCTACTTTATCTGTTATAAATGCCTATAAATTAATTTAGCCCTTCGACTGCTGGGCAAATTCCATATTCTCTATGTGCTTGTACAAGAAAAGCAGCTAGTTCCTTCCTTTCAATCCAAGAGAGAAAAACCGATCACTGCACTGTATGTGTCACTTTCAGAAAGACTCGAAACTCTAACCAGCTGTCCCTTGTTTCCTGATTGAGCCTCGAATATCTAACTTAAAGGACAAAAACAGCAGCAGAAAATCCATATGTTCTCTTAAGCTTGGGAAATGCTCTCTGTGATCCTAGCAGTAGGTATCAGTTCATCCTTTTGTTTTGTTTATGCACCTTTTCAAATGTCATTGTATTCCTGAGCATGCCAGCAGGGGAGAGGCAATGGAGTCCATGGCAGATTGGATTCAAAATGAACTCAATTTGCTTCAAGAAAGATGGGGCGGGAAGTGATACTGGTGAAACAAAACTGACTGTGAGTTAAAGCTGGGTTTTTGATACATGGGGCTTCCCAGGTGGCACAGTGGTAAAGAATCTGCCTGCCAATGCAGGAGACGCAACAGAAGCAGGTTCCATCCCTGAGTTGGGAAGATCCCTGGAGAAAGAAATGGTAACCCACTCCAGTATTCTTGCCTGGAGAATCCCATGGACAGAGGAGCCTGATGGGCTACAGTCCATGGGGTCCCAAAGAGTCGGAGACGACTAAGAACACATACAGTAGCAGCAGCAACACACACAAGGTCACTGTACCCTTCTCTTTACAGTTTTATGTTTGAAATTGTCCATAGTATAAAGCCATTTCAAAACCTAAATGAAGCACAGTCTATAGTACGTGAGTACACGACACTTATTGAGCATTGAAAATGCCTCAGACCCTATTCTGGTCACTGAGGAAAAGCTAAAGAAGTCACTATACTAGTGTGAATGTTAATAACTTAGCAGGTTTAATTAAAACAATAATAAGCTGTAAAATACTTACATATCACTTATTATGTGCCAGGACTAACAGAGGCTCATAGAACTTCACTGACTTGAATAATGCCATAGAACTTGAAACTGACTGAGCATAGATTCAAGCTGATATCCTATAAACTCCCAATTACATGATCCAGATGGTGATTGCAGCCATGAAATTAAAAGACACTTGCTCCTTGGAAGAAAAGTTATGACCAACCTAGACAGCATATTAGAAAGCAGAGACATCACTTTGCCAGAAAGGTCCATCTAGTCAAAATTATGGTTTTTCTAGTAGTCATGTATGGATGTGGGAGTTGGACTATAAAGAAAGCTGAGCACTGAAGAATTGATACTTTTGAACTGTGTTGTTGGAGAAGACTCTCCAGAGTCCCTTGGACTGCAAGGAGATCCAAACAGTCCACCCTAAAGGAAATCAGTCCTGAATACTCATTGGAAGGACTGATGCTGAAGCTGAAACTCCAATACTTTGGCCACCTGATGTGAAGAACTGACTCATTTGAAAAGCCCTTGATGCTGCGAAAGATTGAACGCAGGAGGAGAAGGGCATGACGGAGGATGAGATGGTTGGATGGCATCACCAACTCAATGGACATGAGTTTGAGTAGTCTACAGGAGTTGGTGATGGACAGGGAAGCTTGGCGTGCTGCAGTCCATGGGGTCGCAAAGAGTCAGACTTGACTGAGAGACTGAAATGAAACACTAAGTTATATACCGAGTCCATAGTTACTGCATCCTTAGAAGAAAACATCTTTGTTTAACGAGGGGGCTCTACTGATTTTTCTTGTACAAAGTCACAAAAACTAACGTTGTCTATCAATTCCAGTTCTCAAACAGCATTCCTTACAGACATTAACCTCAAACATGCATCATCTGTAGGATGAAACAGAAGCAAATGATCTCTATACAATTTATGTGTATCTGCTTCAAATGAGTGAATTAACCCCGTCCACTTGAAGTAAGGGGCTTCCCTGGTGGCTCAGATAGTAAAGAAACTGCCTGCAATGTGGTAGACCCATGTTCGATCCCTGGGTCAGGAAGACCCCCTGGACAAGGGCATGGCTACCCACTCTAGTATTGTGGCCTGGAGAATCCCATGGACAGAGAAATCTGGTGGCTTATAGTCCATAGGTTTGCAAAGAGTCAGATATGACTGAGCGACTAACATTTTCACTTCATCTGAAATAAAAAGATGAAATTCATTAGCAATACCATTATCAATCTTAATATTTTCCCAATGCTTTTATTTTTATTAAGGCTGAGAACATATCTTGGCACATTTCAATCTATAGTTATTTTCTGAAAGCATCTCATTTTTGGACCATAGGTCTCCTTGTCTCAGTCTGTCTTATTTTGAACTTGAAGTGAACAGGAAAAGAATTCACTTGCAGAGAATGTTCTGTTCAAACTAATTTTAAGCATAATTCTTGCAAAGCAATAAAATCATACGAGCTTTTTCCAGGCTCAAGTACAATTAGAGGCACTATTTTAAAAAGGCTTTAATTCTTCTTTGGAAAATAGGGGATCTGACTTTTAAAAAAATCAACAAACAAAGCTATGCTTGTTATTTGCTCAAAGTGTGGTAATATAAATAGCAACACTACTTTGGTTAAATGTTTCCTAATCATCCTGCTCTGTGCAATTAAAAAAAGAACATACACACACATGCACACAGACACATTCACCCCTTACAGTGATTTAATATGTTGAAAAGTGTTTGCTTATAGGTTTTGAGATGAAACACGTATTTATTTTGAATATATGAAGGAAGAGAATAAAGATAATTGAAGGAGAAAGGAGTTTAGTCAACATCCTGATCTACAGAAAAGAATCAGAAACTCCAGGATACATACATCTATGTATATGGAGTGGAAAAAATAACTTAAAAATATGATCTTACACTTCTTTTCCTTGAACAAAGCACAATCTTGGTTTGAACACAAACTTGATACTTGGCCCAAGATAAGCTATATGTAAGAACTGAGGGCAGAGATATCATTTGTCCTTCTAGGGTGGAAAGAATTTAGGACATATTGAAATGCTTCAGTTGGTGAAGAGTCCCTATGTGTTCAACATCATAAATCTTAAGTGAATAGTTTGATAAACAGCTTGCAACTTTATAGAATTCAGTGATGTGATGAAAAACACAGCTCTCTGAATAGCAAAGCCATGATATGCAACTTTTGCTGATTTCCAGGATGAAAACACTCCCAGCAATGGCCTACTTCAACCTACTTGTGTGATAACCTTGAATGCAAATTTGAAAAAAGATGTGCACTACTGGCTTTCTCAAGGTGTTAAGAGCTGATGCCAGCATACCCTTATGTACATCCATGTAATCTATATGAGTTAACATGAAATAATTTCATCAACCTAGAAAGTTACCCAATGCCTCATTGTAGCCAATTCCTACTCCCATAAATTATCTCTGTTCTGATTTCTATAATTATAGATTAGAATCCTCTGTTCTTGAAGTCCATAAAAATGTATAAATTTTATACATATATATGTATACATACATACATATATATGTATAAATATGCATATACAATTTATACATATATATATATTCTATTGTCAGCTTCTCTACCTAGCAAAATATTTTCAGTTTATTCACACATCTGTACATATCAGTAGTTAACTCTTTCTATATCATTTCATTTCTCAAATACACAAGTTATTTATCCATTTCCCTGTTGATGGACTTTTTTTTCACTTTTCAAGTATGATGAATAAAGCTTCTATAAATCATACCTCTAAGAGTCTCTTTGTGGGCAGATACTTTTATTTTTCTAGAAGAGATACTATCATGATGATTTCCAGGATCATGTACAAAGTACATACTTAGCACCATCTGAGAAGTCCTTTAACTTTATAGTGTGTTAGCCTCTCAGTCATGTCTGACTTTGTGACTCCCCGGACTGTAGCTTCTCCCCATGGAATTCTCCAGGTAAGAATACCTCTGTCCATGGAATTCTCTAGGCAAGAATACTGGAGTGGATTGCCATTCTCTTCTTCAGGGGATCTTCCTGACCAGGAATTGAACCCAAGTCTCCTGCATTGCAGGCAGACTCTTTACCATCTAAGCCATCAGAGAAGAAGCCCTTAACCTTATAAGAAAATGCCAAATTGATTCCCCCAATGAGGACAGCATTCTGCATTACCATCATCAGTGTATTAAAGATGTGAATGCTTCTCATCCTTGCCAACATTCAGAGTTGTCAGTCTTTTTAATTTTAACCATGCCAGTGGGTGTGAAGTGGTATCTCATTATATTTTGAATTTGCATTCCTGATGACTAATGATATTGAGCAACTTTTCATGAACTTATTGCCAATTTATGTCTTTTTTTGGTGAAGTGTATATTCATATATTTTGTTGAAAAGTTGTCTGGATTTTCTTATTTAATGGAGGAATACTTTATGCACTATAGTTGCGAATATTTTATTAGTTATGTGCTCAGATGCTCAGTCATGCCTGACTCTTTGTGACCCCATGAACTGTAGCCCACCAGGCTCCTCCGACCATGAGCTTCTCTAGGCAAGAATACTGAAATGCCTTGCCATTTCCTTTTCCAGGGGATCTTCCCGATCCAGGGAATGAACCCTTGTCTCTTATGTCTCCTGCATTGGCAAGTGGATTTTTTACCACTAGCACTACCTGGGAAGCCCAAACAATATCTTGACGTACTACATGGATTATCTTTTAATTTTCTTAATTATGACTTTTGATAAAGAAAAGTTCTTTATTTAATATAGTTCATTTTATTATTGCTTTTTGTTTTATACAAAGTGTTTATCCTAAGAAATCTTTGCTTGACTTTTAAAGAGATTTACTACATTTTCTTTACAAAGTATGGTTTTAACTTGTATAATTGGGTCCATGACTAATCACAAATTAATTTTTGTGTAGTGCTTGTGCTCAGCTGCTCCATCATGTCTGACTCTTTGCAAGTCCATGGAGTGTAGCCCACCAGGCTCCTCTGTCTGTGGGATTCTCCAGGCAAGAATACTGAAGTGAGTTGCCATATCCTACTCCAGGGTGGGGATCAAACCCACATACCCTGCATTGTAGATGAATTCTTTATCACTGTTCCACCTGGGAAAACTTTTGTCTAGGATGGTAGGCAATATTGAAAAATTTTTTCTTCCTTGCATGAATACCTAGATTTTCTAGCACCATTGGTTGAAAATACTTTACAGTTCTAGCCAAATTGCCTAGAAAATTCTAACAAAATTAATTCACTCATGTATATGAGTGTATTTCTGTAGTCTACACTGTTCCTTTAATCTTGTTTTATATCTATATCCTTAGGACAATGTGATCCTGTCTTAATTGCTATAGCTTTATGGTAAGTATTGAAGTCAGAGAGTGTGAATTTTCAAATTATCTTTTAAAATTTGCTTTCATTACTCAAGATCCACTACATTTCCATACACAGTTAAAATCAGTTTTCCGATTTGTACCAAAAACCATGCTGGGATTTTGATTAAGATAGTGAGAGGTATATAGATTAACTTGAAAATAATGGGCATCTTACTCACATTGACTCTTCCAAATCTTGTACAAGATTTGTCTCTCCATTTATTTGATTCTTCTTTTTCTCAGCAATGTTTTGCAGTTTTCAAGATAGAGTTTCTGGGTGCCTTCTTCTAGATTTAGTTCTAAGTACCTTACTTTTTATTATTTGATGCTATTAAAAGTGCTAGTTATTTTAGTTTTTAATTATCTTCTGTTAGAATTTGTTGTTGTTGTTCAGTCACTCAGTTGTGTCCAAATCTGGGACCCCATGGACTGCAGCAGACCAGACTTCCTTGTCCTTCACTATCTCCCACAGTTTGCTCAAATTCATCCACTGAGTCAGTGATGCCATCCAACCATCTCATCCTCACTGGAATAAAAATATCTGAATATTTTTATATTGACCTCATATCCTGAAAATGTAATCTATTTAACTGCTAGCTTTAATTTTTTTGTAAATTTCTTAGGATTTTCCATGCAATCGATAAATTTGTTAATAAAGATAATTTTGCTTCTCTTCAATGTATCCTCTTTAACATTTTGTTTCTAGCTATACTGTATTGGCTAGAATATCTAACACAATATTGAACAAAAGTGGTGAGAGCATGCACTTTTGACTTGTCCTTGATCTCAAGGGAAATGTGTTTACTATTACTCATTAAGTATGAAGTTAGTGCTAGAAATTTTGTAAGTGCCTTTAATGAGAAGAAAGAAGTCCCCTTATATTCATTGTTTGTCAAGTATTTTTCTCACAGATTGCTGTTGAATTTTTCAATGCTTTTTTTCCCCTCCATCTTTTGAGATAACAGTCTGGTTTTTCTTCTTTTAATGTACAGAGTGACAATGGCTGCTCTTCCTATGTTGAATCAAAATTGTATTCCTGGGACTAATTCCACTTAGACATGATGCATTCAATAGTATTTTATTTAGGATTCTTGCTTCTATGTTCAGGAGAGATGTTTTTGTTTGTTTGTTTGTTTGTTTAATTTTATTTTATTAGTTGGAGGCCAATTACTTCACAACATTTCAGTGGGTTTTGTCATACATTGACACGAATCAGCCATAGTGACAAATCTATTTTTCAAGACTTCCAGTTTTCAGGATTTCAAGATTATGTTGTCAGAAAACAAGTTGAGATGTTTTAATTATTCTATTCTCACAAAAACATTGTGCAAGACTGATGTTGTTTCTACATTATATATTTCATAGTATTCACTGTTAAAACTATCTGGACATGGAGTTTGTTCTTCTGAGAAGGTTTTTAATTATGAATTCATGTTATTTGAATTTTCTCTTTCATCTTGGGTCAGTTTTGGTAAATTGTGTTTCCAATGACTATGTCCATTTCATCTAAATTACTACATTTATTAGTGTAAAGTTGTGCATGAAAAAAGAAAGTGAAGTCTCTCAGTCATGTCAGACTTTTTGCGACCCCATGAACTGTGGCCTACCAGGGTCCTCTGTCCATAGGATTTTCCATGGGATTTTACCATCTGAGCCACCAGGGAAGCCCGAAGTTGTGCATAAATCTCTTTATCATCATTTTAGTCAGCATAGGACTCATAGTAAAATTCCTTCCTTCATTCCTGGTATTTGTTATGTGTGTTTGTTTTTACTGTTGTTGGTCAATATTGCTAGGAAATTAACTTCTTGGTTAACTTTTTCAAAGAACGAAATGTGCATTAATTTTACTGATTTTGATTTTCTATTTCATTATTTATGCTTAATAATTTAATTCTTTTTACATATTTTGCTTTGATTTGTTTTTCTTTTCCTAACTTCCTAAGGTAAAAGTTTGGATGAATGATTTTAAACCTTTTCCTATTACAGCATCAACATTTAATGCAGTGGTTTTCAATTGGGTGGTGACTTTGTCCCTGAGGGGACTTTTGACAATCTCTAGAGACATTTTTGGTTGCTATAACTGGAGGTTTCTCTATCAGTTTGTCTTAGGGCCTCCATTATTTCTGATGTGAAATCTGTTGACATTCATATCATTGTTCCCCTGTATACAATTTCCCATTTTTCTCTGACTATACTGAAAATGTTCTACTTAGAATTCATGCTATACAGTTTAACAATGTAGTCTGATGTATTTCAACCAATATGGGACATTTTAGTCATTATTTTCTCTTTAACCATTTCTTTTTCTCACTATTCTCTCTTCTCCATCGGAAGAAGTATATGCATGTAAAATATTGTGTGTATATATATATGTGTGTGTGTGTGTGTGTGTGTGTATGTGTGCACGCGCGTGTGTGTATGTTAAATGACATCTCACAAATCACTGAGGGTCTCTGTTTTATTTTTCAATTTTCTTCTCTTCAGATTTTTTTTAAAAGGTATTTATTGATTCATCTTCTTTTCCATTGATCCTTCTTCTCCCATCTCTATTCTTCTGTTAATCTGAATAAATCCAATGTTCTATTTTTATTTCAAATATTCTACATTTAACTTCTTGAATTTTCAATTATTCTCTTTTTATAGTTCTCACTCTTCTGCTGATATTGCACATGCACTTCTCTCATTATACCCATCTTTTCTTTTAAGCACACGAACATATTTATAATAGGTATTTTAAAGTCTCCATCTTCTAATTCAACTCTAAGCTACCCCAGGAAATATTTCAATTGATTGCTATCCCAACCACCACCATAACGGTCACATTTTCTTGCCTTGTTGCATATATAGTAACTTTTTCATACTTTTATTGAAATAAAATACATATAAGATAAAATTCAATTCATATAAGATAAAATCAGTTTAGTTTAGTCACTCAGTCATGTCCGACTTTGTGACCCCATGGACTGCAGCATGACAGGCTTCCTGGTCCATCAACAACTCCTGCAGCTTTCTCAAACTAAAGTCCATCGTGTTGATAATGCCATCCAACCATCTCATCCTCTGTCACCCCCTTCTCCTCCCACCTTCAATCTTTCCCAGCATCAGGGGTTTTTCAAATGAGTCAGTTTTTCACATCAGATGGCCAAAGTATTGGAGTTTCAGCTTCAGCATCAGTCCTTCCAATGAATATTCAGGGTTGATTTCCTACAGGACTGACTGGTTTGATCTCCTTACAGTCCAAGGGACTCTCAAGAGTCTTCTCAAACACCACAGTTCAAAAGCATCAATTCTTTGGTGCTCAGCTTTCTTTATAGTCCAACTCTCCCATGCATACATGACTACTGCAAAAACCATAGCTTTGACTAGATGGACCTTTGTTGGTAAAGTAAGGTCTCTGCTTTTTAATATGCTGTCTAGGTTGGTCATAGCTTTTCTTCCAAGGAGCAAGCTACTTTTAATTTCATGGCTGTAGTCACCATCTGCAGTGATTTGGGAGCCCAAGAAAATAAAGTCTCTAACTGTTTCCATTGTTTCCTCATCTATTTGCCATGAAGTGATGGGACAGGATGCCGTGATCTTAGTTTTCTGAATGTTGAGTTTTAAGCCAGTTTTTTAACTCTCCTCTTTAACTTTCATCAATAAGCTCTTCAGTTCCTCTTCACTTTCTGCCATAAGGGTGGTATCACCTGCATATCTGAGGTTATTGATATTTCTCCCGGCAATCTTGATTCCAGCTTGTGCTTTATCCAGCCCAGCATTTCCCGTGATGTACTCCGCATAGAAGTTAAATAAGCAGGGTGAAAATATACAGCCTTGATGTACTCCTTTCCCGATTCAGAATCAGTCTGTTTTTCCATGTCCAGTTCTAACTATTGCTTCTTGACCTGCATGCAGATTTCTCAAGAGGCAGGTCAGGTGGTCTGCTATTTCCACCTCTTGAAGAATTTTCCACAGTCTGTTGTGATCCACACAGTCAAAGGCTTTGGCATAGTCCATAAAGCAAAAGTAGTTGTTTTTCTGGAACACTCTTGCTTTTTTGATGATCACCAGATGTTGCCAATTTGATCTCTGGTTCCTCTGCCTTTTCTAAATCCAGGTTGAGCATCTGGAAGTTTACCATATATTGCAATAAAATACATGTAAGATAAACTCAATAACTTTCAGAGAACTGTGCTCTTAAGAAATGTCACTGCAATACCTAGAAAGACAAAGAACATCTAGAGAGAGATGGGACCCAAGATTTAGTTCCATGGAGAAAAAGCCTCTGAAATCCAAAAGCTGTAGGAACCTTTAAATGGTACCTTTGATAAATTGCTATAAACTGAGTATAGACTAGAATAGAAGTGAGAAATTCCTAGGGGTCAAAAGCTTAGGGGGTTCTCTTATCTTTACATGGGCTTTCACCACAGGAATTCTACCAAGTTCTCAAGATGAGGATCTGAGAAAGATCTTCTCTTGGCTCTGTCTTGGTGAGAAGAAGAAGAGTTATTATGAAATAGGTCCATAATCTTTTCCATAAAAAAATAACTTTCTAGGAAAAATCACTTTGCCAGAGCTTTATCCTAGAGGCAGAAGGTAATCCCCCCCACTTCAGCCCCTTCCAATATTTCTACCTCACCTAAAGGAGGAAAAAATTTAGTCAAGAGGGGTCAGGGTTTCAAGGAAGTAAACTGGAAATGCTGAAGCCAGGGTTTGGAGAAGAAGACATGAAGAGAAAAAAATCTGTATGCCTGAAGAAATTCTTGTGAAGGTCATCACCCAGAGACAGGCTGGCCAATGGGTTGAGATATAATCAGATTATGGAATGCCCCTCTCCCTGACATCTTACCACCTCATCATCAGGGCTCCAGTGTAATAGCTGTGGGTTGCAGCTGAAAGAGCTGTAGGACACAGACTCTCTGCAGAGAAATAGTCAGGGAAATCCAACGTCAAGAGGGGAGAAAAAAAATAGCATGCTAGGGAAAACTGAAGGCCCTATCCCTTACATCTACTGCAAATATCAAACACAAGTTGAACTTCTAGCCAGATAAACATGAAACCTCACACAAAAGACCTATTTGCTTCAGTCCCTATAACCCAGTATATCAGGTGGGATGTTTAAATAAAAATTGGAATGCATGCCAAAAGGAAAAAATAATAATAAAAATGCAGTCTGAGCAAACAAAATTACCAGAGCCAGATATGGCACAGGTTTTGTTATTATCAGATGGGGAATTTTAAGTAACTATGATTAATACTCAAAGGTTTCTAATGGAAAAATGGGACAGCATATAAAAACAGACGGGCAATGGAAGCACAGAAATGGAAACTCTAAGAACCAAAAGGAAATGCTAGAAATCAAAACACTGTAACAAGAATAAGAAATGCCTCTAAAGGGCTCATCAGTAGACTTGACATGTCCAAAAAAAGAATCTGTGAGGTTAAAGGTAGGTCAATAGAAACTTACAAACAAGAAATTAAAAGAAGAAATAAAGAATTTTTGAAAAATTGAAACATTGAAGAATTGTGAGAAAATTCCAAAAGGTGTACAACATGAATAAATGGAAAATCAGAATGAGAATAGAAAGAGAACAGTATAGAAAAAAATACTTGAGTTAAAACTGGATGAAAACTTTGCAAAAATAATACAGATAGCAAACCATAAATCCAGGAAGCTTGGAGAACATCAATCAAGAAGAATAAACAAAAACACAACTAGTCATATCATATTCAAATTGCAGAAAATCAAAGAAATAACATTTACAATAGCAGTAAGAGAACAAAACCAGAAACTAACTTTACAAGAAATGTACAGAACCTATTTAAAGAAAAAATTGAAACTCTGAGGGACAAAAATTATAGATAAACAAATGGAAAGAAAAATCTTATATTTGGTTAGGAAGACTCCATATTGTAAAGCTGTCCATGTGCTTAAATTAATCCATAAATTTAATCTCAACCTAATCAAAATCATAATCTGACTCTTTAAAAAACCTGCAAACTGATTTTGGAAAAATTAAAATGTGAACATGCAACTGAGGTGATGATGGGGAACAAAACTGAATATAAAGGGCTAGACATAGTAGGTATTTAAACTATTATTACCATGATATAGATGTTGGCCAGAATTATATTTATCACCTGACCCTTATAAATTGAAGCTACTAGTGGGTTATAATTATGTTGGCTTCCCAAACACTGAATTAGTTTCATTCTAGTGTTCAGTCACGCCTGAAATTTCTGATTGTCACCTTTCCCCAGTGTACTGTTGTCCCAATAAATACCTATAAGCATTCTTTGTGGAAGGCAATGAGGAAAAAACTCACAATGTACTTGTGTCTTTCCTTAGCAATGCCAGGTTATTTTTTCTTTCATGAGACTCCAGATCTACATAATAGCTCAGATTTGAAAACTGAGCCAGAGTTTGCATCCCTCTGTTGTGGTCGCTCAAGTCTGGTCTCTTGACAAGATCTATTTATACAGGTCAATTAGCTTCCTTAGTGAGGCATATGTTGATTTTGTTTTGTGGAACACCAGGAGAAGAAGTGGGCAACAGAGGATGTGATGGTTGGATGGCACCACTGACTCAATGGACATGAATTTGAGCAAATTCCAGGAGATGGTGAAGGACAGGGAAGCCTGGCATACTGTAGTACATGGGGTTGAAAAGAGTCAGATACAACTGAGCAATTGAATAACAAAGACTGAAGAACCACTGTCCAAGACCTTGGTATATAAGGCTGTATCTGTTGATCTGATTACCATGGGGTGGCTGCTTGTTACTGTCATCCTTGCTTTGTTTCTGGTATTTTACTTTGGAAGGACACTGGAAAGTGATCTACACTCAGCAGAAAGACATGGATGTAACATGGATGTTGACCGTTCCCTTTTGTCCCTTTGCATAATATTATGACTGGAATGTGAAAGTAGGAAGTCAAGAAATACCTGGAGTAACAGGCAAATTTGGCCTTGGAGTACAGAATGAAGCAGGGCAAAGGTTAATAGAGTTTTACCAAGAGAACGTACTCCCTCTTCCAACAACACAAGAGAAAACTCAACACATGGATATCACCAGACAGTCAACACTGAAATCAGATGGATTATATTCTTTGTAGTCAAAGATGGAGAAGCTCTATACAGTCAGCAAAAACAAGACCAGGAGCTGACTGGCTCAGATCATGAACTCCTTATTGCCAAATTCAGACTTAAATTGAAGAAAATGGGGAAAACCACTAGACCATTCAGGTATGACCAAAATCAAATCCCTTATGATTGTACAGTGGAAGTGAGAAATAGATTTAAGGGACTAGAACTGATAGACAGAGTGACTGATGTACTATGGATGGAGATTTGTGACATTGTACAGGAGACAGGGATCAAGACCATCCCCAAAAAAAAGAAATGCAAAAAAAGCAAAATGGCTGTCTGAGGAGGCCTTACAAATAGCTGTGAAAAGAAGAAAAGCAAAAACCAAAGGAGAAAAGGAAAGATATACCCATTTGAATGGAGAGTTCCAAAGAAGAGCAAGGAGAGATAAAGCCTTCCTCGGCGATCAATGCAAAGAATAGAGGAAAACAACAGAATAGGAAAGACTAGAGATCTCTTCAAGAAAATTAGAGATACTAAGGGAATATTTCATGCAAATAAAGGGCAGAAATGGTATGGCCATGGCAGAACCAGAAGATATTAAGAAGAAGGGGCAAGAATACACAGAAGAATTATACAAAAAAGATCTTCACGACCCAGATAATCATGATATTGTGATCACTCACCTAGAGCCAGACATCCTGGAATGTGAAGTCAAGTGGGCCTTAGGAAGTATCACTATGAACAAAGCTAGTGGAGGTGATGGAATTCCAGTTGAGCTATTTCAAATCCTGAAAGATGATGCTGTGAAAGTGCTGCACTCAATATGTCAGCAAATTTGGAAAACTCAGCAGTGACCACAGGACTGGAAAAGGTCAGTTTTCATTCCAATCCCAAAGAAAGGCAATCCCAAAGAATGTTCAATATACTACGCAATTACACTCATCTCACAATCTAGGAAAGTAATGCTCAAAATTCTCCAAGCCAAGCTTCAGCAATACATGAACCATGAACTTCCAGATGTTCAAGCTGGTTTTAGAAACGGCAGAGGAGCCAGAGATCAAATTGCCAACATTCGCTGGATCGTCGATAAAGGAAGATAGTTCCAGAAGAACATCTATTTCTGCTTTATTGACTATGCCAAAGCCTTTGACTGTGTGGATCACATAAACTGTGGAAAATTCTTCAACAGATGGGAATACCAGACCACCTGACCTGCCTCTTGAGAAACCTGTATGCAGGTCAGGAAGCAACAGTTAGAACTGGACATGGAACAACAGACTGGTTCCAAATAGGAAAAGGAGTATGTCAAGGCTGTATATTGTCACCCTGCTTATTTAACTTATCTGCAGAGTACATCATGTGAAACGCTGGGCTGGAGGAAGCACAAGCTGGAATCAAGATTGCTGAGAGAAATATCAATAACCTCAGATATGCAGATGACACCACACTTATGGCAGAAAGTGAAGAGGAACTAAAGAGTCTCTTGATGAAAGTGAAAGAGGAGAGTGAAAAAGTTGGCTTAAAGCTCAACATTCAGAAAATTAAGGTCATGACATCCTGTCCATGAAGTGATCCAGTCCCATCACTTCATGGTAAATAGATGGGGGAAACAGTGAAAACAGTGGCTGACTTTATTTATTTATTTATTTTGCACTCTAAAATCACTGTGGATGGTGATTGCAGCCATGAAATTAAAAGATGCTTACTCTTTTGAAGGAAAGCTATGACCAATCTAGACAGCATATTAAAAAGCAGAGACATTACTTTGTCAACTAAGGTCCATCTAGTCAAGGCTATGTGTTTTCCACTAGTCATGTATGGATGTGAGAGTTGGACTATAAAGAAAACTGAACGCAGAAGAATTGATGCTTTTGAACTGTGGTGTTGGTGAAGACTCTTGAGAGTCCCTTTGACTGCTAAAAGATCCAACCAGTCCATTCTAAAGGAGATCAGTTCTGGGTGTTCATTTGAAGGACTGATGCTGAAGCTGAAACTCCAATAATACTCTGATGCGAAGAGCTGACTCATTTGAAAAGTCCCTGATATTGGGAAAGATTGAAGGTGGGAGGAGAAGGGGAGGACAGAGGATGAAATGGTTAGATGGTATCACCGACTCAATGGACATGAGTTTGGGTAAACTCTGGGAGTTGGTGATGGACAGGGAGGCCTGGCGTGCTGTGGTTCATGGGGTCACAAATAGTTGGACACTACTGAGCGACTGAACTGAACTGAATATACTAGTACCCCCTTATCCATAGGAGATACGTTCCAAAGCCCCCCATTGGATATCTGAAGCTGCAGATAGTACCAAACCATATATATACTGTTTATGGCTATACATGCATACCTATGATAAAGCTTAATGTATAAATTAAACATTGTAAGAGATTAATGGCAATAACTAATAACAAAATAGAAAAAATTTAACAGTATTCTGCAATTCAGTGTTTATTATATATTAATACATATTTTTATAAGATAATTTGAGAGAGACAGACCACATTCACATAGCATGTATTGCAGTATACCGGTTCCTTCTCTAGTTGTGTCATGTGGACTCCAGAGCACTCAGACTCAGTTGTTGCAGGATGCAGGCTCTCTAGTTGTGACATGTGGACTTAGTTGCCCCGCAACATGTGGGATCCTAGTTCCCCAGCCAGGGATTGAATCCATGTCCCCTGCATTGGAAAGCAGATTCTTAACCCATGTACCCCAGAGAAGTCTTCAAAATATCTTATTGTACAAATTTTATGCCTTTTCTACCTTAACTAAGAATTTAGCCCTTTGCAGTTTGAGGTGCAACAGCAAAAACTAGCAGAAATTTATCTTTTTCTTTTTCCTTCTTCACAAATTTACAAGTAAAAGATTCATTCAACATGTTTTGATGCTGTTCTCTCTAAACATCTACAATATTGTAAAGTAATTAGCCTCCAAGTAATAAAAATAAATGGAAAAAAAAAAGATTCATTCTTACTGTAGATCTTAGTAACTTCAGCATGCAATTTTTTCTTTGTTCATCAAGTTAAGAACTTTCATCTTCTCCCTTAAAGGAAGCACTTTATGGCTTCTCTTTAGCATATCCAAATTGCCATAAGATAAGGGTTAGTTGGACACAAGCCTGTGATACCTCGGCAGTTGATCTGATATCCGAGTCAGCTATTGAGTGACTATATGGTGGGATCCACTGGACAAAGGTTGATTCAACTCACATCCCAGGTGGGATAGTGCAGGACGGTATGAAATTTCATCACCCTACTTAGAAAAATATGCAGTTTAAAACTTTGAATGGTTTATTTCTGAAATTTTTTTAAAATATTTTTGGACCATGGTTGAACACAGGTAACTGAAACCGCAGAAAGCAAAACCACAGATAAGCACGGATGGGGTGGGAAGGGGGACAGCTGTATTTCATATCAGCAGGAAGAGACAAGGAAAACGACATAAACAGCAATCTGTCACAATAGTCTGAAACCTAAACCAACTCACAAAAGCAACCAAGAGTAAGTTCTGTTAGCCCCTAGTTCAAAATTCCTCCCATTCAGTGATGACAACAGACAAGATGGTAGAGCACTGTGAATTCATGCATACCTCATGTATTTATACTTCTTGTGACCACAGAGCTAGGAAAATAAAATGGCGGGTAGATATCATGCTTAAAATGCTGCTTCTCAAGTACCAGTGTCATAAGAATGACATAGGGTTTTTTCTACATGCAGCTTCAAATCAGTATTTCTGGAGTGGGGCCCAATATTCTGTATTTCTAACAAGCTTTCAGATGATGGTGGTCCAGGGACCACATTTAAAGTGAAAAAAATCTAGAGGTCATTGGCTTATTGTATCATTTTATTTACCATCCAAGATACCCATATATGATTTCAAGTTCTATGTTCTTGTCTAATCCTCTCACAATTCATCTAATTTTCTGTGAAAGCTAGTGCCTACAAAATCACATATACTTTTATCGAGGATTACTAATTACTTCATTTACATGTTTTTCCCCCTAATTACAATAGCATTATCATGAGAAGGGGTTTCCAAACCAGGTGTGTATGGTGAAAAGTTTATTATTATCTAGGTCTCCTGCTCTATTCAGTAAAATTTTAGTTCTTGGATTGCCTTTGGAAATGTTAACAGACCTTTTCTTCCCTTTCCTATTCTTCATCTTAGATGTATTTTCTTTTATCTACCTGATCAAAGCCAATTCTCCTAAATCCACCAATTTGATACATTCTGTTTGAATTAATCAAATACAAAATATTTCTGAGCATATGTAATTACATAATTATAACTTGCCATCTCCATTAACCAAATACATTCTATGTACTTATTATATAAACTAATATATTTCACTCCTTCAATATATCTTTTACTTTCATAGGAAGGGGAAAATAGTTCCTACAAGAGTATATAATGTACTTGAATCATTCCTAAACCAGTACATTAGGGGTAATTATGTGCCTTGGAAAGAAAAGTGTATTTCCATTTACCTATCATTGCATAACAAACTATCTTATAAATCCATGGCATAATGCGAAATCAATTCTTATCACTGATAGTTCTGTGATTTAATGCAATCAACTAAGTGGTTCTCATTGAGGTGTCTCATAAGAGTTGCTTCAACATTCTTATGTTTGGTGCCTAGAGTGAGAGAATTGGAACAGCTGGAGGCTAGTTGGGAATTTCTTTCTTCATAATGCAGCCCTAGCATGGCCTTCTTTGCAGTACAATTGTCTCAGAGATATCAGACTTCTTGCATGACTATTGGATTTTCCTAGATGGAGTGTTCAAAGAAAAACTACACAAAATGAAGTAGCTGCATGACTACTTATGATTTAGCCTCACAAATTACAGAGCATCACTTCTGCCACATTCTATTGGTCAAAGTAATCCAGGCTAATCCAAATTCAAGAAACTGTACAGAAGAGCTCCATTTATTGATGGAGGAAAGGCATACACATATAGAGTGGGAAGGAACTTAGAGTAGTCATCTATAAGATAAACGGCCATGATTCCTGGAACAGAATATAGGCAGAACACACCTTAACATAAGTAATACCAATATTTTTTGCATCAGTCTCCTAGGGCAAAAGAAAAAAAAGGAAAAATAAACAAGTGGAACCTAATTGAACTTAAAAACTTCTGCACAGCAAAGGAAACCACTGACTATGCAAAAAGACAACCTACTAACTTGGAGAAAATACGTGCAAATGATACAATGGACAAAGGGTTAATATTCAAAATGTACAAACAGCTCATAGAACTCAATATCAAAAACAACCCAATTTAAAAATGGGCAGAATGCCTCCGATATTTTTATGAAGAATACATACAGATAGCTAACAGGCACACGAAAAATGATGCTCAACACCACTATTAGAGAAGTACAAATCAACACTATAATGAGATATTACCTCACATCAGTTGTAATGGCTATCATCAAAAATTCTATAAATAACAAATGCTGGAAAGGGTGTGGAGAAAAGGGAGCCCTTATACACCACTGATGGGAATGCATATTGGCCCAGCCACTATGAAAAACAGTATGGAAGTTCCTTGAAAAACTAAAAATAAGAGTGACATATGACCCATCAATTCTGTTCTTAGGTATATATCTGAAAAAATTATAAAACAGTAATTCAAAAATATACATGCACCCCAATTTTCAAAGCAGCACTGTCTACAATAGTCAAGACATAGAAGCAATCCAAGTGCCCTATAACAAATGATTGGATTAAGAGGATGTGTGATATGTGTGTGTGTGTACATATATATATATATGTGTGTGTGTGTCTGTGTGTGTATATGTGTGTATTACACATTATATACACATATATTTATATACACACACACACATATATATATAATGGAATATTATTTTGCCATGAAAAATGAAATACTGGCATTTGCAGGAATGTGTATGGACCTAGAGAATATTATGGTTAGTGATATTAGAGAAAAATAAATACTGTATAATATCACTTATAAAAAGTGAAAGTGAAATCCATTCAATCATGTCCAACTCTTTGTGATCCCATGGACTATAGAGTCCATGGCATTCTCCAGGTCAGAATTCTAGAGTGGGTAGCCATTCCCTTCTCCATGGGATCTTCATTACCCAGGAATGTGTATATAGAACAGAAACATACTCACAGATATGGAAAACAAACTTGGGATTACCAAAAGAAAGAAGGAAGGTCAGAGGAACAAATTAGGGGTATAGTATTAACAGATGCAAACTATAAATAGATAAAAAACAAGGATATAATGTATAATGCAGGGAATTATAGTTATAGCAAAGTGATAAGAGTGAATGAAGCATATCATAATTGTTTGAATAAACTTCTCTAGGGGCCATTTTACAAATAATGGAACAGAAGTATAAGATTAAGTAAAACTTTAAAAGTTGCATAGATTTTGTGTGATGCAACTGATATCTCATTCCTGGTCTATCTTTTTGTTTGTTTGCTTGTTTCTCCAAGAGCCTCACTTAATGAAGTCTAACTTATAGATAGTGTACTTGGATGGGATTTGCTGGAGAAAGTACAGGAAGATAATAGTAGAAGGAAGTCAGAAGGTGGTCAAGAGAAAGAGAGAGACTCAGCTAAAACCCTAGGTACTAGAGAGATCACCAAAAACCCAGTCTTGTTCAGGGACATACAGCTGGCGTGTGCTGGAGTAAGGGTTCCAACCCCATTATGTCTGCCTCCATAGTTGGTGTTCTTTCTGCTACTCCAGGCTATTGAGAAGTGATCACACCTTAGTCAAATAGGTCTGGATCCAGGGTACAGTAACGACCCAGTGCTAATCCACAGGCAGACGAATAAATATAAATGATCATTTCTATTAACAGTTCATTGAGTGTTATACTAGGTTGATGTTTAGCATCTCAATACAATTATCACTCATTTCCATACTCTTCCCTGTACCTTTGAGGCAGGAAGTCTAGAAAACACATTTCCCAGATCCTCTTATCACAAGGGTTCTAATTTATAACGTCATTCAACAGATTCCTCAACCTGTATTCACATATGGAGATCATACTTTTTCCTACCATACAAAACTGCCTGAGAGTAACAGTATGGGTGTGAGTGACACAGGCGAGATTATGGGAGCCCTGTGGGAATGAATCCTCTCACTGTGCAAATTGTTCTCAAGGAACAGAGGGACCAAAAAAAAGTGTGCCTTAACCACCTGAGGAGCGTTTAAAAGTTTCCATTTTAAAACTTCACTTCCCTCTTCAACAGGGTGTATCAGAATTTCCCTTTGTCAAATGATGCTGGGGGAGTGGTTAAAGATAAGAGATTTTAAAATAAGTTTTGAAAAGTTCTCCAGATCATTCTGATACAAAACTCTGGTTGAAAACCAGGCTTGTAGACCCACCATGTAGTCAGTTTATACTCGACAGGAGGATTCATCACCACTCCCATCCCAGGTATAGTGACAATTTAATAAACCCTGTTCAAATCTAATTCAGGCACTGTGCAAAAGTTGTTTTCAGGTATAGAGAATCAATGGCCTTATCTAAATGAGTCTGATGGTGAAGGAGGCTCACACAAATTTTCCATAAATGTTGCTGACATCTTTCTTACTCTTGGCACAGTGTCTGAGGAGAAATGCCTTTGTCTTCTTTCCAGAAAGACCCAGTAGATTCTATCTGAGCAGTAACTGTCATTACAGCATTACAGGGCAGCAGAATGCATGTGGAAATTTAAGTTACACTTTATTCAATTGAAAATGAGTTCTAGAACTTTAATCAAATACTTCTCAGACACTTTCCAGAGATGCAAGCTTAATGTGTCAAGTAACTCTCCAAATAGCCACTGCCTGCATTACTAGCATCTGTGCCAGACATAAACATTTACCTTTGCAACCTATTTTCATTTGGTTTCTGCCAGATTTCCGATTCCCTATTAGCAACCTGCTCTGTATCCACAAAGCTCTTCCCTTTCAGATAGTCTACTCAGGAATGTTAAGGATTAGTAAAAACCACTCTTTGGATTCCTAACTCTGTTTATATGTATCATCAAAGACAGTTGTATGTGCCTCTTATCTTAAAATTACTTCTATTGTTTCACTTATTCAACGAATATCTTCAGTTCAGTTGCTCAGTCGTGTCCGACTCTTTGTGACCCCATGGACTGCAGCATGCCAGGCTTTCTTATCCATCATCAACTCCTGGAGCTTACTCTAACTCATGTCCATCAAGTCAGTGATGTCATTGAACATCTTATGAAATACTTATTTAACCTGTAATATTTTTCAGACACTGTGTTAAGATGTAAGGAAAAGTTAACCTCAACTGATCCTGGCCAAATAGATCTGGCCCCATGGCTCAAATGGTAAAAAAAAAAAATAATCTGCCTACAATGCAGGAGGCTCAGGTTTGATCCCTGGGTTGGGAAGATTCCCTGGAGAAGAAAATGGCAACCCACTCCAGTAATTTTGCCCAGGAGATTCCATGGACAGAGGAGCCTGGTAAGCTACAATTTGTGGGATCACAAAGAGTCGGACACAACTGAGCAACCAACAGTTTCGGAAAGCTTTAAGCACTGTACACACGTGGTGGGGTTAGGCATGGGGGACACCTGAAATTCACATGATTTGAATGCGCAAGGTATTCAAAGTATTCAGTCAGTTAGTCACCCAGTCATGTCTGACTATTTGTGACCCCATGGACTGCAGCACGCCAGGCTTCCCTGTCCATCACCAACTCCCAGGGTTTGCTCAAACTCATGTCCATGGAGTCAGTGATGCCATCGAACCATCTCATCCTCTGTCATCCCCTTCTCCTCCTGCCTTCAATCTTTCCCAGCATCAGGGTCTTTTCAAATGAGTCAGTTCTTCACATCAGGTGGCCAAAGTATTGGAGTTTCACATTCAGCATCAGTTCTTCCAATGAATATTCAGGACTGATTTCCTTTGGGATGGACTGGTCGGAGCTCCTTGCAGTCCAAGGTACTCTCAAGTTCCAATTTAATAAAGGATCCTATATTTAATCTGCCTAAACACATACAGTAATTCTATTTCAAAAGTGTTAATTCATTAAAAAATATTTATAGAATATTTACTATATGCATAGCATTATCCTAAAGTCATTAAAAAATTAAAACATTAAAAAATAAAAGAGATTAATAAGAATCAGTTCCCACCCTCAGAGTTCAGTCTGGGGTGAGCAACAGTTGGATAAAGTAAGATAAAAGGCCATGCATACTCTGATGTATAATATACCCACTCTACTAGAAAGGTCAGGGACAACATTTGATCTTGGTTTTGGAGGATAAGGGAGTTTTGACAGGCTGAAGAAGAGGAGAGTGCATTCAAGACAGCCTGTACAAAATCACTGATGCAAGTGTGAGAATGTTGCATTCTGCTTGAGACTGTGGATCTCAATCAGCTGCATGGTGGAATCACCTGTCTCTACTTCAGCCCCAAATAACCTTGGAATTTGGACAGCTAACCTAGTGTAACTTGACTGAACCGATGACAAGCAACATGACTTCATCCTTAATGACAAAGAAGCCACTCTTTTTTTTTTTTTTTTTTTTGGCCACGCTGTGCTGCTTGTGGAATCTCAGTTTCTCAGCCAGGCATAGAAGCCGGGCCCTTGGCAGTGAGTGTATGGAGTCCTAATCACTAGACCACTAGGGAATTTCTAAGAAGTTGCTCCTGTAGCAGTGTCCCCCACATGCCCTGATCTTGAGGGTGAGAGCTCTACACTTTCACTCAGGTGAGTTTCCAAAAATTCTTTCCTTTATTCCCTTTTCTGCATCAGTCCTGGAATCAAGACTCTTTGGAACCCCCTCCTTCACAGGTTCCCTAATGAATTCATGATCAACATTCCCATCATGTTATTCCTATGGCAACATTTACAGATTTCATTCATAAATCAGATACCATAAATCTTCTTTAAAAACAACTCTGCTCTTTTCTCCCTTCCTGACAGGGGTTTACACAGTCATTCTTTTCTACTTGTTTTTGCTGAGTAGTAAGAAAATCTTTCCAGCTAAAGAAATCAGGAAATTTGGCTTCATATTCCCCCTGTTGCCCATCACCTATATTCCTAGTTACATTTTCAAATGTGGTTTAAATAGCACTACATTTTATGTAAGACAGGTCTGGGTTCAAATATCAGCCTTATTCACTGCATAACTGTGCAACTTTGGGCAAATGAATACCTTCAGATCTTTGAGTTTCAGTTTCCGATTTTGTATAAAAGAATTAGTCACACCCACTACATAGGGTTATTGTGAGGGGTGAAATGAGAAAATGACAGGTTACAATGACCTGTCATTGTAATGACATGCCTAAAATGTTAATTGGATTTGATTTCTAAACCAAACCATTTTTCCTTTTCAATAACTAAAGATTGCTTTAGGTATCTTTACAGAAAAATCTCATTCTTGGTAGCTAAGCTTATCTGTTTGCTCTTAGAACAGGAAATTGACAATTGTTTTTGGTTGGGTCATACAATGAACACTGCCAGCTTTGTGGGCCCTGTGGTCTCTGATGCAGCTTATCCACTGTACTGGTGTAGCAAGGAAGCAGCTATAGACAATACACAAGTGGATGGGCCTGGCTCGGTTCCAATAAAACTTTATTTACAAAACAATAAAAAAATATCCACAGGGCCAGATTTGGCTTGTGGTCATAGTTTGTTGACCTCTGTCTTAGAATATAAGAGAAAACACTGCACAGAGAAAAAAAAATAGACTTGGCTTGTTTTCTAGTCAGAAATTTAAATCCCAGAATGATGTAAAAGGTGAAAAGATGGTGAGATATTACATTAAACCTACTTCATGCAGGAACCATAGGGAGAGGAAAAAAAAAAAGAAAATCCAGAATTATCTTAATTTTGAATAATTTAAAAAAGCATTCCTCTTGCAAATATCAGAAAAAGTATCATGTTCCTCTTTCCCATGGAGGTCCCCCAGGCATCCAAATAAGCTGTCTTTGGAGAGAGCACAGGGACAGGTGTAATCCCAGTTAAATATCGGATCAACAGTCTCATGTACTCAGACACATCTGTACTCACAATTATGTTTTGAAAGCCTTTTTTCCTACTCTGTGGTTAATCAATATCAGTCTGGACTACGAATTCAGAAACTTTTCTTCTGTTTTTGTTTCCCCCTTGTAGCTAATCAAGTGAGTCTACTCTTTGTGCTTATGCCTGCTTATCTGTTGTAACTAATTAGCAGTCACCTAAGTGTGACTGAGTGATCGATTAGTGTTATTGACCATCACAAGCCTCAATTTGCTAAATGTTCTCACAGGATTGCAGATACATAATAATCACTTCTGAAAAGGTACCTGTTGGGCTGCAACCCACAGGCCTACAGGCGCTGTACTTGCCCAGCCTCAAAACGTAAGAAAGAGCCCAGAGTAAGCAAAAGAGAGACATCAGTGCTAATGGGTGGGGAATCTTAAAGGTTTGAAATAAAGTTCCCAGAGTACCTCCACACTGTGTGCAATGGATGGGGGGCAGAACACAGTGGCAGTCTTTGCTGGGGAAGGGGTAGGAAAGGGGGGATTATCAGTTATAAAGGGAAATGACCTCAGGTTGGCTCATTGGCAAGCAGGGAAACCAGCAGAGGGGCACGCCCCTCACATCCCCTGTGATAAGAACAATCACCACCTGAGGTGGGGGCAAGTATGTAGGAAAGTCAGTCATGTTAGTAGGTGTAGGTGAAGCAGGCACTGGTGGAGCAGGGTGATGAAGAGACACCAAGACAACAGCCATGTTTGGTGGCCTGGTCATACAACACCTGACTTCTCTTCATCCATTTTACTACCCAAACTAAGCCATACATGTCTAACATTTGTGGAGAACTCACAAATAACTATTTTTAGTGAAAACTAGTAAATAATAGTTCAACGAAAATATATTAAAGGTGATATATCATTTGAAACTAAGTATAATTTTTCTAAGTGTGTTTTTATACTTTAACAGAATAAATGTTTTGTTAGTCTGTTGCACCGCTTATCTAAGAAATGAATTACTTAATCATATCGAGGAGGGAGATGCTTGTGAACAAAAATCATATGGTGCCACCAGCAGAGACAAATGTGAAGTGGAAAAGAAGCAGTGTGAAAAAAGTTATAAAATTCAGGACTCAATTCTGTTCTGCTTTCTCAATTAGCGATTATCATGTGGGAAACAAGTGGCACCAATGAAATCACTGAAAAATATGTTGCATGTTTTAAGTTGTAGGCTTATACTTTAATGAAGGCTTGTTATTTGGAAGAAGAGCTATGACCAACCTAGACAGCATATTAAAAAGCAGAGACATTACTTTGCCAACACAGGTCTGTCTAGTCAAAGGTATGGTTTCTCCAGTAGTCATGTATGGATGTGAGACTTGGACTATAAAGAAAGCTGAGTGCTGAAGAATTGATGCTTTTGAGCTGTGGTGTTGGAGAAGACTCTTGAGAGTCCCTTGGGCTGCAAGGAGATCCAACCAGTCCATCCTAAAGGAAATCAGTCCTGAAAATTCATTGGAAGGACTGATGCTGAAGCTGAAACTCCAATATTTTGAGCACCTGATGAGAAGAACTGACTCATTTGAAAATACCCTGATGCTGGGAAAAATTGAAGGCAGGAGGAGAAGGGGATGACAGAAGATGAGATGCTTGGATGGCATTACCGACTTGATCGACATGAGTTTGAGTAGGCTCCAGAAGTTGGTGATGGACAGGGAAGCCTGGCATACTGCAGTCTATGGGGTTGCAAAGATTTGGATATGACTGAGCAACTGAACTGAACTGTTATTTCATACTTAAGACACAAAATTGAGACTATATCAACTGCTCAGGCAGCTGTGGGGAGTCCACATGGCACATATGCATAGTGTATTTTTTTTTTTTTAATAAAACCACATTGTTCTTGGAGATCAAAGAAAATTTGGAAAGCCATTTTAATGTTGTGAAATTTCTAGATTAAGGATAGGATGAGGAACAAAGGCAAACATTCACCTAGAAAACCTAAAACTAGTGTCTACTACCTGTGGCTTTTAACTCCAAAAAACCAAGAGTTTAATGAGGAGAAATAGAAATAATTTCACAAACATAAGAAAGAATAAAATATTTGAAATAAAATTTACTCCTAACCTGTTTAACCTGTTTATTTCTTCTGAAGTTACAGGCATTCTGTGAGGTGTGCAATCCAAAAGAGTCCCTCTTTTCAAAGAACTTTGGCTCTATTGAAAGGAAGAAAATGTGTAAATACAGCATAAAGTGCAGTGTCCTACATGCTATATTTGAGACTTTGAGGAACCACTAAGGGATACAAAAGAGTCAGGTTCTTCTCTTTTAGCAAACTCATTCTAATACATGTCTACTTTCAGAGTGCAAGCACATTCTCTGCTCAAAAGTGTTTTAACTTCTGAAATTACAGACCTCAGTACAGCTTCCTGTACTATATAGTAGGTCCTTATTGTCCAATGTTCAATATTTTGCAATAACTTGTAATGGAAAAGAATCTGAAAAAGAATATATATTTGGATGCACATGTATCTAGTACCTACTGAGGATACCTTGTTTTGTTTTGTTCTTATTGCTTAACAAAAGCTGTATTGTCATCTATCCTATTTTTAAGAACTGATTTTCAAATCACAGATTACCTTTAACCAAGAAGCATGACTATTAATGGTTATTCAAATATTATTCAAAATAACATACCATAGGTGATGAGAGACAGGTGATGCACTGGAAAGCATAAGGGCATTAGAATAAAACAAACTTGGGTTTGAATTTCAGCCCTGCTATGATCTTACACCTTTTTATGCACCTTGGTCTCTCCACCCATATAATCATTATAATAATAGTTCTTGGGATTGTTGAGAACACTAAATAAGTCAATATGAATCAATACAATGTAAACTGTCTGGCAAAAAAAAAAAAATGCTTGCACCAATATTTGCTGAAATTCTGAAAGGTCTCCAGTAGGACTATAGCATTTCTTCTGCTTGTATGTCTAAGGACCTCCTACTTCATCTTGCCATATTTAAACAGTTGGATCTACTTTCTTTTCCCCCCACTAGGTTCTTGAAATGGCATCCTGTATCATTGCTCCCAGTCATGGCTCTACCCAAGCTCTCCAGTAACATATTCTACATATGGTAGAGCCTCTAATCATAAACCTTCACTGCTGCTCTCTCCCAACAGAATCTGGGAAATTAAAATTGGAGAAAGCCTTTTCACATTAAGCTAAAATCTCCTAATACCACCTGCTTCCCTCACATTACATTTCTGGTCCTATTGATGTTATGATCATATGTTTCATATCTAATTATCCACTGTCTATTAGATGGTAAAACACATGATGTCCAGGCATGCTTTTTGTTTTTAAACATATTGCAATTCAGATGAAGAGGGAGAGTCCTCTACAAATTATATGAACAGAATGCAGGTAGATTTCTCAACAGTGAAAATGAGTTACACTTGAATCAGAAAAATATTTAGGTATTTTTAAAAATGCTATGAGATACGACATGTAGATTTTACTAAATCTTATACAACTATATGAAACTCACATACAGTAGAAGAGGTTGAAAATTGTTGCTGTCATTTTGAGTTATATATTCAAATATAAAATCAGACTCCAGATATTACCTTAGAGGAAAAAAAGTAATTCTCATTTCAAATTGGGACACATTATCCTTGAAGCTAATTTTTCAGCCAAGTAATGATCCCTATGTTTCCTTTTTAGATCATATTACTCATCAAGTTATTTATGATCTGTGTAAGATGCTCTAGGCCATTCAAGGTTGACCTGAATCAAATCCCTTATGATTATACAGTGGAGGTAATGAATAGATTCAAGGAATTAGATATGATAGACAGAGTATCTAAAGAACTATGGACAAAGATTTGTAACATTTTACAGGAGGCAGTGACCAAACCACGCCAAAGAAAAATAAATGAAAGAATGCAAAGTGGTTGTTTGAGAAGGCTTTACGTATAGCTGAGGAATGAGAACTGACAAGCAAGGAAGAGAGGGAAATATATACCCAACTGAAAGCAGAGTTCCAGAGAATAACAAGGACAGATAAGAAAGCCTTCTTATGTGAACAATGCAGAGAAATAGAGGAAAGCAATAGTATGGGAAAAACTAAAAATCACTTCAAGAAAGTTGGAGATATCAAGGGAACATTTCTTGCAAGGATGGGCACAGTAAAGGACAGAAATGGTATGGAACTAATGGAGGCAAAAAAGATTAAGAAGAGGTGGCAAAAATACACAGAGGAACAATACAAAAAAAGTTCTTAATGACTGGGATAACCACAGTGGTGCCATCACTCACCTACAGTCAGACATCCAGGAGTGTGAAGTCAAGTGGGCCTTAGGAAGCATTCCTACCAACAAAGCTAGTGGAGGTGATGGAATTCCAGCTGAGCTATTTCAAATCCTAAAAGATGGTGTTGTTAAAGTGCTGCACTCAACATGTCAGCAAATTTGGAAAACTCAGCAGTGGCCACAAGACTGGAAAAAGTCAGATTTTTCATTCAAATCCCAAAGAAGCGCAGTGCCAAAGAATGTTCAAACTACCGGATAATTGTACTCACCTCACATGCTAGTAAAGTTATGCCCCATATCCTTCAAGATAGGCTTCAGCGGTATGTGAACTGAGAATTTCCAGATGTACAAGCTGAATTTAGAAAAGGTAGAGGACCCTGAGATCAAATTGCTAGCATTCATTTCATCATAGAGAAAGTCAGGGAATTCCAGATAATTATCTACTTTGGCTTCACTGACTAATCTAAGGACTTTGACTATGTGGATCACAACAAACTGTAGAAAATTCTTAAAGAGATGGGAATACCAGACCACCTTACTTGTCTCCTGAGCAACCTGTATGTAGGTCAAGATGCAACAGTTAGTAACAGACATGGAACAACGAACTGATTCAAAATTGGGGAAGGAGTACATCAAGGTGTATACTGTCACCCCGCTTATCTAATAATGTGAAATGTTGGGTTGGATGAAGCACAGCCTGGAATTAAGGTGGCCGGGAGAAATATCAACAGCCTCAGATATGCAGATGATACCACTCTAATGACAGAGAGTGAAGAGGAACTAAAAAGCCTCTTGATGAAAGTGAAAGAGGAGTGAAAAAGCTGCCTTAAAACTCAACATTCAAAAAACTAAGATCATAACATCTGGTCCCATCACATCATGGTAAATAGAAAGAGGAAAACTATAAGTGGTGACAGATTTTATTTCTTGGATGTTGACTGCAGCCATGATATTAAAAGATATTTCCTCCTTGGAAGAAAACCTATTATAAACCTAGACAGCATATTAAAAATCAGAGACATCACTTTGCTGACAAAGGTGCATATAGACAGAGCTATGGTTTTTCCAGTAGTCATGCATGGATGTGAGAGTTGGATCATAAAGAAGGCTGGGTGCTGAAGAATTGATGCTTTTGAATTGTGGTGCTTGAGAAGATTCCTGAGAGTCCCTTGGACAGCAAGGAGATAAAACCAGTCAATCCTAAAGGAAATCAACCCTGAATGTTCATTGGAAGGACTGATGCTGAAGCTGAAGCTCCAATACTTTGGCCACCTGATGCAAAGAGTGGACTTATTAGAAAAGACCCTTATGCTGGGAAAGACTGAGGCCAGGAGGAGAAGGGGGAAGCAGAAGATGAGATGCTTAGATAGCATAACTGACTCAATGGGCATGAATTTGCCAAACTCTGCGAGTTAGTGAAGGACAGGGAAGGCTGTTGCATTGCAGTTCATGGGGTCACAAAGTACTTAGCAACTGAACAACAATAAAGATGCTAAAATGGTTTCAGCATATCAGAGGAACATCAGTTGTGAATTGCTAGTCCTAGTTAGAATGACATGCCATATCTGACCTTCATTTTTGGTGATAAGTTTGGATAGTTATTTTTTGAAATCTTTGACAAATTGGTTTAGAGAACTCAATGCATAATTTGGTATGGCAATCTCATGGAGAAACAATCTCAAAATTTCCATCTGCTGAACCAAACTTAGAAGTGAGAACTTACACACTATCATCTCTAAAGGGCATGGGGAGGGACGACAAAATGAACAACAAAAGTCCCAGCTGTGTTTCATAAATTACAGATTAAAATGATTGATATTGATACATCTTAAGAAGACTAAATACTAACAAGCTGGATAACAAGAGTCACACATAATCTTTTCTAACTCCCCCCTCCATAAGTTTCTATTAAGGAGGTATGGCAAAATAGTAGTTGTTTAAAAATTCTTCCTAAGGACTTCCCTGGTGGTCCAGAAATTAAGGCTTTGTATTCCAATGCATGGGGTGTACGTTTGATCCCTGATCGAGAAGATAAGATTCTACATGCTGCAGATCCAAAAACCCCAAACCAAAACAATATTGTAACAAATTCATTAAGATTTTATATATAGTTTATGTCATAAAAATCTTAAAGAAAATTCAACAGAAAAGTTATTCGTGACATCATACACTTATAGTTGGAAATGTACTACTCAGGTGCAGGCTTCCAGAGGGACGTCCTGATGTCCTTTTCTTCATCTCTTAATATGTAGTCTCCAGAAGATAACAATAAACTCAAAAAGGATTACACAATTTTGAGCATGGGAATATCTCTCACTTAAGCTGTGGATTATGCAAAAGGATGATGAATGATGATGATGTTGATGATGTGTGTGTGGCAGAAGGATGAGGTTGGACACACAGCACATAACCTCATGAATATCAAAAATGTCTATCTTATAGAATTATGGACTTGGTTTACTAAAGCCTATATTCTTGAAGAATTATAGACCTGGTTTACTAAAGACTTGATAAAAGCTAATGCATACATAATAGGTAGTTATCTGGAAATTAAACCTAGGATAGATAATTACACATTACACTATTTCATTCTTACACCAACTTTAAAAATTCAGTTCAGTTCAGTGCAGTTGCTCAATGGTGTCCTACTCTTTGCGACCCCATGGACTCCAGCACGCCAGATCTTCCATCCATCACCAACTCCCGGAGTTTATTCAAACTCATGTCCATTGAGTCAGTGATGCCATCCAACCATCTCATCCTCCATCATCCCCTTCTCCTCCCGCCTTCAATCTTTCACAGCATCAGGGTCTTTTCAAATGAGTCAGCTCTTCACATCAGGTGGCCAAAGTATTGGTGTTTCAGCTTCAACACCAGTCATTCCAATGAATATTATATTCATTTTATACATTCATATATTAAAGATTATACCTGTGTATGTGTGGAAGAGATTGGAAAAATTCTCCTGTCCTGTCCAGTCAAGCACATGGATAGACCTCTGAGTAGAAACTGGTCCCATTCAGGCAAAAACAAAACAATTCTTAAGATAAAAAAAAAAGTTAAGATAGGCTCAAGGATGTATTGTACAATATGGGGAATATATTCAATATTTTGTAATAACTGTAGATGGAAAGTAACCTTTAAAATTGTATAAAAATTTGAATTTTTTTTAAAAAGGAAAGAATTATTCTTTTATTCACAAAGCCTCAGAATATTACAAATTATTTCACATTGAAAGTAATAAAACTTATCCTTGCTTAAAAGAATGATCAGTAATAGAGGGCACTGAGATTTAGAATAAATTATGCCAATTTAGCCATTTATTTTGCTTTTACTTTGTGTTCATTTGAATAGAGAATAAGTATTTACTGACTTATTTGCTGACACAAATTGTACTGTGCATGTAGCATATTCAGGAAGTTGATAGAGAACATTAGTCATTGCCTTCAAGGAACTGACAGTCCAGTGATAAAGCTAAGAATGGATTTAAAATCTAGAATATGTTTTTTAAGAAAGAAATTTGCAAATGATGTGAAAAGAAAGGATTAATCTCCAAAATTTAAAACAGTTCATGAAAAAACAGCATAAGCAAAAATTGGAACACATTTCTCCAAAGAAAACACACAGATGGCTAAGAGGCACATGAAAAGATGCCCAACATCACTAATTATTAGAGAAATACAAATCAAAACTACAATCAGATTTCACCTCACACCAGTTAGAATGGCCATCATCAAAAAATCTACAGGCAAAAAAAAAAAAAAAAAAAAAATCTACAGGCAGTAATTGCTGGAGAGGGAGTGGAAATAAAGGAACCCTCCTACATTGTTGGTCAGAATATTAATTGGTAAAACCACTATGGAGAACAGTTTTTGTTGTTGCTGTTTGGTCCTTCAAGGTGTCTGACTCTTTGCGATCCATGGACTGCAGCATACCAGGCTTCCTGTTCCTTCACTATCTCCTGGAGCTTGCTCAAACTCATGTCCATTGAGTTTATGATGCCATCCAACCATCTCATCCCCTGTCGGCCCCTTCTCCTGCCCTCAGTCTTTCCCAACATCAGGATCTTTTCCAATGAGTTCTCTCTTCACATCAGGTGGCCAAAGTATTGGAGCTTCAGTTTCAATATCAGTCCTTCCAGTGAATATTCAGGGTTGATTTCCTTTAGGTCTGACTAATTTGACCTCCTTGCTGTCCAAGGGGCTCTCAGGAGTCTTCTCAAGCACCACAATGTGAAAGCCCTCCTAAGACAACCATTTTGCCTTGTTCATTTCTTTTTCTTGGGGATGGTTTTGGTCACTGCCTCTTGTAGAATGTTACAAACCTCTCCATAGTTCTTCAGGCACTCTATCAAATATAATCCCTTCAATCTATATGTCATTTTCACTGTATAATCATAAGGGACTTGATTTAGTTCATACCTAAATTGTCTAGGAGTTTTCCCTAGTTTCTTCAATTTACATCTGAATTTTGCAATAAGGAGTTCGTGATCTAAGCCACAGTCAGCTCCAAAACTTGCTTTTTTTTTTTTTTTCATTTATTTTTATTAGTTGGAGGCTAATTACTTTAAAATATTGTAGTGGGTTTTTTCATACATTGACTTGAATTAGCCATGAATTTATATGTATTCCCCATCTCGATCCCCCCTCCCACCTCCCTCTCTACCCTCTCCCTCTGGGTCTTCCCAGTGCACCAGGCCCGAGCACTTGTCTCATGCATTCAACCTGGGCTGGTGATCTGTTTCACCCTAGATAACATACATGTTTCAATGCTGTTCTCTTGAAACATCCCACCCTTGCCTTCTCCCACAGAGTCCAAAAGTCTGTTCTGTACATCTGTGTCTCTTTTTCTGTTTTGCATACAGGGTTATCGTTAACATCTTTCTAAATTCCATATATATGTGTTAGTATACTGTAATGGTCTTTATCTTTCTGGCTTACTTCACTCTGTATAATGGGCTCCAGTTTCATCCATCTCATTAGAACTGATTCAAATGAATTCTTTTTAACGGCTGAGTAATATTCCATGGTGTATATGTACCACAGCTTTCTTATCCATTCGTCTACTGATGGGCATCTGGGTTGCTTCCATGTCCTGGCTATTATAAACAGTGCTGCGATGAACATTGGGGTGCACGTGTCTCTTTCAGACCTGGATTTCTCGATGTGTATGCCCAGGAGTGGGATTGCTGGTCATATGGCAATTCTATTTCCAGCTTTTTAAGGAATCTCCATACTGTTCTCCATAGTGGCTGTACTAGTTTGCATTCCCACCAACAGTGTAAGAGGGTTCCTTTTTCTCCGCATCCTCTTCAGCACTTACTTTTTGTAGACTTTTGGCCCATTTTTTGTTTGGGTCATTTATTTTTCTGGAGTTGAGCTGCAGGAGTTGCCTGTATATTTTTGAGATTAATCCTTTGTCTGTTGCTTCATTTGCTATTATTTTCTCCCAATCTAAGTGCTGTCTTTTCACCTTGCTTATAGTTTCCTTTGTTGTGCAAAAGCTTTTAAGTTTCATTAGGTTCCATTTGTTTATTTTTGCTTTTGTTTCTAATATTCTGGGATGTAGGTCATAGAGGATCCTGCTGTGATTTATGTTGGAGAGTGTTTTGCCTATGTTCTCCTCTAGGAGTTTTATAGTTTCTGATCTTACATTTAGATCTTTAATCCATTTTGAGTTTATTTTTGTGTATGGTGTTAGAAAGTGTTCTAGTTTCATTCTTTTGCAAGTGGTTGACCAGTTTTCCCAGCACCACTTGTTAAAGAGGTTGTCTTTTTTCCATTGTATATCCTTGCCTCTTTGTTGAAGATAAGGTGTCCATAGGTTCGTGGATTCATTTTTGGGCTTTCTATTTTGTTCCATTGATCTATATTTCTGTCTTTGTGCCAGTACCATACGGTCTTAATGACTGTAACATTGTAGTATAGTCTGAAGTCAGGCAGGTTGATTCCTCCAGTTCCATTCTTCTTTCTCAAGATTACTTTGGCTCTTCGAGGTTTTTTGTATTTCCATACAAATTGTGAAGTTATTTGTTCTAGTTCTGTGAAAAATACCATTGGTAGCTTGATAGGGATTGCATTGAATCTATAGATTGCTTTGGGTAGTATAGCCATTTTGACAATATTGATTCTTCCAATCCATGAACACGGTATATTTCTCCATCTGTTTGTGTCCTCTTTGATTTCTTCCATCAGTGTTTTATAGTTTTCTATGTATAGGTCTTTTGTTTCTTTAGGTAGATATACTCCTAAGTATTTTATTCTTTTTGTTGCAATGGTGAATGGTATTGTTTCCTTAATTTCTCTTTCTGTTTTCTCATTGCTAGTGTATAGGAATGCAAGGGATTTCTGTGTGTTAATTTTATATCCTGCAAATTTACTATATTCGTTGATTAGCTCTAGTAATTTTCTGGTAGAGTCTTCAGGGTTTTCTATGTAGAGGATCATGTCATCTGCAAACAGAGAGAGTTTCACTTCTTCTTTTCCTATCTGAATTCCTTTTACTTCTTTTTCTGCTCTGATTGCTGTGGCCAAAACTTCCAAAACTATGTTGAATAGTAGTGGAGAGAGTGGGCACCCTTGTCTTGTTCCTGACTTTAGGGGAATTGCTTTCTATTTTTCACCATTGAGGGTAATGCTTGCTGTGGGTTTGTCATATATAGCTTTTATTATGTTGAGGTATGTTCCTTCTTTTCCTGCTTTCTGAAGAGTTTTAATCATAAATGAATGTTGAATTTTGTCAAAGGCTTTTTCTGCATCTATTGAGATAATCATATGGTTTTTATCTCTCAATTTGTTAATGTGGTGTATTGCATTGATTGATTGGCAGATATTAAAGAATCCTTGCATTCCTGGGATAAAGCCCACTTGGTCATGGTATATGATTTTTTTTGAATATGCACACCTTGTTTTTACTGACTGTAGAAAGCTTCTCCATCTTTGGCTACAAAGAATATAATCAATCTGATTTTGGTATTGACATCTGGTGATGTCCCTGTGTAGAGTCTTCTCTTGTGTTGTTGGAAGAGGGTGTTTGCTATGATCAATGTGTTCTCTTGTCAAAACTCTTAGCCTTTGCCCTACTTCATTTGGTACTCCAAGGCCAAACTTGCCTGTTACCTCAGGTATCTCTTGACTTACTACCTACTTTTGCATTCCAGTCCCCTATGATGGAAAGGACATCTGTTTTTTTTTTTTTTTTTTTTGGAATTAGTCCTAGAAGGTCTTGTAGGTCATCATAGAACCATTTAACTTTATCTTCTTTGGCATCAGTGGTTGCGGCATAGACTTAGATTACTGTGATGTTGCATGGTTTACCTTGGAAACAAACTGAGATCAATCTGTCATTTTTGAGACTGCACCCAAGTACTGCATTTCAAACTCTTTTGTTGACTATGATGTCTACTCCATTTCTTCTAAGGGATTCTTGTCCACAGCAGTAGATAAAATAGTCATCTGAATCAAATTCTCCCATTCCAGTCCATTTTAGTTCACTGATTCCTAAAATATCCATGTCCACTCTTGCCATCTCCTGTTTGATCACTTCCAATTATCTCCCTCAATTCATGGATCTAACATTTGATGTTCCTATGCAATATCATTCTTTATAGCATTGGACTTTAACCACCAGACACATCCACAACTGGGCGTCATTTCTGCTTTGGATCAGCCTCTTCATTTCTTCTGGAGCTCTTTCTCTACTCTTATCCGGTAGAATATTGAACACCTACTGACCTCGGGGGGTTCATTTTCAGTGTCATATCTTTTTGTATTTTCATGCTGTTCATGGGAAGAACAGTAAGGAGGTATCTTAATAAACTGAATATAAAGCTACCATATGATCCAATAATCCCTGCTCCAGAAACCATAGTTCGAAAGGATATATGCATCCCAATATTCACTTCACCACTGTTTAAAGTAGCCAAGACATAGAAGCAACCTAAACGTCCATCTACAGAAGAATGGATAAACAAAATGTGGTACATATATACAATAGAATATTACTCAGCCATTAAAATGAATGAAATAATATCACTTGAGGAAAGGTAAAATGGTTGTCTCAGGAGGGTGTACAAAGAGCTGAGAAAAGAAGAGAAGACAAAGGTAAAGGAGAAAAGAAAAGATATACCCATTTCAATGCAGAGTTCCAAAGAAGAGCAAGGAGAGATAAGAAAGACTTCGTCAGTGATCAATGTAAAGAAATACAGGAAAACAAAAGAATGGGAAAGACTAGATAGCTCTTCAAGAAAATTAGAAATACCAAGGGAACATTTCATGCAAAGATGGGTACAATGAAAGACAGAAATGGTAAGGACTTAACACAAGCAGAAAATATTAAGAAGGGGTGGCAAAAATACACAGAAGAGCTATACAAAAATATCTTCATGACCCAGATAACCATGATAGTGTGATCACTCACCTAGAGCCAGACATCCTAGAATGTGAAGTCAAGTGGGCCTTAGGAAGCATCACTATGAACAAAGCTAGTGGAGGTGATGGAATTCCAGTTGAGCTATTTCAAATCCTAAGAGATGATGCTGTGAAAGTGCTGCACTCAACATGCCAGCAAATTTGGAAAACTCACCAATGGCCACAGTACTGGAAAAAGTCACTTTTCATTTCAATCCCAAAGAAAGGCAATGCCAAAGAATGTTCAAACTATTGCACAATTGCTTACATCTCACATGCTAGCAAAGAAATGCTCAAAATTCTGCAAGTCAGGCTTCAACAGTACGTGAACTGTGAACTTCCAGATGTTCAAGTTGGATTTATAAAAGGCAGAGGAACCAGAGATCAAAATGCCAACCTCCATTGGATCATTGAAAAAGCAAGAAAGTTCCAGGAAAACATCTACTTTTGTTTTATTGACCATGCCCAAGCCTTTGACTGTGTGGATCATGACAAACTGAAAAATTCTGAAAGCACTGAGAATACCAGACCACCTGACCTGTATCCTGAGAAATCTGTATGCAGGTCAAGAAGCAACAGTTAGAATTGGACTTGGAACAACAGACTGGTTTCAAATCAGGAAAGGAGTACGTCAAGGCTGTATATTGTCCCCCATACTTATTTAACTTATATGCAGAGTACATCATGAGAAATGCTGGGCTGAATGAAGCACAAGTTGGAATCAAGATTGCTGGGAGAAATATCAATAACCTCAGGTATGCAGATGACACCACCCTTATGGCAGAAAGTGAAGAACTAAAGAGCCTCTTGATGAAAGTGGAAAAGGAGAGTGAAAAAAGCTGACTTAAAACTCAACATTCAGGAAACTAAGATCATGGCATCTGGTCCCATCACTTCATGGAAAATAGATGGGAAACAATGTAAACAATGACAGACTTTATTTTTGGGGACTCCAGAATCACTGCAGATGGTGACTACAACCATGAAATTAAAAGACACTTGATTCTTGGAAGAAAAGTTATGACTGACCTAGACAGCATATTAAAAAGCAGAAACATTATTTTGCCAACAAAGGTCTGTCTAGTCAAAGCTATGGTTTTTCCAGTAGTCATTTATGGTTGAGAGAGTCGTACTATAAAGAAAGTTGAGCACCGAAGAATGTCTGCTTTTGAACTGTAGTGTTGGAGAAGACTCTTGAGAGTCCTTTGGACTGTAAGATCAAACCAGTTAATCCTAAAGGAAATTAGTTCTGAATATTCATTGGAAAGACTGATGCTGAAGCTGAAACTCCAATACTTTGGCCACCTGATGGGAAGAACTGACTCACTGGAAAAGACCCTGATGTTGGGAAAAATTGACAGCCTGAGGAGAAGGGCACAACACAGGTTGAGATGGTTGGATGGCATCACTGACTTGATGGACATGAGTTTGAGAAAGCTCCAGGAGTTGCTGATGGACAGGGAAGACTGGCGTGATGTAGTCTGTGGGATCACAAAGAGTCAGATGTGAATGAGCGAGTGAACTGAACTGAATTGAACTGCACCAACATGGATGGACCTGGAGATTATCATGGTAAATGAAATAACTCAGACATGCTCAGTCGTATCCGACTCTTTGCAACCCCATAAACTGTAGCCCACCAGGTTTCTCTGTCCTTGGGATTTTTCAGGCAAGAATATTGGAGTGGGTTACCATTCCCCCTTCCAGAGGATCTTCTCGACCCAGGGATCAACCCGTATCTCCTGTGTCTCCTTCATCATCAGGCAGATTCTTTACCACTGAGTCACCTAGGTATCCCAGTAAGTCAGACAGAGAAATAAAAGTATCATATGATATCACATATATGCACAATCTTAACATATAATACAAATGAACTTATTTACAAAACACAAACAAATTCATAGACTTAAAGAATGAACTTATAGTTACTAGCTGGGAAAAGTGGGAGGGAGGGATATATTGGGAGTTTGAGATTGACATGTACACATTGCTATATTTAAAAGAGATAAGCAACAGGGACCAACTCTGCTCAGTATTCTCTAATAACCTAAATGGGAAAAGAATTTAAAAAAGAATAGATACATGTATATGTAAAAAATAAACAATGCCTAAAGAAAGTTACAAAACCTGTTTTCTGAGAACTCAGAGCAGTCTACTATTTGTAATTAAGAGGCTCATTGAGAAGGTGGCTCTGAGCATTGCTCCAATTCACAGGTCAGATAAACACACATCAAGCTTGGGGACAGGCATTTCAGATAGGTTAGGGGATTTGTTTGAGTGGGTTGAAGGTAACAAGTTGGAAGTGCATCACATAAGCTCTTGAAAGTCAGGCTAAGAAAGTAGAATGAGAAATATTTAAAATACTTAGCATGTAAATATTTATAATTCAGATGCCACAGAAATACTCCAAATCACTATCCCAGCAGCTAGAAGGATATTTTGGAAACAAAGACCTGATAATGTCACTCTTTAGTTTTTTCTTCTGATCTTTAGCAAAAATTCCCCAAATCTTCACACCTACAAGACTCTGCATGACCTGATTCTTCCTTTCATTCTGTGAAAATTCCAATCTGCTTTCCCTACTTCCCCATATGGGTTCTTGTGGGTACCTTATTTCCCACATCCAGGTCTTTGAATAACCTTTATTTCTGCTTGGAATATTCTTCCCACTAAACTTTGACTGGCTTACTGGTATCCATGCTTCAAAATTTAGCTAAAATATCACTTTCTTGATATTCCTGATCAGGTCTGATATAAACCTTGTCACCTACTCTCTTAGGGCTTCCCTGGTGGCTCAGAGGTTAAAGCGTCTGCCTCCAATGTGGGAGACCCGGGTTCGATCCCTGGGTTGGGAAGATCCCCTGGAGAAGGAAATGGCAACCCACTCCAGTATTCTTGCCTGGAGAATCCCATGGACGGAGGAGCCTGGTAGGCTACAATCCATGGGGATGCAAAGGGTCGGACATGACTGAGCGACTTCACTTCACTTCACTTCACTTCACCTACTTTCTTAGCAAAAGGCCTTCATAATAATCTTAGCACAGTTTGTAATAATTAAATGATCTCTTGATAAGGACTAATATACTGAGCAATCATTGTGTACCAGGTACTATACTAACGGCTTAATGAAAGCTCTTAAATGGATGGGTAAAGGGAGGAATAAATTAATCAGTATTGTTAGCCAAGAAAGAATGAATAACTCAGATGTCATCAAGTTTTAAGTTCATACTTCCTTTTAATTTTCAAATTAAAATAGTCTTTGTCCATTTGACAGTTGGAAGTTCTGGCTTGTCCTCCAAATATATGGGTCTTCAGGAAATTCTAATGTGTTCCATAAGCTGTTTCTGGGTGTTACCCAGGAGAAAGCTCATTATCATGAGATATTTGGATAATAAGGGTTAAAATTTATGAAGCAATTACTCTGTTCCTGAGACTGTTTTCATATATTTTTTTATATTTCACTGTATGAAATATCTGTGTATCCCTCTTCTATAAGTGTCTGTGCATATGTATACTCATTTAATGTGCACAGTGCCCCAAGGAAGCTGATTTAGTGTCACAATATACAATATTGCAAATAAGAAACTAAGTCCTGGTAAATTAAGTCATGTCTTCAAGGTCTCCATGTAGTGGAACTTAAAGCTGGAGACTGGAGAGGGTGACTTACCACCCTCCTCCCTGCCCCACCATCTGCTACAGTATTTGGGGGATTGCTTTGCTTCCCCCAACAGTAGTGCTCCTAGGTAACATTTCTCCTGTTAATAGGTTGCTATATTAAAAAAAAAAAAAAACTACAAGGTAGTCAGTTAAACTTGAATTTCAGATAAACAACAAGTGATTTTTTAATATAAATATGTCCCCAAAATTGCAGAGAAGATGCATTAAGAACATATTTGGTTTTTATCCAAAACTCCAATTTAACTGAGCATCCTGTAAATTTATTTGCTAAATCTGACAACTAAACGAAATCCAATTTCCCAAATTCCCAAAGTTCAGAGTAGGAAGACAATTTTCCTTTCCTTTGTCACAGGCCTGACAGTCAACTCATTTCCTATCCTATTAAGCTGTGGGTAACTATTTTTGTCTCCTATTTCTGTTTTGCTAGTCCCTTCTTAAGTGGATCTTCTATCTCCTTTTATATAGTATAGCACAATTTTTTTTCTTTTAATCTCAGCTCTTTTTAGTACCACACACATATGCATCCTCATCTCTCTGAAGCCTGTATCCTCCTCTCTCTTTCCTTGACCCTTTCCACTCTCTCAGCTCTCAACAAGTTGCAATTTATGAAAAAAGAAACCTGAAAACTTCCCAGTTTAATTGAGTTCCCTACCTAGAGAACAAACTTCTTAATTTCTATTCTTCTTTTACCTGGCTCAATTCTGATCACATAGTTTTTTAGGTAGTTAATACTCAGTAAAGATTTGACTCTCAAATTTTATAGGTGTGCTCATAATGTTCTTTGTGGGGATATGTTCAGGTAACACACTTTTTTTTTTTTTTTTTAGGTAACACACTTTTATCATAGCAGGAGTTTAGCAGGTCACTCAGAGCAAGCCACATTTTATGTTCTAGGACCTGGTGAATCCTGAGAGGCCAAGCGTGGGCTCTTTACATAGATCTGCAGGGCATCAGAGCTAAATATATTCTTCAGAGCTGTCCTAATGCCACCTCTTATTAAATTCAGACTGAGGCTTATGAAGGAAAAGTGATTACACTGAGTTCAGAGACAATCCTTGGTTAATAATGTACCACCATCATGTTGTGTCGTCAGAAAAACTGCAAAGGGGAATTCACTATTTGAATCTGGGCTCCAACACTAAATAGTTTCATGATACTTTAGACATTATTTATTCTTTTGATGCTTTATCTGTCTCTGAAATAAAGATGATAATATTCAGCCATGTACCTCAAGGAATTGTTTCAAGGATAAACTGAAATAATGTAGGTGACAGCCTTCTGCAAACTGTGAAGTGTTATATATATATAGGTGCAAGATGCCATTTGTACCCACTCCTACTACAGCAACGATTGGAGTTAGTGAATTTGAGGTGGCCATTTTCCTCTGGGTTATGCTGAGTCTGTGGCCTGGCCCTTTGTTGGATCCCTCTATTCCAATATGAGTTCTCTTAAACAAATATTTAACACAATATGCTGTGATCATTTGCAGTTATTAAAAAGATTAAAGGTTGTTGTTTTTTCTTTCCTAATAATAATGTATTAGCCTCAGTGGTCTGACCAAATTCCAGACTCAGTAATTATCTTCCTCCTTACTATTCTTTAATGAGGATCAAAAGGTTAATTAGTTGTTTGCAAAATACCAAAGTACTTAACAGAGGTAATCTAGCAGGACAATATCTAAATGTAGAACTTTGGTGAATGACTAAATAGACAGTGGTATAAAGAGCTAAGAAACTGACAGCTTCTATTAATATTCTATTAATTGATTACATGGAGATTATAAAAACAAAAACAAAGACACCTTTATTATTAATAGTGATATAGGAAACTGAAAGATAGAAAAACAATTTTTTATGTTGGCCTAAAATTGTCAACACAGACATAAATATTTTTAAAGAAATAAAATATAATATCACATTGTCCTTGGAACTGCAATAAATTGATAGCTAGGTAAAGCAGTAATTGCATTGACTTAAACTGCAAGCTATCTCTAAGATCCTGATATATCCCTAAAGAAGGGAATGTGCTCTATTTACATAGTTATACACTCTCATGTTCTATTGGAATCTCTCTCTCTCTCTTCTTTTTTTTCCAGATACTGGCTTGACTCATTTAGAGGAAATCAATTTACAGGCACAAAATTATATTCTTGCATGTATACCATTGAGAAGTGGTATGTTTCTTCTGTTTTTGTTTCAGATACATCTGAAACACAAGCTGGAGAATGTAGTAACAGATATGATGTGAGATCAGGTTATTGGTATGTGACTTTTTCAGCAAATTGCTGGTAGTTAGTTTCATGTGTTTCTACAGAAGATTAGGGCAAATTTCACAAAAATAAAATTTTTAATAAAACAGGAACAGAAAAAAAAATATTATACTCTTAAAAGACCAAAGCAAACTCTAGGCAAATATATAATATATATGGAAGCCACACCATATTCATCTAAAAGCTCATAAATAAGGAATATCTGCTCTTATCTAGTGAAGTCACTTTCGAAAACAAAATCCTGACATTTTCCCAGGACCCAAAGGAACAATCAACCCACTTAGAACAGGCGTCCATTTAGCCAATAGCTCACAGACATCTTTCTGAAAGAGTTGCTGGTTTTTACAATCTTCCTTTTTTCCATTCACTCCTCAATGCAAACTGACTCAGTTCCCCATTAGTTTATCCAAACTATTTATGAGAAGGGCACTGATGGTTTTTGTTGGCTAAATTCAGTGAATGATCTTGTTTCATCATTCTCCCTTCATTCGTTTATTAACAATCATATGCCAGGTACTGCCTTCCAAGATAGAAAGATAGATATCAATTATATCATATCATTGCAGTCATAATAAATGTAATTTTAAAAAGTACAGGGTACTATGGCAGCATACAACAAAGAACTTTATTTTATCATGGGGAATCACTTGACCTCACAGCAGCATTTGGTTTCTGTGACACTGTACTTCCCTGACTTTCCTCCTTTCTAATTGACTGCACTTTGTTACTTTCTCTGTTTGACCTTTAAATATTTGCCAAGGACAGTCATGATCGACACAGGACAATTCTGGTTTATGCTCACCATCCTGGTATAATTCTTAATAGTGTCCTCTCCAACTCTCAAAAGAGTCTGGGTTTGGACCATAAATGATATAATCATCCTCTTTTAGGTAGCCTCATTCAGTGTTGAAGCATTAAATAGCACATATATATGCTGATGACTTCCCAATCTTTCTCTAACTTGTCACTTTTTTTCTGAACTACTGACTTGTATGTTGAACTGGGGGTTCAATAATGCCAGTTTGATCTCTTCCAAATTCAGCATGGCCCAAACTGAATTTAATTTGCTGTCCCTACTGTCTATCTAGTTGTAGAAGCCATAAACCTATCACTCGACCTGAATTCTTCTTCTCTGACATATCCTTATTTTCAAATGACCACCAGAAGCTCTAAGTTCAGTTCAGTCTCTCAGTCATGTCTGACTCTTTGCAACCCCATGAATCGCAGCACGCCAGGCCTCCCTGTCCATCACCAACTCCCAGAGTTTACTCAAACTGAAAATTCAGCAGTGGCCACAGGGCTGGAAAAAAAGCTCTAAACCACATTCTAAATGTACCTTGAGTCATATAACCCAAGTCTAGCCAACTAACGTGTCTCACCAGAATGACTGTATCTGTCTCCTAACTGTGCTTCCAAATTTCATTCTCTACCTAACACATCAGTTTCCTCTTCTAAATAGCAGTCAGAATGATCTCTCTAAATCTCATTAAATCACCATCTTGTTGAAAACCCTTTAGTGATGTCTGAATGAATTCAGAGTAAAGAACAAAATCTCCATTACCTCCCTCCTTTATATTCAGTCTTATTTTGTAGCTGAGTCTACCTTTTCCAACTATTTTCCAGACTCCACATGCTGCACATCTGCATTTTTCCTGTCTGAGACCCTCTGTCTGCAGTTTCAATGCAAACATCACTTCTCCAAAGAAGGCCACATATCCTTTTTTATACATTCACATGTATTTATTTTTCATATCAATCATCAGTAATTAAATAATGATGTCTTTTAAGTAATTTGGAAATAATTTCTTTTGACAATCAGTCTTCTTCTGACTGTAAAACTCAGTGAGGACAATGATTTTTGGGTCTGTTTGAAGCTTTTATCTTCAGCATCTAGCCCAGTGCCCGGCCATGGCACACCCTCAATAAATATTTCTTACAATAAGTAAAGGAAAAAAGGACATTGATTAAATGGGAAACAGTGTCTTTAAACATGCCATCATGCCCTGAGAAGAACTTCAGAATCCTGATACTTTGCAATACAATCCAAATATACTCTAGATTGAAGACTGAAGACATCAGGGGCTCTGAATGACTGCTTATAAAGAAAGCCCCCTGCCCATCAGGAATACTTGTTTTGCAGTTAATGTGGGGTAGAAATTCTTGTTAACAAATACATTGTGATTTTTTTTTTTCTTCCCCTTCAGTAGTGCATGTTACTTTAAATACCCCTTGCATGGTACCTCAAGCAAATTTGAGTTTCAGTTTGACAAATAAGATTATCAGTGATTATAGAACAGTGCCAATTAGTTTCAGAGATTTGAATTAATGTTGAATTGAGTCTGATGATGAGAGTATTGAGAACAGCAACAGCTGAAAATGCACCTTGATAGCCATGAAAGATATGTCTCAACACTTTTGTAAATATTATATATTGTGATTTTCCAGACAAAGGACCTTTTAATTTTTTTCTCACTGAATTGAGGCTTTGTTAACTAGACAGTATACTTTTCTACTCCATCACTTAGTACCTCAACAAACTGACCATTTGACTGTGATGGGTAGAGGAGGAAGGGCTTGAATGGGGAAGAATGTCAGAAGAAAAATGAGGAAATTCAGGTTGATAAAGCAACCAGTTTTTGTCCAGATCTCTATGGGCTGCTTTGAGCTCTTCATATTAGGGGAACTAGATATTTATGGTACTTATTTTCATGAGAAAACTGCTAAGGTTTGAGGAAAAGAGTGGATACAAATTTGAAAGGAAACTGAGAAGCCAAGCACAAGCAAAGCAGTGTCAGATTACATGCAACAAATTATAACAATGTTTACCCAACACTACACAGAGTTGAGACATGTTCTGGAAACATCTACATTCAGCATGCTTAGTATAATCATTGATTTTTCTCACAGTTGGTTAAGGCCTGTGTAAGATTTCTACATATCTATGGATGTGGACAAATGGGTGTCAGAGCAAAAGACAAATAACCATGTGTACTTCACTGCAAGGAGATCAAACCAGTCAATCCTAAGGAAATCAATCCTGAAGACTGATTGGAAGGACTGATACTGAAGCTGAAGCTCTGATACTTTGGCCACCTGATGGGAAGAACTGACTCATTGGAAAAGACCCTGATGCTGAGAAAGATTGAAGGCAGGAGGAGAAGGGGACGACGAAGGATGAGACGGTTGGATGCCATCACTGACTTGATGGACATGAGTTTGAGTAAGCTCCAGGGGATGGTGAAGGACAGGCAAGCCTGGTGTGCTGCAGTCCATGGAGTCACAAAGAGTCGGACACGACTGAGTGACTGTATAACAAATTTCACAGCCACGTGGTGGTGACAGGTAACAGACTGGTTTGTGCAAGCGTATGAGGCAGTCCTTTGGAGATTCCAAGAGAGGGGCTAAAATATAACCGTTGAACCAATGGGATTCATATTTTGGTTTGTGAAAAAGAAGTGACATTACACAATTAATAATGACTAGTGGTAAAATTTAAAATAATTGGATTATAGTATCACTGCCATGATCATGAAATTAAAGTATAATTGAAAAAAAATTGTAGCCCATACAGTTCCTTAATCAGAAATACAACATATGTGAAAGTGAATGAAGCACAGTGCACTACATTTAGAGAAATATGTTGGGGCAATTGGATATATAGTTATTTCTATGACAATTTTATAAATTAGTTAATACACCACACTATTCAGTGACTTTCATGAGGCCTCTCCACTAGGATTAAAAACAAGTTTCTTTTTTTTTTTTTTTTTTTTTTAACACCACACTTCATACTGAAGCTCCTAATCACATATTAGAGGGGAACTCATTTTCCTCCAAACTCTCACACTGGAAATTGAATTTTACTTGGGCATTTTCACTCCTCTGAACTTTGCATTTATTATTTTATTAATATTATTGAATTCTTTGAAGAAAGAGATAGGATCAGATTAATTTCTGTGTCTTCAGTGATAAAATACCACCCAGTCCCTAGTGCATGTTTATTAGTTGTTTTCAGAGTGAATGTTTGATTCTTTATCAAAGAAATTACATAAGTTTGAAATAATAGCTTTTTGTCAAGCTCTCTGTTTCATCATGATGAAACTTGAATGAGTTGGTTTAGCATCAAAACATCCTGTCAAGGATTGCTCAAGAGATTGCCTCAAACTCTACGTTTAAGTCAAGATGCATGTCCTATGTGAAGTCCATGGAAAGCAGTTTATTTATTTTATTCAACAAATATTTATTGAGACCCTACCATATATCAGGTACTGTCTTAGGCAGTAATAATGTCTCAATGAAATTGGCACACTATGTCCCTGATCACATAGGCTTTACTTGAAGTGGAGGGGGACAGACACAGTAAACAAACAGATGATCTCATGTAAGTGCTGTAAGGAAAAGTAAAGCAGTGCAAGAGCATAAGATTACACCAGGTGAAGAGTGGGTGATTGCTATTAATATTTTATACAGAATGGAAATGAAGATATCTCTGATATGCTCTCATGTAAGTAGAGAATAGAATTAGGTAAGGGAGAAAATGATGAGATCTCTGGGGAAGATCATCCCAGTCATAGGGAATAGTGAGACAAAAAATCATGTGGCAGAACCATGCTTGGCGTGTTTAAGGGATAGTAAGGGAGATAGTGCAACTGAAATGGTGTGAGAAAAGGAGAGGGGGTAAGAGATGAGATCAAAGGTAGGGGTTGCAGATCATAGAGGGCCCTGTATGTCCATTAAGAACTGGCTTTTACTCTGAGTGAGATGGGAAATACCTGGAGAGAAGGAGCAGAGTGTGACATAATCAGACATTCAAACTTTCAGAAATTAAGCTTCCTGAAAATGATAACTTGAATGCCTTGATGGAGAATGAAAAAAGAATCATTCAAGAACTAACAACCAAGAAAATTTTCTGCAGAAGGAACTATGTATTAAGCATAGGGATTCAATTAAATATATGAGACTGAGTACAAATATTTTTTCTAAGTATGGCTATAAATCTGATAATATTTTATCTTTGAAAAAGATGCTGTCTGCAAAAAAAGTGATAATCATAGAATAGATAAAAGACTGGGGAAATGAAGAAAAGGGGTGAATAAAAGTGATTAACTGCTTTTCTACAATGGACAATAAAAGCGTTTTATTTTTTATTTGTGGCAAGTTCAATATAAATTTGAGAAGGCTTTGAAAAAGTTTGTGATAACCACTTCTGTAATTAAAAGCAGAATATCTGTCCTTTAAATCACTGTGGAAAATAATAATAAACAAAAATAGTCTATAAAAAGTATAAGTGGGAATAAGACAAGAAACATTAAAAAGAGAGCTTTATAAGAAGATGGAAGAAGTAAAATTAAACATGGCATAAGTGATGATAAATTAAAATTAATTAAATTTCTTATTAGAAAAAATATTCTCAGCTCTGAGTTGTTTAATCCAGTGATGAACTACTCACAAAAAAAATAGTGGCAATAAGGTATAGAAAGGCCACAGACACATACACACACAATTATGAGCAGAAATATTTCAGGCACTCAAAAGTAGCAAAAAAAAAAAAAAAAAAAAACTACAAAAAAACTAGGTACAGTGCTAATTGGAATAAACTGATTAAAATATATTACTAAAGTGTATTATCTATAATGAAAAATGAACAATTATGGGGTGTTAAGTGCTATCATAATATGAAAGTACACAAAAACCAGAAGTTTTTTTCAGTTGAATTTAGACAGGAAACATAGGAAGCAAGAAAGGAATGGATGAGCAAAATAAAGAAAAATATATTACCAAACACAAGTGAAGTGCAGTGGAGATTGTGCATACCAATATCAGGGAAGTTCAAATTAAACCACAGCAAAATATCACCTCATACTTGTTATGAAGTCTATTATCAAAAAGACAAGCAATAGGAAATGCTACTGAGGATGTGGAGTAAAGGGTGCTATATGCTGGATAAAAGGGTGCCATATGCTGCTAGTGGGAATGGAAATTGATGCAGCCACTATAGAAAACAATATGGAGATTGCTCAAAAAAAAAAAAAAAAAAAAGTAAAACTACAACATGATCCAGCAATTCCAATTCTGGGTGTTTATTCCAAAGAAATGAAATCACTATCTCAAAGAAAAATCTGTACACCCATGTTCATTGCAGAATTATTCACAATTGCCCACGTGTGGAAACAATTTACGTTTCTACTGACAGATGAATACAGAAAATGTGATACATATCTATAAACTTATCTGTTGATTGATAAATTGATCTATGAATGAATATTATTCAACCTTAAAAAAGAAGAAAGTATTGTTATTTGCAACAATATGGAATGAACCTGGAGGGTATTATGCCAAGTGAAACAAGCCAGAAAGAGAAAGACAAGTATTGCATGGTATCACTTGCATGTGAATTGGGGGAAAAGGGGGGCAAAAAGTCAAACTCATAGAAATGGAGAATATGGTTGCAATTGCCAGAGGCTGAAGTTGTGGGGACTCGGGGCTGGGTATAGAGAGAGGTTAGTTAAAGGGTACACATTTTCAGTTTTAAGATGAAGGAGATCCAAGGATTTAATGCATGACATGGTGACTATATAATACTGTATTGTACAATGGAAATTGGCAAAGAAAATAGATGTTAAATTTTTTCAACTAAGAACAGTATGAGATAATTAATGTTGACTCATTAATTAACTAAGTGATTGAAATCCTTTTACAATATATCATATATCAAACTATCACATTGTACACTTAAAATATATTAGAATTTTATCAATTATACCTTAATAAACCTGAATAAAATTCTATGTGATCTTAAAAAACCCAGAATATTTGCAAAAATACAAGACAATAGACAAATGAAAGAACACAGTAAGAAATACCCCCAAATGTTCATTTCTATAAGAATTACATATATAATACAAATGACTTAAAATCACAAGAAATGAATGGGGTTTTTAAGGTGTTGTGGAGTCAATTGATTAACTATTTTAAAGAATCATTATATTCTATATGTAAATATGTTTATGTATTAGTATATGATATAAATGATAAATGAACCACATACCAAAATAAATTCTAGATTCATTAAATATTTATATATATATAATCAAACCATAAATCAAAAGAACTAAATAGAAAAAAAAAAATAGGTTACTGTTTATATGATCTCAAATTAGAAAAAAATCTCCAAGCATACAAGCAAAAACAGAAATTGTAAAAATATTGATAAGTTGAGCTACACAAAACCCAAAATATTAATGTGTATATTTCATTTATTTATTCTTAGAAGTAGTAGCTGTTATTAATGCTATAGTTGAAAACATTATACAGAACTAAAGACAAACAATAAACTTAGGTCTTGAAAAATGTTTAAAACATGACAGAAAGTTACTGATCTAATATATAAGGAACTGTCATAACTCAATAAGAAAATATAATTATCCCAATATAAAAAATAAATAAGAAGGAACCATGAGCAGACAATTCAAGAAGAAGGAAAATAGAGCTCTTGTTTACTGCAGAGCATGAGTAGGAAGGAGAAACATCCATTTAGCTATTCAGACATAGAATCTATATGATAGATTCTAATACATCTAATCTTGTTTGCTTGTGCTCTCTCTTGCTCTTTGAATCTTTCCAAATATGTGATATCCTAATGGCTCTCTTGTCTTCCAGCATTGTTGTATGGGGTCATTATGTTTTTCTGTATTATGCTTTCTTATATTTCATTATATGAAATTTAGTGTAGACAACTGAGCTGTCTGCCAATTCAATAGAATCCATTCTCCCTAAATATTTTATGACCTTTTCAATCATCTCTACTAAAGCTTTGAAATTTACCACTGGTCTTCTCTCGTTTGTGCGTGCTAAGTCACTTCAGTCATGTCTGACTCTTTGTTACCCTATGGGCTGTAGCCCACCAGGTTCCTCTATCCATGGGATTCTGCAGGCAAGAATACTGGAGTGGGTTGCCATGTCCTTCTCCAGGGGATCCTCCCGACCTAGGGATTGAATCACATCTCTTATGTCTCCTGACCTAGCAGGCAGGTTCTTTACCACTAGTGCCACCACCTTCTAAAAGAAACTACCCAGTACATAGGCCCTCAAGACAAAACCATTGATGGACAGGATTTTTACCCACTTACCCACTGTCTCCTGGCCAATTAGAACACAGAGAAATGCTTGACACAATGGCTGTTAATATGTAGACTAGGTGATGAAATAAAGTACAATCTGATATGAAAAGATGAGATAGCTCAGGAGATTTTCTTGCTTTGGAATTGAAACTTAACAATTGAAAATTAAAAGAACAAAAGGAAAAGTTAATTGAGGCAGTTACTGGTGAAAGCCACCACTTAAAGCATGTGAATAAATCTGAGATTTGACTAGAATTGGCCCGTTGCAAGCTCAAGTTGTTATGGGAGCTATTCAGTAGATCATAGAACAGAGGATACACCCAAAGAGATATAGGGTTACAAATGATAAGAGTTACAAATTTCCACAGAAACTTCAGTCCTTGCCAACTTTGGAATTCCTGTCCTAGTCCACAAAGAACCATCATATTATTGCAGTAAGTTAAATGAATGCATCAATTTTCTGTTACTGAACAACATACTGTCACAAACTTAGCAGTTTAAACACACACACATAATTTTATAGCTTGTGTAGATCATGAGTCTGAGTCTAACTTAACTACAACCTTCCTTGTTGGTCCTTTAATGGACCGGAACCTGGTGGTCCGGAGTCAACGATGAGAAAGTGAAAGAAGGAAAGAGGCTAATATTCCCTGGGTTACACAGCCGGCTTTCACACTCCATGGAATCAGCCAGAAATAGAGAGAGAGAGAGAGAAAGACACAGGAACCCAAGCTCTGATGGAGCAAAGGTGTCTTAGTCAACATGGTGTGGGCATATATGCTGTCTTACAAGGTAGTTATTCCCAGCAAAGATAAAAATTAAAATTCCAGACTTAAAGAACACAAGGTGATCCCTATTAAAGAGAGAAGAGGGTACTTATCACCATAATGAGAAACTAACAAAGAAATGCCTGGATTCCTCAGCCCCGGGAAAGGCGGAAAGACATGCCTCTCCTCTTAATTCCTGAATATTCAGGAATTAATAAGGGCCAGAGGATTCCTGACATTTCCTCAGCTTCTCAAAGGCAACAGTCAAGGTGTTGGCCAGACTGCATTCCATTCTGTAGCTAGAAGTCCTCTTCCCATTCAAGTTGTTGTAACAATTCAGTTCCTTGTAGCTATAGAACTAACTCTTCTGGTTTTTGCTGACTGTAGTTCAGGGGCCATTCTGAGTTCCTAGAGATCCCACATTTCTCTGCCGCATGGTTTACTCCGTGGGCAATTCACAGCATGGATATTTGATTCTTCAAGGTCAACAAGAGAATTTCTTGCTGAAGTCTACTGAAATGTAGGCTCATATAATGGGAGGCATCCCACAATCTTTGTCATACTATATTGGTTAATAACAAGCCACAGGACCTGGTGCACTCAAGGGAAGGGTATTATTTAAGGGTATGATTAATTAGGGGTCAATTTAGGGTATGTCCACCACAGTGAGTCTCTGCTACATGCATTCAAGTGTGGCTATGGAACATGTTACCACAAATTCTTTGTGAATGACTGAATTTTACAGAATATAAAAACTTATTTTTTCATTAATATAATTTCTCTTCCAGTGGAAAGTTAGTTGGCAATAACTATAGGTCTGAACCTCGGAAAGTTGGTTAAGTTAGCTGAGGAAGGATGCACTGTGTTTAATTAACCATTAATCATTGATTTTGTTCTTTTTAAATCAGGTCTCAGATACTACATTACTACTTAATCAGTTGAATTTAAGCTCTGAGAATCACCAGTGTATAACCTCACCTTTATCCCTGACCTGATTTTATCAAACACATAAATTAGAGAAGGAATGCTTGAGCAAATATGAAGCTACCATGAAAAATTAAATGGTTTCATAATCTAAAATACAAGCAGCTGTTTTGTAGAAACATATTTTACTGGTTTTTCTAAATGAAGCATTTCTCTTCAATAATATAGATCAAATAAAAGATGCAGTAACTAATTGTAAGAACCTGGGTTTTACTTTTAGGAAAGTAACAACCATTCGATAGAAAATGAATGTTGTTGTTTTGTTTTGTCTCTCAGTCATGTCTGACTCTTGCCACCGTATGGACTATAGCCTACCAGGCTCCTCTGTCCATGAAATTTTCTAGGCAAGAATACTGGAATGAGTTGCCATTTCCTTCTCCATGGGAGAGAATGAATAGGAAGCTTAAATTATGAAAAATAACTATTTTAGCATACTTCCTCAAATGACAGATTTCATTATACTTGAAAGTTCAACTGGAATGCAATCTCTAAGTTTGAAGCAATTAATAAAATGTTCATCTTGTATAAAATTGCAGTACTGTTAGGAAAAGGAGGAAGATTACTTGTAGATATCAAATTAATGGAACCTAGTTATTTGTATATCTATTCATAGAAAGGAGACTCATAAAGCCAAAAATTATATCTATTTACTTTGATAGATCAATTTTCCTTATCTAAAAAACTCAGATAACAGTTTAAAAATGTTTATTTCTGCAAGAAAATATTTTATGTAACCTTAAATGTAAGTACTTCTACACATGCACTATCCTAAAAAGTTTGTGGCTACCTCTTTGAAAACACTAAATCAAAATTAGGCTGACAGTGAATTTCTATGTAATAATGCACCCTGTTTGATGCATCCTGAAGAAAGGGCACAAACAAGGAAGAATACAGTCCTTGCTTCTAAGTAGTATGCAATGAAAAATGTCATCATCCACAAAGAAAGGGGAATTAATGATGTGATGATTAAATAGTGACTTAAAAACACAGCTGTAAGAGAGGTGACAAGGCAGAAGATGACTGCAGGAGTTCAGATGAGGGAATAGTCACTGGGAGGAATGAATGGTATACTGAATAGAGTAGTCAAGTAGTCAGAAGGAATTTTCTATTTCTAGTTTTGTTGCCAGTTAGTTGTATGACCTAAAAATCTCTTTTCTTTACTTGGTTTTAATTGCTTCATTTATAAAATGAAATCTATGGCTCTCATGCATAGTATGTATAGTTCATTCCAACTCTAAAAGTATATGCTCTGATCATGGCTATGAAAAGCTTAATAAGGGAAGATGCTAAAGTAGCTGAGCTGGGCCTATTTGAACGTGATTTGACCAGACAAGAAGCAGCATGAGGATGTTTCCTGGAAGAGAAAGTGCTTAAGCCAAGATGTAGACATAGGTACCACAAGCTTTAATTAAATAGAACTCATCAATAGTCAGTATTTTTTCCTAATTTTCCTGATTGTGAAAAAATATTTTAGATTATCTTTTTCTTTGACTATAATAAAAACTCTTTGTGAGATGCCCAGACTTCATTTCCCCAACAATAAACAAGATTAGGGCATTGGAACATGACTGAATAGACTTCCATTATATCACTTTAAATGAACCATAGATTTCTGGTTCAACCATGTAAGACACACAAAATCTCAGAACCTCTGTCTTCACAGTGGATCTCAGATCTCAGGTCAGATCTATTAATTTTCAGTTTTTCTATTTGAAAATTAAAATGAGGAAAGAAAAATGAAAAACCTAGACTGATCAGATTCTTTCTCTATTCAGGAGAGGTTCCAGGTCCTAGTCTTTATTAAATTTCTTGTCATTTGATGAATTAAATATAATTATAATGAACTCACTTGGGATTTGATTATAATCTGTAGAGTTTTTCTTTCCAATTATATAACTTCATATTAACTCTTAAATGTAAATGTGTGACCTTTCTCTCAAACATTAGAGAGCTACATTCCTCTGAGCATTTTGCAGAAGTGTTATTTGAAATGATCTTGAATACTACACAAGATTTTCATTAAATCTGACAAATGCACTCAGAAGCAGGTAAGTGGCTCTAATCAATATTCTCTTTTCATAGGCTGGCTGTTCTAGACCCAGACCCATCCTAAAGGACTCAAAGGACAGCTAAATTGTCTATTGACTTTTGACTCTTCCTCGTGCTCCTATTGGTCAAGTGAAAACGTCCCATTCACTAGAAGTTCATTCTTAGCTATTAAGTGGGACAAGTGGCCAATGAAGACTGTAGGAACAATCTGGCTCTGACATTTTACCAAATGATGTCTTAAACTTATACAGTGAAAAAAAAAAAAAGCTAAATGTTTCTGAAAGGTTTAATGGATACATGAACAAAGAGGTGATACCAATTTCTCAATGTTGCAGAATAACTAAGGGAGGCATTTTGTTGATTCATTCATTAGTTTATCTGTTCATCTTAATTTTGGCTTATTCCTTCAAGTGTTTGTATATATATGACAGTCTTTGAAAGGATTCTGTAATTTTATTTTCCAAAAGCTTACAAAATGCATTTTACTTTTTTGAAACATCTTTTAATGAATCTGTGTCTATTTGAGGTGAGTGTCCATCACTATCTGAATTTGAAGTTAAAGATTCGTTCTGTACACTTATTCATGTCATAACAATATGTCAAGCCTTATTCTCGGTAGCATAAAAAATAAAATGTTCATATATGTGTGTATATATATATATATATACATACATACATATATATATATATATATATATATATGGAATATTCATTGCTGTCATTCAGTCACTCAGTCGTGTCCGACTCTTTGCAACCCCATGGACTGCAGCACACCAGGCTTCCCTATCCATCACCAACTCCCGGAGTTTGCTCAAACTCATGTCCATTGATTTGGTGATGCCATCCAACCATCTCATCCTCTGTTGTCTCCTTCTCCTCCTGCCTTCAATCTTTCCCAGGATCAGGGTCTTTTTTAATGAGTCAGCTCTTTGCATCAGGTGGTCAAATTATTGGAACTTCACCCTCAGCATCAATCTTTCCCATGAATATTCAGGATTGGTTTCCTCTAGGATTGACTGGTTTGATCTCCTTGCAATCCAAGGCACTCTCAAGAGTCTTCTCCAATACCATAATTCTTTGGCACATCAATTCTTCAACACTCAACATTCTTTATAGTTGGCCATAGGAAGAATGAAATAATGCCATTTGCAGCTACATGGATTGACTTAGAGATTATCATATTAACCAAAGTAAGTCAGAAAAAGAAATACAAATACCATAGGATATCAGTCATGTGGAACTTAAAGTATCACACAAATGAACGTATCTAGGAAACAGAAACAGAGTCACAGACATAGAGAACAAACTTATGGTTGCCAAGGGGGAGGCAGTAGGGGAGGGATGAATTGGGAGTTTGGGGTTAGCAGATGCAAACTAGTATATAGAGAATTGATAAACACTAATGTATAGCACAAGGGGCTATATTCAATATCCTGTGACAACCATAATGAAAAAGAATATAAAAAAGAATATATATATATATATGTATATATACATATATATACATTATATATAATTGAATTACTTTGCTATACAGAAGATATTAACACAACATTGTAAAACAACTATGCTTCAATAAAATAAAAAAGGAATGTTACACCTCAGTGCCTACTTCAAAAAAATGTACAGTGGAAAGCAGACCAATTTTCAAACAAATTGTCACATAGTAGGGCAAAAAAAAAAAAAAAAAAGACTAAAGAAAGTATGTCCAAATTGCTATGCGAACCCAGAGGATGGAGTATTCTTATGTCAGTAGAGAAGGTCAGCAAGGATATACTTCTCTGTATTAGTTCTGGAGGAACAATTTACATTGTAATCTATGTGTTATGGAATACTACAAAGTGGAGATATTCAAATGAAATGCCTAGAAGGACTTTGATGAGAAGGTTGCATATAAGTTTATTCTCAAAAGATAGTAGATATTTGTCACCCAGAGAATTAGAGAAAGGGCATTCCTGGCAAAGAATATACTGAGTTCAAAGGCATGCATGTGTGAAAGAACGTGTCACATCTATTGAATGAAGACAGCTGTTTGGGGTTGTCCTTAGAAATGAGAATGGTGCATTTCCAGGAAGAAGGAACAGCAAAGTCACAGCATGTTGAGCAAGAACACAGTATATCAGAAAATGTCAAGAAGTTTGTGAGGCTGTAACCTTATCTGTATGAGATGTGACATACCAGTCTCTCATCTCAGTCTTCAAAGGCTTAATGAAAGGAGGAAGAGTAAGAACTTGGCTTTAAAATTCAAAAGGAAACCATTCAAGGACTTTTAACTTTGTTTTTTGTGTTGGAAGAGGGAGGCATGCTGATTGGCGTCGAGATCTTAGTTCCTTAACCAGGAATCAAACCTGTGCCCTCAGCAGTGAAAACACTGAGTCCTAATTACTGGACCACCAGGGAATTCCTTTGAGGGCTTTTTAAGAACAAAAATGATTTGATCCAGTTAGTGTGTTAAAGCAAACTATTCTTGTTTAGAGAATGAATGAAGTGAAGTGAAGTGAAGTCGCTCAGTCTGACTCTTCGCGACCCTGTGGACTGTAGCCTACCAGACTCCTCCGTCCATGGGATTTTCCAACCAAGAGTACTGGAGTGGGTTGCCATTTCCTTCTCCAGGGGATCTTCCCAACCCAGGGATTTAGAAAGTGAATAGATAGGACAAATAAGAGAGATGATTGTGGGGCTGTATGGAAATCACATGGAGAAGGGAATGGAGAAGGGAAGTCAAATGGAGTAGGGAATTCTCCACTCCAATATTCTTGCCTGGAGAATCCCATGAATAGAGGAGCTTGGCAGGCTACAGTCTATGGGGTCACAAGGATCAGACATGACTGAGTGACTAAACCACCAACATGGAGATCAAAGGTATAGATGAGTACTAGAGTAAAATACACCAAAACCTCAGCCTCTCCCCACTCTATGACTTTGTGCAAATCTTTTATTCTAAAACCTCAGTTTCTTAATGTATAAGGTAGATTATATGTTAATAATTATCTTTTATAAAATTTAGTGAAATAAAATTTATTAGCACTGAGAATCTAGGAAAATGGATGGATTCCATGGGTAGCTATCAATAAGAAGGATATATACATACAATGAATTCAATAATGTTTCATAGCAACAGTGAGAAATGTCTATGTGAGGTAATCATGGAAGAGTGTGGAGAAAATATAATAATCTCATGTAAGTACAGATATTATAAACCTCAAAATATTGTGGAAACTGACAATTGTATCAAATTTTTGGTCTATTTAAGTTGTCATACTAGATTATGTTTTAACAGCATCTTATTTATTGCTCTTCTAGTTATGTTAAAATAGATATATGTAAAACATTACTATCCTACAGAAAAATTGATGTTATACCAATCATTCCACTGGCCCATTTTCCTTTGACCTAGAATCTACCTTTGAGTTTTCAGAAATTTTATAATCCTTTGGTGGAATCCATGGTCTTCAAGGCTTGCAGAGGATCAGGAAGCAGATCCTACAGCATTTGAGAATCAATCAGAGAGAATGTTGTGAACAATCCCTTGGAGTCTGAAGATACTCCTGGTTATGCATACTGCTGACCTCATTCCTAACTTGCCACATCCGCAGGCTGGGAAAATAAATATTAAAGCAAAGATCCAAAATCACAGAGCTAAGTTTTCCATCACCAAGTCCAAATTTAAATTTTTATTTGACAGGACATAATATAAGTGTTTGCTTTATTCATTGAAGATATATCTTCTCTTCAGATATCTTTGAATTATCCATGGGCAGTGCAGAATGGAGAGGAAATCGATTTATGCTATGGTTCCCTCAATATTTCTTGTAAGGAAAAAATCTGAATATATATTTCATGGTAAAATTTATCACAGAACACTTTATAAAATATATTGAAAATTATTGAAAAGAATCAGATATATGTGTAGATGTATTCCATTGCATAATTTTCTACATTTCTCTTCTCCTTGTCTTATCTCCTTACTCTCTCGGTTGACAGTCCATAGGTAGTGAAGCTAAATTATTTAGAACATCTTTTATAGGGAGTATTGGATATCTATACTACTCTATACCAATGATTCTTCTGTCTATTCCATTATAAAATCACCTTCTCATTTGTAAAAGAAACAATATCTTCTCACTTTGACCGTCATCCTAATCTTCAGAGCAAAGGATAAAGGCTCCTATATCTTTTATGACCAATAATGAAAATCTATAGTAATATCAACTTTTTCACATTTACTAAATGGCTTTTGGGGATCGTTATATACCTACTAATTCCTGCCAAGGGGAATTTGCATGAGTCTGTTATCTGAGATGATAAAGCCATGATGAATGTATATTGGCTAAACCGTGGCCCAGTGGGTTAATGAAGTGACTATCAAGCTAAATAAGGAAAAAATGGGAAAATGTTATAAAAAGAGAATGCATTAAACTGAGAAAAGATTGGTGAACAATCTGGTTGTCAATGTTCAACACTGCAGCACCTCTACACTTTTTGGTCAGACATTTTATTCTTGTCAATCTAATTCCACATGATGCCCTTTTATACTTTTCATGCACTCAACCACTCAATATTCACTTCACTGTGCTTCACTTCTCACAGTGCTCACCACAGTATGTATGAGATATCCAACAAATATCTATGGAATAGGAGAAAGCATAAGTCTTCTTCTTTAGGTGTATCTTTCACAAATGTTCTAAAATATTACTCCTAATACTTTACATACCACTTCCTGGGTCAGTCACATGGACCAGCCAATCGTTGACTGACTGACAGAGGTAGTAAGAGACATATTGTAGAAAGGTCCATGGCCTCCATTAACTTGTTTGAAATTCTTCATCTGGAAAAGTCCCTGGTGCTGGGAAAGATTGAAAGCAGGAGGAGAAAGAAGTAACAGAGGATGAGATGGTTGGATGGCATCACCAACTCAATGAACATGAGTCTGAGCAAGATCTGGGAGATAGTGAAGGACAGGGAAGCCTGACATGCTGCAGTCCATAGGGTCGCAAAGAGTCAGACATAACTTAGCGACTGAACAAAACAACAACAACATATGTTAAGATAATGTGTCCCTCCCCTCTTGGATCAAATTTCTCAAAATTGTGCTTCCTGCTGTGTAAAAGAAACCTTCAATATGAGTTCATTTTATAGATGCTAAAACTGCTTGCTTTCATATTCTCGCCACTGCCAGTTTTAAACCTTAATCAAAACCCATCATTTTCTTCTTGATTTCCTTGATCACCTACTGCCATTAACGTGGCAAAGGAAAAAAAAACTACTTAAATATGCAAAACTTGACTCTTCAGTGAATAACCACCATATTCACTGATACAAAGGGGAGTGTGGATTTTGCAAAACACTGAGTAACAGCTTGAATCAAATAAAAATAGAAGACAAGGAAATTTCTTTCAACCCTCATATAGTATGGGTTGATAAAAATAGCTGCTATTAATTGCTTTTTTGCCTTCCAGACCCCTATAAGGAAAATGACATCATTTTTGGGTGTTCATTCTAGAAGGTCTTGTAGGTCTTCGTAGAACCATTCAACTTCAGTTTCTTCAGCATTACTGGTCAGGGCATAGACCTGGATTACTGTGATATTGAATGGTTTGCCTTGGAAATGAACAGAGATCATTCTGTCATTTTTGAGATTGCATCCAAGTACTGCATTTCAAACTCTTTTGTTGACTACGATGGTTACTCCATTTCTTCTAAGGGATTCCTGCCAACAGTAGTAGATATAATGGTCATCTGAGTTAAATTCACCCATTCCAGTCCATTTTAGTTCACTGATTCCTAAAATGTTGACATTCACTCTTGTCATTCCCTGTTTGATCACTTCCAATTTGCTTTGATTCATGGGCCTAACATTCCACGTTCCTATGCAATATTGCTCTTTACAGCATCGGACTTTACTTCCATCACCAGTCACATCCACAACTGGGTGTTGTTGTTGTTGCTTTGGCTCCGTCTCTTCATTCTTTCTGGAGTCATTTCCCCACTGATCTCCAGTAGCATATTGGGCACCTACCGACCCTAGGAGTTCATCTTTCAGTGTCATATCTTTTTGCCTTTTCATACTGTTCATGGGGTTCTCAAGGCAAGAATACTGAAGTGGTTTGCCATTCCCTTCTCCAGTGGACCACATTTTGTCAGAACTCTCCACCATGACCCGTCCGTCTTGGGTGGCCATACGCACAGCATGGCTCATAGTTTCATTGAATTAGACAAGGCTGTGGTCCATGTGGGACTTCCCTGGTGGTTCAGAGTAATCAGTTTGATTAGTTTTCTGTGATAGTGGTTTTCATTCTGTCTGCCCTCTGATGGAGAAGGATAAGAGGTTTCTGGAAGCTTCCTGATGGGAGAGACTGACTGAGGGGGAAACCAGGTTTTGTTCTGATGGGCAGGGCAATGCTCAATAAATCTTTAATATTTTCTGTTGATGGGTGGAGCTGTGCTCCCTCCCTGCTATTTACCTGGGGGCAAATTATGGTGGAGGTAATGAAGATAATGGAGACCTCCTTCAAAAGGTCCCATGCATACACTGCTGCACTCAATGCCCCCAACCCTGTAGCAGGCCACCATCAACCCACTCCTCCGCCAGAGACTCCTCGACACTCTTGGACAAGTCTGGGTCAGTCTTTTGTGGGATCACTGCTCCTTTCTCCTGGCTTCTGGTGCACACAGCATTCTGTTTGTGCCCTGCAAGAGTCTGTTTCCCAGTCCTGTGTAAGTTCTGGCAGCTCTATGGTAGGGTTAATGGCGACCTCCCCCAAGAGTGCTTATGCAATATCCAGGTCTACTACACCCAGAGCCCATGTCCCTGCGGCAGCCCATGACTGATCCATACCTCCACAGAAGACACTCAAAGATAGTTCTGCCTCAGTTTCTGTGGGTCCTGATTTTTCCCCTCCTACTATCTTGCTGAGGCTTCTCTTTCCATGGACGTGGGGTATCTCTTCACATCTGCTCCAGTGACATGCAAACCAAAAAAGATATTCTTTTCATTATAGGAGAATGGAATGCAAAAGTAGGAAGCCAAGAAATATATCTTGACTAACAGGCACATTTGTCCTTGGAGTACAGAATGAAGCTGGGCAAAGGCTAACAGAGTTTTGCCAAGAGAATGCACTGGTCATAGCAAACACCCTCTTCCAACAACACAAGAGAACACCATACACATTACACATGGACATCGCCAGATGGCCAATACCAAAATCAGAGTGATTATATTCTTTGCAGCCAAAGAAAATGAAGGTCTGTATTGTTAGCAAAAACAAGACCAGGTGCTGGCTGGGGTTCAGACCATGAACTCCTTATTGCCAAACTCAGACTTAAATTGAAGAAAGTAGGGAAAACCACTAGATCATACAGGTATGACCTAAATCAAATCCCTTACCATTATACAGTGGAAGTGACAAATAGATTCAAAGGATTAGATCTTATAGACAGAGTATCTCAAGAACTATGGACAGAGGTTCGTGACATTATACAGGACGCAAGGATCAAAAATCCCCAAGAAAAAGAAATGTAAAATGGCAAAATGGTTGTCTGAGGAGGCCTTAAAAATAGCTTGGAAAAGAAGAGAAGCTAAAGGAAATGGAGAAAAGGAAAGATAAACCCATTTGAATGCAAAGATCCAAAGAATAACAAGGAGAGACAAGAAAGCCTTCCTCAATGATCAATGCAAAAAAATAGAGGAAAACTATAGAATGCTAAAGACTAGAGATCTCTTCAGGAAAATTAGAGATAACAAGGGAACATTTCATGGAAAGATGGGCACAAAAAAGAACAGAAATGGTATAGACCTAACAGAAGCAGAAGATATTAAGAAGAGGTGACAAGAATACACAGAAGAACTATACAAAACGATCTTCATGACCCAGATAACCATGATAGTGTTGTCACTGACCTAGAGTCAGACATCCTGGGATGTGAAATCAAGTGGGCCTTAGGAAACATCACTACAAACAAAGCTAGTGGAAGTGATGGAATTCCAGTTGAGCTATTTCAAATCCTAAAAGATGATGCTGTGAAAGTGCTGCACTCAATATGCCAGCAAATTTGGAAAACTCATCAGTGGCCACAGGACTGGCCACAGTTTTCATTCCAATACCAAAGAAAGGCAATGCCAATGAATGCTCAAGTTACTGAGCAATTGCACTCATCTCATATGCTAGCAAAGTAATGCTCAAAATTCTCCAAGCCAGATTTTAACAGTATGTGAACAATGAATTTCCAGATGTTCAAGCTGAATTTAGAAAAGGCAGAGGAACCAGAGATCCAATGGCCAATATCCGTTGGATCAGCAAAAAAGCAAGAGAGTTCCAAAAACACATCTATGTCTGCTTTATTGACTATGCCAAAGCATTTAACTGTTTGGACCACAATAAACTGTGGAAAATTCAAGAGATGGGAATATCAGACCACCTGACCTGCCTCTTGAGAAATCTGTATGCAGATCAGGAAGCAACAGTTAGAACTGGACATGAAACAACAGAGTGGTTCTAAACTGGGAAAGGAGTATGTCAATGCTGTATATTGTCACCCTGTTTATTAACTTATAAGCAGAGTATATCATGAGCAACACTGGGTGGGATGAAGCACAAGCTGGAATCAAGATTGTCTGGGGAAATATCAATAACCTCAGATACACAGGTGACACCACCCTTATGGCAGAAAGCAAAGAAGAACTAAAAGCCTCTTGATGAAAGTGAAAAAGGAGAGTGAAAAAGTTGGCTTAAAACTCAACATTCATAAAACTAAGATGATGGCATCTGGTCCCATCACTTCATGGCAAATAGATGGGGAAGCAATGTAAACATTGACTAACTTTATTTTGGGAGCTCCAAAATCAATATAGATGGTGACTGCAGCCATGAAATTAAAAGACACTTGATCCTTGGAACAAAAGCTATGACCAACCTAGACAGCATATTAAAAAGCAGAGACTTTACTTTGCCAACACAGGTCTGTCTAGTCAAAGCTATGGTTTTTCCAGTAGTCATGGATCGACATGAGAGTTGGACTATAAAGAAAGCTAGGCACCAAAGAATTGGTGCTTTTGAACTGTGGTGTTGGAGAAGACACTTGAGAGTCCCTTGGACTGCAAGGTGATCCAACCAGTCTTCCCTAAAGGAAATCAGTCCTGAATATTCTTTGGAATGACTGATGATGAAGCTGAAGCTCCAATACTTTGGCCCCCTGATGCGAAGAGCTCACTCACTTGAAAAGACCATGATGCTGGGAAAGACTGAAGGCGGGAGGAGAAGAAGACGACAGAGGAAGAGATGGTTTAGATGGCATCACTGACTCAATGGACATGAGTTTGAGTAAATTCCAGGAGTTGGTGATGGACAGGGAGGCCTGGTGTGTGGCAGTTAATGGGATCACAAAGAGTTGGACATGACTGGGCGACTGAACTGAACTGAACTGAATATTTGCTCTAATTTAAAAGAAAAATACATGAAACCAAACATAAAAGAGACCTTTTTTCAATATCTTGTTATAAACTCTAATGGAAAAGAATCTTTAAAAGATTATATAACTGCACCCTTGTGTATATACCAGAAATTTACACCACATTGTAAACCAGCTGTATGTCAATATTAAAAAAAAAAAAAGAATAAAAACAAAACAACAACAACAACAACAACAACAACAACAAAAAGAGACCTTTCTCTACAAGATGGAAATTTGCTTATATAAGTGAAAATACCCAGATGTTTGGTATCATTTGACGAACTTCTGTATACTGGATATCCAAACTTCCTATATATATATATATATAGATGTTTGGGATAGTGCAGACATAGACAAAATACATCTGCCTTTAATGGAAAGGCAAAACCGCAAAATGTTATAGTAGTAATAAACCTTGTATAAGTTGACCCGAAGCATATTTGAGCATCATTGTCACTTTCAGAAACACTTGAGTGATTCTAAATAGTAGCATCAGTCCTAGCAGCCAGGCTTATTAAGATTCTCTAGCTCCAATGTTTAATGAAAGTTAGCCTAGGTGTGAGAAAATAAAACACAATCAAGGTTTGAACACTTTTGCCGAAACATTATAAAATAATTATACTGTCTAAATAGGTATGACATGATTTTCTATACATAAAGGTGACAAAGGCAGTGTTACCAATAGAAATCCTATGTGATAGAAACAGATTGCAATGTCAGCTTTCAGAACACCTTGGAAATGATCTGAAGTGATGTCAATACTGTCAGAAACCAATGCATATCTCTTTTATGACTCTCAATAAGAATTTTTTTGGAATTGTTTGAAAAGAATGCTATTTGAACCTTTTGTTTCCTTTGTTAAAGGAAACAGATTCACAGTTAAAGATTTGAAAATGGGTATCAACTAAAATTTGTCCTTTGAATTTCTGTTTCTGAAGGAGTTCATGGTAAAATCACATTTTGATCTTCAACAATATTGTAAAATTGTAACTCAACAATCAAAATTTCATCTGTTGCATAATATGTAAGTACCTTTAGACAGGTTAAATCGTGCTCATGCACTTAGGAAATGACAATGCAGACCATTAAAAAAATAATTTGTGCTAAAAATCCCCCGCCTTTCTAGATCCTCACTATAAAGATGTCTTACTGGACAATGACTGGACACTAATTCTTATGATCTGGTAAAGTACTTCATACAATAGATCATCTATACTCTAAATGATATGTGTATGAGAAAACTTAAATTTCATGACAGAGGCTGTTGCCTCATGCCATCATGAAGTTTGGGGAGTCATTTGTCTATGCTCTGAAACCTCACTAATGCCATCAGCACAGCTTATATCTCATGGAAATGTTCTTGACTGGGCATTGATAGTGCAAAGATCACTTTGAAAAAGTTTAGCTGTATTGTTCTTTCTCATCCAGTGAATATCATTAAAGAGAATTACACAATAGAAACCAAAAATAAAATTTTGTTCAGTTACAAGAACACTTCACTTTTTTCTTAGCATATTGCTCAGTATGAACAGTGTCCAAGGAAAAACCAATTCACCCAGACCTCAAAACATTCTTCCTTACTTTTTAATTCTTTCTCTTTTTTCCTTTTGTTGTGACTGTTTGATGTTTCAGAGCCTAGATACCTGATGGAGGTGGAGATGGGGGTTTTGTTTTGACTCAAAGAATTATAAAACTCATAGAAGAAAAACATAGTACACTCTTTGATAATGGTCTTAGCAACATATTTTTGGACCTCTTTGAGCAAGTGAAACAAAATAAAAATAAACAAACGGGACTACATCAAATTTAAGAGATTTTGCACTGTGAAGGAAACTATCCACAAAATGTAAAGGCAGGTTCTTGTTGGAGAAGATATTTACAAATTATGTATTTAATAAGGAGTTAATATCCAGGAAATGAAAATAACTCATACAACTCAGCATCAAAAACCAAACCACCTGATTGAAAAATGGGCTCAGGACCTGAATAGATATTTTTTTCAAAGACACACAGATGGCCAACAGGTATGTGAAAAGATGTTCAATATTCCTGATCATCAGGGAAATGCAAATCAAACCTACCTACAATGGATTACCACCTTACACCCGTCAGAATGGCTATTATCAAAAGACAGCAAACAAGTATTGGTGAGCGGGGGAAAAGAGGAAACCCTTGTGTTCTGTGGTGGCATTGTAAAGTTGTGCAGCCTCTATACAAAACATAAAATTTCCTCAAAAAAGTAAAAATAGAACTGTTATATGAGCCAGTGGTTTATTTTCTGGGTATTTACCTGAAGAAGACAAAAACACTACTTCAAAAGATATATACAGTAGTCCTAAGCTGGTGGAGAAATAGGATGGGAAGACCACTTTATCCCCCACAAATTCATCTAAACATCATCTGAATGCTGAGAAACTTCCAGAGAAAAACTTCTGAACATTGGTAGAGGACACAGGGAACCCAGAAAGGCAGCCCATTCTCTTCAAAAGGAGGTACGACAAAATGTAAAAGATAAAAAGAGAGACAAAAGAGTTAGGGACTGAGACCCATTCTGGGGAGGGAGTCGTGAAGGAGGAAAAGCTTCCAAACACCAGAAAACCCACTCACCGGCGGGTCTGTGAGGAGATTTTGGAATCTCAAAGGGCAACATAACCGGAAGGAAAAAAAAAAAGAAAAAACCCACAGATTACTCGCTTAACTGCTACTCCCAGCGGAGAAGTAGCCCAGACGTTCGCGTCCACCAACAGTGAGTGGAGGGTGAACATGGAAGCACAGGCTGCATGCTTAGGGTGAGGACTAGGCCTAAAAGTCCTGAGGACAATCTGAGGGAGCTTATGTGAAATAGCAACCCAAACTGTGGGATAGCCAGAGAGAGAGAGAGAGAGAGAGAGAGAGAGAGAGAGAGAGAGAGAGAGAGAAAGAGAGACAGAGAGAGAAAGAGAACTTTCCTTTGAAAAGCTTTAAGGTACAGCCTGTCTCCATCACAGAAAAAAGGATTGAATGAATACCAGAGGAGACCTAGCCAGCTGCAGACTGGCCTGTCCCCCCACCAGAGGCAGAGAGGCAGGAGGACGACAGCCAGAGCCAGAAGGCAAGGGGCAATCTGGGCCCCAGAGATGGCATCTTCCACCAAACTGTGAGCAGGCTCCCAGTTGCTAACCAAGTTTGCCTGGGATCCTGGACGGTTGACATCCACTGGGAGGGTCACAGTCAGAGATCAGCTCCCCAGAGGAGACACATGGCACACCTGAGACAGCGCTCTTGCTGCGCACCCAGGAAACCAAGGAGCTGGGACTGGGGAGGTGATAATATGCACTGCCCACCTGGGATAGTACACTTGCCAAGCACCTGGTCGCCTGAGCTGCTCAGACCTGGGAAGGGCACAAACGTAGGCCCAACAAAGTCTGTGCCTTTGTGGAGTACCTGAGAACCTGAACCTGAGCGGCTTAGACCTGAGAAGTGCACACAACCCAGGGCCCACTTTAGACAGTTCCCCTGCAAAGCAACGTGGAGCCTGAGCAGTGTAGACTGGGAAAGCACACTCGTGATGAGTGGGGACAAACCCAGTGTGGCAAAGACACTGCACGCACTCCCCACACACGCCAGTGATATTTGTTTGCAGTGTTCCTCCCTCCCCACAGCACAACTGAACATGTGAGCCTAAATAAGTGACCACCTTTGCCCCCTTGTGTCAGGGCAGAAATTAGATACTGAAGAGACTTGCAAACAGAGGAAGCCAAAATAAACAAAGAAGAGGGAACCACTCTGAAAGTGACAGGTGCAACAGATTAAAATCCTGTACTTAGCATTGACTAAGCATTGGAAGGGGCCTATAGACCTTGAGAAGTATAAGCTGGAACAAGGAACTATCCGAAACTGAACTGACCCTACACTGCCTTCAACAGCTCCAGAGAAATTCCTAGATATATTTTACTATTATCATTTTTAATTTTTTTTTATTTTAAAAGAAATTTAAGTTCTTTATTACTCCTTTAATTTTCCTTTTTTAACATACTATTATCTTGCCAAAAAAGACCCTATTTTTAAAGCAAATTTCATATATATATATTACAATTTTTGTGATTGTGTTTTGTTTTCTAATATTGTATTTTTGAGGGTTTAACTCTACTCTAGATTTTTTATCTTTGCTTTTTAGTATTTATTATCAATTTTGTACCTTTAAGAATCCAATCTTCAGTACCCATTTTTGCTTAGGAGTGTGATGACTGGCTTAATTGCTCTCTCACACTTTTGACTCTCTTTTTTCTCCCCCAGGCCACCTCTATCTCCTCCCTCCCCCTTATCTTCTCTACCCAACTCTGTGAATCTCTTTGGGTGTTCCAGGCTGTGGAGAACACTTAGGGAAATGATTACAGGCTAGATTGGTCTCTCTCCTTTTGATTTCCACTCTTCTCCTCCTGGTCACTTCTATCTCCTTCCTCCCTCTTCTCTTCTCTATGTAACTCTGTGAACCTCTCTGAGTGTTCCAGACTGTGGAGAGCACATAGGGAATTGATTACTGGCTAGATTGCTCTCTCCCCTTTTGATTCCCCATCTTCTTCTCCTGGTCACCTCTATCACCCTCCTTCCTATTCTCTTCTCCATGTAACTCTGTGAAACTTTCTGATTGTGCCTCCATGCGAAGAATCTTTTCACCATTAACCTACATGTTTTATCATCACTGCACTATGGATGGAGAAGTCTTGAGGCTACTGTAAGAATAAGACTGAAAGCCAGAAGCAAGAGGCTTAAATCCAAAACTTGAGAACACCAGAAAACTCCTGACTCCAGGGAATATTAATTGACAAAAGCTCATCCAAAAGCCTTCATATCTACACTGAAACCAAGCTCCACCCAAGAGCCAACAAGTTCCAGAGCAAGACATTCCAAGCTATGTTCCTGTAACAACACAGGAACATAACCTGTTAAACATAACCATTAAAATACAGGCGGCCAAAAGTCACACCAAACTCATAGACACCTCAAAACTCAGGACTGGACACTTCATTGCGCTGTAGAGAGAAGAGATAGAGCTCCACCCACCAGAACACGGATGTAGGCTTCTCTAACCAGGAAATCTTGACAAGCCATGCATCCAACCCCACCCATAGGGCACAATCTCCACAGTAAAGAGGAACCACAGACTTCCAGCATACAGAAAGGCCACCCCAAACGCAGCAATCTAAACAAGATGAAAAGGCAGAGAAATACTCAGCAGGTAAAGGAACATGATAAATGCCCACCAAACCAAACAAAAGAAGAGGAGATAGGGCGTCTACCTGAAAAATAATTCAGAATAATGACAATAAAAATGATCCAAAATCTTGAAAGCAAAATGGAGTACAGATAAATAGACTAAATACAAGGATTGAGAAGATGCAAGAAACGTTTAACAAAGACCTAGAAGAAATAAAAAAAGAGTCAATCAATAATGAATAATGCAATAACTGAAATCAAAAACACTCTGGAGGGAACCAACAGTAGAATAACTGAGGCAGAAGATAGGATAAGTGAGGTGGAAGACAGAACGGTGGAAATAAATGAAGCAGAGAGGAAAAAAGAATTAAAAGAAATGAGGACAACCTCAGAGACTTTTGGGGCAATGTCAAACGCCTCAACATTCGAATCATAGGCGTCCCAGAAGAAGAAGACGAAAAAAAGGGGCATGAGAAAATACTCGAGGAGATAATAGTTGAAAACTTCCCATAAATGGGGATAGAAATAGTCACCCAAGTCCAAGAAATCCAGAGAGTCCCAAACAGGATAAACCCAAGGCAAAACACCCCAAGACACATACTAATCAAAATAACAAAGATTGAAAACAAAGAACAAATATTGAAAGCAACAAGGGAAAAACAACAAATAACACACAAGGGGATTTCCATAAGGATAACAACTGATCTTTCAATAGGAACTCTTCAGACCAGAAGGGAAGTGCAAGACATAAAGTGATGAAAGAGAAAAACCTACAACTAAGATTACTGTACCCAGCAAGGATCTCATCCAAATATGAAGGAAAAATCAAAAGCTTGACAGACAAACAAAAGCTGAGAGAATTCAGCACCACCAAACCAGTTCTTCAACAAATGCTAAAGGATTTCTCTAGACAGGAAACACAGAAAAGGTATATAAACTCAAACCCAAAACAACAAAGTAAATGGCAACAGGATCATACTTATCAATAATTACCTTGAATGTAAATGGTCTGAATCCCCTAACTAAAAGACAAAGACTGACTGAATGGATACAAACATAAGACTGCTATATATGCTGTCTACAAGAGATCCACCTCAAAACAAGGGAAACATACAGACTGAAAGTGAAGGGCTGGAAAAAGATACTTCACGCAAAGAGACCAAAAGAAAGCAGCAGTAGCAATACTCATATCAGATTAAATACACTTTGAAATAAAGACCGTGAAAAGAGACAAAGAAGGACACTACATAATGATCAAAGGATCAATCCAAGAATAAGATATAACAATTATAAATATATATGCACCCAACATAGGAGCACCACAATATGTACAGCAAACGCTAACGACTATGAAAGAGGAAATTAATAGTAACACAATAATAGTGGGAGACTTTAATACCCCACTCACAACTATGGATAGATCAACTAAACAGAAAATTAACAAGGAAACACAAACCTTAAATGACACAATGGACCAGCTAGACCTAATTGATATCTATAGGACATTTCACCCCAAAATAATACATTTCATCTTTTTCTCAAGTGCACATGGAACCTTCTCCAGAATAGATCACATCCTGTGCCATAAATCTAGCCCTGGTAAATTTAAAAAACTAATATCATTTCAAGCATCTTTTCTGATCACAATGTGGGAAGATTAGATGTCAACTCCAGGGGGGAAAAAAGCTATTAAAAATACAAATATATGGAGGCTAAACAGCACACTTCTGAATAACCAACAAATCACAGAAGAAATCAAAATATGCATAGGAATGAATAACAATGAAAACACAACCCAAAACCTATGGGACTCAGTAAAACGGTGCTAAGAGGAAGGTTCATAGCAATACAAGCTTTCTTCAAGAAAGAAGAGAAAAAAATTAAAAAAAAAAAAAACCTAACTTTACGCCTAAAGCAACTAGAAAAGGAAGAAATGAAGAACACTAGAATTAGTAGAAAGAAAGAAATAATAAAAAAAAAAATAGGGCAAAAATGAATGAAAAAGAAACAAAGGAGACCATAGCCAAAATCAGCAAAGCTAAAAGCTGGTTCTTTGAGAAGATTAAAAAAAAAAAAATAGACAAACTCAGACTCATCAAGGGAAAAAAAGGAGAAGAATCAAATCAACAAAATTAGAAATGAAAATGAAGAAATCACGACAACACAGAAGTACAAAGGATCATAAGAGACTACTATCAGCAACTATATGCCAATAAAATGGACAACTTTAAAGAAATGGACAACTTCTTAGAAAAGTATAACTTCCCAAACTGAACCTCTAGAAAATCTTAACAGACCCATCACAAGCATGGAAGTCAAAACTGTAATCAGAAATCTTCCAGCTAGCAAAAGCCCAGGACTAAATGGCTTAACACCTGAATTCTACCAAAAATTTAGAGAAGAGCTAACACCTATCTTACTCAAACTCTTCCAGAAAATTGCAGAGGAGGGTAAACTTCCAAACTCATTCTATGAGGTCACCATCACCCTAATACAAAAATCAGACAAAAAAATGCCACAAGAAAAGGAAAACTACAGGCCAATATCACTGATGAACATAGATGCAAAAATCCTTAACAAAATTCTAGCAAACAGGATCCAGCAGCATGTTAAAAATATCATACATCAAGTGGGCTTTATCCCAGGGGTGCAAAGATTCTTCAATATTTGCAAATCAATCAATGTGATACACCACATGAACAAATTGAAAGATAAAAACCATATGATTATCTCAAAAGATGCAGAGAAAGCCTTTGACAAAGTTGAATATCCATTTATGATAAAACCGCTCTAGAAAGCAGGCATAGAAGTAACATACCACAACATAACAAAAACCATATATGATTAACCCACAGCAAACATTATCCTTAATGGTGAAAAATTGAAAACTTTTCCCCTAAAGTCAGAAAGAAGACAAGAATGCCCACTCTCACCACTACTATTGAACATAGTTTTGGAAGTGTTAACCACAGCAATCAGAGAAGAAAAAGGAATAAAATGAATCCAGATTGGAAAAGAAAAAGTAAAGCTCTCACTATTTGCAGATGACATGATCCTCTACATAGAAAACCCTAAAGACTCCACCAGAAAATTACTAGAGCTAATCAATGAATATAGTAAAGTTGCAGGATATAAAATTAATACACATAAATCCCTTAAATTCCTATACAAAAACAATGAGAAAATAGAACGAGAAATTAAGGAAGCAATTCAATTCATCATTGCAATGAAAAGAATAAAATAGTTAGGAATAAATCTACCTAAATAAACAAAAGACCTATATATAGAAAACTATAAAACACTGATGAAAGAAATCAAAGAGGACACAAATAGATGGAAAAATATATTATGTTCATGGATCTGAAAAATCACTATAGTGAAAATGCATATACTGCTCAAGCAATCTATATATTCAAAGCAGTCCCTATCAAGCTACCAATGATATTTTTCAGAGAACTAGAATAATTTCTCAATTTGTATGAAAATATAAAAAACCTCAAATAGCCAAACCAATCTTGACAAAGAAGAATAGAAATGGAGGCATCAACCCGCCTGACTTCAGACTATACTACAATGCTACAGGCATCAAGACAGTATGGTACTGGCACAAAGACAGAAATATAGATGAATGGAACAAAATAGAAAACCCAGAGATAAATCCATGGACCTATGAACACCATAACTTTGACAAAAGAGGCAAGAATATACAATGGAGAAAAGATAATCTCTTTAACAAGTGGTGCTGGGAAAACTGGTCAACCACTTATAAAAGAATGAAACTATAACATTTCCTAACACCATACACAAAAATAAACTCAAAATGGATTAAAGATCTAAATGTAAGTCCAGAAACTATAAAACTTCTAGAGGAAAACATAGGCAAAACACTCTCTGACATAAATCACAGCAGGATCCTCTATGACCCACCTTCCAGAGTAATGGAAATAAAAGCAAAAATAAACAAGTGGGACCTAATTAAACTTAAAAGCTTTTGCACTACAAAGCAAACTATAAGTAAGGTGAAAAGACAGCCTTCAGAATCGGAGAAAATAATAGCAAATGAAGCAACTGCCTAAGAATTAATCTCAAAAATATGTAAGCAACTCCTGTAGCTCAATTCCAGGAAAATAAATGACCCAATCAAAAAATGGGCCAAAGAACTAAACAGACATTTTCCAAAGAAGACAAACAGATAGCTAACAAACACATGAAAAGATGCTCAACATCATTCATTATCAGAGAAATGCAAATCAATACCACAAAGAGGTACCATTTCACACCAGTCAGAATGGCTGCTATCAAAATTCTACAAGCTATAAATGCTGGAGAGGGTGTGAAGAAAAGGGAACCCTCTTACACTGTTGGTGGGAATGCAAACTAATACAGCTACTATGGAGAACAGTGTGGAGATTCCTTAAAAAACTGGAAATAGAACTGTCATATGACCCAGCAATACCACTGCTGGACATACACACTGAGGAAACAAGAATTGAAAGAGACATGTGTATCCCAACGTTCATTGCAACCCTGTTTACAGTTGTCAGGACATGGAAGCAACCTAGATGTTCATCGTCAGACAAATGGGTGGGGCAGCCATGGTACTTAAACAGAACGGAATATTACTCAGCTATTAAAAAGAATGCATTTCAATCAGTTCAAATGAAGTAGATGAATCTGGAGCCTATTATATAGAGTGAAGTAAGTCAGAAAGAAAATCACCAATACAGTATATTAACACATATATATGGAATTTAGAAAGATGGTGATGATAACCCTGTATGCAAGATAGCAAAAGAGACACAGATGTAAAAAACAGACTTTTGAACTCTGTGGGAGAAGGCGAGGGTGGGATGATTTGAGAGAATAGCTTTGAAACATGCATATTATCATAGGTGAAATAGATCACCAGTCCAGGTTCAATGCATGAGACAGGGTGCTCAGGGCTGGTGCACTGAGATGACCCTGAGAGATAGGGTAGGAAGGGAGATGGGAGGGGGTTCAAGATGGGGAACACATGTACACCCATGGCTGATTCATGTCAACATATGGCCAAAACCACTACAATATTGTAAAGTAATTAGCCTCCAATTGAAATAAATTATTGTTTTAATTAAACAAAAAGATAAATGCACACCAATGTTCATTGCCTCATTATTTACAATAGCCTTGATATGGAAGCAAGTAATGTGACCATCAGTGAAAGAATGTATAAAGAAGCTGTGATTTAAATATAATACAATGGATTGTTATTCAACCTTTAAAAAGCAATGAATTTTTGCCATTTGTGAAAAACATGGATCGATCTAGAGGGCATTATGCTAAGTGAAATAAATCAGAAATAAAAAGGCAGATATCATATGATATCACTTTCATGTAGAATCTAAAAATAAAACAAACAAAACAGACCAATTTGAGGTTGCCGGAGGGGAGGGAGGTGGGGGTGTGAAATAGATGAAGAGGATTAACAGGTACAAACTTCCAATTATGAAATAAATAAACCATGGGATGTAATATATTATATAAAGAATATTATCAATAATATTATAATGACTTTATATGGGCATAGATATTAGATTTATTGTTGTGATTATTTTGTAATATATGCAAATATTAAACCACTATATAATACACCTGAAACTAATATAACATTATATTTCCATTATGTTTCAATTTTTAATACAAATAACATCTATAAATAAATCTTTAGTATCTAACAGCGTGTTGTTGAATCACATTGCAACAGCAAACAATTAATTCATTTAAATGTGGACCACATATACTTTTGACTTGGTACAGATGATGCTTTGAATACATTCAGAACCATATAATATTAATGTAAGGATTCAAAGGAAATAACTTTTGGCAAAAGCTATCCCACAGTCTGGAGAAGCTGAAGCATGGTATGGACTACTTGGATTCGTCTGAAGGCATTTATTTTTCTGCCAATATATTTGGACACAACCAAAACACAAGTCTGTATTCATTAACTTATTTCACTGTTAGAAATAATGCAACTATCAACATGTACAATTCCTCCACTATTTCCTTTCATTACCTAATCTAGTCAAATCCCCTGCACAATTCACCATGTTCCTCCGTGCAGTATGCCCATCTCTTCATTCTTCATGCAATACAAGAAATATGTATTAAACACTTTTTGTGCACCAGACATTTTTCAAGTTGTTGGGTATTCACTACAAAACAATACGAAAAATTGCTGCCCTCATCTGACTCATAGTTGCATGCTAAGTCACTTCAGTTGTATCTGACACTTTGCAACCATATGAACCAGACTATAGACCACCAGGGTCCTCTGTCCATGAGATTCTCCAGGCAAGAATAGTGGAGTGGGTTGCCATGTCTTCTTCTCGGCAATCTTTCCAATCCAAGTATCGAACCTGTGACTCTTATGTCTCCTGCATTGGCAGGTGGATTCTTCATTGCTAGCACCACCTGGGAAGCCTCACTGTAGTTAGGGATTGTTGTTATTATCTGTTTCTCTCCATTGTAGTTAGGGAGGAACAGATAATAAAAGCAATGATTCAGACACAAATCTTTCCCTCAATTCTTCACCATGAAAGTTGAGAACAGACTAAGAGTTTGTAAATGGAATTATAATATAGAACCCTAAACATGAACATCATATGGTTCCCTGCAGACATAATACAACCTCTGGACACATCTCTGAGTTCTTGTCTGTTACAGAGACCTCTTAATTGCCTCTTAACAATAGCAAAAGTAACTTATTAATATCATTATATAATATATCAGCAATGGCTAAAACACATATCGTTCAAAGTGTTTTCTGTTGATTAAACTAATACCCACTGTAATCTTAGGTGTTAAGTAGAAAAATCATTATTTCCATTTTCAGGTGAGGAAACCAGAGTACATTTAGTAATGCCAAACAAGGAAGTAGCAGAGTCCATAATATTAAGCACACATGATGTCTTGCCTCCTATGGTTTGCTGATAAATGTCCAAAACTTGCACTCTTTACAATAACTAGAACATGGAAGCAACCTAGATGTTCATTGACAGATGAATGGATAAAGAAGCTGTGGTACATATGTACAATGGAATACTACTCAGCCATAAAAACGAACTCATTAGAGTCAGTTCTAATGAGGTGGATGATCCTAGAGCCTATTATACAGAGTGAAGTAAATCAGAAAGAAATATAAATATTGTACACTGACACATATATATGGAATCTAGAACGATGGTACTGATGAATTTATTTTCAGGGCAGCAATGGAGAAACAGACATAGAGAACAGATCTATGGACATGGGGGGGAGGAGGGAGAGGGTAAGATGTATGGACAGAGTAACTTGGGAACTTGCAATACCATATGTAAAATAGATAATCAATGGGAGTTTGCTGTATGAGTCAGGGGACGCAAACAGGAGCTCTGTGACAATCTAGAAGGGTGGGGATGGGAAAGGAGATGGGAGGGAGACTCAGGAGGGAGGGGACGTGGGTGTACCAATGGCTGATTCTTGTTTGACAGAAAACCACAAAATTCTGTAAAGCAATTATCTTTCAGTTATAAAAATAAAGTGGCAAAAAAAAAGCAGAGACCTTGCTTTGCCAACAAGTGTCTGCATAGTCAAAACTATGCTTTTCCGGTAGTCATGTATGGAAGTGAGAGTTGGACCATAAAGAAAGCTGAGCACCGAAGAACTGATGCTTTTGAACTGTGATGTTGGAGAAGACTCTTGAAAGTTCACTGGATTGCAAGGAGATCAACCAGTCAATCCTAGAGGAGATCAGTCCTGAATATTCATTGGAAGGACTGCTGCTGAAGCTGAAACTCTAATACTTTAACCACCTGCTGCAAAGAACTGACTCATTAGAAAAGACCCTGATGCTAGGAAAGATTGAAGGCAGAAGGAGAAGGGGACGATAGAGGATGAGATGGTTGGATGGCATCACCTACTTGATGGACAAGAGTTTGAGTAAACTCCAGGTGTTGGTGATGGACAGGGAGGCCTGTGTGCTGGGGTCACAGAGTCGGACATGACTGAGTGACCAAACTGAACTGAATGGACCAAAGAAAAACTCAAAAGAACCATAAGTTTTGCGATTGTACTGTAACCTCTAACCATAAGTAAAGACTGTATATTTGGAAAATCTAATTTCAGAAACTCTAGTGAAAATAAAAAGAGAGAAATTCCACTTTTTGGAAGAGCAAAAACAAAAGCTGTCTCTCTTGGACAAGGTAGGGAGGTAACTGATCTGTAGCATTTGTTGATTTCCATGGTGTTCTTTGAAGCTACCAACATGGCGTTAATCAGCTCACAAAATTCCTGAAAATGTAGCAATCAGTATGAGCAGATCCAAGTACAATCATGGCTGCTTCCCAAAAGTAAACTTCCTGAGACATGTCTTTCCTAGCACAAATCAAGCCTTTTAATCTTCCAAGGCCCAGGATGAAGAAATTGTATCCCAACAGAAAATTAATCTACACAGGTTTCATTTTGTTCATATGGATGACAATCCCTTGCATAATCCAGCTTAATCACATTACAAATATATTTTTGTGTGTTATGTTTTCAAATCTGAATACCAACTGATGTATTTCTCAGAAAAACAAATAGAATCTGCCTTCTAGGCAAGATAATGAAATTGGAACTCTATCTTAACAGCATACACACAAATCAACTCAAAATACCTTTACGAATTGAAAGTAAGATCTGACACCATACCTCTCTACAGAAAAACATAGAGGTTAAGTGCCCTGAGATTGGTCATGAAAAACTGCTTGAATTTGCCACCAACAGCAAAGGCAACAAAAGTACAAATAAACAATGGAATTACATCAAACTTAAATACTTTTGCACAGCAAAGGAAACCATCAACAAAATGAAAAGGCAACCCAAGGATAGGGAGAAAATATTTGCAATTCTTACATCTGATAAGAGTAAAATATCCAAAACATATAAAACACTCATATAGCTCAATAATAAAACAGTTCAGTTCAGTTCAGTCACTCAGTCATGTCCGACTCTTTGCAACCCCATGAATCACAGCATGCCAGGCCTCCCTGTCCATCACCAGCTTTCGGGGTCTAGACAAACCCAAGTCCATCGAGTTGGTGATGTCATTCAGCCATCTCAACCTCTGTCGTCCCCTTCTCCTCCTGCCGCCAATCCTTCCCAGCATTAGGGTCTTTTCCAATGAGTCAAGTCTTCACATGAGGTGGCCAAAGTACTGGAGTTTCAGCTTCAACATCAGTCCTTCGAAAGAACACCTAAGACTGATCTCCTTCAGGATGGACTTGTTGGATCATCTTGCAGTCCAAGGGACTCTCAAGAGTCTTCTCCAACACCACAGTCCAAAAGCATCAATTCTTCGGCGCTCAGCTTTCTTCACAGCACAACTCTCACATCCATACATGACTACTGGAAAAATCATAGTCTTGACTAGATGGACATTTGCTGGCAAAGTAATGTCTCTTCTTTTAAATATGCCAGCTAGGTTGGTCATCTTTCCTTCCAAGGAGTAAGTGTCTTTTAATTTCATGGCTGCAATCACCATCTGCAGTGATTTAGGAGCCCAAAATAATAAAGTCTGACACTATTTCCAATGTTTCCCATCTATTTCCCATGAAGTGACGGGACCAGAGCCATGATCTTAGTTTTCTGAATGCTGAGCTTTAAGCCAACTTTTTCACTCTCCTCCTTCACTTTCATCAATAGACTTTTTAGTTCCTCTTCAGTTTCTGCCATAAGGGTGGTGTCATCTGCATATCTGAGGTTATTGATATTTCTCCCAGGAATCTTGAGTCCAGCTTGTGTTTCATCCAGCCCAGCATTTCTCATGATGTACTCTGCAGATAAGTTAAATAAGCAGGGTGACAATATACAGCCTTGACATACTCCTTTTCCTATTTGGAACCAGTCTGTTGTTCCATATCCAGTTCTACCTGTTGCTTCCTGACCTGAATACAGGTTTCTCAAGAGATAGGTCAGATGGTCTGGTATTCCCATCTCTTTAAGAGTTTTCCACAGTTGACTGTAATCCACACAGTCAAAGGCTTTGGCATAGTCAATAAAGCCGAAATAGATGGTTTTCTGGAATGCTCTTGCTTTTTCAATGATCCAACATATGTTGGCAAGTTGATCTCTGGTTCCTCTGCCTTTTCTAAACCCAGTTTGAACATCTAGAAGTTTATCGTTCATGTATTGCTGAATCCTGGCTTGGAGAATTTTGAGCATTACTTTACTAGCATGTGAGATGAGTGCAATTGTGTGGTAGTTTGACAATTCTTTGGCATTGCCTTTCTTTGGGATTGGAATGAAAACTGACCTTTTCCAGTCCTGTGGCCACTGCTGAGTTTTCCAAATATGCTGGCATATTGACTGCAGCACTTTCACAGCATCATCTTTCAGGATTTGAAATAGCTCACCTGGAATTCCATCACCTCCACTAGCTTTGTTCGTAGTGATGGTTTCTAAGGCCCACTTGACTTCACATTCCAGGATGTTTGGCTCTAGGTGAATGATCACACCTTCGTGATTATCTGGGTCATGAAGTGTTTTATTTTTGTACAGTTCTTCTGTGTATTCTTGCACCTCTTCTTAATATCTTCTGCTTCTGTTAGGTCCATACCATTTCTGTCCTTTTTTGTGCCCATCTTTGCATTAAATATTCCCTTGGCATCTCTAATTTTCTTGAAGAGATCTCTAGTCTTTCCCATTCTTTCATTTTCCTCTATTTCTTTGCATTGATCACTGAGGAAAGCTTTTTTATCTCTTCTTGCTATTCTTTGGAACTCTGCATTCAAATGGGAATATCTTTCCTTTTCTCCTTTGCTTTTTGCTTCTCTTCTTTTCACAGCTATTTGTAAGGCCTCCTCAGACAGCCATTTAGCTTTTTTGCATTTCTTTTCCATGGGGATGGTCTTAATCCCTGTCTCCTGTACAATGTCACAAACCTCTGTCCATAGTTCATCAGGCACTCAGTCTATCAGATCTAGTCCTTTAAATCTATTTCTCACTTTCACTGTATAATCATAAGGGATTGATTCAGGTGTTGCTGATTTAGGTCACACCTGAATGGTCTAGTAGTTTTCCCTATTTTCTTCAATGTAAGTCTGAATTTGGCAATAAGGAGTTCATGATCTGAGCCACCGTCAGCTCCCAGTCTTGTTTTTGCTGACTGTATAGACTTTCTCCATCTTTGGCTGCAAAGAATATAATCAATCTGGTTTCGATGTTGACCATCTGGTGATGGCCATGTGTAGAGTCTTCTCTTGTGTTGTTGGAAGAGGGTGTTTGCTTTCACCAGTGCATTCTCTTGGCAAAACTCTATTAACCTTTGCCCTGCTTCATTGTGTACTCCAAGGCCAAATTTGCCTGTTACTCCAGGTGTTTCCTGACTACCTATTTTTGCATTCCAGTCCCCTATAATGAAAAGGACATCTTTTGGGGGTGTTAGTTCTAAAAGGTCTTGTAGGTCTTCATAGAACTGTTCAGCTTCAGCTTCACCAGTGTTACTGGTTGGGGCATAGTCTTGGATTACCGTGATGTTGAATGGTTTGCCTTGGAAACAAACAGAGATCATTCTTTCATTTTTGAGATTGCATCCAAGTACTGCATTTTGGACTCTTTTGTTAACCATGGTGGCTACTCCATTTCTTCTAAAGGATTCCTGCCCACAGTAGTAAATACAATGGCCATCTGAGTTAAATTCACCCATTCCAGTCCATGTTAGTTCGCTGATTCCTAGAATGTCGACATTCACTTTTGCCATCTCTTGTTTGAATAAAACAGTAACCCGATTAAAATGTGCATAGAAAACTGAATATACATATATTCCAAAGAAGACATACACATGGCCAGCAAGTATATAAAAAGGTGCTCAACATCACTAATCACTAAATCAACAAGTACACTCGGACTTACACGATATTTTGTGGCAATAATATCTCACTAAACCTGGGAAAAATAGTTTATAACTTTCAATAAAAATGCACCTTCTTTCTTAATAATAAAGAAGTAAAACAATCTTGATATTTAAAATGATAGCCGTGAATTCCTCCATGCCCTGTAGCGATCAAGGTTACAGGATTACTTCTCACTTAATCTCAGTCTGGATACAAGGGCAGCTAAGAAGCCCATAAAAAGTCCAAGAGCAGGATGATACACCTTACAAAGGATTATATGTTCATTGGGCTCCACTGCCTAACACAAGATCTGGAACAGTGTAAGTACTCAGCAACATATATTTGAGAAAACCATATAGGCTGATTCATTCCATCATTCTTATAATCCAACAAAAATTAGATTTAAATCCATTCCTCACTTCAGTTCAGTTCAGTCTCTCAGTCGTGTCCGACTCTCTGGGACCCCATGGACTGCAGCCTGCCAGGTTCTCCTGTCCATCACCAACTCCCGGAGCTTACTCAAACTCACATTCATCGAGTCAGTGATGCCATCCAACCATCTCATCCTCTGTCTTCCCCTTCTCCTCCTGCCTTAAATCTTTCCCAGCATCAGGGTCTTTTCAAGTGAGTCAGTTCTTCCGATCAGGTGGCCAAAGTATTGGAGTTTCAGCTTCAGCATCAGTCCTTCCAATGAATATTCAGGACTGATCTCCTTTAGGATAGACTAGTTGGATCTTTTTGCTGTCCAACGGACTCTCAAGAGTCTTCTCCAACACCACTCTTGAAAAGCATCAATTCATTGGCACTAAGCTTTCTTTATAGTCCAACTCTCACATCCATTCATGACTACTGGAAAAACCGTAGCTTTAACTAGATGGACTTTTGTTGGCAAAGTAATGTCTCTGCTTTTTAATATGCTGTCTAGGTTGATCATAACTTTTCTTCCAATGAGCAAACATTTTTAATTTCATGGCTGCAGTCACCATCTGCATTGATTTTGGAGCCCAAAATAATAAAGTTTGTCATTGTTTCCATTATTCCTCCATCTATTTGACATGAAGTGATGGGACCAGATACCATGATCTTAGGTTTCTGAATGCTGAGCTTTAAGCCAACCTTTTCACTCTGCTCTTTCACTTTCATCAAGAGGCTCTTTAGTTCTTCTTTGCTTTTTGCCATAAGGGTGGTGTCATCTACATATCTGAGGTTATTGATGTTTCTACCAGCAATCTTGATTTCAGCTTGTGCTTCATCCAGCCCAGCATTTCTCATGATGTACTCTGCATATAAATTAAAGAAGCAGGGTGACAATATACAGCCTTGACATACTCCTTTCCCGATTTGAAACCAGTCCGTTTTTCCATGTCCAGTTCTACCTGTTGCTTCCTGACCTGCATAAAGGTTTCTCAAGAGACAGGTCAGATGGTCTGGTATTCCCATCTCATTCAGAATTTTCCACAGTTTATTGTGATCCACACAGTCAAAGGCTTTGGCATAGTCAATAAAGCCAAAATAGATGATTTTCTGGAACTATCTTGCTTTTCCGATGATCCAACATATGTTGGCAAGTTGATCTCTGGTTCCTCTGCCTTTTCTAAATTCAGCTTGAACATCTGGAAGTTCATTGTTCACATATTGTTGAAGCCTGGCTTGGAGAATTTTGAGCATTACTTTACTAGCATGTGAGATGAGTGCAATTGTGCAACAGTTTGAACATTCTTTGACATTATCTTTCTTTGGAAGTGGAATGAAAACTGACCTTTTCCAGTCCTGTGGCCATTGCTGAGTTTTCCAAATATGCTGGCATATTGAGTGCAGCACTTTCACAGCATCATCTTTTAGGATTTGAAATAGCTCAACTGAAATTCCATCACTGCTGCTAGCTTTGTTCGTAGTGAAGCTTCCTAAGGCCCACTTGAGTTCACATTCCAGGATGTCTGGCTCTAGATTAGTGATCACACCATCGTGGTTATCTGGTTTGTGAAAATCTTTTTTTGTATAGTTCTTCTTTGTATTCTTGCCACCTCTTCTTAACATCTGCTTCTGTTAGGTCCATACCATTTCTGTCCTTTTTTTGTGCCCATCTTTACATTAAGTGTTCCCTTGGTATCTCTAATTTTCTTGAAGAGATCTCTAGTCTTTCCCATTCTTTCGTTTTCCTCTATTTCTTTGCATTGATCACCAAGGAAGGCTTTCTTATCTCTCCTTGCTATTCTTTGGAACTTTGCATACTTTCCTTTTCTCCTTTGCCTTTCCTGTTTTTCTTTTCTCAGCTATTTGTAAGACCTCCTCTGACAACCGTTTTGCCTTTTGCATTTCTTTTTCTTAGGGTTGATCTTTATCCCTGCCTCCTGTACAATGTCACAAATCTCTGTCCATAGTTCTTCAGGCACTCTGTCTGTCAGATCTAATCCCTTGAATCCATTTGTCACTTCCACTGTATAATGGTAAGGGATTTGATTTAAGTCATACCTGGATGGTCTAGTGGTTTTCCCTACTTTCTTCAATTTAAGTCTGAATTGGCATTAAGGAGTTCATGATACATTCCTAAGAAATAGGAAATAGCATCTCTTGTCATGAAGCTGGAAATCAATTATAATATGTAATTAAATAGATCACAGTTCATAAAGAAATATATTTATTCTTGAGTATATGTGTACGTATGCTACTGCTGCTAAGTCACTTCAGTCATGTCCAACTCTGTGTGACCCCATAGACGTCAGCCCACCAGACTCCCCCATCCCTGGGATTCTCCAGGCAAGAACACTGGAGTGGGTTGCCATTTCCTTCCCCAATGCGTGAAAGTGAAAAGTGAAAGCGAAGTCTCTCAGTCGTGTCTGACTCTTAGCGACCCCATGGACTGCAGCCTGCCAAGCTCCCCCATCCATGGGATTTTCCAGGCAAGAGTACTGTAGTGGGGTGCCATTGCCTTCTCCAATGTGTACGTATATTCACATATTTATTTGTAGAATATATGTATGTGTCTATAAACGTGTGTGTGTGTGTATCTTCAAGGGAAAATGCAATGTGTGTCCAAAACTGATTAAATTATTATTTTATCAGAAGGAGACACTTAATGGAGTTAATTAGTTGCTATATTGTTGTCATTAAAATTAATTGACAGGACTTTTAATCGGATGTTCTCATTATCTTGTTTTGGCAGCTATAAGCAGTGATTCTGCCTCCTGGATATAGCTGCAGCCACATTTGATCTTCACTAATATAAGGTTCTCAGAGTATCAGATGCTTGCTGCCTAGACTCATTCTGTCATGGCAAGCCAGTTAATATTTCACACTACAATGCTAACTGTACTTCAAGAACAACTCATCTGAGCAAAGGGCACTACAAATCTTCATTGAATTTGACAGATGGCAAATTGTCCAGTATTATTAATGTGAATGACCACTGCAGATTTAAGATTCTTTTCTTAGCCATTTCCTTATGATTCACGTACCTTTTCACTAACCCCCTAACTCTTGGCCCATCAGATGTCATTTAAGTATGTAACTTTATAGCCAAATCTTGTGCTTGTGTGAAAGAGCTTACATATATACATTTTCAGGCTTTTTTTTTTCCCTTTGATTAATGGTGTGCTTTTCTCCTACATTAAGGGCTTCACATTACAAGGGAAATGAACCATTTAGACACATGTGAAGAAATAGTAATTTTCTAGAGATACCAATAACTTTATATAGATTCCCCCTTTTCAACAATTTTTATTGAAATTGTATTTGATTCAAGAAAAGAAAATATTGACTATGAATCAGACATCTTTACTAGGGAGCAAAGATGTGAATTATATCTACCACAGACCTACTCTATAACCCTTGATCCCCATTTTCTTTTCCACTATCTCCCCTTTATATCTTCTCTGAAGTTGAGGCAGTACTTTTCTTTCCAGTTTTCCAAACACCAATCTCAACATCCCAACTGATATTACATATCACCAAATTTACCTTTACAAAATATTATTATCAACTATAATGGCATAAATTGAAGAAGAACTAAAGAGCCTCTTGATGAGGGTCTAAGAGAAGAGTGAAAAAGCTGGCTTAAAACTCAACATTCAAAACACTAAAATCATGGCATTCAGTCCCATTACTTCATGGCAAATAGAAGGTGGAAAAATAGAAACAGTGCAGATTTTATTTTCTTGGGCTCCAAAATCACTGTGGACAGTGACTGCAGCCATGAAATTAAAAGATGCTTGCTCCTTGGAAGAAAAACTATGACAAACCTAGACAGCATATCAAAAGGCAGAAACATCACTTTGACAACAAAGGTCTGTATAGTCAAAAGTATGGTTTTTCCAGTAGTTATGAATGGATGTGAGAGTTAGACAATAAAAAAAGGCTGAGCACTGAAGAACTGATGCTTTCAAATTGTGGTGCTGGAGAAGACTCTTGAGAATCTCTTGGACAGCAAGGAGGTCAAACCAGTCAATCCTAAAGGAAATCAACCCTGAGCTTTCATTGGTAGGACTGACACTGAAGCTGAAACTCCAATACTTTGGCCATTTGATGCAAAGAGCTGACTCATTGAAAAAGACCCTGATATTGGGAAAGACTGAGGGCAGTAGAAGAAGGGACCTCAGAGGATGAGATGGCTGGATGACATCACTGATTCAATGGACATGAGTTTGAGCAAATTCTGGGAGGTAGTGAAGGACAGGGAAGCTTGATATGCTGCAGTTCATGGGGTCACAAAGAGTCGGACACAACTTAGTGAGTGAACAACAGCAACAATTTCCCTGTTAGTTTTCAGAAGTCAGTGTTTCCCAACTAACTACAGAATAGTATTAAAACATCTTAATCTGGTAGTCAAGGCCAAAATTAGCATAATTTCAATCTGCACTTCTATCTTACACTATACTTTGGCAGAATATCCAAATTATACCAAAGGACACAATCCCAGCGAATATGTTGAATGTATTATCATCTTTACCTGCCTTGCTCAGGTGTTTTTACTTACCTAGGTGAAAGTAGAGCATAGTGAAACAAGTTAAATAGTTTAAACTGTCTGAGTTTCAATTTTCTCAGCTCTGAAATTGAGGTATCAACTCAATCTTTGTAGGATTGTTGTGAAATCAACCATACACAGAAATCATCACATAGAGTCAATCTTCAATTAAAGGCATTACCTATATTTCTTCCAGAATATAAGTTCTGAAGGCAGATAAACTTGGGTTAAAACACTGACTCTGTCATTTCTCTGCTGTGTGCCTTTGGGAGAGTCACTTGTCTGAGTCTCAATTTTCTGTCAAACAGAAAAGTAATAGTACTTTTCATTGGGGTACTTCAGTGAATCATTTCTTTGAAATATTCCACACTATTTAAAAAATGTAATTTACTTAATACCCATGATTATCACTACCCTCTCCTTCCAATTCCTGTGCAAATGACCTTCTCCAGGATGCCATTCCTCATATGCCCATCCAAGAGTAACTTTGTCTTGCTTTGCAACCCTGTACAATTTTTATTTCTTTATACAACAGATGGTATTAGACTGGTCCCACCAAGTCAAACACAGCTGTTTCCCTCACAAAATGCTATGTAACCACCAGAACAGCCAAAAAAGGAAAGAAAATTTAAAAAGAGAAAGCTCACAATAAAAAGTACTGGTAATGATATAGAGCAATAATAATATAATTTCCATGTATTTCCAGTGTGAGTATAAACTTTGGAAAACATTTTGACCTTGTCTACAGAAGTTGGACATTTGTGTACACTACGACCTAGCAGAGTGACACCCAACAGACATATGAACAGATATTCAACACAAGATGTGTAAGATTATATTTATAACAGCATCATTCATAAAAGTCCCAGACTAGAAATACCCTAATGTTCATCAATCATAGGATCAATCAGTAAATTATGATAAATATAACAGAGGACTGTGTAGAAATTAAAAGGATGAATTTCACATACATATTATTAACCAACTAAATTCAGACACAAAATACAAATGTGACTTCATCTATGTTAAGTTCAAAAACAGGAAAAATGAATATGTAGTTTTCATGAATACTTGAGTGGGGAAAATATTTTTAAAATTATGATAAAACACAGAATACTGATTTACTTTATTGGAGTGGGAGGGGAGTTGTGATTGCAAAGGACTATGTGGGTGCTTCTGCATTGCTTTCAATGTATTTCTTAATCTGAGTAGTGGTTAAGTGAGATTTTCTTAACAATTTATTGTAGCTGTACATTTAGGTTTTCACGGATTTTCAGTCTATCTTAAAATGAAAATTCACAGAATAAAGACACAAATCTTCAGATTGATAAGCCCTAACTTTTGTTTAAATAGAGCTAAATGAATAATAGTAATTTAAAAAACAGGATGTGACCCCTTAAAGCATTCTAAAGGCTTTCAAATTGCTAAGGATAAAAAAGTATCCAAAATTAAAATTTTAAAAACTCCCATAGGTTACTTTGAACATCATACTGACCTCAGACTTCCCAGGTATGGCAATGAATGCTTGAATGTAATGAAATAATGTCTTTGAAAGTCAGGAGGTAAATTATTTTAAACTTTGTCTTCTAAAATGAGAGCAAAGATTTCAATTAAATGCTTGTGGAAAAATAAATGTACTTTTAATGCATGTATCGTTTATACACTCTATGCATATATCAGCATTATGTCTGTGTTAATTTGGGAGTTAGCTCAAAATAATGTCAAAGCCATACCAGAAGACAGATTTGGAATATGGCCAGTATGATCTGTCAATTCTTGGTTCTATAATAAATATACTTACATTATCATAATAATGTTAATGCAAAATAATATTATTTTAAGTAATTAACCTAGAACAAAGCACAGAATACTTCATTATAGTCACTGAATATAAATTAGATAATACAAACCTCAATAGAAATTAAGTAATAACATAATAATGTTGAGAGGAAGAGAGGAGGTAGGAAGTAACAATGAAGTAAACCCTTACTCTTTTTTAGCATTATAAAATCAACTTTTTTCTTTTACCGTTTTAGCATTATGTGATCAACATGATCTAAATCAAGAAATAGCAATATAACAATATTATTTAAAAATATGATAACCACCTGAAGAATTAAAAGATAGAAACTAGCAAATTGTTTACAATTGTTAAATGGGACGAGGGAATGAAGGATGAGAAAAAAAATCATTCCTTTTAATTTTAGACTCTTCTATATAGTTTCAACTTAAAAAAAAAGTGCGGGTATTTAATTTTATTAAGTTGTGATTTTAAAAAATAAACAACACCCTCATAATTTAAAGAACTGTGCTAGATTCCAGGAATTGACAAACTACAATCCATACTCCAAATCCTGATAACACCCTTTTATATACAACCTGTGAACACAGCCACCATCATTTGTTTATCCATTGTATATGGCTGCTTTTATATTACAATAGCAGATTATGTAGTTTTGTGAACTGCAAAGCCTAAAATATTTACTACCTGGCTTTATTCAGAAAAATTTTGGCAATCCCAGGCATATCCTTACAATGAAATGCTAGGTAGCCGCTGGCAGAATAAGGCAGATCAATATGGACACTGGTGTGGAAACATGTCCAAAATACAATGTTGAATGCAAGTCTCAGAGGATTTTCATCAGTATAATCAGTTAATATTAGTAATGTGCTTCTCTGTAGTCATATCAGGATATTAATTACAAGACCTTGGGACAACACACACCAAACTTAGTATAAAGCATGGACCCAGGAGAACTCTTTAATCATTTGTTTTCCTACGTTTCTGTATTGTCTAATTTTTCTTAACAAGCATATACTTCTTTAGTAACTTTTGGAAGCAACCTAGATGCCCATCAGCAGACGAATGTATAAGGAAGCTATGATTCATATACACCATGGAATATTATTCAGCCATTAAAAAGAATTCATTTGAATCAGTTCTAATGAAATGGATGAAACTGGAGCCCATTATACAGAGTAAAGCAAGCCAGAAAGATAAAGACCAATACAGCATACTAATGCATATATATGGAATTTAGAAAGATGGTAACGATAACCCTATATGCAAAACAGAAGAGACACAGATGTACAGAACAGACTTTTGGACTCTGTGGGAGAAGGCGAGGGTGGGATGTTTTGAGAGAACAGCATTGAAACATGTATATTATCAAGGGTGAAATAGATCACCAGACCAGGCTGGATGTGTGAGACAAGTGCTCGGGGCTGGTGCACTGGGAAGACCCAAAGGGATCGGGTGGAGAGGGAGGTGGGAAGGGGGATCAGGATGGGAAATACATGTAAATACATGGCTGATTCGTGTCAATGTATGGCAAAAACCACTACAATTTTGTAAGGTAATTAGCTTTCAACTAATAAAAATAAATGGGAAAAAAATTACAAAAAAATAAAAGCAAGCATGATTACATTGTGCCTTTTAGTGGTTTCTCACTACACTTAGGGTAAAATTCAACCTGTTTATTATGACCTGCAAGGGCATCTTTTGATTGTACTGAAGCCTGCCTCTCCAGGTTCACCTTATGTTACTGAACACCTTCTCCCTGCTAACAACTACATAATTTTTACTTCAGTTCCTCAAGTGTGTCAAGTTGTGTCTTGTCTCAGAGTCTTTGCATATGCTGGTATCCTCCTATATCTACTTTTCACTGGGTTAATTTCTACTTATCCTTCAGACCATAACTTCAATCTCACTTCTTCAGGGAAACATACCTGACCCATCAATTCAAATTAAGAAATCTGTTTTACTCTATCGCAGTAATCAAAAGTTTTCTTTAGTACATTTATAACTGTCTGTGTTATCTCATTTATGTAATTATTTAATATCTGTTGCCATCTCTGGATCTCACACATTAGATACTACTGTGGTTGATTGGACCTGATTTTTGTTTTTGAGTTTCTTTTTTGATCAGTCAATGATTTGTGAGGGTTGATATTTCATGTCTTCTATTTATTCTTAGACATTTTCTAAAGATTACACAGAAAATTTGCTTTTCGAAATTATCTTGTAGATTGTTTGGACACTTTAATAAATCTGAGGCCATTTTAAGGGATCGTGGTTAACTTATTTTTTCAATATCTTAAAAGAGTTTTATATTTCATCATCCCCTAAATAGGGCTTCCCTGGTGGCTCAGAAGGTAAAGCACCTGCCTGTAATGCGGGAGACCTGAGTTCGATCCCTGGGTCAGGAAGATCCCTTGGAGAAGGAAACGGCAACTCACTCCAGTACTTTTGCCTGAAAAATTCCGGATGGAGGAACCTGGTAGGCTACAGTCCATGGGATTGCAAAGAGTCAGACATAACAGCAATTTTACTGGTTCACTGGATCCCCCAAATTATTTCATTATTATTCATGATTACTCAATAATTCTGAACTACGTCCAAAGGAACCAAGACAATAGAAAAATAGAAAAAAGACTAAGAAAATGTAAAACTAGAATAAAGCATAAAAATAGAATTGCCAAGAAAATGATACAATAGTGAAATAAATTTTCACTTTTCAGCTTTCTTAATGTATTGCCCAAAGTACTGAACTGTCCTTCAATAAAATATGGAAGGAGATCGGGTTTAATATTGCTTTAGTTTGCTTTTAACCATTTGTTGATCATAACCAGGAATTTGGATTTTTTTATCTACACAAGCAAAGAGAAGAAAATTGACAGAAGATGAAGTCTCAACTTATTAGACAAATCAGAAGATCAATGCAAAGAAATGAATAACAACACTTTAGATTCTAAAGGTGATAGTGAAACTAGTCATTTGAAAACAGAAATCTAAGACTACATTAATCTATATGAAATTATTCAAGTTGAGCTTATTCAAATTCAAGAATTCATAATTAAATAATTTATTTTTAAAGACAAAAAGGAAATGTAATATTGTCTTCCAGTCTTTCAACAGGAAGAAGTTAACCATTCAATATTTTTATACAAGTACCTGACACAACATTTACTATAGATATAGGACAACATTCTTTCATATTTCAAGATGTTTGTATACCAAAATGTACATGATTTATTTGGTATGAGGATTTATTTTGTATTTATTTATTTACTATATTTAAATTCTAATTAAAGTTTCTAATGAATTTGATTTTCAGTATCCCTTTACTTGGGCTTCCCAGGTGGTTCAGTTCAGTTCAGTCGCTCAGTCGTGTCCGACTCTCTGGGACCCCATGAACTGCAGCACACCAGGCCTCCCTGTCCATCACCAAATCCTGTAGCCTATCCAAACTCATGTCCATTGAGTCGGTGATGCCATCCAACCATCTCATCCTCTGTCATCCCCTTCTCCTCCTGCCCTCAATCTTTCCCAGCATCAGGGTCTTTTCAAATGAGTCAGCTCTTTGCATCAGGTAGCCAAATTATTGGAGATTGAATCTCCTTGCAGTCCAAGGCTCTCAAGAGTCTTCTACAACACCTCAGTTCAAAAGCATTAATTCTTCTGCATTCAGCTTTCTTTATAGTCCAACTCTCACATGCATTCATGACTACTGGAAAAACCATAGCCTTGACTAGATGCACCTTTGTTGAAAAAGTAATGTCTCTGCCTTTTAATGTCTAGGTTGGTCATAACTTTGCTTCCAAGGAACAAGCATCTTTTAATTTCATGGCTGCAGTCACCATCTGCATTGATTTTGGAGCCCAAAATAATAAAGTCAGACACTGTTTCCACTGTTTTCCCACCTATTTGCCATGAAGTGATGGGGCCAGATGCCATGATCTTAGTTTTCTGAATGTTGAACTTCAAGCCAACTTTTTCACTCTCCTCTTTCACTTTCATCAAGAGGCTTTTTAGTTCTTCTTCACTTTCTGCCATAAGGGTGGTGTCATCTGCATATCTGAGGTTATTGATATTTCTACCAGCAATCTTGATTCCAGCTTGTGCTTCTGCCAGCCCAGTGTTTCTCATGATGTACTCTGCATATAAGTTAAATAAGCAGGGTGACAATATACAGCCTTGACGAACTCCTTTTCCTTTTTGGAACCAATCTGTTGTTCCATGTCCAGTTCTAACTTTTGCTTCCTGCCCTGCATACAGGTTTCTCAAGAGGCAGATCCGGTGGTCTGGTATTCCCATCTCTTTCAGAATTTTCCAGGTGGTGCTAGTGGCAAAGAGCCTACCTGCTAATGCAGGAGACAGACATGGGTTCAATCCCTGGGTTAGGAATGTCCTCTGGAGGAGGGCATGGCAACCCACACCAGTATTCTTGCCTGGAGAATCCCATGGACAGAGGAGCCTGGTGAAGTGGAGTCCATAGGGTTGCACAGAGTCCAACACTACTGAAGGGACTTACCATACACATCGGTTTATTCTTACTGTTAAATGTAAAAAAAAAAAAAAAAGAAGAAGTTTCAAATAATAAGGGTCTGTTGGACACAGTAGCTGTCAAGGAATAATTTCCCTGTTATTGCTGTTGCTATTCAGTCTCTAAGCTCTGTCTGATTCTTTGTAACCCCATGAACTGGAGCATGCCAGTCTTCCCTGTCCTTCACTAACTCATGGAGTCTGCTCAAACTCATGCCCCACTGAGTCGGTGATGCTATCTAACCATCTCATCCTCTGCCATCCTCTTCTTTTGCCTTCAATCACTGCTACCATAAGAGTCTTTTCCAATGAGTCAGCTCTTCAGATCAAGTGACCAAACTATTGGAGCTCCAGCTTTAGCATCAGTCCTTCCAATGAATATTCAAGGTTGGTTTCTTTAGGATTGACTGGTTTGATCTCTTTGCTATCCAAGGGACTCTCAAGAGTCTTCTCCAGCACCAGAATTTGAGAACATCAATTCCTTCGTGCTCAGCCTTCTTTGGGCTTTCCTATTGGCTCAGACAGTAAAGAATCCACCTGCAATGCAGGAGACCTGGGTTTGATCCCCAGGTTGGGAAGATCTCCTGGAAGAGGGCTTGCCAAACCCACCCCAGTGTTCTTGCCTGGAGAATCCCTATAGCAGAGGAGCCTTGTAGGCTATAGTCCATGGGATAACAAACAGTCGGACATGACTGAGCAACTAGGCACAGATTTCTTTATGGTCCAACTTTCATATCTGTACATGATTACTGGAAAATCCATAGCTTTGACTATGTGGACCTTTGTCAACAAAGTGATATTTCTACTTTTTAATATGCTGTCTAAGCTTGTCACAGCTTTTCCTCCAAAGAGCAAGAGTCTCTTAATTGTATGGCTGCAGTCACTGTGCATAGTTATTTTGGAGTCTAAGAAAAGAAAATCTGTCACTGCTTCCACTTTTTCACATTTTATTTCCTATGAAATGATGGGACAATATGCCCTGATCTTAGTTTTTGAAAGTTGAATTTAAGCCAGCTTTTTCACTCTCTTCTCTTACCTTCATCAAGAGGTTCTTTAGTTCTTCACTTTCTGCCATAAAGGTGGTATCATCTGCATATCTGAGGTTATTGATATTTCTCCTGGAAATCTTGATTCCAGCTTGTGCTTCATCCAGCCTGGCATTTCTCATGATGTACTCTGTCTAGAAGCTAAATAAGTAGAGTGACGATATACAGCATTGATGTACTCCTTTCTCAATTTTGAACCAGTCTGTTGTTCCATGTCCGGTTCTAATTGTTACCTCTTGACCTGCATTCAGGTTTCTCAGGAAACATGTAAGGTGGTCTGGTATTCCCATCTCTTGAAGAATTTTCCAGTTTATTGTGATCTACACAAAGGCTTTAGCATAGTCAACAAAGCAGAAAAAAGATGTATTTCTGGAATTCCATTGTTTTTTCTATGATCCAATGAATTCTGGCAATTTGATCTCTGGTTCCTCTATCTTTTCTAAATCCAGCTTATACATCTGAAAGTTCTTGATTCATGTACTGTTGAAGCCTAACTTGAAGGACTTTGAGCATTACCTTGCTAGCATGTGAAATGACTGCAACTGTGTGGTAGTTTGAACATTTTTGGCATTGTCCTTCTTTGGGATTGGAATGAAAGCTGACCTTTTCCAGTCCTGTGGTCATTGCTAAGTTTTCCAAATTTTCTGGCATATTAGATGCAGCAGTTCAACTGCAACATCTTCTAGGATTTTAAATAGCTCAGCTGGATTTCTATCACCTCCACTAGCTTTGTTCTTAGTAATGCTTCTCTGTTATACTGATGGCCAAAGTAAACCCTATAAGGATATAGACCCTGTTTGTTTTTATTGCTGATTCCTCAACATCTAATAGCTAACACCTATCAGATGCCCAACATCTAGTAACTAAAACCTATTAGATGCCTACTATATACTGGGCAGTATTATGAATTCTCTACATGCAGTAAATCATTTAAGTCTGAAAATAACCCTATGAATGTGTCCTATAATCACTTTATTTACAGAAACAGAGACATGACAAGGGTGACTTGCCAAGCTTACACAGTAAGCACAAAGGCAGGGTACCAACTGAGGAGATCAGACTCAGAGCCCACAGCCTTACCAAACATAATGCCTTTCTAACACAGTGCCTGGAAGATAGTACACGTACGACAAATATTTGTTGAATGAAAATGAGCATTGCACAGTTGCCAAAGCAATATGCAATAGTTGTGAGATGAGATGAGCATTATTGAAGGATAAACAAACAGTCAAAATTGATTTAGTTGAAACATTCATAGACAGGATTGAATTTTGGATGGTTCCAGTAAAATCAAAGTTCTGGAATAACATTTGCATTTACATCCACACTATCGTTGGACATTTTCTGGTCACTGATTTAATGGTTTGCTCCATTTAAATAATGCTTCTGATATTCATTTAATTTTGTTTTATCATTCATCCATTGAATGAATATTTATCAAGTGCCTACTCTGTCTACTCTGCCTAATAAGCTTTGTGTTAAATGTTGAGGGTACTGCAGTGAGAAAGAAAGGCATTTTTAAAGGCACTGTCAGTCTAGAAGATTTCCTTTTAAAAGTGTAGATATAAATTTAGGAATATTGTATCCAATCTTTCATATTAATATTAATTAAATATCATTAATCTGATGAAACACACATCTTAATTGTCATGACCTATTATGGATGAATGGGGAAGGTTTATTTTCCTCTCCAAAGCAAGATTTTCTAATTTGAAAATCAGAAAGTAGCATTGATCAATGCCATTTAGCCACATGTGATTATTTAAACTTGCATTCAAATTACTTCATATTAAATATGATAGCATCAAAAATTTAGTCCCTTAGTCACATTTCAAGTACTTAGTAGCCATTTGTGCCTAGTGGCTAATGTACGGGATGCTGCAGAAAATTTCCATTATTGAAAAAGTTCTACAGGACAGTGCTGATTTAGAGTATTAATTGACATAATTCTTCCACTATTACAAATGGTTTTGAAAGATGAATATCTTCTCCTTCAAATAATAATGTAGTGTTGCTTCTATTTTTAAAGAGAAAGAAATCACCTATGAATCCTACTATGAGACTCCATATAAAGGAGTCCTGTAACATAGAAAGTATAATTTTTAAAAATAGAATTCAATAAATGAGACCCAGTGACAGGAAACCACTCAATTCATAGGCTATTTGCATTTTTAAAGTAGTTGATTCATGGTGCAAAGTATCAGTAATCTCAGGAACTCCATCACAGAACATAATACACAATAGTGAAGTTCATCAGGTTATTAACAAATTATATAATTTCCTAGTATTACAGTTTTACTCTGCCTAGATATGTTTGAAACATTGCTAACATATTCACAGATGGATATACAGCAACATACAAATAAATGATAGAATTGAGAGATTTTCAGAGTTCTAAGAAACCTGTATGCAGGTCAAGAAGCAACAGTTAGAACCAGACATGGAACAATGGACTGGTTCAAAACTGGGAAAGGAGTACATCAAGGCTGTATATTGTCACCCTGCTTATTTAATTTATACACAGAGTACATTATGAGAAATGCCAGGCTGGATGAAGCTCAAGCTAGAATCAAAATTGTCAGGAAAAATATCAATAACCTCAGATATGCAGATGACACCACCCTAAAGGCAGAAAGCTAAGAGTAACTGAAGAGCCTCTTGATGAAGTTGAAAAAGGAGAGTGAAAAAGCTGGCTTAAAACTCAACATTCAAAAACTAAGATCATGGCATTGGTCCAATCACTTCATGGCAAATAGTTGGGGAAAAATGGAAGTTGGAAGAATTTTTATTTGGGGGGGAGGGGCTACAAAATCACTGTGGACCATGACTGCAGTCATAAATTTAAAAGACACTTGCTCCTTAAAAGAAAAGCTGTGACAAACCTATACAGTGTGTTAAAAAACAGAGACATCACTTTGCCAGTAAAGGTTCATATAGTCAAAGCTATGGATGTGAGAGTTGGACCATAAAGAAGGCTGAGTGTTGAAAAATTGATGCTTTTGAATGATGGTGCTGGTTAAGACTCTTGAGAGTCCCTTGTACAGCAAGGAGATCAAATCAGTAAATCCTAAAGGAAATCAACCCTAAACATTCATTGGAAGGACTGATGCTGAAACTGAAGCTCCAATACTTTGGCTACTTGATGCAAAGAGCTGACTCATTGGAAAAGACCCTGATGCTGGGAAAGATTGAGGTCAAGAGAAGGGGGAAACAGAGGATGAGATTGTTGGATGGCATCATTGACTCACTGGACATGAATTTGAGCACACTCCAGGAGATACTGAAGGACAGAGAAGCCTAGGGTGCTGCAGTCCATGCAGTTGCAAAGAGTTGGACATGACTGGGAGACTGAAGAATAGAATTCTTTCCTCACGAAAACTTACCACAGTTAAATCCAAACAGAATGTGCATGGCAATGTGTTTATGATGTTTTTGGATTTTCCTCTTTAAATTTTTTTTTACAATTTGGTTACATTTTCCACTCACATTAACTGTGCCATAATAGACCTGGCTGTTTTTATTCAAATAAATTCTAATTTTCTAAGACTCAATGTTTATAACCTTGGATAAATAAGCCCCAAGTTGTCTCTTCAACACTGATGGAACTCAAGACATGCTCTTTAATTACAATAGCCTTTGACATTATTTGTTCAAACCGACAGATGCTTTTTTTTTCCACTTTGCTATAACTCTCCTTATCATGTATTATTGAGTAAGGAAAGAAAACACTGATTTCACTCAAAATTCCCTACAAATTTTCAGTTCATATTATTCCAATGATTGAGTTTTGACTTTGTGTATATCCCCAGGACTCAACTTCTGAACCTGTAAGGGAATATTTTTTAAACTCATTATATCTTTCATGTAGATTTTTAAAACTGCCGAATACTCCCTTTATACACAGATAAAATAAAAGCGCTCTTTAAAAATAAGCACTAATTCCAACAAATGAACAAAATAAATCTGAATATCAAGAAAAATATTCAAAGCATCCTACATAACAAGACTTGCCTGTGAAAATATTCAGTGACTGCTCTCCGGAGTAACATTACCTAGGTTCGAATATAGGACCAGACACATAATAGGTGCATACTTAGGTCAATGATTTAACATTTCTAAGCCTCAGTTCCCTCATGTGAAAATGGCAACAGCCATAGTACTTTCCTATTATGGCTGAAGTGATTATCAAAAGAGCTAAGGCATGAATTGAAATTGGTCTTTGTTTCATTTAGGTTTCCCATCATTCGCAACTTCTCTCTGAGGTGGAAAATCAATCACTATGAAAAGTTTAGAAGATCAGATGCTATCACTCATCCCTCGTATAGCACATCATCTAAACTTAGCCAAGAGAATGCTGTTACCTGGAACTTCAAATCTTACAAGAAGCAAAAACCACATAGAATTCATTGCAGTAATAGTTGTGATTCTGGTAATAGCATTTGGTATATATATTTTCCTATTATAACAGTGAAAGTTATAAAGCCAATTTTTATTCAGTGACACACATTGCATTTTAAGTGTATGTTAAAGGAAAAAAAGCTTTCTTAGTGGCTCAGAGGTAAAATCCGCCTGCAATGCAGGAGACATGGGTTCTATATTTGGGTTGGGAAGATCCCCTGGAGAAGGAAATGGCAACCCACTCCAGTATACTTGCCTGGGAAATCCCATGGACAGAGGAGCCTGACGGGCTATAGTCCATGCGGTCACAAAAGACTCAGACACAATTTAGCGACTAAACAACAGTAGCAACAAAGAAAAAAACTCTACAGATTATTTTTTCAAGTATAGAAGAAAGTGCCAACAAGTTGGCTGATCTGTAGATATTTAGTGCTTTATAGCACTGTATTTAAGTGTCTTTAACCACCATTTTTCAGAATTTAGGGAACTTTAGGTATATGGTAAATCCTGCAGTCACCATTATACATCGACTGCTACATTTATCTGCAGAACACATGGCATTTCTCCAGGGCAGATTGCCATGTTATCACTGCAATAGGCACAATTACAAAAGATAAGGAGTTTGGTCTTTATCATGTAGAAAAATGGAAATATTTGAAAGTTAAACAAGGAAATAACATGGTCAGATCTGTACTTTAGAAAGATCACACTGGAATAGATGGAGCAAGAGTGAAGACAAGAGTTAAGTGAGACAGTTACTACAATGCAGGTGAGAAAAGATAAAGTCTTGACCTATATTAGTAATGGTTGGAATAGAAAGGAGAGGATCAACTTGATAACTATGAAGGAAATGTAACTGACAAAACCTGTTGGCCAGTTGGATATTAGGAAGTGAGATACAGAAAACAAAATAACTTCCAGGGTTTTAATGTGACAGTTTTTCATTTGTGATTGCTCAGTAGTTTCAGGTTTGATATCTTCTTTAAGCCAACATTATTAAGAAAACTACATTTTAGGTTTTCATGGAAAATTTCACATAACCAAAGTAAAACACAGTTTTTAATAGAAACTTCCACTTTCTGTTTATTCTCCAATCAATAATACAATAATTTTAAAATTTTTATTTGATACTTACAAATATAAAAATACACAAGTATTAGTTGCACAATTTGAAGAACATATACACCAAAGAAACCTATATCCCTATCATGATGAATAAACTCTAGTAGAATGCTTCTGCATATACTTTCCCAGTCAATCCCTACTTGGACTAGAGGCCACCACAGATCAAATTTTTTAAACATTGCATTAATTTTGCCTGTTTTAGGACTTCGTATAAATAGAGCCATATTTCATGCGATGCATATGGGTGTTACTTGTTTCATTTTGTTTCCTTTTTTATTGTTTAGTAGAATATGCAGAATAGGCATTGTATGAATATACTCAGTTTTTCAGTAATTATTCTGTTTATGAATACCTCAGCTCTCTACAATAGGTTTACACCTGTTGCAAATAAATTTGTTATTTTTTGTTGTTCAGTTGCTAAGTCATGTCTGATTTTTTGTGATCACATGGACTGCAGCACGCCAGGCTTCCCTGTCCTTTACTATCTCGTGGAGTCTGCTCAAACTCATGTCCATTGACTCAGTGATGCCATCCAACCATCTCGTCCTCTGTCACCCCCTTTTCCTCCTGCCTTCAATCTTTCTCAGCATCAAGGTATCTTTTCCAAAGAGTCAGTTCTTCATATCAGGTGGCCAAAGCTTCAGCTTCAGCATCAGTTTTTCCAACGAACATTCAGGAATGATTTCCTTTAGGATTGATTGGTTTGATATCCTTGCAGTCCAAGGGACTCTCAAGAGTCTTCTCCAGCACCGCCATTCAAAAACATCAACTCTTCAGTGCTCAGTCTTTTTTATGGTCCACCTCTCACATCTGTACATGACTACTGATAAAAACATAGCTTTTTTTATAGGGACCTTTGTCAGCAAAGTAATGTTTCTGCTTTTTAATATGCTGTCTAGGTTTGTCATAGCTTTTCTTCCAAAGAGCAAGCATTTTTTAACTTCGTGGCTGCAGTCAGCATCTGCAGTGATTTTGGAGCCCAAGAAAAGAAAATCTGTCACTGTTTCCACTTTTTCTGCATCTATTTGCTATGAACTGATGGGATTGAATGCCATGATCTTAGTTTTTTGAATGTTGAGTTTTAAGCCAGCTTTTTCACTGTCCTCTTTCACCCACATCAAGAGGCTCTTCAGTTTCTCTTTGCTTTCTGCCATTAGAGTGGTATCATCTGCATACATGAAGTTGTTGATATTTCTCCAGCTTGAGCTTCATTCAGCCTGGAATTTCACAAGATGTACTCTGCATATAAATTAAATAAGCAGGGTGACAATATACAGCCTTGAAGTACTCCTTTCCCAATTGTGAGTCAGTCTATTGTTCCATGTATGGTTTTACCTATTGCTTCTTGACTTGCATACAGGTTTCTCAGGAGACAAGTAAAGTGGTCTGGTAATCCCAACTCTTTAAGGATTTTCCACAGTTTATTGTTATCCACAGAGTCAAAGGACTTAGCATAGTCAACTAAACAGAAGTAGATGTTTCATGGAATTCACTTGTATTTTGCTATGACCCAACGAATGTTGGTAATTTGACCTTTGGTTCATCTGTCTTTCCTAAATCGAGTTTATATATCTGGAAGTTCTCAGTTCATGTACTGTTACATTTTTATAAATGTCTTTCTGTGGACAGATGTTTTTATATCTCTTTGATAAATATAAGATTTCAATTATTCAGTCAGGGGTAGGGATATGTTTAATTTTCTAAGAAAGTGCTGAAACATTTCTCAGTGTGTTGTACCATTTTACATTTTTTCCAGAAATGAGTGAGAGTTTCAACTACTCTACATCCTTGTGAACATTTTGTGTTGTCAATATTTTAGAATTTCTTTTGCCTAGTGGATTTTAGCAATATCAGAAAAATATATTTATTTGAAAAAAACATAATTTTGTGGAATGCCCTTTGATTATTAACTTCTATTTTTTTTGCATTGTAGCAACAGATTGTGAGACATATGATGTAAAATTTCAGAATAATTGAGATTTTTCTGACAATATAGGACATTATTTTTACATGAGTAAATATCTCATTGGTTTTTAAAATAGTATGCATTTTTTTATTGTTTAACACAAATTCCATACACACATATATAGTCAATTCTCATTATTCACGGTAACTGTGTTCTAGTAAAGTCATTTTGAATACCACATTAGCAAATACTGGACTGTATGTAGCCCACCAGGCTCCTCTGACCATGTAATTCTCCAGGCAAGAATACTGGAGAGGATTGCCATTTCCTTCTCCAAGGGATCTTCCCAACCCAAGGATTGAACCCAGGGATCACCCTCTGTCACGCCCTTCCGCCCCCCACCTTCAATCTTTCCCAGCATCAGGGTCTTTTCAGAAGAGTCAGTTCTTCCCATTAGGTGGCCAAAGTATTGGAGTTTCAGCTTCAGCATCAGTCCTTCCAATGAATATTCAGGACTGATTTCCTTTAGGATGGACTGGATGAATCTCCTTGCAGTCCAAGGGACTCCCAATAGTCTTCTCCAACATCAAGTTCAAGAATTTGCAAGCATCAATTCTTTGGCATTCAGCTTTCTTTATAGTCCAACTCTCACATACATTCATGACTACTGGAAAAACCATAGCTTTGACTAGACAGAACTTTGTTGGCAAAATAATGTCTCTGCTTTTTAATATGCTATCTAGGTTGGTCATAACTTTCCTTCCAAGGAGTAAGTGTCTTTTAATTTCATAGCTGCAGTCACCATCTGCAATGATTTTGGAGCCCAAAAAAGTAAAGTCTGCTACTGTTTCCACTGCTTCCCCATCTACTTGCCATGAAGTGATGGGACCGGATGCCATGATCTTAGTTTTCTGAATGTTGAGCTTTAAGTCAACTTTTCCACTCTCCTCTTTCACTTTCATCAAAAGGCTCATTATTTCTTCTTCACTTTCTGCCATAAGGGCAGTATCTTCTGCATGTCTGAGGTTATTGATATTTCTCCCAGCAATCTTGATTCCAGCTTGTGCTTCATCCAGGCCAGCATTTCTCATGATGTACTCTGCATATAAGTTAAATAAGCAGGGTGACAATATACAGCCTTGACGTACTCCTTTCCCTATTTGGAACCAGTCTGTTGTTCTAAGTCCAGTTCTAACTTTTGCTTCCTGAGCTGCATACAGATTTCTTCAGAGGCAGGTCAGGTTGTCTGGTATTCCCATCTCTTGAAGAATTCTCCACAGTTTGTTGGAATTTGTGAAGAATTCACAGACTACAATAAAAGGGTAAATAGCCAGTCTTAGTCTCTTACCTCAAGGGAATAATCAAGGCGAGGACAAAGGAAGGAAAAAAAAAAAAATGTCTGATAGGGGATATACTAGACATGTGCAGAAATGCTCCTTGGAGTTAAAGTCAGAAGATAATCCCAGGCCATGATGAGTCTTGCTCCTCCCAGAATCCTTCACTTTAAGGTCCATCTTGGCTATTGTGTGTGCAAGCACCCCAGAGGGCGGTCCTGAAACAAATTTATTGGGGGAGGGGGGAGTGGAGGGGAGAAAGCAAAGTGATTGGCCTGAGGGAAGACAAAACCTGGAAAACTGCCCCTTTATAAAGGATTTAAACTTCCCAAGGCATGACTGTCTGAGCTCGCCCCTGTGCCTTTCTGCATGTACTTTTCTTTACAATAAACTTTTTAGTTTACTCTTTACCTTCTGCCTGCTCATCTGAATTTGTTCTTGGCTAGTCAGGCAAGACTAGAGACCTTATCCCTAACTGCTGGCTCCTGTGGTCCAGTGTTTAGGACTCAGAGTCTGAGAAATTAAGGCCTTGCTTCCAGCTACCACTCTCTGATGCATGCTGCAAGCTGTCGCTTACTGCTGTGTGTGTCTGAAATCAGCATTAACTATACTGCAAAAAAGCCGTTTGTTTATAGTATGAATATGAAAACAAAACTTGATTGACCTCAGCTGGAAAAGTTCATATCAGACAACTCCAATTTTCTGCCAGTTTATTCATGTTTGTGAATAAGTGCAATGGCACTGCAAGTATCAATCTTGGGGTTACCAATTAATTCAACAAAGTGAATTTGCAAGTTTGATATCTGTGAGAAATGAGGATGAATAGTATCCTTCGGAGAAGGTTTTATAATCTTTACTTATTTTTTGCCCACACAATTGATTTCTAGTGTGACATGTTAAAACCTCCCTATATGGTTATATGTCTTTGTATTTGTAATGGGATTTTTAACCCATTCATATTTGATTTGATTTCTGTTATGTTGAAACTATTTTTTCATTTGATGTCCAATATTTTTTTTTAAATTGTGGTAAAGAACACATTGCATGAGATCTACCTTAACAATTTTTTTTAAGTATTCAGCACAGTATTGTTTAACTATAAGCACAATATTAGCAATAGATTTCTAGAACTTTTTAATCTTACATTATTGAACTTTCATGCAGAGTGAACAACAACTCCCCATTTTTTCTCCCGCTCCCCCTGCATCTGGCATTCTACTTTCTTGTTTTTTTTTAATCTCTTCTTTCCTACTTTTTGTTAAATTTATTTTGTTTTTTATTCTGTTACTATTATCTTCCTGACTTGCTTTTAATATATGTATATATATCTCATTTCTAACATTAATTAGTTGCTTTTTTGCCCTCGTTATTAATCATATTATTCTAAAAACATCTAAATGAATCTCCATCCAAAATTCCCGTTCAAAAATTTTAAGTTTTTCTCATATCTCCTCCAACTCTCACAACTTCCCATATTGAAATAATCTAGCATATTAGTGTCAAATAAAGTTAGCTATTGGCCTGATGGAAGATTCAAGTCTGAATCATGACAGTATGCCTTTGATAACTGTGGGAGAGGTTCAGGACTAATGGCAACTCATGAGCGTTCAGGTATATTTTCCAAGCATATATGGGAGACTACCATTTTATGCATCTCTTCAGTCATACAAGTGCAAATGCACACACATGGACACACACAGAAAACACCAACATATTAACTTAGTGGGATTATATACAACAGTCCCTGTCATGGACACCATTTTATTAGTTTTTACATCTTCCTTTGCCCTTCACTCCTCACCCAGTAGCCCCCCAGCATGCATGCAAGCTAAGTCACTTCAGTCATGCCCAACTCTTTGTGACCCTATGAACTGCAGCCCTCCAGGCTCCTCTGTCTATGGGATTCTCCAGGCAAGAATACTGGAGTGGGTTGCCATGCCCTCCTCCAAGGAATCTTCCCAATCCAAGGGTGGGATTCTTCTCTTACATCTCCTGCATTGGCAGATGGGTTCTTTACCACTAGCACCACCTGGCAAGCCCCAGTGCCACAGCATGCACAGAAGTAAACAATAATCACTAGTTGATGTATTTCCTTCAGCATTTTCTCCATACATATATATATATAGGCACCTTGATTTCAATTAAAATGGGTTTATTCTAACACTGTTTAGAGCCATTCACTTTTGTCTTCCAAGATACAAAGACCTTTTCTTGTTTACAGATCTGAGGTAGACATGCCGCTATGAATGTATGTATGTGTGCATGCGTGCATGCTAATTTGCTTCAGTCGTGTCCAACTCTTTGCGATGCTATGGACTGTAGCCCACCAGGCTCCTCTGTACATGGGATTCTCCAGGCAAAAATACTGGAGTGGGTTGCCTTGCCCTCCTCCAGGGGATCTTCCCAACCCAGGGACGGAAACCTCCTCTCCTGCAGCTCCTGCATGCAGGCAAATTTTTTACTACTGAGCCACCGGGAAGCCAAATGTATGTATACTTTCAATAATTTCTCTGGAGCATTGAGTTAGGAGGTGCAGAACCCCAGTACTTGACATTTAGACTTCCAGTAAAAGTACTCCTTTTATAATTGGTTTTATTAATGTCATATTCCAAATTATTTACAAAGAATTGCACATAAATATTAGTCTCCAGATACAAAACGCATTTTAACAGTAATTACTAGATATTTAAAATATAAGAAGGGATACATACCTGAAAGTGAAAAGTAGGACCGTTTAAACAGAACTCAATTCAAGAAAGTAGACACTTAAAATATCATTTAATCGATGTTTTCAATTCTCAAAACACTACACTATCAATGTAAAATTTGCCATGGCACTGTTACTCCAACTGGACAATTTCATACATATAGAAATTGTAAAGCTTGGATTCAATGCAATTAATCTCTGTCTTTCTGTCTCGGACTCTGGGTCTTTTCACACACACACAATAGAAACACCTACAAAGTCATAAATATGTCCCTTACTTATCTAACACATGGTTTCCCTTTCCCTAATTTATTTGGTATATCTAATGCAAAGAAAACACCAAACATTTTCCCCAAAGACCAAACATTCTTTTCTCATTCACATGGTCAAATTTTTCACTACTTGTATTTTGGTGTACATCAAAAAAGAAAGAATAATACAAACATAAAAAATGTAACTATAAATAAAGGCATGAAATATAAAAACAAGAAGAGACCCAAAATAGAAAATACATAATTGCTCATGAATAAATAAACAAATAGCCCTAAAGGTTGGTTGGCATCTGACAGGTTCAATTTATCAAAACATATCAATGTTCACATAGAGTAGCAGCACATGATTCAAATGTATTAAAATAAATATCTCTATTAAAAATCTGTATTGGTATTTTTAAAGAATCTTCAATTCTGTGTGCATATTTGCAACATTATATAAATTATCAAGCTCTATGAGTAAATTTTCAAATTTTTCAGAGTCCCAGAAACTGTCCTCCCAAATTACTGGTTTCATCAAGGCATTATCTTATTCAATAATTTACAGTGCTTATGAACTAAGGTCAAATTCTTCTGCTTGACTTTAAAAGTCATCAATCTTAGTACTTTGCTGAATCTTTGTTGCCTGATTTGTTTCCCAAACTTGAGTCAAAATATAGCGTCTTAGTTTGGCAATCCATTTTCTTTCTTATCTCCCTGACATAGAAGACTGCCTCCTTTCTTGTGTCCTAACACACACGCCATAGTATAAACAACTTCTTTCTTAGGTTTTGCCTATGCAATCATTTCCCCTCAATTTGAGTAATAAGAGCAGCTATACCAACAAATTATGCCATGAACTTGGAGACATCTCTAATCCTTCAATTATTTCTTTGAAAAAAAAGGATTAATTATATCCACATATCAGAACTATGTAAGGATTAATTGAAGTAATATTCATAAAATACCTAGTAAAATATCTTATGAATAGTAATTGCTCAATAAATGCCCCTTTAAATACAAATTCCAAAGGTATCTACTTTGAAGGGGTGACTTACCCTTAGATGTTGAAGTTCCAGTGTATTTTTAACAATATTATAGCTATAATTTGAATATGAATAAAATGATGGCAAAGTGATGGCAATTTCATTTTTGTTTTTATCCATAGAATTGTTTTAGAATTTACTGATGGAATTATAATGAATAAAGTAGTTACTATATGTAATAATACATTTGTACAGAAACTTATCACAATTATCCTTCCCATACATTCTCTTATTTGAACCTAAATAGAAAATAAGGATGAATTATTATTAGCATTTTATAGACATGAATTCTGAGGCTTAAAGATAAGTAACTAACCATAGAGAAGCTATGGCTCAATCCAGTTCACCTCACAGCAAATCAATTACCTTAAGAATCCTGTCCAAAAATTATATTGAAAGGATATATCACAAAGGTTTTTGCATTTAGATTGTGTGTTTATAGGATGATATGATCTTTGCTGCAAGTACTGTACAGTGGTTATGTAAATGAGTATATACACAGTTTAATTGGAGTTCAATTATTAGAGCAATGGTTGTCATTTTGCACAATGTCTAACATCTGATGGTTTTATTTTGTCCTGAAAGATAGTTTGGAGATATGACATCTCATCACTTGTTACCTTGGGATGATGTGTTGAGGACAGTAGTGGAAAAAATACCTCTAAGTAAACCTGTGCTTTTCTCTGGTCTATTATTCCATTAAATCTTGGTCCACAGTTTATTGTTCATCCTGCTTTGCTGCTCAGTGAATGTGGGTTAAGTTACACTATCCCGTCATTGTCGGAAAGGATCCAGTTGGTCACTAAGGAATAATGGTACCTGGGTTATGGTGTGTTACCTCTTTGCCCACTTGTCTCTATTCTTTAAATAATTGCCTTTTACATTCATACCTCACAAGCTTTGCTTTTCAAGGGGATTATCTGGAAAAATTCCATATCAAAAAGAAAGAAGTGAAAAAATACTACTGCAAGCAAAAATTGAGAGAAAAGATAATGGAATAAAATCTGAAAGCATTTGTGTAAATGTGGAGATGGCAACTCATAACAGTGTAAATGAGTGATATAAAATGTAGATATGAAAATCTTGAAAATGTGTCATTTTAATTTTCAGCAATGTGTATAAGCTCAAGCAGGAACTCATTTCATGTCTTTCCTAATTAATGCTTATTAAAGCATGTGAACATTCTTCCTACCCTAGAAATTTGCAACTTTTAATTAAATAAGAAAATAAAACACTTTGTTCACATTCAGAGCCAAGATATTTGTGAAGACCCATGAGGAGGAACATAAAGTGGAATGCATGGGGTTAGCCCAAAACTGGGGAGAGGAGGAGGCAGCTATCACTGTGGGTGATGTTCTCATCATCTCAGAATTATTATTATTTTTTTTACTATTCTAAAATTGGCAAGTTGGTCCTTCATTTTAAGTTTTCTTTTTTCTTGTTCTTATAGCTAGATCTTAATCCTTTGGAACGTAATTGATCTTACTTAGCAATTGAATCTAACCTCCAATGCTTCTAACCCTGCTTCCTGTTGCCAGTGACTGGTCCTTCACTGCCAAGTTAATCTTGATTATTTATTGCTCCTTTATTTTGATAGTGTTCATTCAATATTCCATATTCTGGTTTCTATCCAAGTTTGATTAACCTTATCACATTGGCTCTACAGAAAAAGTGCCCAAATACCTTCATATGAAAAAAATGAATAATCAGGAAAATGTTATTATGTGTACAAGAGACCTAGGCTCAAAATGGAACTTTAAAATTCTAATGTGAATGTCAATGAAAAACTGAAGGTTTTCTAGCATGGAAAATGCTGTGCTTAGTTTGTTGCAGAGCTAACTAACACTTCATTCTTTTAGATATTCATATCTAGGTGAAGTTCTGATTTAATATCCCACACTGTGTTTAGATTATGATTCAGTCAATATTTATCAGGTATTGTCAGTGAGCTAGACATATTTCAAGATAGTTTTTCATGTATTATTTCTTTAAAATAGATGCAGGATGGACAAAGCTATTTATAAAATATGATGGATAGAAAAATGGGCATGCAGAGGTTAGTTAAGATGTTCAAGGTAATATAGTTAGTATTTATGTAACAGAACCATTATAAAAGCTCTGTTTTCCAGATTTCAAGGTCAATACTATTTCTACTTAACCACAATACACAATAGTCTATACGTAAACCGTGAGAAGTAATAATAAAATGCATACTTTCTACATATCCAATTGTCCTTATTTTAAATTGATAAAGTTATGAGATTAGCCACATTCAGCCTCAAAAACCTGAAAGGATTTCTTCTTTTAACAGTAATAAGTTGCTAAAGCCTATAAGAAATTAAAAACAAAATAGCATAGTGGAAATATAATGATATATTAGAATTTAGGTGCTAGGTTGGAAGTAATGAGAATTGTTATCTCTATAGGGGAAGTACAGAGCCCTCTTTCAAGCACAAAATATTTATCTGAAACTCTTTCTGAAGCACTATACTTTTATCCTGAATCAGCTTAGTTTTAGAGTCATTGGGAAAATATAGTTGAGATTATGCCAGAATCAAATAAATTTAGAAACATTAGTGGGGGTTTAGAAAAAAAAAAGAAAAAGAAAGAGAAGCCCAAGATAAATGAATAAGTCCTCACTCCCATACATTTGCTTTTGTTCATATTGAAATAATATTGAGATTCTACTATATGCTAGACATTGTACTAGATACCTAAAATGGATGTTTAGATCTGTTTTTCATGATTTTGAAAGATGGCTATTTCTCCCATCACAATCATTATCACCATCCCTGTGATTATTAGTTTTATGTGTCCATTTAATTAGGTTATAGAACCCAGTTACACAATCATTAATTTGGGTATTGCTATGAAAGTATGTTTTAGATGGGGTTATCACATATGATCATTTGACTTTAAGTAAAGGAGATTACCTCCATAATGTGGGTAGGCCTCATTCAATCATTTGAAACACCTTAAGAGTAAAACATATCTCCTAAGAGAAGAAATTCTTTTTCAAGATTGCAGCCCAAGAGTTTCCAGACTGATGACCTGTTCTATGGATTTCACACCAGTACCCACAATCGCAGACACCCATTCCTTGGATATAAATAAATCTCTTAGTATGTGTGTGTGTTTGTGTGTGTGTGTCTGTGTGTGTGTGTGTGTGTGTCTGTGTCTGTGTATCTAATGTTTTTTGTTTCTCTGGAGAACTCTAACACAATCTCCATCCTAAAAATGAGAAAAAAGTTTCAGATACTAGGTGATATGTTCAAGACTGCATGGTCCACTAATGTGAAGGCCCAGAAAGGAACCCAACCTTCTTACTTATAAGTTCTATCCTCTTTCTGCATGTCTTTCTTAATTTTGTACTTCATTTCTCTTCCTACTTTTTCTAGCTTTAAAGCAGCTTGGTAGTTCTGAAACAGTCTTCATACATATGTGTAAACATGTGAGGTCTAATGAGGGAAGTTGACAGCCTCATTTACCTAAGCACAGAGCCTTACATGCTGTCATATGGCATGTATTCAAGCAAATGACTGTCAGATCCAGTCTGCTTACAAAGAAGCCCTTGGCTAAAGAGGACACTCAGTGAGTGGTTCCAGACATTCCAGCAGATAACAGAGCTAATGGCAGGATTTCCTAAGTACTTACCAATGGTTATTAGCATTAGTGATAGATATTGTGCTAAGAGTTAACAGTAACAGCATTTAGAAAGAAGGTATGATTAGCCTGCTATCTTCTTGAGGTCAACTAACTCCATCTTTCAGGGATGACTTGAAAGATAGGAGATAGGAAATTAGATCACACTGGTGCCCTTGTTAGCTGAGTTTCGTTGAAGCAATCACTCCATCTCAGTTTCCGTAATTTACTCATCTGTGACTTGGGAGTTATCAAAAAACCTACTTCAGGAGACTGTTATAAAGATAAAATAGATATAAAAGTTTCTGTTGCCTAAAACATTATACAAACTAAAATCATAATTATCGATAATTAAGCACATCTTCCCTATTGCTGTGTTCGCAGCACTGGTGTATAAGTTGTAAATAATGCAAAGAAGGCATGGTATATATCCCTTGCCTCTGGAAACTATTTTCTCTTTATGAATGAGGAAAGAGTGCATGAAACACTTGAAACTACAAGCAGATGTATATTTGTGCCTGTGAATTGTTTTCTTCCAAACATTCACAACATGTAAGATGGTGTGTTATCTGAAACATAATTCTGAGAGTGATGCAGCCATTGAATATACAAAGGGTGAATGACACTTGGGCAGAGTTTGTCCCTACCAGGACCTACTTAGGTCCTATGCCAATTTAATGATAGTCCCTATCCTATCACTGACCACTATGCTCTGTTGTATAGCCCCATATCGTATTCCTCCTCCAATCCATAATTTTATAATCTTATCTAGGTGTAAATATGATTTACTATATTTCATATCAAAACACCACATATTGGATTACTACAATGTATCACACACTATGTTAGTAATTTCAAAATATATTCTCTAATTTTATCCTTAGAATAACCTTAAAGTTATAATATAGAGAAGATGATCATTCACATTTTACAGACAAATTATCTACAAAGGGTACAGAAAACTGAATAGACTTATTCAATTGTGTTGAACCCAGATTTGAATTCACACCCTGCTGATCACAAAACTTGTGCTGCTTCCACTCTGTGGATTATGGGAATGATGCTGTGGTAACTTATACCCAAACTTCCAGAGAGAAGTGTTCTTAGAGACTATTTAGTCACAGTTTTCATTTTATAGATAAGGAAACCAAAGTATGAAGATGAAAATTATCTTCTCTAGGCCACATGTAAAGTAGGTAACAGCTTCATACTAGAATAATACAATGTAGAATTAGAATATATACTTAATCAGTGCTTTGACATTACTGGTGCCCATTAGAATTTGACGATGTGATGGGTAACTGCTAAAAGCAGCAATTTGGCAATAAGAGCTATAGAAATAGCTTGGGATTTGGATACTAAGATAGGTGATCCCAGACCAGCAGAGCAGTGTTTAACTGAAATGCAGTATAGTTAGTTTTGGAGAAAATGAATTCTGAATCTCTAAGCCACAATAACTAGTTTTCAGTTCCAGTCTTACTGTTTCATTCACTTACTTATTCACTCATCCATTCATTCAGAAACTACTGAATGCCATGTGCATGTCAGGAAATTAGTCTAGATACTCTAGAAATACTAGTAAATAAAACAGATTAAAAAAAATAAACTCTGCATGTGTAGAGCTTCAATTCCAGTGGATAAGATAGGTGAATGAATAATAAACACAGTATATAAGTAAATCAGATAGCTCACTAGAAGATAATAAAGGACTTGCAGAAAAACAGAGCAGATTAGGCATGACTATAAGGAATAAGGTTTAATTTTGAACAGGGTGATCATGTAGGCTTCATGGAAAAGCTGACATTTAAACAAAAACTTAAAAGCAATAAGGGAATAACCTTGGCATACACTAGAAGGAGGTACATTCCAGACAAAGCAAACATCAGTTGGAAAGGCTATGAGGTTAGACAATGGCTGGCATATTTGAGAAATAGTGAGAAGAGCAATTTTCCTGGAGCAAAGTGGAGGAAGGGGAGAGTATAGAGTGATGGGGTGCAGATAGAAGGCATTGTGAGGATATTGGATTTCACTCTGAAAAAAATGACAAGTTATTGAAGGGTTTTGAACAAAAAGATTGGTAGAAACTGTCTTACATTTTAGCAAAATCACTCTGTCTGCTCTGTGTCTTGGAGGTACACAGTGGAAACAAGGATATCAGTTAGAAGACTACTGCAATCATCCAGAGAAAACACAGTGGTGGCTTGGAAAAGAGAGGTGGCTATGGAAGTGGCAAGAAGTGGCAAAATTCTAGATAAATTTTGCAAAAAGAACTAAAAAGATTTTTCCAATAGACTAAATGTTGGACAAAAGAAAAGAGGGATAAATGGAGAATTTTGAGGATTTATGTCCAATCAAATAAAATTAAGTTGTCATTAATTAAATTGGAGAAGTCTGTGGGTAGAGTAGGTTTTGAAAAGAAAACAAGAAAACCAAGAACTCTATTTTGAAAGATCCTGTCAGATATTTATTGGTCATCCAAGTGGAGATATAGGCAGGCAGTTGTATATATGTGTATGGAGTTAAAGGGAGAGCTACGGCCTGAAAATATACATTTGGGAATCAGGGGTTTATAGATGGTATTTAAAGCTGTGAAGTTGTATGAGATCATCTAAGGAGTGAGTGCAGATGAAAAGAGGGTTGAGAACTGAGCTCTAGGGCATTCCACATTTAAAAGCCTAGGTGATGAAGAGGGATCTGGTAAAGGAAACTAATATGCATAAGTGGTCAAGTAAGAGTTTTACTTGCAATCAAGAGATTACAGTGTTCTGAAAGTTAAGTGAAAATAGTATTTCCATGAATATGTAGTGGTCAATTGTGTCAGACACCAATGTTAGATAAAAGTGGAGAATGGACCACTGGGCTTAGCAGTGAAGAGCTAATGGGTGACCTTGACAACACCAATGTCAATGAAGTTGTGAGTTTTGCCTAACTGCATTGAGTTTAGGAGAAAAGTGTCAGTGAAAGCGTTAGTTGCTCTGTCGTGTCCAACTCTCTGCGACCCCATGGACTGTAGCCTGCCAGGCTCCTCTGTCCATAGGATTCTCCAGACAAGAATACTGGAGTGAGTTGCCATTCCCTTCTCCAGGGGATCTTCCCAACCCAGGGATCAGACCTGGGTCTCCTGCATTCCAGGCAGATTCTTTACCATCTGGGGAAAGGATGGTAAGGAAGCCCTTAGGAGAGTATAAGGACAAAAGAATTGGAGTTAGTCAGTGGTTAGTGACTACTCTTCTGAAGGAGTTTTGCTCAAAAGTGGAGAGGTCACCTCAGAAGCACAGTCAATTATTCATAGAAAGCATGTGTAATGGGAACATAGTAATTGGATATGGATGAGTAGATGTGAGGGAGGAAATACACACTTGCAGTTTGAATTGAGTCATGTAACTTCTCTGTGGTGTTTAATCTTATGTGCCAACTCAGCAGAGCTAAAGAATGCCCAGATAGCTAGTAAAACACATTATCTGTATGTCTGTTAGAGTGTTTCTTGAGGCGATGAGCATTTGAATAAGTAGAATGGGTAAAGGAGATTCTCTTCATCAATGTGGGCGGGCATCATCCAATCCATGGAAGGCCTGAATAGAGCAAAATGGTGAAGAAAGGAAGGCTTTACTCTTTTACTTGAGTTGACAGAGTTTGCCTGCTCTCAGTGAACAGTGACAGCAGTGCTTCTGGTTCTCAGTCTTTTGACTCACTGTTGTTCAGTCGCCCAGTCGTATCCAACTCTTTGCAAACCATGAACTGCAGCAAGCCAGGCCTCCCTGTCCCTCACCATCTCCCGGAGTTTGCCCAAGTTCATATTCATTGCATCGGTGATGCCGGTGACTCATATCTGGACTTAAACCAGTCCTTCGATACTCAGACTTTCAGACCCAGACTGAATTACATGACCAGCTTTTCTAATTCTCTAGTTTGCAGACAGCAGATTGTGGGATGGGACTTTTCAGCCTCCATGAGTGCATATGCCAATTCCTATTAAAAAAAATTCTCTCCCTTCTATCTATTCTATTTCTCTAAAGAACCCTAATATACCTTCTAAGTCAAATTTTCTTCTTCTGTAAAATGAAGAGAATAGTGGTGTGTGCCTATTAAGATTTGTGTTGTGATTAAATAAATAAACTGCTCTATGTAAAATACTTAGTATGCCTCCTGGTACATAGAAAGTACTCTCCAAATGTTAATTATTAAGTTTTGTTTTTTTTTTTTTTTTTTTTTTTTGCCTGTGCTGGGCAACCTGTGTTCCTGGAATCTTAGTTCAGCAACCAGGGATTGAACCCGTACCCCCTGTGGGAGTGGAAGCACAGAGTCTTAACCACTGGGCTACCAGGGAAGTCACTAATGATTAATTTTTATTAGTGCAATTTCTGGAATCAAATAGTGTTGAATCAAATACCATTGAATGCATTACTTGACTTCTCTTGGTCTTATTTTAATTATCTGTAAAATAGAAATAATAATTCTCACCTACTGGGGCTAATGAGATAACACATACACAGAGCATAGCACAGTACTTGTGTTAGCATTACTGAAAATCTCCCTCTGTGATTAGAACAACGAAATGCATGCCCTAGTAATGATGGTCTAGAGAGAGGTAAGGAATAACATGGAGTAGGAAGCACAGAATTTGATTTCTTTTAATTAACTCCCTGAGGTTGGGCAAATCAATTCACTTTTGCAAGAGGAAGACAATATCATTCATATTGCTTGCTCTTTATTGTAATTTTCAGAATACCTCTGGATAATATAGTGAAACATAGGACCTAACCAAATGCCGTGTAACAATACGAGTATTATCTGAATTATAAGAATGCCTATGACTTGACAGGGCGAGTGTTAAAACTCATGTATGATATCCCAGGATAATGAAATACATAAACATAATTAGTTTGTGAAAGGAGATGGGGAAGGCGAGTACGTCAAGAAATTCTGGCTGAGAAAGGAACTCTACTGCCCACTTTCTCCCACACAAAAAAGCATAAGTTATCAATGCTGACAATTCAGTTAGATATAGGCATTCAATTGGGTAACTATTCTGTGCCAGGTTCCATTTTAGGTTCTAGAATACAGACTACCAGGTAAAAGAGATTGAAAAACTCAAACTCTAATTCAATATAGTAAGTGTGATAATAAAGGTATGAACAAAGGAAGGGGATGGAAAATAGAAATAGTAACTTCAAGTAGATTCCATTTTCCTACATTTCTATTTCTGGGAACAAGAGCTGTTTCTTGAATGAACTCTTGATCCCAGCATTTGAGCTCCATTTGAGCAAAGAGTGTTATGTTTGTTCTTTGTCTCTCTAGTGCCTGGCACAGAGCAGGTTCTCAGGGTCTACCTCAAGAAAGGAAAAGGGGAGAGTAGCAAGCAGGGACAAGGGAGGGAAGGTTGATTGCAGATAAAAGGTGTGGGACTGTTCAAAGATAAATCAAAGAGTCTGCATATTTTATGCAGTCTTCTCAGCAAGAGGCCCCAAATGGGCTATTTTCAGAACTGCTTTGTGAATCTTGGGCTGCATTTTTGCTAAATGACTTGGTTTGGCTGAACAACTGTGGCTCCTGTACATATGCAAATAGGAACAAATATGAACAGGAACTTTTTATTGTAATAACAATTCAAAGTGACACGTCAGCATCTGGATGGAAATTTCTCCAGCTGCACAGCTCACTCTTTATTGTGAGCAAAATAATCATTTCAGCCACAGAACAGGCTTGAGAAGTGGATAGAGACTTTAGTGGGACATCATAGGGTCAGCAGAGGGCCAGCCCTCTCTCTGTGAGCAGAGAACAGGAAATTCTCACATGGAGGCAGCTTAGTGGAAAAGGCATTGCTCTGGCACCAAGCAGCCATGGCATTGAGGCCTGGGTTTGCTACCTAGTATCTGGGTAACCTTCTCTAAGTGTGTAATTTTTGAGCCCTAATTTCCTCATCTGTGAGCTGACAATAATAATACCTATCACAAAGTATTGTTGAGTAGAAAACAAAATAGTGCATGAAGTGCGGCCCAGTCCAAATGCTCTCAGGGCACTGTAGGTGCTAGGCTTAAATAGAAGATATATTTGTACTAGGTTTAAAAAGAAGATATTTACACAGGATGGACTATAAGTTAAATGATGGGAAAGCTTCATTTGGCTCACTACCAGATCAGAGAACAGAACAGGAAATTGACAAATGCAATGAATGACTGAGATTGTTAAAACTTGCTATCTTTAATTTCATGCCCCCATGTTTTCAGTAACTATTTCCAACTTAATTCACATAGCGGATTAGAATGCAAAAGTAGAAAGTCAAAAGATACCTGGAGTAGCAGGCAAGTTTGGCCTTGGAGTTCAAAATGAAGCAGGGCTCAGGCTAACAGAGTTTTGCCAAGAGAACACACTGGGCATAGCAAACACCCTCTTCCAATGGCACAAGAGACAACTCTATACATAGGCATCACCAGATAGTCAATACCGAAATCAGATTGATTATATTCTTTGCAGCTGAAGATGGAGTAGCTTTACACAGTCAGCAAAAAGAAGACCTGGAGGTGACTGCGGCCCAGATCATGAGCTTCTTATTGCAAATTTAGGTTTATTTATTTATTTATTTTTCAATTAACTTACAGTATTTTATTGCAAATTTAGGTTTAAATTGAAGAAAATAGGGAAAACCATTAGGCCATAAAAGTATGATCTAAATCAAATCCTTTATGATTACACCGTGGAGTGACAAATAGATCCAAGGGGTTAGATCTAATAGAGGGCCTGAAGAACTATGGACAGAGGATTGTAACATTAAATAGGAGGCATTGAAACAAACCATCCCAAAGAAAGAGAAACACAAGAATGCAAAATGGTTGCCTGAGGAAGCCTTACAAGTAGCTGAGAAAAGAACAGAAAAAAAGGCAAAGGAGAAAGGGAAAACTATACTCAACTGAATACAGAATCCTAGAGAAGAGCAAGGAGAGATATGAAGGCCTACTTAAATGAGCAGTGTAAATAAATAGAAGAAAACAATAGAATGGGAAGGACTAGAGATCTCCTCAAGAAAATTGGAGATACTAAGGGAACATTTCATGCAAAGATGGGCACAATAAAGGACAGAAACAGAAAGGACCTAACAGAAGCAGAAGAGATGAAGAAAAAGTAGCAAGAATACACAGAAGAACAATACAAAAAAGGTCTTAATGACCAGGATAACCAAGAAGTTGTGGTCACTTACAAAGAACCAGACATCCTGGAGTGGGAAGTTAAGTGGGCCTTAGGAAACATTACTAAGAACATATCTAGTAGAGGTGATGGAATTCCAGCTGTGCTATTTCAAACCTTAAAAGATGATGCTGTTAAAGTGCTGCATTCAATATGCCAGCAAATTTGGAAAACTCAACAATGGCCGTAGGACTGAAAAAGGTCAGCTTTCATTCCAATCCCCAAGAAGGGCAATGCCAAACAATGTTCAGTCTACCATTGCACTCATTTCACATGCTAGCAAGGTAATGCTCAAAATCTTTCAAGCTAGGCTTCAACATGGAGAAGGCAATGGCAACACACTCCAGTGTTCTTGCCTGGAAAATCCCTTGGATGGAGAAGCCTGGTAGACTGCAGTCCATGGGGTCCTGAAGAGTCTGACACAACTGAGCAACTTCACTTTCACTTTTCACTTTCATGCATTGGAGAAGGAAATGGTAACCCACTCCAGTGTTCTTGCCTGGAGAATCCCAGGGACGGCGGAGTCTGGTGGGCTGCCGTCTATGGGGTTGCACAGAGTCGGACACGATTGAAGTGAGTTAGCAGCAGCAGCAGCAGGCTTCAACAGTGTATGAACTGAGAACTTCCATATGTTCAAGCTGGTTTTAGAAAAGGCAGAGGAACCAGAGATCAAATTGCCAATGTTCATTGGATCATAGAAAAAGTAAGGAAGTTCCAAAAACCCTCTATTCTGTTTCATTGACTATGCTAAAGCCTTTGATTGTGTGGATGACAACAAACTGTGGAAAATTCTTAAAGAAACACCTTACCTGTCTCCTGAGAAACCCGTATGGTGGTCAAGAAGCAATAATTAGAACCAGACAAGGAACAACTGATTGGCTCAAAACTGGTAAAGGGGAACAACAAGGCTGTATATTGTCACACTGTTTATTTAACTTATTTGCAAAATACATCATGTGAAATGCTAGACTAGATGAGTCACAGGCTGGAATAAAGATTGCTGGGAGAAATATCAACATCAGATATATAGATGATACCACTCTAATAGCAGAAATTGAAGAGGAACTAAAGAGCCTCTTGATGAGGGTGAAAGAGGAGAGTGGAAAAGCTGGCTTAAATCTCAACATTCAAAGAACTAAGATCATGACATCCAGTCCCATCACTTCATGGCAAATAGATGGGAAAAAGTTGAAACAGTGACAGATTATGTTTTCTTGGGCTCAAAATTCACTGCAGATAATGACTGCAGCTGTGAAATTAAAAGGCACTTGTTCCTTGGAAGGAAAACTATGACAAACCTAGACAGTATATTAAAAAAACAAAGATATCCCTTTGTCAACAAAGGTCCATATGGTGAAAGCTGTGGTTTTTCAATTAGTCATGCATGGATGTGAGAGTTGCACCATAAAGAAGGCTGAAAGCCAAGAATTGATGACTTCGAATTTTGGTGCCAGAGAAGACTCTTGAGAGTCCCTTGGACTGCATAGAGATCAAACCAGTCAATCCTAAAGGAAATCAACATTGGTAGGACTGATGCTGAAGTTGAAGTTCCAATACTTTAGCCACCTGATGCAAAGAGCCAACTCGTTGGAAAAGACCCTGATGCTTTGAATGATTGAAGGCAAAAGGAGAAGAAAGTGACAGAGGATGAGATGTTTAGATGGTATCACCGACTCAATGGGCATGAGTTTGAGCAAACTCAAGGAGATAGTGAAGGACAGGAAAGCCTGGCATTCTGCAGTTCATGGGGTCACAGAGTCAGACACGGCTTAGCAACTCAACAACAATAAATAGGTGGCACACAGGAAATTTTTAGGGAAGTGAAACTGCTCTGTTTGACACTGTAATGGTGGATACATGACATTTGGCCAAAATCCACAGTACTCTATAACACAAAGAGTGAACCATAATTAATATAAACTATGGATTTTAGTTAACAGTAATGTATCACTATTGATTCATCAAGTTTAGCAAATGTATCAGATAAATGTAAGATGTTATTAATAGGGCAAGCAGAGGACAGGAGAAGATTAGATATATAGGAATTCTCTGTACGTTCTACTCTGTTTTTCTATAAACCTAGAACTGCTCTAAAAATAAAATCTATTAATAAAACCCCAGACACACTATAAATAAATTCTGACTGTAAGTTATTCCTACGGAGGCAGAAAGGTGCCTCCCTAAAATGCTAAAAAGAATCTTGCTCTCTGAGAATTATTCAAAGGCCAGAACAGGCTTTAACTGAAATAATTAACAATCTGGTCTGAAGGCTGGGCTATATCTGGTCCTTAAGTGGTATTTTGAACAATTATCTCTACAAGTGTTTTTTAAAAATAAAGGATTAGAATCTAGGATTATTCTTTATGCTTTGTTTATTTAGTTTTGCTTTTATTGCATGCTTTAATTAATGAATCATGAATATAATTATTCTCTAAGATTACAAACCCCTGAGGGGCTATAGATTATGTCTACTCTTGGCTTTAAAAATTCACATGAAACCTGCTGGTAATGATAGCTTTCATGCATATAGCTTCCTATAGTTTATGCAGCACTTCTGTATATTTATCTGTTTAGTCATTTGTTCTACAGTCAGAAACTAAAGCTCCAAGCCATTTTTTTTATAATAGAGATCCCATGTAGGATTATTTTTTTAACAAAAACACCAAGACAGGATGTCAAAAACTGCTAGCTACCTAGCCAGTATCTGTTTTTTTTCTTAAATTTCTTTCTTAGTGGTAGAATTCTAATTTTACTCAGGGTACAAAATACCATATTTTGAGCTTCTCTTACAGCTCAAAGTGACCATGTGACTATGATATTTCTAATGATATATAAGCACCAGTTGCTCGGGGAGACATCCAGGATGAATCCTTAAAAGGGGAACTGTTGACAAAGACCAATCCTTTTGCCTGAATTCAGCTCCTTGCTTGAAACACAGAGGTAATGACTGCTGCTTCAGCAGCTCTAGAGTATATTTCTAAAATATGAAAAAAATATTTTAATTTTTTCTTGGAGATGCAGTGAGGTTACACTTAATGGTAATCAGTTTATCTATCTGATTCTTTTAGGAAACATATATTGCTTTGTGTAAGATTGCCCAATTATTTTATAATTCTTTAACTAGAAAAGAAATTGTAAATGTAATGCTGACTAGGATACTTCAAGAAATACAAGTGATATTCCTTATTTTTCAAATATTTTCTGTAATAGATTTCTTAAGACAAATGCATTTCCTATCCAAGTATTTCCATTTTCAGCCATGGCTTTTTCTTTGTTCAAATTATTTCTCTTGGTGATAATCTCTTATGTATTCTTTTAAAGAGCTTTCCATAACACATGCACAGTGGAAACAATGATTCATAGTCTATTCTACAAAATCCTTGACTATGCAATCCTGCTCCCAAGTTTCATAGCAGTACTACTGATGATGATGGTAAATTTGCCAACTTTTGGTGTCTCTGAATCTAGGGATTTGAACACACTCTTTGCGTTAATCATCAATTTAAAAGTCACCCCCTTAAAAAGAATTTATTTTCTTTCTCCTCTTGCCCAACTGGTATTTAGGTAAAAGGGAAAGAAATTGTGTACTCCCTGAGGCATTTGGAAACATGTAGCTCCCCTGTACACCACAAGCATGCCATGGTGACACCTGCCCACACAGGAGTGCTGACACGTGCTCATCTATCCAACCACCTCTCTCTACTAAAGCTACATCATTAATCCTTGTCCACCATGTTGGATATGGCACAGAAGCAAACCTAGATTTAAGCTTCCTCCAACAGTATGCTTACTTGGGTATTATCAGGTTCTATTATTCTTATCTGGGTATTTCTACAGTGATGCCCAATCCACCCTACTTTGAGTTTCCATATTGACAAGAGGACACAGGTCACATACTTTCAATGTCTTTAAGCTTTTATTCTATTTCCTAACACTCTACAGGGACCAAAAAGAAAGGGATAGCTTGAGTTTTCACTATTATTGGCTTATAAGAGCAACCTTGATGTTCAAACCAGCCAAGCTTGACCCTTGTTAGGGGGGTTGGGTTAGTGGGAAACCAAAAGTAGAAATTACCAAGGACAAAAATATATTGGTTTCATATGCCAATATATTATCTTCTTTAAATTTGTGTTTTAAAACCTACAGAAATCTCAAACATATACGCAATCTCATGAAACCTATAAAAGTTTTAAGACCTTCACATAGTGGCAATCATAAGCAAGACATTTTGCCAAGTCATTTTAAGAAAGGGGCATAGGGGAGAAAGAACTAAGTCAGACAGGTAGTGCAAGATGGTGTATAAAAGAAGGGCAAGGCAAAAGATATAGAGTTGGAGTCAGCTAAAGAAACAGGAAAGAAATGAAAAATAGAGAGAGAGAGAGAGAAGTCAGTAATACACCCAGTTTTCAGAATATATAAAATATCAAATGTGGATTCAAATGTCCAAATATGAACAATTCAGTTCAGTTCAGTTCAGTTGCTCAGTTGTCTCTGACTCTCTTTGTGACCTCATGGACTGCAACATGCTAGGCTTCCCTGTCCAACAATCTCATTCTCTGTTGTCATCTTCTCCTCCTGCCTAAAGTCATTCATAGCATCAGGGTCTTTTCCAATGAGTCAGTTCTTCACATCAAGTGGCCAAACTTTTAGAGCTTCAGCTTTGGCATCAGTCCTTCCAATGAATGTTCAAGACTGATCTCCTTTAGGATTAACTGATTTGATCTCCTCGCAGTCCAAGAGACTCTCAAGAGTCTTCTCCAACACCACAGTTCAAAAGCATCAGTTCTTCAGCGCTCAGCTTTCTTTATGGTTCAACTCTTACATTCATACGTAACTACTGGAAAAAGCATAGCTTTGACGATACGGACCTTTGTCAGCAAAGTAATATCTCTGCTTTTTAAAATGCTTGTCTAGGTTTGTCATAGATTTTCTTCCAAGGAGCAAGCATCTTTTAATTTCATGGCTGCAATCACTGTCTGCAGTGATAAGTTCGCACACTGTCGCAAAAGTTCTCAGGCCCACAACAGGTTTCCCAACCTGGGGATCCACCAAAAGGACTGAGAATCCCCAGCGAATTTTATATGAACAGTGCTGAATGGAAATGTTTAGAAATATGGTCTGTAATTCCCAAACTGCATTATTTAAAATGTTTAGGGAGATGTGTTCTAATGGGGAAAATATAGTATAATGTGGAGTGCATTCCAGAAATCAAAATGAGTTTCATTTGACAGTACCTAATTTTCATTTAATTCATTAATAAGGCATTTACTTTGAGAGAAAATTAACATTGTTACTTCAATTTCACAGAATTGCTATTATATTGGTATAACTTGAATGATGTATTAGTCGATTGGCCTGCTTCCAAAATAAGTAAGTTTGAGTTTCCAAATAAATGATGTCCCAGACCACAAAATATTTCCATACTTGAGCATTATTCAACTGAACATTAGCACAGGAATTTTTTCATTAAAACTGATGTTTATAGCTTTTAATAGCTCATTAATATATCTTTCTCATTCTCTCATGGAAAAATGCATCCCTATTATATATTAGAGACACTACATAGTCATGGCAGTATAGTTGTAAATGGCATAGCTGTCAAGCGTCATCAGGTACTTTTACCACAAAATCCAATTGAACTGTCTACAACAATACCTCCTTTAACTAGGGTTCAGCTTCCCAGAGACTACTGAGAAAACAAACAAAGCTTCTTAAAAAATCAAGATGTCCTAACAATAATTTAGTAGAGAAAGCAATTTGGTAAGGAAGGGTTAATGCTATCCATCCTAAAGGAAATCAGTCCTGAATATTCATTGGAAGGACAGACGCTGAAGCTGAAGCTCCAATACTTTGGCCACCTGATGTGAAGAACTGACTCATTTGAAAAGACCCTCATGCTGGGAAAAATTGAAGGCAGGAGGAGAAGAGGACGACAGAGGATGAGATGGCTGGATGGCATCACTGACTCACATGAATTTGAGTAAACTCTGGAAGTTGGCAGTGAACAGGGAGGCCTGCCATGCTACAGTCCGTGGAGTCACAAAGAGTCAGACAGGACTGAACGATTGAACTGAACTGAACTGAATGCCATTAGTGGCAGCTTATTGAGTGTTGGGAAATATTATAATAGGTGATAGCATGTGAGAGTTGAATGAAAGGCAAAAATGTAAAGAAAAAATAAAGTGGTTCATTATATGTAATTTTGGAAATATTCTTCTATATACATCTTTCTGCAAATCTTTGTTTCTTAAGAATGGAATTGTTTAAAAAATTAAATATGTGGATAAGTTTAAAGAATTGGGTACGTGTTCTTGGACTGTACCAGTCCTCCACAACTGAGTGGTCCTCAGTGGCAGAGCTGCGGGAGGTAGCAGTAGCTATAAGGGCTATCTGGGTCCTTGGCAAGTGCCTCTGGGCTCCTTGTCAAACGTGCCTGCACATCAAATGCATCACAGCTGGTAATGGTGGGGCTGGAGCCAGTAGCTCATGGTTGTGGGTGCTTGTGGCAGGGCTGGGGCTGTCTATCCTCTTATGTGCATGTGGCCTCAGGAAACAGGGCTATCAACATGAGTGGGGGCTGGTGGCACGCACTTGCACTCAGCCGCAGTGGAGGTCTTCAGGTTGCCCTCAGCAGTGGGAACTGGTGCCTGCAAGTGGAGTCTGGGGCCAGCAGCAGGCTGGTGCCTGTGTGATTGGTGGAGGTGAGCTGTGAGCCCTAGTTGGGCAGTGATCAAGTCAGCTCCTGGGACCATGGTACCCACAGCAGTGCTGGCTGGAACAAATCCAAAGCATGGTAGAGTGACAGGATTGGTGCAGTCCATCAAGGGGAAAACTGTGGTGTCCTTGGTAGTGGAAACTTTGGGGCATCTGCTGCAGTGGCTATGAATTTCTCAGTGGTTAAAGATTCTGGGGTCTTCTGCAGAGCAGAACTCTGGGTTCTGCAATGACCAACACTGCAGGATATTTGGAGGTGATGTTTTCAGGGTGGGTGTGTTGGCCGTGAGGGCCATAGAGGTCTTCAGTGGTGGAAGCTCCTGGGTTGTCTGCAAAGAAGGCCACTGGGAACCGTGGATACCCACTGCGTGGTCGGTACTGTGTGGTTGGCCCCACTCTTCATTTTGTTCACAGCTATTGGCAGACGTCTCAACTATGTCAGTCTCCTTAGGTATCGTGTGGGATGAACTTCATTTAGGTCCTTCCACAGTGCCTTGAAAGGGTTAAGAAGCTGGACACTCACCCTGATCTCCTTTTCCCCCAATGAGAAGAACTTGAAAATCAAGGCAATCCCTCTTGGCACTGTCATGCTGGCCTGAAGCATGGGGTGATGAAGACAAAAGGACACTGCTCTTTCTACCCTTTGTGTGTGGTTATACTTGGAGTTCTTTGCTTCACTGTGTCACTCCAGCTTCTTAATTGGACACCAGATATCTCCCAAAGCTATTTCAGTGCACAAATAGCTGCCCAATTGTTGATTTTTTCTAATAGGATGAAGGCTTGGATCTCCTACTCCGCCATCTTCCTGACATCACTCCTGCACCCCAATTTTCTTTTATATGCTTTTTTTCCCTTCTCTACTTAAGGGATACCTACTTGTAACCCTTGCATTGAATCTCATTTCTTTGTCCTCCAGACCTATGATTCATCTCTTTTTATTTTCATTTCCTTGCACTTTTCCATAATATTCAGGAGAGATCTGTTGTTGTTCAGTCACTAAGTTGTGTCCAACTCTTTCTGACCCCATGGACAGGAGTGCTACAGTCCTTGGGAAAGGTTACTGAACTTTTATTTTGTTGTCATAGATTTTATTCTCTAGTTTTATCCTATTCTTCTTATGCTTCTGAAGGTCATTTGGTGTCCTTGAGAAGTACTAAGCTTTACTAGTACCTAAGACTTCTAATAAGCTCATCCTTTAGAAACTTTTGACATTTGTTAGTGTGGAAGAGTCTCTAACAAGCAGGCTCCAGGTGAATAGATTCAATAACATTTGTGATACCATGATAGTTACCTTCTTTTGAAAATCTATCCACTGGCAATTTAATTAATGTTTCCATTAACACTCTGAATGAAATACTTTTTGCTTATGGAAGGGAATGTTTTAAAATTAAGATAATTCTTAAACATGTCTATTCCATAATGACCAAACATTCATTTCAAATGCTCAAATACTTTGCCTTTGGATATTGCATAAACACCAGAATTTCTCATAAAGTGGGCACTACAGAATCCATCAGAATAAAATTTATGCTCATTAAAAATACGTATTCCTGGGTCCCCTCCCTTGTCCACGTTTTCTGATTTTGGTGGAGTCACATCCCAGAATCTGCATTTTAAGTAAGCTTTGAAGTTGATTTCAATGCAAATAAAGGATGATAACTCTGCCTAGAACTCTGCTCTGAGAGTCTCTTTCTACACAGCTGGTGCTTTTTTAACCCCATATCTATGCTTGGTCTTATCTCTAACCTTGGGACCAATCTTGTGTTTAGTCTTGGGAAATTCAAAGAGATCTCATTACATATTCAGGTGCAAAGTATCAAGACACCTTGCACTGACCTTGAGTAATTACCTAAGCGATTCATGGTCGAGACTTCATTCCCTGGCTTAATGGAAACCTTGCATGCCACTGCAGCAGAGCATAAAAACTTAGTGGTGTATTTATTTAAAGTCAACCAGCTTTAGGGGGACAGAAGTAAAACAGAATTAGGAGGATTTAATTATGTACTGGTTGTATAAAACAAAATCAGAAAAGCAAGAGGAATAAAGAGCAAGAGACTGATCTTTCCTCTTCACAAGGAGAAAGGCAAGGACATACAATCAGAATATTGGACTGAGCTGCTCCTGACAAGGTGGCAGCACTGTGAAAGCCCGGAGAAACAGAGAGTTCAGTCATGCCACCATCAGCTTTTCCTCTGTCACCAAAGCAAAAGGTGCTAATGAAAGAATGGAGAGAGAATATTTACTATAATCACTGTTCTGTAAAAACATTACTACCGAGAGAACTCTAGCCTCACTATTCAAAGCAGGGTGCACAGATCAGCAGCACAAACATCACTTGGGAGTTTGTTAGAAACATGGCATCTCAGGCCCTGATCCACACCTCCTGAATCAGAATTTAAATTTTAGGAAGATCCCCAGGGGATTTACATGTTTATTAAAGTTGAGGGGCAGAGTTCTAGGAAAATGTCTGCTCTAGAAAAGCCAAGATTTCCAAAATGTATTCCATAGTATGGCAGAAAGTCTTGAAGGTAGAAGAACACAGAAGTTCAGTCATATATCCATTGAAGAGTAAATAAATGTTGCTGAATTGAAATTAAGAACAGCATAGCTAATCACATTCAAAAGAGGCATGGAGTATACCATCATAATGTTCAACAAATATCAGATACACAGTAAGCTGAATGTATGGATCATATATGAGAGAATAGCGCTCTTACAGCTGTTAGACTTCAACAAGGTTGACTCAGAGATGTAAATCATCAAATATGTGATTGTAAGGTCAGACATGTCTTACTATACTTAATGAAATATCTCTTCCATAAACTTAGCTAGCCATAATCTTGGTTAATAGTTAGTCTAAGGGTTATAAATTTTGTCTGAACAAAAGAATCACCTGAAAAGCTTGGAAAACTACAGAAGTATTTATCATTTCAATGAAGAAAAATGAGCACAGGAGTGTAGAATCCAAGAAAAGGCAATAAATAGAGATACACATAGATGTAGGGGAGAGAGGGGCTTTCTTGACCAGAGGTGTCAGACTCACTGATATTTAAATGAAGGACATTAATAATTAAAGAGGAAATGCAAGGATAATGTTAGGTTCTATAGATGGAAAGAGAAGTTTCAACAATCTGCAGGCAAGCCAAAGTGAGAAAGATGTCAAAGCTGACTCAAGTCATTTTTCAATGTAACAGAAAAAAAATGTGATAGCAAACAACTTACAAAGCTGTACTTGATACTCATGGCATGTAGAGAATATACTGAAACTGACAACTGCTAAAGTGAATTCCAGGCAATAGGGTAAAGTATATAACTAATTAAATGAAAATTGAGGAATGGTAAACTGTAAAATGTGCTATTTTGCTCCACAAATTTTGATTTATTTGAAATATGACTACATAGGTATTTTTTTCCCATATAGTCAAGCTATCACTCTTATACTGTAGCATGATTTCAAATATTGACACCAGAAACTTCCAACAATTTCTTTAGCAACAAAAACTGAATTCTTACCAAGACCATGAGTTAAATTCCTGTCTCCCTAAGGACTCACTTCTTTTGAAACAGCAGAAGTTCCAAGGACCAGAAGTTTCTAGAAAAGAGACAGACTGACACATTCTGTCAGCTGGTTTAAGAGATTTTTAAAAGTTACATTTGTATACCTGTTGTCATGTACTCTCTAGAACAGGGAATTGTAACAATTATTTTATTATTAAGGTAAACCATTTTTAACATATTTATGTGACTGAGCTATGAGGAAGAGAAAGATGTTTAAAGTGTGAACTCACATTCTCCATTTCAATCCTGATTATCAGTCATTTCAAGTCATCACTGCTCTCAAACTAACATCAGAATTCATAAAAGGTGGCAATCTGCCTACTTAGCTTCTTTCTAGAGCAAACCAGAGAACCTTCAGAATAAATTTAAAAATGAATGGCTACAACTCTTGAATAATAATCTATTCCTTGGATACAGGAAAAATTGTTCAGATTTTGGTTTCAAAAAGCTAGCAAACTATATTGCATTATTTAGTTCCAGGGTGTAATCTCCACCATATAACTTATCATAGCACAAAATGAAATGTGATCTAAAGGTTATAACATGGCATAAATTAGTGTAAGAGATTTCAGGATAAATAAAAAAGCTAAAAATAAGAAGCACTGACACTATCAACCAGAGGTCATCTAAATCTTCTTATAAAGATCACTCCAGATCAGTTAGTCTCTCCTAGTTACTTCCAGACCAAATCAGACTCCTTTTGGAACGCCTAGAACTAATTAATGATTATGAATAGCCCTAGGTTTTCAGATTCAAAGGATATAGAAACTCTTTGACCTAATGACACAAAGACAGAATCTATAAACATCAGCATGATCTTGAATTCATCAAAGCATTTAAGTCTTGTCATGAGATCCTTGAGGGTAAGATGATAACACATGAACTTAGCGTAAGGATGATTAAGTAGATCAGTCCCTCTATGAACATGTATACTTAAGATGTGTATTTTAACCACAGGTAACAATGTGGAGAAGTCTACAGTACCATGTTGGAAGACTTTTCTTATTCAATGTTTTTTTTTTCCTTGATTATTTGGATGAAAACCTAGAAGACATATTTAACAAATTTATGGATAACATATAAATTGAAAAATATTGACAGAATACTAAAAAAAATTAAAACAGAATGGAACAGGGACTGAATCTAATATAATAAAACCTATGAATCTAATATCATGGGGGCTGGTATAGATGTTTGTGCCTTGGACGGAGAGCTATGACCAACCTATACAACATATTAAAAAGCAGAGACATCACTTTGCCAACAAAGGTCCCTATAGTCAAAGCTATGGTTTTTCCAGTAGTTATATACAATTGTTATATGCTAAAGTTGGACCACAGAGAAGGCTGAGTGAGAAAGAATTGATGTTTTCAAATTGTGGTGCTGGAGAAGATTCTTGAGAGTTCCTGGGCCAGCCAGTAAGGAGATCAAACCAGTTAGTCCTAAAGGAAATCAACCCTGAATATTCATCAGAAGGACTGATGCTGAAGCTGAAGCTCCAATACTTTGGCCACCTGATGTGAAGAGCCAACTCATTGGAAAAGATCCTGAAGCTGGGAAATATTGATGGCAAAAGGAGAAGTGGGTAACAGAGGGTAAGATGGCTGGATGGCATCACCAACTCAATGAACATGAATTTGAGCAAACTCCCGTAGATAGTGAAAGACTGGGAAGCCTGGCATGCTTCAGTCCATGGGGTCACAAAGAGCTGAACATGACTTAGCTACTGAACATCAACAAAATATTAGATATGACAAAGCCAGAAACTTGGAACCAAAAACCTCAACTTCATAGCTAAAGGATGGAGAAATTAAGTAGCAGCAACACCTATTGAAGAAACTCTCAGGAGTAAACAGAGAGCTCAGCAGAACCCAGGAATAAAAAACAGCACCCTCCTCCCCCTCCACCATATACACACACAACATAAAACCTAACATATTATAATACAAGACCTGTCTGATAAAATAAATGAGAGTCCTCTTACTATACAAAATATCAAACAATTCTATTAATGTAGCAATAAACTATTTGAGAGAGAGAGGGAAAGAGAACAAGAAAGACTACTATAGAATGTTATAGAAGTTACAGGAATCTTGCCCTTTTGCAAGTTTTACTCATAGAAAAACCTTACAATGAGATCTGACTGGAGGATGTACGGCATTATCAAGGTCAGGGTATGAGCAGGACAAGGTCCAGTGCTGTCATGCTCCAATAAGTAAAAAAAAAAAAAAAAAAAAAAAAAAAACAAGGAAAACCTTTAACCACAGTTCCAGTTCCCTCAAGCACAACTTTAAACAAAAACACACCAAGCACCTAGCTTCAAAGTTGGCTTCCCAATACTCTCTCCCACCTCCCCCACGCCTTCCCCTGAAAGGCTCTTTTTTAAGAAGCACACCTTCCTTTTGGTTTAGATTTAATCCCTCACTGAGTCTTGAGGATGGGTAGAGATAGAGAGCTGGAGCCCAAGACCCTCTGCAGAGCTCACGTCTCAGGAGCAAGCCCCAGCTGCTAGGTGACAGCAGAAGAGGTGCCCCCATCCTTATATGCACTCAGCTCAGACAAAAGATTGAATTCTATATGGCTCAGGTCATAAAAAATCTGCCTGCAATGCAGAAGACCTGGGTTCAATCCCTGGGTCAGGAAGATCACCTAGAGAAGGGAATGACAACCCACTCCAGTATTCTTGTCTGGAGAATCCCATGCACAGAGAAGCCTGATGGGCTACAGTCCATGGGGTTGCAAATAGTCAGACATGACTGAGCAACTAACACTTCACTTCCACTCTCATGAAGTGAAGTGAAAGTCACTCAGTTGTGACAGACTCTTTGTGACCCCGAATTCTCCAGGCCTCTGGAGTGGGCAGCCTTTCCCTTCTCCAGGGGATCTTCCCAACTGAGGGACTGAACCCAGGTCTTTCACATTGCAAGTGGATCCTTTACTGGCTGAGCCACAAATGAAGCCCAAGAATACTGGAGTGGGTAGCCTATCCCTTCTCCAGGGGGTCTTCCTGACCCAGAAATCGAACTGGGTCTCCTGCATTGCAGGCAGATTCTTTACCAACTGAGCTGTGAGGGAAGCTTCACTATCATCCAAAGATACAAATTCTAGGTAAACAAATGGAGGTTCTGCAACAGAGATAAAAACATCAGATGACAGAGAAAGGGGACAGGCATTGTACTAGAGAAATTTTGAGGGTCTTTTAAAAATGGAGATTGTCATTCTTTGCCCTGATTGCCATTACACAAAAGAATAATATGAAAAGAATCACCATTCTGGTATAAGATTTGTTTGTGAGTCCTACTGCTAGTTTTACTAGCTCTGTGAATGTGTTCAAGTTACTTAACTTCTCTGAGCCTGAGCTTCCTCAACAGGAAAAAAAAAAAAAGAATGGAAAAGGTGTTAGGAAGTAATAAAATGGTCTAATACTCTTTGATAAACTAGAGGGGGAGAAACTGTCTATATTTGGCTATAACACAGAATAAGCAGAGATTGTGTCACCATTTTATGCTTAATACAAACTACACTTGAACATGGATAGTTTTACTTAAAAGGAAAGAAGGAGTGCACACGAGAAGTCATATAATTAAACGCCTATACCTGTATCTTTAACTAAACAGCTGGTATTTTAGATTAGATATCTCACTGTGCTACGTCACCCCAAGATCATGTGGTTGCAAGGTTACTTTTCAGAAATAAAATTAAAATCAGTATCCTGTTAAATTACCTTGTGCTTATCAAAAACTCTTATGGTGATAATCTCTGCGGTGCTCCTTTCCAGGTTTTGTGTGGAAATGCTGTTCTATATTGTTGGTATGGATTTATAACTCTTGTATTTATATGTTACATAGCACAACATAACCTCAGGGTGTGTGTACACATGTATATGTGTGTACATACATACATTTCCTAGTAATGCAACAAATCCTTCACAGTGAATTGAACTAGTAACCATGCATATTAATACAGCATATTGTATCTCTGGAAATAAGGTCTGAATTCCACTTAGTTTGACAGGAAAGCATGTTTATTGCAAGTCTTTTGGATAATCTTTCCTTTGCTCAGTGAGGTCATGAGGATGGAATGCCCCTACCTCTGCTCTATCTTATCACACTTCCTTGTAACTCAGTGCTCCAAAGCTTGTGTTAATGCCTCAGAGTCTCTACCCTAAAGAAAGATGCTTCCTGGAGCAAATTAAATCCAAGTGACATTACAGTTCTTACTGTTTCTTGAGGTAATAAGTTTTAGAGTTCTTCGGCAACTTAGAAATAACCAGGATTAAAAACTTTGGGGGCCACTTCTTTCAACAAAGTACTTTTAGGTATTAGACATTCTTCAAAAACGATTGCAAAATTTCGTCTACAGTTGACATTTAAGCAAAATTTGCTTCTTGATGGTTTCATAATGATATTTTATGCCTCATAACTGAGGAGCTTGACATAAGCATTCTTTCATCACTATCTATTCATCGAGAAAGCTGGCATTGCCTTGGATGAGCTATTTCACCTCATATTAGTGTACATGATACCAACATATGTACATAAGACATTCAGATAGCACCATTAACAAAAATTGAAGTAACATCAACAATGCAAATTTATGAAAATATTTGAAATTATGATGAATTCATACAAAGCAATTCTAAAATGATTTAGAAGCAGGTAGGTTTCAAATAAAACATTCTTCTACCACAATACTCCAAGACAGACACTGATGCAGATGGCTGTATTTTGTGGCATACAATTATTTCATTCTCAACAGAGATGGTTACAGTGTTTATTACATCAGCCAAATGGACAGAGATGATGCAAATTGTAGACATCAAAGGAGAGGCAATTTGGACACACTATCTGAATGTGAGCCTTAGAATCAGGGATATAGTTTCAGTTGACATTACACTGTTTGGTAATCACTAGTGTTAGCTATCTGTTCTATGAAACACTCTAGTCTTTAGGACATGAACTGGGGAGAAGCATTCAGATTTCTCGCTTGATAACGAGCCAATCCATATTATTTGTGGTGCAGATATTTCCATGACTTTTTATTGGGTGGATAATCACAAGTGTCCTCACGAAACTAGCCAAGAGGCAGGGATATCCAGATGGTTGCTAGTTTTGCATCTACTAGGATGACTCCACTCTCCACTCCTGATATTTAGAAATTTCCAAATGGCAGAAGGAAAGTTTTGTCTAGTACTTTATAATACTGGTTATATGTAGAATGAGTTACAATAGCATAAAAATTTAACCAGAGAGCAAATCTGTCCAAATTCAAAGAAGATTTTGTGCAAGCAGTGGCTTAGATGCTTGCTGATAAATGAAGACGGTTAGGGAGGTGAGGGTAGGTTGGAAGTTTTGAGTCATTCTGCCTATCTACGGCTTGTTGTTGACAAAGTTCAAAAAATAATGTAAGAAATGCATTATAGATGTTCATAAATTATTACACTGACTTATTTTGTAGACATAACTTATGATCACCAGTGTTCTTTGTATCTTCCATATTGTTACTGATTTTGTCTACTGCTATTAGTTACTGAGGGCTTCCCTGGTGGCTCAGTGGTAATGCCAATGCAAGAGACACGAGTGAAAACCCTGGGTCAGGGAGATCCCTTGGAGAAGGAAATGGCAACCTACTCCAGTTTTCTTGCCTGGAAAATCCCATGGATAGAGGAACCTGGCAGTCTACAGTCCATGCAGTCATAAAAGAGTCAGGTACAACTCAGTGACTAAGCAACAAATTAGTTACTGAGAGGTATAAGACTCTCCAGTCATAATTGTGAATATTTGTTGATGTGTGTAGTTCTATAAAATTATTTTTTATGAAGTTTGATATCCTGTTTTATATATATATATGTGTGTGTGTATATATATATATATATATATATATATATATATATATATATATGACTTTTTTGCCTCTATGCTGACCTGCCCATTTTATCATCATGAAATATTTCTCCTCATCTCTTATAACATTCCCTGTCTTAAAGTTCAATGTGTCTGACATTAATATAGAGTCTGCAGCCTTATTACTCTTACTGTACACATAGTATATATTTTCCTTTCCTTTTACTCTCAACGTATTTGTATCCTTAAAGTCTCTTGTGTTTCCTATAGATGATTTCTAGTTTTTTTATCCTTTCACCCAGTTTGACAATTTCTATCTTTTAATTAAAGGATTTGATCTATTTACTTTTGATGCAGTTATTGAAATGGTTGAGTTTAACTTTGATTATATATGAGTTTCCACTTGCTTCTTCTCTCTCTTTTTCTTTCTCTCTTTGTACCTCATTACTCATTTCTTCTCATCGTTAGATCAAATTAAATATTTTTTTTAAATTTCATTTTGTTACCAAACTCAGGATCAACTGTTTGCCATTCAAAAACCAATTGAGAGGCAAATTTCAGTGCAAACAAAAGATGCTTTAATCAGAAAAGCTGGCAATCTGGGGAGAAAGTGGACTTGAGTCCAGAGACCAACTCCAAAGATTCTGCTAAGCCATGACAGTTTATAAACTGAAAAAAGGGGAAAGAATCATCAAAGCAGGAGGTTGGGTTCTGTGTCCTTCTCCATGGAATGCAAACTGGCTGACTCTCTTCAGATGTTATCTTGCCCAGGTTATCTGCCTTCGGGATTGCTGAGGGGACTGCTAGAGGGAGAGAGTAAGACATTTTTTGACTACTTAATTCTTCATTCTTATTTCTTTAATCTAGGAAAAGAACCAAGAGTTTAAATAAGGCATGGTGTGAACTCAGGAGTTAGGCTAAATTGTCTAGTGCCATCACTGCTATAATTAGATTATTTTAAGGTTCAGTTCAATTCAGTTCAGTTGCTCAGTCATGTCCAACTCTGTGCTACAAAATGGATTGCAGCAAGCCAGGCCACCCTGTCCATCACCAACACCCCGAGTTTACCCAAACTCATGTCCACTGAGTCATTGATGCCATCCAACCAGCTCATCCTCTATTGTCCCCTTCTCCTACCTTCAATCTTTCTCAGCATCAGGGTCTTTTCAAATGAGTCAGTTCTTCACATCAGGTGGCCAAAGTATTGGAGTTTCAGCTTCAATACAGTCTTTCCAATGAACACTCAGGACTGACCTCTTTTAGGACGGATTGGTTGGATCTCCTTGCAGTCCAAGGGGCTCTCGAGAGTCTTCTCCAACACCACACTTCAAAAGCATCAATTATTCGGTGCTCAGCTTTCTTTACAGTCCAACTCTCACATCCATACATGACCACTGGAAAAACCATAGCCTTGACTAGATGGACCTTTGTTGGCAAAGTAATGTCTCTGTTTTTTAATATGCTGTCTAGGTTGGTCATAACTTTGCTTCCAAGGAGTAAGCATCTTTTAATTTCATGGCTGCAGTCACCATCTGCATTGATTTTGGAGCCCAAAATAATAAAGTCAGACACTGTCTCCACTATTTCCCCATCTATTTGCCATGAAGTGATGGGACCAAATGCCATGATCTTAGTTTTCTGAATGTTGAGCTTTAAGCCAACCTTTTCACTCTCCTCTTTCACTTTCATTGAGAGATTCTTTAGTTCTTCTTCACTTTCTGCCATAAGGGTGGTGTCATCTGCATATCTGAGGTTATTGATATTTCTCCCAACAATCTTGATTCCAGCTTGTGTTTCATCCAGCCCAGCATTTCTCATGATGTACTCTGCATATAAGTTAAACAAACAGGGTGACAATATACAGCTTTGACATACTCATTTCCCAGTTTGGAACCAATCTGTTGTTCCATGTCCAGTTCTACCTGTTGCTTCCTGACCTGCATACAGATTTCTCAAGAGGCGGGTCAGGTGGTCTGGTATTCCTATCTCTTTAAGAATTTTCTGCAGTTTGCTGTCATCCACACAGTCAAAGGCTTTGGCATAGTCAATAAAGCAGAGATAGATGTTTTTCTGGAACTCTCTTCCTTTCCTGATGATCCAGTAGGTGTTGGCATTTTGATAGCTGGTTCCTCTGCCTGTTTTAAAACCAGCTTGAATATCTGAAAGTTCATGGTTCACATATTGCTGAAGCCTGACTTGGGGAATTTTGAGCATTACTTTGCTAGCATGTGAGATGAGTTTAATTGTACAGTAACTTGAGCATTCTTTGGCATTGCCTTTCTTTGGGATTGGAATGAAAACTGACCATTTCCAGTTCTGTGGTCACTGCTGAGTTTTCCAAATTTCCTGGCATACTGAGTGCAGCTCTTTCAAAGCATCAACTTCTAGGATTTGAAATAGCTCAACTGGAATTCCATCACATCCACTAGTTTTATTTGTAGTGATGGTTCCTAAGGCCCACTCGACTTCACATTTCAGGATTCTGGCTCTAGGTGAGTGATCATACCATCGTGATTATCTGGGTTGTGAAGATCTTTTTTGTGTAGCTCTTCTGTGTATTCTTGCCCCCTCTTCTTAATATCTTCTGCTTCTGTGACGGCCATATCATTTCTGTCCTTTATTGAGCCCATCTTTGCATGAAATGTTTCCTTGGTATCTCTAATTTTCTTCAAGAGATTTCTAATCTTTCCCATTCTATTGCTTTCCTCTATCTCTTTGTATTGATCGCTGAGGAAGGCTTTCTTATCTCTCCTTGATATTCTTTGGAACTCTAAATTCAAATGAGTATATCTTTCCTTTTCTCCTTTGCTTTTACCTTCTCTTCTTTTCACAGCTATTTGTAAGGCCTCCTCAGACAGCCATTTTGCTTTTTTGCATTTCTTTTTCTTGGGGATAGTCTTGATCCCTGTCTCCTGTACAATGTCATGAACCTCTGTCCATAATTCTTCAGTCTCTTTGTCTATCAGATCTAATTCCTTGAATCTATTTGTCACTTCCACTGTATAATCATAAGGGATTTGATTTAAGTCATACCTGAATGGTCTAGTGGTTTTCCCTACTTTCTTCAATTTAAGTTTTAGTTTGGTAATAAGGACTTCATGATCTGAGCCACAGTCAGCTCCCAGTCTTATTTTTGCTGACTGTATAGACTCTCTCCATCTTTGACTGCAAAGAATGTAATCAGCCTGATTTCAGTGTTGATCATTTGGTGATGTCCATCTGTAGAGACTTCTCTTGTGTTGTTGGAAGAGGGTGTTTGTTATGACCAGTGTGTTCTCTTGGCAAAACTCTGTTAGCTTTTGCCCTGCTTCATTCTGCAATCCAAGGCCAAATTTACCTGTTACTCCAGGTGTTTCTTGACTTCCTAGTTTTGCATTCCAGTCCCCTATAATGAGAAAGACATCATTCTTAGTTGTTCTAAAATGTCTTGTAGGTCTTCATAGAACCATTCAACTTGAGTTTCTTCAGCATTACTGGTTTGGGCATAGACTTGGGGTACTGTGATATTGAATGGTTTGCCTTGGAAACGAACAGAGATCCCTCTATTGTTTTTGAGATCGCATCCAAGTACTGTATTTCAAACTTTTTGTTGACTATGATGGCTACTCCATTTCTTCTAAGGGATTCTTGCCCACAGTAGAAGATATAATGGTCATCTGCACTAAATTTACCCATCCCAGTCCATTTTAGTTTGCTGATTCCTAAAATGTTGACGTTCACTCTTGCCATCTCCTGTTTGACCACTTCCAATTTGCCTTGATTCATGGACCTAACATTCGAGGTTCCTATACAATATTGCTCTTTATAGCATCAGACTTTACCCCCATCACCAGTCACATCCACAACTGGGTGTTGTTGCTTTAGCTCCATTCCTTCATTCTTTCTGGAGTTATTTCTCCACTGATCTCCAGTAGCATATTGGGCACCTACCGAACTGAGGAGTTCATCTTTCAGTGTCCTATCTTTTTGCCTTTTCATACTGTTCATGGGGTTCTCAAGACAAGAATACTGAAATGGTTTGCCATTCCCTTCTCCAGTGGACCACATTTTGTCAGAACCATCCACCATGACCCGATTGTCTCGGGTCACCCTACACAGCATGGCTCATAGTTTTATTGAGTTAGAGAAGGCTGTGGTCAATGTGATTAGATTGGTTAATGTTAAGGTTAAGGTTAGAGGTTAAGAGAAATGGGAAAATAGGAAATGGGCAAAAGAGCTGTTTTCAGTTCCCCACTGTCAAATATTATTCCATTACTATGAGATTACAGGTGAAGATCTGTCTTCTGTAACTTCTTCATGCTGATATAAGATGCTGTATTCTCAGAGTGGAAGATGTTGCCATGGGCCTATAGCATTCCTTTGCTTGAAATTTTTGTTGCTTGCTTACATATATGGTCAACAAGGGATCTTCCCAACCCAGGGATCAAACCCAGGTTTCTCACATTGCAGGCACTTTCTTTACCAGCTGAGCCATAAGGGAAACCCAAGAATACTGGAGTGGGTAGCCTAACCCTTCTCCAGCAGATCTCCCTGACCCAGGAATCAAACCGGGGTCTCCTGCATTGCAGGCAGATACTTTACCAATTGAGCTATCAGAGAAACTCTACATATATGTGCAGAACAAGCTGCAGTTATTTTGGTGCCTACAAATATATAGATTATTATGAGCAATAATGTTAATCCTTTTCTCTTGAGGCTAGCTTTTAGAATTGTACTAACTACTGCTTAAGATGAAGCAGCTACTTTCATGGCTGTGGTCTGGTCATCATGCAGTAGTCTTTTCCCCCTGGTAGCGGTTATAGTATCTGTAAAACAACTCAGGAGTATGCATCAGACACTGAGACTGTGACTGTATTATCCTAATCATTAACTGCTCAAGCCTGCTCTTTTATGACTCTGGGAAGTCTGAGGGACTTCAGCTTTTCTATAAACAAGGAGCAGGGGGCATAGAGGGGCTTTTGTACTTGGGAGAGCCCTGCAGAGTTCTGCTCACTTCCAATTTTATGTCCAATGTTATGTTTTAAATTGGCTTCTTAGATATGCTTCCTTTAATTATTGTTTAGTGTCTGTATTAGGGCTAATGATATGTTAACAAAATCTAATCAATGCTGTTAACATCACATTCTACATTTTACACATTCCCTTTCACATTTTCTACTTCACACTTCTTACATTTTCTTTAATAACAAATATTTCATACTTGCCCCTCTGAAATTTTCCATTTCACACTGCCAAATACTCACAGTGCAGTTCCACACACATTTTCAGGGCCTCCCTTTGTACATCTTTCTCCTCCCTTGTTTCAAGACCTACAAAATCTAATATCTTTAGCTGCCCCAATGTCTGAGCTCTGTATTCACAGCTGAGCAGGACTCTCATGCTTTCTTCTGATTCAGCTCAATGGATTGTATTTTCAAAATTGCCTCATTCAAGGAACTAAGATATTGTGAAGCTCAGTTATGTTTTTCTCCCCTCTAACAGTTATAGCACTCTAGTTGCCAGTGCCTGCAAAGTATTTCTTCATATAATTTGTCCAGTTTTTTTGGTCGTTTATTTTGGGAGAGCTAGTCTGATATGAGTTATACCATCACAGCCAGAAACAGTAGTTTGTTTTAGCCAGAGTTTTGATGACCTTTTCTTTTAGAAACATGTTACTTGTCTACTCCCTTTCTGCAAGAAACCTGACAAAAATAAAGGACTGATTTTCTGTAGCAGGGGGGAAATTGAATTTTATTTTCTTGCTCATAGTATTTGCTATTTCTTTTTTTAAAAATATAATATATTTAGGCTACTTCATAGTTAAGAAATCTTGATGGTACCCTCTTAAGGTTGCTCCTCACTCTGTCTGATGTTCAGATTTTTTTTGATACTTTTCCTGCTAAATAGTTATAAAAACTGAGATTCCTTTCAGGAAATTTTTAGAATTAAGCAAAATAACCTCTAAAATTGTCCTCAGAAAGATGATATGGAGAACATTTCTTACATTGTTACCAAGCTCTCCTATTCATATTAGAGATAGATTAGTTTGGGGGCTTGATGACACTTTAAAATGAACTCATTCTTATCTTATACCAAACCATAAAATTCCAAAGTGATGCCTCTACTGGGCAATTCTGCAAGTCAACCATATACTTACCACTGAAAGCAAATAGAAATTCAGATGCTGATCAGTATAACTTAATGTCTAAAAAGCAAAGAATGAGGAAGCCCTTGTTAACTTCACATCTTCCTTTGTCAATTACTGAATTTCAATAAAAACAGTTCAAGTTGATCTCATAATATATAAAATTGAGAAGAATCTGAGCTCCAACTTTGGATGTAGCATTAAGAATTGTATTCTGTGTGTCATAGTTGAGTTTTACAAACACTTATCTGATCAGAAAAATCCCCTCTTCATTATTACATTAGAAAAAGCTTTCCCTATGCCCCATGATGCCAGCCTCAAGCCAGTGGCTATCCATGCTGACATTCTTCAGTGTTTTAATAGCACATAGCATAGCAGTGTCCACTGTGTTGCATTGTGTTAGATTAGAATTGCTGCACACTCTGTATGGTATCTCAGAGCATGATATGAAGGTAAGAAGAAGTATAGATCTTGGACAATTTTTCCAGAGAATTGAAAATCATTGCACGTTGATGAGTTTCTGTATTGATATATCACTGCACTGTCATGATTTGATGCTCTGTTTAAGAGTAAAAATAATAATTGTTAGAATTGTCATTGAGAGTTAATATAGTTACTTTGCATTTTGTTATGTTATTTGCATTCATATTAGCCTTTAATCCCAGTTTCCATCTTATAAAGTACGTACGTAATTTTCATACTACATAGAAGAAAATTGAGGCTCAAAGAAGTTACATGACTTGACAAAATTCACATGACATTTAAGGAACAGATACAAAACATGTACTCATGATTCTCTGACTCTAAATACTGCATTTCTGACAATTTTATTATACTACCACATTTATTCTTATATAGTAGTATTTAGTCATTTATACAAAATTTTCACATATTTAACCTTGTATTTCCTTTTAAGTTTTGTATCAAGTCTCTGAGGCTTGAAGCAGAGCTGGAAAATGAACCCAGGTTTATCAAATGGTAGGTAGGTCAAGTACTCTTTCTGATAATTCACATTGTCTCCCTAACATTAACCACTCTAGGCCATTTATTCTTACCCATAAACTTCTACCACAGTTCATTCTAACATGTTTTCCAAAGAAGCAATCAAGACAATTGAGCTCCCAGAGTTCAGGGTTAAAGAAGTACACTTTCACTACAATATACTTTTCAGACATGATTTTAACTCAAACAGAATTTTTTATATCACAATGAAATCTAAAGCCAATGTTAAAATATTTGGCCTCATCTATCAAGTGTCTGATTAATTCACACATTCATTCAGATAGACTTCTATTCAGCATATATATTCTAATCACAGTGGGAATGGCAAACCACTTCAGCATTCTTGCCTCAAGAACCCCATGAACACAAAGAAAAGGCAAAAAGATATGACACCAGAAGACAAGCTCCACAGGTGAGTAGGTGTCCAATATGCTACTAGGGAAGAGTGAAGAAACAGCTTCAAAAATAATAAAGAGGCTGGGCAAAAGCAGAAACATAACTCAGTTGTGGATGTATCTGGTGGTGAGGGTAGAGTCCAATGTTGTAAAGAACAATATTACATAGGAATCTGAAATGTTAGGTCCATGAATTAAGGTAAATTGGATATGGTCAAATAGGAGATGGTAAGAGTAACCATTGACATTTTAGGAATCAGTGAGCTAAAATGGACAGGAATGGGTGGATTTAATTCAAATGGCCATTATATATATCTACTAACATAGGCAAGAATCTTTTAGAAGAAATGAAGTAGCCCTCATAGTCAATAAAAGAGTCTGAAATGCAGTAATTGGGTGCAATCTCAAAAACAACAGAATGATCTTGGTCTGTTCCAAGGCAAACCGTTCAACATCACAGTAATCCAAGTAATCCAATGCCCCAACCACTAATGCCAAGAAGCTGAATTTAAACAGTTCTATGAAGACATGGCATGCTACAGTCCGTGGGGTCACAAAGAGTTGGACACGACTGAGTGACTGAACTGAACTGATGAAGACCTACAGGACCTTCTAGAACTAACACCAAAAAAATATGTCCTTTACATCACATGAGACTGGGATGCAAAAGTAAGAAGTCAAGAGATGCCAGGAGTAACAGGGAAGTTTGGCCTTGGACTACAAAATAAAGCAGGGCAAAGGTTAACAGAGTTTTGCCAAGAAAACGCATTGGTCATAGCAAACACCCTCTTAAAACAACACAAGGGATGACTCTACAGTTGGACATCACCAGATAGTCAACACCAAGATCAGATTGATTATATTCTTGGCAGCTGACGATAGATAAGCTCTATAAAGTCAGCAAAAACAAGACATGGAGCTGACTGTGGCTCAGATCATGAGCTCCTTATTGCAAAATTCAGACTAAAATTGAAAAAAAAGTAAGGAAAATCACTAGGCCATTCAGGTACGACCTAAATCAAATCCCTTAAGATTATACAGTGGAGGTGAGATTAATTCAAGGGATTAGATCTGGTAGACAGAGTGACTGAAGAAATATGGACAGAGGTTTGTAACACTGTGCAGGAGGTGGTGACCAAAACCACCCCAAAGAAAAGGAAATGAAAGAAGGCAAAATGGTTGTCTGAGGAGGCCTTGCAAAGAGCTGAAAAAAGAAGAGAAGCAGAAGGCAGAGAAAGGGAAAGATATACCCACTCTATATAGAGTTTCAGAGAATAGCAAGCGAGATAAGAAAGCCTTCTTAAGTGAACAATGAGAAGAAATAGAATAAAACAATAGAATGGGAAAGACTAGAGATCTCTTCAAGAAAATTGGAGATACAAAGGGAACATTTCATGCAAAGATGGGCAAAATAAAGGACAGAATGGCAAGGACCTAAAAGAAGCAGAAGAGATTAAAAAGAGATGGTAAGGATACACAAAACAACTATACAAAAAAAGGTCTTAATGACCTGGATAACCATGAGGGTGTGGTTACTTACCTAGAGCCAGACATCCTGGAGTATGAAGCCAAGTGGGCCTTTGGAAGCATTACTATGAACAGTCCTAGTGGAGGTGATGGCATTCCAGCTATTTGAGCTATTTCAAATACTGAAAGATTGATGTTGTTGAAGTGCTGCACTCATTATGCCAGCAATTTTGGAAGACTCAGCAATGGCCACAGGACTGGAAAAGGTCAGTTTTCATTCCAATCCCAAAGAAAGGTAATGCCAATGTTCAAACTACCACACAATTGCACTCATTTCACATGCTAGCAAGATAATGCTCAAATTCCTTCAAGCTAGGCTTCAGCAGTATGTGAACCAAAAAATTCCAGAGGTAAAACCTGGATTTAGAAAAGGCAGAGGAACCAGAGATCAAATTACCAACATCTAGCATGTCATAGAAAAATCAAGGGAATTTCATATATATATATGTATACACACACACACACACACACACACACACACACACATACACACACTTCTGCTTTATTGACTACTTGACTACGCTAAAGCCTTTGACTGTGTGTATCACAACAAATTGTGGAAAATTCTTAAAGACCTTGGGAATACAAGACCACCTCATCTGTCCCCTGAGGAGCCTGTTTGTAGGACAAGAAGCAACAGTTAGAACTGGACAAGGAACAAAAGACTGGTTTAAAATTGTGAAAGAAGTACATCAAGGCTGTATATTGTCACCCTGCTTATTTAATTTATATGCAGAGTACATCATGAGAAATGTCAGGCTGGATGAATAACAAGCTGGAATTAAGATTGCTGGGAGAAATATCAACAGCCTTATATATGCAGATGATACCACTCGAATGGCAGAAAGCAAAGAGGAACTGAAGAGCCTCTTGATGAGGGCGAAAGAGGAGAGTGAAAAAGCCGGCTTAAAACTCAACATTCAAAAAACTAAGATCATGGCATCCAGTCCCATCACCAGCATGGCAAAATAGATGGGAAAAAGTTGAAACAGTGACAGATTTTATTATCTTGGGCTCCAAAATCACTCTGCACAGTAACTAGCCACGAAATTTAAAAATGCTTGCTCTTTGGAAGAAAAGCTATGAGAAACCTAGACAGCACTTTAAAAAGCAGTGATATCACTGCAGACAAAGGACCATATCGTCAAAGCTATGGTTTTTCCAGTAGTCATGTATGGATGTGAGAGTTGGCCCAGAAAGAAGGCTGAGCGCCAAAGAATAGATGCTTTGGAACTGTGGTGCTGGAGAGACTCTTGAGGGTCCACTGGACTGCAAGGAGATCAAACCAGTCAATCCTAAAGCAAATAACCCTGAATACTCATTGGAAGGACTGATGCTGAAGCTGAAACTTTAATATTTTTGCCACCTGATATGAAGAGCTGACTTACTGGAAAAGATCCTAATGCTGGTAGAGACTGAGGGCAAGAGGAGAAGGGGGCAACAGAGGATGAGATGGCTGGATGGCCTCACTGACTCCATGGGCATGAGTTTGAGCAAACTCAGGGAGATAATGAAGGACATTGACGCCTGGAGTGCTGCAGTCCTTGGGGTTGCAAAGAGTCGGACATGACTTCACAGCTGAACCCCAGCAATTCTAATCACCAACTTTGTCTTATGGTTTGAGGGACTGGAGCAAAGTTGTTACTGTTGTAGAGACCAAGAAAAATGCAGAAAGTTACAGGATGCAATATGAAATATAATAATAAATGTATATACAAAGTGCATTAAGGGTAAAAATATGAAGTAGTGATTAAATCTCATGATGGATAGGAATGCAGAGAATCAAAGAAATTTTCAAAAAAGAAGTGATATTTGAATTAAACTTTAAAGAATGAATTGATTTCCAACAGGTAAAGAGGAAAGCATGCTTTACAGGTAAAGTGAATAGAAATATCAAAGACTTCAGTTCAGTTGAGTTCAGTTGCTCAGTTGTGTCCGACTCCTTGTGACCCTATGGACTGCAGCATGCCAGGCCTCCCTGTCCACTGCTAACTCCTAGAGTTTACTCAAACTCATGTCCATTGAGTCAGTGATGCCACCCAACCATCTCATCCTCTGTTGTCCCCTTCTCATCAGGGTCTTTTCAAATGAGTCAGTTCTTCGCATCAGCTGGCTAAAGTATTGGAGTTTCAGCTTCAGCATCAGTCCTTCCAATGAATATTCAGGACTAATTTCCTTTAGGATTGACTAGTTGGGTCTCCTTGCTGTCCACGGGACTCTCAAGAGCCTTCTCCAACACCACAGTTCAAAAGCATCACTTCTTCAGCACTCAGCTTTCTTTATAGTCCAACTCTCACATCCATACAGGACTACTGGAAAAACTTAGATGGAAAAACCCACAGTATGTGGAGGCAGGCTATTTCAGGTATCCAAATGGGAGAAAATGAAAGCCTGAATTATCAATGTGATAGTGAAATATTCAGAGATACCAGAATAGTGAAACAAGTAGTAAACCATGATAGACTTATTGAGGAAAATGAAAGAGGATTCTAGGGTGACCTGTAGTTTTCTTGTTTTGTGACTGGTCATATTTAGTTCTATTCAGCAATTAATAAATGTCAACTAAAAATTTATAATAGTTGTGCTATGTTTTGTGGGAGGAGAGTTAGAGTTGCATAGTTTTGAAAGTTAGTCTCCTGACCACGAGAAATAACACTGGTTCCCCCGCTGAGTCACCAGGGGATGAACAACCAAGGGATCCCATGTTCCTCTCACTTTGCCTCAAATTGTATTGTAAGTGGCAGTTGCTTCTGCTCTGTGACTTTAGTTCTCTTTGTCCCTTTAGTTTTAGTTAAGTTACTTCATCTCCTGACCTTTGGTAATCCTACGTCTTCCCTTTGTCCTCCAGCCTACGGCTATCCTCATTTCTGGCATTGCTAATTTTGGGTAACCTCACTGTCCACTCTGACTTCTGAGTTCTTCCATTGCCCATGTAGGTAATTCCTCGCATTCAAACATTTGCTTTAAATACGCATGTGTGTTTTGTTTTTCTGGGTTAGAACTGTACTGATACAAATGGCCAATAGTGTTGAATGCTTCAGGGTGATTACAGAAGAAAATAATTGGGAAGAAACCAATAGGTTTTACAATTCCATCTTGGGTTACCTTTGGGAAAGCAGTTTGAAAGGAAAGCCAATTACTTTGAGATGAATAATTGATGGGTCAGGAACTGAAAATAGCAAACACAAGCAGCTTTTCCAAGAAGATTAAGAGTAAGAAACAGTTATTGTAGTAACCTGGACAGGTAGGAAGACTCACAGGAATGTTTTATATCATATTTGGTTATGTTATGATTTATGTTATTTAGAAAGTCAGTTAGGTATTTAGGACATTAAATTACTCATTCAGGATTGTTCAGTCTCTGAGAATCACAGATACAGTAGGATCAAAACAGTCTCATGTGGTCATTTGCTCTAGTGCATTATCTTCAGCCAGAACAAGACTTAGAACATCTCCAAAGAAAACCTAGGTTCTAAAACTTCTTCAGAATATTTGTCAAAAGTAGAATATGCCTATAAGGAAAGCAATACAATTTCAGGATGTACTAGTAGAATGGAATTTTTATCATAGGAGGTCATAATAAAGACATACTTATACTCTGTACAGATGTGATAATATTTGTCATTGTATGTTCCATTCTGAGCAGCTCATTTCTCAAGGAAGATAGTCATACTTTCAAGAGTATCTTACTTAATAAGAGAAACTCAGGTGCCTTAGCATATGAACAAGAATTAAGGAAACTAAACAGAGGGGTTTAGATAGAAGCAAAGATTTCAGGTGCTCAGCAGAAAAAGGACATGAAATGATGTCATTCCATAATTGATGGTTCGTTACATGGAAAATGTATAGGGAATTAACTTATGACAAGTACCTGTTAGGTGATACACTTTGCTAAACATTTTAGTTCTCACAGAAACTCCTTGAGGTAATAACTATCTCTGTTTTACAGATGAGGAAATTTAAAGCTCAGGGTGATAAATAAACATTAAATGCCTCACAGCTGTTAAGGACACCAGATATTCTGCTGCTGCTGCTGCTAAGTCACTTCAGTCGTGTTCGACTCTGTGCGACCCCATAGACGGCAGCCCACCAGGCTCCTCCGTCCCTGGGATTCTCCAGGCAAGAACACTGGAGTGCGTTGCCATTTCCTTCTCCAATGCATGAAAGTGAAAAGTGAAAGTGAAGTCGCTCAGTCCTGTCCGACTCTTAGCGACCCCGTGGACTGCAGCCTATCAGGCTCCTCCGTCCATGGGATTTTTCAGGCAAGAGTACTGGAGCAGGTTACCATTGTCTTCTCCGAAGGACACCAGATAGAAACTCAGATATTTTTTCTACTATAGCATAATAGAGATTACCAGATGAGTTAAACATAAAGGGGATGAGTTGATATGAGTATCAAACAGAACTCAGGACCTTTGGTTTCTCAGCCCAACTGCAATAATAAATTGTCTAAGAAAATGATCAGGCCAAACCTCATCCCACTCTCCAAGTGGAAGAAAATTATAGTGGAGTGGGAGAAGTAAACATTGTGGTTAGAACTTAAATTGGACTAGGACAAAAGGTTTACTATATTCCTCTCTTTTTTTAAATTTATTTTTATTTGGAGGGTAATTACTTTACAATGTTGTGTTGGTTTCTGCTATACATCAACACGAATCAGTCATAGTATACGTATGTCCCCTCCCTCTGGAACATCCCTCCCACTTCCCACCCCCATCCCACCCCTCTATGTTGTCACAGAGTCTTGATATGGAATCTAGAAAGATGGTACTGATGAACATACTCTGTCTTTTTTGTTTGTTTTACATTCCTCTCACCTATAGGGCTGGCTGGAGCAGGACAAGCCCACCCCGCCACTGATCCTCCCTACTCCAACGAGCAAGGAGAACAGTCATATTGCCTTTGCCCTTGAGCAGAATGAGTCCTCATGACTCAATTGCCTTCAGCCACCTCCCAAAGCCTACCTGCACCCCTTCTTTCAGGCCCACACTTCCTCTCTAGACTTTCTTTTTCCTTCTATCATCTTACACCAATACTCGCATATTGAAGTTAACTGGTCTTATGTCATGCCACCTTGAGTAGCTGCTTTCTGTTTCCTAAATTTATAAATCACCATTATATAATCCAAATTATACTACATTTTCTTCTAAGTCAATAGGTGAATTGCAACAATGACCTTCCCTCGAAAATAACCTATAGTAACTTGCACACAGTAAGTGCTCGTGTGTTTTGAATTTACATTAACGGATTGAATGCTTGGAATTGCAGGAAGACTGCCAGGATGAGGAGTCAGATGAACTATGAACTAGTAACCTGTCTCATTGTTTAACAATTTGCTTCAGAGAAACCCTTCCTAGTGTTTTGTCTAAATCCCTCATGGTGCAATTTACACCCCATTCTCCTTGTTTTGTCCTAAGAGAAGATTGAGACCAGCTGGTGATCACTCTCTGTGTAATAGCTCTTTATACACTTAAAGACCATTATTAAATCCTCTCTTGGTCTTCTAGTTTCCAAGCTGAACAATCCCAGTTCCATTAACCTTTCTTCAGAGCCCTTATTTTCCAATGATTTAATTATCTTGGTGGCAGCCTTCTGAACCTTCCCCATGTTCCCCAAATCTTTACATCTGTGAAGCTCCAAAGCAGACAAATTTTTACAAATGATCAAGAAAATTTTAAATGTCAGGACAGAATTATTTCAAAATCTTGGGTCATACAGAGAGTTGTCATTCAGGGATTTTCCAATATTTAGCTATTCATCAGCAACCCTGAGCATTTTGCTACTTTAAAGAGTCAATAGCTTATAATCACTGGCCCTGTAAAACTTCTGTTGCATAGGCTCGTAAGCAGTGAATGAACCTATGAGACCCTATAGTAGCCGCAGCTCTGCCGAGCTAGATTGCTCTTGGTTTCTGTATGTACAGCAACTCTTGTGCAGCATCAGAAAAACAGAAAATTTCCATTAAAATTTTATACTATAACAATACTAATAAAATTCAGGATTTGAAAAATTATAACTGACTTAAATATCTAGTATTCATTTGATAATATAAGCACATAGCAGATTCATGGCATATTTAATGATTTGTTATTCGTTCTACACCATGATATTATTAATTTATTCAGTCCCTCAATCAATGCATCCAAAGTCTGTTCTCTTTTCATCACTTTCACTGTCATCATTTTGGTCTAAGCCATATCCCCTATAACATGGATTACCACAGTTGCCTTCCACTTATCCTCATCTCCTTGTCTCCACCATTGCTCTTCTGAAGTATCTTCTCAACAGAGCAGCCAAATCTGTTCAAACCTCCCAATGGTGCCCCATTTTTCTTGTAGTCTATCCAACAACAGGCTTCCCAGGTGGTGCAGTGGTAAAGAATCTGCCTACCAATCTTGGGCTTACCCTTGTGACTCAGCTGGTAAAGAATCTGCCTACAATGCAGGAGACCTGGATTTGATCCCTGGATTGGGATGATCCCTTGGAGAAGGGAAAGTTTACCCACTCCAGTATTCTGGCCTGGAGAATTCCATGGACTACACAGAGTCAAACAAGCAATTGAGCACAGCACAGTACATACCCAACAAGATCAACAATATTCTATAGATCTGTACTTCTATTATGTCTTTATCTTGTATTTCACTTAAATTTCCTCTTCCCTTGCTCTATTATAGCTGCATTGACCTCCTTACAGTTATTCAAACCTTCTAGACACATCTCGGCCTCAAAACTTTTGTCCTTTATCCCTCTACCTGGAACTCTCTTCTCCCAGTTGTCCACATAATTCACCCCTTCATCTCATTTAAGCCTTTATTCAAATGACACCTTTCCAGTGATCCATGCTCTGTTCACCTTATTTGAGATTGCAAACTACCACCAGCCAATTGAATCTCTCTTATTCTGTTTTGTGTTTTGCATGCATCTCTTATGACCTGGTAACAATATTACATATCCCACTTTTCAAACAAAATAGAAATGTTTATTGTCCATTTTCCTTTCACTAGAATTGAAACTCTGCCATTGTATCTGGCAATTATTACATTTTCTTTTGAATAAATGAATGAGTGAACAATTATTTATTATTTCCCAGCTGTTGATGAATGACTTAAAACACACACACATACACTTTCTTGACACTAAGAGGTGATATAAATTGAGACTATAAATTTAATTATAAAATATGCATTGCCTATTTGCTACCTTAAACCACATGCTAGCTGTTGTGCAGGTATAGGAAAGTCTGAGACCTGTCTTCTGGGAATCTAGGTCTGCAAAATGTCATAATGGAAACAAAATGTCATTTGCTTCCACAAATCCATAATGGCAGGTGACAGGCTTAAGGATTGCTTAAGGGACACTAATAATTTTCTGAAGCTGATGCCACAAAGGATAAAATTATCTATTAAACATTTGGCCTTTGATATACTTGACAGAAAATACTCAACTTGATAACCCATCCACGGGATTCCACAATGTATTCTTATACTACTTTCCCTATAAATGGAAATAATTTCCACCTCTAACAGTAATCAGTGTATGATTTTTCGATACAACTTCACCATTCTTGAATGTTAGCTTTCTTTTTATTTGTTGTCTCTAATTTGACGAGTGAAAATTGTCCTCCATGGTTGTTTGCATCTTTCTTTCTTTTTTTATTGCAAAGATGGAATTTCGCTGTATGTTTGTTCATTCTTTGTATTTTTTCCTATGTGCAGTACTGTGGAATCTCTGTCTCTTGCCTAATATAATAAACAAGGCCTGAAGGCAATTCTAAGTTCCTAAGAAACTTGATCTAAAAAATCAGTCAGAGGTCAGTAATACAGACAGGCCAACTTCAATATCAACAAGTCAGAGATATTTTTCTTTTTAATCATTTGACCTATACTAGTTCTTCTATCACATTTATGATGCACATTACAAATCAAGCTTCCTTCCCCTAGGACATGTCCAGTAGCAACCCAACCAGCCACTATCCTTTAGGACACTGCAAACATCACTTCTGCAGCACTTTTACCCTCTGCTGGCATGGAAAGCAACACTCCTATCAGGATTCTGGAGCTGTATGCTTCTGGCCTTGAAGATCAACAGTCATCAGATAATTAAGGCTGAACAGTATATCAACAGTATATCTTCCAAAGATGTGAACAGTAATGAAACAGTCCTAGGAGGAACCAGTTTGCTGGCAGTTGATAAGTGGAAGTGTTAGTCGCTCAGCCATATCCAACTCTTTGCAACCCCATGGACTGTAGCCACCAGGCTCCTCTGTCCATGGAATTCTCCAGGCAAGAACACTGGAGTGGGTTGCCATTTTCTTCTCCAGGGGATCTTCCCTATCCAGGAATCAAACTTGGGTCTCCTGCTTGGCAGGCAGACTCTTAACCGCCTGAGTCACCAGGGAAGCCCCTTGCTGGCAGTTAATGACCAACTATTTTTAAATGTACAAGGAAATCTTTGCCATATAACCATGTTCCTAAATTAATTCAAACAATGAATAAAATGATTGATTTGAAACCAAGTCATTTAGATGGTTCTGTTTTTTTTAAGATTTATTTATTTATGCCTGCACACGAGTCTTCACTAGTTTGCATGGGCTACTCTCTAGTTGCAGTGCACAGGCTTCTCAGTGTAGGGATCTCTCTTACTGTGCAGCACAGGCTTTAGGCATGCATGGACTTCAGTAGTTGCAGCTCATGGGCTCTAGAGTGCTGGCTCCATGATTATGGAGCAGGGGCTCAGTTGTTCTGCGGCACATGAGATCTTCCTGGACCAGGGATTGAACCCATGTCCCCTGCACTGGCAGGCAGATTCTTTACCACTGAGACACCAGGGAAGTGTCTAGATGGTTTCAATGGGGCAAATTTTCAAGTATAATTTTTGCTGAAATACATCCACATCTTGAAGACACATTTTTTTTTCCCATCATGATGTAATAAACATTCAAATGACCACTTTCCAGCAACTTTATCTATGGCTACACTTAAATCAAGATCTAGCTAAAGAGAAGAAATTTAAGAGAAGAAATCCCTTTCCAGCCACCACAACTGACAGAGTACTAGAAACTCAATCTGATGATGCTGAGGCCACTGTGTTAGCCAATACCTTCTAATGCCAGGGAGAAAGTAGTCAGGGACACAAGAGTGGTGTATCTATCTATCTAACTCATCAACTTGCCTTAGCTAGCTTGGCTTAGTTCCTTGAGGGCCACATTTTGCCTCCTCCCATGGAGCCATTGCTCAGGAAATATGTATAGGAAAGAATAATTACATGCCCAGGAAGCCAAATTCCATCTCAGCAACTTAGAGTCTGCCTGTTTTCCTCTCTGAACAAAAGTTGCATTCACTCTTGTCCCTACTTCCATCTTTGAAAGTTCCATCCGGTAACATACAACACATTTGCTACCAACAATTCAATGTCTGACTCATTTTTCTGTCTTTGTGACATAATCCTATATATTATTAGGAAGTTCAATCTCACCCCTCATCTCTTTCCTCATGTACAGGTTCCAGGTGTTTCACGAACTGGGCTTTGTCCTCTGGTGTTAGATCATGACAAGGTTATTACCCAGACTTGCTTATACCATGTTTCTCCCTTCCCCTAAAATAACTTCTGATAAAATATTTCCCTTCTGAATCTCTGTGCCTTCCAAGGTAGCAATACATACTTATAGTTGTTAACTGTGCCAATAAAAGATACCCAGAAAAATGCGTATTTTGGCAAAAGGTAATGAGTATGACAATGTTTCTCATACCCCACGCTCTTCTGTTTCATTCAAAGACTGAGTCTACTGCTGGTACTCCTAGGTTGTGCAGGCCAGCCAGGAGCAAGGACAGCAGCAGTGAGGGATGCCTTGGGGTGTGAAGTTAAGTAAGAAGGTCTTTGCATTTCCTTAGAAAAATAACTGGATGAAGCACAGGTATTAGTTTTGCTGTAGAAAATTCCTTCATTTTATTTTACTTAGGATCAAACTAAGCACCAAATGCCTTGATAAGTTTATTTGTTTTCTAATCATGAAATGTGATAGTCTTATATTCTCCTTCTGGTGCCCTGGCTTAAGCCTGCACTTGGGAGTCAGTAGAGTCTGCCACATAAACTTGCAATCTCCTTCACGGCTTCCTTCTGTGGAAGTCAGGATCTCCATCCAGTCTACCTGGGAAAAAGCCTGGGTAGCTCTCCAGGCAATTTGCCATTCAAAGCAGGTGCTCAGTGCTCCGCTGTGCTTAAGATGGAGGATTAGAATGCTAGAAGAGGCTTTCCCTGAGAATTCATCTTTCAGTTCTGCTTAGGTCCAGGAACCCCATGAGGGACAACATAGCCTGTAGAAGAAGGTGGGTTCACCCACAGGAACACACAGGAATTTTATCAATATCCCCAAACTCTCAAAGAAAATGAAGCTATTTCAGGCTTGATGAGAATGGTACTGAGTAAAGCAAAGAAATTCATGGCATGAGGGACTGGGGCTGAGGAAAAAATGGGATGTCAATAAAAACCAAAATTTCCATCCCAGACGTTACCTTTTTTGTTGTTGTTCAGGAAGAGATTTAGCAAATGATGCTCTTTGCAATATATGCTTCAGTGGGACTTGGGAACAGAGTATGGGCTAGGTAATGGTAATATACTGTTTTCATTTCCATGGCTAACATTTTACTGTGTGAATGATGGCTTGTAGTGTAATTATTAGGGTCTGGATTCCAAATATACAACATAACACCCTTTCTTAAAAGTCATTCTGTGTTGGGCAGGTAAAGTTTTTTCTTGTTTTTCTGTGCTGTGTGTGTGTGAAAGAGAGAGAGACAGATACTGATTGAGATGACCTTTTAAAACATTTTTCTGAATTCTCAGAAAGTTTTTCAAGAGTGGGACTAAGTACTTTTATTCTATATTGAATACTTAATCATTCTAGAGATTGAGAAATTAGATGATATTAGAGAAATTAGATGATGTTATCAAACACATGGAATGTTTCCTCAGAGCAGAGAAAACAGGGAGACTTAAAACCTGGGCCAAACGTGGTACCAAGTCTCACTTCCATTAAAGTCTGACTTAGTGACAGTTGGACAGAGGAAAATTAGTGACAGAGGAAAATTTTAGATGTTTTGAATAGTTGATGAATCTTGGTGAGTGAGGGCAGTTATGCTTGTACACACATATTAGATAGAAAGAACAAGATATAAATGTATATAGTTATAATTGGAGATACATTACAAAATGAATATGACAAAAGGCTGCAGAAGGAAGGGGATTACAGAGAAACACTAACAGTGTTTGAGGTAAAATCCTAAGGTATAGACATATATATATATACACACACATATATATTTCCTTTTTTAAATATCCAAATTCTCTAATATACACTGGAAATATAGAAATACAAAGCATAAAAGGAAAATAAAAGAGAGCCTAGTGAGCAGTGAGGAAAGTGGCATGAGAAAGATTTAAAAAAAAATAAAATGCACAGAGATTAGGTCAACTGGCAGCTTTCTAGTGGCCATGTCGCCAGAAAACATATCACAGAAATGCTCAAGAGGTTTTATCCCTCTCAAGTTCTCCTTACTTCTTAAAGACATAGCTACTGCAGCCTGGATCTGATCCTGTAGGTTGAGAGGAAGAAAGAATGTAGGTACTGGAAGACTGGGTGCTCCAAGGACAGTTGAACTTCTTTCACAACAGTTAGCTTATGGTAAAATAAATTTTCCATATCATCTGAGAAAAGCTGGGTAACTTGGCTTTACAATAAATGGCTACTAACTTAGAAATGTATGTCAGCAGTCTAACAATGGGGTTTTTTGGTATACCATAATGTACACAGCAAATAGATGCACCTCTGTCTTTGTTTAGAAGAAAGGTTAAGAGATGTCCTTTTAAAAGTGATGTTTACTCCAGGTCAATGAATCTTTTTATGAGTCACAATAATCTTTTTTTGTTTTGCCTTTGGACTCTGGTGTGCATTAGGCGAACAGCCCTACATAATTTTTCCCTTAAACTGAAGAAGAGAACTTTCTATTTATTGAAATTTCCCTAATCCTTAAACCCTACATCCTTCTATCTGAAGGAGAAAGATTATTCCAGTTTCTGGAGTCATGTACGTGATTTGACTCTAAGGAGGGCAATGAACTGAACTTGTTTTTTCCTTCTCTCATTATGGTGAGGGATAACAGAGGAGTAAGGTATATCCCACAGTGCAAGCAGAGACACAGCTGCAGCTGATCCAATAGATTAAAAAGATCTAGCTGGTTTTAAAAAATAATAAAATTAGAGCTGCAAATTAAGTTTGAGAACTAAATCAATCTTTTGATGACTGGATTTAAGTTAAAGGGCATGAGGAAAAGCTTTATAATCTTCTCGGCATGGTTGGCTGTTTCTAGTCAGGCATGCTGACTGCAGCATAATGCCACACTTCCTTTTATTAAAATGTCAAATTCTATTCAGCTGGAAATTTTCTTAAACACCAGAGACAGTTTATACTGAACACACCTGACTGACTCTTGGGTTTATATCAATTAAATGAAATTTTTGCAGGTTGGATCACACATCCTCTGAAAGAGAAACACAGTTCCTGTTTATATTTTCCTATATTGCATCTACATGATATAAAAAAAAAAAAAAACAGCATTCATTCTGACTAGAGTGCTACTTTATCTTAAGATATTTGATTAAAATAAGATGAGTTAGAAAAAAACAAAACAGTAAACCCTAAGTAAATGAGTAGAAACCACAATGATATAGCATGCACATCTGCCAGAGAAGAGAGCTTAAAATTTCAGAGTCATGTTTGCAAACCATGCAACTGATAGCCAGCACTGTAGAACCAGTAGACTTGTGTTGCTTGTTTACTTTATGATAAAAAAAAAAAACATACCAGAGAAGAACCAGCAATGACCTGTCTGAGAAATTTAAAGTTTAAGACATGGAAGCCTTTGCTACTTTCAAATCTGTATCTTTATCAGACACCAGAATAGCGTCCTGTCAACAAGAAGAAGCAAGGACATGAAGAGCCGGTTCCCACTAGTTTTATCCATGAGCTTTTCAAAAAAAGAAGTTAAGAATAAAAATTTAATCTTTTATATATTTTAGAAGTCTAAAAATCTAAAAGTCTAGAAATCTAAAGATTGTGGAGTAGAAAGAATCTGAGTTCACATCCTCTGCCAAGCACACCAAAATTACAACTATTTTTAGAACAACTATCAATGAAAAAGACCAGAACTTACCATAAAAGATTTTCAACAACAAAAGATATAATGAAACCATCACAACACAAGTAGGAGGGGTGGAGGCATAGTATAGTCAAGATCCATATGGGAGGATAATTACAATTGCAGACACTCTTCCCAAGGAGTGTGGGGTTTAAGCCCACATTGGGCTCCCCGGTACAGGAGGGAGGAGGGTCTTGCACTGGGAAGATGACCCCCAGAACATTTGGCTTTGAAGGCCAGTAGTGCTTAATTTCTAGAGAGCCAGAGGGCTGGGGAAAAGAGAGTCCACTCTAAAAAAGTGCACACAAAATCTCATAGGCTCCAGGACCCAGGGCAGAAACAGTAATTTGAAAGAGGCCTGGACTTACCTGTTGATCTTGAAAAATCTACCAGACAGGCAAGAGGCAACTGGAGCTAACTCTGGGGACATAGACACTGGTGGAGTTCATTGAGGAGTTCATTCTACCCTGGGGACAGTACTGCTGACAAATGCCATTTTGGAATCCTACCTCTAGCTTATTGGCCTCACAACCTAGTCCTGTCCTTACCAGTCAGCTTTTAGGCACTGGAATACCTCAGATCCAACAATTAACTAGGCAGGGACTTAACCCCACCCACCAGCAGGCAGGCTGCCTTAAGACACCCTGAGACCACAGCCACCCCTGGATGGTCCTGTCCACTAGAGGGCCCAGGACACTGCCTCGTATATCAGTGTAGCATGCACTAGACCTGGGACCCCCAGGGCCCTGCAGCCACAGAAGTGAGCTGGAAGTAAATTATCTGCCCCCACCCCCGACAAGCCTGCAGATGAGACTGCGTCTGGTATAAAACTTGACTGCAACTTCATAAGAGACCTTGAACAAGAGGCACTGAAATAAGCCACTCCCAGATTCCTTATTCACAGAAAGCAAGCAAAAATAGCTTATTTCAAGCCACTAAGTTTTGAGGTAATTTATTTCACAATACTAGATAATACACAATAACTGTTGCAGATAAATCTTTTTCTGATTTTCCATGACAAGAGATTTTTCAAGAAAGTATTGAATCAAAAGCTCACCAACAATTTATAAAATATTTCTACATTAATTAAAGAAAAAGAAGTCATAATTTCTATATTTATTGTCTACCTACTACCACATTTTAATTAGGACATAACTTCAGTTTAATACTTGAAATAAAATCAAGAAAATAGAGAAATCTAGTTTTGAGTCCCTGGTGAATGAAGAACATTCTACAAAACTGGACTGGTTCTCCTGGCCAACAGAGAGTTTACTTAGGAATTGCTATTGGAGTAAATTGTGCCTTTTGAAAATTCATACAGGAAGCTTTATCCTCCTATGTGGTATTATTTGGAGATGGGACCTTTGGGATATTATTAGGTTTAGATGAGGTCATAAGGGTGGAATTAATACCTTATAAGAAGAGGGAGAAACACAAGTGCCCTCTTTCTCTGCCATGTGAGACTACAGCAAGATGATGTGGCCATATGAAAGCCAAGAAACTCGAGTACTGTGAGAAATAAATGTCTTGTTATTTAAACCATTCCATTTATGTTCTTTGTTATAGCAGCCTGAGCAAACTAAGACAGGAAACTTCAGTAAATGAGAATAGAGTAATCAATTTCAGTTAATTTTAGACTTGCCTCTATTGCAGCCGTGTATGGAATAATCACTAGCTTTTTACTAGGAGAACCCAAGCTTTGCTATATGAGCAAATCCAGAGAAAGGCTTCTGACTCAATGCTTTTCTTGGGAGATGGGGATATGAAAGCCATCTTATAAAATGAAAACCCATTTGCCCAATGCACAGTGAGGCCAAACAATATCAAAACATCAGAGTTTGGAGCAGAGAAAGGTTTACTGCATGACCATGCAAGGAGAATGATGGCTCATGACCCCCAAACCCTGAACTCCCTGAAAGCTTACAGAAAAACCCTGTTATCAGAAAGGTGGAGGAGGGCCATGGTTATTTTTGGCAACTCCTTGGTGTCAGATTCATTGTTCTTGAGGTCAGGTGACTATATTCCTATGAATCCCCAGCATAAAAAATATGATTCTCTGTTCTGACAAAAAGGGCAAGGTCCCAAGGCTCAACTCTCCCCCTCTGAGGTCCAGGCCTGGCTAAGATGAGGTTGGGGGGGTGGTTCCTGCACAGGCTGGTTACCCAACCCAAGGGCATTTGTCCAACACCCAGTCTGGGTCCTCCCACCTGTGCCAGCTGGGTTGAGGGGGCAGAGATCAGCTGGCAGCACCCTCAGGGCCAGGTCCCCAGACCCTGCCCAGCTATCATCACTGAGGGAACCAGGCACCCAGAACCTAGCCAACACTCAGGCTCATCATTAAACCTGGAGAAAACCACTTGTACAGGATCAATAGAAACACCTGATGCGAAGAACTGACTCACTCACTGGAAAAGACCCTGATGCTGGGAAAGATTGAAGGCAGTAGGAGAAAGGAGGACAGAGAATGAGATGGTTGGATGGTATCAGCGACTCGATGGATATGAGTTTGGGTAGGCTCCGGGAGTTGGTGATGGACGGGCAGGCCTGGTGTGCTGCAGTCTATGGAGTCGCAAAGAGTCGGACACGACTGAAGTGACTTGGCATGGCATGACATCACTAATCCTCAAGAAAATGAAAATCAAAACCACAGTGAGATATTCTCTCACACCTGACAAGTCTTGGTGAGGACAGGACAAAAAGGGAACCCTTGTGCACTGTTGGCAGGCATGCAAAATGGCACAACTGTTACAGAAAACAGCATAGAAATTCCTCAAATAAAAATAGAGCTAAATTCCATATATATGTGTTAGTATACTGTAATGTTCTTTATCTTTCTGGCTTACTTCACTCTGTATAATATATGGAATTTAGAAAGATGGTAACGATAACCCTATATGCAAAACAGAAAAAGAGACACAGAAGTACAGAACAGAGTTTTGAACTCTGTGGGAGAAGGTGAGGGTGGGATGTTTCAAAAGAACTGCATGTATATTATCTATCGTGAAACAGACCACCAGCCCAGGTGGGATGCATGAGTCAAGTGCTCGGGCCTGGTGGGCTGGGAGGACTCAGAGGAATTGGATGGAGAGGGAAGTGGGATGGGGGATCAGGATGGGGAATACGTGTAACTCTATGTCTGATTCATATCAATGTATGACAAAACCCACTGAAAAATAAAAAAAAATTAAAAAAGTAGAGCTAAAATATGATCCAGCAATCTCACACCTCAGTACACATACAAAAGAATTTTAAATATTCATATTGAAGAGACATCTGCATTTCTATGTTCACTGCAGCATTATTCACATTAGCCAAGGTATAGAAACAAACTAAACATCCATCAACAGATGAATGCGTGTTAAGTCGCTTCAATTGTGTCTGACTCTTTGCGACACTATGGACAGTAGCCCCAAAGGTTCCTCTGTCCATGAGATTCCCTAGGCAAGAATACTGGAGTGGGTTGCTACGTTCTCGTCCACTGGATCTTCCCGACCCAGGGATCGAAACTGTCTCTTATGCATCTCCTGCATTGGCAGGCAAGTTCTTTACCACTAGCTCCATGTCAACAGATGAATAGATACAAATGCACACACACACACACACACACACACACACACACAATGGAATATTATTCAATCTTCAAAAGAAGGCTGACATATGCAATAACATGGGTGAAACTGAAAGATGTTAAACCAAAATAAGCAAGAGACTGAAGGAAATTGAGTAAAGAGAAATCTACTCATGATTAAACACTGGAGGAAAATGTAGTTGTATCAGTATGCTTTCCAATAAACCTAATTGAATGAATTAGATATTTAAACCTAAAAAGGTCATAAGGAATATCTTTCTTATATTTCTATTTCTATAGCAAGAAGGACTCAAAAATTGGAAGTCATTAATCTGCATTGAACCCCACTCCAGTACTCTTGCCTGGAAAATCCCATGGACAGAGGAGTCTGGTAGGCTGTAGTCCATGGGGTCCTGAAGAGTCTGACACAACTGAGCAGCTTCACTTTCACTTTTCACTTTCATGCATCAGAGAAGGAAATGGCAACCCACTCCAGTGTTCTTGCCTGGTGAATCCCAGGGATGGGGGAGCCTGGTGGGTTTCTATCTATGGGGTCGCACAGAGTCGGGCACGACTGAAGAGACTTAGCAGCAGCAGCAGCAATCTGCACTGAAAAACACATCCATTATTATTTTGTCTAAAGTAAGATATTAAATGATTTATCTATTTAATGTACTGTCCAACATTATTGAACTGATGGTAAAGGCAATACACCATGTTGAAGAAAATTTACTGTACTCTGTAGACAATGTCCATCATATGCTCATATGCTAATCATCATTGCATTTTCAATTTAGTTAAAAAGAAAACAGCAAAAATCAAAGTGTAATAAACTTTCTAAAAAGCAAAATGCCATTTTTTAATCCCCACATTTAATTGTTCTGACTTTGACTAGAACAAGTGACTCTTGGCACACATATGTGCCAATAAGTTTCTCTGGAAAGATTCTCATGAGAATCGTCCAGGTGTTTCTGGCTTGCTTCATTAGTATGTAGATTTTGAATTGATGGCAGGGAGAGATCCAGGGAGAAAAGGACATCAGCAATCACGTGGTCCAGACCCTGCTTCCTGACCACTTCTCTTCACTCCCATTGGCCTAAGAATATCCCCCCGCCCCGAGTCCAACTCCCCACATTTCTATTTAAAGATTTCATGAAATGGAAACTATAAAAATACCCAGTATACTCTAATGCCTATAATGTCTGTATAAAGGCAAGAAGATGACACTTCAATATTCTTTGATTCTAGGTATACATATATCTTTTTTACACCTTAATATTTCTGAATTGAACTATTCTATAAACTTTATGTGTATACGTGTTGCATCATTGTTTTCATTTTTGCCACCAAATCTTTGACTAAATTAGTGTTACTCGTTACAACTCATAATATTCCACAATCAAAGAAATAAATATAATCTCTTATATTGCCCTTCAGAGAGTTATGACAAAGGTCAGAAAAATGCTAACAAACTCTAAGATTATAGTTTCCAATATGCAGGGAAAGATTAGTGTTAGATGCCCTTTAAGAGAATGTATTCTTGAAGCAGTCAGACTAGTCTTAAATGATGAGAAGGGAAATTTATTAGACTACCTGAGCAATTTATATCTTACTCCCATATTCCAGTGTGTAGAGAAGGCATAAATCAGATAGGAATGGATCTCAGAGGTGCACAGATTCAATTTTGTTTTATAGATCAGTTTTTGTTTTTCATAGGCAGTGAAAGAAGGGGCAATATGTGCTCTGTTAGAGACAGAGGTCTTACAATATTTTTACTAGCTTGCAAGTCCTTATCTATATCTAAGACATCCCCATGCTCTGGTGGTTTTAGCTACTTCATCAGTACCACCAAACCTACTTTCAGGAGTCATGAAGAGACATGATACAATCTTCAGTTTTCAGCCTTTCTGGGAAATAGGGGACAAATCTCTTACAACCATGAGCTACCTAACATTAATTTGCAAGAACTATTCGATATTTCACCACAGGTTCTTCAGTCAGCTCTGTTCCAGGTCGCTGATGAATGTATCAGTTTCCATTTGCTGGATGGTGAAAAGGCTTCTGAAAAAAAGAGACATCTGGAGAAACATTTAAAGTATCCACACACACATGTATCCATTTACTGCCCCAACCCAGGAATTTGGCACTATCCAGTACCACTGTAATCTTTCCTGCTGAGCCCTCTTGAATTCTAAGGAGCTTCACAACTCAGCTCTCCAAGGAGCTGCTGAGCTGAAACTTACTTCACCTGGATTAAACTCTATTTACTGTACCCATGCCCAACCAGACAGATCATTAGAAACCATTGTGTATGATCAGGCCACCCAAGTGGCTGTCCTCCTGCTCTCTGTACATCCCCTGTTTGACTAGTAGCTCCTTCACTCATACCTTATTTACATGACTGACCTTCCTACATATTTGCTCCTGCTCCAGCAGGTGATTGTTCTAATTTTTAGATCAGAACATCTCTACCATGATAGCTTATCAAAAGGGTGGTTGTGGGGTGTGCTCCTCTGCTGGTTTTTCTGGTAACCAATGAGCCAACTTAGTGTCAGTTTCCCTTATAACTGGTAAACTACTTTTCTCCCTGCAGCAAAGAGTGCCACCATGTCCTTCCTCTTACCCCTCATCTGCCACACATGGTAGAGTGTCACCCCAGGACCTAGCTCCAGACGTGTAAGCACCTCATCCATTAAACCACTGATGTCTCTGTCACTGACTCAGGGCTCTTTCTTCATTTTTGAGGCTGGTCAAGTGCAGGGTTTGTATGCCTGAGGGGTGTAGCCCAACATATTGCTACATGTTCAAAGCCAGCTCTAATTCCTGCTACAGGTGCCTGCTGCCATGGCAAGCTCATCTACCAAATGGCACATAATAGATATATAGAATGATAATATATGTAATGCATGATATGTAAAATGTACGTGACAGTAAATAATATGTGTGTAAAATATGAAACATGCTCAATGTAAGTAAATATTCTCAAGAGACAACAGTCCCAATCATTTCCAATAAAGGACAAGTAGCAACTGTTGACGTGATTCAACTGTCAATTCCAGCTTCCACACCATTGATTCTTGACTCTGGTTGTGTATTTCAATATCTTGAAGAGCTTAGAAAAAATACTGATGTCTGGGCTCTTGTAGTTGTCGTTCAGTCACCCAGTCGTGTCCGACTCTTTGCGACCCCATGGACTGCAGCATTCCAGGCCTCCCTGTCCCTCACCATCTCCCAGAGTTTGCCCAAGTTCATGTTCATTGCATTGGTGATGCCGTCCAGCCATCTCACCCCCTGACACCCTTTTCTCCTTCTTCCCTCAATCTTTCTTAGCATCAGGGACTTTTCCAATGCCTCTGGGAAAGTTTCCCTACCCCAGGCTAATTGAAATCTAATCTATAGGGGCTGAGTCTGAGGCATCTACATTTTTAAAAGACTGGATATTGTTCTGTTGTACCACTTTAAGCAATAAAATGATCAAGGAGCAGGTGGAATTATAAAAAAAATGATCAAACCATTTTGGCTGACATATCAAGCACTAATTATCCTACAATCACTTTTTTAATGGCAGAGAAATAAATGGCTAAATATATAGTCATCAGGGCTGAAAGTAAGTATTTTAGATATATTAATGAGCACAAAGTCATCAATTTGCTTATGTTCCATCTGGAAGGGGGAAGGGCAGAAATGGAAATTTACCAACCTTTTTTAAACTATGAGTCTGGTAGTATAGACAAAAGAAAGTTCAACAAAACACATTTCTGGAACTTAGGTCTCTTTCCTGACCTAGTAGAGAAATAAATACACATCAGCTGCAAGACCACTTGACGTGTGCCATAACAAAGGCCTCTAAGTACTGGTGAACCGAAAGCAGATTAATTGATTCTGTCATAGGAGAAGGGACATATTGGGAAGTCTCCAATAATATGCAGAGTCATGTTGAACAAGTTTTACATGGCTGAGGGGGAGATGGCAATTCTAGCACACAGGACAGCAAATTAGAAAGGAATCAAGAGCCTGGCATGACAGGTGACTTCAGATAGCTCAACGAGCTCCAGTGTAGGTTACATATGTAGAGGAACGGGAGAGGATTTATTTGGAAAGGAAGGCAGATTGCAAAAGAATGTTTTTGCCAACCTAAGGAAAATGCACCTAATCTTGCAAGTGATAGAGTAGCAAGAGGGTGCAAACAGAGGTTTGTAAGCTTGAGGGAAAACTGATTAGATACCATTAGGAAGATCACTTCAGTGGAAAACTTTGTAAGATATGAGGAGTAGAGAAGCATCAGCCTACACAGGTCTCATTTCTGCTTAGAGCAACATCAAAGGGTTTTTCTGCCTATGAGGAGGAAAGAATGTGAATATCAATATTTAAGTCAGAAACATTTGTACTTTATGCTTTCATCACAAAAGGAAAACATAATGATTGGAATGGCAGGTATTTTTGGTTTCTTATGCTTGTGGGACTACTAACTGGCTTTTGGGGTTCTGCAGAGAGTATACTGTCAGTGTTGCTGGTATTCACCAGCACGGCTGCCTCTCCGCTAAGGATTCTCAGCCCCCTCCCCTGTCCTTTTTTTCTCTATGGATTGGCAAGAAGCCTAATAAGCAGGAGGTCATGTTCAAGGACAACGCATTTTGAGGGGTTAAGTCTTCAGTGCCAGATGAAACAGTTCTCTCTGCGACCCAGTCAAGCACGTGGTAATGGCGCTTTGTTGATTTCTCTGTCAAGGCAAAGCCTTTGCAAAGCTGTTCTACAAAAGAATGTGAGGGGCAATCGCACACGACATCAATAAGCCAAATGATGAATTTCCGAACATGTGCACTTTGCTGCTTTTATGGGAAGTAATTTGGATAATTGTGACAATTATGTAACTAAGTATGCCATCTAAAAAGTACACTAATTTTATAATTGTCAAGCTAACCACCAAAGACTTAAAGACTAAACCACTTCTAATTACCTTTCTACAATAATGGTGGGATTGATATTCTGTAAAAGAAAGCTATCTCTTAGTACCAGTCTCAGCAGCTGGTTCCTTACTTAGCAGCAAGGAGTATGCAAACAATTACACCTTCCAATTAGGATCTGTGTGAAGCCCTAAACTCAGTTTTCTTAATAATATACTCTCCTGTTATGAATGCTTTGTGTATATGGAACTTTTCTGGAAGGTATGCCTTAGTAGTTATGAATAAAAACTAGTGTCTCACCACTTTTCAGTGAAAGCATGGTCTAGGATGTGTAAACAATATCAAAGTATTTCACTCACATATCATACTCTGGGTAAAAAGACAGAAATATTACAATGAATTAGTTAAGTGGAAAGAATAGTGGCCTAAACTCCACAAAAAAGGGGCAATGTGTATGACCTTTAGAAATCTCTGCCCCTCTCTTTTAGATGTATCTTCCTCTGTACCAGGTGCAGGAGTTGGAGTAGGTACCTTATTAAGCAGGGTCTGCCCTCACCCCGCTCACACACACCCATTTTGCAAATGAGAAAGAGTGAAAAGAGCTTATCCTGCATGACTGTGGTTTCGGGAAGCCCTGGATGTAGTATACACAGTCTTATGAGCATATGCATTTTCATGAAGAAAGCTTTTCTCTGACACTCAAATTACCCCTTAACCCCTGAGAGATTAGGAACCACTAACCCAAGATGTTTTTTAGCTCTAAGGTCTGATACATATTTTAAAAATCCAAAAAAGATCTGTAGGTGGCTCCATGTGGAAGGCTCGTTATGCATTGGTTCTATCATCACACATACAATTATTCAAGAATGTAGTCCCATCACACACACACACACACACACACACACACACACACATGTGCACACACATGTGAGTGCCTGCACAAACACACCCACACCTCTTCCAAATTTTTCAGATTTCATAAATCTTTTTCCAGGTTCACATCATGAAGAGTCACTTAATAATGAGTTCCTTCTTCCCAGTGAGCTCTAATACAAGTCTACTTTATACTATGAAAGTGAATGTGTTAGTTGCTCAGTTGTCTCTTTGCGATATATACTATAAATTTATACTATAGCTTTGAAATGACAGCCTGAGTTCCACTTTTAATTCTGCTCCTACCTAGCCCTGTGACCCTGAGCAATGCACTTGACATCTCTTGGCCTCAGTTTCCTCCTTAGTAAAATGAGAACTGTATGATGATGGCAAAATTTTCCAAATCTTTTCTTACTTCAAAATTGTATGATACAATTGTGTTGTAGCACAGACTCACTGGTAACCCACTCAAAACTAGAATGTTATAATATCTGACAACCTAGTCTCGGTTTTCCTACATTTCTTTATAATCATCACTGTACAACCAGGGGAGATTATAGCCAAAATATCAAATAAATATCATGGGTCAAAAATCAAGAAATCCTGACATATAGTGTGAGGAAGTGGATTTACCATATTTCTGAACTCAAAAACTAAAACCTTCAAAAATGTCCAAGTTCTAGGCCAATTATTTACTCTTGTCATCAGACATTTGAATACAAGTAGTGCATCAAATGCATTTATAAAAGGCATACTAAAAGTGACTTGATGATTAATTAATTACTGTGTTAATGAAGTTGTTGATGAATTGAAGGTCCTGTATAGCAATGATGCATATGTGTATCTTATTTTCAACTAAGGAAAAGTATACAGCACTCATGAATAGGTGTTTCCATTTGCAGATAGTCATGCTAATTTTGCACAAGTCAGATGTAACGTGAACTTGGACAGGTGGCAACTAATAACGCAAACTCTGTTGACCTTGAGTTAATAATGAATGTTTTACAGGCAATCTGGGATGATCTGGCTATTTGCAGACAGTTTTGTCACTGAAAAAGCTCATTTGTCACTGAAAATGAACAGATTTATACATGTGCTATAAAATAGATAATCTTTACCCAGAAGGTTTGGCATTGGTGTGTAACTCTCTGTGATTACATTTTAAAACAGGCATACCTCCCTTCTTCATTTCACCCACATGGCAATCTGATCTTCTAAAGGAATGATTCCTGGGCATTGTTGATCAACATCTCCTATGTGGAAGGAGTACAAATAATACTTCAAAATCAGTGAATGAAGGAATCATTTTCTATAAACTATTTTAATTACTCACTAGATTATATACTTCCTGTGAGTGAAATAGTTTTTTAGTCATCAATTCAATACTTCACAAGGTGAGATAATTTGATATCAGTATGGAGTTTATGGGGGCTTCCCCAGTAGCTCAACTGGTAAAGAACCTGCCTGCCAATGCAGAAGATGCAAGAGATGTGGGTTCCATCCCTGGGTCAGGAAGATACCTTGGAAAAGGAAAAGACAACACACTCCAACATTCTTGCCTGGGAAATCCCATGGACAGAGGAGCCTAGTTGGCTATAGTCTGTGAGGCTGAAAGATTCAGACATGACCGAGCAACTGAACAATAACAACAGCAAGGAAGCTTATAAATCCATACTCAGAAAAGTTGTGATGAAGAAAGGACAGTCAAGGCTTTCCTTGAAATCCATCCATAAGGAGGACTGGAATTTGAAGATGCATAAACAATTAGGCCAGCAGTGTAGTTCAGCTTGTTGTTGCTGTTCCATCGCTCAGTTGTGTCCAACTCTTTGCCACCCTATGGACTGCAGCACACCAGGCTTCCCTGTCCTTCACTATCTCCTGGAGTTTGCTCAAACTCATGTCTATTGACTCGATGATGCCATCCATCCATCTCATCCTCTGTCACCCCCTTCTCTTCTTGCCCTCAATCTTTCCCAGCATCAGGCTCTTTTCCAATGAGCTGGCTCTTTGCATCAGGTGGCCAAAGTATTGGAATTTCAGCCCTGGATTCAAGCTCAGCCCTCTGTCCTGGACCATCATGCTATAGTGTTGGGTTCTGGGGGGTGGGGCTAGAAGAAGTTACATTGGAACCTAAAGGCAACAAAAGTATCACAAGTCTACCTGATAGGCACTGGTCCCACATTTAAGGAAGACCTAGGCTCAGCCTTCAGGCTTCCCTGGCTCAGACGGTAAAGAAACTACCTGCAATGTAGGAGACCCAGGTTCAATCCCTGACTCATGAAAATCCCCTGCAGAAGGGCATGGCAACCCACTCCAGTATTCTTGGCTGGAGAATTCCATGGACAGAGAAGCCTGGCAGGCTATACAGTCCATGGGGTCGCACAAAGTCAGACATGACTGAGCGACTAACACTCTACTTTATGTTCAGCCTTATTCCAACAAACTGTAGCAGCAAGGCTACTGCTATACATCCCATTTTAGTCATATTGACATAGAAACTGAGTTTATATTAAGTTAACAAGTAGGAAGGTCATTGTTTATCCAATTGTGAAGAACTAATGAAGGCAAGGATACAGTCCCTGGTCCAGCGCCTTACGATAAACCTTTCTATTTGCATATTACCTTGCTGAGTATAAGATGTCTTCATCTCTGATCTGAGCGGTAAGCACAATGTAGATGTTACATAATTACTTGTGGAATTAAACTGCATGGGATAGCTAGATTAATAAAAAGTTGCAGATCGTAGAAACATTCCAGTGCCATTTGATTCAGAATCCTATTATTTGACTGGGAACCATGAGTGGACCACAGCAGAGGCAGAGAAACAAACATTTTGTAAACATTTGTCACTTTACATAAGCAACCTTTATTTTGTTCCTGACGTTTGTAAGAGACTGTGATTGAGGATTCAGAGATGAGAAGAGCCTGGTCCCTGCCCTCAGTTACCTTATGGAGCAGTGAGGGAAGAAAATTAGTTTTTAAAAGATAATCGTTCTATAACATGCTGGATTTAGAAAAGGCAGAGGAACCAGAGGTCAAATTGCCAACATCCATTGGATCATAGAAAAAGCTAGGGAATTCCAGAAAACCATCTACTTCTGCTTCATTGACTACAATAAAGCTTTTGACTGTGTAGACCACAACAAACTTTGGGAAATTCTTAGAGACGGGAATACCGGATCACCTTACCTGCCCCCTGTGAAATCTGTATGCAGGTCAAGAAGCAACAGTTAGAACCGAGCATGGAACAACAGACTGGTCCCAAATTGGGAAAGGAGTACATCAAGGATGTATATTGTCACCCTGCTTATTTAACTTATATGCAGAGTGCATCATATGAAATGCCAAGCTGGATGAAGCACAAGCTGGAATCAAGATTTCCAGGAGAAATATCAATAACCTCAGATTTGCAGATGATACCGCCCTTAAGGCAGAAAGCAAATCGGAATTAAAGAGACTCTTGATTAAAGTGAAAGAGGAGAATGAAAAACCTGATTTAAAACTTAACATTCAAAAAAGTAGAATCATGGCATCCAGTCCCATCACTTCATGGCAAATAAATGGGGAAACAATGGAAACAGTGACAGACTTTATTTTGGGAGGCTCCAAAATCACTGCAGATGGTGACTGCAGCCATGAAATTAAAAGACGCTTGCTCTTTGGAAGGAAAGCTATGACCAACCTAGACAGCATATTAAAAAGCAGAGACATTACTTTGTCTATAAAAGTCCATCTAGTCAAAGCTATGTCTTTTCCAGTAGTCATGTACAGATGTGAGAAGTGGACAATAAAAAAGGCTGAGCACCAAAGAATTAATGCTTTCGAACTGTGGTGCTGGAGAAGACTCTTGAGAGTCCCTTGGACAGCCAGGATATCAAACCACTCAATCCTAAAGGAAATCAGCCCTGAATATTAATTGGAAGTACTGATGCTGAAGCTGAAGCTCCAATGCTTTGGCCACCTGATGCAAATAACTGACTCATTTGAAAAGACCCTGATGTTGGGAAAGACTGAAGGCAGGAGGAAAAGGGGTTGACAGAGGATGAGAGGGTTGGATGGCATCACCGACTCAATAGACATGAATTTGAGCAAGCTTCGGGAGTTGGTGAAGGACAGCAAAGACAGACATGCTGCAGTCCATGTGGTAGCAAAGAGTTTGACATGACTGAGCAACTGAACAACAACAACAAATTCTATAGCATAATCAGTAAACTAAAAATTAATTAAGTATTGTTTCCAAAGTCAATTGAACTCACAGAGAAATGGCCTAAAAGTAGCTTACTTTGGGATACTATACTATCATAGCACCCATGCACATGCTATACACAGTGGACCTTTGCAAAAAAACATGACTACATTACCTTCCCAACAAAACTTTTCAATAAATGTTTTGTCATGCCAAGGTAGCTCAGCTAGTAAAGAATCTGCTTGCAATGCAGGAGAACCCAGCTCAACCCCTGAGTCATTAAGATCCCCTGGAGAAGTAATAGGCTACCCACTCTGATATACTTGGTCTTTCTTGGCGGCTCAAATGGTAAAGAATCTGCCTGCAATGTGGGAGACCTGGTTTCAATCCCTCAGTTGGGAAGATCCCCTGGAGAAGGGAATGGCAACCTACTTCAGTATTCTTGGTTGGAAAATCCCATGGACAGAGAAGCCTGGAGGGCTATGGCCATGGGGTAGCAAAGAGTTGTACATGACTGGGCACTCACTCCCCAACTGTCATGCTAAATGGTATCTATACTATAATGATGATATATTAATAGCATAATGATTAAGCATGCAGATTGTAGAGTAAATTTGCCTGATTAAAATCTTACTCTGCCACTTCTTATTGCTGTGACTTTGGGCAGGATACTTAATAACCTTCTGTAAAAAAGTAGATATAACATATTTCCGTACTAACTTACCTCATTTGTAAAATGGTATAATAGTAGTAATTACTATCTCATAGGGGTGTTGTGAAGATTAAATTAGTCAAAACATGGAAGGTACATATGGTAAAGACCAAAAAAAAAATGCCAGCTATTGTTGTTAAATGTCAAATTGAATATATGAGAATTAAAAAGGGATTTGGACCAGTGAGAAATTACCACTTATTGGGGAGGTAGAACCACACATGGATTTATTCTTTGTTTGATTTCAAATCCATCAATAGTGCTATGGTACTTAAATAGTTTTGAAAAACTCATACAAACTTTAGCACTCTTTAGACTATGTATCTCACTTATTCTGAGGCTTCACAAGTGGTGCAGTGGTAAAGAATTTACCTACCAATACAGGAGACACAGATTCAATCCCTGGGCTAGGAAGATCCCCTGGAGAAGGAGATGGCAACCCACTCCAGTATTCTTGCCTTGAGAATCCCATTGTCAGAGTAACCTGGAGGGCTACAGTCCATGGAGTTGCAAAGACAGGGGCATGACTGGGTGACTCAGCATGCACTCACTTGTCCTATTAGAAATAACAAAGTTGTATCAAACTTATATATTTGTACATCCATTAAGTTCCACTTCTAACTCCAGCAGATAACTGTTTCAGGGCAATACTCAAGGTCACCCAATCTCTGACCTTCTACAATCTCAACTCTCAAATGCATTTGTGAGATTGATGCAGTGCATAGAAAGGTGACTATAGGAATATAGAAATTAAGTTGCTGCCTGTACTGGTGCATTTAATAATGATGTGGGCTTCCAGGTGGCATTAGTAGTAAAGAATCCTCCTGCCAATGCAGGAGACATGGGTTCAATCCCTGGGTTGGGAAAATACCCTGGAGGAGGACACAGCAACCCATTCCACGATTCTTGCCTGGAGAATTCCATAGACAGAGGAGCCTGGTGGGCTACAGTACATGGGGTCACAAAGACTGGAACACAACTGAAGTGACTTAGCATGCAACAATGATATACTTTGGAATTGTTCTAGGAGTACTGATTAAAGTTGACTGAAAATCCCTTATTAATTAATTAATCCCTTATTAATTTAATTAAAATCCCTTTTAATTAAAAAATAAAAAGCATAAATAAAATATATATATATATATACATATATATATATATACACTTTTGCATCCTGCCTTTGATATGCTGACCTAATAGGTTTCAGTTATTTCCTCTATATTACACAAAATACTAATTTGATTTCTGGCACTGCAGACTGGGAAGTCACATTTCTCCCAGGACAAGTATGTTCCCTTGGAGCCCACTTTTATGTCTATAGAGTATAACACCTGATCAGGACCATAGTGCTTTGTGAAATAAGCATGTTCTCAGTATTGTGGTAGAGCTTCATTAGCTCAAGCTTTGAAGTGTACCCCTTAAGGAAAAAAAACAAAAACTGCCCCTTAAGGAAAAAAAAAGAAACAGCAAAAAAAAAAATGTACCCACATAACAAGAACAAAAATCAGCTCTCTATACATAATGCAGATACACATATGGGTCAAAACATGATTCATAAAATAGCATAATTCCTTCTTTAGGGTTATTAATAATGTATCTACTTACAATTAATTGTCCTATAGTCTGTATTTCCTATTTCCTCTTCTATGAGAGATTATTTATGACTTTCTGTCCCAAGCTTGGGAGCTCCTGGCTTAATTCTAAATTCTGATTCTGGGACCTTAAACCCAGTTAGCTGCTGCCAATCAGTCTAAAGTGACTGGTGAGTTCCAGTTAATTAAGCTCCCTACTGATAACTCCGGTCTTTGTCACCTGATTCTTGAAGAGCCCTGCACCAAACATGTCACGACAATACATTTCTGTGAGTGGTTCCCTTTACCCCTATTTGTCCCTTTCTCTAGCAGCAGGAGAGCTTTCTAATAAGTGAACCCAAGCGGTCACAGATATTTCTGCTGCCGACAGGAAGAAAAGTAATTGCAGATACATCAGCTTCATTTGTGGACTGGATAGCACTGCTGAACTTTAACTATTCAAGCACTTTGAAAGTGGACACATTGTGATAAACAGCTATTAGATTTGGGCTTAGGGAAAGAACCATACTGTGAAAAACACACACCTGCTGGCAAGCAGTCTTATTGAAGAGCTTTCTATGTTAACAAAATATATAATTTGTGTATAGAAAATTCTGTATGTCACAATTTCATCTTCAGATCAAGGCAAGTGTACCTACTGCCTTAGTATGCAGACTCAACTGCAAAATCTGTGGTATTTTGTGAGCTTTGTTCACAAAATGTTTAGATTCTATATAGCAACATGTGATTTTATTTGTGCAAACATAAAATGTAATGAATTTCTAATGTGCGTTTCAGAATGGAGGGAGAAACAGAGAGAGAGGGAGGGGCAGGCAGAGGGGAGAAAAATGCTTGGAGACAGAGAAGAAAGTACAACACACTCTAACTATTTTGATGGACAGACAGAACTGAAATCCAACAAGAATGATTCCTGAGCTCTTAGCATAGGGGAATAAATACCACATTTCATCTCTGTATTTTGTGTGTGGATGTCTGATAAGCATTATATGTTAGCCATGCAAGAAAATTGCTTGGAAAAGTTTTGTAATCCAGCTTTGTAACCTACCAACATATTTTTTATAGGAAATATACAGAAATACTTACACTGTATTATATATAAGCTGTATTTACTGCCAGGATACTTAAATGTTATCTTTAAGACAAATACCATTAATAATATTTGATAGGCAGTGGCTAAAGTCCTTAGAAAATCTGAACACAATCAGATTTCATTAAAATTTAAATAACCCACCACCATAGATACATGTATGTGTGTGCATGTGTGCTCAGTCACTTCAGTCGTGTCCAACCTTTTGTGACCCCGTGGACTGTAGCCCACCAGGCTCCTCTGTCCATGAGATTCTCCAAGCAAGAATACTGGAGTGGGTTGCCATGCCCTCCTTCAGGGGAATCTTCCTGACGCAGGGATTGAACCCATGCCTCCTACATCTTGTGCACTGCAGGCAGATTCTTTACCAGCTGTGCCACCTGGGAATATAAATCTATTATGGTGGGAACTTAGCAGGGGATATGAAAGAGAATTTCCATTTTCATTATGATCACCCTTCATTTTAATTATTGGAATGATTTCTTTTTTAAGAAAATGCCTTCCTGGTGATTCTAATGCAGTCTCTTATGCAGATAATAACACATTGTAACACTTTCAAATTTCCTCCTCTTTAAGTGCTCAACTACACTTCCCTGTCCAAAAGAAAAATGATCCATTTGCTTCCCAGTGGTTCTTCTGAAATAAAAAGAAAGCATCTTTACTTGGAAATGTTTCAAATTTGAATAGTGTAAAAATTACAACATTCTCATTAGGGCTCTGTCTACAATAAAGTCTCCTAGGCAACTGAGTTAAGGCAAATAAAGGCATTGCTCCATTGGTTTCTTTTACTAGAGTAAAAGTCAACTAAAAGCAGTCGTAAGAATGGTTATAATTTACTTTCTGTGAGGAAAACTGTAGATCTGTAGCTAAATCTGCTACTTATATACTTCTATATCATCTGGCTTGAAGCATAACCAGTCCAATTAATCCATTTAATCTAAATTTACTGTTGTGAAAACAAGGGAAGCTTGTTCAAATTTTGAGAGTTTCAGAGGTATATACAAGTCATTCTTCATCTCTACATTGGCAGATTGAGAAGGTCAAATTGCTTAAGGTTCTTTTGAAAACCAACAATGTGCAAATGTCATTACCAAGTTTTTAAAAACTGTATTCTGTCACTGAAATTAAAAAGATAATGTAAATCACTGAAAACCAAGGTTGTTTGTCACAGACTTGTAATTAGAGGCTAGTTTATGACTCTAGAATGTGACAACACTGTGCTATTATAAATGTCCTTAATATCCACATGTGACCAAATGATGATGTTGAAGCACGTTGTTAAAAGCACTCCATCATGCCCCAAGGGCTTCCTTAAAAGATTTTTTTAAGAGGGTAGACATATCAAATCAAACCACTTCAGTCATAAATTAATGGCTGAAAATTGACCTCATGTGAAGTTACTTGCAAGTCATAGGAACATGAGTTTTTCTAAAATTTCAATACCACATGTATAGACATTAATTCTAGTTGAATTTGGAACTGTTCAAAGTTCCTAAGACTGTTACATTTTAAGAGAATGAAATTAAGCTTTAGTACTAAGTCTATTAATGTATTTTGTATCTGTCTTACTTTGCCACATTTCTGAAACCTGGTTTCAATAAGTCAAAGAAAATCACTTGCATGTTACTTTGCATTTATCATTTTATTTTGAGCTACATAGTAACTCTTAGTAACTACATAGTAACTTCTTCTGGTGGAGAAGTAGAATTACAGTCATTTACAGAAGAAGACACTGAGGCTCAAAAAGTTTAAATGATTTATAGATACATTTAGTGAATGCTTTTGAGGCTTGAGCTGAAATTTTATCCCTGAATTCAGTGTTTGTTTCACTATACTATGACACTTATTTGAATAATGATCTCATGCAATGCCAAAGTACTCTCAGGTTTCCTTGATGCTATTACATGGTATCACTATTTTAATCAAACATTGCAATTGTGCTAAGTTGCTTCTGTAGTGTCCAACTTGTTGCGACCCTATGGAGTGTACTCCACCACACTCCTCTTTTCATGGGGATTCTCCTGACAAGAATACTGGAGTTGGTTGCCATGACCTTCTCCACAGGGTCTTCCCGACCCAGAGATCAAACCCGTGTCTCTTACATCTGGCAGGTGGGTTTTTTACCACTAGCACCTGGGAAGCCCAGACATTGTGACTGCATGCATGCTCTGTCCATGGGATTCTCCAGGCAAGAATACTGGAGTGGGTAGCCGTTCCCTTCTCCCGGGGATCTTCCCAATACAGGGATGGAACCAGCATCTCTTGCATTGGCAGGCAGATTCTTTACCACTAGTGTCACCTGGGAAGACCAATATTGCAATTAGTACTAGCCAAATGTCATAGCGGAGTTTAATTTAGCCATACTTAACAACATGACCATAGATTTAAAAGACTAGCTTGTGTCTTTCATAGCACCTTTCTCCAAACTTCAATCAAGCATTTCTATCTTCCAAATCTACCAAGAATCATCCATTTTTTACTCTAATCCTTTCCAAAATTGAAAAGTTCTTTGCAATATTTACTCTAATTCTCATTCATTGCAACTGAAGCCTATTCATTTTTGTCTGGTGCTCAAACAAGATAGAAAAAAAAAAAAGTCTCTCCACAGAATTTTAGCTAAATAAGAGAAATTTGAAAAGTAAGATCAGAAGCTTAAGAGAAGTCACCTGAGCACTCATTGATAAGAAAAAAGAAAATCCAGGAGAAGAAGCATTCCTTCAGCTTTCTGGTCACAAAGTTAAATTTTGAAATGTTAATTCACTATTTGAATCATATTTTGCCCAATCTACCACTTTTATTTAACACAATTGCTACAATTGGGTGTAATAGCAATAGATTCCTGCCACTATTAATATGAAAAAATAATCAATAATGAAAGTGCTCTCATATTGCTATTATTAAGGTTGTTCTAGCATTGAATTTTTGTTTCCAGAGACTTATAATCTATCTCTGAGATGCATACCAAAATCTCAGAATGACATTCAAAAACAGAATATTTCAAAAAAAAAAAAAACCCAGAATATTTCACCAGAAAGAAAAAATAAAAACATATTCCATTCTTGTCAGTCTATTCTTTTTCCTTATCAAATTATAATTAGTAGTTACCAGCTTCTCTTCTTGGAAGACTTACATTTTTACAGCAGAATTTGGAGGTCAGTTTACTGGCAATGTTTGGTAAATTTAGTACAAAATCCTTTCAACAGCTGTTTGAAACAGTTAGCACAGACATGGTTATTCCCTTGGTTTGTCCATGGTCATAGCATCTCTAAGTGGAAATATGGTTGAATTTGTTTCCTATTGCTGGGAATGAATGATCGCAAATACTGCTTTGTTTAATATATTTATTTTTAAATTGAAAGACAAGTGATTTACAGAATTTTGTTGTTTTCTGTCAAATATCAACATGAATCAGCCATAGGTATACATATGTCCCCTCCCTCTTGAGCTTCCCTCCCATCTCCTTCCCCATCCCACGACTCTAGGTTGATCCAGAGCCCCTGTTTGAGTTCCCTGAGTCATATAGCATGGTTTTAACTATATAAATTTCTTATCTTTATAATTCTGCAGGTCAGAAGTTCAAAATGGGTCTCACTGGACTAAAAGCAAATATTGACAAGTTATCCAAAAGACTGCCCACATTCTTTAGCTCAAGGAGCCTTTTCTCCATCATCAAAGCCAGCAACATCGCACTTCTCTCACCATTATTCTGTAACACATCTTCCTCTGACCACAGACAGAAAAGGTTCTCTATTTTTAAAGGTTCATATAATTTGACCGGATCCACCTGGATAATCCAAGATAATCTCTCCATCTCAAGTTCTTTTATTTCATCTGCAAAGTCTTCTTTTTTCCCCATGTTAGATAATATACTCCTATGTTCTAGGGATTGAGATGTAGGCAATTTGGGAAACTTTTAGTTTTCCTACCATAGTGGTAAAGACAAAATTAAGAAGTTAGGATACTTGATGTTCACCAGCATGCTTTTGTCATAGGAGACATTCAATAAATATGAGATAAATAAATGCAGTAAGCAAACTAAAGACAAGTAGTTCTAGGAATCCAACTGGCAAAATAAAGTTGGGGTCAATGTAACACTGTGCTTGGTTTCAAGGTGGGGATGGTTTTTAGTTATTTTATATTTAATTACCATTCAAATTTTTAAGATGTTCACTTGATTTTTCTTTCTTGCAATCAAGCAATAATATATAATGTCTGATCAAAGAGTAAGCAATTAACAGAAATTTAAGTCCAAATCAGTGTGTACTTGTCCTGCAAGAAAAATCACTTTATTGACATGGAATAATTTCTCCTTTTTAAGAGAATGAAGTCAGAGATGCAAAAACAACAGTAATTTTAAAAATCTGATCAACCAAATTGAGGAGAATTTAGAAAAAAGCATTTAAAGAGTTTAAAGAACAGACTTTTGGACTCAGTGGGAGAAGGGGAGGGTGGGATGATTTGAGAGAATAGCATCAAAATATGTATATTATCATATGTGAAACAGATCACCAGTCCAGGTTCTATGTATGAGACAGGGTGCTCAGGGCTGGTGCACTGGGATGACCCTGAGAGATGGGATGGGGAGGGAGGTGGGAGGGGGGTTCAAGATGGGGAACACATGTACACCCATGGCTGATTCATGTCAATGTATGGCAAAAGCCACCACAATATTGTAAAATAATTAGCTTCCAATTAAAACAAATAAATTAATTTAAAAAAATAAAAAATAAATTTAAAACAAGTTACAATTAAAATAAATCTATCTTAAAAAACTAAAAAAAGAGGTTAAAGAAAATAGCTACATTTTCTCAAATTTTTATTTATTAATTTTCACCATTCTAATCATACTGATTAGAATGATATTTTAAAAGGTCCCTGAGAGTCATTCTGTATAAGGGGTGCTAATTATATTCCTTGTTGACTTTTAATAACAACTTTATTGAAGAGCAATTGACACACAATAAAATGAACATACTTAAAATGTGCAAATTGTGTTTTGATATATGAATACACCTGTGAAAACATCACCATAATCAATAAAGTAAACATATCCACTCAAATTTTAGTCATCTTTGTAATCCCTCCCAAACTATCTATCCCAAAACCTCTGCTCCAAGGCAACCACTGATCTGTTTTAGACAATATAGATCAGTTTGCATGTTCTATGATTTTATATAAATACAGTCATACAGTATTCACTCTTTATTGTAGAGCTTCTTTCACTCAGCATAATTATTTTGGGATTTATCCATGTTGCTGATTCTACTAATAGTTTCTAACTATTCTAACAGAAAAATAAAGGAAGCTAAATAGACATTGAGCAGAGGAGCAGGGATGAGAAATTTACCAGGAAGTATCCAAAAACTGAAAGATGCTTAAGGAAAATTTGTTGGAAGGAAATGGGATGATAATGTGTCCATCTTCATTTAAAGACATCTGAAATATTAGGTAATGGTGAGCAGTGAGAGACTTCATGAATGGGATAGCCATGGGAAATGGGTTGGAGGGGAACATTTGTCTGCCATATATACCACTAGAAATGAATCTGGGAAAATGAGAAGAGGTGGCAGGTCAGGTGGGAAAATGTCTTTAGGTGGTGCTAAATAAAAGCCTCCTCTCTCCAATCAGAATATCTTGAACTCACCACACCACTTCCTCTCATGATGTTGTCAGAAGCGGTGCTTTCATATGCTTTAGCCACCTCACAGCTATCTTAGGCTAGGGGAGAACTCTACTGACCAAACAAAGGTGAAGAGTATGGCACCTCATTGTCCCGAGGAGAAGATGGAAAGGGAGGGCAAGCAGGCCTGGGGTAGGCCACTGTTGGCTTCAGTGTCGCTAAGGTAATCAGGAAACCACCAGAGGCTAGAACAGTTGAAGAACAATGAACGCCAAACACGACCTGTGAACTCAGGTCCAGAGTTGGTGACAGTATGACATGATCCTACTGGAAGTCTTCCTCTTCCCTATAGATCCCACTCACAACTCCCACCTGCTCCTGCCTGGACCAAATCCTCTCCTCAGCTAGCACTCCTCAGGGAAGCCCCACTTCCCACTCAGTCCCTGTCCTTTCTCCCTGAACCAATGCCATTCTGTGCTCACCCTGTTTTCCTACCTGGTACAGAATATGCAATGCGAAAAGTACTGCCTCAAGGGACTTCAAGAAAAGAATATAGTTAAACAATTACCACTCTTTCAGAAAAATGTAAGACAGAAATAAGGCTAACCATTTTCATCTATTACCTCAGGTAGAATAAGACATGGAAATAGAAATTGGCAGACCAACAAGAGGGGACACTGTAATGCCCTATGCCTGGCAAGGCTCATTTAGTTCAGTCCAGTTCAGTTTCTCAGTCGTGTCTGACTCTTTGTGACCCCATGGACTGCAGCATCCCAGGCCTCCCTGTCCATCACCAACTCCTGGAGTTTACTCGAACTCATGTCCATTGAGGTGGTGATGTCATCCAACCATCTCATCCTCTGTCACCCCCTTCTCCTCCCGCCTTCAATCTTTCCCAGCATCAGGGTCTTTTCAAATGAATCAGTTCTTTGCATCAGGTGGAGGCTGTGGAGAAGTGGTCAATGGCATAGGGAACAGATCTTGCACCAATAAAGGCACATTTATGTTAATGATTCAAATAAAACCAATGATGCGAAAAGAAGTGGGGCATGCAATGTGTGGTTGCAGGCATCTGTAAGTTCTTTGATGGAGGGAAGGGAGAGAAGGAAGGATAAAGGTGGTGTATGAAAAGGGAGGAAATGTAGCCTGATTTACAGGTTCACAGACAAGCAGACATTAGGGATAAGGGTTGGGTAAGGACTGAGAACTGAAGACAAATGTCCCTGCTTGAAACTTTAACCCATAGCAAAGGGGGAAAAGGGGTTTGACATTTCCCCATGTGTGGACGGGTGGACCCAGATATAAAGAGCTGTGATGTGGTTGGCATGGCACTGCCATAAACAAAGTCAGAAAAAGAAATTGCCTCCAGACCACATAACTCATAGTGGTATTTATTACACATCATCCTGTATTGTAAGCAAATGAAGTCCTCAGAAAGACCCAGAATCTCTACCTCCTGAAGGTCACTGACAGGCCCTCCTGTGCTTAGTCATGTCTGGCTCTTTGTGACCCATGAACTGGAGCCCACCAGGCTCCTCTGTCCATGGGGATTCTCCAAGCAAGAATACTGGAGTGAGTTGCTGTGCCCTCCTCCAGGGGATCCTCCCAACCCAAGGTTTGAACCCAGGACTCCCACATTGCAGGCAGATTCTTTACTGTCTGAGCCACCAGGGAAGCCCCACTGACAGCATGCCCAGGTACTAAACTAATGGTGTCTGGAGGCCACAAAGTGTGTTAGTCACTCAGTCATGTCCAACTCTTTGCGACCCCATGGTGTCTCTATGGAGTTCTCCATACAAGAATACTGGAGTAGATTGTCATTCCCCTCTCCAGGAAATCTTCCCAAACCAGGGATCAAATCTAGGTCTCCTGCATTGCAGGCAGATTTTTTTTTACCAACTAAGCTACCAGGGAAGCCCAGGGAGGCTACAAACTCAACATTAATTAGACCTATTTCTTAGATCTTAATCCTTAATTATTTAATTAGGTCTAAGAAACCTGAAGATGGAGCAGTGGCTTACCAAGGATGGGGCAGAGGAAGAGGTTTACTTCTGGTGTAGGCAGTAAAGAAGAGCATTGTTTACAGACAATTCTAATAAAAGAATAAACCTGAGTGATCAGTGAGAGTCACTCAGTCGTGTCCAACGCTTTGCAACTTCATGGAATATACAGTCCATGGAATTCTCCAGGCCAGAACACTGGAGTGGGTAGCCTTTCCCTTCTCCAGGAGATCTTCCCAACCCAGGGATCAAACCCAAGTCTCCTGCATTGCAGGTGGATTCTTTACCAGCTGAGCCACAAGGGAAAACTAAGAATACTATAGTGGGTAGACTATCCCTTCTCCAGCAGATCTTCCCGAGCCAGGAATTGAACGGGGGTCTCCTGCATTACAGGCAGATTCTTTACCAACTGAGCTATGAGGGAAGCCCAACCTGAGTGATAGCTGCTCTTATTTTTGCTATCACCTCCATACTATAAGTATTTCTTAATAAAGTCACTGATAAAATATCCTCCCTCACTCCCAAAAAAGGATTGTTATTTTTTCCCCAAAGTTGTTTTTGTATTGTCTACAGAAAATATCTTAAAATTATTTTTGAAATGTCAAGGCAAATTTGACATAAAATAAACTACACAAAGGATAGCATTTGTTTAGTTTTGACATATGTATGCAAGACCCATGAAGCCATAACTACAATCAAAAAGCAAACATATTCATCACCCGTAAAAGTTTCCTTTTGTAACCTCTCCTTTGTGCCCCTTCCAGCATCCTCAATTTCCAAGCAGCTACCAATCTAATCTGCTTTCTGTCGTTATATAGTAGGTCATATATTTTAATTTTTTTTTATAAATGGAATCATTTAGTATGTACTCCTTTTGTATTCATCTCAACAAAATGATTTGATGATCAATCCGTGAAGAGTGTGTATCAAAAGTTCATTTCTTTTTATGATAGAGTAGTATTCCACTGTATGGATATAGCTATGCTTACACACATTCTGATGGATATTTGAGCTTTTTTCCAGTTTTTTTTGGTATTTGTGTACAATTCTTTTTATTGACCAACGATTTATTTCTGTTTGGAAAATAACTAGGGTTAGGATGGCCGATTCAAAAGAAAGCTGTATGTTTAGCTTTTGAAAAATAAACTGCCAAATTATTTTCCAAATTGCAAGACTTTGCATTCTCACCAGGCTTGTATGAAATTTTCAGTGTTCCACATCCTTGACAGCACTTGTGATGATCAATAATAAATGTTAGACATTTCAGTAGGTATAAAGTAGTATGTCATTGTGGCTCTGATTTGTGTGCCTCAGCTGATAAAGAATCCGCCTGTAATACGGGAGACCTGGGTTCAGTCCCTGGGTTGAGAAGATCAACTGGAGAAGGGAAAGGCTCCAGTATTCTGGCCTGGAGAATTGCATGGACTGTATAGTCTATGGGTCACAAAGAGTCGGAAATGACTGAGCAACTTTTGCTTTCACTTTCAATGACTATTTATGTTGACTGACTATTCCTGTGGTTTTCCATCTGAATGTCTTTTGTGAGGAAGTGTTTGCTCACATCTTTTGCCCATTTTTATTTGGGTGTTTATTATATAGAAAGATTTTTATAAATGAAAGTTCAAGTGCTTTATCACATATGTGATTTTCAAATATTTTATCTCAGTCTGTGACTTGTGTTTTCTCTTGGATCCATTTCAAAGAGAAGATCTTAACTCAATGAACTCAAATTTATATCAATTTTTTAAATTAATGGATTGTACCTTTTTTGTGTTGAAAAATTTGTGTTGATCAACCTCAACTAGCAAAAATTTTCTGCTATAATTTTTTGCAGATAATTTACAGTTTCAAATTTTCCATTGAGGTTGATAACACATTTTTTTTAGGTTTTTTGTTAATGAACTATATATTAAAGTTATTTTCTTGCACATGGATATCCAAAGGTTTTAAAAGCAAAATTTGCAAGGTACATATATGATGTGCATGTATCCTTAGTCATGTCTGATTCTTAGTGACCCCATGGACTGTAGCCTGCCAGGCTCCTCTGTCCATGGGATTTTCCAGGCAAGAATACTGAAAAGGGTTGCCATTTCCTTCTCCAGAGGATCTTCCCAATCCACAGATCAGACCTGTGTCTCCTTTGTCTCCTGCATTGGCAGGCATATTCCTCACCACTGAACCACCAGAGAAGCCCGCATATATGATAAAATGGTTAATATTCAAAATTCATAACTAACATCTACAACTCAATAGAAAAAAAAACCCAAATAACCTGATTAAAAATGTGAAAAGAAATTGAATAAACATTTCTCCAATGAAGACATACAAATTGCCAATAGGTATATGAAAGGGTTCTCAACATCACTAACCATTAGGGAAATGGAAATCAAAACCACAGTGATCACCAAATGATCACCTCACATCTGTAAAGATGGCTATTATGAACAAAAAGAAAAAAATGCAAGTATGAATATGGAGAAAAGTGAACACTTGTGCACCACTGGTGGGAATGTGAATTGGCATAGTCACTGTGGAAAACAATGTAGATTCCTCAAAAAAATAAAAATAGAACTGCCATATGATCCAACAATCCCACTTCCAGGTATATGTAATATTTCAAGGAAGAGTTAGCACCAATATCTCAAAGAGATATCTGCACTCCCATATTCACAGAAATATATTCACAACAGTCAGGGTATGGAAGCAACTTAAATGCACATTGATAAATGGTTGAATAAAGAAAATGTAGTATTTCCATACAGTAGAATATATTTAGCCTTGGGAAAAAAAAGCAGAAAATCCTGCCATTTACAATGACATGTATGAACTTAGAGGACATTATGCAAAGTGAAATAAGCCAGACATAGAAGAACAAATACTACATGATACCACTTACACAGTGAACCTAAAATTGTCAAACTCAGAAAAGCAAAGAGTGGAATAGTGGTTGTCAGGACTTGGGAGAAGGAAGAAGCAGGAAAATATTAATCAAAATAGGAAGATAAGTTTTGGTTTTACCAAGATGAAATTTGAAATCCAATTTAAATTTAAAATCGTAGAGACCAACTGTGCAGAATAATAGTGTATATAGTTAATAATATTGTTGCATACTTAAAAATTTGCTAAGAGGCTAAGAAGGTAGATGTTATATTGTGATCTTGTCATTATCATCATCATCATCATCATTGTCATTATTACAATAAATACAAGGAAATTTGTTGGGTGATGAATAGATTTATGGCATAGATTGTGATGGCTTCACAGGTATGTGTTTCAAGCTCATCAAGTTCCATACATTAATCATCTGCAGCTTTTTGTATATCAAAAAAGAAGAAAAAAATCTCGACTGTTTATTGAAAATATTCTCTCTTCACTGAACTGCCTATGCAACTTTGTTAAAGATCACTTTTTAATTTATCTGTCAGTCTATTTGTGGAATATCTATTCTGTTTTATTTTTTTCTACATTTAAAAAACGTACATGTTGCCTTTGGTACTGATGTTTTATAATCTCATAGAATAATATAGTGTTAATTCTTCAAGTTAAAAAAAATGTTTTGACTCTTCTAGGTTCTCTGCATTTCTAAATACACTTCAGAATAAGTCTGTTGATTTCTTCCATAAAGCCTGTTGGAATTTTGATTGATACTGTGTTGAATCTATACATCAATTTGTGAGGATCAATAAGGAGTCTTAAAATCCAGAACAAAGTATGTCTCTCCATTTACTCAGGTCTTTTAAAATTTCTTTCAATAGGGTTTTGTAGTTTTCAGTGCAAAAACCTTGCTTATTTTTTGTCATCTATATCCATACTTGGACTTCCCTGATTGCTCAGCGGTAAAGAGTCTGCCTGCAATGCAGGAGATGCAGGAGGCATGGGTTTGATCCCTGGGTCAGGAAGATCCCCTGGAGGAGGAAATGGCAACCCACTTCAGTATTCTCGCTGGGAAAATCCCATGAACAGAGGAGCCTCATATATTACAGTCCTTGGGGGTCACAAAAAGTCAGAAAAGACTGAACATTCACTCACTCATCCATCTACTCTTACAAATGGCATTGTTTAGTTCAAGTTCTGATTGTCTATTACATGTATTCAGATACGGACCTAGATATATGATTGACTTTATATTGATTATATATTCATTTTAATATATTTTTAACTGATTTAATAAAATTTTGTGAATAATTTTTGTGTCTATATTAATAAACAATGTGGATTCATGCTTTTCTTTTCATATAGTGTCTGTCTGGTTTTGCCATCAGAATGAACTTGGAAGTATTCTTTCCTCCTCAACTAAATGGAGAGTTTTGGTAAAATTTATATTGTCAATGTTAATCTTCTTTAAATATTTGGCATAATTTGCCCTTGAAGTTATCTGGATTTGTAGTTTTCTTTGTCTAAAGTTTTTAGCTAAAAATTCAGTCTCTTTAATAGAAACATGACTATTTAGGTTGTCTATTTGTTCTTGAGGAAACTTTAGTAGTTTGTGTATTTTAAATAAAGTTTTCATTTCATCTAAGTGGTAAAATTTATTGGCCCAATATCATTCATAAAATTCCTTTATTTTCTTTTGAAATCTGTAGAATCTATAATGATGCCACCTCTCTCATTCTTGATATTAGTAAACTATATATATATAAAAGAAAGTGAAATCTCTCAGTCGTGTCTGACTCTTTGCGACCCCATGGACAGTAGACTCCCAGGCTCCACAGTCCATGGGATTTTCCAGGCAAGAATACTGGAGTGGGCTGCCATTTCCTTCTCCAGGGGATGTTCCCAACCCGGGGATCTAACCCAGGTCTCCTATATTGCAGACAGATGCTTTACCGTCTAAGCCACTAGGGAAGCCCATATATATATATACATATATATATATATATATATATATTTTTTTTTTTTTTTTTTTTTTTCTGGCCACTCTGCCTAGAGGCGTACCAATTTTATTGAGTTTCTCAAAGAACCAGTGGTTTCAATGACTCTTCTCTATTTTGCTTTCTATTTCATTGATTTACATTCTGGTTTTGCTTATTTTGATTTTTCTCTTTGTTTCAGTTTTGTTTACTCATTATTTTCACTTCTTAAAGTACAAACTGATGTCATTGATCTGACACCTTTTTTCTTTACTAATATATGTTTTTGGTAATATAAATTTGTCTATTATCACAACTGTAGTTACATACCATAAGTTTTGATAGATTGTATTTTCAATTTTATTCAATCAAAATGTTTTCTAATTTCTTTGAGTTTTTCTTTGACCCCTGTGTTAAAAGTGAATTATTTAGTTTGCAAATATTCAAAAATTTTCCAGAGAGCTTTCTGCTACTGATTTTGAATTTAATTCCATTTTGGTCTAAATATCAATTTTTGTCTGACTTGAATCATTTAAAATTTACTAAGGTCTATTTTACAATTATTTTGGTAAATGTTTTGTGCATACTTAAAAAGGATGTATGTTCTGCTGTTGCTGATGGAAGTGCTCCATATATGTGTCCATTAGGTCAATTAAATGCACTTTTTTCATACCTGTGTTGATTCTAATGAGAATCTCCTGCCTTCCTTAAATTTGTTCTTCTGTATGTAACATGTGGTTTTCTTTTTTCTACCTGCATCTAAAATTTTTACTTTTATGACAAGATTGACTAATTTCATTGTTATATGCCATGTCATACTTTTCTTCTTTTTGTATACTTAGTCTTCATTAAGTTAACTTCTTGAATATTCAAATTTAATGTTTTTTCCAAATTTTGAAAAAAATCAGCCAGTATTTCTTCAGATATTTTTTGCCACCTCTCTCCTGCCTTAACCCTAAGGGACTCTAATTATACATAAATTAGGTTACTTCAAGATAATTGAAGTGCAGTTCACTGCTTTTCCATTCAGTTTTTTAATTTTTTTGTCTCATGTTATTTTGAATAGTTTCTCTTGTTATGAATTCAAGTCCATTGATCTTTTCTTTTGCAACGTCTAAATTTGTGTTAATCCCATGCAATGCATTTTTATCTTAAACTGTAATTTTTATCTATAGAAGTTTGAGTATATTTTTAATCATCTGTGTCTCTACTTAACCTTTGGAGCATACAAAATACAGCATAATAAGTGTCTTAAAGTCCTTGTCTGTTAATTCTATTATATTCATCTTAGGCTGATTTTGATTGATGAACTTTTTTCCTTATAATGGTTTATGTTATCCTGCTCTTTTGCATGTCTGGTAACTTTATATTAGATGCCAGATGTTGTGAATTTTATCTTGTTGGGTGCTGTTATTTTTATATTCCTATAAATATTAAGCTTTGCTCTGGGATTCAGTGAAGTACTTGGAAGCAGCTAATTGTTTCATATCTTGCTTGCAAGATTTTTTAGGTGGGACTAACACTGTGTTGTCTATGGTTAATTATTCCCCATTACTGAGGCAAACACCATCTGTGTAATTAACAAAAAGCTCTATAAGTTTTGAAATTTTGAAGTTTGACTTATTGAAACAGGCATTATTTCTAGCCCCATGGTAGCATCCTTCATAAAGGATTCCTCTTATCCTTTATTATATTTTTTCCCCCCTGAGCCTGGTCTAGTTTCCTCACATGCATGCTCTGATTGATAATCTCCTATATACTTGAAGGAGATAGTCTGTAGATTTCTTGAGTGCTTCCTCTGACAGCTCTCTCCTCTCTGGTATTCTGTTCTATGTTCACTAGGTGTCTTGATTTTGCCATTCTCAAAACAATCCACTCAACTTTATGTTTAAAATCTGACTCGGCCTGAGTTCTCCCTCTGTGTACTTTTGGCTGGGAATTCTTATTAAGTAGGCAGTTGGGATAACTGCAGGGCTCACCTTGTTTATTTCATCTCAGGGATCCTGAGAGATGAGAAATAAACAAGGCACTCCACTCCAGTACTCTTGCCTGGAAAATCCCATGGACGGAGGAGACTGGTGAGCTGCAGTCCATGGGGTCTCTAGGAGTCAGACACGACAGAGCGACTTCGCTTTCACTTCTCACTTTCATGCATTGGAGAAGGAAAGGGCAACCCACTCCAGTGTTCTTGCCTGAAGAATCCCAGGGACGGGGGAGCCTAGTGGGCTGCCGTCCATGGGGTCACACAGAGTCGGACACGACTGAAGTGACTTAGCAGCAGCAGCAGGGATCCTGGCCCTTCATTACCTAAATGTCCAGTGTCTTGAGAAACATTGTTTCATATAGGTTTCTAATTTCTCTATCCTTTGTGGAAAAAAGGTAAATTCAGCCCCTGATACTCATTTGTAAATAGAATTCTCAAATCACATTAAGAACAATTTTCGTGGTTAGTGCTAATTTTTGTCTACAGATATTATATAGAGATCATTATATGTCAGGCATTTCACATACATGATATCTCTGAATCCTGTTATCTTCATACCAGCTCCATATAGTAGCCATCATTTTTAGTTCCCGCTGTTCTGATAAGGTAACTGAAGTTCAGTGAGATCAAGTACCTTGGTCAAAATCACACATACAATAAGCAGACGAAGTTGACCTAAGACTTAATCCAGGCTTATCTGAAACCAAACGTTTTGATCTTAACAACATTGCTATCCCTTCACGACTATCAACCTACCCGTCATTTTTTGTGTTATTATTAGTGCAGAGAGAATCATAATCATTTTTAAGCCATTTAGAAGTACGAGTAATTTTTGTCTAGTGCAGAGTTTAAAAGTGTTTATTAAACCAAGAATAATTATCATACCAGAAATATTCTATGCCTTGGGTTTAGATAAATAAATCTAAATGTCATCTTGTCAAACCCAAATACCAACAGTTCTGTGTGCAGCTTCTAACAACACACCCTTTGAAAACTTATTTTTCTTTCATTGCAAAAGATAACATGATCTGTGGGAGTAACAGAATGCTTACTGATGAGTGGTGCCAAATGCAGGTAAACAGCTTCAGAAAAACAAGAACCATTTGAAAGTGGTTAGCAAGAGGAGTGTCATTTTATTCACAAACAACTTACCCAGAATCACTGTGAAACTTTATTCCTCCAAATAAAGTGCTTTGGATGGAGTTGGCAACTATCACTAAACAGACTCACCCCAGGGTTCCAGGAACCCTGGATGAAATGACAGATGGGGCCAGGACTTTGGAGAAATAGGTTGCCCAAGGGCTAAGCAGAGACTGGAGAGTCAGCTTTGGAAAAGAAAGATCCAGCAGACTAGTGTGAGGGGTTTGAGCCCAATGCCCTGTTGTACCTATCCTTTATCCCTGAAAAGTGTACTAACCATATGAAAGAAATCACACTTCCTCAGTTCAGTTCAGTTGCTCAGTCATGTCCTACTCTTTTTGACCTGATGGACAGCAGCACGCCAGGCTTCCCTGTCCATTACCAACTCCCAGAACTTGCTCAAACTCATGTCCACTGAGTTTGTGATGCCATCCAACCATTTCTTCCTCATCCTCTGTCGTCTCCTTCTCCTCCTGCTTTCAATCTTTCACAGCATCAGGGTCTTTTCCAATGAATCAGTTCTTTGCATCAGGTGGCCCAAGTATGGGAGCTTCAACATCAGTCCTTATAATGAATATTCAGGACTGATTTCCTTTAGGATTGGCTGACTTGATCTCCTTGCAGTCGAAGGGACTGTCAAGAGTTTTCTCCAACACCACAGTTGAAAAGCATCAATTCTTTAGCACTCAGCTTTCTTTATGGTTCAACTCTCACATTCACCCATGACTACTGGAAAAACCATAGCTTTAACTAGACGGACCATTGTCAGCAAGGTAATGTCTCTGCTTAACATGCTGCCTAGGTTGGTTATAGCTTTTCTTCCAAGAAACAAGGGTCCTTTAATTTCACGACTGCAGTCAACATCTGTAGTGATTTTGGAGCCCAAGAAAATAAAGTCTGCCACTGTTTCCATTGTTCTCCCATCTATTTGCCATAAAGTGATGGGACTGGATGCCATGATCTTCATTTTTTGAAAGTTGAGTTTTAAGCCAACTTAAACTTCGCTCTCCTCTTTCACTTTCGTCAAGAGGCTCTTCTGTTCCTCTTCACTTTCTGTCATAGGGTGGTGTCATCTGTGTATCTGAAGTTATTGATATTTCTCCTGGCAATCTTGATTCCAACTTGTGCTTCATCCAGCCTGGCATTCTGCAGGGTGTACTCTGCTTATAAGTTAAATAAGCAGGGTGACACTATAAGGCCTTGATGTACTCCTTTCTCGATCTGGTAAGGAGTCTGTTGTTCCACATTGTTGTTGTTGTTCCAGTTGACTGTTGTTGACTGTTGTTCCAGTCTGTTGTTCTATGCCTGGTCCCAACTGTTGCTTCTTGACCTGCATACACATTTCTCAGGAGGCAGGTAAGGTGGTCTGGTATTCCCTTCACTTTAAGAATTTTCCAGAGTTTGTTGTGATCTACACAGTCAAAGACTTTGGTTTAACCAATAAAGCAGAAGTAGATGTTTTTCTGGAATTGTCTTACTTTTTCTACGATCCAACGGGTGTTGGCAATTGGATCTCTGGTTCCTCTGCTTTTTCTAAATCCAGCTTGAACATCTGGAAGTTCACAGTTCATGTACTGTTGAAGCCTGGCTTGGAGAATTTTGAGCATTACTTTGCTAGCGTGTGAGATGAGTGCAATTGTGTGGTAGTTTGAACATTCTTTGACATTACCCTTCTGTAGGATTGGAATGACAACTGACCTTTTCCAGTCCTTTGGCCACTGCTGAGTTTCCCAAATTTGCTGTAATATTGAGTGCAGCACTTTAATAGCATCATCTGTTAGGATTTGAAATAGCTCAACTGAAATTCCATCACCTCCACTAGCTTAGTTCATAGTGAAGCTTCTTAGGTGCACCTAGTTTCATCATTTTGTGACTGAAAGTGAGAAGAACAGGGAGAGAAGATTAAGTCTTTCACCTTTCAGGTTATTCTAACATTGCCTCCAACAAGATCTTTCTAAAACATGAATGTGACTATGTAGTTTCCTTGACTACAAACATTCACAGTTGCTTTAACAGGTTATACAAGAGCCTCTGTGGTCTGGCATCTAGTCTTGACTCATCTCTTATCATGAACCCATGCCTCGGATATATTCCACTTCCTGCTGTTCCGTGACTATGCCAGACTACTGACTGTCAATATGCTTTATGTATCTGCTCTCTCTGCTTCAAATGGCCTGCCTCCACTTACCTTCCTAGGATAATCTTTCTTGCCCTACAAATGACAGCTTAAAAGTCTCCCATTTGATAAAAAATGTCTTTGACTTGCTCACATAGTTGCTGTCACTTTCTCCTTACTCCAACCCTGCACCTAGTCCTTATCTCAATGATTGCCACAATCATATACTATCACAGATATGCATGTTCATGACCATCTCATGTATTATACTGTTAGCTCCTGGTGGCAAGGAATATATCCTCCACCATATTAAACAGGACTAGTGATAGATAAGTAGGTAACCTGATCAGAAGGGAAAAAGGAAGGAAGATAGAAAGAATGGATAGATTGAAAAAGGCTATTCTAAAAAAAGTTTTTATTAATATTACATATATTTCAAAACAGAGGGATTTTAAGTTAACCACCAAGGAAAAATGCCAGGAATTATAGCCTGATGGGAAGACTTCAGAAATTATTTTAACTTGCTCATCAGTGACTTGAACTACATTTATTCATTTAATTTTTCTTTGTTGGTAAGCACATTTTTACCTGTATTGGTGGTATGGAGTAAGAAATTGCAGAGCACATTTCATTAAATAATAACAAATATAGAGTCACTCTTAAATAAAGCTCTGATGTGTTTGTATTCTAATGTAATACAGTTAATAAGAGATTTCTGATTTGATGTATGATTTGTTAAAGTTTTTGTGAAGTTAAGATCACTTTGTCTTGACTTACAAGAGGACAAAATAGTCATTTTGAGCTTCAGGCAGTGTGTATTTACTAACAGGCAGTGCTAAGTAAAACATGACAGTACATGTGCTGTGATTCTAGGATGATTATAAAATCAAGAAATAAAAACACATTTTTGGAAGGACTGCTAAAAAACCACTAGTTACCAGCCAAACCTTTCAGTTAATAGATGAGAAAACTATATCTTAAGGATGTTAAATAACCTGCCCCGAATCATACAGTGAATTGACAGGGAAATGGAAATAACTTAGGCCTTCTGATTCCTAGTAAAGGATACCCTTATCAAACAATGGTTGGTATACTTTTTACTATACACAAGATGATATATTTGATATACACCAAAGTACCTTCTCATCAATTATCTTAAAAGGCTATTAAAATACTCTTCACTTTTTCAACTCCATAGCTATAAGGCACCAGAATATCTTTCTATACTCCAAACAAAACATATTGCAAATTATAATTATATATTGCAAAAACATAAGCAAATCCACTTGCTCCAATGAAAATTTCACTTTTTTCAATAGATATTTTTGTTTTGCAAAACAGAATTCATAAAATTATATTTGTGTTAACATGTAATGGTTTTCTAATAGTTATTTCTAAATGAGCTACTAAACATATATGTTTTAAATTTGAGTTTTAATTTCAAATGTGATATATTTTGATAGAGATAACCCACATAAACAAAAGTTCCATGGAATCTCAATAATTAAAAAAATACATAAAGGGATCTTGAGATTGTTTGAGAACCACTGCTATATATTAACTCATTCAATAAATAATCATTGAAAGTCTAATCCTGTTGTGAAAGCTATAGGACAAGTTGGTGAGCGAGACAGACTTAGCCCACAGCATCATGGAAATGATGAGCTGATGGGAAAAATGGGCAATAAACAAGCAGCATATTCAATAATAAACTGATCACAGGTTTTAAGAAGTGTTACTTGAGAAATAAACAGGGTGTAGAATTAGTAACTGAAAAAGATCTTATCCTATCATGCCCTACTTTCATCCCTCCATTCTCTCACTTCTTTCTCTACAACAATTTCATAATTTTACAGCTATTACTTTTACCTGTCAAGACCTCCTTTACCCTTCTGCTGGTTGTTGTTCAGTTGCTCAGCTATGTCCAACTCTTTTGAGATTTCATGGCCTGCAGCAGGCCAGGTTTCCCTGTCCTTCACTGTCTCCCAGAGTTTGCTCAGACTTATGTCCATTGAGTCCATGATACCAACCAACCATCTCATCCTCTGCCACCCTCTTCTGCTCCTGCCCTCAATCTTTCCCATCAAGGTCTTTTCCATGAATCAGCTCTTCATATCATGTGGCCAAAGTATTGGAGCTTCAGTTTCAGCATCAGTCCTTCCATTGAATACTCAGAGTTGATTTCCTTTAGGATGGACTGGTTTGATCTCCTTGCTGTCTGCTGGTAATATCATTCTAATTGTTTTTGGAAGAGCTATCTTTCCAGGAGTGGAAAGAATGACGCAATTCTGACAAGAAGAGTGTCTCATCTTCCTGTCCAGAGTACACAGAGAGGAGGATATGACACAAATTCAACTGAGAGTTCTGGTGAACTCAGACTGAGAGTGATACTTATGTGTGTGCTCAGCCATGTCTGACTCTTTTGCAACCCCAATAAACTGTAGCTCACCAGACTCCTCTGTCCATGGAATCTTCCAGGCAAGAATACTAGAGTAGGTTCCCAATTCATCCTCCTGGGGATCTTCCCCACCCAGGCATCGAGCATGTGTCTCTTGCATCTCCTGCATTAGCAAGTGGATTCTTCACCACTTAGCCACCTGGGAAGCCCCCCCAAGAGTGATATAGGACCATGGAAAACTAGAGGCATCTAGACCACAAGGTAGAGAGAATGTGTTTATTGCTTAGTAACTAAGTCATGTCTGACTTTTTTGCAACCCCATGAATCATAGCCTGCCAGGCTTCTCTGTCCATGGGGTTTCCCAGGCAAGAATATTGGAGTGGGTTGCTATTTCCTACTCCAGGGGATCTTCCCAACCCAGGGATTGAACTCTTGTCTCCTGCAGTTGGCAGGTGGATTCTTTACCACTGAGCCACCAGGGAAGCCCAGAGAGAATTACCTGAGAATGAAGTCCACACTCTGAACATCAGAGGCAATATGTGGAGAAAGAAATGAGGAAAGAGATGAAGATATGTATAGGTGAAAAGAAAATGAGAAAAAGAGGTATTGGACAGGGAGAGGGATATTAATCTATTTTGAAAGCCAATTTATTACATCATTGTTTTCTTTCCTTTTTTGTGCAAACTACTTTATCTCATATTAAATCCATTTTCTTTATGAGCCACATTTAACATGAAGAAGATACCAGAATAATTGTAGCAAAAACTTATGTTTCCATGATCCAGAATTCATTTCCCTAATCCCCCATAGAATCACTATCTTCAAGTCATTGTTTATACTTACTGTCTACTGCTGGGTTTTTACATCACAAGGTACATACTGATGATTAACATACAATATCGTTTTTGTGTTTAAAAATTTATCTAAGTAGAGCTACACTGCATATCCATTTGTACTTTATTTTTTCCACTTATTATTATTTTAATTTTAAATATTTTCATTTGAAAGTTTTTTTTATTTCCCCTACTCTTAGAATTTCAATATATGAATTGACCACAATTTGTTCATATAGTCTCCTATTTATTTCTATATAGAGGTGAAATGGTAGATCATAGTCTGGGTATGGGTATCTTTAACTTGATAGGATATTGTCAAATCTCTGTCTAACATCCTTGTGACAATATTGGTGCAAACTTACAATAGATGAGAAATTATGTTTCATTAGTCCCTTATCAATAATTAGTATAATCAGACATTTTGATTTTTGCTAATCAAATAGAATGAAACTGTTCAACATTTCATGTTTATTTTAATGAGTATTTTCTTAATAAGTAATGAGTTCATGCATCTTTACATGTGTTTATTCACTAAAGATTCCTTCTCTGTGAATCAGCTGTTGTTGTGTTTAGCTCTTTCTGTTGTTGTATAGGAATTTATTCATTCAACCAATATTTATTGAGTGTCTATTCTTTTCCAAGCTCTGTTCTGGGTACTAGAGATCTAGTAGTAAACAAAACAGACAAAAATTTCTGCCCTCATGGAGCTTATATTCTAGTATAAGAGGTATGTAAATATTCAACATGCAAATATTAATTCTTATATTCCAAACATCTTTCCCAAGTTTCTGGCTTGTATTTATCTTTGTAGGGGTTTTTGATATACAAAAGTTTTAGGTGTTAATGTAGTCATAGTTATCAATATGGTATATTGTGATTTATGCTTTTTGAATTTTATGTAAATAATTTTTCCTTACTCCTCAATTTTGAGGTATTTGCTTATAGTTCTTACAATGTTTTTAAAAATTTTTTACATTTCACATTTTGTGATACAGTATAAATTAAGGCTTTATTTGTATCTTTTTATGTACATAAATGATTGTTAACATAATATGTTTGAATAATCAATTACATCACTCAATTATTTATAATATCCTTCCTGCAATATATAAAATTTCTGCATATAAATAAATGTTTTTTTTCCCTGGGTTCTCCATTCTGCCTTCTCAGTGCCTAGCATCCTGTCAGGTAGTACAGAGTTCCTCAATTCATAATTGTTAAAATCAAATAAATATTAATAATAAATTATTATTCTTTCAATCTTAAAGAAATAGAGATGCACAAAAGATGTATGTACTAGGATGCTTATCACACCATTTTGAACAATAGAAAAATAATGCTTTTACATAATGAATACATCCAACATTAAAAGGCTGGTTAACAATGAATACCATATTCAGACCATGAAATAATGTGCCCTTTTTGAAAACTTATCAGACATACACAAACTTAATGACACAGTGATATGTTCACAGCTAACTAATAGGATGGTAAAAACCTCAAGTTATAATCATAAAATGACATTTTTATTAAAAACCTTATTATACACATCTGAAATGACAAGACACTAAATTTTCAAAAGATGGCTATTTCAATAAAATAGGATATTTCTTTTCTTTTTTATCTCATTGGTATTTTCTCATTATTCAAAATATTTTCCTAGGCAATCATTTAAATAATTTCATTAAACTCAGCTTCCTTTTCATAAGCCTAAAGGGTGGATGTATCACTAAATAGTTAATAAATTTGATGAACTAGGGGAGACCCTGTAGTAGAAACTATATTTGTTATGAGGCCATACGGATTCTAGTGTAAATTTTGTTTCCAGTATTTTCTGGTCATGTGTTCATGTGCCCTGAGTCTTAGTTTCTGCATCTATAAAATCAGAATAATTCATGAAACTGTTGGGTGGGATACATTAAACAGTGTCTGTAAAGCAGACAGCACAGTGCCTAGCATATTAAAAGTACATGGTAATGGTAGCTATTGTTAATAATATTGAGTACTTAAATCATACTTCAGAATCCACCAGGTGGAGGACACGATGCTGTGAAAGATGATGAATCTCACAGAATGAAAATAGCAATATAGCATAGAAGTCTCCTGTCAGAATGGGTAAGATAGAGGTATTGTCTTAAGTCACATTTCCATTAAAATCATTCCCCAAAACAGTGATGTTGAATGAGAGTCCTGACAGAGATTTTCTTCTCAAAAATATGTCCCCAGAACATGCATGTGTGTGTGTGTTAGTTGCTCTGTCATGTCCGACTCTTTGCAACCCTATGGACTGTAGCCCAGCAGGCTCCTCTGTCCATAGACTTCTCCAGACAAGAATACTGGAGTGAGTTGCCATTCCCTTCTCTAGGGAATCTTCCTGACCCAGGGATCGAACCAAGTCTCCTGCATTGCAAGCAGATTTCTTACTATCTGAGCCACGAGGGAAGCCCCCCAACCCCCACCAGAACATGTGCTGTGCAAATACACCTTTGTGTGTGTTTGTGTACATGCATATGCTTGTTGTATTCAATGCTGTTTTCATATTGTTCCACAATAAAAAGTGGTGCTCAATATATTTTTATTTGAAGAGAATGGTAACAATTTATGATATTGAATCTCTGTGTGAAGTCAAATAACTTTGGTCTAGATTTCAGAAAATAGGACACTAAAAAGGTCATGTTTTACAGCTAAAATTTACTCTGCTATAATTTTGAATAATAAATCATTGTGGAACTTAACAAAAGTTCAAAGCCAGCTTTTTCTATGGTTACCATCGTGAATAGCAAAGAACTTGAAGATTAATTGTAATCCATTTTAAAATAAAGCTATGTTATAAGGCATATAATTATACCTATATATAACATTTTGAATTTTTAACAGTATCCAAGGAATGTGGTGTGTTAATGCATATACATATGTACATAAATAATAGATGAAAAATTCCTCTTGTGTGAGTCAATATATAGAGCCCTGCAAAGTTGTGTTCATCCTGTGGTTTACAATTACTCTATACCCCCACCCTCTTGTTTAGACATTCTGTCTTATTTTTACTGATACTGGACATTTGTTACTTTCCTTATAGCCCTCTCAAAATAGATGGTCATATTTTCCATTCTCTACCTACTTCAAGGTCAAAAAGCAATCATTGTCTTATTTCTAAATCATTACTCCATTGTGCTCATGCAAAATTCTTTGCTTTTTGGAGGCTTATGGCATTTAACTGTAACACCTTCTATATCTTTTTGTTATTCTACCTACTTACTTATTGGTTAATCTCTTAATTTAGGGGTCAGCAAGCTATAGATCATGTGCCAAATTTATTCTGTAGTATTTTGGAAATAAAGATGTTTTGGAAAACAGTCATGCTTGTTCACTTTATATAGTTTCTCTAACTGTTCTTGCATTAGAACAACAGAGTTAAGTAACTGCAAAAGAGTCCATATGACCTTCAAATTCTAGAATATTTACTATCTGCCCTCTTATAGAAGAAATTTGTTGATATTGAAGTATTTGGCACAGTCTCACAATTCTCCCCTTCTCAAGCCCTGTCTTCCTTTTTCATGGTTTTAGAATGATGCAAACACCATTTCTCAGTGCCCTGATGTTTTCCTTGTCAAAGTCAATCATCTGTACTCTGCTCCAGTGTCCTTTTCTCATGATCAACCTCCAGATTTTGTCAACTCAAACTGCCTCATTTCTTTAATCTTAAACTCAAAATCCCACTTTTGTGCTACACTGCAATTATACTTACTTTTTTAATTGTTATTATGGAAAACACTAGGGAGGGAAATGTGAGGGATAGTGACAAAAAAGCTATACTTGCCTGCATGTGATAAAGAAGTACAAGCCAGGACTTCTCTGGTGGTCTACTGATTAGGATTCTGCTCTTCCTCTTAAGGGAGCACGAATTTGATCCCTGGTCAGGCTGCATTGTCACACAGAGTGGCCAAAAAACAAGTAAATAAAGAGAAGAAAAAAAAAAAAGAAAAATTACATGCCAATAGGGACTAAGGTTGTTTAGCTGCTCAGTCGTGTCCAACTTTGCAATCCCATGAAATGTAGCCTGCCAGTCCCCTCTGTTCATGAGATTTCCCAGGCAAGAATACTGGAGTGGGTTGCCATTTCCTTCTTCAGGGGATCTTCCTGACCCAGGGATTGAACTTGCGTCTCCTGCATTGCAGGAGGATTCTTTACCACTGAGCTACCTGGGAAGCCAGGGACTAAAGAGGAGAATACAAAGAAAAAACTTTGGGCTATAACCAATTTTCACAGCTAGAGAAGCCATGGATGGATTCTGATAAGAAACTCTTAGAGAGGTAGGGGGAAGGCTAGGGCAGTATTGTGGAATCCACGAGAAGGTCGCTGACCAGTAAAGATTGTCAATGATGTCAAATGCTGCAGAGAAGTCCAAATATATCAGAATTGAAGTGTTGAAGAGGAAAAGTTAAAAGTTTACATAACCTCCTTCTCCTTCTGCCTCTGTAACTCATCTTGCCCCTTGCAAAGTCTAGATCTAGTAGGTCACATAGTCTCAGAAAGTGGAGACTTGCATTACTAGGAACTGGGGTTTGTCTCATTCACCTATATCCTGCTCTCTGCAATAGCCCAGCCCCTGCAAACCTGCTTAATCATGCCTGTCCAGGTCAGGCATCCCCCTCCCCATCTTGACCACTGTTCCCATGAGAGCAAAAGCCCGTAGTTCAAACCAGCCTATTAACAGCTAGTGTTGCCCACTACAGTCTATCTATAAAAACTCTGTAATCCCTTTGTTCAGGGCTCAGATCTTGGGGTGTTAACTCCTCTGGGCCTGCCTGTGTAATAAACCTGAGTTCTCCAACTCTCCGAGTGTGGTGCTTGGTTTCTCAAGTACTGGTTTCTGCAACAGTGTCAGAGAGAAAGACATATTCCTCTTCCCTATTAGGTTTTTCTGTCTGGTCTAAGAATTAAATTGACATGAGACAGATTAACAGGACAAAATCAAACAAAAGTGTAATAACATGTATACATGGGAGAAACTCAGGAGAACTTGACAAAATAGTTGAAACTCTCCCCTTAAAATGCCGTCTTCAGCTAAAGACAAAAAAGGATTTTGATATAGTTAGTGGTTTGGATTTCAAAGGGGAAAAAGGCAATTGACATGGAGATAGAAAAGCATGTGTTTGGTAAATAAATGTTTGCTGGGTCAGGCAGAGACAATAGAACCCAGAGAGGAATTCTCTTAGCTAGGTTCCTCCCTGTTCTAATTATTGCTATCTGTGGGGTTGACTCCCTTCCTGGAATAGGTCCTCCATCTATATTCTCTAGGCAGTTAGGGGAAAGGTCAAAGGTTCTTCCTGAGTCTTTTGGGCCTTGATTGTCCTCAACTTGAAATAATCTGCACACCAAAGAGATATTTTGAGGTTGTAAATTTTGCTCCCCCACAGAAGCAAAGTAGTGCATGTGTCATACAACACTGAAAGAAATGCTGCCTGAATACAAGGATCTCAGCTTATGTATTTCTTTTCAAAAAGCCTTTATCTATCATAAGTTGCATTAGATTGTGCAAAGCTATTTTTCAGGGAATATTACAAATTAAGATCTAGCTATGGCTCTGAAGTCACATACTTATATAAAGATATTTTATGATTTTTCTTTTGGTAATGTGAATGCCTGATTTAAGGATGTGGGATGTTTCCTTTGTGATTGCAAAGGCACCCCTTTCAAAGGTAGTTATCTCAATAAACACATTGCTAGCCATAAGACTAGATAAAGGGCTTGGATGTCACTCCCCCCAAACCCTAGAAACAATTTTGTTTTAGAGATCCTGGTTGATTTAAATAACTGACCATTTGTGCCACTTGTGGGATTTTTTTGTTTGCTTGGGTTTTATTTTTCATTTTCTTCCCCTCTCTTCCTATGCTTAAAAATCTTATTCTTATGTTTTAAATTCAGTCATAGAGAGTGAACTGGTAAAACCTCAGACCCTCACTTTCGACCCAAAGGAAAAACAAAAACCCCAGGGGAGTGCTAGCTCTCTCTTCTGACAAACTTGCTGGGTGTTCCCTGGCATGCCTTGTGTGCTCCAAGGCTTGTAAATAATACTTTTTTTCCTTCATAGCTTCCTGATGTAACTATGCTGAAAGGTGTCTTGTAGTCAATCGTAATAAGAACCACAAAGGTCAGACTAGATACAACATTGGTTTGGAAAGGGGAGATGTCTGTAGGAAGCTCACCAGGGATAAGTGAGAGCCTCCAGGCATTTCTAGCCAATACCATCACTACTGATAGGCTGAGACTGGCACCTAACATTCTCCCTTAACTCCAGTTCTTTCCTCAAGTATCTACAAAAATAGCATTATATTATTCTCAAAATATTGGCTCTCAGACCACTTCTCAGCATGTTGATAAAGTTGCTTAGTTTTCCTACTGTTTAAGGCCCTTTGGAATAAAGAAAGAGAAGAAGTGGTAGAGATACGTAGTAGAAACAGCATTCATTCTCTTAATAGGCATTTGTTGAGAGCCTATCTTGTGTCAGTCACTATGCTTTGGAGGGAAGAACCAATCGCCTCAAGGCAAAGTACAAACTAGAAAAACAGACCATGCAAGTTTTGCAAAATGCCAGGTGAGCCTGGGTTTTGTTTTTATTTGTACAGCTGATTTAAGGATGATTTGATCCCAAAGTTTAATATAAACTGAGAATTATTTATGAAAATAATAATAAAAGAAAATATTCATAAGATCATTGCATCATGAAATATTTAGCTACCTGTAAATAATCAAACCTCACACCTGAAATTATTGATCTCTCAAAAACAGAAGAGTAGAGAGAGTTATAGGGAGTGCTTCAAAGAGGTTAGACCTATGTAAACTGAAAACAAAATATCATAAATCCATATCAAATCTGCCTCATAACTTCAAGTTACAATAGAGGGCAGACAAAACACTACAACTCACTAGTATGAGATGAGATGAGTCACAGGAAAATGGCTGTGCTTTGATGGAGTGTCAAGGATGTCTGGAAGATCTGAAAATAAAGACCTTGCTTTCAATGAAGGATCAAGTAGAGGGGCCGAGATGGAGTCAGAGAAAGGTGTTGATAACTTGGAAAAGGAAATTTCCCCAACTCTTTGGAAAAGTTGGCTAAAATATGAAAACATTTTTGTGAGGGTGCCCATACAGAGCAGAGACAAACCATCATCATTAGTGTCAAACAACATGCAGGTATAGAATTCATCTGAATCTTCTCAAGAGCATACCAAGGAATCAACTAAATGCCAACATTACAGCATACTAACACATATATATGGAATTTAGAAAGATGGTAATGATAATCCTTTATGCAAAACAGAAAAAGAGACACAGATGTACATAACAGACTTTTGGACTCTGTGGGAGAAGGCGAGGGTGGGATGTTTCGAGAGAACAGCATCAAAACATGTATATTATCTAGGGTGAAACAGATCACCAGCCCAGGCTGGATACTTGAGTCAAATGCTCGGGCCTGGTGCACTGGGAAGACCCAGAGGAATCGGGTGGAGAGGGAGGTGGGAGGGGGGATCAGGACGGGGAATACATGTAAATCCATGGCTGATTCATGTCAATGTACGACAAAACCCACTTCAATATTGTAAAGTAATTAGCCTCCAACTAATAAAAATAAATGAAAAAAAAATGCCAACATACAGGTTCTTCAAGGATTTGGCAGAATAGAAACAAAGAGTTGACTATTATTTATAGCAACCACTGAGGTAAGGCTTATTTAAGTTCTTATACTTTTTCTTTTTAGTCTTGTTAATTAACTTTCCTCTCAAAGTTTTTTCTTGAAATATAATTTATATACATAAAAGTTCACATACAAGTGGGTAGCTCAATGACTTTTCACAAAATAAATGTGTAAGGTGAGCATGGAGGAAAAGAGAGCGAGCTGGGCTTTCAGGCAGAGAAAGATTTATTATAGGAAGAGAGAAAGTGACTGGCTTTAGAGAGAAACCAGTGTTTTCTCTTTATAGCCAATCCTTCTTATACCTTATCCATGGGAAATTGTGCCCCGAAGGGAGGGGGCCTTAGTTTAGCCCGCAGCTGGGGTCTTGTGATCACATAGTTGAAGGGGTCTCACAGTTGGGTGGTCACGTAGTCTTGAGAAACTGGCACCAGCATGGAAAACTAGGATATCATCTTAAGGAAAAAACAGGATGCCCACCAGGGTAATGTGGCCACTGTAACTTCATCCCTTGTTTGGCAGGACACCACAATGGGCCATTTTTAAACTATACCTATGAGCCCCTTATGGACTCTAACACTATGAAACCAACACACAGATCAGAACACAGAATATTCCCAGCTCCCTAGAAGCCCTCTCATTGTCCCACCCACAGTATAAAAGTAAACTGTTTTAACTCTATTTTGAGTAACTTTCTTCTATTTCAGAAGTCCACAAGAAGTCTGAGAAGAGAAAAAAACTATTTCAACCCAGCAGTATCGCTAAAACAGAATTACCTGGGGAGAGCCCCTGTGTCATTTATTTATAACTACTACAACAGAAACCACATGTACTTGGGAGTTTTATAGTTAAGTAGGCTCAGATCTTTGCATTGAAGAGGGCAAACAGTAGTCTCAAAGCCATTCCTAAGCTTACTCAACATTTTTACAGAAAACTAGGAGAAGGGTAAAGGGCAATTTCTGACATCAACTTGTTAGGAAAAAAAAAAGATTCCAAAGAGAAAAAATAAAAGTGTTCCTATAGTAGAGCACCTGGGGCTGATGGGCCACACCTTGTACCTCCACTTTTATCTTGACTTACATTTTACTCTGCTACTTCTAGCTTAGTCATCTTTGTATTGGTCTTGTCTTCTGTACAAGAGGGTAAGGGAAGTGAAGGCAGGCATAGTATTTAAATTATATTTCTTTCTGCTCCCTTTGGTGCCCAGATTAGTAACCCTGCTCCACCACCACTCCACAAATATCTACAAAAGTGTAAATCCATGGGGAACTACTACAAGTATTAAGTAGTCTTAATTAATAATTAATCTCAATAGTAATTATGAGCTTTGCTAAATTCATACCATTTCAGTTTGGCAAATGTGTTTTATAACACATTTATCAGCATCCAAAATTATTTGTTGTTTCTCCTTTCCAACCAATTTCTTAGAATGCAAAAACTTTTGTATAAATTTCTGTAGGAACACAACATTCAGAACCATATAGACTATCAATCCACACAAGCAATACAATGAAACTAACCTTAGGAAAGAATTTTCTCAAGGAAAAAAAAAACAAAAAACAAAACTCAGACTAGCTTTTCCTCTGTCTCATCAGAGTCCAAAATTCCCATTACAGGTTACAAAATGAATTAAGGGTACAAGATAATAAATTTTTTTAAAAGCTGCACACATTCAAAGTGACATAGCTAAGAGACATGGGAGCATTATTTGTGTATTCAGGTGTCTTAATATTACATCCTATTCATCATCTGTCCCATATTTTAAGACATTTATCCAGTGGATAAACCATTGAAATTTTAACTAATTCTTAACTAACACTTAAGTTTTAACTGCCAATAAAGTGATTTTTAAAGATATCAAATAAAATTAAAATGATGAGCAATTCAATAACTATTAAAATTAAAGGAATTACAGTGAAGAATTATTTGGTTCTCCTTCCATTTCTGCTCCTTCTAAATTTGGAATCTCCTCTCTTTCTGTCTCCCTCTCTTTCCTTCTCTGTTTCATCCACAAAGCAGTTTAGCTTTGTTCTGAAATTAGGTTGTTAATTATGTTTTTTTTCCTATGTGATGTATATATATATCCATTGCTTTGCATCAAATATCAAATCTGAATTTTGCATTTTTTTTAAATAAGAGCAAGAAGGAACATCAATTACCAAATAGATTTCAACTGACTCTCATTTCAAAGAGAGAGTTGGAGCAACTTTTGTCAATAGCATGTCAAAGTCATAGTCATATCTTTCATAAATCATCTATTCTTTAAAATGACCAATCAATAAAAGAGTAATTTAGCAATCATTTATTGAGTTCATACTATATGAGACACATTGCCATAGGCAAATAGAAGCAAACACAATCACAGCTTTAAAAAATTTTACGATGCGGTAGGGGACACTGAAAAGTAAATGGATAATTTTTTCAATGATAGTAAGAGGTACAGAATATAACCAGGTACAAGGTAAGCATGGGTTGGAGAAGTGACAGTGAGTAAAGTGTTGAGAGATTAGGTAGCTACAACTCATTCAAACTCTAGGAGCACATTTGCCCCCAACTCTCATACAAACAAAAGTATCACTAAAGCAACAGAAGGAAGTATGGATATTTTGAGTCTGTCAAAGATTTAGTCTTAGATCTCACAGAACAAAGACCTTCAAATTAAGGAGAAAAGAATTTAAAGAGCTGTGAAAGGTGGTTAATCTGCTAATTACCATTTCAAAGGAGAGTGATAGAGGGGATCGCAATGCAGGAATACTTCTTAGCTGGGTCTTCCTCTAGTCTCTTTGTGACTGCTCAGAGGGGCAAAAATTATGCTCACTCTTCTCTTTCCATCTTTCCTCCTCTTACTCTCTATTCATTTAAAATATTTTTGTCTTTGCTGCCATTCTGTTTATACAGGCTCTAAGAGATAATTTATACTTAGTTTTAGGTGTTGGCTGAATTTCTGATTCTGTTTGCTATGCCTAAAAATCAGTTGAGATGAAATTTCATTTTTTCTGGTGATGAAGACCTTCCCTGAGAGAAATCTCAACTCCAGAGAAACTCTGAATTTTGGAGGTATCAGGTAAGAATTTTTTAAAAACTGTTTCATTTATGTTTGCCAAAATATAAGAGATGGAGCTGTATGACATTAACGTTGTTTTCATACCTACTAACAAAACATCAATCCTGCAGCCCATGGATCAAGGAGTAATTTCAACATTCAAGTCTTACTATTTAAGGAATACATTTCATAAACTATAGCTGCCATAGATCCTCTGATGAATAAGTACAAAGTAAGTTGAAAACCTTTTGGAAAGAATTCACCATTCTAGATGCCCTTAAGAACATTCATGGTTCATGGGATGAAGTAAAATTATAAACATTCAAGGAAGTTTGAAAACAGTTCATTCCAACCCTAAGTGATTTCTTGAGATGAGATCTACTCCTAGGTGAAGACTGTTAAAATGATGATAGGAAATTTCCAATAGGGCATCAATTTAGTTGATAAAGCCAGATTTGAGAGGATTGACTTCAATTTTGAAAGAATTTCTACTGTGGGTCAATGTTATTGGACAGCATTGCGTGCTACAGAGAAATTGTTCATGAAAGGAACTGCAAACTTCATTTTTGTCTTATTTTAAGAAATTGCCACAGTCACCCCAACCTTCAGCAACCTCTACCCTGATCAGTCAGCAGCCATCAACATTGAAGCAAGACTGTCTCATGTCTGACTCTTTGCGACCCCATGAACTGTAGACCAACAGGCTCCTCTGTACATGGAACTCTCCAGGCAAGAATACTGGAGTGAGTTGCCATTCCCTTCTCCAGGGGATCATCCTGACCCAAGGATCGAACCTGGGTCTCATGCATTCCAGGCAAATTCTTTATTGTCTGAGCCACCAGGGAAGCACCAAGATATGCTTATACTTGTACTTAATTTAAGTAGTGAAGTGAAGTGAAGCAAAAGTCACTCACTTGTGTACAACTCTTTGTGACCCCATGGACTGTCCATGGAATTCTCTCATTAATTTCTGAATCATTTTAGCAGACTGATTTTATAAATTTTAAGTGATTTTTATTTTATTTTATTATATTTGGCTGTTCTGAGTCTTCATTGCTTTTGTGTAGGCATTCTCTAGTTTTGGCCAGTGAGGGTTACTCTTCTTTGCAGTGCACAGGCTTCTTCTTGAACTGGCCTCTGTTGTTGCAGACACAGGGCCTAGGCACATGGACTTAGTAGTTGTGGCCCACAGGCTTAGTTGTTCCACAGCATGTGGAATCTTACCTAACCAGGGATCAAACTCATGTTCCTTCATTGACAGATGGATTCCTATCCACTGCACTACAAGGGAAGCCCTTTAAGTTATTTAATAAATTAATTTGCTAATACTCTCCAGAGGTAAGAAAATAGCACATATGTGTAACATACCTAATGTGTGTGTATGTGTGCCCTCATTGACATACACAATCATATAAACAGACACAACTAGAGCCCATACAACTTTCCATTCTAAAATTTTAGTACACTTTTGTCTTTGATTTTTAATTGAAAAGAAACTTGAAGATGGTAAAAGAATGAAAGAAGGACAGAGGAGATGGGAAGAGAAAGGATAGAATGGCAAATTTGGGAAGATCTCATGTTTCCCAAAGAGACCACTGCATAATCATATATTATTCTTAGTAAAATAATGCCAATGAGAAGGAGGTGATCAAAGTTTGTGGGTTGTATAGTCAACATAAGTTGAAAAAAGGGATTTCTATCAACTGAGAAGTTCTCATGTGAGTAGCAGGGATCAAATAAGATAGAGAGTTCTCAAAAATAACCAGGAAATTTTTTTCCAGTGCAGAAGTAGGGAAGTGAAACTTCACTTAAGACAAAGAAGCAGGAAAAAATTTCCAAACCCAAGGAGTTAAAGAGTAATTCCTACTCAAGATAGACACTCAGAAAAAGAATTCCAACCCAGTAGTTACCTTAAAACAAAGAAACTTCAGCCTGTAACCCAGCTTCTGTTTACCTAGGGCTCCATTCAGTTGCCTTAATTATAAAATATTTTTTAATGAAATTAATCTTCAAAGAACAAATATTTTATTCTATTAGAAATATCATCATGATTGCGATACAAGATTTGAATGGAATCCCAAATGCAGAATTAGAAATAAAATTCTACATCCCATATTGTAATACAAGATCACTTTGTATTATGAATCTTTCTAGTTCATTTCCCCTTTCAAGGGTCTCTGTTGGCTTCCTATCACCATGGGAATTTTATGCAAACTCCTTCCTGCTCCACAAGCCCCTGCTAGTTCTGGTTCTTGCTCACCTCCTGAAACTACCCCTTCCTCTCCCTTCCTAAAGCTTGCTCCTCTAGTCATACAAGATTTTTGCAGCTCCTTGAACCTTTCAAGCCTGCTCCTGCCTCAGGCTTTCCTCCTTGCTGTTCCCTCTGCCTGGAATGCTCTTTCCAGACATCAGATGCTCTTTCCCCATTTATTCATCTCTCTGCTCAGGTCACCGCACCTGAAACAGGCCTCACCCTCACTCCATCAGCCTCTATTTACTCACCTTGATTTTCCTCACTATACTTACAACTCTCTGAATTTATGTGGCTCCTGTCAATGGTATGATGGAGTCCAAAAAGGGAGAGGATTTTTTACTGCTGTGTCCTGGGCACCTAGAAGAGAATCTGGCACATATTGGATTCTGAGCATATATATCATGAAAAGAAAAGTATGATAAATGAACGAATGCATTCTTAGTGACTACTGTTGTTGATGTTCAGTTGCTAAGTAGTGTCTGACTCTTTGCAACTCCATGGACTGCAGCATGTCAGGCTTCCCTGTCCTCCACTCTCTCCTAGAATTTGCTCAAATTTATATCCATTGAGTTGGTGATGTTATCTAACCTTATCTCATCCTCTGACGCCCCCTTCTCCTTTTACTTTCATTCTTTCACAGCATCAGTCTTTTCCAGTGAGTTGAATCTTCTTATCAGGTGGCCAGAGTATTGGAGCTTCAGCTTCAGCATCAGTCCTTCAATGAATATTCAAGTTTGATTTCCTTTAGGACTGACTGGTTTGATCTCCTTGCAGTCCAAGGAACTCTCAAGAGTCTTCTCCAGCACCACAGTCCAAAAGCATCAATTCTTTGGTGCTCAGGCTTCTCTGTGGTCCAGCTCTCACATCATACATGAATACTGGAAAAAACCATAGCTTTGACTGATGTCAAAGTGATGTCTCTGCTTTTTCATATGCAGTCTAGGATTGTCATAGCTTTTCATTAAAAACTATGTCATTAAAAGCTTTGTCATTCAAAGCAAGCATCTTTTAATTTCATGGCTGCAGTCACCATCTGTAGTGATTGTGGAACCCCCCAAAATAAAGTCTGTCACTACTCCCACTTTTTGACCTTCTATTTGCCATGAAGTGATGGGACCAGATGCCATGATCTTAGTTTTTTTAATGTTGAGTTTTAAGTCAACTTTTTCACTCTCCCGTTTCACTTTCATCAAGAGGCTCTTTAGTTCCTCTTCACTCTTTGCCATAAGAGGGCATATTAATTTAGAAGAATTCTTTCTAGTGAGAGTATAAATTATCCATGTTGAGTGATAGTTACACTTCATGCATTTAAATGTTTAAGATTTCTCAGAGGAGCATGTATGCTAGTCTGGATATTTCCTGATACTATCATGTAATAGAGAAAAATTAACAATAGCATTAAAGTCTATTATCACCAGAAAATATCAAATATATAAAGTTTCATTATTTATAAAATTAAAGAATCTATATTCACAGCTTAGATGAATAATTTGCTATTTCTTAAGCAAAGGAAGGCTCAAGCTTGTCTTAGGCTGAAAAACATTAGTTTATGGAATTCCAGAGATAATTTGCTCAAATTCACACAGGATTATGATTAAAGGTCACAGAAAGCTTATTTTATTTTAATTCTTATTGAAATGAGAGAAATGTCTTATGTAGGTGGCCTTCTTGATTATACAAGAATGGGCTTCCCTGTTGGCTCAGATGGTAAAGAATTCGCCTGCAATGCAGGAGACCTGGGTTTGATCCTTAGATTGGGAAGATCCCCCGGAGAAGGAAATGGCAACCCACTCCAGTATTCTTGCCTGGAAAATCCCATGGACAGAGGAGCCTGGTGGGCTACAGTCCATGGGGTCACAAAGTGTTGGACACGACTGAGTGACTTTCAGTTTCACTTTCTTTCTTGTATAACACACAATTTCTAAAACCTCATTTTTTACAAACAATCCATTTGCATTTCCTTTTTAATAAACTTATCTTTAGGATGTATTTACATGTATAATTTTGTATACATGCATTATCTGAGGTCATAATCACATGTCCTGTGTACAGTCATTTTCTTCCTCCTTTATAATATTTGGCTTCTCTTTTCCCCCATTCAAACAGCCCCTCTCTTACAACTCATGTTAACAAATGTAATTGTGCATGCATTTATTTTATATACACATACACACGCACACACTAACACACAGACACACTTATGTATATCATATTCAAATAACAAATAACAAAAACAATTGAAAAACATTAGAAGCCTGAAGAAAAAAATTTACCAATAAAGAAATAGGGGAAAAATTTACAGTAAAGTTTTGTCAATAATCATTCAAGCAAGAGGGTAGAATGAAATGTTTAAAGTTTTAAAAAGAAAAAAAAAAAAGCACTGTCTTAGAAGTCTATATCCAGCAAAATTCTCCAGTTCCAGATCTCGCTCTTTGAAACAAAAGCCCATGAGACCATCGAGATCATCTACGTTCAGATAAGGGAGTAGAAGGAGCTGCCATTTCCTTTCATCCTTGTCCGATGGTATCCCCTCTAGCCCTTCTGTTACTGAGTTCACCTCATTCCAGAGTCTTTCAGTCCTTACCCCTCCAAATATTACCTTTCCCTCGTTTGACCCATACCTGATGTCTCTCTAAATGATAGACTGTATGGTGATTCATTTTGTTATCTAAATACTTTTATGTATGCTTGAAACTTTTATCATAAACTTTTAAAAGCAGATCTTTAGTCTCCCAGTAGTTGCTTTTTTTTTTTGTTTTTTTATTAGTTGGAGGCTAATTACTTCACAACATTTCAGTGGGTTTTGTCATACATTGATATGAATCAGCCATGCATTTAGCATGGAGAGGTCCAGTTGCTTTTGGTGTTCTAGATGGACACTAAGTTATTTCACTATAGCTTGTTACAACTAAAAGTCTATTAAAAAGGGGACTTCCCTCGTGATCCAGTGACTAAGACTCTGTGCTCCCAATGCAAGAGGCCTGGGTTCAGTTCCTGGTCAGGGAAATAGTTTTCACTTGAAGCAACTAAGAGTTTACATGCCACAACTAAAGATCTTGCATGCCACAGTTAAAAAAGATCCCACATGCCACAACTAAGACCCAATATAGCTGAATAAATAAATAAAAATAAATGTGCTTTTTAAAGTCTGTTAAAAAGACTGTCCTCCTGCTTTGAAGTTGCAACTTTTCAAAAAATATAAAATAGCAAAAGCAATCTTGGAAAAGGAAAGTTGGTAGAATCATTCTATGTTATTAAGGCCTACTGTATAGTTACAGTAATCAAGACAATGGGCTATTGATAGAGGAATAGATGCATAATCAACAGAACAGAATAGCGAACACATAAATAAACTCACACTAGTATTTCTGACTGATTTTGCAAAGGTGCAGAAGTGATTCAACAAAGGAAGAAGAGTCTTTCCAAAAGATGTTCCTGGAGAAATTGGATATTCACAGGCAAAAAGATAAACCTCAACTTACCTTAAACTTTATACAAAATGTAGCTCAAAATTAGTCATAGATTTAAAGACAAAATTTAAAATTAGAAAGCATTTAGAAAAAACATAGAGAAAAGTCTTCACAAATCTAGACAGAGTTCATAGACTTGAAACCAAGAGCGTGATCTTTAAAAAGAAAGTTCAATAAATGGACCTTATAAAAAATAAAAATCAAATTAAAATTTAAAATCTTTGCACTCCAAGTGACCTTGTTAAAATATTGAAAATACAAAGTACAGACTGGGAGAATATATTTACAAACCACATATATGACAAAGAACTAGTATGTACAATGCATAAGGAACTCTCAAAAACTCAACAGTCTAACCACAACAAAAACAACTCAACAGTAAAAAAAAAAAAAAAAAAAAAAACCCAATTAGAAAATTGGCAAAAGATATGAACAGACATTTGACATAGAAAGATATACAAATGTCAAGTAAACACCTGAAAAGATGTTCAACATCATTTGCCATCATGGAAATGCAAATTAAAACCATATCTATCACTAGACACTGATCAAAATGGCTATCAAAAAAATTGGCAATACCAAGTGTTGGTGAGGATGTGGAGAAATTAGATTAGTCATACATCACTAGTGATAATATACAGGTACTCTGAAAAAGGTGTGGGAGTTTCATAAATAACTTAGTATGAAACTGCCAAATGATCCAGAAATTGTACTCCTGGCCATTTTTCCCAGAGAGATGGTGATTTATGTTCATACCATACAAAATGCACATGAATGTCCATAACAACCTTATTTATAATAACCAAAACCTGTAAATAACAGATTCCCTTCCTTGGGTGAACAGTGTAACAAATTGCAATACATCAGTACCATAGAATATTAGTTATCAATAAAAATGAACAAACTATCTATCTATCTATATATATACATACAAACTATGTATATATATACAGACACAAAACAACTTGGATAATCTCCAGATAATTATCCTGAGATGAAAAAGCCAATCTCAAAACCTTGCATATGATATAATTTTATTTACATAACATACTGAAATGACAAAATTTTAGAAATGGATTCCAGGTCTTTAAGAGGGAGGAGAGTTAGGTAAGAATTGGGGGTGGTTATAAAAGTGTAAGGCCTTTCCTGGTGGCTCATATGGTAAAGAATCTGCAAGCAAGAGGGAATTTTGGAAATATTATTTATCTTTGTATCAATGTTAATATCCTAGTTGTGACATTGTGTTATAGTTTTACACCATATTACCATTGAGTAAATTGAATATTATCCATTTTATAATTTGTTTATAAATGTTATGGTATTTGCTTTTATTTCACATTAAAATAGTCACCTGTATCTGTACATTCATTATCATGGCTTTGCAGTCTTCTTAATAAGAGATCATTCTCCCTTCTATTGTATTTACAGTTTCCTAGAGTTTCTTCTAGGTCATTAGTGAAATTGGATTACCCATTTGGGTGATTGATTTAATACAAGGATCTGGTTTGTTTTTCCCAATGCATATCAAGTCATCCTTCTACCCCTGATAATCCTCTTAAACTTTGCTGGACTGATCTTGAGCATTTCTCTTTTTTTAAATAAATCTTTAAACAATTACTTCTAATTTAAAAATTCATTTGACTTATAATTGAAAATGTGTGACAGTCATGGGAGAACTTAAATTTTTAGGATACTTAGATATTTCCTTCCATATGTGTAGTAGTAAGGGCAAGACCTTTGACTCATATACCAACAAGGAATAGAAAACAAAAAAAGCAGAAAAGAGTGCAACAGGGTCAAACTTTGTTCAGTTTGCTAATATGAAAAACTTAGTTGAGAATCTATTTCTCATACAGCACAAAATTAGATTTACATTCAACATGCTTTGCAAGTCACTGGGGTAAATGTAAGTTTTGTTTATTCCCTTTATCTGTGATTTGGAACAGGGTAAGGCAGGAGACCTAAGCACTGTATAATGATGCTACAGGTCCTAGGGGTCTGATATCTGCTGATTGAAACCCTACCTCTCCAGGGCTTACAACAGGTTTTTTCTTCAATACTGATAAAAATCATGTCTATATGTCATAGGAAGAGTTCATCAAAAAGTAGAAAAAATTTTCATCTGTCACCTCATAAGCAAAAACCCTTTCATTTCAGTTCAGTCACTCAGTCGTGTCTAACTCTTTGCCACATGCCAGACTTCCCTGTGCATCACCAACTCCATGAGCTTGCTCAGACTCATGTCCATCGAGTTGGTGATGCCATCCAACTATCTCATCCTCTGTCATCCCCTTCTAATCCTGCCCTCAATCTTTCCCAGCATCAGGTTCTTTTCCAATGAGTCAGTTCTTGTACTGGAGCTTCAGCATCAGTCCTTCCAGTGAATATGCAGGACTGATTTCCTTTAGGATTTACCCTTTAGATGTTTAAACTAAAAACCGTTAAGATGTTTAAATTCAGTTCAGTTCAGTCACTCACTCATGTCTGACTCTTTGCAACCCCATGGACTGCAGCACACCAGGCCTACCTGTCCATCACCAACTCCCAGACCCTACTCAAATTCATGTCCATTGCATCGGCGATGCTATCCAACCGTCTCATCCTCATCATCCCTTCACCTCCCATCTTCAATCTGTCCCAGCACCAGGGTCTTTTCAAATGAGTTCTTGGCATCAGGTGGCCAAAGTACTGGAGTTTCAGCATCAGTCCTTCCAATGAATATTCAGAACTGATTTCCTTTAGGATGGACTGGTTGGACCTCCTTGCAATCCAAGGGACTCTCAAAAGTCTTCTCCAACACCACAGTTCAAAAGTATCAATTCTTCAGGGCTCAGCTTTCTTTACAGTCCAACTCTCACATCCATGCATGACTACTGGAAAAACCATAGCTTTGACTAGATGGACCTTTGTTGGTAAAGTAATGTCTCTGCTTTTTAATATGATGCCTAGGCTGGTCATAGCTTTACTTCCAAGGTGCAAGAATTTTTTAAATCCATGGCTGCAGTCACCATCTGCAGTGATTTTGGAGCCCCCCAAAATAAAGTCTCTCACTGTTTCCATGTTTAAATTAAATGTTTACAAATACAAACTAGAAGAAGAGGAACTCAGCAAGGCTTCTAATTATAGAGAAAGAGGGTAGAAGAAAGTTTTAAAAATAGTTTTCTTAATTTGTATACTTTCTATTCTTTGTGGATTTCTTCCAATGCCACATCATTTTATCAATCATTTTTGTTTGACAGTGGAGCAACTGGTGCTTTGATGATTCCTTCAAAAACTTTTCCAGTTTTTTTCTTTAAAACATTCTGTATTTTTTTTAATGTTTTTGATTGCTATACTTCTTAATTATGAAAATCCATCTCCTGGGCCCAGTTTACTCAAAAGTAAATGCACTGTAATCAATACTTGAAATTTTTTAGGCTCCTAAAAACTGTGGCTCCTAGAAAACATGAGCCAGGGTTGGAGAAATTAAATTAAATTGCTCAACTATTTGATTTCCTTACAATGTCATCTAAACAACCTAAGCTTTAAAAACTTCTTTCAGGAAGCCTTCTTTTTCCCCAGTCAATTATAATTAGGGTTGATTGACTGCCAGAGACTAAAGGAGCAATGACGTTTCTGCAATTCTCCAAAGCATTGTCAGTATTCAAAGGCCAAAGCAGCCCCACTTGGCAGCAACATGCTTGCAGATCACTTATAAGAAATGAATATATGAGCTTGTTTGAATTAAATAAAATACCTCAACCCTTGTGTGGTTACCATCAATAAAAATGTGGTGGGTTTTTTGTTGTTGTTGTTTTTTAAATGTGGTGTTTTTACCCAGTTGTACGAACCATGAGGTTTCATAAATGGAAAAGGAGATCATTGGTGACCTGAGTATATATGTTTCTTAGTATACCATATTTTACATCCACAGATAATTTTTCCACAATAAGAAAAGATTGGTCTGCTGTGGGTGTGTTTTCACAAATGAATGTTAATTCCGGCTTCTGAATATGAAGCTTTTTGACAGCAGACTGTTCAGAAATGTTCACTGCAACAATAGGATTTATTAGAAACAACTTAGAATATAAAGGACAGTCGCACAGAGTCTGTTGTTATCTGCCTTTTATGCCAACTTCTCAATGAGAGTTTGGCAGATCAATGGTCATCACTGTCTTATGAAGAAACATAACATTTTGAACATTTTCAGTGTGATTTCCATGTAGCCTTTTGAGGATTCTTTTGGATTGCTTTACAACATATTATTTTCATGCTCTTTTTTAACTTTCTTTTTCATGAATGAAATGTATTATATCAGATCAACCACAATGCAGAAAAATTCATAAATCAAATTATGTGGATATTAGACATCTTTTAGTGGAACGAAAAAGATTGAAAGACTTCTTTCCGTTTGTCATCTATGAGCTCCATTTGTACCAATTCATCACTATAGCAATCTTGTCAGTTATTACCTTGGTAAATAATTATTTCCACATCCAGTTTTCTAAGGGGCTTGGCAGCGTATCTTGCCAGCTGGTCCACATTAATGAAAAAACAAACTGCTTGGCTGTATGGCTGGGGTTCATTCTCAGCTGAGTGATATCATACTTCTATGCACAGTAATCTTACTGGTAGAAGCAGCATATTCACATGAAAGAATTTTCTACACACTTTGTAGAAAACTATTTTTACTTGGTTAGGAATGGCTAGTCAATTGCTAACTTAACAACTGAAGAAAAGATAGGTTATTTATGTCTGTAGCCACATTAATAGAGGTGAAAGTCACTTAGTCGTGTCTGACTCTTTGCGACATGGACTGTACAGTCCATGGAATTTTCCAGGCCAGAATAGTTGAGTGGGTAGCCTTTCCCTTCTCCAGGGGATCTTCCCAACCCAGGGATCTAACCCAGTCTCCCGCATTGCAGGCGTATTCTTTACCAACTGAGCCACAAAGGAAGCCAAATAGAAATAGATGGTTTGTCAAAATCATCATCTCTGGGTCATTTTATGCCTTGGGACTAATATTCACATGCATGCTAGAATCAGAATATCATGGCCAGACTTCAAAAAAGAAGCAAGTATATTCTTTGGCTGAGCAAAATGTCCTCTATCTACACATCCAGTAAAGTCATGTCAACACAAAATCAGGATTATTTTTCTCTACACATTCATATATCCTGTAAGTACAGCTTCTTTTGACATTAATAGAAGATTATCTAAGAATACACAAATGTGTGGCTACATAACATTGTGATGCTTTTATCCACACATACATACTACCCCCCAACACCCCCACCCCCCAGCACACACACATTCATACAATGTTGTTTATTTTCAGAGGAAAAAATAGACTCCCATCAGAAACTTTTGTTTTAAAAATTTTGAATTTAATCATTTGATTCTCTGCATGAAGACCATATATAAGACCATGAAGATCTAAGGAAGCCCCAAAGATGTTACCTTTTGTGAACATAACCTTTTTGTTCAGTCGCTAAGTCGTGTTCAACTCTTTGTGGCCCCATGACTGCAGCACACCAAGCATCCCGGTCCTTCACTATCTCCCAGAGTTTGCTCAAACCCATTGAGTCAGTGATTCCATCCAACCGTTTCATCCTTGGTCACTCCCTTCTCCTCCTGCCCTCAATATTTCCCAACATCAGGATCTTTTCTAATGAGTCAGCTCTTTGTATCAGGTGGCCAAAGTATTGGAGCTTCAGTTTCAGCATCAGTTCAATGAATATTCAGGGTTGATTTCCAATCAACAAAGACTTCTAGAATGTTATTTCTAGAAAAATCCAACCACTTCACTGTACAGATGTGGACAATGAGTTCGGGAGAAACAGAGTGTTTTGTTTAAAGTACTGCTTCAGCTTCACTATTTAGTTATTCGAGATGTCTCCTGAAAACTATCGTTTCACTTATACATGTTTTTCTCCCAAGGTAGCTTGCAAAACTCTTTAAGAACAGGGACCATATCCTGTTCTTCCTTCTAGAATCCAAATAATGGCAATGATTATAGAACACTACCAATAATATTTTTGTAAACATAATATGTGTCAGCCACTGCGATAAGTGTGCTGCATACATAATCTCATTTAAGTATCATAACATCGTGCTCAGTACTGTTAACATTAGCTTTATACATGACACAGTGAAATTTAGAGAAGTTAAAATAATTGCCCAAGGTCACAAAGCTAGTGCAGAAAGAAACGGCAAACCACTCCAGTTTTCTTGCCTGGAGCATCCCAGGGACAGAGGAGCCTGGTGGGCTGCCGTCTATGGGGTCGCACAGGTCGGACACGACTGAAGCAACTTAGCAGCAGCAGCAGCACGAAGCTAGTAATTGTCATAGACAACCTTTAAAGTTAGGTTTATATGACTAAAATTACTGAAATAAGGTTTTTTATTTGCAAGATCTATTTAATAGGTTGGAATTTTAGGGTATGGAATGATGATAATCTGTTCACCATTTCCAGTTGAGACAGTGAAATGTGAAACGTAATGTGTGGGCTATATCTGTCGCTTTACTCTGACAATTCTTTAACCTTTGGTTAGTGGGTAATCACAATTTCCTAACAAAACCAGGGTGAGAGCATTCTTCCCAAGGATGACTTATTGAGGTCAAGTCTACTGAAGTAACTACTTTTGAAGATGAAGAAAACCTGGTGCGGTGAGGAGAACAATGAGGTCTTTTGAATTCACTGTGAAAGCGATGCAGCATGTTGGATGACAGCTATGAATCTGGTATGTCTCTCTCAGGACTCTGAAATGTAGTATTATTGATTCAATAGCTTCATGAGACCTATGTTGAAATGTTGAATGATTTATTCCACAAGAAAAGTCATATCATACTTCCTAGATTTTCATAAGCCTTACTATATTATAAAAATATAAATTCTAGATCAAAAGCCTCTACCATCAATGACTTACTCGTGAGTAATGTTCAAAAGAGTTGTGTACAAAAGGGAATTGTATGCTTACAATTTGCTAAGAGGACAGATTTTAAATTAAATCTCCTATATTTATAGCTCATACTGCTATATTCTTAGCTCATGTTCTAGATTTCATAACCAATGTGTAAGTATGGTGATGAATGTGCTGTTTTGAAAATGCAATATCTTAAATAGCCACTAGGGAAATAAGCGACTATGCTAACTTATGATTTTCATAAGTGAAAGCCTAGAAAGTTTTCATGGCTTTTTATAAACAGAATATACTAACAATGAGTCAATTAGAATGTATTCACTACAATAATGATTTTGCTTTGATTATAAAATGCAAAGGTTCCTGCTTGGCCAGAGGATTTGCCTATCCTGATTAGTGAAGTCTAATAAATCCTGGTAATTTTGAAAGGATGATATTCTTCTTCTGGAGTTTGAGTCTATCTAGCTGTTCTCATATAGGCACTCATCTCTAAATGGGAAGTGTTCTCTATAATGTCATAGCATTTCATATCATATATTAAATTTGAGGATAAGAATTGAGTCTCATACTTTCATAATTCCATAGTACATAGCATATAATAGATGTTTAATAAATACACATTGACAGTTGATTGTGTTTCCTCAAAAATTATGGCAACTATAGGGAATACAGGAGTCAATGAAGGAGAAAGATTTTCAATTTATATTCTACATTAAAGTAGTTTTTTCCCATATTTCCAAACAATACTTTTTATCCTATACTTTAATCACTTTTCAGTTACCTGCATATACCTAGAAATAAGTATCTTACTTTATGTGTATGGCATTTTTGGTAGAGAAGGATCACTCTTAATATAATAAAGATGGTACAAGATTAGATATAGAATCAGTTCCTGTGTCAAATTTACATGTTGAATGAAATAATGCAATTAGATGCAATGAATATAAAGCTGTATGTTGCTAAATTCTTTGGAGTTTATTTATATTATGTTTAGACAATATTAATAAGATCATTACCAGAACACAAGTTTTCAGAAACTACAGTGAAGACTATTCTATTCAGAACTAATTGTCCTAGGTAATTAGTGTGATTTACCTGCACACCATTAAAGGTGCTCCTTAGGAATGGATTTGCAGGGGAACCCAGATGATGGCTAAGTTTTATAGAGTGATGTGTTAAAGATTGCATATTTACCTGGCTTATGAGCCAGAAGCAATCTAAATTAGAATCAATGAAGAACAACAACAAAAAAGGAAAAGCATTCAGGGACACTATTCCTAGATGTTAATAAAATGTCAAGACTTCATTATCAGTGGGTCTGTGATGTGTTTCATTGCCATTTTAAATATTGAGCCTCGCTTTGTTCTGTGTCTTGACTCTTTCCTAGAATCTGAAATGAGGAGATTTGGGAAAGGGGATTTGAATTAATTTGTGTTTACTTCAGTTCTTTGTTTCCCTTGACCTGAAGAAAATCAGAGGATGAAACTGGTGGGCCCTAGTCTTGTCTGCTCTGCTGGGTCACTGCTGCCTTTCTAGGGTCTCTAGGAGAAAGTGACTCTCGGGTTCTGGAATCAACTTTTAGTATGGTCTTCTGCATACTAAGAAGGCTTTGCTCATTACTGCTGAATATGTATTTCCATTATTTTTTCTAGTGGAGCAGACCTATTCTTATTGTTTTCTCAGCTCTTGGTGGACAGGGGCATGCGATGTAAGATGATTGGCTGGGAACTTGTTAGAGGCGGCTTAAGAGCATGGTCTCTGGAGTCAGGCAGTCTGGCGTCAAATCTTGGGTAATTTCGGTCTTCTCTGTGCATCCACTTCCTCCTTTATAAATTGGCTACAGATATCTGTTTTTATCTCATAGGATGGCAGTAAGGATTAAATGACTGAATAAATAAAAAATTACTTAGAGCTGCCTAAAACCTGATAAATAGTATACAAGCACATTATTTTTGTGATAATAATGCCAGAACACAGCATGTCACGTTCTCTTCCTCATCTCTGTCTTCCAACCATTACCAAACCTTAAAAAAAGTGTTTTTCAAACTCTAGATGGAAACTCATGAGTGTTTTGAGAAATTAATTTTGTGAGGCATGATCTGTATTGCTTTTCAGTTGAAATAGAAAATGCTAGAATGCATAACACAAAGGGCTACTATTGCTTCATGAAGTATTTGGTTCAAATGTGTGTGTGTGTGTGTGTGCATGTGAGCACATATGTGTGTGAGTGTTAGCCCATCATTTGAAATATTCAGTGCATACATTTTATCTTTCCTGCTAAACCAGAGGGAAGAGGAAAGGCTTCATGGAGTGGACAACCATTTATCCAGTCCCAACATAACCAAGATGTGTGTCACTCTGGTAGATAACTGTGATAAGAAGTGATTCCATGCTCTTTTTTATTTCGAGCCCCGTGGCTTGCAGGATCTTAGTTCCCCAACCAGGGATAGAATCTATGCCCTTGGCAGTGAGGGCAGAGTCTTAACCTATGGACTGCCAGGAAATTCCCCAGAAGTGATTCTAAACCAGTCATCTTTGCAGAGGGATACATTTGAACCCCTCCCCCTCCATGACATGAGATATGTATCCCTGTTGGGGTTCAGAGCTACAGAGAAAGAGGAGACTGGCATAAATCCCTTGCCCTTTTGAGAATCACTGCAATAGACTGTGAGTTCCTGAAGATGCAGCATCCTTTGTGTGTTTTTTCTACTACTCTGCATATTGCAGATGCCTAATACATATTCATCTAATGAATTGGCAAGATTTGTGTAGACATAAAGTAGTGCTTAAAGAATGCTGATAATACTTACAAAGCAAATCCATTCATTACATAAACCTTACCTGAACAACCACTTTTGAGGGCAAAATATGTTTTACAAACAATTTGATCTGAAAGAAAGGAATTGTCTGATCTAGACACCAGTGAATATTTGGGGGGTGGAGAATCTGTTTCTTTTTAAGGATGTTATTCTTCGTGATGGATGTTAGCAGCTCTCCTTTGCCAGAGAGTCTCCAGATATGACATTGCTCGTGTCAGCAATTCATCTGCCTGCTATCTTGGTTGGATGCAAATACAAGTTTATCTTACTTTCTACAGAGAATACTTATTATTTATCAGAGGATTTACTGCAAAAAAGCACTTTAAATTCACTTTGCAAATTGTGAATAACTTTTGATGAATTTCTCAAAAATTCCCCCTCTCCTCACCATAAAATTTCCCCCAATTCTCATCACTGTTTGATTATAAAAAATTTATATTTGCAACTATCACCTATTATTAGCTGACTTGTTTTTGCCTGAATAATGCTGGGATTCAAAATCCCTCCAAAGTATGTCTTGGACTTCCCCAAAAGATGCCTTATGTGTCCTTACAGATGATCCTCTTAGGATCTTGATAATATGATAATGACAACTTGATAGTTGCTCTGATTGATATATATATTTTTTTAATATTCAAAAAGCCACAAGAGAGCAGCGTCTCAATCTTGCTTCTGCTACAACCATAAGACTGTGGTTATTTGTGTGTAGAATAAACCCCTGGGTGCTCCCAGATTTGCGAACACTGAATTGCCAAGCACTGTTAGATTCCTAAAGTTTCTACTCCACTGGACTCATGCTGTCTTCTATGAGAAATGGAAAGGTTGTCCCTTTCTCCAAACTGGACCTCACCCTCAGATGTAAGGTTTCACATGGAGCTATTTGGTGCTTGTGTACCTGAATCCTTTGCCAAAACATCTTTTTGAGCTTGTGTCAGAGGCTTCCCTCTCTTCAGGCATCAGGCAGGAATTCATGGGGCTGGTAAGATACATCTTTTTTGAAAAGTACCACAGGAATGATGTCTAGCCCTCAAGAGTTTTGCAAGGGTCTACGAAAGTGTTTGAGGTCTGATGATTTGAGAGAATAGCATTGAAACATGTACATTAGAGTATGCAAAATAGATGGCCAGTACAATTTCAATGCATGAAGCAGGGCACTCAAAACCAGTGCTCTGGGACAACCCAGAGGGATAGGGTGGGGAGGGAGGTGGGTAGGGTGTTCAGGACGTGGGGGACATGTATACCTGTGGCCAATTCAAGTTGATGTGTGGCAAAAACCATCGCAGTATTATAAAGGAATTATCCTCCAATTAAAATAAATATTTTTAAGTAATTAGCCTTCAACTAATAAAAATAAATGGAAAAAAAATTTTTTAATAAAATATTTTTTTAAAAATCTAAAAAAAATAAAGTTTTAAAAAAGCTTCTGAAATATAAAAAAGCTTACTGAAAAGTCAAAATTAATATCTACAAAATGTAACCTCATAAGATTATGGATTCTGGGATCAGACTGCTATGTGCTATGACACTAAAAGCTGATTTTCACACAGTGAAGAAGCCATCAATACAATGAAAAGATGACCTACTGAATGGAAGAAAATATTTGCAAATGATATATCTGATAAGGGATTGATATCCCAAAGACATGAATAACTCAAAAGCTCAATATCGAAGCAACTTGATTTAGAATGGTAGAGGTCCTGAGTAGATATGTCTTCAAACAAGACAAACAAATAGCCAAGAGGTACATGTAAAGGTTTTCAACACCCCTAACATCAGGGAAATGCAAATCAAAATCACTGAGATACCACCTCATACCTGTGAGAATGACTGTGACCAAAAGGAAAAGAAACAACAAGTGTTGGTGAGGGTGTGGAGAACCCACAAACGTTGTTAGTGTAAACGTAAATTAGTGCAGCCACTACAGAAAACAGTATGAAGTTCCCTTAAAAGAATAGAGCTGCCATATGATCCAGCAATCCCACTTATGGGTATTTAACCAAAGAAAACAAAAACATTGTTTTGAAAAGATACATGTATCCCTATATTCACTGCAGCATTATTTATAATAGCCAAGATGTGGATGCAACCTAAGTATCTATTGATAGAGGAATAGATAAAAGATGTGGAACATCACTCAGTCATAAAAAGTGTAATCTTGACTTTGTAAGAACAGGTATGGATCTAGAAGGTATTATGCTAAGTGAGATGTCAGACAGAGAAAGACAAATACTATATGTTTTCACTTATATGTGGAATCTGAAAGACAAACAAAACAAAAGAGACTCATAGATACAGAGATAAACTGGTAGTTGCTAAAAGAAATGGGGTGGGGAAAGGGGCAGTTAAAATAGAAGATAAAGATTAAGAGTTACAAATATTCATTTATAAAATAAGTCATGTGGGTATAATACACAGCATAGGGAATGTAGTCAGTAATATTGCAATAACGTTGTATTCTGACACATGGTACCTAGACTTGGTGATCATTTTGTAATGGGTAAAAATATCAAGTTGCTATGTTGTACACATAAGGCTATTTTAATATGGTCTGTCAATTATAATTCAATTTTAAAAAGAGCTGATTTCTTCATCTATAAAATGGGGATAATAGCAGTAGCTAGCTCATAAAATTGTTTGAAAATAAAATTCGTTAATATAAAGTACTGAGAATTGTGCATGGCACATAGTGTTTGCTCAATAAACGTAAGCTGTTATTTCTAGATTAAATTTTCATCATTGGAAAACAATTTTCAAAGTTGTTGTGCATTTATAAGAATTCTCGATAATGAATTATGAGTGTAGCATTATCATGCTGCTGCTTAGTTGCTCAGTAATGTCCGACTCTCTGTAGCCCCATGGACTGTAGCCCACCAGGCTCCTCTGTCTGTGGAACTTTCCAGGCAAATATACTGGACTGGATTCCATTTCCCACTCCAGAGGATCTTGCCGACCCAGGGATCAAACTCACATCTCCTGCATTGCAGGTGGATTCTTTAACAACTAGCACAACCTGGGAAGCCCTAGAATTATCATAGCCACTCTTAAATAAGTCATTTTTATTAAAATAATATACAAGGCAATATAACAAAAATAGGTTTAATGCAGAATATCAGGGTCTTTAATACATTTGATAGGGTGTAGGATAGGACCTCCAGAAGTGAAAGCATATGTTACCCACTGAGGCCTCGAAAAACCCTAATGCTATGGATGAGGGGTTGGGGTGGTATCCAGGTGGGTGTATTTTTCAGTTCTCAACTTCCGCTAAGACTGAGAAATCCACTCTTGGTTCAGATCACACTTTCTAAGGAAATAAGCAAAATGTTGCATACTTTCATTTGAAAACTATCCATTTAAAATGTCTATTTAAGTGGCTAGAGTTCCAAATTTCAAGATATTAGGGAAGCTTTAAAAATAATTGGTCTTCCATGGTGGCTCATTCAGTAAAGAGTCTGCCTGCAATGCAGGAGACCCGGGTTTGATCCCTGCGTCAGGAAGATCACCTGGAGAAGGAAATGGCAACCCACTCCAATATTCTTGCCTGGAGAATTCCATGGACAGAGGAGCCTGGCAGATTACAGTCCATGGGATCACAAAGAGTTGGACACAACTGAGTGACTAGCACTTTTAAAAATAATGGGTGATTTCTTAGGTTGATATTCATAAAAGAGTTTTGAAAGGCAAAAAGGTAAATTTCTAATTGAATCCTCCTGAAACTCTATGAGAAAATAAGTATGATAGAGAACAGTTAAAAAAGAAAAAGAAGAGAAAGTGAAAATGAGAAACAAATTGGGAGAACCATCTATGCTTTTATAGTCTTTGCATGATATGCCTTTAATGATAGTATTTGGTGTGTTCATTGGGATTTACAAAACAAGTTCACACTTGTAGTCACTGAGTAATTACCACCCTTATTGAAAGTGAGAATAACACAAGGATCAAACATTCTTGAGTGTTTAAATGAAGCTGGCACTATTGTAAGCACAATAAACTCATGGGTCTCCTTATGAGGCAATTCCCATTATTAGCCAGACTTTGCAGATGAGAGAACCTGGTTTCATTTGCTCAGGTTAGACACTGAGGGAGCTGCATCCAGATCTCAGGTGTCCTGACTATATGGTTAGTGTTCTTTTCTCTAGAACAAACCAACCTGAAACCTTTAAAAAGCAACCTAGATATCCACCAACAGATGAATGGATAAAGAAGCTGTGGTACAAATACAATGGAATATTACTCAACCATAAACAGGAATGCATTTGAGTCAGTGCTGAGGTGGATGAACCTAGAGCCAATTACACAGAATGAGTAAGTAAAAAAAGATAAAAATGAATTTCATATATTAATGCATATATATGGAATCTAGAAATAGGGTATTGATGAAACTATTGGCAAGGCAGTAATGGAAATGCAGACATAGAGAACAGACTTATGGGGACACAGGCAGTGGGGAGGAAGGAGAGGGTGGGATGAATGGCGAGAATAGCATGGAGGCATAAACTACCATATGTAAAAAAGATAGCCAGTGGGAATTTGCTATATGACTCAGGGAGCTCATACTGGTGCTTGTTGAAACCTAGAGGGGTGAGATTTGGTGGGAAGGGGTGGGAGATGAGAGGAAGGGGACATATGTATACCTATGGCTGATTTATGTTGATGTGTGGCAGAACCAACACAATATTGTAAAGCAATTACCCTTCAATTAAAAATTAATAAATTTTTAAGAAAGTAATCCGACCATGGCATGCATTTGCTGTAATGATGCTAAATTGATCCTGTCATCAAATAATCTCAGGATTAGGGAAACTATTGGGTCCTTCCTCTACCTCCATGCAAAACAGACTATTAATTATTCCTGATACATGCAAGTCCATTTTGTTTTTAGAGACATCAAGAGAAACAAAGTTTATGACTTCCTTCAGTAATATCCAGTATACAAAGAATAACTTTTTGCATAGCTCTAGCCCTATTTCATGTTCTTGGGTAAAGAGGAAATTTTCATTAAAATTCAATTTTATACCATTGAGAAATGCAAAGAGGACTCTAATCCAATACAAATGTGTTACTAAATGTCAAGACTTTTGAGAGGGTTGAAGGTTGGTAAAGCTTGCATAGTTCTGTTTTGAGATCAGCAAAGATGAGAAAAAATGGGGTCTTTCATCAGAAGCATCCCAGTCAAATTCATAAGTAATAAAATGAATTCGTCATTTAACACCACAGAAAGTGTTTTTGCCTTAGGGTAATGGCCAGCACATTGTAGCCCATGGATCAAATAGAATCCACTGTTTTTCTGTGCTCTGCCAGCACAGAATATTTTTTAACATATTTTAAATGGTTGAAAAATATTTTGTGGCATGTGAAAATTACATGAAAGTCAAACATCATTATTCCACGAGTTTAAGTGAAATACAGCTATCCTCATTATTTTATATCTTTTCCATGTCATACTAGAATGACAGAGTTGTGTTATAGAGAAATAGACTATACGACTTCTAAAATATGTACTATCTGGCTTTTGGGGGGAGGAAAATTGCTGATGACTAGTAGAGGAGAAAATGAAAACTAGTACTGTTTTTTCTCACCCACTTCCATTCACTTAAGTGAAGGAAGGCATGAAACATTTGGAAGCAGAAAGGTTCAAAGTATCTGTGAGATGTCACTGGACTTTGAGTGTGGGCCCTTTTATAGTTTTATTTATACTTGGGCAGCCATGGTTTTAGACCAGTTCTTGCCCATATAACGGCCATGCTCCCCATAGTTGGGGACTTTTGGTACTGCTTCATAGAAATTAGAGGAAACAAATATAACCTCTAGTGCACTCAGTGCTTATGCAAATTAAGATATGCAAATGCTACATAATGGTGCATTTATTTTTTCCCTGCTTTTCAACTGCATGTAGAAAGTCTTCTTTAGTTACTGATGTTAGCTGTATATCTATTCCTTTTCAGGCAACACCATTAATAGAAGGATAGTAAATGGATTTGTGGCTAAACTAAATTAATTTAAAAATTGTGAATGGTAGTATTTCCTGGATCATTTTGTTTCCCAAGCCAGTGTGGCCACAAGCATGCCCATCATCTTATCTGTTAATTGGTGAGCTCAGTGTGGTCTTAAGAATATGGGGATGAACAACGATACTCTACCTGTTCTCCAGGAGCTCTGTCTAGAAGGGAAGAGAGCTATTTATCTTCTGTATGCTAATCACATCTGTAAACTTCCAAATGCAGTTTCCTGAGGCCAGAGAAGATGTAACATTTCCATTCACCTGGAGATGTCACTGGAAGTGGACCTTAGAGAATCAGTGCAATTTTCCCAGGGAAGGAGAGAGTGAGGGGAGATGGAATTATCTGAGGAATTTGGAACAGCATCTAAATTTTTACAGAAATGTGAAAAGACCTAAAAATGACCAGAGGTGCTGAGTGACTATAGTGTTAGGTATGTGGTATTGGAGGGGGTGGCAAGAGGAGGGGAAAATGGCCAAAGTAAAAGGGAGGAGAAAATGTGAAAAGTGGAAGGTAGATGAGACTCAAAAGAGGAAAATTAAGGCCTTGAATACTGAGAGAAGGTGTTTAGACTTTATTACATTGATTTTTTTTAAGTCAAAAAACACTTTGAGGCCAGGCATGAGACAACTCAGTTTTAGAATCTAGCCTAACCATTCAGAAAAATGGCATTACCAAATTGAGCAACATTACAGTAGAGTAGGCATATCAGCTAGTTTGCTTATTTTCACTAGTTTTTATGGTGCTGTCACAAACAACTCCAAAATCTTAGTGAGTTACAGGCCATTTCTCATTAACAGCACCTGTCTTTCATAGATCATCTATACCCTCCTCTGCACCTTCTTTGTTTTGAGGGAGCCAGACTAAAGGCCCAAAATGGGACATTCTGGGTTCATGTCAGAGGGAAAAGCTGATGATTGAACCAAGTTGTAGTTCTTAAAGTTTTTCTTTGGCAACTGTGTGCGTCACCTCTACTCACTCTTTTCTTGGCCAGAGAGTGTCACATGCCATAGTTAAAACAGTGAGGGATGTAGTAGCCTTGTCTCCTAGCAAGGGGAGCAAATATTAGAAACAAACATATAATTCACCAAAGTGTGAAGTGTCCAAACTAATGCTTGAGCACATAAGTTCAGATCCTAGCTTTACTACTTACTAGCTATGTCATGGAGAAGGCAATGGCACCCCACTCCAGTACTCTTGCCTGGAAAATCCCATGGATGGAGGAGCCTGGTAGGCTGCAGTCCATAGGGTCGCTAAGAGTCGGACACGACTGAGCGACTTCACTTTCACTTTTCACTTTCACACATTGGAGAAGGAAATGGCAACCCACTCCAGTGTTCTTACCTTGAGAATCCCAGGGACGGGGGAGCCTGATGGGCTGCCGTCTATGGGGTCGCACAGAGTCAACACGACTGAAGTGACTTAGCATCAGCAGCAGCAGCAACTATGACAACTCTGGAAATCTACTTAGATTCTTCACGCTATATTATTAGAATGATTTTATTAATACAAATGTCAATGAATATTTATATCTATGCACAGAGCATTTGTCTTTTCAAATTGAGCCTTAACCTTTTGCTCCCTAAAAAGTCTTCCCAAGTGCAGGAACTGTCATGCCACCATAGTGCTTGGTACATGTTGAATACACTAGGCCATGATCACCTAAGGCTCAAATTGTCAAAAAAACAACTTGAATTTGTCTTTGTAGGTCCACCATGCCTTTCAGAGCACTTTACTTTCAGTAGGTCCTCAACAATGTCTGCTCTATTGAATAGAACTTGATGTGCTGAGGCTTTATGGGAAGCTGCCAAGAGCAGTGATGTGGGCCTTGCACTCAGTATTGAGCTTGACAAAGTGAGTAACTAAAGTGTATTAGCACTATGAGGGGCAAAAGAACTCTTTTAGGTAACTGATATTGACACTGACATTTATATGGTGCTTCTATGGGACAGGTGTGCCACAGGCATGAAACTCATTTAATAACTCCAGGGCAGATGTTTCATCATCTTTAACTACAGGCAAGGAAACTGAGACACAGAGATGTTAAGCATTTTTTTCTACCTCCATATAACTGGGGAGTAGCAGAAGCAGGAGCCTATTCAAATCCAAATAGGTTCGGTCTAGATACCATGATCTGGACAGCTACACAATCTTTTTCCTGTAGCAGCAGTCATTATCAATGCAATGTTAGAACTAGAGGAACTCTTTGGAAGGTAAATCTAGTCTAGGGATTTTCTAACTGTGCCCCACAACCTTAGTTTTGTGAAGATGACTTCAATTACAATCTTCTAGATACTTAGGACTATCGTTATAACCTGTAATCTATGACTTCAACTTTTGTATTAATAAAAGATCCATACTGCCCTCTGGCTCATGATATGGTATAAAATTAGGACTCTACATTTCAACTTATAAACTAATATGGACAAATGTATACCAGTATTTTTTAGTATCAGAAAGCCCTATAAGATCCTATCAGGAAAGAGTTCTTCTACAAAAAAAAAAAAAAAAAAAAAGCAAATAGTTTAAATTACTGATCATTTCTAACTCCTTTCCTTGATAGTTAAAGAAATTGAAAGCTCAGAGACCAGGCAGAGCCATGATGGGTCCTGAAAACCAGGCTTTCAGATGAGGACTCTCAATGCTCAATTCCAGTTGTTTCTGTGGTGTCTTGTTGCTTCAGATAGTAAAATGCTGCCTTGAGTCATATGCAACACATTTTTTGCTACTGCAACAGATTACCAAGGGACTTTCCTGGTGGTTCAGTGGTAGAGAATCCACCTGCCACAGGAGGAGACATGGATTCAATCCCTGATCTGGGAGGATCCCACATGCTGCAGGGCAACCACGCCTGTGCCCATAACTATTGAGCCGTGCACTCTAGAGACCAAGTTCTGCAACAAGAGAAGCCACTGCAATGAGAAGCCTGCATCCTGCAAAGAGAGAGTAGCCCCTGTTCACTGCAACTAGAGAAAAGCCCATGCAGCAACAAAGGCCCAGCACAGGTATAAATGAATAATAAAATTATTTTAAAAAAGAGATGACCAAGGCAACTCAAAGATGACTAAACCAACTCAAGGATGACCAAGCCAGCTCAGTCTTTTGTGTGGAGTCCCAAGCCCTGGGAGAGAGATCTATTTCATAAAAATCAGATTGATCTGTTTGGATTTCCATTCTCTTACTCTAGGATTTTTTCCCCCTCTCTATTCCTATTATTAATATTACTTTAGTAGATACCCTGTCATGTATGGATGTGAGAGTTGGACCATAAAGAAGGCTGGGCACTGAAGAATTTATGCTTTCAAATTGTGGTGTTGGAGAAGACTCTTGAGAGTCCCCTGGACTGCAAGGAGATCAAACCAGTCAATCCTAAAGGAAATCAGTCCTGAATATTCATTGAAAGGACTGATGCTGAAGCTGAAGTTCCAATATTTTGGGCACCTGAGGCAAAGAGCCAACTCATTGGAGAAGACCCTAATGCTAGGAAAGAATGAGGGGCAGGAGGAGAAGGGGGTGACTGAGGATGAGATGGTTGGGTGGTATCACTGACTCAAAGGACATGAGTTTGAACAAATTCTGGGAGATAGTGAAGGACAGGGAAGCCTGGTGAGCTGCAGTCCATGGAGTCTCAAAGAGTCGACACAACTTAGCAACTGAACAACAACAACATCAAGTTACCCTGCAGGCTGCATTGGATTCTCAGGCTTTATATTATCCAATACAGATGGCTTTTCAATAATTTATGCTGTAATGTTTATAATAAGTGCATAGGTATTAAAAATTAATGAAGGATAAATAATTTCTTAACAGTGAGACTTGGTTAGATAGAATTATCCACCAAGGAATGGAACTATCAAAATGTGTATTAAATGTCCTGATTAGAGCAACATTTTAAATAATTTTGTCTGACAAGTTTTTAAAAGAAGTGGGTTATAAGTTCTAAAAAATTCTAGATCACTTCTCCTCCATTGTGTCAGCATACTGCCTAATAAAAAAAGATCTTTTAAACTATAGAAACAAAATGTGAGTTTCTATCACTCTGTACAACTCAGCTCCTTTACCACCTAAAAATCAGAAATTCACATCTTTTCTCTTTCAAGCCTGCATTATCAAAGCATCTTCTCCTAATCATCTGTTTTACTTTTTCTCATTTCAAATTTCCAATCTCCTTTTTCCCATAATTGCTAACAACAAATAGATTTATGCACAAATTCCCTTATCTCCAAGAAAAATTCATACTCATTCATTAAGGCACAATTCCATGTCATTTTTAATATAAAACTTTTCCTCTGTTTGGCACCGGTAGAGTTTTTTCTTTTATTTACATTCACTTATAAATTTGAGTGTGTTCTAATTAAAGCAACTGTTTATATATAATTATGTCCATACCTCCCATGTCAGACTACAAGACCTTGAGAGTAGAGATTGTTTTACTCTGCTTTGACTATTTAGTGTGGTAAATACTCAGATGGTAAAGAATCTGCCTGCAAGGCAGGAGAACTGGTTTCAATCCCTGGACAAGGAAGATCACCTGCAGAAGGGAATGGCAAGCCCCTCCAGTATTCTTGTCTGGAGAATTCCATGGACAGAGGAACCTGGTGGGCCACAGTCCATAGGGCTGCAAAGAGTCAGACACAACTAAGTGACTAGCACTCACTTTTCACTTTCCCAGTGCTCAATACATTTTCTTTGAATGGTAACTGCTTTTATCTATCAAGATCCTCCTAAGAAGCATGAGCTTAAAATTATGACCCTCCTCCAAAAGGATTCTTATCAGTCCTACGAGGAAGAATATGAAGTTTCCAAATTCAAAGAGTTGTAGCTTTACTTTAATTTCATAAGTAGGAAAAAGAGAACCTCTCTGAATTTCTGCCAGATTGGAGACAATCTAACCTTATAGTTAAGGAAACTTTTGTGTAAGTGCTGTCGTCTAATTGATGGTTCAAAAAGGATCCCTTCTAGGATACCACATTGCATTTTAGTTATCCTGTCTCTTTAGGCTCCCCTGCCCGTGACAGTTTCTCAGACATTCCCTGTTTTTCATAATCTTGACAGTTGTGAAAAATTCTAGTCAGGTATTCTGTAGACTTTCCTTCATTTGGGAATTGTCTGATGTTTCCTTGTGATTAAACTAGGGTTAAAAGCTCTTGAAGAAAGTGAAAGAGGAGAGTGAAAATGTTTGCTTAGAACTCAACATTCAGAAAACTAAGATCATGGCATCCGGTCCCATCACTTCAAGGTAAATAGACAGGGAAACAATGAAAAAAGTGAGAGGCTTTATTTTTTTTTTTTTTGGGGGGGGGGGTCCCAAATCACTGCAGATGGTGACTGCAACCATGAAATTAAAAGATGCTTGCTCCTTGGAAGAAAAGCTATGACCAAACTAGACAGCATATTAAAAAGCAGAGATGTTATTTTGCCAACAAAAGTCCATCTAGTCAAAGCTATGGTTTTTCGAACAGTCATGTATGGATGTGAGAGTTGAACTATAAAGAAAGCTGAGCCCCGAAGAATTGATGCTTCTGAACTGTGGTGTTGGAGACGACTCTTGAGAGTCCCTTGGACTTTGAGGAGATCCAACCATTCCATCCTAAAGGAAATCAGTCCTGAATATTTGTTGGAAGGACTGATGCTGAAGCTGAAACTCCAATACTTTGGCCACCTGAAGCAAAGAGCCAACTCATTGGAAAAGACCCTGATGCTGGGAAAGATTGATGGTGGGATGAGAAGGGGACGACAGAGGATGAGATGGGTGGATGACATCACCAACTCGATGAACATGAGTTTGAGTAAGCTCCAGTAGTTGGTGATGGACAGGGAAGCCTGACATGTTGTAGTCCATGGGGTCACAAAATGTCGAACATGTGGGTTTGAAGAGGATTTTGGAGAGGAAGGGCTAGAGGTCTTTTTATTACATCATATCAACATGACTTATCACTGTTAGTTTTGATCTTTCCCACTTGGATGGGATAGTGCTTGGCAGGTTTTCCCCATGAAAAGTCACTCTTCTATTCCCACTTCCCATATTACATTCTTTGGAAGGAAGTCACTATGGGCAGTCCAAACTTAAAGAACTATAAATTGTGCTCCACCACCTTAAGGGTGTCATGTCTGCATGAATGTTTGGAATTCTTCTACAAATGAGATATGTCTGTTCTCTTTCATTTTCTAATTCAATCAATGATTTCTACAGTATGGATTCATGGGTATTCATTTCATATGCTGTGTTATATCCCAATATTACTTTGTTTATTTTATTGCTGAAATTATTCCAGATTTGGCCATTGGGGGCTTTTTCAGTTGACTTCAGTGTCACCTAGTCATCCTCCTTTCACGGTGCATATTTTATCATTTTAGTAGCTTCTCATTTTCTCTCATTACAAGATGATCCAGCTTCATTTTGTATATTTCCTGGATCACTCATGGAAATGGCTATTCCCCAAGACTCTCTGGTTCCTTTGATTGGAGAGTGATACTGTACTGTGGTTTTTTTTTTTTTTTTTTAAGCAACACAATGATGTAGTGGAGAACTATTGTGATACAATTTGTTCTGAAATGATGTCTGATAAGCTGTGCCACACATTGTCTCACTGGAAAAGAACTTTGTTTAGTCCAGACAGGGACTCATACTACTTGACTGCAACTCAAACAGCTTAAAGAGACCCTCCAGTGAGTTCTAAAAGACCTGACTTACTAACTTTTCATTCTTGTTTTGAAACCTTCACACATTCACAGAGAAAACACAGACAATTATGCTTTGTGATAAAATATGATAGAAAAGGGAAGTAATCTTTTAAACAGACTATTTGGCAAAACAATCTCCCAAATAATTGTAATTATATAATTTGCCAGTTGCATGGTGAATATAATTAAGGTGACTAAATAACTCTGTAACAGTTATGATGCCAATTTTAGTTTTTACATTTTGTAGCAATGTGCATATTCCAGCTGAAAGACAAAACTGATCATGTGGGTAATCTACTGCTCCATATGGTATTTATAGCACAATTAAAATGTTCACTGCTGCACTTATCAGAAGTTGGATAAATCTTATAGAACATTAATATATGCTTTAAATAAATGTTACTGCTAATTATTGGAATGTGACCTTTTCATTAATATAAAGGTATATGTTGGAACATAAAACAGATGAAGGACAAAGTATACCAAGTCATTTTAGGAAGGCTTTTTTTTTAAAGTATTTCCCCTGGTTGTTAACGTTTTCCCTCCAGCCATATTATGAAGCAATTTGATTAACTACAAATGAAGGTTAAGTATTCTTCCCATTTTCTTATGCTTGAAATAAAATTAGCCAGATGACCTTTTCATAGTTACATAAAATTACTGTATTTTTATTTGTAGTCTAGAAATATACAGCCAAAAGAAAAGCAAATACTCTGTTTAATCAGATGTTGAACCAATCCCCCAATGCTATTTATTTTCCATCGTTTATTTCAGCCTTTGTCATTTCTCATTAGTACGGTTGCAGAGAAATCTTGACTGCTTTTTTGACCTCACATAAGCTTTGTTTTCCAATAAGGAAAGCCAATGGGCCTTCTGTCTGGAAACTTTATCATATTGTCTGAAACATTTCCTAAAATAAATATGTCAACCAAGGAGCCAAATAAATGCCAGTGATGTTCAGTGTCTCCTGCAAAATTACCATGCAGCCAGTGCTGCCAATGTTTCGCAGTAAGTGGGGTGAGAGAAGAACAGCACTCGACTTTCAAGAAATATTCCATGTGAGAGCAATGGCATTAGGGTCACTAACAACAAAGTATGGTGACCATTTTCTAATAATTAAAATCAGCAATTAGAACCATGTGGCAATAGACCAGGCAAGTAGAAATGATCTTGCCAACAGAGGCAGGATGTCAGGGTGTTGGAAATGGAATTGCAGCTCATGTATGGAAGGTGGACTGGGTAAACTCTGAGACTGCTTTCAATTCTCAGGTATGTGTTTTTTATTTTGAAACTTCTAGTGAATTCTAGATATTTGAACCCTGTCTCAAGAAATGAGATCTCCACAGATCTAAATTTTAAAATATGTTTTCTATAATAACTTGGGAGGCATTGTTATATTGAAAAAAACTTTATCAGGTCATTCTAAACTAAATTTTTATACATATATATATATATATTGACCAAAATAAACAAAACATATAAAATACTCTGTCCACTGTTTTTGAACCTAATGACTTTAGCAGTGGAGTTCAACTGCTTTACTAAGTGCTTATTTTTCATTTTGACCAGTTTAAGTGAATGAATGCTCACTGAATACATAGCATAATACATATTATATGGACATTTTCTGGTGCTCAAATGGTAAAGAAACTGAGGGTAGCTGCATGTTTAAAAAAGTGAAGACATCATGGTGTAATGGACTAGCTCAGTAAATAGTCAGGTAATAAGTGAACTTTGTAGTAAGGGTAATAGCTGAACAGGCAAAGAAAGTGGCTTCCTATTGAGCAGAATTTTTTAAAGCTATATGCAGATGAAGATGAGTGTGGTGGGGGAAATTGGATCAATCGATCAGAAAGAAGTTGAGCATTTAGACCAGCCCAGAGCAGCTGGGCCTGTTGAAAGAGGTCACAGAGAAGATGTGACTGGTAGTCTGGCCCTGGGGTCAACTGGAATTTCCTCATTCCTCCTCTGCCCTTAGAATGTACATTCTGCCCACTGTTCCCACAGTGGGAGCTGTTCCAAGGATGAAGCTTTGAGAGAATGGGGTGTTGTTGCTGAGACCATCTGGACAGAATATGTGACTGAACCCAGTTAAAGCCTCTATATAAACTTTTAAGATTCTGGTGCGCTGAGTCAAAGATCTACTCATCTTGAGGCTGCCCATGACAAGTTTTTTATGTAAATTCTCTTTCTTATTATACCTGCCACCTATCCATCTGGAGTGGTCTGACTTTTTCTTCTATTTCTCTTGCCCTCCATGTACAGGGGTCAGTTTGTGATTTTACTGAGGGATCTCCTGAGGTTTCAAACCAATAGGTCATAGAGAGTTCAATTTTTATGTGTAGGCAATGGAGAGATATTGAAATGCTTGGGAAGATAGAATAGTAAATACGGTTTGCATCATCTCCTCCTAAGTCACACAACCAGGGCACAAATTCCAGCTCTGCCTGCCACTAGCTTTGTGACTCTGCAAGTTGTTTAATTCCTCTAAACTTCAGTTTTGTCTTTAGGATTGGAATATAATCATTCTTACTTTATAGGACTGTGTGAGGATGAACATAGATAATGCACATATATCTCTTAGTATGATGTCTGGTGTGGAATAAATGCTCAATAATCACTAAGCTGTTGTTATTATTAATAACATGAGGCTAGAAGTTAGAAGAAGAATTTCAGAGAAGTATAACTAGAGGAGGGAAAATTGCTTCAAAGATTAGTAATAGCAATCCAGGCTGTTTTAATGTACAATAAAATTTTATAAATATTAAATCAGTTAAGCTTATTGATTCTCAGAAGCTCTGGTAAATGTGCTTTAGTAGAGAGAATAGAAGCAAAGCTTTGCCTTCAGCACAATTTGTAGATTATTTTTGATTTAAATAGTTTTTGTACAACTTTGTGGATTACTATAATGGAAGTTGCAAACTGTTTTCTGGAGTAAGAAATACCTTCTGAATGTGAAGCCACAAAATATTTGTTCACATATTATCTTAAGAAACTGAGTTTTTTGGAGCCAGGGACTTCAACAACACTGCAGACAGGATCACTCGGTGGAATGTAAAACACCATGTATTCAGAGAACTTGTCATGCTAACAATGGCCCCAGGCCATAGCATGGTTTCCATTCATATTTGCTTATGGAGTTGTTTTTGCTTTTATTTTCTAAATGAATCCATGCACATTGCCAAAAATAATGAACTAGTACTAAAAGATTTACAACAAAGTAGAACAGCCCCTTGTCACCTCTGTCTCCAATTCCTGACCCACACTTCAGAGGCAAGAGCTTGAAAATGTTTTGACTCTTCCTTCTAATATTTACCTCCACGTTTTTTAAAGAATAAGCTGGTTTGGCTCCTTATCAAATTATTGATCATTAACACAATCTCTGCATTTCTCTCTACGTGACAACTTCCACTTCCCGACATTTATTTTTGTGATGTGCTTACAGTGTAATTTTTAGTGAAAAGAGCTGCTACTGCTTGCATTATCACTAAGTAGATATCATTCATTGCTGAATTATATGTAATGTACATTTGACTCCTTTTCTTGCACCATTTTTTGTCATCTGGCATGGAGCATGCCTGATTTTTTTCAAACAAACAGCTTACTGTCCACGTATCTTTAACTAATTTTCCAAATGTTCAAGCAAGCACTCTATTCTTTTAATTTTTAGAAATCCTCCCTGACATTGTAAAGCTCTCCTGTCTTTTGTGCTTCAGTTTGTACTCACTGCTCTCTAGATATGCCACCCAACTGCCATCCTGAGACTTTTCCCTTCGCCTGAGACTTCACCTGGGACATTCCTTATCTCACACTTGAATTGGATCATCTCTTCCTCAGGGAACATCTCTGCCTCTTTCTTGCTTTACACTCCTGTTTGGGTAAAGCCAGATGCTCAGTGAAAGTGGGGGAAGGTGAAGGTCTTGAAACTTTGGGCATCAAATTCTAGTTCAACCTTACCCCCCCTTTTCTATTCATATTTTTCAGTATGGCAGTTGCAAGCTCTGATCCTAGTCATATTATATTGCTTGACTATTTTTCCCATTTCCAGAAGCTTTTTAAAATATATTCTTAAATTATGGTACTGTGGTAAGCTAAATAATTCCTTCCAAAAGATTTTCCCCTCAAGGAGACTAAAATTCAATTTAGAGGACAAAATGCCCACCATATATGATATCAAACTGATCAATCCTAAAGGAAATCAACCCTGAATATTCATTAGAAGGACTGAGGCTGAAGCTGAAGCGCCAATACTTTGGCCACCTGATGCAAAGAGTCGACTCATTGCAAAAGACCCTGATGCTGGGAAAGATTGAAGGCAGGAGGAGAAGGGGACAACACAGGACGAGATGGTTGGATGGCATCACTGACTCAACGGACATGAATTTGAGCAAACTCTAAGAGATAGTAGAGGACAGAGGAGCCTGGCATGCTGCAGTCCATGAGGTCACAGAGTCAGACATGACTTGGCAACTGAACAACAACAACATGAGACAATCAGGAAATAGCATTAAGCAAAGGTAAGCCAAGGCCAAAATGAAGAATACAATGATAGTTATATGAAAGTTTAGTGAATATACATCAGTACAAATCAGAGAGTTAAAGGATAGCTTCATGTAATAGGTGGGAGTTGAATGGTCTCTTAAGATTGACTACAAGTTACAGGACACTTGGTGCAAGACAAATAGGCTAAAAATGACAAGTGAGAAGCTAACCAGTAAAGAGAGGTGATGGGAAACAGGGAGTTTTATTTGGATGAGGAATATGTGTGTGTTGGTCACAGTCATGTCTAACTCTTTGTGACCCCATGGACTGTAGCCCACCAGACTCCTCTCTCCATGGAATTCTCCAAGCAAGAATACCGGAGTGGGTTGCCATTTCCTTCTCTGGGGTATCTTCCTGACCAAGGGATCAAACCCAGGTCTCCTGCACTGCAGGCAGATACTTTACCATATGAGCTATAGGGAAATCCCAGGATGAGTAGTATAGAACAAGGCTATAGCAAGACTTGAGAACTAAACCTATTAGGTAGAAGTCAGAACAAGACTGTTAACATTTAATTCAACCTGAATTGGGAGCTCTGTGGGCACAAACAAGGCTCGTCAATTGATGTGCTTCATTCTAGGATGATTGTGTGAGAACCTTGAGGTTTCTTTAAAATTTATCCCCAGAAATACACATCTACATTTAGTGACACTATCCCAGATAAGGGTGTGTGGAGTTGAAGAGGGGAACGAGATGTGTGAATGCAAATCTAACTCCTCTGTGTACAGAATTTCAAGCTATATGACTTTCAAGCCTATTCCCTTTGACCTTCTTCTGTAGCTAGTTCCTCCAAATCTAAGATTTTACAGGATCTTCAGGGCAAATTATTAGCTTCTTGATGGGCTCTGGTCTGTGGACCTTTAAAGCTCAGCTTCCTAGTCTTTGCTAAGTCACTTAACACTTTGCTATCCATCTTTAAAAAATGTGTTGATATCTTTAGTTGTTTTCTTTTCTGCCATTTCTTTGACCTTTTGACTTTATACCATGTCCATGTGTGCTCAGTAGCATCTGACTGTTTGTGACCCCATGGACTGTAGTCCACCAGACTCTTCTGTCCATGGAATTTTCCAGGGAAGATTACTGGAGTGGGTTGCCATTTCCTTCTCCAGGAGATCTTCCCAACCCAGGGATTAAACCCACGTCTTTTATGTCTCCTGTATTGAAAAGCAGATTCTTTACCACTGTGCTGCCTCAGAATCCCTATACCATTTCCAATCCTGTGTAATTTTAGTGAAATTTCAAGGAGTAGAAATAAGCAAGCTGTTCGTTATGATTTTTTTAATTATTTATTAAATATTTCATAAGTTAATGAATAGAAAACAAAAATATGGTGAAATGATTAAATATTATGAAGACATACAGCTGTTAGCTGACCATGGTTCATGTTGTACTTCATGTATTTCAAGTTTCTAGTCTTTAAACAGTAAGTGATTGACTGAGAGATACTAAAGTAGGCATGGCATCAGGGGAACCCGCATGTGTAGTTGAGGTTCGATCCCTGTGTCAGGAGGATCCCCTGGAGAAGCATGACAACTCAGTTCAGTATTCTTGCCTGGAAAATCCCATAGACAGAGGAGCCTGGTGGGTTACAGTCCATAGGGTTGCAAATAGTCGGAAATGACTGAAACAACTCAGCACACACGCACATGTGTAGTCGAATTGTAAGCTCTTCCTACACATGACCTTTCAGTCACACACATTTGCCCCTGAACTAAGATTAATGAAAGATATTTATTACTACTAAGTTTTATACAAATAGAGATCTTATGAAGGAAAGAAGGCAGTTATTAGTAAATGCATTTTATAAATAAATAGAAAACAGGATCCAAGAGACAGAACAACCTGCTAAATGTTGCATGTCAAACCAATGGCATGCCTAAAAACTGAAACCAAGTATTTTGACTCGGATAAATTTTCATTTTATTCAATATACCCTATGATTTCTCAGAAGACCACATGTGGCTGCAATAATTTCATTTGAATGATGATTAGAATTTCCCAAAAGGAATGAGCAATGAATTAATAAGTTAAAGTGGTTGAAAAATTGGAGATAGCTTTATTAATTTGAAAATGATTAAAATGATTTTAAAATTCCATTGAACATAAGTTGACTATTATAATTCTTTATTAAAATATTATTATCTTTGCATTTGAACTGGCTACATTGCTGAATCTATTCCTATTAAAATTAATGTTAAACTGCATCCCCCTTCAAAAAATGGTATAAATATATTAGAATTGAATGGTCGAACCATTTTGTGATATGCATGATTTGTATCATGCAACTATATTACATGTATGATTTGTAACTAAAATCATACAATTTTTAGTGTTTCCAGTGAGAGCTGTTGTCGTTGTTCAGTCCCTAAGTCCTGTCTAACACTTTGTGACCCCTTGTACTGTAATACTCAGGGCTCCTAGCTCCACTGTCCTCCACTACCTCTTCGCGTTTACTCAAATTCATGTTCATTGAGTCAGTGATGCTATCTAGCCATCTCATCCTCTGCTGCCCCCTTCTCACTTTGCTTTCAGTCTTTCCCAGCATCAAGGTCTTTTCCAAGGAGTTGACTCTCACATCAGGTGGCCAAAGTATTGGAACTTCAGCTTCAGCATCAGTCCTTCCAATGAATAGTCAGGGTTGACTCCCTTCAGATCAGACTAGTTTGATCTACGTGCAGTCCAGGGGACTCTCAAGAGTCTTCTCCAGCACCACAGTTCTAAACCACCCAGTATGGCGCTCAGTGTTCTTTATGGTCCAACTCTCACATTCATATATGACTACTGGAAAAATCACACCTTTGACTATACAGACCTTTGTTGGCAAAGTTGTGTCTCTTTTTTTTAGTACACTGTCTAGGTTTGTCATAGCTTTCCTTCAAGGAGCAAGCGTCTTTTTATTTCATGGCTTCAGTCACTGTCCTCATTGATTTTGAAACCCAAGAAAATAAAATCTGTCACTGCTTCCACTTTTCCCCACTTCTATTTGCCATTAAGTGATGGACCATATGCCATGATCTTAGTTTTTTAATGTGGAGGTTTTCTTTTTTCTTTTTTTCTTTGCAGACTTTTTATCTTTATTTTTAAAATTAATTAATTTATTTTACTTGGAGGCTAATTACTTTACAATATTGTAGTGGTTTTTGCCTTACATTGACATGAATCAGTCATAGGTGTACATGTGTTCCCCATTCTTAGCCCCTTTCCCACCTCCTCCCCTTTCCTCCCCTCAGGGTTATCCCAGTACACCAGCCCCGAGCACCCTGTCCTATGCATTGAACCTGGACTGGTGATCTGTTTCACATATGATAATACCCATGTTTCAATGCTAAACTCTCAAATCATCCCACCCTCGCCTTCTCCCACAGAGTCCAAAAGTCTGTTCTATACATCTGTCTCTTTTGCTGTCTCAATATAGGGCCATCATTACCACCTTTCTAAATTCCATATATATGCATTAGTATACTGTATTGGTGTTTATCTTTCTGGCTTACTTCACTCTGTATGCTGCTACTGCTGCTAAGTCACTTCAGTCGTGTCCGACTCTGTGTGACCCCATAGACGGTAGCCTACTAGGCTTCCCCGTCCCTGGGATTCTCCAGGCAAGAACACTGGAGTGGGTTGCCATTTCCTCCAGTTTCATTCACCTCATTAGAACTGATTCAAAGACATTCTTTTTAGTGGCTGAGTAACATTCCATTCTGTATATGGAATATTACACACAGCTTTCCCATCCATTCATCTGCCGATGGACACCTAGGTTGTTTACATGTCCTGGCTATTATAAACAGTGCTGCAATGAACATTGGGGTACATGTGTCTCTTTCAATTCTGGTTTCGTTGGTGTGTATGCCCAGCAGTGGGATAGCTGGATCACCAGTTCAGTTCAGTTCAGTCACTCAGTCGTGTCCAACTCTTTGTGACCCCATGAATCACAGCACGCCAGGCCTCCCTGTCCATCACCAGCTTCCGGAGTTTACTCAGACTCATGCCCATCGAGTCAGTGATGCCATCCAGCCATCTCATCCTCTGTCATCACCTTCTCCTCCTGCCCCCAATACCTCCCAGCATCAGGGTCTTTTCCAATGAGCTAACTATTTGCATGAGGTGGCCAAAGTATTGGAATTTCAGCTTCAGCATCAGCCCTTCCAGTCAACACCCAGGACTGATCTCCTTTAGGATGGATTGGTTGAATCTCCTTGCAGTCCAAGGGACTCTCAAGAGTCTTCTCCAACAGTACAATTCAAAAGCTCAGTCATATGGCGGTTCTATTTCCAGTTTTTTAAGGAATCTCCACACTGTTCTCCATAGTGGCTGTACTAGTTTGCATTCCCACCGACCGTGTAAAAGGGTTGCCTTTTCTCCACATCCTCTCCAGCATCTATTGTTTGTAGACTTTTTGATAGCAGCCATTCTGACTGGCATGAGATAGTAACTCACTGTGGTTTTGATTTACATTTCTCTGATAACAAGTGATGTTGAGCATCTTTTCATCTGTTAGCCATCTGTATGTCTTCTTTGGAGAAATGTCTGTTTAGTTCTTTGGCCCATTTTTTGAATGGGTCATTTATTTTTCTGGAATTCAGCTGCAGGAGCTGCTTGTATATTTTTTGAGATGAATTCTTTGTCAGTTGCTTCATTTGCTATTATTTTCTCCCATTCTGAAGGCTGTTGTTTCACCTTGCTTATAGTTTCCTTCATTGTGTGAAAGCTTTTAATCTTAATTAGGTCCCATTTATTTATTTTTGCTTTTATTTCCATTACTATAGGAAGTGGATTATAGAGGATCCTGCTGTGATTTATTTCAGAGAGTGTTTTGCCTATGTTTTCCTCTAGGAGTCTTATAATTTCTGGTCTTACGTTTAGATCTTTAATCCATTTTAAGTTTATTTTTGTATATGGTGTTAGAAAGTGTTCTAGTTTCATTCTTTTACAACTGATTGACCAGTTTTCCCAGCACAACTTGCTAAAGAGATTGTCTTTTCTCCATTGTATATTCTTGCCTCTTTTGTCAAAGATAAGTTGTCCTTAAGTGCGTGGACTTATCTCTGGGCTTTCTATTTTCTTCCATTGATCTATATTTCTGTCTTTGTGCCAGTACCATACTGTCTTGATGCCTGTAGCTTTGTAGTATAGTCTGAAGTCAGGCAGGTTGTGAATGTGGAGTTTTAACCCAACTTTTTCACTCTCTTCTTTCATCCTCATCAATAGGCTCTCTAATTCCTCATTGCTTTCTGCCATTAGAGTGGTATTATCTGCATATCTGAGATTATTGATATTTCTCTTGGAAATCTTGATTCCAGTTTGTGCTTCATCCTGCCTGGCATTTCACATGTTGTACTCTGCGTATAAGTTAAATAAGCAGAGTGACAATATGCACCCTTGACATATTCTTTTCCCATATTTGAACCAGTCAGTTGTTCCTCTCTGGTTTTAACTGTTACAATGAGAGCTATTTGCATCAAATTAATAATATGCCATGTAGGCATTTTTCTTTCTATTTTTCCCATAGATTTTCCTCTGGTTATTCATATCATTTGAGCACAATTACATAAATGCATTTATTTATGACTCTAAAATACAGTAGAAATTGATGTTAATATACTCTGAATATTACACTATACTTCACTTTTATATAATGAGCTGACTGAGTCTCCTAAGGCTGGTAACTGTAGTTATTTCTTCATCTTGCTACTCAGAACTTTTCAAGCAGAAATAATCAAGATGCAGAAGTGAAGAAACTTTATGACCTTAGAAACATGATAGAGGATGTTCTTTTACATCTGTGCAGTGTTTTCAGTTATTAAAAGATGTTGTCCAGAGTGGGAAGCCAAAGGTAAAATTTATTTTCAAAATGTAAAGGAGAAGATGAATAGAAATTAATATAATTTTTATTTAATAAAGTCATCACTTTATATACTGCATTATTTCTGTTGTATGAATATTATTCATCATTATTTTGTTTATTCATTTATTTAACAAGTATTTATTGAGCATCTGCTATGTACCATAATAAGAATTGAGGATGGAATATTGAATGAAACCAAACAGAGATATGGTCTCTGTCCTCATACATATTACATTGTAGCAGGGAAACTAATAACAAATAAGATCTACTCAGTGGATAAGTTCTATGAAAACAATAAATCAGCATAAGAAAATATAGAGTTACTGTCAGGAGAGGGACTATAGTTTTCTTTTTTTTTTTTTTTTTTTTTTTTTTTTTTTTATTTTTTTTTTTTTTTTAATATTATTTTATTAGTTGGAGGCCAATCACTTTACAACATTTCAGTGGGTTTTGTCATACATTGACATGAATCAGCCATATAGAATAGTTTTCAATAGAATGATCTTTGAGAATCTATGAGAAGATGACATGGGAGCAGATTTGAATGATTCGAAGTTGTTAGCTACACAAAGATCTTGGCATTTTAAAGAAATACAGAAAACTTTATCTGTGCTTCATCATTTCATTTCAATACATCTCTCATAGTCTCACAGCTAAGGTGGAGATAAGCAAACTAGGTGTTTGGATAGACTAAATATCAGTGAACAACAGTGCCCAGGTTGTTCTAATGAAAGAAACAGTAGCACCATAAGGCAAGCCATGTCCTTGTGGCATGGTGTAAGACATTGGTCTTACCCTGGTCCTGGTTACTGATGTGATCAATTACATGAATGAAGATATAGAAATAATTGCAATATTTCTATGGAGAACAAGGAAGTGAGAATATATTAAATAATGAAATCTATGTTTTTATAATGAGTTTTATCATCCTGAATCTATAAAACTACATGTATATATATACTTTCTTTTATGGCTTCTTGATATTCTGTGTCCTGTTTGAAAGCCCAGCAAGATTACTTTAAGACACATACATTGTTTTCTAGCACTTTATTAGTTATATTTTAGTGTAAGTACTGAGGTAGTGATTAGTTTTAAGTTTTGTCCCATGAATGACTAGTCTCTTCTATCAATGCCACTTATTAAGAGACTATTTTTTGAAACTAGAACACTTTCTAACACCATACACAAAAGTAAACTCAAAATGGAATAAAGATCTAAACTTAAGGCCAGAAACTATAAAACTCCTAGAGGAAAACATAGGCAAAACACTCTCCGACATAAATCACAGCAGGATCCTCTATGACCCACCTCCCAGAGTAATGGAAATAAAAGCAAAAATAAACAAATGGGACCTAATGAAACTTAAAAGCTTTTTGCACAACGAAGGAGACTATAAGCAAGGTCAAAAGACAGCCTTCAGAATGGGAGAAAATAATAGCAAATGAGGCAACTGACAAAGAATTCATCTCAAAAATATACAAGCAGCTCTTGCAGCTGAATTCCAGAAAAATAAACGAACCAATCAAAAACTGGGCCAAAGAACTAAACAAACATTTCTCAAAGAGACATACATATGGTTAACAAACACATGAAAAGATGCTCAACATCACTCATTATCAGAGAAATGCAAATCAAAACCACAATGAGGTACCATTACACGCCAGTCAGAAGGGCTGCTATCCAAAAGTTTACAAGCAATAAATGCTGACGAAGGTGTGGAGAAAAGGGAACCCTCTCACACTGTTGATGGGAATGCAAACTAGTTCAACCACTATGGAGAACAAGGTGGAGATTCCTTAAAAAACTGGAAATAGAACTGCCATATGACCCAGCAATCCCACTTCTGGGCATACACACTGAGGAATCCAGATCTGAAAGAGACACGTGCACCCCAATGTTCATCGCAGCACTGTTTATAATAGCTAGGACATGGAAGCAACCTAGATGCCCATCAGCAGATGAATGGATAAGGAAGCTGTGGTACATATACACAATGGAATATTACTCAGCCATTAAAAAGAATTCATTTGAATCAGTTCTAATGAGGTGGGTGAAACGGGAGCCCATTATACAGAGTGAAGTAAGCCAGAAAGAAAAACACCAGTACAGTATACTAACGCATATATATGGAATTTAGAAAGATGGTAACGATAACCTTGTATGCAAGACAGCAAAAGAGACACAGATGTATAGAACAGTCTTTTGGACTCTGTGGGAGAGGGCGAGGGTGGGATGGTTTGGGAGAATGACATTGAAACATGGGTATTATCATATGTGAGATGGATCGCCAGTCCAGGTTTGATGCATGAGACAGAGTGCTCAGGGCTGGTGCACTGGGGTGACCCAGAGGGATGGGATGGGGAGGGGGGTGGGAGGGGGCTTCATGATGGGGAACGCATGTACACCCATGGTTGATTCATGTCAATGTATGAAAAAACAATGTATTTAGCGTCCAAAAAATAAATGAATAAATAAAAAAGAAACTTTTTCCTCACTGATTTATAATGCCACTTATGTCATAATCATACAAATTCATACATGTATAATTAGTAAAGTTACATATATGTCTGGATGATTTATTCTGTTTCATTTATCTATCTCTGCTTGTGTGAGGGCTCATGATTTAAAAGTTTACAGTTTCATGAGATTAAAGTTTTTTTTATGTAGATGGAGCCTGAACAACAACAACAACAAAAACACAAATTGGTTCAGTTATGTAGTGAGGCAGACAATCTAGCCCTACAACAGAGGTACTGAAAACAGAGTCACTATTACTGTGACTTCCTCTAAAATAGATAATTGACAAGAGCCAGAGCCCATGTCATAACAGCTGCTGGGTGAAGAGTAACAGAGAGTTCAAGGAGAAAGGCCTGATAAAGGGTAAAAATTGAGGACAGCTCATGAAGGAGCTTATACATGCTAAGGAGTTTGCTCTTTGCTTTGTTGACAGTAGGAAACCTTTGACAAATTTAAAAGTAGGGAGTGACACCGTCAGGATTCTTTTAGATTATTCCACTGGCAGAGTAGAGGACTGAGACTGACTGAATAATGAAAACATTTCAGGTTAAAAATCCTTGTGTAGATTTTTATTTGCTTTTTAATGAATCTTACTAGGAAACTGAAATGTTTTATCTAGTCACTAAATGACTTTGGGCATTTTTCTTCTGTCTTTGGCCATAAAATTATAGATCTCTCTTCTGAGAATGGTACTTTTGTGACTTTAGAAAAAAATAATTTTAATGGGAGCTAATCTAGTGACCCTTAAAATAAGGTTCTTTAGCAAGGGAGAACAACTATTTTTTCTGGCCAGAGTTGCCTTTTGTTCTGTTGTCTGATTCAGAAATCAAACAAACTGTCAGGGAACTCCTTATGGGATTTTTATAGCATGGTGGGTTTTCACCCCAGTAGTGCCCTGAAGGAAACCTGTTTGAACAGGAAATTTTAAATGTCTCTCAAAAGGGGAATGCTTTTTCACAGTTAAATGTCAAGTCAAAAAATGGTTTCTTATCTTCATATTCCCTAGGCAGCAATATTGGAAAGATTTTCTTTTCAAGGTCTCTATCTAGAAAGCAAAGAGCACAATTATAAGTTAAGATAGGAGCTATAAATTACATATTGGAAAATTCTCAAGACATGAGTTTTATTTCAGATGAAGTCAGTGACTTTATTGCCACTTCCACAATTCTTAGTTTAATTTCAAGGTTGCAATATGTAATTAAACTATTTGAGTCTAGTCCCCCAAGAAACAGCAGGAAAACTTTAATTTCAAATACAAATTTGAAGAAATAATTTACTAAACATTTTGCTTTTGAAAATCACTGTGATACACAGCCTTTAAAATGGGTTCCAAATGATCCTAATCTCCTAGCATTCACTTTCACGGGTAATACTCTCCTCCTGGGTGTGGCCTGGACCTATTGATTTACTTCTAACAAAGCAAATATGACAGAAGTGATAGTATGTCACTTCTGAGATTAGGTTGTTAAAAGACTGTGACTTCTGACTTAGGTGATTTATCTCACCCACTCTTGGATCAGTCATTCTGGATGAAGACAGCTGCTATGTTGTGAGATAACCCACCAGAGAGGCTCATTGTCCCAAACAACCAAGGTCTACCAAGAACCATGTGAGTGAGCTTGGAAATGAATCCCTTCCTTCCCCAGGTAAACCTTCAGTTGCAACCCTAGCTGATTGCTTCACTGTAACCTCATGAAAGACCTTGAGCCAGAGGCAGAAAATAAATCGTGCCCAGATTCTTGGACCAGAGGCAGTCTGAGATATTTGTTTTCTCAAGTCATTAAGTGACTATTATGTTTTGAATTAATATTTGGACAACAGTAGATAGCTAATACTCTTACCTCTACCCATAAAATGGGTGTCAATTATATTTTACTATTCATTTTCTCAAACTGTTATTTTTCTCTGCATCACAGATAGAGACAGTGGGCCCAATGGCTTACACTCAGATTTTATTATTAAAGAGACCCAATAGTACTTAAGACTCTTTACTGTCAGTGTGTTTTTAAAATCACATTTTAATGATAGTGATAACAAAATAATATTGATGGAAACAAAAAATACAATACCTCTCTATTTCTATGACAGGGGCAAACCCATTTATTAATTATATACTGAGTCTCTCCTCTTCCCCAAATAGAAGAGACTATTAATGCTCACTGATAGCTATCTTCCCCTTTACATTTCCCAGCCTCTTTTGCAATTAGATTTTCCATGTGACTTGTTTTGACCATTGTGATGTATGTAAGTCTTGAGTGTCACATTCAGGCCAAAGTGAAGATTTGATGTGTCTTCCTTACACACTGCCCCTAAGCTCCCGCTGGCTATTCAATGCTGGGGCAAAAATAAGCCTCTGATTGGCAGCAGCCTGAGGCCCCAAGTAACTGTTTACTAGAAAACTTCATAGCTTGTAATTGACTAGCTTGGACTGACTGATCCAAGAGCAGGTCATATTTGTTATCCAGCATTTCCCATCCTTTCTTGATTAACCCCTCCCATCCTTTAAACTCCACCTTGAGAGTAGAGATTGTCTTACTCTGCTTTGACTATTTGGTGTGCAGCATAGGGCTTCCCTGGTGACTCAGATGGAAAAGAATCTGCCTGCAATATGGGAGGCCCAGGTTCGATCCCTGGGTCAGGAAGATACCCTGGAGAAGGGGATGGCTACCCACTCCAGTATTCTTGCTGGGAACTCCCATGGACAGAGAAACCTGGCGGGTTATAGGCCAAGAGTCAGATACAACTGAGCAACACTGAATCCTTAAACTCACTCCAGTTTTGTAAGGAAGAAGGGTCTTTTATTATTTTAACATTAACATTGTCTAAGCATTTGTTGTAAGTGATTAGGGTAATATGTTTGAGCTGCTAAATTGTGCCTAGAAATAGAAGCTAAAATGACTTACATTAATTATTCTCTTAAGAGCAAAAAGCCCATGATAGGAAAGGAGACAGAGAAAGCAGGAACAAAAAATGGGCTGGAGTTTATTTGGTTTTGGTTTATTTACAGTTATTTGCTTTTCCTGGGAAAAATTAAAAGAGAATAGTGAATGCTGAGTGTTGATTACTGATACTTAGGGAAACTAGTTGTGTGAAGAAGGTTTTTAGAACATAGTTCTGGGTGATATGCAATATAATTCACTGTGTCACTTATTTTAGGTCTTAAGTGAATATTTTCATTGTTTTTAGTGCTCTTTTGGATAGTAAAATAATATAACTTTTGAATCAATAAAGGATTTGGCTACACTAACAATGTTTTATTGAAGACCTACTTTGATCCAGGTATTGTCCTAGAAGTTGCAGATTAAAAATTGAATGAGATAGATATTATTCTTACTTACAGAACAAGCAATGGCTTCTCAGGGTTTCCCTGCTGGCTTGGTGGTAAAGAATCTACCTGCCAACACAGGAGACATGGGTTCGATCCTTGGTCCATGCAGATCCCACATACCACAGAGCAACTAAGCCCATGTGCCACAATTACTGAGCCTTTTCTACAGGCCAGGAGCTGAAACTACTGAAGCCCACGTACCCCAGAACCTGTGCTCTGCAACAGGAGAGGTCACCACAATGAGCAGTTCGTACACCATAATGAAAAGTAGCCCCCACTAACCACAATTAGAGAAAGCCCATGCAGCAATGAAGACTCAGCACAGATATAAATAAATTAGTAATAAATAAATAAAATAGAAAAGACTTCACTTTACCCACTAGGGATGTACAGTGTAGAGTAATATACAGAAATTAAATGATGACAGTAATGTGTGATAAGTACTATCATAAGGGAAGAAGAGGATGGTAAAGAAACACAGAGGAAGGTCTCCGAATCTAGATAGGCAGGCAGGCAAGACTTCTGAGGGGAAGTGACAGGTAAGCTAGAACCAAAAATGTGTGTAAGAGCTACTAGGTAAAGGGTGAGGGGAGGTGATTAGACATTTCAGTGGAAATGTTTGTGCCTGGTAGATGGGAGATCTTCTTGGAACATTTATTTTAGTTTTTTTCTGCAGATTCTACACAGACCTTAGACCTGAGTTCATGGAGCCAAGCTAAGGGAGCAATGTAGGTTATCATGCTACCCTCCTGGAGAAATGGTCCCTCTCTCAAATGTCCGTGAAAACACACCTCAGTACCCACGCAAACTCAAGAAAAAGATCTCTTTTTTCTTTTGATTCTACACAATTCAGCCAACTCATTCCAGTAGATTTCAAATAACACCTCCCCTGTATCACCTCCTCAGATCTTCTCCCTGGTGGCTGGGCCAGTAAAGAATCTTCCTGCAATGCAGGAGACAAATGTTCAATTCCTGGGTTGGGAAGATCACCTGGAGAAGGGAATGGCTAGCCATTCTAGTATTCTTGCCTAGACAATTCCATGGACAAAGGAGCCTGGTGGGCTACAGTCCATGGGGTCGCAAAGAGTTGGACATGACTAAGCAACTAACACTATCACCCCCTTAGACATGTCTGAATTCCTCCAGTGGGCAAACTATGGCTTCAAATCCTCACTACTCCACATACACACATCAAGTATTTATCTATAATACTCTATAACCTTAATACACATGTTTAGTGAGAGCTTAACATTTTATTATACTAATATAGCCTGATTTATTTAATAATTCATCAGTTCATTATTCATTCATCAGGAGACCTTTACGTTGTTAATGGCATTTCCCAATTATAGTTAACATTTTAATTAATGCCTTTAGACATCTATTTTCTGTTGCTTTATTTTCTTACATAAAGCCTTAGGAATCAATTACTGGATTGCTGAAGCATTAAGGCACCATGGAAAGAGCATGGCTAAGATTATTTTAATTCATTCTTGCTCAAGTTGCTTCACTTCTTAAAGCATAGTTTTTTTTTTCTTTTTTTAACCTGTTAAATGGGAAGAATGATAAGACCTATACTGTAGGCATGTTGTCAAAATTAATTAAGTGAGCTCATGTAGGGAAGCCTTAGAAGACAGTGTCTGGTGCTTAGAAAACACTGCTACAGAGAATGCTATTTAGGCGGCCAGAACAGAAGCTGGGAAACCAGTTGTAAAGCTAATTGCAGTTGTCCAGATAAGCAATGACAGTAGTTTGGACTTATAGCATGATAGTGGAATTAGTGAAAAATATATGACTTCCAGAATTATCTCATGTAGAACTGAGAAGATTTGCCTATGGGTTAAAACTCAGGAGGGAGGTGAAAGAGAGGAGTCAGGATAACATTGCTATATTCTGAAATGAGGAAGATTGGGGGAAGTTCTGATGGGGGCAACAATTAAGAATTTGGTTTGCATATGATAAATTTGAGATACTTATCAGGTATCCAAGGAATGATGTCAAGTAGGCAGTTAGACATACCAGCCTGGCAACTAGGAGGAGAGAAAAAGGCTAGATTACAGTGGTGACAGTCTTCCGCCTCTAGGTAGTATTTAAAACCAAGCATCTGGACAAGATCACCAAGGAAGCAAGTGCAGGTAGAAAAGGAAAGAGGTCCAGGAACTGAGCTCTGGGCCTCTCCACCCTTTATTGTGCAGAGAGATGAGGAAAACTGCAAAGGAGATTGAGGAGGGACTGCTGAAGCAGGACGAGAGCCAGGTAAGTGTAGTGTCACACACATTTGCGGAAGCAAATATTTCACTCTGGAGTTTGACTGTGAATGACTTGCGAGAGCTTCTAGGCTATCAGATGGGGGACCAGGCTGCAGAGAAAGGTTGCTGCTGGAAAAACAGACACGGGATTCTGAAGTCAGAGAGATTTCTATTTGAATACAGGTTATAGGACTTCCCTGGTGGCTCAGATGGTAAAGACTCTGCCTGCCATGTGGGAGACCCAGGTTCCATCTCTGGGTTCGGAAGATCTGCTGGAGAAAGGAATGGCTACTCACTCCAGTATTCTTGCCTGGAGAATCCCATGGGCAGAGGAACCTGGCAGACTAGAGTCCACGGGATTGCTAAAAGTAGGACAAAAATGAGCAACTGACACTTTCACTTTCACTTTTTGTACTACTACCAGATGTGGTACCTTGAGCAAGTCACTAAACCTCTGTCTCCTTCAGTTTCCTTATGCAGTAAGAGGTTATAAACAATACATAACACACCGTGTTGTTGTGAAGATTAATGAGATAATTCACACAGAGTAGAGCATACAGAGAAGCCTGGGTATACAGTAAGAACTCAAAAAAAAAAAAAGGGACACATTATTTTACTAACAGTCCTTGCTATTACCAATGCAGTCCATTTTATTATAGAATTGTGAATAAGGAATAAAATTGTCACACTCAGCATAGTGCCTGGCACATGACAGGTTATCAAGGAAAAGTATATGTATATGTGTACGTACATAGTAACAGATGGAAGCACTTTTACGAAACTCTTGAGGCAATGTCTTGGTAAGTACTAACTGTGTAAAACTTATGGTAATAGATGTCAATTTAATCATGGGCTAACACAATTCTAAGCAGCTTACATGGAAAAACTGGATTCATCACTTTAACCACTCTTTGATGATGTCACTATTGCCCCTTCTCAGATAACAGATGAAGAAATTTAGGCAAAGAGAGGGTGAATCTCTGATCCAGTTTCATCTGGCAAGCACAACTTGAAGCCCGTGGTTTGGCTCTAGCACCAGGCTCTTATCCCTGCACTTTAGCACTCCTCTGTAGTGAGTACCAAGCTGTGAGTAGCAGATCAATAATTGGTAAACCTTCAAAGGTGAGAGGCAGCTGTGATGAAGGCAGCTGGCTTGCTCATCATTGTAATGTTTGTCTTTGGGGAACATCCCTGTGCCTTCGATCTCAGTAAGTGCTCTCTTCCTGAAAGGGCTGTCCAGTGACACAAACTGGTGCTGAGATCCCAGACCCTGAAAGCAATGATTCCTCATCTTAATGCAAAAGTTAGCCTTTTCATTGCTTCTGTTCCTCTCTTGGTTTGCCATTGAGAACTCTTTGCTGATTTACTATGAATTTCTAACTCTGTACATGTCAAGTAATCTGTACATTTCACAGTAATTAATCATCTAATGGTCTCCAAAAATAAGAGGAAATTGTTTTTGAGTGAGTGCTATTGGAAGTCTTCAGAATGAGTGATAGTTTGTTTTGATTGTTTCAAATTTTGAATGTCTTCTAATTTTATTATTGTGGTTTGTTGTGTCCTGATTTATGGAATTAGGATTATTTCATAATGTTGAAATTTGTGCTCTGTGTTTAGCTTGTGATCAGGAAAAGGAGGATATTCTTTCTATTCTAATAATAATTTTACAAGGTAAATGCAGATATTTTTAAATCTTTCCAGTATATTTTTCCAAAAAACAAATCCCTCAAAACAGTTATAACAGGTTTTATATGTGTGCAACTTTGGAGTAACAGCTCATGATAAAGAATCCAAAAAGAGTTGCCAACTATGTGCTTTCGTCCTCTAAATATTCTACTGTGGTGCTAATGAGGTCATGGCAAATTATAAGGAAGTGAATGAATATTCAAAGATTTATTGAGGAAGGAATTATATTTAACATACACTATATATTCCTTTATGTCCTTGAAAATATTGAATAGTTCAGGCTACTTTTCTACCCCATGTATTATAACTATGCCATTGTCTTTCCATTTCCTAAACAAAACCAAAATAGCATTAAACCAAAACTACTTCACTGAGGACTTGTAATGTCTTCATTTTTTTCCAGATTTATTGAGATATAATTAACAAAATTATATCTATTTCAGGTACATAACATGATGGTTTGATATACATATATATTGAAAGTGAAAAGTGAAAGTGTTAGCCATTCAGTTATGTTCAACTCTTTGCAGTCCCATTGACTGTAGACTGCCAGACTCTCCTGTCCATGAGATTCTCTAGGCAAGAGTACTGGAGCGGGTTGCCATTTCCTTCTCCAGGGAATCTTCCTGATCTAGGGATTGAACCCAAGTCTTCTTCATTGCAGGCAGATTCTTTACCATCTGAACCACCAGGGAAGTCCCACATATACATTATAAAATAATTATTACAATAAAGATATCACATCCACCACCTCACATAGTTAACCTTTTTTGTTACAGTTATGGTGGTGAACACAAGATCTACTCTCTAGCAAATTTCAAGTACACGAGACGGTGTTATCTTGGATCATCAGAATGTATTCATCTTATAACTGGAAGTTTGTAAGCTTTGACCAGCAAAATTATTTTCCTCACACCCCAGCATCTAGCAACCACCATTCTATTTTGGTTTTATGAGTTTTTTCCCCAAATATTCCACATAAGATACCATAGAGTATTTGTCTTCTTTGACATATTTCACTTAGTATAATGCCCTCCAGGTTCATTCATGTTGTTGCAAATGGCAGGATTTCCTTCTTTTCATCTCTGAATAAAAACATATCCTTTATCCTTTTATCTATTGGTAAGCATCAGTTATTTCCATGTCTTGGCTATTTAATAATGCTACTATGAACATGCTAGTGAAAATTTTTCTTTAAGATACAGATTTCATTTTCTTTGTATATAAATCTAGTAATGAAATTTCAGGATTATATGATAGTTCTAATTTTAATGTTTTGAGGAATCTCCATATTTTTTTCCAAAGTGGCTGCACAATGTACATTTCACCAATAGCTCACATGGGTCATGATGTCTTCATAGTTATGGCTAGTGAAAGTTGGGTACAACAGATACTTTGGGGCATACTGCAGTGAGTGCTGTGGAAAGAACTCAAGATTAGAAAGATGGACAGAATTTTCCTCAGTCAAGTGGGTGACTTTGAGCAAACTCCTTCACTTCTTGTTACAGTATCAATTCACCAGGAGGATATACCAATGGTTAATATATATGCATCTGACATTGGAACACACCTAAATATATTAAGAAAATGTTAACAGGTCTGAAGGCAGAAGTAGACCTCAGTATCACACTTTCAACAATGAATAGATCATCCAGATAGAAAACCATTAGTAAAACATCAGATTTGAGGTAAACTTTAGACCAAATGGACCTACCATTTATAGCACATTCCACTTAACAGCAGTAGAATTAACATTCTTCTCAAGCACACACACAGAACATTCTCCATATATGTTAAGTAACAAAGCAGATCTTAGCAGATTTAAGAAGATTAAAATCATACCAAGTATCATTTATGAACACACAGTATGAAATTAGAAGACAATGACAGGAGAAAAGCTAGAAAGATCACTAAATTGTGAAAACTAAAAATAATTGATGGGTCAAAAAGGAAAATTTTAAAAAATCTTTACCCAAATGAAAATGGAAATAGAACATAACAAAACTTACAGGATTCTGCAAAAAGAGTTTTAAAAGAGAACTTTATAAACATCTATATCAAGGAAAAAGAAACTTCTCAGATAACTAACTTTATACCTCAAGGAACTGCAAAAACAGGAAACTATGCCAAAAGTTAGCAGAGGGAAGGAAATAACAAAGATCAGAACAGAAATAAATAAAATAGAGACTAAAACAATAACAGAAAGATCAAAGAAGTTAAGAACTGTATTTTTTGAAAAGATAAAACAAGATCTTATAGAACTTATGTATATGAGTATACATATTCTATGTATACTCATTAGTCATTGGAGGGTTTTAGACATAGAAGTGTCATGAACTAATTATTTTTTTTAAAAGGTCACCCTGTTTGCCACGTGGAGAATAGACTGTATGAGAGTGGGGGCAGTGGCCAAAAAGAGAAGCAGGGAGATCAGTGAGGAGGCTACTGCTGTGATCCAAGCAGTCAGGTGATGATGTGGCTATTCTCAGTCCCTTTGTACACTACTTCCTACATGCTGGAGGATGCAGTGAGCCCTGTAATAAAATGGGGGTTACTTGCTCCTTATCTCTGGAATTATTACAAATCTTATTACTGATAAGCTACCCTTTTGAGACCTGAGGCCCTCGAGGAAGCTATTTCTTAAGCCAACCACATCCTTGCATTATAGTTTCAATCATCATCATTTCAGTTGAGTTCAGCCTCTCAGTCATATCCGACTCTTTGCGACCCCATGGACTGCAGAAAGCCAGGCTTCCCTGTCCATCTCCAACTCCCAGAGTTTACTCAAACTCATGTCCATTGAGTTGGTGATGCCATCCATCCATCATATCCTCTATTGTCCCCTTCTGCTCCCACCTTCAATCTTTCCCAGCATCAGGGTCTTTACAAATGAGTCAGTTCTTCGCATCAGGTGGCCAAAGTGTTAAAGTTTCAGCTTCAGCATCAGTCCTTCCAATGAATATTCAGGACTGATTTCCTTTAGGATGGAATGGTTGGATCTCCTTGCAGTCTAAGGGACTCTCAAGAGTCTTCTCCAATACCACAGTTCAAAAGCATTAATTCTTTGGCACTCAGCTTTCTTTATAGTCCAACTCTCACATCCATACATGACTACTGGAAAAACCATAGCTTTGACTAGATGGACCTTTGTTGACAAAGTAAGGTCTCTGCTTTTTAATATGCTGTCTAGCTTGGACATAACTTTCCTTCCAAGGAATAAGCATCTTTTAATTTCATGGCTGCAATCACCATCTGCAGTGATTTGGGAGCCCCCCAAAATAAAGTCTGTCACTGTTTCCATTGTGTCGCCATCTATTTGCCATTAAGTGATGGGACCAGATGCCATGATCTTAGTTTTCTGAATGTTGAGTTTTAAGGCAACTTTTTTACTCTCCTCTTTCAATTTCATCAAGAGACCCTTTAGTTCTTATTTGCTTTCTGCCATAAGGGTTGTGTCATCTGCATATCTGAGGTTATTGATATTTCTTCTGGCAATCTCCATTCCAGCTTGTGCTTCATCTAGCCTAGTGTTTCTCATGACGTACTATACATATAAGTTAAATAAGCAGGGTGACAATATATAGTCAATCATCATATTAGCACTCAATTGACAGCAATGACAATAAAATGAAAAAAAAAGAAGAACTAAAAAGAAATCTGTGCCAGGGTAAACCCAACTTCAACCATTTGACCATTCCCTACCTCAATCCCTTGCTACCTCATCATGCATTATCCTTATTATTTGTATTCAAAGGCCACTCAGGGACATACTTGCTCTTTTGGCTTCACTTTAATCTTTCTATGAACATGCTCTAATTTTCTGTCAAGATTACTCATTCCACAATTGTATTCTCCCTTGAAAATGGTTCCACCCAGACTTGATCAAACTTTTAGAGTACCACAGCCAGGCAGACTTCAGTGAATGCTACACGGCACTCCTCAAGAAATGGAGCTATATTCAGTTGCTTCTTGACCACAGGACAAAGGTCCCCATAGATTCTAAAGCTGGGAATTAGAGTCTACCCAGGCAGAATCAGGCAGTGGTAGACTGAGCTAACAGTTTTCTAGGCACTTAACTTTTTAAGTGCCAAGACTATGTTTGCCTTTCCTCTATCAACTTTCAACAACCATGATGAGGCACGTAGAGATGCACTCTCAGAGATGCATGCTAGATCGATTCATTGGCTACTCTATGAACACTCATGGCCACAACATAAGGAAAAGCAGAACAGACTCTTCTTTCAAATTTTAGAATTCTAGACTATCAGAAGCCACATAGTTCAATGTTTCTACAGGTTGCATCATGTATAGAGTCTTTATAAAGCAAAACCAATCATCTCTTATCTCTAATGTTGACCAAAATCATGTTTCTTTTAATGTATGCTCCACAAAGATTTGGGCATGACTGAGAGACTTCACTTCACTTCATTTAATGTATGCTACTTAAATGTATGCCAACATAGCACTAGATTTAGACTCTTAAGCTAATAGTTCTTATATGGCTTTAACATGAAAACATTGAGAAATTAAGCACAAAGCCAAATTAAAATAACAATAATATTTAAAGTTGCTACATGATTTAATGTGATGGAACACATCTCACTGAAAGTAAACTGTAGCTCACCATGTGAGTATAGTGCTGGTAGCTAAGGTATAGGCTCCAGGGAGTTCTGTATATCAAAGTTACAGCAAGTAGATTGATGACCCAATTTTTCCACCACTTTCTGTGTCCATACTATGAAACCTTTTCTCAGAGGACATACAATGACATCATTTGACTTTCACATGACAAGATGATATCAACAATGGCCAATTGTGCCTTGCATTTCTGCTGTTCAAATTAGCCATGGTGTCCAAGGTATCATGGTAACAACCCCATAGGGGCCCTGAATCACGTGTGGCATTTATGTTTAAGGTGATCATGCAGGTGATAAGGGATAGACTTATATAGTTTATTTATGCTATTTGTTTTACAGATAATTATCAGAATGAATACACATGTACACACACACACAGACAAAATCTTATTTCAAGGAAATTTCAAATCCCCTGAAAATGTAATTTAAGTGTACAGTTTTATAAATATTGATATTATACTGGTTGACAATTGTGCATATAGAACATAAAGTTATTACATTTCAGCCTTGTAGAAGTCCATAGATTCTCAAACCTGAGATGTTTAAGGAAATCAGAGTATTAGTGTAGAGACCATGATACCATGGACACCATGGCTAATTTGAACAGCATATCATTGTAGGAGCTATCCATTCTTTCGTATGTTAAAGTACAGGAGTAATTGTCCAAATTTTGGAGTGCTAGTGTTGATCCCATTCATGATTATAATATTGAAAACATCAACTCTTAGAGTCTCAGTTTTTCTCTTTTTCTCTTCTCACAAATGAGGATGATAACTCTCTCCTGCTGTCCTCAGAGTAGATGTAGAAGCCATTGAAATGACAGATGTAAAATGGCTTTGCAAACCATAAAAGACTGTGTACATGTGAACCTCATTATTTCTTCTACCCTTTACCTAATTGATAAAATACATCCTGGAAACAGAAACAGGAGAAGATTCAGTCTTGATTTTGCTAGTTAGCCCATATCTGAAATGATCAGCAAGAGAATTTAAATTTACTCAGTACTAATATTTAGCATCACTTTCTTCAAAGGATAAGTAAACTTTACACTGGAATTAAGTTTATTTTGTTTCTATCCACTTGGGTTTAGTAGGATATACATAGGAGTCTTTGCCAAATGGCCACCTCACCCCAAGGTTTTAATTTTGCTCTGAAAGGTTCTGATAATCATATCGACTTTGAAATAACCAATGAGAGGAAGTATCCAAGGAAAGGATAAATAATTCTCTAACCACAATTATCAATATTGCTATATTCAATTTTTAAAATATCCCTACACTTCTTGCAATTTTCTGTGTAAGCTGACTCTGTTCGGTCCCAGTGATTTTGGCTGGTAGCCACACATATCAATTTTGCCCAGAAGCATTTCAGAAACTTAATTAAGCTGGCAGGTTGTGTCCTCTTCATGGTCCTTCTTGAATGCAGTCATATTTGTAAAACTTAAAGGCAACCTGGAAATCATCTTGGCACAATGCAATGTTTCCAAGTTTTTTGTCTAAATGGTATTACTTGACATACCCAGTAAAATGATTTTTTTCTTATTCATGGTTTCCAGAACACTCCTTATTCCATGTCTCCTGCTGGCTAAATTCTCCTGCTTCTCAAGAAGAAGGTGAGTTATACCCTCTTCCAGTTAACTTGCTACAGCACTTCTGATCTACTCAACTAGTACTTAAGTATTACGTCTTTCTATGTCAACCATATTAGATTTATCTGTGTATTTGTTTTATATTTTTTTCATTCACTGATGAATGAAAAGGATGAAGCACCATTCATCCTGATATCTAGCATACTTAGCAATACTTCCTTTATAGAGTTATTGTGAGTATTAAATAAAATAATGAACTTCATGGAATGAATTTCATTCCTCCAAATTCATATGTAGAAGTCTTAACCCTTAGTACCTCAAAATGTGACTGTTTGGAGATACTATCTTTACAGAGATACTCAAGTTAAAATGAGGTCGTTAGAAAAGAAAGTGAAGTCGCTCAGTCATGTCCAACTCTTTGCAACCCCATGGACTGTAGCCTACTAGGTTCCTCTGACCATGGGATTTTCCAGGCAAGAATACTGGAGTGGGTTGCCATTTCTTTCTCTAGGAGATCTTCCCGACCCAGGGACTGAACCCAAGTCTCCCGTATTACAGGTGGACGCTTTCCCATCTGAGCCATCAGGGAGGTCATTAGGGTGGGCCCTAAATCAGTATGGCTGGTGTCCGTTTATAAAAGGAAAAGTTGGACACAGAGGTACACATAGAGGGAAGATGACGTGAAGAGACACAGGAAGAAAAAGGTCATCTACAAGCCTAGGGCTTCCCTGATAGCTCAGTTGGTAAAGAATCTGCCTGCAATGCAGGAGACCTGGGTTTGATCCCTGGGTTGGGAAGATCCCCTGGAGAAGGGAAAGGCTACCCACTCCAGTATTCTGGCCTAGAGAATTCCATGGACTGCATAGTCCATGGGGTCGCAGAGTCGGACACTACTGAGCAACTTTCACAAGCCCAGGAGATGAAATGGATTCTTCCCTCACTGCCTCAGAAGGAATCAACCCTGCTGACACCTTAACCCAGAATTCTAACCTCCAGATTGTGAGATGATATATTTCTGTTGTTAAAACCCCTGAGTTTATGGTACTTTATGATGACAACCCTAACAAAGTCAAACATGCATGTGAAATTTCTGGCCCAATATTGGCAAATCTATTCAATTGGTTTAAATGTGACCTTTTCAATGAAGTCTTCCTGTCCTCTCACTTTCTGTTCTCCCTTCCCTCTTTTACTTATTTATTTTTTTCCATTGAATTATCAACATCTAAGTACAATCTATTTTGGTTATTTTTTGTTTATTGTTGTTTCATCTGCTAGAATGTAAGTCCTATGAAAGGACACATATCTGTCTCTTTCCTTCCTTGTATTACCCAGAAAGCTGTCTGGCATGTAGTAGGTATTGAGTAAGGATTAATTAGGTGACAGCTTCCCTGGTAGCTCAGATGGTAAAAAGTTTGCCTGAAGTGCAGGAGACCCGGGTTCGATTCCTGGGTCAGGAAGATCCCCTGGATAAGGGAATGGGTATCTATTCCAGTATTCTTGCCTGGAGAATTCCATGGACAGAGGAGCCTGGCAGGCTACAGTTCATGGGATCATAAAAAGTTGGACGTGACTTAGCGACTGAGCACAGCACAATGTCTAATCACAAAAGGCTTATATCTAGTAGAGGGAGACAGATATGTAAGCAAACCAATGTACCAAAGAGGTTTCTTTTCCAAGAAGATAATCTGTCCAGAGTAGGATGGTAATCTTTAAAATATATATATTTATTTATTTGGCTGTGCAGGATCTTTAGTTGCAGCATGTGGGATCTAGTTCCCTGACCAGGGATTGAACCCAGGCCCCCTGCATTGGGAGTGTGGAGTCTTAGCCACTGGACCACCAGGGAAGTCCTGGGTGGTAATCTTTAACCCTTGAGGATCTTTCAAAAAGGGAGTGGTTCTCTTCCTACACTCACGAACCATCCTCTATTTTGTTTTGAAATGTCCACAAGCTGGATTTATAGATTCCAAGTCTACTCAATGAAGGGCTTTCTGTTGCCCTTACACTGCTTTCAGTGTTTCCAGTCCTACAAGTGCTCACAGTGTTCTTTTCCCTACCTCTGGCTTTGGACTTTTACTCATAAAGCTACAACATAGAAAATCAGTCACAGAATGAAAGAGCAATTCTATTTTTTCTATACATGACTATAGAAAGTTTATCACAAAAGTTAATATTATATATCCCAAAGAATACTGCACTAAGCATCAAACTGTTTTAAGTCAGAATCTTAGTTTCTCCATTTCCTACATCTGTCATTTTGAGCAAATCACTTAAACTCTGTAACACTTTTCTTATCCATATGATACACTTAGGATGTCTGTATGTGCTGAGTTGCTTCAGTTGTGTCCCACTCTTTGCGACCCTATGTACTTTAGCCCACCAGGCTCCTCTGTCCACGGAATTCTCCAAGCAAAAATACTGGAGTAGGTTGCCATGCCCTCTCTCAGGGGATCTTCCCTACCCAGGGATTGAACCCAAGTCTCCTGAGACTCCTGCATTGCAGGCAGATTTTTTACCACTGAGGTACGATGGAAAGCCAACACTTAGATTACTTATCCTATTACTTTCATGGTTACTTATTGTTACCAGGGGCCTGCAGAGTAAATTAGAAAACATCTAACTCTACGTCTTATTCTGCCTAGATTCAGAGAGATTACACAAATTTACCCTGTAGGTACAGTAATGAGGTCAGGATTCAGTAACACATTACTTCAATCATTCCCCTATATTTTGATGACTTTCTATACTCTACTAACAATTCAAAGGTACTGAGAAATGGGTTCAGTTATAGTTTATAAATTCATATCTTAAAATTGATATGGAAATGCCTCTTGATAACTGCTAAGAAAATCACAAAGAATAAGTCTGTATTCTTTAGTCTACAATGGTTGAATATTTATACTGAGCCAAGCTTTAAAAGGCTTAATTCAGTTTTTATGTCAAAAACATTACTTACAAATGTTAAATTCAATCCAAAAATTTACAGAATGGAAGAGATCAAAACAAGGATTGTCTTTGTTTTGTTTTGCTTTTAGTTTACTTTGTCCCTTGCTGCTTACATTTAAATGACAAATTCCCTTCTATCCTAAAGGAGGATTTAGCTGAAAGAAAGGTATTCCCTATTCAGAGCAGGAAATATTTTCTATTCATGAAATAAAGTTTGAAATTGAATTAAAATAATTTAATTACAATATATAATTACCTTCCACAATCTTTAAAGTCAAGAGACCCATGGGATCTGACTATTTGTAGAGATGTTTAATCCCTTTTTACTTTAGTTTTCATTAAACAAAGTTAATTCCTTCCTAATTCCCCTCTGACACACATTATGCCTCTAAAGAAGAAAAGACCTTAAACAGAGTCTTTTCTTTAAACAGAGCTGCTGAGTATGTCAAATTATTCAGGCAAGAACTCACTGAACAGCTAAAACAATAGTTTCAAACAGATGACACTGTGTTTCAAGAACAAAAAAAATGTTAAATAAACTATTGGGGCATGAATTAAGCTACCAATGGGAAATCTCAGTTAGCTGCAAATGCATGCCCAACTGAGATTTCAATATCATCCCCAAGTAGAACCATCACTTAAAAACCCTTTATGCAAAGCTACACCAAACTAAGGGAAGGAAAAAGCAGAGGTGACTGTATGAGGTATGCATATCCAATTATGAAAAATCTCATTTACAGTTCCCAGATCCCTTAGTTTCTAGTAGATGCACATGAATGATGAGTTGCTTTCTTTGAAAAGTAGTGCCCCTAGTCATTAAGGATGTACCTTAGTTTATTTCCCAATTTGCCTCCTTCTTTAGATAGAAAACATAAATGGACAACATCAAGAGGAAATTTGAGGGAAGAGATGATTCTGGAAGATGGCAACCATAATGGACTGAGTGTGTGTGTGTTCAATAAATTCCCCTATAAGACAAAGTAACATGGAATGGGATTTTTAAAACTCACAAATAAAATCCACAGCAATATTAGGTGACAGGACTTTCTATGAAACTCAGAATAAGTGCAGGTGGGGAGAACCATTTGATGGCAAAAAGAACTGTCTGATAAGAGCAACTATGTAAGAGTAGGGAATGAATCCAGTGTGATATATCGTTTTGGCTCAATTTACATAGCAATTTTATATACCTGTTCTTAAACTTTTCCTATATCTTTTTAAAAATATCTGTTCAAATATTTTTCCAATTTTCACTAGCTGTTTGTTGTTGTTTATTTACAAGAATTTTTTAAACTTCAAGATACAAGTTTTGTCAGATATACTCATTGCAAATATGTTTTCCATGTCTATTTAAATTTTCTTAATGATATCCTTTGATGAGCAGCTTCTTTCAGTATGATGTGTAATTTATTTATTTCTAATTTTCTTAAAAATAATGCCATTTGTGTCCTAAGAAAGTTTTGTTAACTTTGCAGACAGAGATTTTCTTCTAGAAACTACTAGTTTCAACTTCTTAATTAGGTCTGTGATCCACTGTAGATTTTGTTTTATGTATGGTGTAAGGTAGTTATTTTAATATAGATATCCAGTTATTCCAGGACCACTTGAAAAATATTTTCTTCTTTCCATTGAATTTCATTAAAACCTTTGTTGGAAATTAATTTACTGTGTATGTGTGGGTCTATAACTAGACTGTCAATTATTTTTCTAGTGTATTTATCCTTATGTCAATACCACACTGTCTTCGTTAATGTAGCTTTCTAATATACTTTGAAGACTGAACAAACAATCTTAAAATTTATGTGGGTCCACAAAATGCACCCAATATTATCAAAGCAATATTGAGAAGAAAAGAACAAAGCTGGAGGTTTCATGTGCCCATACTTCAGTAAAAGTGAGTGTTAGTCACTAATTTGCGACCCAGTGCACTGGAGCCTGCCAGGCTCCTCTGTCCATGGGATTCTCTAGGCAAGAATACTGGAATGGGTAGCTATTTCCTTCTCCAGGGGGTCTTCCTGATCCAGGGATTAAACCCAAGTCTCCTGCATTGCAGGCAGATTCTTTACCATTTGAGCCACCAAAGAAACCCTAAACTTAAAAACTTTTGTACAGCAAAGGAAACCTTTGACAAACTAAAAAGACAACCTACTGAATGGGAGAAAATATTTGCAAATTATGGGATCAACAAAGGATTAATATCCAAAACATATAAATGTTTCATACAACTCAATATCGAAAAGGATGAACAAAGCAATAAAAAAATGGACAGAAGGTCTGCATAGATATTTTTCCAAAGAAGATATACATAGCCAACAGGCACATGGAAAGATGCTTCACATTGCTTAAAATCAGAGAAATGGAAATCAAAACCACAATGAGCTATTTCCTCACACCTGTCATAATGGCCATCAAAAATAAATAAATAAATAAAGCTACAAACAAATGCTGGCAAGGGTGTGGAGAAAAGTGAACCCTTGTACACTGTTGGTGGCAATGTAAATTGGTACAGCTATTGTAGGAAACAGTATGGAGTTTCCTTAGAAAACTAAAAATAGAACTATTACAAGATCCAGAAATTTTATTCTTGGATATAAATGTAATAAAAATAAAAATCCTAAATCAAAAAGATATATGCACCCTAATGTTCATTGCAACAGCAATGCTATTTAAATAACCAAGATTTGGAAGCAACATAGGTGTCCATCAACAGATGAATGGGTAAATAAGATATGATATATATATATATATATATATATATATATATTTATCTATCTATCTATCTCTCTATATAAATATATAATGAAATTTTGCCATTTACAACAATGTGGATGGACCTACAGGGTAATATGTTTAGTGAAATCAGTCAAACACAGAAAGGCAAATATTCTGTTATATATGGAGTCTGTTATATAAAGAAAAAAATAACTGAATATAAAACTTAAGTAGACTGACAGATATAAAGAATAAACTAGTGTTTACCAGTGGGGTGATGCAAGGGAGGAAGGAGCAAGATAGGGATAGAAATAGGAGATATGAACTACTAGGTTTAAAATATACATGCAACAAGGATATATTTGTACAGCAGAGGGAAATGTATCTATTATTTTGTAATAACTTTAAATGAAGTATAAGATATATAAATATTGAACCATTATGTTGTACATTGGAAACTAATATAATCTAAAATATCAAATAAAAACCTTTAAAAAACTGATTTGTAAAAACAAATAAACAAAATGAAAAAAAATACTTTATTCCTTTTGTGAACTGAAAGTTGGAAATTCAAAGTAGATAGACTACCTTGCTTTTATACTATGTGCTTTGCAATAAAAAATATTGAGAAAACACAAAGTGTACCTGTTTTTATGCCTTAGTGTTTTTCTTATTTTCTTAGTAGTTTCTCTGGCAATTACAATTAGCACCTTAATTTATAACAATCTAAATTGGATCAATATCATCTTAATTTCAATATAATAAATACCTTTGTTCTTATATTGCTCCATTTCCTTTCCCCTTCTTTATTAAGCAAATTACATCTTCATACATTCTGTGCCTATTACAGAAGACATATAATCATTATGTTATGCAATTGTCATTTAAATCTGATAGGAGAGGAAAAATGCTTTACAGACAAAAATATATTTACACTTTTTTAATTTACTCATGTACTTGCATTTATCAGTGCTTCTTATTTCTTCATGTGACTCCAAGTTCTTCTCAAGGGTCTTTTCATGTATACCTGAAGGGTTGCTTTTAGTATTCTTTATAGCAGGTCAGTGAGCAACAAATTCTCAGTTTTTGTTTATCTACGAATGTCATAATTTAGGGCTCAGAGGTAGAAAAGAATCTGCCTGCCAATGTAGGAGATGCAGGAGTCTGGATGGCAGGTTTGATCTCCGGGTTGGAAAGATGCGCTGGAGGAGGAAATGACAATCCACTCGGATATCCTTGCCTGGAGAATTCCATGGACAGAGGAGCCTGGTGGGCAATAGTCCACAGAGTCACAAAGAGTCAGATAAAGCTAAGCAACTGAGAACCCATGCACATCATAATTTATCCTTCGTTTTTGCAGGATAGCTTTGTTGTTAGTTTATTTCATTCATCTTCCATGTTTTCTGATAAGTTAGCTGTTACTGTTACTGAGTATGCCCTGTACTTCATGAATCAACTTTCTCTCATTTTTTTCATGATTTTCTTGCCTTCATTTTGTCATTTGACAGTTTAATATGATGTCTTAAGGTGTGCATGTCATCAAGTTTTCTACTTGGAGTTCATTGAACTTCCTGGAATGTGTAGATTAATAATTTTCAACAAATTTGGGAAGTTTCCAGCTGTTATTTTCCCCAAGTATTCTTTTCTAATTGTTTCTCTAACTCTATGTTGTTCTCTCATTATGTGTTATTTTGCTGTGTTTGATTTCATCCCCACAGATTTCTGAAGCTCTGTCCATTCTTCTTCATTGTTTTACTTTCTGTTCTTCAGACTGAATATTCCCAATTGATCTGTGTTTATTATTCTTTCTTCTGCTAGGTCATATTTGTTTTCTGCTCTTGAGCCTGTCTGGTAAATTTTTCATTTCAGTTATTGGGCTTTTCAGTCCCAGAATTTCATGTTTTTCTTTTTTTATAGTCTTTATCACTTTACTGATATTTTCTATTAGGTTTGATACCACTGCTATACTTTAATTCTTCAGATATGATTTTCTTTAGTTCTTTGAACATATTTGCTCTAATTTAAAGTCTGTCTGGTAATACCAACAGCTATACTTCTTAAGGATAAGTTTATATTTATTGCTTGTGTTTTGATGTATGGTACAAACTTTTATTTCTCTATGTGCCTTATATTTTTTGTTAAAAACTGTACATTTAAAATATAATAATGCAAAATTCCAGAGGTCAGATACAATTTCCCAAAAGGATTTATTGTTGTTACACAATTGCACTCATCTCACATAAGTAAAGTAATGCTTAAAATTCTCCAAGCCAGGCTTCAGTAATACGTGAACTGTGAACTTCCAGATGTTCAAGCTGGTTTTAGAAAAGGCAGAGGAACCAGAGATCAAATTGCCAACATCCGCTGGATCATCGAAAAAGCAAGAAAGTTCCAGAAAAACATCTATTTCTGCTTTATTGACTATGCCATAGCCTTTGACTGTGTGGATCACAATAAACTGTGGAAAATTCTGAAAAAGATGGTCATACCAGACCACCTACCTGCCTCTTGAGAAACCTGTATGCAGGTCAGGAAGCAACAGTTAGAACTGGACATGGAACAACAGACTGGTTCCAAACAGGAAAAGGAGTACATCAAAGCTGTATATTGTCACCCTGCTTATTTAACTTATATGCAGAGTACATCATGCGAAATGTTGGGCTGGAGGAAGCACAAGCTGGAATCAAGATTGCCAGGAGAAATATCAATAACCTCAGATATGCAGATGACATCACACTTATGGCAGAAAGTGAAAAAGAACTAAAGATCCTCTTGATGAAAGTGAAAGAGGAGAGTGAAAAAGTTGGCTTAAAGCTCAACATTCAGAAAGCTAAGATCATGGCATCTGGTCCCATCACTTAATGGCAAATAGATGGGGAAACAGTGGAAACAGTGACAGACTTTAGTTTTCTAGGCTCCAAAATCACTGCAGATGGTGATTGCAGCCATGAAATTAAAAGATACTTACTCCTTGGAAGGAAAGTTATGTCCAACCTAGATAGCATATTAAAAAGCAGAGACATCACTTTGTCAACAAAGGTCCGTCTAGTCAAAGCTATGGTTTTTCCAGTGGTCATGTATGGATGTGAGATTTGGACTATAAAGAAAGCTGAGTGCCAAAGAATTGATGCTTTTGAACTGCGGTGTTGGAGAAGACTCTTGAGAGTCCCTTGGACTGCAAGGAGATCCAACAAGTCCATCCTAAAGGAGATCAGTCCTGGGTGTTCATTGGAAGGACTGATGTTGAAGCTGAAACTCCACTACTTTGGTCACCTGATGCGAAGAGCTGACTCATTGGAAAAGACCCTGATGCTGGGAAAGATTGAGGGCAGGAGGAGAAGGGGACAACAGAGGATGAGATGGTTGGATGGTATCACTCACTCGATGGATATGGGTTTGGGTGGACTCTGGCAGTTGGAAATGGACAGGGAGGCCTGGCGTGCTGCAGTCCATGGGGTCACAAAGAGTCAGACATGACTGAGCAGCTGAACTTAACTGAACTGAACTGAACTCCCAGTTTTTCTTTCTTTTGTTGCTTGTTCAGTGACTTTTCTAAGCTAAATCGGCAAAGTCTATATTCTATGTCATTTGAAGCCATGAAATCCCTGTTTCATTAGTCACTCAAATCATTAGTGGTCAGCTAACGATTTGATAGAGGTTTCCTTAAATGTTTTGAATCAATGTGTCCCAGTCTTTGCTGAGGGGTCTCTGTGTATATGTTGGGGCATGCTTTCTTCATTCTGGAAGTCACTTTATAATCACTTCTGGCTTGTGTAGAGCCTCAAGTTCATCCAGAAATGAGGTTTGGTGTTTCTTATGTATTTCTTGGGTATACACATAAACCTGCTTGTGCTCTCTTATTTCCAAGAATATGTTTGAGTTTTTCAATGCCTGCTGTGAATATCTGATTCCTCAGATTTTTGTTTCATGTTTTTTTGATCAGTCTCCTTTTTGTTCCAACTGCTGTCCCCATATCAGGCAGCCAGAGTTTTATACAAGTGTGGCTGATTGCTTTTAACAAATGCTCAATTTACACTAGCCATGCCCTAAGTCAGGTCTAATAAAAACATGCTATTTAATCAGGGCTTTGCCAGGTACTGCAAGACAGGTAAAATAGTGACAATTTTTTATACATGGGGTTTTGAGACTAGCTCCAAACACTATCTTCTCCAGTGACTGCTCAGTTGTTGCTTTTCACAGCTATCACAGTTGTGAGGCTGTTGCATTTCAAAGTTACTGCAAAACTGGGGAGACAGGAATAGGAAAAATTCAAGTTTTAAATACCACACAATCGTTATTTCACAAAGGTATGATACTTTTTCTTGAATAAGCATTCTTTGGATTTTTACAAGCTTTTGGCTAACTTCTACAGTTTTTAAAATACTCATTCTTGAATATTTTTACCAGTGTTCTCATGGTCTTTTTGGAGAAGTAGATTATGCAGAATTTTTTACTCTAGCATTCCAGAAGTGCTTCTTTCAACCTGGAACACTTTTTGAGGCAAAACAAGAATTTTTCACAAATTCAAATACAATGTTTTTGAGTTAATGAACTCTATTTCATTCTATAAAATCAAAGTTGCTTTTTGTTTTCCACTAAATTTATTAAGATATTTATTTCTACTGTAGTAAGTTAATGAATGTGATGATGCTCATTCTCTTTTTCTAATATACAAAGCCTCATAAAACAAGAGAAGTAGTGTTTAGTTGACTTAACTGTTTTTTTTTTTTTTTTTATTACCCATCAAAGATTGGCCTTACCATGGGAAAATGGGCCTTTTTTTGGTTCCACCAATGTCTATATGGCCTTGACTAACTTTCTTGACCTTTATCTTTGCACACTTGTTTCCCCAGTTGTAATAGAAAGATAATGGAACAGAAGAGTTTCACTAATTCTAGCTTGGTTTTGTGCACCTCCCACATTTTTCAAGCACCTTGTCAAAGATAGATTAAAAAGTACACTAGAATGGGTTCTCATTCCTGCATAATATACTGTATTGTGGTTATAAACCATGTTTTTAAACATCTATGCTAGTGACTTCTAACAATTACTCCTTCAGTGCAGCCACATAAAGGAATCCAGTAGCTCTGGGCAAAGAGCACAGGATTTTAAGAGCTTTGCAACTGATCACAGATATCCTCTGGCAATTTACCTTTTCTCAGTGGGAAAACAAATAATTCTGTCCCACCAACTGGTTTTATCTGCATGATACAACTAGTAGAATAATTGTGCTAGTTAACCATTTCTTTTCTCTGGAGCCAAACAAGTTGTTTGAAAAGCTAGTTTATCTGGAAGCATAAAAATTTGAAAGATGATATAAGATTTGATAGAAACTTCATTGAGTCTGCTTCTGTTAACAAAGAATAAGGCTCTCATCCCAATCTGAGAAGTAGAATTTCTGTCTTTCCTTTCTTACCACATTTTTCTTCACGGTAATCAAGTATGTAGTTGCTATGGTCTGAAGGTTTTTGTCCCGTTAAGTTTATATGTTGAAATCTCAACCTGCAGAGATCATGACATTTGGAGGTGGGTATTTTCACAGATGCTTAAATCATGCAGGTGGAGCCCTAATGAATGGAATTAATGCTTTATGAAAGAGGCTCCAAAGAGATCCCTAACCTGTTTCACTCTGAGGTCATAGTGAAAAGGCACCAGCTACAAACTACAAAAAGTGCCCTCACCTGACCAGGCTGGTGGCTTCACCCTAGACTTTCTAGCCTCTAGAACTGTGAGGAAAAAAAAGTGTTGTTTATAAGCTACCCAGTTTGTGATATTTTGTTAAAGCATCCCAAATGGATGAAGACAGTAATGATGGTTGTGGTGATGATGGTAGAGGTTATGATGGTGGTACTGATGGTGATGGTGGTGATGATGGTTATGGTGATGGTGGTGATGGAGACGGTGATGGTGATTGTGGTGGTGGTGGTCATGGTGGTGATGCTTATGGTGATGGTGGTGGTTATGATGGTGGTAGTGATGGTGATGGTGGTGATGATGGTTATGGTGACGGTGGTGATGGAGATGGTGGTGGTGATTGTGGCAGTGGTGGTCATGGTGGTGGTGGTTATGATGGTGGTAGTGATGGTGATGGTGGTATGATGGTTATGGTGATGGTGGTGATGGAGATGGTGGTGGTGATTGTGGCGGTGGTGGTCATGGTGGTGATGCTTATGGTGATGGTGGTGGTAGTGATGGTGATGGTGGTGATGATGGTTATGGTGACGGTGGTGATGGAGATGGTGGTGGTGATCATGGCAGTGGTGATCATGGTGATGCTTATGGTGATGGTGGTGGTGGTGGTGATGGTGATGATGGTAGTTGTGGTCTGTAGCAATAGCAGGAGGCACAGCAGCTGGCATGTGTGATTTTCTACTGTATCAAACTTTGCTACATACTTTACATGCATTATCTCAAAGACTCCTCACAATAACATTGAGGTAAGGTCTATTGTTACTCCTGTTTTACAGATGAAGAAATGGTGAATTTATTCAAAGTTTCACAGCTAGAAAACAGCAAGTCCAAGATTCAAATTAGGGATGTTTGTGTGCCTGTGAAGCTTAAACTTTTCCAAAGAGGATCTAAAGCCAATCTGAAATAATAAACAAAACAAAAATAACAAAATAAACATTAGAAAACAAAAATAATAAAACAAACTCCAGGAAATTCACAAAAAAGAATATAATAAATTTAAAACACCAGAGAAACTTGGATACACAATCCCTTGCTTTGTCACAATAATCCTCTATCCCCTGAGCTTCTGTACATGATGTGGTAGCCTGTATTCAATATGTCACTCCAGTCAAAATCCACAGTTAAGGTATCTGCTCACACAGGCTGAAATCTTCATCCAAGTCACTTTCAAAGTGTGATATTAAGGGGCATCTACGATGCTGAGGGTAGAGTAATTCAACAGAGCTTCTGTGAAAGGAAACATGAAAGGAGTTTAGATTTGAGTGCATATAAAAAGCCATGTATAGGGAATGACTTTAAATTCAGCTGATGAATTCTTTGCTACTGGAGGGTTTTTTTTTTTTTTTTTTCTTGACTAGTGATTAGCTTTTAGGTCAACATGAGAAGAAAATTTGATTTTCACCCACATAACCGACTACTCCATAAGAAAATAGTCTCTTTAGAAGTTGTCTACCAACAGAGAAATTGGGGTTTACTTAAACCTAGAACACAAACTTGGCAATGAGGCAAAAGTATTTTAAATTTTTACAGTGTGCATGATACACATGATACATGGAATTCCAGCTGTGCTATTTCAAATCTTAAAATATGATGCTGTGAAAGTGCTGCACTCAACATTCCAGCAAACTTGGAAAACTCAGCAGCGGCCACAAGACTGGAAAAGGTCAGTTTTCATTCCAATTACAAAGAAAGGCAATGCCAAAGAATGGTCAAACTACCACACAATTGAACTCATCTCTCACACTAGCAAAGTAATGCTCAAAATTCTCTAAGCCAGGCTTCAACAGTACGTGAACTGTGAAGTTCCAGATGTTCAAGCTTAATATAGAAAAAAAAGAGGAACCAGAGTTCCAATTGCTAACATCCGTTGGATCATCAAAAAAGCAAAAGAGTTCCAGAAAAACATCTACTTCTGCTTTATTGACTATGCCAAAACTTTGACTGTGTGGATCACAACAAACTGGAAAATTCTTAAAGAGATGGGAATTCCTGGCCACCTGACCTGCCTCCTGAGAAGTCTGTATGCAGGTCAAGAAGCAACAGTTACAACTGGAAATGGCACAAAAGATTGGTTCCAGTAAGGAAAGGAGTATGTTGAGGCTGTATATTGTCACCCTGCTTATTCAACTTATATGCAGAGTACATCGTGAGAAATGTTGGGCCGGATGAAGCACACGCTGGAATCAAGATTGCCAGGAGAAATATAAAAACTCTCAGATATGCAGATGACACCACCCTTATGGCAGAAAGTGAAGAAGAACTAAAGATCCTCTTGATGAAAGTGAAAGAGGAGAGTGAATAAGTTGGCTTAAAACTCAGCATTCAGAAAACTAAGATCATGGCATCTGGTCCCACCACTTCATGGCAAATAGATGGGGACACAAAGGAAACAATGGCAGACTTTATTTTGGGGGGTTCCCAAATCACTGCAGGTGGTGACTGCAGCCATGAAATTAGAAGACTCTTGCTCCTTGGAAGAAAAATTATGTTCAACCTAGACAGCATATTAAAAGGCAGAGACATTACTTTGCCAACAGTGATCTGTCCCGTCAAAGCTATGGTTTTTTGAGTAGTCATGTATGGATGTGAGAGTTGGACTATAAAGAAAGCTGAGTGCTGAAGAATTGATGTTTCTGAACTGTGGTATTGGAGAAGACTCTTGGGAGTCCCTTGGGCAGCAAGGAGATCCAACCAGTCCATCCTAAAGGAAATCAGTCCTGAATATTCTTCGGAAGGACTGATGCTGAAGCTGAAATTGTAATACTTTGACTGCCTGATTCGAAGAACTGACTCATTTGAAAAGACCCTGATGCTGGGAAAGATTGAAGGCAGGAGGAGAAGGGGACAACAGAGGATGTGATGGTTGAATGGCATCACTGATCAATGAACATGAGTATGAGTAATATCCGGGAGTTGGTGTTGGACAGGGAAATCTGGTGTGCTGCACTCCATGGGGTCACAAAGAGTCAGACATGACTGAATGGCTGAACTGAATGGATACACTCATACACACACAGACACACACTCAAAGCCTTTCTTAAAAAAATCTATGCTGCATTTGCAGTGAGTGCATGATATTGTTCAGTGTTTTTAACTTTCCTAATCATATTGCCTGTCTATATTTTTTAAGTTATTCTTTAGTCTGGTAGCTTAAGAATAAATTGAGCAATGATTCCTTTTTATATTATTGATTTCCCTGTGTATTTAAGTTTCCATTTGTGAGGCACATAAATAATGGAGATATCATCTCAATAGGCATTGTCATTTTCTATCTATAAACTTTCCTTTTACATGTCTTATTGGCAACATCATTACTATGATATTGACAAAACATGGAGAAGTGGAGCTAAATTTACGGTTTACTGAACGTCCTTCTTTCAAGATGCAGGCAATCTGGGGAAGGTTTAAACTTCTGTGTTGGACTGTGACTACACAATAGCAAGTAAATGCCTTTTCTTGAAATCGCTCAGTGAGTAAAAGCACTCTGTTCCTTTTCTACTGGATGTTATTTTCTGAAAATGTAAGTGCCCTAATTTAGCTCTCAGTCAGATTCTCATTTAGATATATTTTTATTATGTGTCTCTGTGGCTCTCTTCAAGTAATTAAATTATTTCATCCCCAAAGTGTAAATTTGAGAACTCGTTCAATTTGACCACTATATATTTTTTCTGTCCTAAGGAATCTGTATACTCACTTTTAATCCAAATGCATTTCAATTATAACATCTAAGACTCATTAAAAAATAGATATAAACAGTATTTTGTGATCAATCAGTGTTGTATAGTTTTGATCAGGTATATCCACACACACACACACACACACACACACATACATATGTGCATACTGATTTGGGGTAAAATGATTAATTTAGTCAAGCAATCGCTTCTTTTTTTCTCTTTTTGGTTTGCATCTACCAACCCCAACTCCCACTCCATCCCTCTCCCACCTCCTCTCCCCCTTGGTAATCACAAATCTGTTCTATGCCTGTGAGTCTGTTTCTGTTTCGTGGACAGTGATTGCTATTTATGAAACAATCACTTCTTATCATAAACTACTGCTACACACTTCCTATTTTGTAATTCAATTCCTATCTTCAGAATAAATTACTGACTGAATGCATATTTTCCAAACTATCCTTTCTGCAAGTAATCTCGATTTCACTTTCAGTTCAGTTCAGTCGCTCAGTCGTGTCTAACTCTTTGCAATTAATTCTTCCTTTCTTCAAGTCTAATTGTAGATTTCTCTGAGCTTGTTGCTTTGTTTGTTTCCTTGGTCAGTCTTCCTTGCTACCCTTGCAGTCCCTCGTCTAGAGCTCTCCACATAGTATATTCAGCATAAATGCCTGTTGACTGATAGGCAATGACTCATGGTCTTTATTGCAGAGAATGAGGGATAATACAGTACACTGGCTAAGAGCCCAGTATAATCTTCCTTTGGGAATTAGGACTACTTCATTCAGCAGGCATGTTGACTCTGTAACTCTGTACAGGCTTCTTGGCAGAAGAATTACATTGAACATTATTTAAGATTTTAGGCACTGAAATTGGTTGAGTTTGAATGCCTGCTTGGATTCATATAGCTGTGTGAAATATGTCAACATATTGTGCCTCAGTTTCCATATCTTTAAATGTGAATGATAATACATAAAAGAAGTTATCACTGAAGTTTCCTGTAAGGATTAAAGGAAACAATGTACATCAAACAGAATTCATCACAGTACCCAAAGCATAATAACAGGTTATAAACAGTGGTTTCCCTGGTGGCTCACACGGTAAAGCATCTGCCTGCAGTATGGGAGACCTGGGTTTAGTCCCTAGGTTGGGAAGATCCCCTGGAGAAGGAAATGGCAACTCACTCCAGAATTCTTGCCTGGAGATTCCATGAACAGAGGAACCTGGCAGGCTATAGTCCATGGGGTCACAAAGAGTTGGACACAACTGAGTGACTGACACACAGAGATAAACTGTAGCTGTATTATTATTATTATAATCATAATAATCAAATAATAACTATAATCATAATCAAATCATAACTATCCCTCCTTCCATGACTCAGCTAGTAGTTTTTGGGTGCTCTCCAAATGGTCAGCACTGTAATTTTTTCTGACTGCATTTCTAGAAAACCAGAAACATCAAGCTGTTGAAAGAAAGGACAGACTTGGACTGCATAAATGAGAGTTACCTGTTTTAATCTCTTATTTTGAATGACAGGAAGATGATGGGCATTGGTCTCATGGTTGGGTTTCTGCAATGATACTTTATTTACTATTAATATTTGGGACCCAAAGAGAAGCAGAGTATTGATTAAGAACATGCCTCTTCCAAGCTGCAAAATATACTGGTTTGGGGCATCTTGATAAAATCATTTGCAGAAAAATAGAATTAATTTGTTAAAGTTCAGGGCCCTATTCATGAGTTAGTTTGCTCTCTAAATATGGGTGACTATGATAAAAATTAAGCTGCCATTTTCACTTAAATATACATTTCTGTAAGATTTTATTTTGAAAGAATAATTGGCCTCTACAACTGGAGTTATATATTATAGTGCCTTGTGTTTGATGTGGAATGTTCTTGTTGATAAGTTGAGAAAAGAGTCCAAAGCCCACATGTCTCTTTCCAGCTCCATAACTACTTTCTGAGTATTGCTGGATAACTCATTTCACCTTTCTTTGGCCCAGTTTCCTCATCTGTCAAGAGGCTGATAGTGCCACCTCTCTCCTTCCAAGGGCCTTTAAAGGAGTTAATTAGATGTAGAGAACCAGCATGTGCTAGTATCTAGGCAGAACTTTTATTTTCTCTGATTCTAAATCTGGGTTAGTTTGTTCAGTTGGTTAGATCCTAGTGATAATGAGGGACATGACAAGTTGCCTACACAGAGGGGAACACTGCACTGTGCTATAAAGCTACAACTGCGCCCGTCTCCATCTGTTAAATGTGTGTCTTCAATCACAAAGGCTAAGGAGGACCAGCTGAGAGAGCCCAGATGCTTTAGCATCATGTAGTACAAACAACAAAGGCACCTAAAATCATGAGAGCTCTGTCCTGATTAGTTGTGAGATTCTGAGTAAGTCACTACCCTCTATGGCTCTCAGCCCTTTCATCAGCAAAATGAAGACAAAAGTACCCACAATGCTTGGATTGTTTCTGTATTAAAATGAGATAAAGTCTGTGAAGAACCTTTTGGCGTTTCCTCTGGCATCTGAGGATGCCTGACAATTGATGTTCCTCCCCTGTCCAGCATTTAATGTTATCTGCTACCCTGTCAAGAATGCACTTCAGGCTTTTCCTCATCATGATTATTGATATGGTTGGTAGTACCACCTGTCAGGTAGTTATATGAATATTAATAGAGATTAATCATCACTGTGAAAGGTTGTTGTTGAACTATGAAAGATGCCATGATTCTTGGCCTCCAGAGGAGAAGAATTCAACCCGGGGTCAGAGACAAAGCTTGATTACTCAGAGCTTTTGTGTAATAAAGTTTTATTAAAGTATAAAAGAGATAAAGCTTCTGACATGGACATCAGAAGGGGCAGAAAGAGTACCCCCCTGCTAGTCTTCAGCTAGATGTTATATAGCTACTAGCAGTCTGCTAATTAGAGAAAGGAAGTGTCTCAAAACTCAGAGAATGGCATCAGGCCCCTCACCCACAACATGCATTGAGATAACATTGGTACCAGTTGAGTCATCCCGGGCCATAAAACTATTGACATGAATCTTGAAGAAAGGCAGATTTCCACACAAATATATATAGTTTCATTAACATAGATTAGGAGAATAATGTATGAGTTTAACATACTGGTTTGTCAAGTCCGTTTTGAGCCTTTAGGAAGAATTGACTTGAAGACTGAGCCTGGGGTAAATACATAGTACATTAACATAGCTTAAGACAAACATTTCCATAAGAAAAATGCATTGGTTAGCTCACGGTTTGAGGAAAGTTCAGTTGGAACCAGGTGTCATTATGGCAACACAAAATTTTAAGAGAAACCTCTTTTTATATTTGTATAGAGAAGGGAAGAAAATATAATACTAGTTTGTTTCCTCCTGCTGCTTAAGAGAGAGATAAAATATGTGACACTTGCAACCTACTTCCTCCATTTGGAGACCCCGGCCTTCCTGCCTGTTATCCTCTCAATTGAATATCATCCAAAAAAAAAATTTTTTTTTAATATCATCCAAATTCTTAAAGAGAAAAGTCAATGGGATTCCAACCCTTATATGTTTCAGAAATAAATAACATCTAAAAAGTTTAAAAGATATAAAAAATTAAAGAGAAAAAATAATTGTTTCTTAGTATTCTACAAGGTAGCTAGCATTTTCCCCTTTTCCAAAAGTGCAAAGAAATCAGTGAAGAGTGACTGACTGTCTTTAGTAACTCTGCCCATTCAGCTTGGTGAGATGGCTGCCACCAGTTTCCAGGAGTAATCTCATTGTTATTGCAGTCTCCCATCAATTATTCCATCTTCCCTAGTGGCTCAGCTGGCAAAAAGTCTGCTTGCAACGTGGGAGACCTGGGTTCAATCCCTGGGTCGGGAAGATCCCCTGGAGGAGGAAATGGCAACCCACTCCAGTAGTCTTGCCTGCTGAATTCCAAGGACAGAGGAGCCTAGTAGGCTACAGTCTATGGGGTCACAAAGAGTTGGACATGACTGAGCATTAAACTAGATCAATTATTCCAGCTAATGTGAGAGACTACTAGCAGAGATAAGACAATTGATTAAATAATCTGTTTAGACTTTCTGCATTTCTGTTGGACTGCCTAAGTCCCAGACACCTCACTAAGGATGACAGACTCAGGGAATCCAGCCAAAGCTGACATAAAGGAAGGACTGGGGTGATGAATTCTAATCTTTTCCTCTTTCCCTGCTTGATATGACTCCCTGAGGGACTACCTTTGTGTCATGATCCTGGAAGTCTACAGGAGCAAACACAACCTCCTATTCATCTTGATTCAGAGAGTATTTATGAAAGCATTTACACTGGTAAAACGAGAAAAACAAGAACCAATGAACATCGTGAGCTGTACTGAAAAGGAATTGGCCTATGAAATGACAAGCAGGTAGGAGTACAAGCAGGCAAGCATTAAAGGCTGATTTCCTGATAATCGTATGTTGAATTGGTAACAAAACTGACACCAGGGTCCGTCTTCCTGACTTTATACCAGTATTCTTACAGAGTTATGGTAGTGTGGGGAAAATGATATAGACTTTGTAAAGATCTGACAAACCTTAGGGCAAATGCTTATTCTCCTATTCTTTGCTGTGTGACTTTGGGCAAGTTACCTGACCTCTCTGATGGTTAGTTTTCATATCTAAAAAATGGACCCTATGAAATTAGACACTGTATCTAAAGTACCTGGATAAAAAGATTTTTAAAACTTAAAGAAAATGCAGGATAAGATGGTTCATGTAACTCTCAGACAGTCTGCACTGTTCGGGTCACCTTATCCCGGGAAGTCTCTAAATATAACACTCTGGCATCAAAAGTAACTGCATCTCTTAGAAGCCACATTACATTTAATCAAAGTGTGATGTTGCATCTGTCAGATATAATAGACATAAGACACTGCCCACACCACAAATATGTGGATTGACCTAAGCCACAGCTCTTATTAAATGCTGTTTGCTGTCTAAATACACTTAAAGGAACTGTTAATGGGCAGCTTTTGCTTTTTTTTTTTTTTTTCTTTAAAAATATTTGCAGGAGTACAAGCAATCTAAAAACACAAAATGCTTTTATTTGCCAAAGTGCCCTCTTCTAATCAAGCTGATTTTCCCTTGCCTCTGAATTGAAATGACAAGCACACGTCTCTCCCAGGTATTTGGCACCCCTTGTGATTTTTTTTTCTTCATGTCAAAATGACAGACTCTTAATTACCAGGGCTACTTGATCTTTTCTTGTAGCAATTCATGGTGACATTTTTTTCCTCATGTCATTCCTCCCAAGTCATTATTTCGTGTTCAGTCAGAAGTGAGGAGCAGGATTCTGCTTAAGAGTTTCTACCTTGTTGCTTTGCATTTTGTTTTTTAATCAGTCAAACACATGTGGTCCATTGGTAAGACCAATGATACATTTCATGTATTTTTCAAAGATTATTGTCATCTCTATCATGACCATTCTAGCTGCATTTATGGTCTATCTTTTTGAGCCCAGCTCCTATAGAGGGAGACTTCTCTGGTGGCTCAGACGGGAAAGCGTCTGTCTACAATGCGGGAGACCCGGGTTCGATCCCTGGGTCGGGAAGATCCCCTGGAGAAGGAAATGGCAGCCCACTCCAATACTCTTGCCTGGAAAATCCCATGGATGGAGGAGCCTGGTAGGCTGCAGTCCATGGGGTCGCAAAGAGTCAGACACGACTGAGTGACTCCACTTCCACTTCCTATAGAGGGACAAATTATAACCCATACAGGACTCAAAAATGTAATTTGATTGTAGGTATGCAGTGAAGCAAGACGAAGAGCGTACACAACAACCTTGGATGCTAAGTTAGGAAACACGTGGAAGTGTTTCTTGCTAAGCATTTGCATTATTGACATTTCTAAGGCTGCCTACCAGAATCCTTTCTTTCAACGCTGCTTTCTTGATGAAAATGAACACAATATATTCTAATATGCCCTATGCTATTTGTGAGGAAAAAGGGTTTTGACTTGTTATCAAGCACCCCTTACTGATCTGATCTTTGGAGATTTTCTTCAATTAAATGAATTTGCTTTCCATGAGATAAAACAGCAGATCTAAGCATTTTCAATGGACTTTGATTTAAAGAACTATTCATCTGTGTGTGGTTTTATCTATTTCATTTTTAGATTTTAAAATAATATTTCAAAGCTAAAGACACCTTAGGATCCAAGTGCAATCAAAAATAGCATTGAACTCTTTCAAACACCCAGCAGCAATGTGATCCAGACATCCCACAAGAGCGGTGGCTTCACTCTGAGGGTTGGCTTCGGGGAGGCAATTGTGGTAGTTGACTAGCGTATCTAGTCATTACCTCTTCTCAAACTTTTGTTAATCCTAAATGGGAAAATCAAAGAATATGAGCACTGTAAAAGCTTTCAATGCATTTTGTCATGTTTTCCCCAGAAATGATTAGTTGACATTCCTCTAAGCAATCTAGAAAAGTGCCCTTCTCATGTCTCTCTTGGTAAAATGGTGTGCTTATTTTTAACTTTTTACTAATTTTTATATGAAAGATATATTCTTGCAATTTCAATTTATATCCCTTTGGATATTACAATTCATATTACATTCATAATAACAATTTGCATTTCTTGTTCTATAAATTCTCTCCATTTCCAGTCCTACTTCTGCATCTCTTGCCAATGGCAGCTAAACATATCCTCAGTCTCAGGAGCAGAAAATCTCACCATTATCCCTTCTTGAGACTGCATTTAGCTAAAATTAAAATTCATTGAGAGAAACAATGGAGGTACGACCCCCAGTTCATGAGTCCACAGACTCTCAAAGAGATGTGCTGCTTTGGGGTGTTCTCATGCTCCCTTTCTCAGTACCAAAGTACTTAGGCTGATCTGCTAATCACTTGCCTGCTTCTTAAGCACTGTTCACAAAAGGGCTTGTCCCTTTTATTTTTTGAGAGGTTCAAATGCACTAAAAGCACACATTTGAAAGCAGGTCAATTTAAAACAGACATAGCCTAGAGTAATTTTCCTGCAACTGGTCTCACATGGAGAAGACAAGAAAAATGCACAAGCCGATTAGTTTCTAAAAGAAAAATGTTCGTCACTTCGATGGGTAAATACTTACCATGTTAAAGTGTATTTTGTGGTGAAACAGAAAATATCAGAAAGCAGCTTTTTAATGTATTATTTGTTGATATATAGTATTTATAAATGATTCGCCAGTGGGTATGTATTTTATGTTAATCATTTTTCTAGATCCTATGGAGTTTCTTGAGGCTTTATCTTAGTTTTGCAAATGAAAAGTCTTTTATTTGAGAAGCAGCCTACTGGAAGACCTTTCAGCACTCATGGAATTTGAAAATCCAGCAGGTAATTAGCTATTTTGTCGGTCTTATCCTATAGTGACTCCACCTGGGGGAATAATCTTGATTATTTGGGTCTTATTAGCATGACAGGCATAAACCCACTTCAGCCATCACTTACGGCACATTCTTATCTTTCATATTTGTTATTCTTTGCTAGCATGAGGTAAGTAGAGATTAGCTTCTCTGGGAAATAGGTCTATTTCATCTCAGCAAAATGTTAGGCATCTGGAGAAGAATATAACTAGAAAACATACTTCATTAGTTAAATTTGAAATAAAAATGTAAGATTTGTTTTTAATTTTATAATGTAGATATTTGAGTTGTAAATATTGGGAGCTATATTTATTCAAGAATCTTTGGAACACACTTGTGTTTATATAAGAGAAGTTAAAGAAATATTGATCTAGATAATTCAGGCCATACATATTTGAGATACACTGGCTTTTGAAACAAGCATGATGGCATAGCTGGAGTTCGATTTTGGCTTCCATTCAGTCTGTACATTTCAACCAATGTGAAAAGATCAACTATTGTGAATAAATAAACAGTCTATTCTATCAAATGTTTGATGGAAGGATTAGTGATGCTAAATCTTACAGGATTGACTGCTAATTTTGTCCTTAAGTAACTTTAGTGAAGATCTAGGATTCCTAAAAGGTTTTGTACTCTCTGTGTGATGGGACTGAAACAAGATATTTCCTCATTAGAATTCTACAATATGCCACTAATAATTATTGTCTTCTTTCATTTTTTCATAATGATTTAATACAAAATGTATTCTGTATTCTAAATAACTAGCAAAGTAGCTAACTGTACATTCTTGTACTGTCTCTATTCTATTTGCCAATGCCTTTTACATAATCTCTCATTGATAACAGAGAGATCTAATTCTCTTCACTGATTCATATGCTATAATTTCAGATAGACAAATCAGAAATTTACCATCTGGCAGGCCACAGAGAGCGAAAACATAGTACACATGTAGGAGCCCTATATATATTTGTTGAATTAAAAACAACAACAACAAAAACAAGGAGAGACAAAAAGAAATGAATACTGTTCTTTATTACCAAGAAACATAAAGTATTAAGCTTGTTCTTGCTTTGGTTTATGTCTTCTATAAATTGTATTTTTAGAGCTCTAAGTCCTCTCTCCCTGGTTCACTTTCTGAAAAGTGATCACCATCTTTAACTTATTAAGATGTACATTTTGTTGAAAACTGAATAACCAGAAAGAGATAAACATTGCTCTCCTTCAAGTAATAAATACATGTCTATTACTTATAGCATTTTTTCTGATCGTGTTGGTTGCACAATGTGTTCTGTCCACTAGGGAATTTTGTCTTGCCTAATTTTGCCTCTGGATACTGTGCAGATGGGATGATACTTACGTTGATTGATTTTGAAAATATTGCCACATGGGGATGTGACTTCCCCATGTGACTTCTCACTCCCAAGGAAAGAGAGGCACCAGAGGTTCAGTGGTTGTACCCAAAGCAACATCACAAATCCTATTAAAAGTTAAAAGAATGAATGACATGTTTGAGCAGGAACAATATCTCTTGGCAAGATTCCTTAACCCTTGCTTTTAAAATCCAGACAGAAACTGTTCTCCTACCAGGCTACAATGTTGCTGGAAATCAAATTGCAAGAGAACATGTGTAACCTGGGTCTGTCAGGAGAAGCCCTTTCTATCTCTCTTCCCCAGCCCTCTGCTCCCTGTGGTATTCTTAGTAAAAAGGAAAGTAGCCTACTATCCTAAACCTAGTTCTATGCCACTGTTTTCTGTCCCCAATAAATGGAACCACAATTCATCCAACTATGAAAGCAAGAAATCTAGAAGATTTCCTAGTTATCTCTCTCTCCCTCACCAATTCTCCTTAATCAGTTGAGAGAGAATACCTATGGACTATGATTGCTAACTACTTTCCAAGTCAGATACTTCTCTATGTTCATCATCTTCTCTAATTGAAGCAACCATCATTATTCAACTGGACTAATGCAATAGACTCTTAACTAGTCTCTTTCCTTCCACTCTTGCACATTAAGTCATTAGCCATATTTCATCTTAAAAAATAGCAGATACAATTCATCCAATGTTTCTAATCTGGAAGAACATCATCACCTTCATCAAGTTGTACAAGTCAGAAATCCTGGAGTCTCTCTTTATAACTGATGCTTCCTCACCCATCCATAATCAATTTGTCATCAGGTATTAGTGACTTTTACCCCAAAATATATAACACATTTATCTTTTTTTTTTTTCATTTCTACCACTATCTCCTTAGCCTAAGTCACATAATCTCTTGCATGGTCTAATATAATAGCCCCTACTCTGTTCTGCCTCACTCTTGTCTTGCTCTTCATCAATCTATTCCTTAGGTAGTTTCCAGAATACTCTATAGGACGTAAATCATATTACAAAGAGAAAAATAGGAACTTTACAATGGAGAAACCCAGTAGTCACCACTTTAGGTGACTAAAGGTGACTAAAGGTGCCAGGTAATCAAGGTTAATATAATCAGTGTGAAGACAGATCAACATCGTGAACCTGCTGACATTTTTGCACTGACATGGACACAACATCATTTTGTGATATTCTGGTTAAAAAATACATAACCAAATCTAATTATGAGGAAACATTAGACAAAGGCAAAATGAGGAATAGTCTAAAAATTAATTGACCAGTATTCTTGAAAAATGTCAATATCACAAAAGGCAAAGAATCACTGAGGAACTCTAATAGAATGCAGAAGACTAAAATAGACATCCAAATTAAGAAACTTGTTCTACTGGGTCCTATGTAATCTAGTCTCTGACTGGCAGTCCAGTGGTTAGGACTCTACACTTTCACTGCTAAGGGCCTAGGTTCAATCACTGGTTGGCGAACTAAGATCCCACAAGCTGTGTGGTATAGCCAAATAATAATAATAATGATAATCATAATAAGTTAAAAAATACTACTGTAATAACCAACTTTGTCCATAAATCTCTTCATTTTTATTTCTCTTGAAAGTACTCCTAAAATGTAGCAAGATTACATTAAATGGTATGGATGGTTTTAATATTTTTGATATGTAGTGTCAAACTGTGTCCCACAAATATTTTCCAAATTTATAGTCCCCATCTGTTATTTAAGCTTGTATGTAAATCACTTACTATTGTCCTCAAAGTGATACTTTCTATTTTTATTACTGAAAATCACATTGTATGCTGTTTTCACTCAAATTTCTTTATTATAAATGAACTACAATTTTATTCTTTGTAATTATTAGATCTGGGTCTACACTTCTGGTTTTTTCTAAGGGCAGGTTCCTGAACATCCTCATATTTAAAAGGTCACTGAAAAATCCATTACTTAGGCTATGATTGATCATTTTTCCTTCCCTTATTTTTCTATGCATTATATATTTTAAATAGAGCAAATATTCTTGTCTGACCACTTTATTTACAGTCTTTTTATATATAAATATCCTTTTATTTATTTTTTAATTGATTAATTTATTTATTTTACTTTACAACATTGTATTGATTTTACCATACATTGACCTGAATCCACCATAGGTGTACAGTCTTTCAAATTCTTAAAAATTCTATCAGAAAGCTTTACCAAATTTCAGGGAACCAATGAAAATAGTCAGTTATCCTTTACAAGTATAGACTATTTGGGGCTTCTGTACAGATGTCCATTACTGCTTGAATTTTGGGGCCACTGATCTTTGGATATCAATCTTCATTGAACTTTTGGAAAACTTACAGAGGACTTTGTGTAATAAAACTGTCCTTATCATCCTGAATTCTATTTATGTTGCTTTATGGTTTCAAATATTATATACTGGACCTTGCCAGCCAGTATTTAAGTAGAATAAACCATTGTCATCAGCTAAGTGGGTTTGTAATTGGAAGGTTCCTCTCATTGTGGTCTTTCATAATAGACCACAAAAGACTGATGTTTTTAAAATTTGTATAGCTCAGTTGCTCAGTCATGTCCGACTTTTTGCGACCCCCATGAACCACAGCACTCCAGGCCTCCCTGTCCATCACCAACTGCCAGAGTCCACACAAACCCATGTCCATTGAGTCAGTGATGCCATCCAACCATCTCATCCTCTGTCGTCCCCTTCTTCTCCTGCCCTCAATCTTTCCCAGCATCAGGGTCTTTTCCAATGAATCAGCTCTTCGCATGAGGTGGCCAAAGTATTGGAGTTTCAGCTTCAACATCAGTCCTTCCAGTGAACACTCAGGGCTGATCTCCTTTAGGATGGACTTGTTGGATCTCCTTGCAGTCCAAGGGACTCTCAAGAGTCTTCTTCAACACCACAGTTCAAAAGCATCAATTCTTCTGAGTTCAGCTTTCTTTATAGTCCAACTCTCACATACATTCATGACTATTCCAAAAACCATAACCTTGACTAGATGGACCTTTGTTGACAAAGTAATGTCTCTGCTTTTTAATATGCCATCTAGTTTGGTCATAACTTTCCTTCCAAGGAGTAAGCATTTTTTAATTTCATGGCTGCAATCACCATCTGCAGTGATTTGTAAGCCCCCAAAAATAAAGTCAGCCACTGTTTCCACTGTTTAACCATCTATTTGCCATGAAGTGATGGGACCGGATGCCATGATCTTTGTTTTCTGAATGTTGAGCTTTAAGCCAACTTTTTCACTCTCCTCTTTCACTTTCATCAAGAAGCTCTTTAGTACTTCTTCACTTTCTGCCATAAGGGTGGTGTCATCTGCATATCTGAGGTTATTGATATTTCTCCTGGCAATCTTGATTCCAGCTTGTGCTTCATTCAACCCAGCGTTTCTCATGATGTACTCTGCATATAAGTTAAATAAGCAGGGTGACAATATACAGCCTTGACATACTCCTTTTCCTATGTGGAACCAGTCTGTTGTTCCATGTCCATTTCTAACTGTTGCTTCCTGACCTGCATACAGGTTTCTCAAGAGGCAGGTCAGATGGTCTGGTATTTCCAGCTCTTTCAGAATTTTCCAGTTTCTTGTGATCCACATAGTCAAAGACTTTGGCATAGTCAACAAAGCAGAAATAGATGCTTTTCTGGAACTCTCTTGCTTTTTTGATGATCCAGCAGATGTTGGCAATTTGATCTCTGGTTCCTCTGCCTTTTCTAAAACCAGCTTGAACATCTGGAAGTTCATGGTTCTCATATTGCTGAGGCCTGGCTTGGAGAATTTTGAGCATTACTTTACTAGCATGTGAGATGAGTGCAATTGTGTGGTAGTTTGAGCATTCTTTGGCATTGCCTTCCTTTGGGATTGGAATGAAAACTGACTTTTTCCAGTCCTGTGGCCATGGCTGAGTTTTCCAAATTTGCTGGAACATTGAATGCAGCACTTTCACAGCATCATCTCTTAGGATTTGAAATAGCTCAACTGGAATTCCATCACCTCCACTAGCTTTGTTCATAGTGATGCTTCCTAAGGCCCACTTGACTTTACTTTCCAGGATATCTGGATCTAGGTGAGTATGAGTGATCACACCATCATGATTTTCTGGGTCGTGAAGATCTTTTTTGTACAGTTCTTCCACGTATTCTTGCCACCTCTTCTTAATATCTTCTGCTTCTGTTAAGTCCATACTATTTCTGTCCTTTATTGAGCCCATCTTTGCATGAAATGTTCCCCTGGTGTCTCTAACTTTCTTGAAGAGATCTCTAGTCTTTCCCATACTATTGCTTTCCTCTATTTCTTTGCATTGATCACTGAGGAAGGCTTTCTTATCTCTCCTTGCTTTTCTTTGGAACTCTCTACTCAAATGGGTATATCTTCCCTTTTCTCCTTTGCTTTTCACTTCTCTTCTTTTCACAGCTATTTGTAAGGCCTCCTCATACAGCCATTTTGCTTTTTTGCATTTCTTTCTCTTGGGGTTGTTCTTGATTCCTGTCTCCTGTACAATGTCATGAACCTCCGTCCATAGTTCATCAGGCATTCTGTATAGAAGATCATCTTTTTTAGTAATAGGGATGGCAAACAAGTTTCACCTCTTTTGTGAATTCCCATCAACTGTCATTAGCTTCTTACTGCAGAGGATTGATCAGGATTCTGAGACATTGTCAAATCTCATTGGAAAAGATAGTCATAATTGATCAACAATGCCAATCACAGTTCGGTGTGTGTGAGTGTGTGTGTTTATGTGCGGTAGAAGTTCTGACCTTTTTATTCCTGAACTATAGCTAACCAAGTATGAAAATACCATCTCTTAAAGTATATTAATTATAATTATTGCTGGATTATGCATTAAGAAGTCTACCACATCATGTCTTTCCCTTTGCATGGCACTTAGTTTATGTTCAGTAAGTGTTGAATCAACATGTACTTTTATTCACAAAATATAGTCCAGAGGGAACTTGTAGGCAATGTAATTCTACATATGAGGAAATATAGGTTTAAAATGGGTTTACAAACATAATCAAGGGATATCATTGATGTTTTGATGATTCTATATTATTTTACAAGAATCACAAAATTAAACCACTCTAAATATCACTTGGATTTGTAAGGATACTTAAACTGCCCAACTGAGTGTGCTAAACATGGAGTAAGCTGAGGTTGCCTCTCCTGTACTGTCGTGGATTATAAACCACATTAGCTTTAAACAATATTGTCTAAATACTTATTTCATGTACAGAAGTAGATTTTTCTCTTTGTTTCTTTGTTTTGAAACAAGGAAAAAACAAGACATAGGATTGTTTGATGTTACCGGTAGGGGAGAACAAAAGCAAATTTGAAAGAGGTCATTGTGTTTTCTTTCTGCAGCATTAGCACAGGAAAGGAAAGGCAATGAGGTAGGTGGATTAGAGAAATAAAGCCTTTTCAAGAAATGAGATTTTTTAGTTTATTGTAAAAACTTAGCCAGGTCAAATGCCTAAGGAGATAACTTAATGAAAATAAAAGGAGACTTCAGTAATTGGATTCATATCAAATAATAATAAAGTGGAAATTAAAATAATATTAAGCAGTATTCCCTTGAAGAAATGATAAAACAATAAGAATCAAACACCCATTATTCAGAGTAAGTTATAAATTTCAAGGAGGGGATATTTTCTATGTGCTAATAAACTTGGAATAATAAAATGAATAAGTTAGAATATGAGAGAGATTTGTTGACGGCTGGTTTCAATGTTTGGTAAAACTTAAAAGAAGCTACTGGTTTATAGTATGCAGACAGGCAACAAGTTGTCTTCAAATGTAAGATATGGGGGAAAGCAATATATTTAGCACTGAGGTTAAGATAGGAGACTTCTGAATTGAAACTTTGCCTCTACCATTTAATAGCTCTGTGACTTCTTATCCCAAATTTTTCATTTGTAAATTGGCTATGTAGAGATGTTTCAGGAATACATGAGTTAATACATAGCAAACATTTAGAATAGTGCCTGGAATGTGGCAAATGGTCTCTGAAGAAAAACGACATCCCTCCACCTCTCACACACTACCACCCTCCCATGCTTAGTCTCGAGAGTAACTTGTTCTAAAATGTTCATAAATGTTGGAAGTTTGGGAAAGTGACAAATGTGATATGAACAGATAAGATTGTTTCTGACTCATTATAATATCCCTTGACAGCTGAAGCAAAGCTCAGAGATGTAAGTGTGGTTTGCCGACAATCACACAGCTTGAAAGTAGCATATGTCAGTTCTGAAACTATTTGACACCCAGGCTCAAACTTCACACACTACAACGTGCTTTATGCCTCTCTTGTCCTCTCAGTTCACTGTGAAAGAGTGTTAGTGGCTCAATCAAGGAGGTCAGTCCAAATAGTGCTCATGTACGTGCTCAGTCACCAGGGAAGTTCAGTTCACCAGAGGCTCATTATGCTAAAAATATATATATATATATATATTTTGTGATGTAAACACCATTGGAGAGTAATATCCAGAGAAGAGAGCAGTAACCTGTAGATGAGAGGAAGTATATTTTCAGATTTTTTTCTTTACCTTTGCTGCTTTCTGCTCTCAGCCAGGCTTCCCAGGTGGCACTTGTGATAAAGAACCTTCCTGCCAATGCAGGATACCTGAGTTGGGAAGATCCCCTGGAGGAGGACATAGCAACCCACTCCAATATTCTTGCCTGGAGAATCCCATGGACAGAGCAGCCTGGCAGGATGCAGTCCAGAGGGTGCAAAGAGTCAGACATGATTGAAGTGACTTAGCACGCATCCTTGGAATGTCTTCCCTAGTTCACTGAGGCTGTTAGCTGTTGTCCTTTAGTCATGGGGGGCACCCCAGATGTGTCTTCCCTCCCCTACTCATAGACTTGCATTTGAATCTGACACTGTATCCCATTCACTACTGCGGTCATCATCCCAGGTGATGCTATTGTCTCTCTAGTGGTATAGTAGTGGTCGGTCAGTTCAGTCACTCAGTCATGTCCGACTCTTTGCAACCCCATGGACTGCAGCACGCCAGGCTTCCCTGTCCATCATCAACCCCTGGAGCTTGCTCAAACTCATGTCCATCAAGTCAGTGATGCCATGCAACCATTTCATCCTTTGTCATCCCCTTTTCCTCCTGCCTTCAATCTTTCCCAACATCAAGGTCTTCTCCAATGAGTCAGTTCTTCACATCAGATGGCCAAAGTATTGGCGTTAGGTAGTAGTGGTGGCAGCAGCCAAAATCAAAGTGTTGTTCAATTGACAATTCTCTTCTCACATGTTCTAGTACCTTCTGTTTCAGTATTCAGCCTCTCTTGTCTCTTCGTGATGGTATGCTCAACTACAGAAAGGATGTTCTTGAATATACACACTGGATAAGTTGTATGATGGTAAAATGCCCAGCTACATTTAGCTGATCTTCACCATTTAAGGAATAAGGTGAAAACAGATTTAGGGAAGGAGAGCACATGGATGGGAATTGTGAACTCTAGATTCCAGTCGCAGAGCACTCATGTATTGGGTACAAAGGTGATCAGAGTGAATTATTCTCCCCTTCTCCTAATGTAAAATGGTTCTTCCTAATATAATTAGGGTTTTCATGATGAAAAATGGAAATCCCAACACCCAACTTAACATCCTGAAAATTTTGTTGTATGGATTCACTAGATGAATTATAAAGAATTATACAGCTATAAAATGTGTGATTGTTGAAAAAGTGTTTATTCCTGTTCTCTAAAAGTGTTTTGAGAATAGGAGAGCAGTTTACTTCTTCTTTTTAACAACACATAGGCTGCTTTCCCCCCCCCCTAAATTATAATGCATATAAAAATTGTATCTTGGACTCCCAAGCGGAAGTTGAGGAAGAAACAGGCGACTTGGAAAACCAAAAATAAGATAGATTTTTAATCAGTGCTTGCCTTTTCTCCAAAGACAGTCAATGTTATATTATCACTATTCACAGGTCTCCTAGGAGATAATACAATTTCTACGGGTAATTAAAAAGAGAATTGTCAAATAAAGAGGAAAAAAGAAAAGTTGAGGAAATTTGAAATGAAGTTAATTGGACTACCTGAGTAGGCAGAAATGGAAGGTGATAGACAAAGGAAGCTTTTTTAAGTAGGAAAAAATGTGATCTTGGTTGACCTTCTGTTAACTAAATTATACTTCTCTGAAATATTAGGTACATTGTCCTTTAATAAAATCCTCTGGGGTATACTGTTTTTCTTAATCTATCATGGAAGCCCTACATGTTTTTATTATTAACACATATTATTTTTTTTCTTAACTGACAATAGGAGTAAAAAACTGCACATTTATTTAAGGAAAATTTTCTGAATGACTCTGAAAGCACAGCAGAATTTTCTCCAAAGCATGCCTGCATCACAAAAAAACAAAACGACAAAACACATCAATAATATTGGCAATAATAAGAAAGAGATCAATAGTCCTGAATTATCAGAAGTATATTCACTTTGCAATTCAGCTCTTCTCTAACTTTTGTATCTTTCTTAGGTTGGTTCAGATAAGCACATCCTTACAGATTATCATCTAATTTCTTTTGAGCGATCTTAATATTCTTAAACTTAAGTTCAGTGAGGCCATCAACCACAAAAGATATTCATTGGTATGAGAAGACTAGATTAATTAGACTTTCTGATGATAGATGATTTATGTCCACTAAGTATTAATATCACAGCCGCTTTAACTATGAGCTGTCAAAGAATGAAATTGGAACACTCACTAACACCATACGCAAAAATAAACTCAACATGGATCAAAGACTTAAATTTAAGGTCAGACAGTATAAAACTCTTAGAGGAAATCATAGGCAGAGCACTCTTTGGCATAACACAGCAAGATCTTTTTTGACCCACCTCCTAGAGTAGTGGAAATAAAAACAAAAATAAACAAATGGAATGTAATTAAACTTAAAAGCTTTTGTACAGCAAAGAAACCCATAAACAAGATGAAAAGACAACTCTCAGAATGGGAGAAAATATTTGCAAATGAGGCAACTGACAAGGGTTTAATCTCCAAAATATACAAACAGCTCATGCAGTTCAAAAAAAAAAAAAAAAAAAAATCAACCCAGTGAAACAACAATGGGTGGAAGACCTAAATAAACATTTCTCCAAAAAAGACATATGGATGGCCAACAAACACCTGAAAAGATGCTCAACATCACGAATTATTGGGCTTTTTTTGGTGGCTCAGCTGGTAAAGAATTTGCCTGCAATGGAGGAGACCAGAAATGCAAATAAAAACTACAATGAGGTATTACCTCACATCAGTCAGAATGGCCATCATCAAAAGATCTGCAAGCAATAAATGCAAGAGAGGATGTGGAGTAAAGGGAAGCCTCCTAGACTGTTGGTGGGAATGTAAATTGGTATAGCCATTATGGAGAACAGTTATGGAGGTTCCTCAAAAAGCTAAAAATAGAACTACCATATGACAGAGCAATTCCAGTCCCGAGCATATACCCAGAGAAAACAACGCACCCCCAATTTTCATTGTAGCACCATTTACAATAGCTAGGATCTGGAAGGAGCCTCAATGCCCATCAACAGATGAATGGATAAAGAAGATGTGGTACATGTATACAATGGAATATTAGCCATAAGAAAATGAAATTGTGCCATTTGTATAGATGTGAATGGACCTAGAGACTGTCATATAGACTGAAGTAAGTCACAAAGAGAAAAACAAATATTGTGTAATATCACTTATATGTAGAATCTAGAAAAATGGTACAGATGAATCTATTTGCAAAGCAGAAATTGAGATACAGATGTAGAGAACAAATTTATGGATACCAAGGAGGGAAAAGGGGTGGTATGAATTGGGAGATTGGGATTGACATATATACACTACTATGTATAAAATAGATAAATAATGAGAACATACTACAGCACAGGGAACTCTACTCAATGCAACAATTAAATATATATGTGCATTTGAAATATGTATATTTGCCTAGCATTGTGTGTGTGTGCATAAGACATTTTAAAGTAAAAAAATAAAACCACACAAATAAATTATAGCATTTATATAAGTCAATAGGTAATTTATAAAAATAGTTTTAAAGGAATGTGGCCTGTACCAGACACTGTTCTAAGTGCTTTATATACAGTTATTTATTTAATTTTCATAACAGTCATGAAATAGGCACTTTCTTTATTTAACTTACTATTTTGTATTGGGGTATAGCTATGAGATAGACAGTTTCATTCTCATTTTACTGATGAAGATTAACATGAAAAAAGAAAGTTATGAAATAACTTAACAATGTTATTTTTTGAGTGTGTCTTGCTCTTGGCCAGACATTGAGAATTTACACATCTTCCTTATCAAAAATGTTTAAAGTGTCAGTGTCTAGAAAAGTGGGTAATTAATATATTTTTGTAGAATGAATGAAGTCAGTATCATTCCAAATTTACAGATGAGAAAACAGAAGCCTATAGGAGTCGATGTACCCATAGTGATAGAGCTAAGAAATGATGAAACTAAACTGACTTTGATTATGCAAATATACAAAATCAATCTGTATTCACTACAGCAGCTAGAAGGGTCTTTATGGAATATAGATCTAATCATGACAACCCTTCCTATAAAACACCGCCTGGAATAAAAATACAGAAACTCTCTTCTTCAAGGTTCTGGGTGATGTTGACTCTGCCTATTTCTCCAGAGTCCTCTTAGATGATCCTACATTCTCTTTCTCTTAGAGTCACTCTAACTTACTTTCATTCATTCATGATAACCCTTCTTCAATAGTATCTTGCACCTGCTCTTCCTTCTGCCTGGAATTCTCTCATGATGCCCCTTCACAGATGTAGTCGTATTCATTCTTCAGCTCTCAGCTGTTGTATTACTGTTATTCTGTTGCATCCGTTGTATTATTCTGTTGTAATACTGTACTTCTGTATTGCTGCTCTATTACTTCCTCCACTGAGGATAGTTTTCCCGACCACTCCATTACAGGCCCTCCTGGCACTATCAGAGTTGTGTCCATTGTAATTTGTGTAGTGGTGCTAGTGGTATTGTGTGTGATTATTTGATTGACACTTGCTTCTTTTAATAGGCAGTAAACACAGTCCCCAAATTGCCACTTCTTCCAAAATGATGTTGATGATAATAACTCTTTGTATTGAGTTCAAATAATTTAATAGCTGCTATGGTATGAACGTGGCTAAGATCTAAAAACGACACAATGGAGTTAATCCACATGAAAAGATTATAACTGTCTGGCTTATAATAAGCATGTGTAAATGTTTCTTTAAAAATTAATTTAATCAGACAACAACTCCCTTAGGACGGAGTTATTATTTTGCTCATGTGACAGACAGTGAAACTGAGCTTTTGAGAATTGGAGTAACTTGCCCAAAATTATATCCTAGTAACTATTATCTTTCAACAAGTTCAAATATGGAATAATAATGCCTTAATCAAACTATAAGGAAATAAAGTGCAGGAGTGTGTTAACATAATTATATGCCATGGTTATATTTATATAATCTAGAAATGTAAATTTGGTTTAATATTAGAAATTATTTTTATAATATCATACATAACTAAGGCAATGGAAAATATAACTATACCAATAAATAGTAAAAGACATTAAACTTTTTATTAAACAGAATAAGGTGATTTAAAAATGATTTAAATGCATTAAAATCATTTAAATGCATTAAATGATTTTAATGCATTAAAAATGCATTATTATTTGCAATGACTAATTTATATCTTTCAAGCAATAACTATTGTACATAAATAAAATTCCAGGGTCACATAGATATACAATGTCTTTCATTAATAGAGAAATATATGATACCCCTAGATTAGATGGCTCAATAATGCAAAAATGTCCATTTTCCAAACTTGGATCTACAACTTTAACATTATTCCAGAGAAATATCTAAGTGAAATATCCATAACTTAATGAAAATTTTAGGGTTGAAATTCTTAAAATAAACAGACTAGCCAGGAAAGATTTGAAATTGAGAAATAATAAATAAGGAACTTCTACTATATTAATACTCTGCGTGGAGTAGAGTGATCCTGATTTTAACAGATTTCTCTGTCTGAATGTGGTCCTGGAACCTCACACGCTCAATAAGTCCAGTGTATTTCTTTTTAGCTACTAGTGAATGAGCCAAATGTGTGATAGACATTTTCTGACTTAAACTTTTCAACCATGCTGTGCAATGCTGTGGGGTGAATGCTCTAATGAGACATGTTGTAGATGAAAAACAAACAAAGGCTCGAGGTGGTTAAATAACTTGACTAAGACTTAAGTGGCAAGATGGAGGTTCAAACTCAATCAAGTTTTCAGTCTGATTCCATTCTGCTCTCAAAATTGCCCTCCCACTACCTCTGGACCTATTTCTCTTCATGTACTCTCTTGCTGGACAACTGATGCAAACATTCAGTCTGCCAACCAAGTGAGTTTAAACATATTTGCATTCAATTCCTCAATCCCTCTCTATCTGGGCCCCAGATTTAATCAGTCACCAAATTTCATTAATCCTACTGAGATTTTCCAAATCCCTATTCTGCTTATTCTCTCCATTACTCCCATTACTTCCACTGCTAAGTGAAATGAACCCCTCTTCTACTCTTGTCTGAACTTTTCCAATAATTTTCTAGGTGATTTTGTTCCTCTCCTTTTCATTCTCTACAGTGAAACCAGGTATCCCCCAAATATGAATCTTATTTTTTCATTTCCCTGACCAGAACCTTTCAGTGAATCCCATTGCCTATGAGATTTAAACTCCTTAGCCTAGCACATGAGACCCTTTATGATCTAGCCCTTGCCAATCTCTGTAGCTCCCTGAGGAACTGCTCCACAATATACAACATGAAGTTCATAGCAGCTACTTGCATATCCTTGAATGCACACACCAGATTGTCAGTCCTCCCTGCATTTACACACACAAAGGTATGCACATGTGTATTTAAAATACACATATTTTAAATATCTTTCTTTGCTCCATCCTTTGGAGGAATTTCTCTTCATTCCTTAAGAATGAACTCAAATGATACCTTCTCTTTGGAGAATGCTTAACCTCTTCAAACAAAACAAAACACTTCCTCTCGTGTGTTTGCACAATACCTGCCTGAATTCTTTTACAGAGTATAATGGAGAGAGAGTAGGCTTTGGATTCTCAGGAGTAGACTATATATTCAGAGGTCATTGCTTACTAACTGTATGACCTTGGACAAATTATATCAACATGGGATATAATGAGACTCTTGAAAAACAGTTTGACTAAAATGTATGATTCATTAGCTCCTCTGCCTTAATACTAAACATGAAATGATTCTTGACTGAGTAGAAAGAAACTGTTTGTGTTAGCTTTTTTCAGAAGAGATAATTTATATTGTTTGTGAGATACTCATCACTCTTCATACTTTTTACTTAGATATTCACTTTCTGCCAGTTTTACCCTTTATAGTGTAAAGGTATGTTTTCTTGTATTTCCCAAAATGCATTCATTTCCCCTTTTATGACTATATTCCTTCAACAAATATTGAGTGAGTGCTCATTGTGGTGGCTCAGCTGCTAAAGAATTTGCCTGCAACGTGGGAGACCTGGGTTCGATCCCTGTGTTGGGAAGATCCCCTGGAGAAGGGAATGGCTACCCACTCCAGTATTCTGGCCTGGTGAATTCCATGGACAGAGGAGCCTGGAGGGCTACAGGCCATGGGATCACAAAGAGTTGGACATGACTGAGCAAATAATACTTTCACTTTCATTATATATGAGACACACACAAAAAATATAGTGATAAGAGCCAAAGAAAGAAGTATAAGTACTGTTCTAGGGGAGTCTAGAGAGGGAAATTCTACAAAATTTTAATTTGATATATTCTAATGAAATATCAATAAGGCAAGAAGATTTTGTTTTACTAAAAAAAAAAATCTTTTAATTTTGCTTTAATTTACTCCAATAGCTCAGCTTCCCATCCCTCCTCATGGCTAGTATAAGGTCAAGAAACATTAGTTCTCAATTATTCTCTTGGAGATTTTCTTCCAATAACTAAAGCAGTTCCCATGACAGAGAAGAGTGGCTTCAGGAGCTATCACTATGTTTCCTGTCATTTTTTAATGATAAAGTTTCTGAGGGCAAGTGAGGCACTATCTAGTTCCATAATGTAAACTGTGACACTTATTTCAGGCATCAGTATTTCTTTATAATTTTTTATAGCTGAAGCATATTGATTTGTCTTTCTAGGATGTGTTTGATAAAATAGTGAATGACTCAATCTAAAAGTGGCCATTTCAAACTCAACTGTGTATCTATGACACATAACCAGTGTTTTTTTATATTGACTCATTGTGTAATCTCATAAACGCATGATCTTATATAAGGTTGAGACTTCATTATTTGCTTTGTGTTTAGACATTAATGACAAGAAACTAGCAGAGTGGTAGAGAACATGAGTTTTATTATCACTCAGACTTGGATTCAAATTTCAGCTCTGCAGCTGGAATGCCCTTAGGAAGCTTGCCTAATGTCTCTATGCCTCATTAAACAAAATCTTTCAATTATCTACTTATAGCCACCAAAGTTTAAGTTATTGAACTCAATGAATGGCTTAATAAAAATGATGCTAGCTAACATTTATTGAGCGATTACTACTATGTCCTGATGTTTGAAGATCACTGGCCTAAGTACTGCATAGGAAGATGGAAAAGAAGAGGGGATGTCATATCGGAGGTGTTGTTGACTAGATCTAACACATCATTGAGCAGATATGTGCTACAAATGCTGCTGGTCTGAGATACATTTGCTGTTTGAGATATTTTAGAGTTATGGGAAAGAATGTGGAACATCCTCAGTCTTAGAGGTGAGGGCTGATTGGGACCACTGGAAGGCAGAGGTGCAAAGTGAGAGGAGACCAAGCTTGGGTCTGAAGCTTTACTCCAGATATTGGGGAAAGGATGACTGACATTAATGTCAGGACCAAGAGAAAGTTGAAAACCAGGACCTTAACTGAATCACTGCATATGTTAGAATGCAGCAGAGGGAGAAAACCAATATTCACAGGATGATGGAACAGTGGTGGGGCAGACAGATGAGCACATATATGTCTTAATGAAAAGCAGTGGATGGAAGCTTCTGTGAGTGAAATTTTGGAGGCATTGGAATGAGTTGTTTAAAATGTGTATGTAGTGTGAGGTTACTGTTAGATGTGCTGTTTACAGGGTAAACCAGGAACAAACTGGCCCACCCAGGCTTCTGCCTAGTGCAAAGGTTTACATCTGAAATGTCTGAAAGGGCTGGGAGAGGATGCCTGATAGCCAACGCCTGTTGTTTTAACAGGAACTCATGCTTTCTTGGTGGTAGGCAAATCTATTAATTTGGAAGGAGTATTCCAATTATGTTCTTTGTAGGAGCTGCTACTGTGAGGGCTGTAGATCAAGTAGATTAATTACAAAGCAGACAACTCCAGGCTTCTTTTTGGAAGTTGGACTTCCAGCTGCTAGGTACAGACATACACAGCCTAGGAAGGATGAGTGACAGCCAGTGATGGTAAGTGGCCTTAGGAAATGTGAGGATTTGTGTTAGAAAGTTCAATACATTGCTAGGAGGATTGATACAGCATGTAGCGAAATGTGAAAGTATTGAATTGGTAGGTACACAAATAAACATAACTGACTGATGTCTGTCTGCATTTTGGATGGTAGGCCTACAAATCTACATCCCTAGAAGTATCCTTTCTGCTTTATTCAAATACACCACTTGCAAGTAATCTGAGTCATTCAGAAACAAGCTAGAAAAGAGTGGCAGAGCAAATGTTTTCTTAGACTTTGTCCCTCGACCAGAATCATGACTCATTAGAGGTGGATGGGACCCTATACTGTGTCTGGTCTCATTGCCTCATTTTACCCACAGATGACTTGCAGTTTGGGAGCACAGCACAGGGGTAAAAAGCATGGATCCAGGGGTCCCCTGCAAATCTCAACTCCCAGATTCACAAGCTGTGTGAGCTTGTGAAAGTCCCTTGAGTTTCCTAATCCTTACTCTCAGGCAGGTCAAATGGGCGATGGTGTCTGATCCTGTGCCTGACAGGCATAGGTGGTGAGCTAACTCACTCTTGGAAGCAAGCAAGAATCCTGGCTTAGGAAGCTTTGAAAGTAACCCCTTTGGGGACCATTCCTGAGCTGGAAGAAGCTAAAAGACTTTATTTATTTATGCATTTCTCCCCCTACCTCCAATAGTTACAGAACTAGGTCCTCAGTCTGAGGAGTTTGATCCTTTAAACTCTGGTTTGCCAGCTGAGTGCTGGACCCATTCAGGGAGGAAGGAACGTTGTGTGGTTGTGTAGCCCACAAGACTCCTCCATCCATGGGATTTTCCAGGCAAGAGTACTGGAGTGGGTTGCCATTTCCTTCTCCAGGAGATCTTTCCCACCCAGGGATCGAACCTGGGTCTCCTGCATTGTAGACAGATGCTTTGCCATCTGAGTCACCAGGGTTTTGCAAGACAAAAATCCCCACCAAAAGGAAGATGTTATCTACTTGATGAATCACTCTTCATTCCAAAGGTCACAGTTTTCTTGATGCCAGATGAACTCTGGATTGAAGGAATTCAGGCCCTGTAAGCAGCTTGATCCTTATCAGCAATCCTCCCTCTAGACTATAAGACTTAAAACTCCCAGGGCTGAGACACACAGTTTTGAGGGCATTAGCCCACTGTGGCCCCCCTTTGCCTGGCAAAGCAATAAGACTATTCTTTCCTACTTCACCCAAAACTCTGAGGTTTAATTAAGTTTCTGGGTACAAAGACCAGATTTGCCTTCAAGATCACACACATTCCTTGGCTTGTGGACTCCTTCTGTTACCGAGTCCAAGCTCACTCTATTAGCTGCAAGACAGGCCATTGAATCCAAGAGATGATGTGTTAAGGCAAGGAAAATGATTTTAATCAGGAGCCGGCAGACCAAGAAGATGGGAGGCTAGTGCCTCAAAATAATCATCTTATTGGGGTCTGGACGCCGGTCTTTTTTTTTTTAAGATTAGAGATGAGGGGAGATGAGGAAGCAAAGTAAAAAGGCCATTACTCTTGCAAACATCTCCTAGAATGGTAAACCTCAGGCCTAGGATGTGTTAATTTCTTCCTTCCTGTGGACAGGGTTCTGAACAAAGGCACTTCAGTTTAACAGTCAGGCAGAGGGGTAGGATTCCCTGAGGCAAACCATTCTGTATGATTATAATAACAAAAGCAATGAAAAGCAAGTCAAAGAAACAGTTCCAACAGGAGTCAGAACTGGCCTCCTCCCTGCAGCACTTCCTTAATCTTTATTTATTTATTTATTTTTTCCTTAATCTTTAAAGCAAGCAATGGTGATTGCCGTACACCTGATATGAACACAACCTTCTAAAGCAAGAATGCTCCAATAAAATGTTTTTAACAAAGCAATGCTGGACCAAGTTCTTAGATCTCTGATTTTCTCTCTGAACAAAGTTGGGAAAGACTCCATTTCTAAGGACTTATGGGAGTCCAGGTGGGCTTCCCAGGTGGTACTAGTGGTTAAAGAACCCGCCTGCCAGTGTAGGGGATGTAAGAGACACAGGTTTGATTCCTGGGTCAGGAAGATCTCCTGGAGGAGGGCATGGTAACCCATTCCAGTATTCTTGCCTGGAGAATCCCATGGACAGAGGAGCCTGGCGCAGTCCATGGGTCGCAAAGAGTTGTACACGACTGAAGTGACTTAGCATGCATGCACACATGCATGGGAGTCCAGATCAAAGATGGCAGGGTAGGAAGCCCATTTCCTTCCACAGACACCCCAAACTACAACTAGAGTACATATAGAACAACTATGTCTGAGGATGACCTCAACACTAATAGAATAGATTTTCCACAACTAAGGATATAAAGTTAATGGCAGACAAGAGGGGCAAAGACATGGTCTAGTCAGAACCCACACCTGTAATGTGGCAACAACCACAGATGTACCCCTGAGGAGTGAAGAATCTGAGCCCAAGCTGGGCTACCCGACACTGTGGGCCTGGAAGATGAGCCTGCATAACACCTGAATTTGGAAAGCAATGGGGTTTACTTCTGGGAGAGTCCAAGGGCTGTGAGACCCCAAAGCTCTGCTCTGGAAGGGCTTACACACAAACTCAGTCTCAGTGTAGATACCACAGCTTGAAAAGCACCTGGGTCATAGGAAAAAGAGATTCATTGACTAATTTAGCACCTATGTTTGGAGTTTGGGAAACTGTTGGAACTTTCCCCAAGGATGAAAGCACTGGCAGGCTTTTTTTTTTTTTTTTTTGATGGGGGGGGTGGGGAGGGTTGCTTTGCTCTTGCCTGGAACATCCCACGGACGGAGGAGCCTGGTAGGCTGCAGTCCATGGGGTCGCTAAGAGTCGGACACGACTAAGCGACTTCACTTTCACTTTTCACTTTCCTGCATCGGAGAAGGAAATGGCAACCCACTCCAGTGTTCTTGCCTGGAGAATCCCAGGGATGGGGGAGCCTGGTGGGCTGCCGTCTATGGGGTCGCACAGAGTCGGACACGACTGAAGTGACTCAGCAGCAGCAGCAGGAGCAGCTTTGCTTTTAACTCTCGTTTCACCTAGCTAGCCTGGCACTGGCAAATGCGGTCACTCTCCTTCAGCCTAGCTAACACCATGCAGCCCGCCCTGCTGTTCACCTGAGAACCCACTCTGCTCAGCTTGCCCACCCCAGTCGGGCCCTCCAAGGTGCCTCCTGTCACACTCTACATGGAAGCTGCACTGTACTGGCACCTCACAGCAGTTGCAACTGGCCTCATAGCAAGTCATGTGGGGACCAGCCTTGCCCACCAGATCACCCAAAACAGCCATGGCCAAAAAAAGTCGATGAAAGCAATTTACAGGTTCAAGGCAATGCCTGAAGGAGTCTTTGGGCCTAGAAAAGAAAACAACAGGCTCAAAGGCCCTTGCTGAATCATCTAACTTTGGAGAAAACAAAACAGAACTTTAGGTCCTGCCATGATCCTCCATGCAGGTTGCATCTATCTGGGACTTATCACCCCCTGTCCAGAAACCTTCCACCCCCTACACTTGCCCAGAAGACTTAGCACCCCCTGACCAACTACAAATGCCGTCTCAACTAAAGAATACCCAAAACATCCTGCCTGATTAACATTTCCCTTATCGCTTCCACAAACCTCCCCATAAATATGGAGCTTCCCTGATCCCTCTCAGCGCTCAGCCTGGTCGTTAGGCCGACTGTCGCCCCTCCTTGCCTGAATAAAGGTAACCTACTTCTGTTGAGGTTGTCTTTCCTTTTCTGCCTCGGCCCGAACTATACCTTACAATGTCCATCAAAATATCAATGGCATTTGTCACAGAAGGAGAACAAACAATTTTAAAATTTGTATGGAAACTTTGAGAAAGAAGAACAGGGCTAGAGGATTCATGCTCTTTGACTTCAGACTTTACTACAAAGATACAGTGATTAAAAAACAGAACAGTACTGGCATAAAAACAGATATGTAGATCAACGGAATGCAACAGAGAACCCAGAAATGAACCTACAATTACATGCTCAATTAATTTATGACAATGGAGACAAGAATATACAGTGAGGAAAAGTCAATTTCTTCAATCAATAAGTTGTGTTGGGAAAACTGGACAGCCACATGCAAAAGAATGAAACGGACCACTTTTTCACATCATATAAAAAATAAATTCAAAATTGATTAAAAACTTGAGTGTAAGACCTGAAACCATAAAATCCATGGATGAAAACATGCTCTTTGACATTGGCCTTAGCAATATTTGGGGGGATTTCTCTCTTTCAACAAGGGCAAAAAAAGCAAAAATAAGCAAATAGGACTGTGTCATTCTAAAAAATTTCTGCACAGAGAAGGAAACCATCAACAAAACAGAAAGGTAAACTACTCAATGGGATAAGACACTTGGAAATGCTAAGCAAAATAAAGGGTGGATATAAAAAGTATATAAAGAACTCACACAACACATTCGAAAAAGAAACCATCTGATTAAAAACTGAGCAGAGGACCGTAATAAACTTTTTTCCAACGATGACATACAGATGGCCAACAGACACATGAAAACATGTTCAACAACAATAATCATGCGGGAAATGTAAATGAAAACCACAATGAGATAGCACCTCACACTTGTTAGGGTGGCTATTATCAAAAAGACAATAAATAAGTGTTGCAAAGATGTGGAGAAAAGTGTACCACCCTTGTGCACTATTGGTAGGAATATAAATTGGTGCAGCCACTATGAAAAACAGTATGGAAGTTCCTCAGAAAGTTAAAAATAGAACTACCATATGATCCAGCAACTTCTGGGTAATTACCCAAAGAAAATGAAAACACTAATTCAAAAAGACATCTTCACCCCTATGCAGCAATTTTTTTTTACTCTAGCCAAGACATGAAAGCAATCAAGGTATCCTTCAATAGATGAATGGATAAAGTAGATATGGTATACACAATACAAATGTATACACAATGGATGTTGCTCTATCATGGGTGGATCTAAAGGGTGTTAAGCTAAGTGAAATAAGTCAGAGAAAGACAAATATCATGCGTCCTCACTTATATGTGGATCTGAAAAACAAAACAAAGGAACAAACACAGCAAAACTGAAACAGACACACAGAGAGAGCAAACTGGTGATAGCCAGAAGGTAGGGGCTAGGGTGTTGGGGTAAAATAGACGAAGGGGATTATCAGGCACAGACTTCCATTTATGAAAGAAAGAAGTCATAGGGATATAATATATATTATAGGGAATATTGTCAATAATATCATAATCACTCTCTATGGTGACAGATGAGACTTATCATGGCGACCATTTAAATGGTGACCATTTAAAAATGTATACAGATTCCTGAATCACTGTGATATACCTTTCTGAAACTAATATGATATTGCATATCAATTATACTTAAGAAAAGAGAGACCTACAGAATTACATGCAGCCCACCCAGATAATCCAGGACAAACTCCCCATTTCTTAATATCTTTATCTTAATCACATATGCCATGTGATTCCTCACTGAATATTCTTGCCTCCATTGTCACAAATTAATTAATCCCTTCTGCCATGTAAAGTAACATGTTCACTAGCTGAGGCTTTAAGAAGTTTAGTAACTTATTCAAACTAGTAAATATTGAGGCTAGGATTCAAACATGATCTGGCTCTGCAGGCCTTCCTCTTAAGTACTACTCACCTATCAGGATCCCCTAAAGAAGACAGCACTGTATTTGTCACAAAGCAATTGCTCAGTGTGTATTTGCATAATTCTTTGCAGTCTGAAGATGGTAGAGTAATGAATTGGAGGTGGGAGCCTAGTGAGGGAACCATAATCCTGCCCACCCACTTGCATTCTCCTCCTGTTCCCCATTCTCCTTGTCACTACTAAGAGTTAGTTTAGTTTTTCAATAGATGTGTGTGTTTCCATGCACTTTACCATTACAGCTTAATGTACATTCCATTCTAGCATGACCTCAAGGATTTGGGTAACTCAAATTGGTCCTGAGGAGCATCTCCAATTGCAACCTGTGTCTGCTTAGGACATTCAGAACAGATTGCCAACTGTACAAAGTTATAAGAGGCCCTAGAAAAAAATAGGATATGGACTCTGGCTCTGAATTTCCTCAAGTCTTCAGATAAGATTCTCAGTTCTCTGGGTCTTTAACACTATCTTAATACTCCTGTTAGAATATTGAAGCGGAAGACAGAAGTCTGGAAGGCCCTGGCCCACTGAAGTAGGTTTTAAAAACATGTATTATTCTTCACATGTGTCTCTCTGTTTAATATTCTTCAGGGCCCTTTTACCAGCCAGGATACAAGCTCTTGGGTGTCTTCTGCATAAAAGCTGCAATTAGAATATTTATGTGTTTTTAGGGCAATAAAGGAATAACTGAATATCCATATCCAGAAAACACAATATTTGCATAATGAAGGCTTGTCTTTCTCTAAGTCCCTAGATAGCCTTCTTTGTGTCTTGACAGTTGCATTCCCTGGAGGTCAGTCATCATTATAAATTTAAAGTGACTTTTACAAGAACTCAATTAAGAGCAAACTCAGAAGAAGTTAGTGCACGTGTAATTCATGTATTTACTTGGCTACACAAGTAGCATGACAATGACTAGCAATGTGTAACTTCAGAGGATGCAGTATTACATAGTTGTTAGTAGTTTCTGTAGGTGAAAAAAATATGCATAGAAATTAGTCATAAACTCTTTATCCAGAGAAAGCATCTGGACCTCCTTTTTCATCTTTATTGTAGAGTATAAGGTGCGTAGGACCTCAAATCCAAAAATATATTTTGATGATCTAATTGAATACCTATGTATGGACACAGGAAAGAAACTTGTTTGGCACTGAGAACTGGTAGAAGAGGTATAGTGACTGTAGATATTTGCTATGGAATATCTGCACATTAAGAAATACACTTTCTTTTAAAATTTAAGTATAGTTGATTTATCTTATTGTGTTAATTTAAGGCGTATAGCAAAGTGATTATGTGATTCTTTTGAGACTCTATGGACTGTAGCCCGCCAGGCTCCTATGTCCACAGGCTTCTCCAGGCAAGAATACTGAAGTGGATTGCCATTTCCTTCTCCGGGGATCTTCCCGACCCAGGGATTGAACTCTGGTCTTCTGCATTGGCAGGCACATTCTTTACCGCTGAGCCACCAGTGAAGCACAAAGAGTTGATTTACCTTATTGTGCTAATTTCAGGTACACAGAAAAGTGATTTTATACACACACACACACACACACACACACATATACTACTCAGCCATAAAGCAATATACTTTCATAGTATCTATAAAAGAAATCTGATTTTCTTTTTGATACCCATTATAAAATCAGAGAAATAGCCCATGGGGAAAAGAACCTGAGTAAACCATTTGTTTTGTTTTTGGATTTTTAAAAAGGGCTTCCCTGGTAGCTCAGCTGGTAAAGAATCTGCCTGCAAAGCAGGAGATCCCAGTTTGATTCCTGGGTCAGGAAGATCCACTGGAGAAAGGAGAGGGTATCCACTCCAGTATTCTTGGGCCTCTCTGGTGTCTCAGTTGGTAAATAATCCACCTTCAATGCAGGAGACCTGGGTTCAATCCGTGGATTGGGAAGATCCCCTAGAAGAGGGCATGCAACCCACTCCAGTATTCTTGCCTGGAGAATCCCCATAGACAGAGGAGCCTGGCCAGCTACAGTCCATCGGGTCACAGAGTCAGAAACATCTGAGCGACTGAGCACAGCACAGCACAAATGATGAAAAAGGCTTCTTCTCCAAAGAAAAGCCCTTCACTTTTTCCTCTGCAGTATTTTCAGAATGGGTAATATCACACGAAAAATTCTTCTTCAACTCTTTTCATCCATCTAACACTTCTACAAAAAATAGAGGAAAATTTGAAGCCATCAGCGTTGATACTTTTGTTAGCCCAGATAGAAGAGATTGAAATAATTGGCTAATGTCAAGTATGAGGATTTTAGCTATCCATTATTTTATTTCATTTAAAGATAAACAACTTCTCTGCTACATAACCTACTACCTTCTATATCTAAGAATTGCTTTTTTAAAAATTAAAACAGTTAAATCATTTATTAAAAAGTGCCTCTGTATGAAATATTTTATTCTAATTAACTGTATGAAATGAAGCAAAATGTGTGGAGGAAAGCTGATATGCAAAATTTCCATCTGAACATTAAAGCAGGAATCATCAAGACATTTCCCTAATATAAATGACTTGCTGCTCCTGCTTTTTATCTTACTGTGCTGATGGAATACATTGCAACTGGAGAAGCTAGAATGAAAGAGCCTGCCTCTCTGAAAAGCTAACCCATAAATGAGTGGTTGCGACATTGGAAGGCCCACTACCCAGGGCTTGGCTTCCCACAGTCCACAAAAGAGACACTCGGTGCCTAAATGTGCATCCTGCATATCCTGGTTGTTTCACAACCATTGCCTCAGATTTTAAGGTTGTTGACAATGAAAACCCTCCTCATTTTTTTCCCTACTTGAATCATGAAGTATGGGAAGTCACAATTATAGGCAAAATAAATTAATTGCTAAAATAATCATTGTGTTTGCGCCTAAACTTTTCAATTTAGAGAAATTTTTCTTTTTATTTTTTTTTAGCCCCGAATCTTAATAACTTTTAGAGAGACATGGAGAAAAAGACGTCAGGATTCCTAACCTCCTCTTTAACATACGATACAGCTGTCTTTTAAATTTACCTTTCTTTTTTATCTGGAAGGGCTAGTAGAGCATTCTATTGAGAAATAATTGGCTTTTTTCCTCCCAAGTTTATTACAAAGGAAAATGTGTGGGTAATGGAGTTGCTTAAGTGTGGAGTTAGTAAGGGTTTGATATATGTTTGTTTGATACACGAATGTACTAGTGTAGGCACTGAACTTAAAAACTATAATTATGGAAGTATAGATACCACATTTTCTACTTTTCAGGTGTTTACATTATGATGGGGACACATAAGCAAACAATTATAATGAAATTCTGTGAGGTCTTGTGAGAGACATGGACAGGATGTTTCAGCAGCAAAGAGGAGTTCTTAATTTTGATTTGGAAGAAGAAAGGAGAGTGATTTCCAGGAAAATTAAATAGGTGAGGTCATGAAAGTATATTAGAAGTTTACATTTTCTTGAAAAATATCTAGTTTTAAATAATCTTTCTTTGGATAGAGGTTGAAAATAAGATAATTATAAAATAAAACAAATATGTGTTGTTGTTTAGTGTGTATATATCTATTTTTTGTTTGTTTGTTTGGGAGGGCACTGCTGCTCTAAACTCATTCAATTATCCAATACTTTTCACAGTAACACTGTTTTCCTTTTACGTCTTGTGTTTGTAAAGCTATATCTTATGACCCATACCTTATGTTCTACCTAACTCATTAGATACTGCTAAATGTCCTTCCCTGGGTCTTCTCCTTCTTCTTAAATGATAAAAATTGGAGTGCTCTAGAGCTTAGTACTCAATTCTCTTCTTTTTACTCTTTATATTCACAACCTTGATGGTTTCACATTTATAGATTTAACAGTCCTCTATATGCCATATGGTATAGTTTTCCAAATTTACGTCTGTGTCTTTGAAGTTCCTTTTGAACTTCATATTCAATATGCAACTGCCTCCATGACATTTTCTCTTTTCCAAAAATGAACTCTGAGTTTCTCCCCAAGAACTGCTTCTTCACCTTAGTAAACAGCCTTCATCCAGTTACTCAGGACAGTTGTGCTGTCACTCTTGAGTACTCTTATCATCACTACCCCCAACCACTGCATCAGCAAATCCTGTTACCTAAGCTTATAAACTATTCCCAAATTCATTCCTCCTGTAACTGTTTCTACTGTTAGCTCACTAGTTGGAGCAATTGTCATATTTTTCCATAGCTATTTTAATAGCCCAAACTGGGCAATTTGTGTTAGTTCAGTCTTTGCAGTGGAAGATTTATGGGGAGTTAATAGTAGAATTGTGCAATGAGTGGTCAAAGTGAAATGGAATTCAAGACCATTAGGAATGAGAAAGCCAAGAAACTAAGGGATCAGGGTATAGAAAGATAATCTACATCAACTTTGCAATTGTCAAATTGATGACAAACATAGGGCAAGAAAGAAGCATAGGGATTCAGGAGCTAAAATCTAAAACATTAAGTGAATGAGGGGTAAAATATTTGGTCTTATGTATTTCCACTTACTTTGTAACTCCTCTCTACTTACTGACCTGCTTTTGCATAAATCTCACACCTCTCACCAGTGCGTGGGTTCTCTGTATAGCCTTCCACGTTTAGTTCATGTTAATGGCCTCATTCCCTGCGTTGTTTTTCGGCTCAAATTCCTAAGAGCAAGAAACAGATTGGCTCAGCGTATCCCTGTTTGGGTAGTCTTTTTTTTTTTCCTGCCTGTGGCAGACCACATCATAGTTTATCCTTTGGTTATGTTTCAGCTTCTGATCTGATTAACTGTAGCCAGAGGGCAGACATGGAAGGACAGGGCAGGAATAACAGTCATGACTACCTAGGATTGTAACTTCAGCAAAAATTGAATTGAGTGGTTTCTCTTGTACGCTTAAGGCATTGAAGGCACTTTGGACGTAGCACACAATTATTGAAATGTCAATATGGTTGTGTCAGAGACTGAAATAGTGAAGCAGTAGAGAAGATGTGGGCAGTGGGAGGATATCATTTTACAAAGTACTAGCACAGGCGCACTAGCATTTCAGTAGAACAAAACAAAACAAAAAACTAAACTGAGAATGTACAAGACTTCACTTAGAGCTCTATGTATCTTAGATATTAAAATGTGTCTTATTTCCTTTCTTTCATTCATTTACTCAATATTTGTTAACCAGCCACTCTCGGCTAGCTTGTGGTATAATGAGTAGAAGATCCATGTAGAGAAATTAGAAAATCTGTGCTGTTCCCCACAACACCAAAACCCTCCTTGTTATGTAAAAAACTCAGGCCCCTTTAACTAGTTCTTAACTCATGAAGAAAGATGTGCAATGCTACATAATGGATTATTACTTTTCTTTCTTATAAGAACTTGTTACTTTCTTCTTTTTACTTTCTTTCCCCTTAAAGTAGGAAGAAAGATAGCAGACTTCATAGAAAATCAGAAAGATTAATGAAGTCAGAAGGCAGTACTTTGAAGATGAAGGTAGCTACTAAGTATTAAAGTGGGGCCCATGCAGTCTGTACCACCAGTCCCTGAACTGAAGGCACACCATAATGGTTTATAATGCCAAAAGGCCTTTGTTGAAAATTCAAGTGATACAATGAGGTGCTTGATCATCTTGGATTTCCAACAAAGTATTATTCTATTTTCAAGGACATGACATCTGAAAAAAATACAAAGACACATATTCAGGACAACAAGGGGATTATGGACAGAATGAATGAAGTAAGGATCCACATCATGGTGCATATTTCAATGTGCAGAAGTTGTATGCGGTAAAAATCCTCTACTCCATTGCTTGATCTTGAGTTATAAATACTAAAACAAAGGGATTTGCAAGCAGAGTCCACTTGGCATCCAAGATGCTTTCAGGACCTGAGAGATTAGGTAAGATGAAGGTCAAAAGTAGGTCTGAGAACATTGATCTGGATAAATCCTATAAATATTTGCTGTATAGCTTAGTCTGGTCAGGGATGGAGAAATCAGACTGAAGAATCACGTGAGATTGTAGGTTATTTGCTCTTTATGTTATTTGCTTGCTATTTATTTTCTGTACTCAGTGTTATGACTTTAATTGTGTCCTCCACTCAAAAGATGTGTTGAAGTCCTTAACCTCTAGTACTCGTGAATGTGACCTTATTTGGAAACACAGCCTTTGCAGATGCCATTAATTAAGAAGAAGTCATACTAGAACAGAGTGGACTTCTAATCCAACATGACTCTTGTCCTTATAAGGAGATAGCCATGTGAAGACAAAGAGGCACAGGAAGAACACCAAGGATTGCTGGCTGTGAGCAGAAGCCAAGAGAAAGACCTGAAAAATATTCTACCTCAGAATTCTCGGAAGGAACCAACACCTTGATTTCAGGGGGCCTCCAAAACTAAGAAAAAAAAATACATTCCTGTTGTTTTAAGTCACCCATTTAGTGGTCCTTTGTTATGATAGCCCTAGGAATTGAATACCCTAAGGATGAGAAAATATCCCATTCAATCTACGCATGTGCATTTAATTTTCTTTCAAACAATTCTGTGCTCACTGCTGCATGTTGTAGGGCAGGAGTTGAGAAATTTTTCCATAAAGAGTTATTGTTTCAGGCTTGGCAGGCCACTAGGTCTCAGGTGCAATGACTCAACCCTGCCTTTGAGGACAGAAGTAGTCACACACAGCAAGTGAGTGGTGGTGACTGTCCAACAAAATTGTCTTCATGGACATTGAAACTTGAATGTGGTGTAGTTTTCAACTCTCATGAAATATTATTCTTTTGGTTTTATTGAAACATTTAAAACGTAAAACAAAACAAAACAAACCTTTTTAGCTTATGGGCCAGAATTGGCCTGAAGGCCATGGTTTGCCAAACCCGACTGTAAGGGAAAGAAAGTAGGTTTTTGACTCAGAGCTGGCTTGATCACTTGCTAGCAGCCTAATTTTTGATGTTCTTTACTCCTCTGAGTTTTGATTTCTTCTCTTGCAAACTAGAAATAATTATGTTTTCCTCAAAAGACCAGTGAAAGAATAAATTAGCTCTTAGTAGGATTGGTTTTATGGGCATGTGATCTATGCAGTTTCCCAGAACCCTGCCATTTGAAGGGCTCTGCATTTAATTTAATGCTCTGTTGTCACCATCTTGAGATTCTTCCTAGTTTTGTGCAGGTTCTATATTTTCATTTTGCATCAGGCCTGGTACATGATGTGGCCAGTTCTGGCTCCTAGCACCAACTAAGAGCCCCAAAAGAATAGCTATTTGTATTACTATGCATTGTAATGTGTAGGTTATTGAAAAGCTAAACTTTATCCTTGGTTAAGGAGGCATGGCTTCTTTGGGAAAGGACAAGGATATTTGCTCTTAAAAGAAAGGCAGTGATTATAAGAAAGACAGACATACTCAAAACAGATGAGCAGACAGACAGGAAAATTAAAGAAAAGATGATCTAACCCTCTAACATGCCAAATTGGGAGCCAAGAAGAAATGCTCCAGAGATGACCCATTTGTGTGGGGAACCTAACGATTCTCTTGTGATGAAGGTTTGTGCTATGAAATAACTTGGAAATGTGCTGGCTTTGCAGGGATCTATGCACAGAATGCTAAACAAATCCTTGCAGTCGGGTCTTGCAGCAGTCTATTTTGAGCAGTGACATCAGAGCATTTATCCAAATACTTGTTTAAATAGAAATGTAAAAAGAGGTGCATTGCAGCGTCTGCTGAGCAGCATAAATCTTACCCTGGTAGAAATCTGGGACTCTGAAGCTGTCTTGCCAACACAGCACTGAGTCTGACCTACTATTAATTTCTTTTGCTCCTTGTACGTGACCGAATTGGAAAACTCAGAGCTCCAAATGAATTAGATGATCACCAGCTTTTCATTCCACTTTTCAGAACTGCTGCCCATTTAAAAGAGTCAAGCACTATGCAATTCAGAAATAAAGAAGCAACATCATTTTTTTCTCTTTATATCTGGGAAGCCACCCTTTTTGGTGAGAGAGTTCCCCTTGATAGTGCTCTAGCTTGTTTGGGTTTATGTCAGACAGCATTTCAAAATCTTTGGTATGCTGCAAGAATTCCATTTCCAGACTCATAAGCTAAAGCGAGGTTTTACCATCTACTGTGAGCTTTGGCAGGGCTTTCATCACGAGGGCATATCTAGTAGGAAGTGAAGGTGGTCCATCCAAAAAGCTTCTCAGTTACTATTCTGCCAATGCCATACCCTCACTCTGGGGAATGGCTTCAACAACTGGCTGGGTATATCTTATTCAGAATTATGTAAGCAAACAAAACCATTATAAAATGAATAATAGCATATACTAAGCAGTTTATATTATACAGCAAGGATGGTTACGTAAAGACCTTACTGCAGTATGAAATTTATGTGAACTTCCATTCATCTCTAAGCTATTGGTGAATATCTGAGTCACTTGTGTGTTAAGTGTGTTGATGCCAAACTTACACAGTTGCTTTCTTTTGTTGTCTAGGTGGCTGGGCTAGCCCTGAGTCACTTTCTCATTTCTTGATGATTCCCATTGGGCTGGTCACTTTTCAGTTCAAGGGTTGAGTCTGCCAGACCTCACATCTTCACATTCCTGGTGAAGAAGTGGATGAGAAACACAAACTTTATTAGTCAAAAAGTTCAGGAAACTGCTCTGCTCCTCTTTTGGGCACCTGCAATTAATTGTGCATCAGGCCCCTTTGTTGTTCATTAGTACCTCCAATGTGTACTGCTCAGGGATGGAGGGAGAAGGTGAAGATAAAATTAGTCAATTGGTCTTTTTATTAGCAGGTCTGGCAAAGACTCGGAGGAGGGTTCACAAACAATGGTTAAAGTGAAAGGGAATCGTCTATACCATTCCTACACCTGATTTATAAGTGAGCTGAAGGCTGGCTGAAGTCCCCTTTGCTAAATAGTATCTGAGGGTTCAAATGTTTTGTACAAATGCCTGCCTTAGTCTAGGTCTAAAATGGGAATCTAACGGTTGGCTGGGATCAAATAGATTTGCTAGATACGCTTAAAAGATTAAATAGATTTAACTGATTCCCCCTTCCACTTAAATGAATTTAAAAAAAAACTGAGATTTGGTTTTATTTTGTTTCGTGTTTTACATAAGAAGGCATGGCCTTTAAAAGTCAGGTGGGACTGAAAATAAACAAGGAAAAACTTAAATAAATAAGCATAGTAATTTTAGACAGTGGTCAGGGCTAGGAGAAGATGAGGCCAGATGAAAAATCAATGACTGAATGGGAACATGATGTTATTGTAGATCAGGTAGTCAGAAAAGACCTCTTGAAGAGATGACATCTGATCAGGGACCTGAGTAATGAGAAGGAGAAATTCTGAGGGAACACCTTCCAACCAGAGGACTCAGTTCAATTTAGTCACTCAGTCGTGTTCAACTCTTTGTGACCCCACGGACTGAAACACGCCAGGCTTCCTTGTCCATCACCAACTCCTGGAACTTGCTCAAACTCATGTCCATTGAGTCGGTGATGCCATCCAACCATCTTATCCTTTGTCGTCCCCTTCTCCCACATGCAATCTTTCCCAGCGTCAGGGTCTTCCCCAATGAGTCAGTCCTTCGCATCAGGTGGCCAAAGTATTAGAGTTTCAGTTTCAGCATTAGTCCTTCCAATGAATATTTGCCAGCTGATTTCCTTTAGGATTGACTGGTTGGAACCAGATCGAACCAGAGGACTGGCAAATGTAAAAGTTCCTAGGCAGAAAAGAAGTTCGGCTATAAGAGAAGCAACCGTTAGGCTTGTGTAATTGAAACAGTGAACAAGGGGACGAGTGGTAAAGGACTAAATTAGGGATGTAGACAAACATCAGAGAACACAGATTCCTGAAGGCTCTACTAAAGGTTTTATGTTTCATTCTAAGTACAGTGATAACTGGGCTTCCCAGGTGGCGTTAGTGGTAAAGAACCCGCCTGCCAGTGAAGGAGACATAAGAGATGCAGGTTTGATCCCTGGGTCGGGAAGATCCCCTGGAGGAGGGAATGGCAACCTACCCCAGTATTCTTGCCTGGAGAATTTCATGGACAGAGGAGCCTGGCAGGCTAATGCCCACAGAGTCACAAAGAGTGAGACATGACTGAAGTGATATAGTACACATGCACAGTGGAAATTATTGTTGAGTTTTAAACAGGGAAGTGGCACAGTCTCAAGTATGATTTATTCTTACTTTTTGTTGATAACAGATAGTAGGACAGGTAAGAGTTTTAGCTGGGGGACCAGTTAAGAGATTGCTGAAATAAGCCAAGAGATAAAATGAGAGTTAGTTTAAGATGGCTATGCTGGAGATGATGAAAAATAGCAGAATTAGATACCAAATTTTAAGGTAGAGCTTGTTAATGGATTAGATAGGGGTGGGAGTAGGATTGAGGAGAAAAGAGTAGTCAAGGATGATTCTTTGGTTAAATGCCCTAAGAAAACGTATGACTTTAGACAAGTAACTTAATGTCTCTGAGCCTGTTTCTTTATCTGAAAAGTGAGGATTACCACAGCTACATCCCATAGTATACTTAACTAACATCAGTTGAAGGATCCTTACATCTCAGGTATTTTGATGTTGCTTTACATTTTTATCTTAGGTTTGTGCTCACCAGGTTTCTAGAAGGTTATTAAAGGACATTATTTCCATTCTACACACAAGGAAACCGATGCTTATAAAACTGTGAAAGTTTTATATCACATGACAAATAAGTGGCAGATGCAGCCCTTAAATCTATTTTCATTTGCTTCAAAGCTCATGCTTTTTCTGGTTAAGTGCTACCCAGAATTGTGATAGGCGACTGAACCTTGGAAACACGACTCTATCTTAAGGACTTGCAATGCTATAATTGGGAATCTGAATAGGAAGTAAAAGTCTCAAACTTTATAGAAAGCAACAAGCCCAGAGTTGCTCTTCTAATCCCCTGGAGCTCCTTCTAAATGATGGACTAGGAGCAAGACATTCTGTTGAAGTTTGCCCAGGGTTGTAAACATTTAAAAATTTTTTCCCAGTTTAATTTTAAACGGAATGTTATTAAGCAGATGGGGTCCCACTAGCAGTTTAACTTGGAAATGCAGGATATCTAAAATGAGCTAATTCAAGGCACCTGCTGCCGGTTGCCTTGTCAGGATAGTACAAATATTAAGAAAATGAATTTTTAAAATGGGAGGCCAGGGTAAAAAATACCCAGAGTCAAATGATACTAAAAATGGTAATTCTGTGTTTTCCAAGACACAATTTTCCCTATGTATAAACTTCTATGTGAAATTTGAGAGAGAAACAGTAAGGGTGTGGAAATGTTAAATCAACCAAGTTGGTATTTATTTACAGAGAAGAAACTGAGCTTTAACACTTTTAAGTTGCCCAATCATTTCTCCTACAGAAGTTTTTAGGCATATCTCACATGCCCTTTTCTCTTTTACCACATTTTTTCAGATTCTAGGAGATAGAAGTGAAGTGAAGTGAAAGTCGTTCAGCCGTTTCCAACTCTTTGCAACTCCATGAACTATATAGTCCATTGTATTCTCCAGGCTAGAATACTGGAGTGGGTAGCTTTGCCTTTCTCCAGGGGATCTTCCCAAACCAGAGATCGAATGCAGATCTCCTGCATTGCAGGCAGATTCTTTACCAGCTGAGCCACAAGATAGAAATGCTGCTCAAATCTACCAGTCTGGTGCTACATAAAATTGGGAGATTATGAAAGCTCTTAAGAATTGACCTCATGCTTCTCCCAATCTTTAAGCCGACATTCAAACTGCCCCAGAGAACAATCTGTCATCCTTTTTTCCTAACATCACCCAGAGACAGAGACAGAGACTTCCCTGGGTAATATGCCCTTTGTCTCTCATGCACATTTTCACTTGCATAAATGTGTGTGTCCTGTTACTTTCTGTTCTGCTATACACTGGTGTGATAAAAGGCATAGCCAAGAGCATTTCACAGATTATTTGTTTTTAAACAATTGTTTTATTAAAATAAATTTATTTTTTTTAATTCACCGAAGAATTAATGCTTTTGAACTGTGGTGTTGGAGAAGACTCTTGAGAGTCCCTTGGACTGCAAGGAGATGCAACCAGTCCATCCTAAAGGAGATCAGTCCTAGGTGTCTATCGGAAGGACTGATGTTGAAGCTGAAACTACAATACTTTGGCCACCTGATGTGAAGAGCTGACTCATTGGAAAAGACCCTGATGCTGGGAAAGATTGAAGGCAGGAGGAGAGGGGACCGCAGAAGATGAGATGGTTGGATGTCATCACCGACTCGATGGACATGGGTTTGGGTGGACTTCGGGAGTTGGTGATAGACAGGGAGGCCTAGCGTGCTGCAGTTCATGAGGTTGCAAAGAGACGGACATGACTGAGCAACTGAACTGAACTGAATTACTTTAGAATATTGTAGTGTTTCTTGCCATACATTGACATGAATCAGCCATGGGTGTACATGTGTTCCTCATCCTGAGCCCTCCCTCCCACCTCCCTCCCCATCCCATCCCTCAGGGTCATCCTAGTAAACCAGCCCTGAGCACCCTGTCTCATGCATTGAACCTGGACTGGAAATCTATTTCACATATGGTAATATACGTATTTCAATGCTATTCTCTCAAATCATCCCACCCTCGCCTTCTCCCACAGAGCCCAAAAGTCTGTTCTTTACATCTGTGTCTCTTTTGCTGTCTCACATATAGGGTCATCATTACCATCTTTCTAAATTCCATATATATGCATTAGTATACTGTATTGGTGTTTTTCTTTCTGACTCACTTCACTCTGTATAATAGGCCCCAGTTTCATCCATCTCATTAGAACCAATTCAAATGCATTCTTTTTTTGGCTGAGTAATAATCCATTGTGTATATATATCACTGCTTTCCCATCCATTCATCTGCTGATGGACATCTACATGGCTTCCATGTCCTAGCTATTGTAAAGGGTGCTGCGATGAACATTGGAATACATGTGTCTCTTTCAATTCTGGGTTCCTCGGTGTGTATGCCCAGCAGTGGGATTGCTGGGTCATATGGCAGCTCTATTTCCAGTTTTTTAAGGAATCTCCACACTGTTCTCCATAGTGGCTGTACTAGTTTGCATTCCCACCAACAGTGTAAGTGGGTTCCCTTTTCTCCACACACTTTTCAGCATTTACTGTTTGTAGACTTTTGGATAGCAGTCATTCTGACTGGCGTGAAATGGTACCTCATTGTGGTTTTGATTTGCATTTCCCTGATAATGAGTGATGTTGAGCATCTTCTCATGTGTTTGCTAGCCATCTGTATGTCTTCTTTGGAGAAATGTCTGTTTAGTTCTTTGGCCCATTTTTTGATTGGGTCGATTATTTTTATGGAATTGAGCTGAAGGAGTTGCTTGTATATTCTTGAGATTAATTCTTTGTCAGTTAGCTATTATTTTCTCCCATTCTGAAGGCTGTCTTTTCACCTTGCTTATAGTTTCCTTCGTTGTGCAAAAGCTTTTAGCTTAATTACATCCCATTTGTTTTTTTCCTTTTATTTCCATTAGTCTGGGAGATGGGTCATAGAGGATCCTGCTGTGATTTATGTCAGAGTGTTTTGCCTATGTTTTCATTGTTTTTGTATCCATTCAGCCAGTCTTTGTCTTTTGGTTGGAGCATTCAACACATTTACATTTAAGGTAACTTTTGATAAGTATGATCCCATTGCCATTTACTTTGTTGCTTTGGGGTCAAGTTTATAAACCTTTTCTGTGTTTCCTCTCTAGAGAAGATCCTTTAGCATTTGTTGAAGAGCTGGTTTGGTGGTGCTGAATTCTCTGAGCTTTCGCTTGTCTGTAAAGCATTTTATTTTTCCTTTACATTTGAATGAGATCCTTGCTGGGTACAGTAATCTGGGTTGTAGGTTTTTCTCTTTCATCACTTTAACTATGTCCTGCCATTCCTTTCTGGCCTGAAGAGTTTATATTGAATGATCAACTGTTATCCTTATGGGAATGCCCTTCTGTGTTATTTGTTGCTTTTTCCCTTGCTGCTTTTAATATTTGTTCTTTGTGTTTGATCTTCATTAATTTGATTAATATCTGTTTTGGGATGTTTTGCCTTGGGTTTATACTGTTTTGGACTCTCTGGGTTTCTTGGAATTGGGTGGCTACTTCCTTTCCCATTTTAGGGAAGTTTTCAACTACTATCTCCTCAAGTATTTTCTCATGGCCTTTCTTTTTGTCTTCCTCTTCTGGGACCCCTATGATTCGAATGTTTGAGTGTTTGACATTTTCCCAGAGGTCTCTGAGGTTGTCCTCATTTCTTTTAATTCTTTTTTTCTCTCTGCTTCATTTGTTTCGACCATTCTATCTTCCACCTCACTTATCCTTTCTTCTGCCTCCGTTATTCTACTGTTGGTTCCCTCCAGAGTGCTTTGGTCTCAGTTATTGCATTATTCATTATTGATTGACTCTTTTTTATTTCTTCTAGGTCCTTGTTAAACATTTCTTGCACCTTCTCAATCCTTGTCTCCAGACTATCTGTAACTCCATTTTGTTTTCAAGATTTTGGATCATTTTTACTATCATTATTCTGAATTCTTTTTTCAGGTAGACTCCCTATCTCCTCCTCTTTTATTTGGTTTGGTGGGCATTTATCATGCTCCTTACTGCTGAATATTTCTCTGCCTTTTCATCTTGCTTAGATTTCTGTATTTGGGGTGGCCTTTCTGTATGCTGGAAGTTTGTGGTTCCTCTTTATTGTGGTGGTTCCTCCCTGTGGGTGGGGTTGGATGAGTGACTTGTCACGGTTTCCTGGTTAGGGAAGCTTGTGTCCATGTTCTGGTGGGTGGAGCTTGATCTCTTATCTCTGGAGTGAAATGAAATGTCCATTAGTGAGTTTTGAGGTGTCTGTGGGTTTGGTGTGACTTTTGGCCGCCTGTATTTTAATGCTCAGGGTTATGTTCTTGCGTTGTTGGAGAATTAGCTTGGTATGTCTTGCTCTGGAACTATTGGCTCTTGAGTGGAGCTTGGTTTCAGTGTAGGTATGGAGGCTTTTGGATGAGCTCTTGTCGATTAACATTCCCTAGAGTCAGGAGTTCTGGTGTTCTCAAATTTTGGATTTAAGTCTTCTGCCTCTTGCTTTAAGTTTTATTCTCACAGTGACCTAAAGACTTCTCCATCCATACAGCACCGATGATAAAACATCTAGGTTAATGGTGAAAAGATTCTCCACAGTGAGGGACACCCAGAGAGGTTCACAGAGTTACATGGAGAAGAGAAGAGGGAGAGGAAGATAGAGGTGACCAGGAGGAGAAGAGGGGGAGTCAAAAGGAGAGACTCAGTTCTAGCCAGTAATCAGTTCCCTAAGTGTTCTCCATAGCCTGGAACACCCAAAGAGATTCACAGAGTTGGATAGAGAAGAGAAGGGGGAGGGAGGAGATAGAGGTGACCTGGGGGAGAAAAAGGAGTCAAAAGGGGGGAGAGCAATCAAGCCAGTAAGGACACTCCTAAGTAAAAATGGGTATTGAATATTGAATTCTTAAATGTACAAAATTGATAGCAAATACTAAACAGCAAAGATTAAAAATCTAGAGTAGAGGTTAAACTCTCAAAAATACAATATTAAAAATACAAAACAAAATCACAAAAATTATAAAAATATATATATGAAATTTGCTTAAAGATAGGGTCTTTTTTTTTTGAAATGTAATAGTAGGTTATAATAGTGCAAATTAAAGGAGTAATAAAGAACTTAAAATTTAAATTTAAAAATAATAATAGTAAAATATATCTCGGAATTTCTCTGGAGCTGTTGAGGGCCGTGTGGGGTCAGTTCAGTTTCAGACTTGTTCCAGCTTATACTTCTTCTCGAGGTCTATAGGCCCCTTCCAATGTTGTTGGTGCTAACTACACGGTTTTAATCTTTCGCACCTGTCACTTCCAATGTGGTTCCCTCTTCTTTGTTTATTTTGGCTTCCTCTGTTTTCAAGTCTCTTCACTGTCTAATTTCTGCCCTAACACAAGGGGGCGAAGGTGGTCACTTGTTCAGTCGTGCCTTGGGGAGGGAGGAACACTGCAAACAAATCTCACTGGTGTGTTTGGGTAGCGCTTGCAGCATCTGGGCCATGCTGGGTTTGCCCCCCGCTCACGGCGTGTGTGCTTTCCCTGTCTACACCGCTCAGGCTCCAGGTTGCTCTGCTGGGGAACTGTCTAAAGTAGGCACTGGGTTGTGTGCACTTCTCAGGTCTAAGCCACTCAGGTTCAGGTTCTTGGGTACTCCTCAAAGGCACAGACTTGGTTGGGCTCGCGTTTTGTGCCCTTCCCAGGTCTGAGCACCTCAGGCGATCAGATGCTTGGCGAGCACAATCTCCCAGGTAGGCAGTGCGTCTTATTACCTCCCCAGTCCCAGCCGCTCGGTTTCCTGGGTGCACAGCCAGAGCACCGTCTCAGATGTGCCGTATGTCTCCTCTAGGTAGTTGATGTCTGACTGCGACCCTCCTGGTGGGTGTCAACCATCCAGGATCCCAGGAAGACTTGGTTAGCAACTGGGAGCATGCTCACAGTTTGGTGGAGGATGCAGTCTCTGGGGCCCAGATTGCCCCTTGCCTTCTGGCCCTGGCTGTCGCCAGCCTGCCTCTCTGCCTCCAGCGGGGGGGTGGGCCGGTCCACAGCTGGCTAGCTCTCCTCTCGTAATTGCTCAATCCTTTGTTCTGTGAGCAGACCAGGCTGTGCCTTAGAGCTTTTCGAGAGAAAGTTCTCTCTCTTTGTTTTTTTCTCTCTGGCTATCCCACAGTTTGGGTTGCTGTCTCACCTTAGATCCCTCAGATTGTCCTCAGGGCATTCAGGCCCGGTCCTTACCCTAAGCATGCAGCCCATGCCTCCCAGTTCAGACACTGCTCGCTGCTGGTGGACTGCTGCATCTTGACTATTTCTCTGCTGGGAGTTGCGATTAGGCACGTAATCTGTAGGGTTTTGTTTTTCCTCCCTGTTATGTTGCCCTCTGAGATTCCAAAACTCCCCGCAGATCAGCCAGTAAGAGGGTTTCCTAGTGTGTGGAAACTTCTCCTTCACGACTCCCTCCCCAGGACGGGCATCTGTCCCTAACTCTTTTGTCTTTCTTTTGTATTTTGTCCTGCCTCCTTTCAAAGAGAATGATTTGCCTTTCTGGGTGCCTTGTGTCCTCCGGCAGCATTCAGAAGTTGTTTTGTGGAATTTGCTCAGCCTTCAAATGATCTTTTGATGAATTTGTGGGGAGAAAGTGGTCTCCCCGTCCTAGTCCTATTCCTCCACCAGCTTAGGATTGCCCCCCCTCCATAGATTGCTAATAGGCATGCATCAGGTCATTGACCCGAGGGTTTCAACTTCTAAACTGTTTATTAGTGGAAGACTACAGGTTGTGTGTTCAACTGCTTGATTCAGCTTTAACAAATTATAGACGAACAAAATGAAAGAATACTTGCCCTTAAAGGAACAACCCCAAAACTGGTGTTAGAGGCTGCCTTAGTGGAAATATTAAATCTACCAGGACATTTGTTGCAGGTAGCAATTTGTGCTTTTGTGGTATCCTTCTGGGGCAATGAACCCGGCAAAATGAAGACAAATGATCATTTCAGGGCAGAAATAACATCACAGCAGAAGATTCAGCAAGATTGCCTAGTTATTATATTGTTGTATTTTTTCTTCTAAAGATGAAATACTATAGTTTAAAAGACTACTTAGTGGCAATTTGGAGTTGTGTTAAAGAAACTTTCCATATTTAAGTTAAGTCAGTCTTCAGAGACTGAATTTTAATTTCAAGACCACAAAATGTGGTATGAAACAGCATAAAAATAGTGGCTAATGAAAGAAAGCAAAAAAAAAAAAAGAAAGAAAGAAAGCTCAAATAAAGGAAATTTTGAAACGGATTATGTAGCCATTCTATATACTATTAACTCTCATCCTTCTTAATGAAAATAATTACATCCTACAAAATTTTGTAAATGCTTCTTGGCATGGTGAATATCTGATTTGAGGATGAATTTCTGAATGATCCAAGTGTGTTTGTTCTTGAGGACACATGTCATTTAGAATTCTATTAATGTTTGGCTTGGCTTCTTTACAGTAACTTTCTAGCTCTAAAACTGTAAACAAGCTAGAGCAGCAAATCAGTCCAAGGCCTATGGCTGCTTTACTGAAGTAATGGAGTCTGGAATCTGAAATCTATTTTCTGTATCTCTTAAAATATAGATGAAGAAATTGAGGTCCAGAGAAGGATAAATTCAGTGCCCTTCTCTTTCCCTACCTGCAACTCTATGTAGATGAAATATTTCAGTCTTTCCTTTAAAAAAAAAAGTTTAGTTAAAAAAAAATCTTTCATTTTATTATTGGAATATAATTGCTTTACAATGTTATGTTAGTTTCTCCCATATGACAACTTGAATCAGTTGTAAGTATACATCTATTCCCTCCCTTTTGAGCCTCCCTCCCATCCCCCCATCCCACTCCTCTAGGTCATCACAGAGCACTGAGCTGAGCTCCCTGTGTTGCACAACAACTTCTTACTAGCTGTCTGTTTTACACATGGGAGTGTATATATGTCAATGATACTCTCTTCAATCCACCCCACCCTCTCCATCCCCTCTTTTGTCTACATGTCCGTTCTCCATGTTTATGTCTCTCTTCCTACCCAGAGTTGATTAATAGTATTTTCTTTGCGTGTGTTTTTGACCAATGTCCAGCTTATTCCAGGAAGTAGTAGGGGGAAAAATATCTTATAGTGGTATAACAGGATGAGACAAGGATAGGGAAGAGGAGCACTTTTCAGAAGTAAGTGGGCAAAGTAGTACATTTCTCGTTTTACAGACATTGCTGATTATCACAATGGACAAGTCTGATTAGCATATGTACAAAAGATAAACACCTTATTTTAAAGAATACAATATTAAGAGATATTTAAAAATATATATTTTGTAGGTGAGTCGCCTACAAGGTCAGTCAAGGAACAACTACAGAAACCTCAGAAGCTCAAAAGGGTCCTAAATTACAAAAATCTGTTTAAATATGGAGCATTGTCAACTGGTAAAGAATTTACCTGCAATGCAGCAAACCCTGGATTGATTCTGGGTCAGGAGGATCCCCTGGAGAAAGGAGTGGCTACCCACTCCAGTATTCTTGGGCTTCCCTGGTCAGTAAAGAACCTGCCTGCAATATGGGAGACCTGGGTTCGATCTCTGGGTTGGGAAGATCCCTTGGAGGGGGGGCATGGCAACTCACTCTGTTATTCTTGCCTGGAGAATCCCCATGGACAGAGGAGCCTGATGGGCTACAGTCCATGGGGTTGCAAAGAGTTGGACATGACTGAGTGGCTAAGCAAACATTACCAACTAGACTTGTAGTGCATGCTAGATATGAAATTTCTAAAAATTTGAAACGTACCTTCCCCACAAAGAAAGCCCATCTGTGACTGGAAAGTCATAAAATAAGACTTAATTGTCACCTTAGATGTTCCTCTTCCTAAATAAAAGTAAAATCTTGAAAAAAATGTAGTCAAAATCATTTTTTTTAAGTTATTAAACTATCCCTCATTTAAAAAGATTGCTTCAGTTTTGTTAAAGTTGTCTTCTGGTAATTTTTTTTTTCTTTTACTACTTTTGCTACTCCTCAAACCCTATAACATAAAGGGAATAAGGACTCAGATAATATTTCACACACAAGGAAAACAAAATGAATAATAAACATGCACAGTATTTTATTCTTACTGGTAATCAAGAAAAAACAAACTGAAATAAAATAATAACAACAACAATAGTATAGTTCTATTTGCATTAGCAAATTAACAAAAATAAATAATATTAACTGAGACTCCAGCAGTTAACACAGAATTGGGTCACTCAGATTGATTTCACTGATGGGCAGGGAACCCATTTGGAAAGTAATTTAGCAATACATCAAGAGCCATACAAATATTTTTATTTGCCCCATCAATTCTAGTTCTAGAAATCTGTCACAAAGAAACAATCCAACTGAAAAAACAAATATATTCTAAGACAAAGGCAATCTTGCCCCCCAGGAGACATTTGACAATGTCTAGAGCTACTTTTGTTTGTCACAACTGTGAGAATGCTACTGGCAGCTGGGGGGTAGAAGCCAGGGATGTTGTCCAACATCCAATGGGCCACAGGACAGCCTCTTACAGCAAATTATTGTCACTAGTGGCAAAGTTGGGAACCTTGCTCTGAGGTGCTCAATGTAGAATTATGTATAACTTGTGACTTACTGGAACCAACTTAGATTCTTCTCTCCCCTCCCACAAAGACATAAATATTTAAGATATTAAGATGCATCATCCACTTGATATACTATTACGTAGACATTTAAAGTGTTAGGATGTTTTAAGTGAAGTTTTAAAAATGCAACAAAAGTGGAACCGAAAAAATCTCATCCAATCAGTGAGGAACATGAGTAGATTGTTGTTTTTGTTCAGTCGATAAATCATGTCTGACTTTCGGTGACCCCATGGACTGAACCAGGCTCCTCTGTCCTCCACTATCTCCCGGAGGTTGCTCAAACTCATGTCCATTGAGTCAATGATGCTATCTAGCCATCTCATTCTCTTTTGCCCTCTTTTGAGCCTCAGTTTTCAGCTGCAATACAGAGATAAAAATTACCTATTTAAAACACAGGTTTTAGTAATCACACGAGAGAACTTAAGTGAAAATATTTATTACAGTTCACAGTATACAATAGATGCTCATAAACATTAATTTAAACCACATGGTTGTGATTTTTGTCCACAGGGAAACTACAAACTGATTGTAACATCATATATATGAACAAGTATTCCCATTTAAGGCAAAATGAACTAAAATGTAAATAATCATGCAACTAATATGGTTTGGGAGCACAAATTAAGAAATACATTGCATAAAAGTGGGAAAATGAAGATGTAGGGTCACCAGTACCCTGTAATCTCTTGCTACTCAAAGTGTGATTTATGGACCAGCGTTTGTAACTGTTGGGACCTTGTACAGCATCCTGGGGCCCATCTCAGATCTTCTTATTCAGAATCTAGATTTTACCAGATCCCTAGGTTCATTATTTGCACGTTAAAACCTGAGAAACACTTTTACAGAGAGACAGATCTCACATCATTAAGATAATGATTAATGCTGAATGCATACTTAGGGTCATTTCTCATCATTTTAAGGACTTGCTTGAGTCTTTGGGAGCCTTTTGAGCACTGTACTTGGTGTTGATCTAACGCTGTTCATTTCACTTTGCAAGGAAGTTAAAATCCAAAATTATCTTACTTGCTTACATGAAATTATGGACCAATAAAACCAGAAAGTGAGCTTTGGATTTTCTGTGCTCAACAAAATACATGTGTCATATTTCAGTCTCTTGTCAACCTTTAAAGAGAAACCAGTGGAAGAGAATTCTTCTTTGCACCAGCATGACAGACTTGGATTTCAGTGTTTGGTTAGAGATTTCATTTGTTAGAATTTTTTTCTGAATATTTAATAAAAATAAATGAGTATTTACCAAAGATAAGCTCTAGCATATAAATGTCCCTAAACAGCAAGAAAGATAGTCACAGGAGATGAATTTAACAGAAGCTATTTCTCAGTGAAGTAAGCCTTATAAAACCTAGCTGTATTTTTTATCATTAAGTATTGTGGAGAACTGCAGTGGTCCGCAAACTTTACTCTGCAAATGAGCCATTTAAGAAGCACAATAAAATCCAGATTCTAGGGCCTCCCCTTTAGATGTTCTGATTCAGGAAGACTCAAATAGGGCCATCAGAATTTCATCAAGGTTCTCCAGTTGATTGCTTGCAACCTTGCCTTGGGAAGTGCTGAAACCCAACCAAGTCAGAACATTGAATTAGAATACCTAGGAAATAAATAATGTATAAGACTCTCACAAAGAAGTTGCAGAAAACACCCTGGTTTCATGAAGGATAAGCCGATGTAATATTAAACTATCTTCCCCTTAAAAAATGTACTAACTTAGAACATAAAAGCTACGGTAAAAAAAATAAAGATTGGCCAAACTCTAAAAAAAAAAAAAAAAAAAAAAATAGAATACCTAGGAAATAGAAGAAGCAATATGATTAATTCAATTTAATTTAATTTAATGTGTGCCAGGGGAATTAAGGATATGATCACATTTCACCTTTGCATTTCATTTATGGGGGAGCTGTTTCCCCCATTGTACAGATTGGAAATTAGGTCACACCGCTGGAAATAGTGAAACCAAGATATGCTCCAAAGTCTCTTCAACTCTGTATCATTTGCTCTTCTCACCACCACACAATGTAAACTCTTAACCTGGGTTTGAATCTTGGCTTTGTAACTATTTTTGTAACTATACACAAGGTACTTAATCTTTTTAATACTTAATTTTCCCATCTGAAAAATAATAATAGGAGCTCTGTCGACATTGTTGTGATGATCAGAGATGGTCATTAATGTGGTGAGCTTTTGAACTTTGATTTCCATAAAATATGTTTCTCGGTCTTGGGTTGGTCACTGAGAGAGCCAACCCTAGTTTGAAATCTGAAATTAGTGTGGAAGTATTTTATTTGGTTTAGTACTACTACTTGCTTGTTTCTGGTGATAACTCAATGCATAATCATTGCAGAAATTTTAGAAACTATGTAAGAATGGATCAAAATATCACCATTTCCCTTCAGTTAACATAATTTTATCTCCAGTTCCACAGAGGGAAATCCTATGTTGGCAGAAAAATCCCACAACTTGTGAGTTCCCTTTCGCCTCCTAGGATATATAAAGATTGAAGGAATTCTTGTTCTTTATAAATATATTGCTCCCCCTCCCTCCAAGCAGTACAAGTCCCTCTTTAGGAATTCTGTAAAGAGTAGCCATAAACAGTAATAATGTTATATCAGTAGTATTCTCCCCAATTAGCCATTGTCCTGGTGACTCAGACAGTAAAGAATTTGCCTGCAATGCGGGAGACCTGGGTTTAATACCTGGGTTGGGAAGATCCCCTGGAGAAAGGAACGGCAACCCACTCCAGTATCTTTCCAGGAGAAATCCATGGACAGAGGAGCCTGGCGGACTACAGTCAGCAGTCTGTGGAGTTGTGAAGAATCAGATGCAACAGAGCGACTAACACTTGTTAAGACTCACTCCTCACTTTTGTTTTCCCTTGATTTCTATCTTGTACCTAACTTCCAGGCTCTCTCACTACCTATTGTGAGGCTCCATTTTTAACAAGCTTTGGTTCTAAGCATGGTTTGTTAGATATAATGTGAAAAATATCTTGACTTACTCACTTGCAGCTACAGGTAATAGGCATTCATATGCACCTCCTACATTTGATTGTACTATGTCCAAGAACCCAAAAAGAACATGATAGCTATTAAGGGTTGTGGATGGGGAAATAAGCATATCAGTTTAGTTTAGAAATAGTTGGTTTCTGAAGTTACTCTTGCCAGGAAGCCTTCTCTTATTTTCAAACAATAAGTCAGCTATCTCCTCTATGTGGGCTCATAATATTCTGTATTCATCCCTATGTAGTGCTTAGCAGAGTGCAGTGTGAGTGCATATTTACTGATAATATCTGACATAAAATATAAGCTGCTTGAAGGCAGGAACCATGTTTTTTCCTATATAACCTCCCAAAGCTAGGCATAGTTTCTGACACATAGTATTTGCTCAAAATTATTTATTTAGTGAATGAACATGTACGTTAGCAATATAATTTATTTAAAAAAATTCAATTGACTATATTTTTGAAGTAGTTTTAGGTTTACAGAATGATCAAGTGGAAAGTATAAAGAGTTCTTATACAGCCTCTCAATGCTCTTCCCACTCTTTCCCCTATTGTAAGCATTATGCTTTTATATGCAGCATTTGCTTCAATTTATTAACCAATATTTATACATTAGTTTTAATAAAAGTCCATAGCTTATATGTGGGTTCACGCTTGTAAGAGACATTCAGTAGGTTTAGACAAATATATCATTACATGAATCCACAATTACAGTATCATACAGAATAGTTTCTCTGCCTTAAAAAAATATCCTGTGTGTTCATCCATTTTTGCCCATCCATTTTTGCCCCACCCCATCCATCTGAACCCCTAGCAACTACTGCTCTTTTTACCATTTTTGAAGTTTTACCTTTCGAGAATAGCATGGACTTGAAAACATAAACTCCATAGTCTTTTCAGATTAGCTTCTTCCACTTATCAATCTGCCTTAAAGTGCTTCCATGCCTTTGTGTCCTTGAGCATTCATTTCTTTCATTGATGAATAATATGCCATCACATGAATATACAACAGTTTGTTTATCCATCAGTCTATTGAAAGACAACTTCGTTCCTTCCAATTAGGAATAATGATGCTGTAAAGATTTGCACGCACATTTTTGTGTGGACATAAGTTTTTAATTCATTTGAGTAGATACCTAGGGATGGGATTGCTGGGTCATATGTTAGGAATATGTTTGAGTTTGTAAGAAATTATCAAACGGTCTTCCAAAGTGGCTGTAACATTTGCATTCCCACCACCAATGAATGAGAGTTTATGTTGCTTCATATCCTCACCAGCATTTAGCCTTGTTTGTATTTTGGATTTTGGCCATTTATGATGTGTCTCATCAGTTTAATTTGCATTTCCCCAGTGGCATTTGATGTTGAACATTTTGTTGAATATTTTTATATGATTTTTTTTTTTTTTTTGCCATCTGTGTATCTTCTTTGGTAACATGTCTATTTACATCTTTTGTCCATTTTTAATCAGTTCATCTGTTTTCTTCTTGTTGAATTTTAAGAAATCTTGGTATATTTTGGATGCCAGTATTTTCTCTGATATTTGCTTTGCAAAGATTTTCTCTCATTCTGTGATTTGTCTCTTCATTTTCTCAACAGTGTCTTTCAGAGAGTGAAAGTTTTAGTTTTAAGTAAGTCTAGTTTGTCAAATGTTTTCTTTTCTGGATGGTGCTTTTAGTGTTAATTCTAAGTAGTCATCAAGAATAGACAATATTTAGGTCTATAATTCATTGTAAGTTAACTTTTGTGATAGGTATTTGGTCTGTAACTAGACTCATTATGTTTAGATGTGGAGCTCCAGTACATCAACACCATTTGCTTAAAAGATTATCTTTTCTCCATTAAATTGTCTTTGCTCTTTTGTCAAAGATCAATTGACTATTTTTGAGTTGATTTCTGGACTCACTAACCTGGTCTATTCGCCTGTTATTTCACCAGTATCATACTATCTTGACCATTGGAGCTTTATTGTTCTTGTTTAGTTGCTGTCGTGTCGATTCTTTTACGACTCCATGAGCTGTAAACCAGTCAGGCACTTCTGTCCATGGGACTTCCCAGGCAAGAATACTGGAATGGGTTGCTGTTTCCTTCTCCAGGGGATATTCCCAACACAGAGATTGAAACTGCATCTCTTGTGTCTCGTGCTTTGGCAGCCAGATTCTTTACCCACTGAGCCACCTGGGAAGCCTTGTTGAGCTTGATTATAAGTCTCAAAAGTTTGGTAATATCAGTTAATTGGCTTTATTCTAACTTCAGTATCGTGATGGCTATTCTGAGCCTTTAACCCTTCCATATGAACTTTAAAATGTGTTATATTTCCACTAATAATTTTATGGAATTTGGTTAGATTATATTGAATCTATATATCAAGTTAGGAATAACTGATATCTTGACAATATTGAGTCTTCCTGTCCATGTACATGATATATTTCTCCATTTACTTAGATATTTAATTTATTTCATCAATTTTGTAATTTTCCTCATATAGATCTTGTACATATTTTTTTTAGATTTATACATAAATATTATATTTTTATATACTTCATTTCTTCTTTTATCACCAAAAAATCCATACCCAATATGGAAATTACAAAATGCAAAATAACATAAAAAATGTCACAGTCACATTAGACTTGGAATATATTTTTAAAGATATTTATGTATGTACACATTTTGGTGAGGGGAATTTAATTAGTTCCAACTAATCCCTTGCTGTTAGATATTTAAGTATTTTAGCTTTGCTATATTGCTACTTAGACAAATAAGAATAATTTAATGAATATGAATTAGAATTTTAAAAGTGAAACATTTAAACAATCTTAAAAAAATTCTCAAAACTAGAAAAAAATACTTAATGATTCACAGAAATTTACAAAGACTCTCTTTTATTTAATAAGGCTTATAATAATCTGATGGTAGTCTCTCAGAACCTTAATTCTGATGAAGTCAATGCTTTTACCAAACTTCAATGTTAAACAACTTGCTTTATGCCAAATGCTTTTAACCAATGTTTTTTACTACATTACATAGAGCCCATAGAAGCTGAAGCAACTGATTCTGATCAACTATAACTTATATTCATGACTTTGACCATACTGTTATTCTAAACCTGACCTCTCTTCTTCACTTAGTGAAAAATAAGGAGTAGTGCCAGGGCTTCCCTGATAACTCAGTTGGAAAAGAATCCCCCTGCAAAGAAGGAGACCTGGGTTCAGTCCCTGGGTTGAGAAGATCCCCTGGAGAAGGGAAAGGCTACCCACTCCAGTGTTCTGGCCTGGGGTCACAAAGAGATTTGGACATGACTGAGCAATTTTCACTTTCACTTTACTTTCATGGAGTGGTGCCAGTCGTGGGCTTTGATCCATTCTCTGCTAAAGTATGGGAATTATTCAAAAGTAAACTATATCACAGCCCATCTGCATTAGTATTAGCACACTGGGCCATGGTTTATCAGCTCATTATCTGCTCAACATACTTCTGGAAAGTGACTTCAGTTTCCTTTGTAGAACTAATACCCCATGTATTAGTAATTTGCATGGGAAATCCCAGGGATGAGGTGGCAACTGAACCTAGACAATCAGATAGTTACATAACCCAACTATAGTGACTAATTCAAGTGTGGTAGTGTTATCTAATCCATGCTAATACCAGGGCAAATGAAGAAGGGAGCTAGAAAAACTTTACACTTTTCAAATACATGTGGAGCTATAAATTTGAAAGACTGGTTCTACAGGTCAACCCCAAGATGAGCCAAGTATGCTTTTTGTTTGGGTTTCGTTTAGTCACTCAGTCATGTGCAACTCTTTGCAGTCCTATCGACTGTAGCCTGCCAGGTCCTCTGTCCATGGGACTTTCCAGGCAAGAATACTGGAGTGGGTTGCTATTTCCTTTTCCAGGGGATCTTCCCGACCCAGATATTGAACCCTGGTCTCCTGCATTGCATTAGATGACACATATCTAAGTATGCCTTCAGTTCAGTTCAGCTCAGTCTCTCAGTCATGTCTGTCTCTTTGCAACCCCATGGACTGCCCATACGCCAGGCTTCCCTGTCCATCACCAACTCCTGGAGCTTGATCAGACTCATGTTCATTGAGTTAGTGATGCCATCCAACCATCTCATCCTCTGTCGTCCCCTTCTCCTCCCACCTTCAATCTTTCCCAGCATCAGGATCTTTTCCAATGAGTCAGTTCAGGTGGCCAAAGTATTGGAGTTTCAGCTTCAGCATCAGTCCCTCCAATGAATATTCAGGACTGATTTCCTTTAGGGTGGACTGGTTGGATCTCCTTGTAGTCCAAGGAACTCTCAAGAGTCTTCTCCAACACCACAGTTCAAAAGCATCAGTTCTTCGGCACTCAGCTTTGCTTATATCTATGCCTTAGATATTGTATGCCTTAGATATTGGCAATGCAGATGAAACTTGAGCCAACAGTAGGAGGAGGGATGGAAGGGAAAAGGTAGGTAGAGAAGGTCATTGGCTGGGGGGCACTGGTCCTGATGACAATACTGAGCCTCTAGATCCAGCCACTTCTGTGTATGTAACCAAACACCCTCTTGGACATTTCAGTTGTATCAATCTGGAAATCGCTTTTTTTTTTTTTTACCTAGGGCATTTAAAGTGAATTTTTTATCCTCTGCACTTTACATGCAGGAGTTGTGACAAATAACAATTTAAGAGGGTTCAAACTCTTTCAGATGAAGCTCCCACTTCCAACTCCTGTGGTACTATATATTCTTAGGTTTAAAGAATAGATTGTAAATAATGATAGCACAGAGATTCTGGAGAGAAGAAATGACCTTGACTTACTTCAGTACTGTTATTATGTTTCACTTCTTGGTGATTTTATTAGTACTGAAGTTTTCAAACACAGTGTGAACTGAGAGGTGACTTTTTTTGCTTGTTTGTAAAATAGTAAACTATTTTACTGGATTAGGAAAGCATCATTAAGATTAAAATTTTTTCTTTTAAAAGTTGATAGCTGTTTTAGTAACTAAAGGACAAATCAAGAAAATAATGAGCATTACTGACCTATGGATGATTATTACTAAAAATAAATTTGTCTAATAGAAGAGGAAGTATCAAAAATGATCTCTAGATGTTAAATGTCCTTGGTGTGCTACTGTCTCTTTGCCATGGAGAATTAAAAGAAATTTCTAGAACTGTGTACTGTCAAGTCTAATGCTCTCTTTAAATGTTCAAAACCCCTCTTGGATTTTCCTCACATTTGGTTAGTCGCAGGAATCTCTTGGTGCCTTTCTCCAGACATTGGTTTGTGGTCTGTTACTTTCTACATAGTTTAGGTTGGTTAGGTCATGACTGTATCTCCCAGAGTTCTCCACTTTTATTCAGATTGTATTATCTTTACGCTATGCAGTGAGGCTGCTATTATACTGGGGAAAAGAAGATAGGTCTATGTTTCATATGCATTTCGGATTGTCTAAAGGAATTTTGTTGGCATTTTGGTGGTTGGTGACTTCTCTTTTTGGTTTCTGGTTCTTTTCTTTTACTTTCTTTTCCATGTCAGTATTTTCTTTTGTGTTTAACTTTGTTATTTTGTTTTTGTGTCAGCTTCAAATCTTTGTTCTGAGAAAATAAAACATTATAGATAAAACTAAATGTTCCCCTCTGTATTATCATTATTTTCCCTCATTTTCCAGAAGCAAACACGTCTATGAAGATCTTTTTGTAAATACTTTTGCTACATTATATTGAATATATACGATTATATCTTTTTCTGATAAAGTCTATTGTGACTTTATAAGACACATTATGAAGAATAAAATAAGACAAATAATACCCTTTAACCACTTACTGAATTCCATTCCTGCACCCCCTTCTCAGTCACCTTCCTTATATTTTTGTCTGGTTTCAGTTCAGCTTTTTTGTTTTAACACAAAAATCAGCTATGATATTGTGTGTGTGTGTGCTCAGTCATGTTTGATTCTTTGTGACCCTCTGGACTGTAGATCTCCAGGTTCCTCAGAAGTAGTAATTTTTATTTTTGTACTTAATTATCTTATTTGCACATTGCTGTTTCTGACTCAGTGGTAAAGAATCTGCCTTCCAAGCAGAAAATGCAGGTTCAATTGGGTCAGTCCATGGGCTACAGTCCATGGGGTAACAAAGAATTGGACATGACTTAGTGACCAAACAACTTCCCTGTGGTTGAAATACATCCTTTCTTCTGCTCTTTCTCTGTGTCTAGTAGTTTTATGATTGCCTCATGCAGGACAGGACCCTTGAACTTAAAATACCATGCCAGTTTCTAGATATGTGATCCCAAGCTTCATAATCATTCTTCCGTCACTAAAGAAGTGGATGGCACAAGTTCAACCCCTTAACTTGTGGGACAGGGGTTTGCACTGGTTCCTGGTAGTGTAGCTGTCTCTGTTTCCTTTAGCCATGAAGAAAACACACTTGGGACCCTAGGTTGTGTTCACACTTTTTTTTCAGCTTCTTTGATGATAGAATAGAGATTATAAGGCATGTAGGTGGGTGGGTTTGCTTTTGCTTTTTTTTTTTTTTTTTTTTTTTTGGTATCTGGAGCCAAAAGGCCTGTATGTTCTGTTTCACATCCAGCTAATGAAGGTGCATATCTTATTTTTAAGCAGTGATATTGCTTTAAAAATACTGAACACTGTTATGTATAATGCCATGTTGGGGTTTTAAGAAAGGTACTACACAGACCAATCTTGACTGAAATTTGTGGTTAAGGCTTGAGGCTTTTTCAAAGAGGTCAACTATTTATATACTAAATAGGTCTGCAGAGGAGGGGAAGGACTCTGTGAACACAGTGTTCTGACTCACTGCTCCTTCTAAGTTCAGTTGCATTTTTCTTTACCTCTTTTTTGTTCTTTCTTTATTCTATGCCTCTCTGAATTTGGGAAGCAACAAACCCAGAAATGTGAATGCCTATTAGGCAATTCTTTGTGTATGTCCCATAGGCAGATGGTTGTGAAAACTTCCAAAAAAGAAAAAAAAGTCATAACCATGCTACAAAAACCCTGCTTCTCTGCCTATACTTTATCTCAGTGAATGTCACTATAATGCCAAAGATACTTGGGTCAGAAACCTTGAGATCCACTGTACCTCTTCTTTCTCCTTTTTCTTTCACCAAGGCTTTTTGTTTTTGCTTCCTGAATAGCTCATGAATAGGGAATTATCAATCTTCATAGGAACTATTGTTTTTCCAGTTTAGGCCATGCTTTAAGAGACCAAAACAGTCCCCAACTGCCTACAAAATGAATTCTAATTTCATAGCAAAAAGTTCATAACCTAGACCTTGCCTACTACTGAAATCGTATTTGTAGACATCCCCTTATCTCAGCACCAAATATACCATCAACTAAACCAAGCTAAGTTTTGCACAACTGACTCTAAAGAAAGCACTCCCAGGAAAACAGTATCACTTACAAGTAAGAGAATGATCACCAATCAGAATATGAATGTCTGTACCTGCTTCTAGACAAAAAGTGGAATAATAGAAAAAGACCCCTATGGCCAGTGTTTCTGATCTGGTTCTCAAAAAGTCATTGCTTGTGCTTATATTTATTTATTTTTTTCTGGAATTGCCTCAGACATTTCTGTCAAAGGCTATTCTAAAGAAAACCTTCTAGATCTCATGATTTCAGTAGTGGTGCTTCTTCATTTGTCACATGCATTGCTTAAAAAAGGAAGAAATTGGGAAGTCATCAGAGTAAAAACTATATTACTAATAATTAATATATACAGTGAGTTATTTCCTCTCTATCAGTTATTTTTTCCCCATATTCCACTGTTAGAAAATTTTCATTATTCCAGCACACCATTTGTATAACAGGTTATGAAATATGGTTTTGTGATTATTTCTATACAATTGTGGATATTAGATCCTTGATCAGGTATATAAGTAGCAATAGTATAGTGAGCTATGTTAGTCACTCAGCCGTGCCCTACTGTTTGTGACTCCATGGACTGTAGCACGTCAGGCTCCTCTTTCCATGGAACTCCGCAAGTAAGATTACTGGAGGGTGTAGCCATTCCCTTTTCCAGGGGATCTTTCCAATCCAGGGATCAAACTCAGGTCTCCTGCATTGCAGGCAGAGTCTTCACGGTCTGAGCCACCAGAGAAGAATAACTAATTATATGATAGTGTTAATATAGAAAATCAGGTTCTAAGTCATTATTACTTAAACACATTTTTTTAAAGCAATAGTGTATATAGAAAGGAGGAAAATGGGGCTTTAAAAACAGAGACAGAGACACAGAAAATTCATACATTACACATCATTTTTTAAAACTATTTTAAAATTGCAGTTCAATTTTTATGCTGCTGGAGATTATGTTACCAAACAATATGCTAACCTGTATTGAGCCATTTTGTAACATCATGAACACTGTGAGAATTGGAGAACATCTTGTTTAACCATGATTTTCATAAAGCTGATGGACTAGTGCTTGATACCACATTACTGGGAATATTATGAAATACAATTGTAAAGACATGTTTTATTAAAATCACTTATGTTTTAACCTACAACTCTGACTCTTAAAGTCACAGATCTTGTGTTCATAATATTCAGCATGAGCTGAATAATTAGGGAAAGATACACAGTGCTTGACAAATCATAGTTTGGGAGTTTGTTTCCTATCCCCAAGGTACTTTGGAATCTTGTGGTGGATTCGAGTTTCATAAGTTTTGTTTTTGAATTTTTAGTAATATTTAATGCTTGAGTGTGTGTTGACATTTTAACACATTTAACTGGTTCTATGATTTTCTTATGTTTAATTTATATAAATTATTATACTGATTTACAAATATTTTTGAGAATTTTGCTTCTTAGTTCATTAGCAAAGTACTGGATTTTGGATTTCTTTTCTTCTACTGTATTTGGTTTTGGTAGCAGAGTAATGGTGGCTTCAGGTAAGTTGGAAAGTATGCTCCTTTCTACTATTTTTTGACTATATACTATAGAATTGGTATTCCACAGTGGCTCAGTAGTAAAGACTCCACCTGCAATGCAAGAGACATGGGTTCAATCCCTGGTTGGGAAGAGATCCCCTGGAGAAGGGAATGACTACCCACATCAGTATTCTTTCCTAGAGATTTACATAGATAGAGAAGCCTGGCAGGCTACAGTCCATGGGGTTGCAAGGAGTCAGACATGACTAAGCGACTAAACAACTACAACTATAGAATTGGCATTATATATTTCTTAAGTGTTTCCTAGAATGCCCTGGTGAGATCATTGGGACTGTGAGATTTCTTTTTTAAGAGAGTTTTTAACTATGAATTTAATATCTGTGAACTATTCAGTTTATCAATTTTATTGGGTTGGCCAAAAAGTTTGTTCTGTTTTTTCTATAATATCATAAGGACAATCCTAAATAAACTATTTGGCCAGGAGTGGTCCTAAGATGGCAGAAGAATAACATGGGGAGACCACTTTATCCCCCACAAATTCATTGAAAGATCATTTGAACACTGAGCAAATTCCACAAAACCACTTCTGAATGCTGGCAGAGGACACCAGGCAACCAGAAAGGCAGCCCATTGTATTCAAAAGGAGGTAGGACAAAATATAAAAGATAAAAAGAGAGTCAAAAGAGTTAGGGATGGAGACCTGTCCTGGGGAGAGGGGTCATGAAAGAGGAGAAGTTTCCAAACACAAGGAAACACCAGCGGGTCTGTGGCGAGTTTTGGAATCTCAGAGGGCAACATAAACAGGAGGAAAAAATAAATTAATAAAACCCACAGATGACATGCCTAACTGCAACTCCCAGCGGAGAAGTAGTCCAGACACTCGCGTCTGCCACCAGCAAGTGGGGGCTGAACAGGGAGGTGCAGGCTACATTGTTTAGGGTAAGGACAAGGACTGAATGTCCTGGGGACAATCTGAGGGAGCTAACATGAGATAGCAACCCAAACTGTGGGATAGCCAGAGAGAGAGAAAAAGAGAGAGAGAGAGAGAACTTTCCCATGAAAAGTTCTAACCTAAGACATTGCTCCTCACGGCCACTCCTCCTGACCTTGAACGTGGAGAAGCTCCTCTCGGTCCTCCTTCGCCCGCACAGCCGCTGCTCCTTCTCGTCCAAGGTAAGGAGTTGCTGGAGCAGCTGTGAAGAGATACCCCACTTCCAAGGTAAGAGAAACCCAAGTAAGACAGTAAGTGTTGGAGAGGGCATCAGAGGGCAGACACCCTAAAACCATAATCACAGAAAAATAGCCAGTCTGATCACAGGATCACAGTCTTGTCCAACTCAATGAAACTAAGCCATGCCATGTGGGGCCACTCAAGATGGTCAGGTCATGGTGGAGAGGTCTGACAGAATGTGGTCCACTGGAGAAGGGAATGGCAAACCACCTCAGTATTCTTGCCTTGAGAACCCCATGAACAGTATAAAAAGGCAAAATGAAACTGAAAAGGATACTGAAAAGGATACTGAAAGAGGAACTCCCCAGGTTGGTAGGTGCCCATTATGCTACTGGAGATCAGTGGAGAAATAACTCCAGAAAAAATGAAGGGATGGAGCCAAAGCAAAAACAATACCCAGTTGTGGATGTGACTGGTGATAGAAGCAAGGGTCAATGCTGTAAAAAACAATATTGCATAAGAACCTGGAATGTTAGGTCCATGAATCAAGGCAAATTGGAAGTGGTCAAGCAGGAGATGGCAAGACTGAACGTCAACATTCTAGGAATCAACAAATTAAAATGTACTGGAATGGATGAATTTAACTCAGATGACAATTATCTACTACTGTGGGCAGAAATCCCTTAGAAGAAGTGGAGTAGCCATCATGGTCAACAAAAGAGTCCAAAGTGCAGTACTTGGATGCAATCTCAAAAATGAAAGAATGATCTCTGTTCATTTACATGGAAAACCATTCAATATCATTTTAATCCAAGCCTATGCCCCAACCAGTAACAATGAAGAAGCTGAAGTTGAATGGTTCTATTAAGACCTACAAGACCTTTTATAACTAACACCCAAAAAAGATGTCCTTTTCATTATAGGGGACTGGAATGCAAAAGTAGGAAGTCAAGAAACACTTGGAGTAACAGGCAAATTTGGCCTTGGAGTACAGAATGAAGAAGGGCAAAGGCTAATAGAGTTTTGCCAAGAGAACGCACTGGTTATAACAAACACCCTCTTCCAACAACACAAGAGAAGACTCTACACATGGACGTCACCAGATGGTCAACACTGAAATCAGGTTGATTATATTCTTTACAGCCAAAGATGGAGAAGCTCTATACAGTCAGCAAAAACAAGACCAGGAGCTGACTGTGGCTCAGATCATGAACTCCTTATTGCCAAATTCAGATGTACATTGAAGAAACTAGGGAAAACCACTAGACCACTCACATATGACCTAAATCAGATACCTTATGACTATACAGTGGAAGTGAGAAATAGATCTGATAGACAGAGTGCCTGATGAACTATGGACGGAGGTTCATGACAATGTACAGGAGACAGGGATCAAGACCAACCCCATGGAAAAGAAATGCAAAAGGCAACATGGTTGTCTGAGGAGGCATTACAAATAGCTGTGAAAAGAAGAGAAGTGAAAAGCAAAGGGGAAAGGGAAAGATATTCCCATTTGAATGCAGAGTCCCAAAGAACAGCAAGGAGAGATAAGAAAGCTTTCCTCAGCGATCAATGCAAAGAAATAGAGGAAAACAACAGAATGGGAAAGACTAGAGATCTCGTCAAGAAAATTAGAGATACCAAGGGAACATTTCATGCAAAGATGGGCTCGATAAGGGACAGAAATGGTATGGACTTAACAGAAGCAGAAGATATTAAGAAGAGGTGGCAAGAATACACAGAAGAACTGTACAAAAAAAGGTCTTCATGACCCAATTAATCACAATGGTATGATCACTCACCTAGAGCCAGATATCCAGGAATGTGATGTCAAATGGACCTTAGAAAGCTTACTACAAACAAAGCTAGTGGAGGTGATGGAATTCCAGTTGAGCTATTTCAAATCCTGAATGATGATGCTGTGAAAGTGCTGCACTCAATATGCCAGCAAATTTTGAAAACTCAGCAGTGGCCACAGGACTGGAAAAGTCAGTTTTCATTCTAATCCCAAAGAAAGGCAATGCCAAAGAATGCTCAAACTACTGCACATTGCGCTCATCTCACACGCTGGCAAAATAATGTTAAAATTCTCCAATCCAGGCTTCAACAATATAAGAACTGTGAAGTTCCAGATGTTCAAGTTGGCTTTAGAAAAGGTGGAGGAACCAGCAATCAAACTGCCAACATCTGCTGGATCATCAGAAAAACAAGAGTTCCAGAAAAACATCTATTTCTGCTTTATTGACTATGCCAAGGCCTTTGACTGTGTGGATCACAATAAATTATGGAAAATTCCACAAGAGATGGGATTACCAGACCATCTGACTTGCCTCTTGAAAAATATGTATGCAGGTCAGGAAGCAACAGTTAGAACTGAACATGGAACAACAGACTGGTTCCACATAGGAAAAGGAATATGTCAAGGCTGTATATTGTCACCCTGCTTATTTAACTTATATGTAGAGTACATCATGAGAAATGATGGGCTGGATGAAGCACAAGCTGTAATCAAGATTGCCGGGAGAAATATCAATAACCTCAGATATGCAGATGACACCACCCTTATGGCAGAAAGAGAAGAACTATACAGCCTCTTGATGAAAGTGAAAGAGGAGAGTGAAAATGTTGGCTTAAAGCTCAACATTCAGAAAACTAAGATCATGGTATCTAGGCCCATCACTTCATGGCAAATAGATGGAGAAACAGTGGAAACAGCGGCCGACTTTATTGTTTATTTTTTTATTTTTTCCATTTATTTTTATTAGTTGGAGGCTAATTACTTTACAGTATTGTAGTGGTTTTTGTCAAACATTGACATGAATCAGCCATGGATTTACATGTATTCCCCATCCTGATCCCCCCTCCCACCTCCCTCTCCACCCGATTCCTCTGGGTCTTCCCAGTGCACCAGGCCTGAACACTTGTCTCATGCTTCCAGCCTGGGCTGGTGATCTGTTTCACCCTAGATAATATACATGTTTTGATGCTGTTCTCTTGAAACATCCCACCCTCGCCTTCTCCCACAGAGTCCAAAAGTCTGTTGTGTACATCTGTGTCTCTTTTTCTGTTTTGCATACAGGGTTATCATTACCTCTTTCTAAATTCCACATATATGCTTTAGTATACTGTATTGGTCTTTATCTTTCTGGTTTTCTTCACTCTGTATAATGGGCTCCAGTTTCATCCATCTCATTAGAACTGATTCAAATGAATTCTTTTTAATGGCTGAGTAATATTCCATGGTGTATATGTACCACAGCTTCCTTATCCATTCGTCTGCTGATGGGCATCCAGGTTGCTTCCGTGTCCTGGCTATTATAAACAGTGCTGCGATGAACATTGGGGTGCATGTGTCTCTTTCAGATCTGGTTTCTTCAGTGTGTATGCCCAGAAGTGGGATTGCTGGGTCATATGGCATTTCTAATTTTTTTGGCTCCAAAATCACTGCAGATGGTGATTGCAGTCATGAAATAAAAAGACAGTTACTCCTTTGAAGAAAAGTTATGACCAATCTAGACAGCATATTAAAAAGCAAGACATTACTTTGTCAACAAAGGCCCGTCTAGTCAAGTCTATGGTTTTTCGAGTAATCATGTATGGATGTGAGAGTTCAGCTATAAAGAAAGCTGAGCATCGAAGAATTGATGCTTTTGAACTGTGGTGTTGGAGAAGACTCCTGACAATCCCTTGGACTGCAAGGAGATCCAACCAGTCCATCCTAAAGGAAATCAGTCCTGAATGTTCATTGGAAGGACTGATGTTGAAGCTGAAACTCCAATACTTTGGCCACCTGATGTGAAGAGCTGACTCATTCTCTGATTCTGGGAAAGATTGAAGGCAGCAGGAGAAGGGGATGACAGAGGATGAGATGGTTGGATGGCGTCACAGACTCAATGGACATAAGTTTAAGTAAACTCTGGGAGTTTGTGATAGACAGGGAAGCCTGGCATGCTGTAGTCCATGGGGTCACAAAGAATCAGACATGACTGAGCGACTGAACTGAAATGAACTGATGTGTCTACATTTATCATCAATATTGATCCACAGTTTCTTGTAAAATATTTGTCAGCTTTTGGCACATTGGGGAGTGAAGAATGATAAAAGTCTGTTTTGTTTTGTTTTTTTCCTTTCCTGAATTCCAAGACCCTCCTTGGTTTTTTTTCTGTTCTTTCATTCTTGGGACACCACATTCCTTTCTGGGATATTCCTCCTTGATTTTTCCATATCTGACAATTATGTACTCCCCTTTCTGACACTTTAGGCCAATAAGATGGTGATTTTCTGCCTAACTGCTTACATGTCTGCTTAACTGCTCTGCAGTCTTCTATGAATATTGAGGAGTTCACAGGGGACAAGCCTTATAAACAGAACTCTCACCCAGAGTAGGTTCCTTCTTTTAAAGGTTCAATCCCCTCCAGTTTCTGTCTGCTTTCAGTCTTACTCTAGTGGCTTCAAATACCTATATTTTTAAAATTTTGGTGTCAGTTTATAAGTACTGTCTGTGGAAGGATTATTCTGAAACAAACTACTCTGTCATTATCAGAAACAGAACTAAAGATATATAGATATACAAACATATGAAAATACCAGAAGACTCAACTCTTGCAAAACTTCCATTTAAAAAGCATAAATAAACATCATTATATTGCCATTGTATGAAGTACACTTTTAGCAACATAAACAATCTTTATAAAATGTATAAATTTAGTTTGGAAAGATGGTTTCAATAAGGTAATTGTACCTATATATCAGACAGAATTATTGTGAAAAATCCAATAAAAAGTTCAATTAAGCATCTAAATTATACATTTAATCGTAGTTTTAAACTGCACAGAACTGATTTGCATATGTTTTTATTTGAAAAATGTTTAAAGTAAGATGAACACTGCACTTCTGTGCAGTCTCTTTTCTATTAGTTATTTCTGCTGCAGAAATGGCAATGCATCATTTTATCAAGTTTGTTTTTGCTGAATCTACAGTTTATTGAAAATTTCAGTTCTTTTCTTTCTTGCATTCTCATTGTTGAAATTTAGGAAGTTCTCTACTTTTTGAGTGTTGTAGTCACCCAAAAGGCAAATGTAGGCCTAGTGTGATGTACATTTTGTTTATTCAGGGAGTTGTTGCTCATAAGAATGATTGCCATGGGCTTTGAGGTTCTTGTCATGGCTTTATTGGTTTGGAAAAACCCATGTAAATCACCAGCTCTGTTTTTCCTCTATCATATGAAAGTCAGATAAGCAACAATGTTCTTAATATTCTGTGGAGTTATTTGGGAGCCATAAAACTTAAGTGAAATCTTCCTTCCACACAAACTTTAAAATCATTTTCGACTCATTTTAGTCCCCAAGTTAAAACACAGTACACAGATAGTGGGCATTTATATATTCAAACTACTGTTTAGGTTATAGATTTTCATCTCAGTCATTAAAGTTATGCTTATCTTATTTTTCATAAATATTAATGATACCTCAGACAAATTTTTTTTATTATGCTTAATTTTGTTAGAAACTGAGCTTTCTTCCAAAGTAGCTGTACTAATTACCCTTCCCACCCACCAGCAATTACTATGAGTTCTTTTCACTCTACATCCTCATCAGCATTTGGTGTTTGGAATTTAGCTGTCTGACTAGCTGTGTTTTATACAATAATATTGTTTTAAGTTGCAATTTCCTAGTGACATATGATGCTGAGTGTCTTCACGAATGTGTACTAAAGCCACAGACTGGAGGACAGTATTTGGAAATCAAATATGCAACAAAGGACCTGTATCCAGAATACAAAAAGAATCCTCAAAACTGAAAAAAATTGAAAATGTACAACCTAGTTTTTAATTGGCAAAATACCTCAATGTATATTTCAGCAGAGTCGACATATGGATGATGTTAATAAGCACATAAAAATTCATTAACATCATTAACCATTAGAGGATACAAATTAAATTCATGACCCAAACAAAAAATAAAAAATGACATCGGACTTCCTCAATATTTAAAAAAAAAAATGTTTCTTTACCAGAGTTGACAGAAGAGAAAGACAGGGTTCCATGAGGTCCCCTAAGTCCTCTTCAAGATCTTCATGTTTACTCTTCACAGGGCCTGCATCCCCCTCAATTATTTACCTGAGGTTGGTCCCTCAGATCAAGGCCACCATCTCCCTGACATGTCAAAATAAAAAGTCAAGGAGATGCAGAGACTTGTCTTTACCTGCTGTCCATGCATGGGACCTCTCAGGGCTGACACTGGGGAGGGTTTCTGTGAGGCCCTGTCTGCAGGTGATGGGGAGGTCCCCTCTGTCCTTCCTCTAGGTCCTTACCTTGATGTGTGGCAGAGCCTGGCCCTCTTCCCTCTATTGAACCAAGGCTGAACACTCAGAAAAAGCCTCACCTCCTTTAGGCTCCCAAGACATAAGTCCAGATACAGCACACCTGGGGAAGACTGCTGAGACCTCAGGAATGACAGCAGGGGCAGGGCAGGGTGGGCGCCTCTTCTGTCAGTAGTGAGGTCTCCTCAGTCTTTACTTCGAGTCATCAGCTCAAAGTCTGACTGGTTAAGAACTCCCATCTGTTGACCAGAAGCCACAGCCTGCAGAGAAAACCTCATGTCCAGTCCCTCAAGCTTCCAGGATGGAAGTCTGGAAACAACAAAACTGAGGAGCTTTTGGAGGCTGACATCAGGAGCAAGGTGGGACTGAGGTTTCCTGTGTCTAGCATGAAAAACCTGAATGAACCTTTTGGCCAACCCAATATATTGAACTAAGTTTACATGCATGCATGCCATTTAAACCATTTTTAAAGGTACAGTTCTGTGACTTTAAGCACATTCACATTGTTGTGCAACCATCATCACCAACCATCTCCAGAACATTTTCATCACTCCAAACTGAAATTTTGTACCCATTAAACAATAATTCCCCATCCCCTTTACTCTTAGCTCTTGCAACCACCCTTTTGACTCTGTGTCTATGAATTTGACTACATTAGGTGCCTCATATAAGAGGTGTCATACATTATTTGTCCTATTGTGATCGACTTATTTCATTTAGTGTAAAAATTTCAAGGTTCCTCTACATTTAGCATGTATCCAAAGTTCATTCCTTTTTAAGGATAAATAAATGTTCTGTGTTATGTATATACCACGTTAGGGGCTTCCAGGTAGCACAGATGGTAAAGCATCTGCCTGCAATGCAGGAGACCTGGGTTCCATCCCTGCGTGGGGAAGATCCCCTGGAGGAGGAAATGACAACCCACTCCAGAATTCTTGCCTGGAAAATTCCATGGACAGAGGAGCCTGGTGGGTTACAGTCCATGGGGTTGCAAAGAGTTGGACATGACTAAGCACACAACAGACAGACAGACAGACAGACACACACACACACACATCATGTTTTGCTTATCCATGTATCTGTTGATGAATATTTGAGTTGTTTCTACCTCTTTGCTTTTGGAAATAATGCTTTTTCATGCACAGGTGGTGCACAAATAAGTTTTTGAGTCACTGCCTTCAACTCTTTGAGGTTAAATACCCAGAAGTGGAATTATTGGGTCATATGGTACTTCCATGTTTAACTTTTTGTGGAAATATCCTACTGTATTCCATTAGGACTACCTCATTTTACATTTGTGAGCATAGTGTATTTTCTCATTTATTTTGAGCAGGTGGAAGCCACATTGCAATGCATGTTGCTCCAAACTACTTAGATCAGTGTCTTTGCACTGTTGGAAGAGGTTCAGTTTGCCACTGAACTCTGCTGACACTACCCTGGGAGCAGGATCAGAGTACCTCTTCTGCACCACTCTGCAGGGTAACTGTTGCCTGCTTCTGCCAGCAAGGGGATGGAAAGTGAGCTCCCTGCTGAGATTTAATATCACCAGGAGCAGGGGATGGGAGCATCCTCAGCTTTAGCTAGACAGGGAATGGAAATCCAGTTTCCAGTCCTCCCTGATCAATGAAGGGGTGGATGCTAGTGGTGACGGAGAGTAGATGGGTATTGCAGTTTTTCTCTTTGTGTTTGGCCAACCAACTTTTTCTTGCTATTCTTTAGCTAAGGACTATAGGATCTTGTTGTGGGGTTTTTGTTTGTTGGTTTGTCTTTTCTTATTGTTTCAATATCTTGGCTGTTGTGAATAATGCTGCTATGAACATAGGGGTGCAGATATCTCTTCAACATAGTGATTTTGTTTACTTCAGATATTTACCCAGAAGTGCAATTGTTGGATCATACGGTAGCTCATTTTTTAACTTTTTAAGGAACTTCCATAGTGTTTTCCATAGTAGCTACACCAGTTTACATTTCCACCAACAGTGCACAAGTGTTCCCTTTTCTGCACATCTTTGCAAGTATTTGTTATCTCTTATGTTTTAGATAATAGAGATGCTGACAGGTGTGAAGTGATATTTTGTCACAGCTGTTTTGGTCACAGTTTTAATTTGCATTTCCCTGATGATTAATTATGTTTAACACCTTTTCATGTACCTGTTGACCAATTAGATATCTTCTTCAGAAAAATGTCTATTCAGTTCCTTTACACTTTTTAAATCAGATCTTTTTTTGTTGTTGTTGTTCTTGAGAGATATGAGTTTTTTATATATTTTGGATATTAATCCCTCATCAGATATATGATTTGCAAATATTTTCTCCCATTATATACTTTGACTTTTTTATTTTGAAGTTTTCCTTTGCTATGCAAAACCTTTTAGTTTGCTGTAGTCCCACTTGTTTGTTTGTGCTTTTGGTGTCAAATCAACAGATCATCTCTAAAACTGCTGTCAAGGAGCTTACCTTCTATGTTTTATTCTAAGGAGTTTTAAGGTTTCCTGTCTTAAATTTAATCTTTAATCCACTTTGAGATGAATTTTGTAAGTGGTGTAAAATAGAGTACAGTTTCATTTTTTTTTGCATGTGACTGTCCAATTTTTCCACCACTAATTTTTGAGAAGACTATTCTTCCCCGCTTGCATATTCTTAAATTGACCATATGTGCATGAGTTTATTTGCTCTTGCTCATGCTCATGCTCAGTTGCTTCAGTTGTGTCCAACTCTGCAACCCTATGGACTGTAGCCTGCCAGACTCCTCTGTCTATGGGATTCTCCAGGCAAGAATACTAGATTGGGTTGCCATGCCCTCCACCAAGGTATCTTCCCGACCCAGGGATCGAGCTCATATCTCCTGTGTCGCCTACTCTGCAAATGGATTCTTTACCATTAAGCCACTGAGAAGGCTCTTGATTCTATTCCATTGATCTATGTAGCTGTTTTTAAGCTAGTATCATCTAGTTTTGATTATTTTACCTCTGTAATATAGTTTGAAACCAAGGAGCATCATATATTGAGTTTTATTCTTCTTTCTCAATATTGCTTTGGCTATTCTGAACTTTTTATGGTTCCATACAGATTTTAGGATTATTTGTTTTAGTTCTGTGAAAAATGTCATTGGGATTTTGATTAGGATTGCATTCAACCTCTGCATTGGTTTGGATAATATGAACATTTTAACGATGTTAATTCTTCCAACTGCCTTCTTCTTTCCACTTTTCAGAGCCCCTTGTGCTTATTTGGTTAGTTATGTCCAGGGTTCTTAAATGTTAAGGTGGAGGATCTAGGAAAAATGAGGTTACTCCATTTTGTTGGAGTCAGAAGTGTTCTGGTCTGTGATGTATTTTTAATATAGATGACAAAGGGATTAGTATCTATAATGTCCATGACTTCCTGCTTAACAAGAAGAGATCTCCTCCTGTTAAAATAAAAGCAATCTGATAGAAAAAATGTAATCAATGGATATGTATATGCTATTTACAGAAGAGCAAATATAAACAATCTACAAACATATTCAAATCCATTTGTATTCAGGAAAACACAAATTAAAGCAAAATAAGTATCACTTTATACTCATCAATCTTGCAAAAATTAATCAATAATCCCTGCTCTTGATGGCAATACAGATAAACAGGATACTCTCATAATACAGTGAAAATGTGATATACTAAAGTATTTTTGCAAATCTGACAGTACTTATTAACATAAAAAAATGCATTCTTTGCTTAACAATTTAATTCCTTGGATACAACTCATAGATGTAAAAGATTTAGAATTTGCTAGGATGTCCTTGAATATTTTATTGCAAAACTCATTTCAAAAAACAAAGTGAGTGCTGAACCATTTGTAAATGATCATAAGAGTTGCATGAAACTGTGTTATTAAATATTAGGCAGCCATTAAAATAATGAAGTAGAGTTACAGATATGACTGGAAGGAATTTCCATAATGTATTTAAACTTAAAAAAACTATGAATGGAAAAAGAATGTGTAGAATAGTGTTTATATTTTTTTAACTAAACTCTTCCCCAAATAAGAGCTACCATTTCAACTTTATGTGTGAATGTACATAGATTTGTGTGTGTGTGTGTGTGTGTGTGTGTGTGTGTGTGTGTTGCTCAGTCATGTCTGACTCTTTGCGACCCCATGGACTATGGCCCACCAGGGTCCTCTGTCCATGGAATTCTCCAGGAAAGAATGGTGGAGTGGATGACCATTTCCTTCTTCAGGATATCTTCCTGAACCAGGGATTGAACCCAGGTCTCCTGCATTCCAGGAAGATTCTTTACCATCTGAGCCACCATGAAAGTCCATGTAGATTTGTGCATAGACATAAATATATGTATACACAATGATAGATAGATGCTACATAGATACTTTCTAACTATACTATCTATCTGTCTATCAATGAGTATGTGTGTGTATGTGTGTGTGAATATGAATAAAAACATGAAAGAGTATGCATTAGATTTTAAACAAGGACTACCATAGTGTATGTACATACAGTTCACAAATACAGAAGCATGCATTTACTAACATAGGTTGAGAGGCAGGGGAAAACTGAATTGGGAGAGTGGGAAGCCAAACAAGATAAAGAACAAAATTTTTTGCCCATAGTACATGTGAATATGCCTGCATTTATAAATGCATTTATAAAAATTATATATAGAAATAAATTAGAATAAATTTATATAAAATTAAATGGATTTTTATAAGAAATGGGGTTTTAATGATTGTTGATTATATAAGGAAGACGAAAGCTTACATAAGACATTTCCCTCATTTCAATCAGAAGTAAAACAAAATGAGCTTTCCTGTAACCTGTGTGGATCTGAGCAAACGATTGATTGTTGGAATTACATAAACTGAAGTTTTTCAGCCTAAGACAAGCCTCAGCCTTCCTTTCCTGGAGGAGCATTAGATGATCTACCTCAGCTGTGACTATAGATCCTTTATTCTTACAGAAAAAAGAAGCTGCATGCGTTTTTACATTTTCTGATGAAAACTGAATTTAATGCTATTATTCCTTTTTCTCTTAAGTAATATTACCAAGGTATATCCAGACTAGCATGTATGCTTACCTGATAAAGCTTAAATATTTTAATGCATGCAGTGTAACTGTCATTCAACATAACATGGATAATTTATACAGTCACTAGAATGAATTCCTCTAAATTAATATGCCCCCTTTCAGTTGTCACTAAGCATGCATTTGTTCTTTCATCATGCGTTTATTTTTTTCATGATACATATGCTCAGAACCTACTATGTGCCAGATGCTGTTCTAGGTGTTCAGGACACAGCAGTAAAATATCCTCTCTCTTTTTGGACTCTATCTTGTAATGGAGAGTGATGCTGTTGACAAGAGCCACATAAATTCAGAGAGCTTGTAAGTATAGTGAGGAAAACCAATGTATTTAAATAGAGGCTGATGGAGTGAGAGTAAGGCTTATTTTAGGTGAGGTGACCTGAGCAGAGAGATGAACAACTGGGAAAAGAGCATCTGAAGTCTGGGGAAAGCATTCCAGGAAGAGGGAACAGCAAGGAGAAAAGCCTGAGGCACGAGTAGGCTTGACAGGCTCAAGGAGATGCAAAAATGTTGTTTGACTAAAGGAGCAAGCAATAGGGAGGGAGAGGAAGGGAAGGTTTCATGAGGTGAGCAAGAACCAGAACTAGCAGTGACTTGTGGAGCAGGAAGGAGTTTGCATAATATTCCCATGGTGATAGGAAGACCCAACAGAGGCCCTTGAAAGGGGAAATGAGCTAGAATCCTATTTAGAATTCTTCATTTGGGAGTGCCTTCAGATCTTGTAACACTTACTTTAATGTCCAGTTTTTCAAATTACATTTTGACAAAGTCGTGTTATTTTTTATTTTCACCATGTATTAGAGAAAGTCATAGAATATCAGAGCTATAAGGAAACAGATACTTATTCTAATGAAAGTCTATGCATCATGCTAGTAAAGAGAACAAACTCTACAGAAGAAATTCTTATCTTGAGGTCTGTGGATGCAATTCAGAGCCTTGGATGAGGGAGAGGATATCTATATCTGCATTTTCACTAACCTGAAAGTCAGCGTTTCTTCCACAATGAATGTAGGCAACCAAACACAGCCATATTAGAAGAACGTGTGACTTTATTATCAATAGACATCATAGATATTTTCACATCATCTTAGGGCTTTTACAGATACCTGAAAACATCATTAAACATCATTTCAGTTCAGTTCAGTCACTCAGTTGTGTCCTACTCTTCGCGATCCCATGCACTGCAGCACGCCAGGCTTCCCTGTCCATCACCAACTCCTGGAGCTTGCTCAGACTCATGTGCATCAAGTCGGTGATGCCGTACAACCATCTCATCCTCTGTCGTCTCCTTCTCCTCCCGTCTTCAATCTTTCCCAGCATTGGGGTCTTTTCCAATGTTCTTTGCATCAGTTGGTCAAAGTACTGGAGCTTCAGCTTCAGCATCAGTCCTTCCAATGAATATTCAGTACTGATTTCCTTTAGAACTGATTGGTTTCAACCCCTTGCAGTCCAAGGGACTGTCTAGAATCTTTTCTCCAACACCACAGTTCAAAAGCATCAGTTCTTCAGCACTCAACTTTCTTTATCATCCAACTCTCACATCCATATATGACTACTAGAAAAACCATTGCTTTGACCATACAGAACTCTGTTGGACGAGTAATGTCTCTGTTTTTTAATATGCTGCCTAAGTTTGTCACACCTTTTCTTCCAAGGTGCAAGAAACTTTTGATTTCATGTCTGAAGACAGTAAGAGGGGTGAAATTGCATTTAGTGTCAAACCCTGGAGAAGGGAATAGAAACCCACTCCAGTATTCTTGCGTGGAGAATTCCATAGACAGAGGAGACTGGTGGGCTACAGTCTATAGGGTTGCAAAGAGTTGGACACAACTGAGTGACTCTTTCACTTTTATCTTCTCTCTAGGGCTTTCCTAGTGGCTCAGATGGTAAAGAGTTCACCTGCAATGTAGGAGACCCAGTTTCAATTCCTGGGTTGCAATGTAGGAGACCTAGGTTCAGTCCCTGGGTTGGGAAGATCCCCTGCAGAAGGGCATGGCAACCCACTCCAATATTCTTTCCTGGAGAATCCCATGAACAGAGGAGCCTCGCCAGGCTAATGCATGTGTTCTCTCTCCAGAGCATACAAATAACACTAATGTGAGCCAAATTTTTATTAAAACTCCTTCCTCAGTTGACAATAGTCAATGGATCCAGAATTAAGGTATAGGGAAGGACTCCAATATCCTTTTCAAAGATATTAAAATTTATTCTATTGAAAGAGGTTTTCAAAACTGTAGCAGGAACACTTTGAATATTACAGAAAGGACTTCTATATCATGCACTAATAAATTTGCCTCACCTCTGCTTTTCAGGCACTGCAACCCCCTCACAAAGTTGTGTTTCATTGTCTACCATCAGTGTATATACTACTTGGGCTTATTTCCCCCCTCTTTCAGTTCTGAAAAATCAAAGTCAACTAACAAAAATTGATTCATCTAGCCATAAGAAGGCAGGAGGAGAAGAGGCTGACAGAGGATGAGATGGTTGGATGGCATCACCGACTCAATGGACATGAGTTTGAGCAAGCTCTGGGAGTTGGTGATGGACAGGGAAGCTTGATGTGCTGCAGTCCATGGGGTCACAAAAAGTCAGACACAACTGAGCAACTTAACTGAACTGTACCAAACGATCACAAGGTTATGAGTGCATCTCTCAGAAATGCTGGGCCAAGGGCCCGGCTTGATGTCCACCTATCACATCCAAGACCAAGAGACCTCTTCATAGTGATGTACTGAGCACTGGTCAATACTGCTTTTGGTTCAGATGGTCTTTCAGAGGTTTGAAAGCCATCTACAGCTGTTCTAGTAGCTTACTTGGATGCACTTTCTGCTTTTTCTTTCAACATCTCCCATAGTTCTATTTCACATATGCTTATAGAAGATAGTCAAAGCATAAATTGAAGACTAGAAAGAAAGGTAATGCTCTAAAGCTTTCTCTTTCTCAGACACTAAAATTAACTATTTTCAATTTATCTACTGGTTTTATACATGGTTTATGAAATTAAATGGGATTTAAAAGCATCAGTTTCATGTTGCAAGTCAAAATTTATACCTGTGTATGGTTGAACATAAAATCCCCTGGAGACTATGAGTTGCAGAATATATTAAAAATCAGGCATGTTTCCAGCACTCAGATGAGGATTGATTTTTCAAAATTTCACCCAAATGACACTTGGTATTAATTTAGTCTTAGCCCACATATATTGGTGAAATCAACACCAGTGGTGGTATCTTACGCACAGTATAAACATAATAAAGAGCTGTTAAATGAACAGTAGGATCATAACCAAACAGAACCCTAGGGGCCTTTCCAAAATAGAACCTTCCCTCCACCATGTCCTCTGCCTGCATTTTGTCTGTAGAGGAACTTTAATAAAAGTATAGATTTAATCAGAGAAGTGACAAAATGTAGAAAGAAAGGAAAACAGTTAAGCAAGAAAAAATAATAATAGTTTAGCCATTAGCCAAAGTCAAGGACTTTTAGTTCCTCCTCAAGGGTTAAGATAGTTTTCTGAGCCAGATCCTTTGAGCTGTTTTGCAGACCCTGAAAGCCCATCAGGTAGGAGAAGTTAACTGTGTGCTACTCACAGATGTGTAGACCCCAGACGGCTGATGATGTTGAGTCCCAGTTACCTCACCACCATTCAGCCAGAAGAATGTTCAAGAGTTGATCACACACCCCACAACTAATCTCCCTTACCCTGCTTTTAAAAACCTTTCCCTGAAAGCCTTCAGGGTGTTCTGACTTTGTAAGCACTAGATGCCCTGGACTTCTTGCTTGGCACCCTGTAATAAACACTGCACTTTCCTTCACCACAACCCAGTGTTGTTAGATTATTCTTACTGTATATGAGTGACAGCACCCAAGTTTGGTTCAGTAATAGGACTAAGTTGAATCCACTAGGCATGAAAAGAAAAAATATTTCCCTCAAAGATTTTTTAAAAATTTCATTCTACACCAGTAATGTGACTTATGTAGTTTTGTTTTTTTTTTTTTGTTTTTTTTTGTTTTGTTTTTTTTTTTTTTTTTTTAGGATTTTAAAAGCATGTGGGATCTTCCTGGACCAGGCATGGATCCCGTGTACCTTGCATGGTGGATTCTTTTCTATTCTATTTTCTGTTGGAGTATAGCTGATTAACAATGTTGTGATAGTTTCAGGTGGACAGCAAGCAGACTCAGTCATATATATATACGTGTATCCATGCTCCCCTAAACTCCTCTCTGGTGGGCAGGTGGATTTTTTTTTTTAATTTTTATTAGTTGGAAGCTAATTATTTTACAATATTGTAGTGACTTTGCCATACATTGACATGAATCAACCATGGAATTACATGTGACTTATATAGTTTATATTTTATTTTCTAAAGTGTGTTAAGATTTGTTATAGCTCTCAAGGATCTAGGAAAATATCCAGTTGTTTTTGAGCACAGTCTCAGTTCCCAGTGTTTTTCATTAATTAAATATTTAATTAATATATGAAGAGCACATTAATGGATTGATGGATGAATAACAAATCTGATTGAAAGAATATTCTAGAAACAAGACTTCTCAACTGAGAAGAATTAAATAAACTCCCCTGTCAACTGTAAGATCATTCTATCTCCATGACCTTCCACTTCTCTATCTTTAACTTAAGAATGCTGTACCTAAATAAATAAGGAAAATGTGCACAAAGCACAGCAGTAGATAACACATTGACCTCCCAACAGAAGTCCTGTCTTATATTCATCGACCTCTCACCCTGTCTAGCTATTTTCAATCATACATTGTTGGGTTAGGGAACAGTTGATTACAGAATGATACTTGCTTCACCATCTAGTAAAATTGTATTTTATATATATATATATATATATATATATATATATACACACACACACACATATATATATGCTCATGAGAGTAAGATCACTAAAAATTCAGGTGTTCTTTAGCCCTGGTCTTCTGGAATGCTGGCACTTTGCTCTTATACACCTGAAGAGTTCAACTGGGCTACGGGAGGAAACAAGCTCCCCAATATACTTTTGAATAACTTCCATGTGAACACAAGATAAAATTTGTTTAAGTTTTTAACATGATTTGTGTGATCTTGTCCCTGCCTGCCTCTTCAGTTACATATCTATCTCATCATGATCTAGTCCTTGGCAATTTTAATTTCTCAAAAGATCACAGCTGTTTCCCAATTTAGGATTTCTGCATGTGCAGAATCTTCTAACGGGAACTTTCATCATATAGGAAACCTTAGTCAAATTTCAGGTCTTAGCTTTAAGTCACTACCTCGGAGATGGCCTTCTTGACCACCCTTTCCATTTAACTTAGGTTCAGAATCCTTATCCCTCATAATTCCTTGCACTTTCTCTTCACAAAGCTTACCACAAATTGTAACCATTCATAATCTTTTGTATGAAAGTGTAAGTCACACAGTCGTGTCCAACTCTGCAATCCCACGGACTGTAGCCTGCCTGGCTCCTCTGTCCATGGACTTCTCCAGGCAAGAATACTGGAGTAGGTTGCCATTTCCTTCTCCAGGGATCTTCCTGACCCAGGGATCAAACCCGGCTCTCCTGCATTGCAGGCAGATTCTTTACTAACTGAGCCACTAGGGAAGCCCATGTGTGCAATCATTAAATATCTATGTCCCTCCTGGGCTACAAACTCCATAACAGCAGGGATCATAATTGTTTTACTCACTATCTAACACAGGGCTTGGGATAGAGTCAGCTTTCAATAAGTGGTTTTTGAGTTTATGAGTAAATAAATCATACGACTCATGCAAACCAAATCCAAAAGCCACTATTATTTTGTACACAGGGTGCAAAACCAAACCCAGAAACATCCTCATTGTTTGATGGGAATGTGATGTTAATACAAACTGGGGTATTCATGGTCCATATTTGAAATAGTCTTGTGGATAAATAAACTTAATCCGGTGAACAAAACAAAATGAATCATTCACTTGTATTATTCAGAAAACATAAAAGGAAAATGCAATTCACAATAGTCCTTTTCACTCATTAATTTGCCTCTCCTCACCTCTTAACTTCTCAAACACTTACCTCAAAACACTCACAAAACACTAGCCTGTATGACTCTTTTATTCAGTTCCCCTTTCTTCCTACAACACTTTTGTTGTATGTCTCTTAACCTCCTGAATTCTTCATAAGTTGTTCAGATATCTTTCTTAGAAAGATAAGTCTCTCAGAAAGAAGAAAGGAGACAGAGAGAAGCTTAGCAGAGAAAATCAATTTTCTTCAGCAAGAGTATCCTAAACGTTGTCCCTGCCATATAAAATAAAAAGTAATTTAGTAGATAAGAGGAAATACCAAAAACATTTCTAAAATCTTACTTTCAGTGGAGGACAGACAACCAAAAATGGATTGAATTAAATAAATCTTTTCACAAGATGTTCACAATCTGCACAAAAAATATTGACTGAATGCTGGTTTGCCAATACACATTTGCTTTAAATTTCCCACATCTCTTCAATAACTTTACTGCCTTATAACTCTGTGTTCATACCTAAGATGAGGGGAGTATATGATCTGAATCATTTTTCATGGAAGATAGTGTGATGCAATGAAAATTGACATGGTTATGGAGCAAGATTGACCAGAATCACAGCTTGTTGTGCTATGCTAAATCACTTCAGTTGTGTTTGACTTTGTGACCCTATGGACTGTAGCCTGCCAGGCTCCTGTATCCATGGGATTTTCAGGCAAGAATACTGGAGTGAGTTGCCATTTACTACACCAGTGAATCTTCCTGACCCAGGGATTGAATCTGCATCTCTTAAATCTCTTGCATTGGCAGTCAGGTTCTTTACAACTAGTGCCACCTGGGAAGCCCCAAATCACAGCTTGCCATTCACTGTCTTGAAAAACTGAGCAAGAAATTTAACTTTTGTTTCCTCCTGCTTAAAATTGTCATCATGCCACCTATCTCAAGGATTGTCTTTAAAGTTACAAATAATACATGAGAATTAGAATAGACATAATAGGTAAAGAGATTGATTAAGAAATACAGAAAAAGAAAAAAAAAATGTCACCAAGAAAAGCCTGTGCCCAGATGACCTCACTGGTAAATTCTACCAGTGGTTTAAGGAAAAAATAAGACCAATCATCTAGAAAATATTCAAAATATAGAAAAGGATGAAACATTGCCTGACTCATTCTAGGTAGTATTACCAGATACCAAGACCACACAGACTGGTTCCAAATAGGAAAAGGAGTGCGTCAAGGCTGTATATTGTCACCCTGCTTATTTAACTTACATGCAGAGTACATCATGACAAACGCTGGGCTGGAAGAAGCACAAGCTGGAATCAAGATTGCCGGGAGAAATATCAATCACCTCAGATATGCAGATGACACCACCCTTATGGCAGAAAGTGAGGAGGACCTAAAAAGCCTCTTGATGAAAGTGAAAGAGGAGAGGGAAAAAGTTGACTTAAAGCTCAACATTCAGAAAACTAAGATCATGGCATCTGATCCCATTACTTCATGGGAAATAGATGGGGGAAACAGTGGAAACAGTGACTGACTTTATTTTTGGGGGCTCCAAAATCACTGCAGATGGTGACTGCAGCCATGAAATTAAAAGATGCTTACTCCTTGGAAGGAAAGTTATGACCAACCTAGTCAGAATATCAGAAAGCAAAGACATTACTTTGCTAACAAAGTTCCGTCTAATCAAGGCTATGAGTTTTCGAGTAGTCATGTATGGATGTGAGAGTTGGACTATAAAGAAAGTTGAGCGCCAAAGAATTGATGCTTTTGAACTGTGGTGTTGGAGAAAACTCTTGAGAATCCCCTGGACTGCAAGGAGATCCAACCAGTCCATCCTAAAGGAGATCAGTCCTGGGTGTTCATTGGAAGGTCTGATGTTGAGGCTGAAACTCTAATACTTTGGCCACCTGATGTGAAGAGCTGACTTATTTGAAAAGACCCAGATGTTGGGAAAGACTGAGGGCAGGAGGAGAAGGGGACGACAGAGGGAGGATGAGATGGTTGGATGGCATCACTGACTCAATGGACATGAGTTTGGATAGGCTACAGGAGTTGGTGTTGGAAAGGGAGGCCTGGCATGCTGCGGTTCATGGGGTCTCAGAGTCGGACACAACTGAGCGACTGAACTGAACTGAGACCACACAAAAATATCATATGAAAATAAAACTATACAGAAATATCTCATATCAATATAAATGCAAAAAGCCTTCAAAAATATTAGCAAATAAAATGCAGCAATATATAAAAATAATAATATAACATGACCAAGTGGGATTTATCCTATGAAATCAAGGTTGACTTAATATCTGAAAACAAATTAATGCAATACATCATATCAATATAGTAAAGAACACAAAGCATAGTACCATCTCAAGAGATGCAGAGCAAATATTTGACCTAAACAACATCTGGGTCTGGTTTTTTCTTTGTAAGTGGTTTAGGGATTAGAATTCTATCATATGTTATAGATCTCTTCAGATTTTATATTTCTTCTTGTATCAGATTCAATGCTTTCATATCTTTTTAGGAATTCGCTAATTACACCCAAATATTCTAATTGGTTTTCATAAAGGTTTTCACAGTATTCTCTTATAATCCTTTTTATTTCTGTGTGGACATAGTGATGCCTTCTCTTTCAGCATTGATTTTGGTAATGTGTGCCTGTTATGTTTAGTTTTATGTGTAAATTTGTCTGGGCCACAGTGCTCATATGTATATCCAAACATTTTTCTGGGCATTTCTGAGAAATGGTTTTCTTGGAAGACATTAATTTTGAAAGTGGTGAACTTTGAGTAAAGCAAATTGCCCTCTAAAATGTATATGGAACTTACTAAATCAGTTGAAAATCTTAAGAGTGAAAAGTTTCATCTCCCCCAAGCAAAAAGGAGTTCTGACAGCAGCTTGTCTTTGAGCTTGTACCTTAACTCCTCCCTAGGTCTCTAGCCTGATGGCCTATCTTACAGATTTTAGACTTGAACCTCCACAATCATATGAGATAATTCTTGGGGAAAAAAGGAAGAAAAAAAAAAAAAACATTGGTTTTCAAAGAACAGATTTCAAGTACTAGTTTCTAAAGAACCAAATTATGGTGTTGCTAATTTTTAATTTCTCTTTCTTAATTTCTACTATAATCTTTATTAATTCCCCCCCCCTTTTTTTATCTGCTTGATTTGTGCTTAGTTTGTTCTTTTACTAATTTCTTAAGGTATAAGCTTAGGTTAATTGATTTGAGATCTCTTTTTTTTCCCCTAATACAGCCATTACAACACTGTTTGGATGCTTTAAATTTGTCATTTAATTTAGTTTTCATTGCATCTATGTGATATTCATATTATCATAATCATTTTACAGATGAGGAAACGGAAGAGCAGAAAAAGTTGTTGGTCACATGGCTAGTTACCAGTAAGATCAGAATTTGATCATAAATAGGATTGACCATACATTTTGTTTTCTTTCTTTTTTTTAACTGAGATATAGTTGATTTTATTGAATCAGTTCCATGTACTAAACAGTACATCTTAATTTATCTATTTTCTATATAAAATTGTGTATTTGTTAAATCTTGATTCCCAGTTTATCTCTTCCCACGTTCCACTTTGGTAGCAAGAAGTTTGCTTTTTGTATCTGTGAGTCTATTTCTGTTTTGTAAATAAATTCATTTGTATCTTTTTTTTTTTTTTTTTAGATTCCACATATAAGCAATATCATATCATAGTTGTCTTTCTCTGTCTGGCTTACTTCGGTTAGTGTGATAATGTCTAGGTCCATCCATGTTGCTGCAAATAGTATTATTTCATTCATTTTCTATGATTGAGTAGTATTACATTGTATACATCTTCTTTATCCAATCCTCTTATGATGGACATTTAGGTTTTTTCCATGTCTTGGCTGTGGTAAATAGTGCTACTATGAACATTGGGATGCATGCATCTTTTTTAATTATAGTTTTCCTCTTCCAGATATATACCCAGGAGAGGGATTGCTGGATCATATGGTAACTCTAGTTTTAGTTTTTTTAAGGAAACTCAATACTACTTTCCATAGTGGCTGCACAAATTTACATTTCCATCAACAGTGTAGTAGGGTTCCCCATGAATGCTTTTATCAACTAAACAATTATACCTCACAGAGCACTTTTATCCTTATAAAAGCTTAATACATCAACAACAAAATAACTGACACATTTACTCATTCTATGAGTTTCTCAAAAGCAACACAACATAACATTAATTTAATGAGTCATGTGTCTAACCCACAAATCTATTAATTTTTAAAGGTCAGCTCATAGAAAATAAGTATCAATTGAGATATATTTACTTGGTACATTTTTCCCTCAAGCACAACCAATTTTGTCAATATATAATTCTTGTATTGGAAATATGACTGGAGCTGAAATAATGGAAATTGCAAACTTCCATTCAGCAAAATGAAAGTTTAATACTAGCGTATAAGACTTCAAAGATAACTTATATTTCACACCAAAGCATTTTGAAAAGTTTGCTTTTAATTTGCTGATTTTTTTCTATTCATCATAACTGTTCTCAATTATTACCATAAACATAGTTGTACACAACCAAAATTTGTATGTAAGTTTTGTCCTCAAAAGAGAATAAACTTTTCAGTTTCAGTTTAATTTAGTTCTTTACTTCTGTCTAAATCCTGGTAGCTCAAATGGTAAAGAATCTGCCTGCGATGCAGGAGACCAGGGTTCAATCCTTGGGTTGGGAAGATCCTCTGGAGAAGGGCATGGCAATCCACTCCAATATTCTTGCCTGGAGAATTCCATGGACAGAGAAGCCTGGCAGGGTATAGTTTGTGGGGTCGCAAAGAGTCAGACATGACTAAGTGACTAACATACACAAATCAAATTGTAAGTACACTTACAAAATGTCTTTGGCACTAAAAATTTGGAAATTTTTTTTCTAAGAATTCCTACAATTCATCACTTTACATTATTCACTGCTAAATTAAACTAAGTATGAAAAAGCACCTCAAACTACCTTTTTATATTACTCAACATGTTGATACAGAAAGCTTCCAGTGGAAATGTCAATCAAGAAAATATTGCATCACTCAACATATACTATGACCTAAAATGTGTAGAAATGTTAGCACATTAAAACCATGTTCGATATGATTTTAAATTAAAACCATGTTCAATTATACTAGGAGGATATTCTCAAAAGTTTCCTGGAAAGCTAACTCTTGTTCTGGGCCATGCTGGCATTAGCTTATATTACTTCTAAATAAATTCCTCATTAATGCAAATACAATGCAGACATTTAAAATTAGAAATAAAATAATCTGAAGAAATTATCTGAGAGGCTGCCTAATAAAATGGAGACCGAAACATGAAAGGGAAATTAAAAGAAAAGGTATTTAAAAAAAAAAAAAATATATATATATATATATATATATATATATATATATTTATGGCTGTTTTAATTCTTCATTGGGACACACAGGCATTCTCCAGTTTCGGTGTGCAGGTGCTACTCTCTAGTTGTGCTGCATGAGCTTCTTATTGCAGTAGCTTCTCTTGTTGCAGAGCACAGGCTCTAGGCATGGGGGCTCAGTAGTTGTGGTGCACAGGCTTAGTTGTCCTGTGGCTTGTGGGATCTTCCCAGACCAGGAATCAAACCCATGCCCTCTCCCTTGGCAGGCAACCTTCAGTGAATGGGGTAAGATGGAGTTGAGGGAAGCTTCATTTTCCCAATACTTTAAATTAATTATCCTGGCTTTATTCCATTATCACCCTTTTGCCCTATGATGCTATCTGGTATTTTGTAGGTTCTAGGCCTCTCAGCCATTCTTTAGGAAAGATGAGCTTTTTCTCCGGCTCATTGTTGCTATAATTGGACAGTCGATAGCCAATAAATTTATTCAAGTATGAAATAACACAAAAAAGTAGCCAGCCACTAATAAAGAAGTATTTGGGTTATCTAAATTGGCTAATGACAAGTCATTCTAATGTGCAGAGCTGAAAAATGTCTTCCTGCTTAGCAGTGTATATTTTCCAGGTTGATGGTCCGACCCCTGTGAAGTGGCAGACTGCATGCAGGGGTTGTGAATTCATGCATCAGACTCAGATTACTCCTCCAACTATATTCCTCTAATCCCATGGTCTTTAAAAATTGTCGAATATAAAAAGCTGAAACTTATGTGTGTTCTGTTACTCTACCCACTATGTGAACTAGACAGATACTTGCTATCACTCATTTACATGATAAAGTCTATTCATGAATCTGGTGCTTCATTTCTCTATGCCTTTACAAATGCAGGTGCAATAATTTCATGAATATGGATTTACTTTCAAAATTATAAATGAGCGAGAAGAGGCAATAATTTAATAAACTCCACAACGCATGTGTCAAACCAATCTGGCTTTTACAAGTGAAGTCAAAATGACTTTTGTTGCCACCTAGAGCAATAGCAATCAAAGGAAAAATTTAAGACTTTTAGTCTAATAAATTGAGAACACTTCATTATATAGCCACCACTCTAGAATGCCAAAGGTGTTTTAGGGATGTTTATCAAATCTAAGAGTGTAAATTGTGGGGTTTCATTTCCAGATCTGTCAGGGATTCACAGTGTGAAGTGGAAGAAGTCATTTTCATGGAAGTAATTTAAGTCTTTATTTATATTCCCAGGGCATGATACCTTGAAAGGAGAACCTAGCTGTGAAATATGTTAAGCACAGAGGGAATCTCAGAGGCCAGAAGTGACAGGGAATGTATGTCCTCCTTGAAAAAAGATGACATGTGTACCAACCCCTCTTCTGACATTTCCATCATGAATGCATCCTCACTAGGGATATGGGTTATTTAGTATTTTCAGCTCTGGAATGTTGTTTTCAAAAGGTGTAACTTAGAGTGCTGTAGGTAACTTAGAAAAGTAAGAACAAAACATCCATAATCCTATAGAATGACACAACTATTACTACAGTCTCTGTTTATCTTCCACAAGTTTTCATTGTGGGCTTCCCAGGTGGCTTAGTGGTAGAGAATTTCACCTGCCAATGCAGGAGATGCAGGCTCAATCCTTGGGTCATGAAGATACCCTGGAGAAGAAAATGACAACCCACTGAAGTATTTTGTCCTGGGAAATCCCATGGACAGAGGAGCCTAGTGGGCTACAGTCCATGGGATCTCAGAGTCAGACACAACTGAGTGACTTAGCACACATGCACTGTTTTCATTGTTATACATATTTTGCAAAGCTCTACTCATATTGTATCCACAATATTGTGTCATGCCTTGGTCACCTATAACAAGTACTTCAATTTTCTTATCTTCATAATTGCAATTTATAATTTTAATGACAGCATAATAGTTAATAAATTCATTGCATCATGAATGAATCTTTTCTCTACATATGAACACTTTTGTCCATATATGGGCATTTCTATGTACGGAAATTACCACTTTTGGGCCCATTTTGAGATTACTATGTTTCTGTTGAAATAGCAGACCCAAGCACCAAAACACAACTATAGTCTACAAACAATTAACAATACCTATATTCATATAACTTGAAGTTTCCATTCAATACCTAACTATCACATGAAACACATTTCGTTTTGTTAGCAGTCAAAAATAAATAAATAAATAATACTTCCTCTTGGGTCAATAATTTTCTGTCATCTTAAATACAGGGTACAGTTAAGGTCTTTCATACTGAATTTGAACCATAAGACCCTCACATGAGAATTTCTCTGGACCTCCATGAGCCAGTAAATGTATTAACACCAGTGTCTGCCTTCAAAGAGATCATATCCCACTGAAAAGCTAGCAAAGGAGACCAAAAAAGAATGATGCTATCTTGGAAGTCAGGAAGGGAATTTTAATAAGAGAATATCCATCGGTGACAGATACCCCAAGGAGATCACCTTAAAGGAAAAACAATCAGCACAAGTTAGTGAATAAATATTTATTCAGTGTTTACTATGTGCAAAAGAGGAGAATGAAAAGGTTGGCATAAAGCTCAACATTGAGAAAACTAAGATCATGGCATCCAGTCCCATCACTTCATGGCAGATAGATGGGGAAACAGTGGAAACAGTGTCAGACTTTATTTTTCTGGGCTCCAAAATCACTGCAGATGGTGATTGCAGCCGTGAAATTAAAAGACGTTTACTCCTTGGAAGGAAAGTTATGACAAAACTAGACAGCATATTAAAAAGCAGAGACATTACTTTGCCAACAAAGGCCCATCTAGTCAAGGCTATGATTTTTCCAGTGGTCATGTATGAATGTGAGAATTGGACTATAAAGAAAGCTGAACGCAGAAGAATTGATGCTTTTGAACTGTGGTGTTGGAGAAGACTCTTGGGAATCCCTTGGACTGCAAGGAGATCCAACCAGTCCATCCTAAAGGAGATCAGTCCTGGGTGTTCATTGGAAGGACTGATGAAGCTGAAACTCCAATACTTTGGCCACCTGATGCGAAGAACTGACTCATTGGAAAAGACCCTGATACTGGGAAAGATTGAGGGCAGGAGGAGAAGGGGACGACCGAGGATGAGATGGCTTGATGGCATCATTGACTCGATGGACATGGGTTTGGGTAGACTCCGGAAGTTGGTGATGGACAGGGAGGCCTGGCGTGCTGCAGTTCATGGGGTCGCAAAGAGTGGGACACGACTGAGTGACTAAACTGAACCGAGACATAATTTAGGGTTGACTGTAATGCAGTGAATAAAGCTAAGTCTCTGCCCTCAAGAAACTTATACTCTAATGGGAGCCAAAAGAAAATAAACATGCAAACAAACACAAAAAATGATTTATGGTACCAAGGACTATGAAGAAAATAAATTGAGGATGTACTGAGATTTAGTTCAAGTGTTCAGGAGAGGTTTCTCTAAAAAGACACAATTTGTTTTGAGACCTAGAAGATCTTAAAGGCAACTCTGGATTCAATAATTAGGAAGTCCTTGGTGATTTTTCAAAGTACAGTTTCAGTCAAATGGTGAGTTGAGAAGTCAGAAAGCTTTAAGGGAGTTGATGTTTAATGGTTACAAAATTTCAGTTATGCAAGATGAATATGTGCTTTACAACATAGTGTCCATAGTTAACAATATAAGACTATGTACTTAAAAATTTGTTAAGAGGGTAGATCTCATTTAATTATTCTTATTGCAAACACACTAACAAAGAAAAGAAAAGGAACAAAGGAAATTTATCGAAGGAATTAATATGTCAGTTGTGATGGTATCATGAGGATATGTATATGTCTAAACCAATCAAATCATACACATTAAACATGTGCAGTTCTTTGTATATCAGTTATATCTCAATAAACCTTATTATAAAGAAATCTATTATCAAAGAAATAAAAACAAGGCAAGAAGTTTCACCCTTGAAGGGGAGGGTGAAGTCAACAAATGTTTATGGTTGCTGATGCTGCTTCTTTTTTAAAATTTTTATTCAAGATTGAGCTTATTTTCAATCTCTGATGAAGTAACCAGTAGAAAGGCAGATGCTGAAAACAGAAAAGAAAAACAACCAATGATGCATGGTTCATTCTCAAGTCCCTTGAATAGAAATACTTATTCATTAAATATTTATTAAGTATTTTTGTTTTTGTTTGATTCTTGTGCAACTTTTAATGTGAAAAGCACACTAAATATGTGACTGCCTGCTGACTCATTTTTCAGGGAGATTTCTGCTCATATATTAAGCTGAATTGCAGCCAGGATGGATGAAGTGGAAATAAAATGCTAAACATACCACTTCAATATGGTGAATTGGTAGAGAGAGTTACTCTCTGCCATTTGGAGACATTCAAAAACATTATTTCCATGAAATTCTTAAAATAGAGATGCCAAATTTATGAAATATTTTTAAGAAGTCTGAAAGAAATTTGCCACATAGAAAAATTTTGAGCAAAATGTAATCATACATTTTTCCAATATCATATTCTTTGACAAAAATTCTAAATCTTATGTTACATGTAACTTTCTCTTTTTTTAAATCACTTTTTATGGTGATAGTTTTATAAAAATATTTTCTTGAAAATGAAATAAAATGCTACGACCTGTGGTCATTCCCTACTTAGGTTATCATTTGTTATATTACAAAGTCAGAGTTAATTAGCAAAGATTATACTATAGCTATTAATTTTCTCAGCAGTCAAAGATCATCTTCCTGTAGTGGCTTTGATACTAAGAATGAATACTTGCCAGGTTAAGTATTTCTTGATTTTTAAACATCACTGGTGCTTTGACCAACTTCACGTCAACCTCTCAACGTCCCTGCCAATCATTTAACAACTGGAGAAGAAGTTGCCCCACACAAATGCTTTAGTAAGAACAGCTCACAGAAAATGAGGTGCTTGTAAATCCCTGTGTAGGCTGCACAGTCTTCACAATTTTTCACAATGCATATTCTGACAAGATGAACACATGCATCAAAGTTTTGAGCAAGTTAAATCATTCTTATAGTTCTGAGGAGATTTGTACATATGAAGATTTCTCAATTTTGCCATTACTGACATTTTGGGCAGCATGATTCTTTGTTGTGGGAAGCTCTCCTTTGTACTATAGGATGGTTAGTAACAGTCCTAGCCTCTACTCATTAGAGGCCAAGAGCATCTTCCCCCGACCCCTATTATGCCAACCAACAATGTGTCTAGACATTTACAAACAGCCCCTAGATGACAAAATTTTTCCCAGTTGAGAAACACTAGGTCAAAGAAACACATTAATGCTCTAGAGAAGATAGTTCTAGAAACATTATAATGTTAACACAGTATTTGTTGTAAAAGAAATGAACATAATTCATTTTTACCAAATAAATTTATAGAATATATCATAAATATGTTTTACTTAGAAAATGGATATACTTAGTCCTATAGGAGAAAGAAAAACACTTAACTCCTACCCCTTAATTATGAAACAGATTTATTAAATTATCTTTAAAATATAAATGTTAATATAGAACATATTTACAAAATATTAACTTGAGTCATAGCTACTTGAGAAACTCACATTAGAGCTCCCCAGCAATATAAACTGTGTAGTTTAATTTCCATCTACAGTAATAATATTATCCCATGATTCAATTAAGCCATGTGTATGACTGCCCTACAAGGCCCATAGATTTGAAAACTCAGATACACAATGTAAGCAATCTGGCAATTTCTCTATCAATATCACAACAAATCTGTATAAAACCATCAAGATAGGTAGCAGTAAACTATTCACAGGCAAGTCATTTGGGCTCTTGAGGACTCAGGAAGGAAGTGATACTTATAGGGGCTTAATTACTCTAAGAATGACGTATTACTAATTGTCAGGGGCCAGAGATTGTGTATGTCTTGCCAGCTGAATAAAGACATCTAGCTATGGATCCTCAGCTACTCACTATGCATTCTTCCCAAAGAGGAGGTTTAATTAATTAGTCTAACAACATAGGGGTTTTCAGAGGGTTGCTTTAAAGAAGGAACCAGGGCTATCAGAACTCAAGAGTGAAGAGCTTGCAGTCCACAAAGGGGCTCATAATCACCACATTTCCTGTGAGCTATTCCTGCCAGATGTCTCTTCGGCTGGCTTTATCCCCTGTGACTAGTAGTGTTCCCACCAGATTAGCCAGTTGTTTGAGAAACAGTGAAATACAGAATACCAGCCCAACAGGACTTTAGGGAGCTGCCATACACATGCAGGAAGCTGGGGAGCTGTGTGGACTGGTCTAGAGCAGTTTACAGCAATCTTAATTTATGCATGGACTCAGCTTCCCAAGGTCTTCCCAACTAGTGCTGGTGGTAAAGAACCCACCTTCCAATGAAGGTTAGACATAAGAGAAATGGGTTTGATCCCTGCATCGGTAAGATCCCCTGGAGAAAGTCACGGCAACCCACTACAGTATTCTTACCTGGAGAATCCCATGGACAGAGGAACCTGGCAGGCTGCAGGCCATAGGGTCACAAAGAGTTGGGCATGACTGAAGTGACTTGGCAAGCAGGCATACACTGCTTCCCAACTGTGCTTTGACTTTTCCAAATATCTGGTCATTTAGCAAAGATATATCTATTGTGCACACTGAAAGCTTTATTAAGTGGGGTGTACTTAAATCAGAACTAAAGAGTCTCTTGATGAGGATGAAGGAGGAGAGTGAAAAAGCTGGCTTAAAATTCAATATTAAAAAAAAGCCCTAAAATCATGGCATCCATTTCCATCATTTCATGGCAAGTAGGAGAGGGAAAGGGGGAAGCAGTGACAGATTTCCTCTTCTTGGACTCTAAAATCACTATGGATGGTGACTGCAGCCATGAAATTAGAAGACGATGGCTTCTTGGTAGGAAAGCTATGACAAACCTAAACAATGTGTTACAAAGTAAAGACATCACTTTGTCAACAAAGGTCCGTATAGTCAAGGCTATGGTCTTTCCAGTAGTCATGATTAGATGTGAGAACTGCACAATAAAGAAGACAGAGTGCCAGAGAATTGATGATTTAAACTGTGGTGCTGGAGAAGACTCTTGAGAGTCCCTTGGCGAGCAAGGGGATCAAACCAGTCAGTCTTAAAGGAAATCAACACTGAATACTCTTTGGGAGGACTGATGCTGAAGTTGAAACTCCAATACTTTGGCCACCTGATGCAAACAGCTGACTCACAGGGAAAGACCCTAATGATGAAGGCAGAAGGAGAAGATTGAAGGCAGAAGGAATATTGAAGGCAGAAGGAGAAGAGGGTGACAGAGGATCAGATGGTTGGATAGCATCACTGATTCAGTGGACATGAACTTGGGCAAACTCTGGGAGATGGTGAGGGACAGGGCAGTCTGGCATGCTGCAGTCCATGGGGTCATGAAGAGTGGAACACAACTTGGAGACTGAACAACAACAAAAATGACAATTTAAATATTATTTGCTAAATTACATTATGGGGTTCCCTGGTGGTTCATTGGGAAATAATTTGCTTGCCAGTACAGGAGATGCACGTTTGAACCCTGGGTCAGGAAGATCCCTGGGATAAGGGAATGGCTACCCATTCCAGTATTCTTGCCTGGAAAATTCCATGGACAGAGGAGACTGGCAAGCTAGAGTCCATGGGGGTCCCAAAGAGTTGTTCAAAGCTTAGCAACTGAACAACAAAAAGTACATTATGGTCAAGCTAGCCAACTCTGCATATATAAAATTAGCTTCTTTTCCAAATGCTTCTAAAGGTTTGTCACTAATTTCCACAAACAAATCAACCTTAAGCCTGAGATTTAGCCCTTGAATTATGTGCAAATAGACTTAAAATGTTTCATCCAAATATACTGGAACCAAAGTTTCAAATATGTATAAATTAGAAGGCAACAACACTTGGCCTTTGGGAAGGATCCATTAACCAGGGGGTGTTGCTAAGCTTTGGTGCTTGTTGGAAACAATGCCCATTATTTAAGTTTCACCTCAGGCAATCTGGACACTTTCTTGTTCCCGTCTTCCCTGTTGCTCCCGTGCCCTAATTGTAGGCTCTCAACACCCTTAAGCACATTCTCTGATCACAACTCTTAACACCCAGAATTTTAACTGTTTATACATACACTTGGCTGTGAGCTCTGTGAGGGCAGAGGTATTGTCTTACTTTTTGACACCTGGCATAGCGTCTGATACTTAGTAGGCAGTTGTTAAGTGATGGTTGAACTATTTAAGCAAACTGTATTTTTATGCCTGAGTCCTCTGGCACAGGCAAAACTTTCTATTTTATACATCTCATTTTACAGCTCATTTCAAAGACTCGGGGGAGCAAGAAATATCATGTTTATTATTTTTGATACTTCAGCTTATAAGTATCACTCTCCTAATATGGCAGACACCAATTCAGAGATTTCTACCACTTTCCCAGGGTGTAGTGTCAAAGTTTCTGTGTTCGTGAGTTTGCTTGAGGTCATCTAACTAACCATATTTTTAGCATCTTTTGAGACAGTCAACTTCCCGACTCCCCACTGCAACTGAGACACTCTTAGTGCCCATCCTCAAGCCTTTTTCATTCCAAGGAGCTCTTTTTTCAAGTTCTAGGGCACACTGAAATTATGCCACCATTTCACGTTCTTCATTCTGGGGTACAGAAAATTCCCTCAGGTGTCTAAAGCATTGCTTTTCTGAAGTCTGACCACCTCTACCAATTCTACCAGGAGAATGGAGGATACCATGACCACTACACCCATATTGACTTGCCTCTTCCTTTAGACTGATAATTTTTGTCTTGAGAACACAAAGGCTTTGCATTAATTCATGGGGGATCTTCTGGAATCTTTTGAATATGCCCTGTTTTGTTTTTTTTTTTTTTTTCTCAATTTCCCCTGTATGGTGAAACCCCTTCTGTCTCCTGTTTCTCCTCTAACATTCCTTCATTGAGACCTAGGCATAGAGAGGTCCAGCTCAGGGAATGTATGGGAAGGGCCAAGGTAGCCGTGGATCAAGCTATAAACAAAACTTTAAGATTTAAGTCCTTATCCATTTCAAAAAAAAATTGTTCTCATTTTACTAGCTCTGTGGTTCCCAACTGGGGGTGATTTCGCACCCCTCCTCAGGGAGTATTTGGGAATTTCTGGAGGCATTTTTGATTGTTACAACTGGGTAGGGGAGGTGATCATTTGGTGTTATTGATGTCCAGTGAGCACAGATCAGAAACACTCATCCTAAATTGCAGAGGACAAGACAGCCTCCCACAAAGAATTATCTGCCACAATACATCAATGTTGACAAAGGTAAAAAACTTTGTAGCTTATTCCTTAATATTTTGCCTAAAGAGATTGTGGGTGTTTTCAGCTATAAAAGGATGCATATTTTGGCAAATCAACAGCTCTTTCTCACCATAGTAGGTAAGTAAGGGAAGGAATAAGAAGCAGATATGAAGTTTATTCTGTGTCAGGCATTATGCTCAATGCTTTACATTTTTGCTATATTTACTACTCCTAGAAAACAGTATGAAGAAGTTAGGATAGCTATCTCCATTTTCAGACTTAGAAAAGAAAACTGAGTTTCAGAAAAAATAAACAATGGACCCAGATCGCAGTATCTAAAAGAAGCTGAGCAAAACTTAACTATCAGATTGTATGACTTCAGAACTGATGCCATTTCCACATCAGCAAGGAGATCTCCTGATCCGTATACCTTTTTTCTCCAACTTTATCAAAATATAATTGACATTTAACATTATACAAGTTTAAGTTATACAACATGTTGATCTGATGTTCTTATAGATTGCAAAATGATTATCACCATAGCATTAGCTAACACCTCCATCACCTCATGTAATTACCATTTCTCTTTTGTAGGGAGAACATTTAAGATCTACTCTCTTAATACCTATCACATGTATAACACAGTGTTGCTAGCTATAATCACCAGGTTGTACACTGGATCCCCAGAATTTACTTTTTATAACTGGAAGTTTGCATACTTTGACCAGCATCTCATTTTCCCCACCCACTAGCTCCTGGTAACCACTGACCTACTCTCTATTTATATGTGTTTGACTTTATTTGATTCCACATACAGTGTATAATACAGTTTTTATCTCTCTCTGTCTGATTTATATCACTTAGCATAATACTCTAAGTCAATCCCTGTTGCTACAAATGGCAAGATTTTCTTCCTTCCATTGAAGGACATTTTCAATATATTTGCTGCCATGAACAGTGCTGCAATGAACCTAGGAGTGCAGACATCACTTCAAGATGCTGTTTTCATTCCCTATGAATATATACCCAGAAGTGGGATTGTTGTATAATATGTATTAATAGTTTTATTTATATTTTTAATTTTTGAGGTATCTCCATACTGTTTTCAGTAGCTGTTGTTGCTCAGTCATGTCTGACTCTGTGACCCCATGGATTGTATGATGGCAGGCTTCCGTGTCCTTCACCATCTCCCAGAGTTTGCTCAAACTCATGTCCATTGAATTTTTATGCCATCCAACCATCTCATTCTCTTTTGCCCCCTTCTCCTCCTGCCTTCAATCTTTGCCAGCATCAGGGTCTTTTCCAATGAATCATCTCTTCACATTAGATGGCCAAAGTATTGGAGCTTCAACTTCAGCATCAGCCCTTCCAATGAGTATTCAGGACTGACTTCCTTTAGGATTGACTGGTTTGATCTCCTTGAAGTCCAAGGGACTCTCAAGGGTCTTCTCCGGCACCACAATTCAAAGGCATCAATTTTTCTGCACTCAGCCAAGTAATAACATGAATCCTCATGAACCCATTAACCTGAGAACACTGTCAATGCAATTACATTTCCCAGTGTATCCTTATAGCCCTGCCTTGCTGCCCTTACTGACTTTCTTTCTTTCTTTCATTTGACCACACTGCCTGACCAGGGATTGAACCTGCACCCTTGGCAGTGAAAGCACAAATCCTAACCACTGGACTACCAAGGAATTCCTGATCCTGACTTTAAAAATTCTTTTGATTTTCACTAATGCCTTACCCCAGAAGTACATGTTGTTAGTTTTGCTTAATTTTTTAAGTTTATAAAAATGGGAACCACCAGCCCAGGTGGGAGGCATGAGTCAAGTGCTTGGGCCTGGTGGGCTGGGAAGACCCAGGGGAATCGGGTGGAGAGGGAGGTGGGATGGGGGACCGGGATGAGGAATGTGTGTAACTCTATGGCTGATTCATATCAATGTATGACAAAACCAACTGAAAAATAAAAAAAAAAAAATGGGAAGATATTTTTCATTTCTTGTGTAGTTTTCTTTGTTCACTCAAAATTGCTTGTGACTTCCATCAATGTTCCTGTGTGAACTTGCAGTTCTTTTTTCCCCTGATGTATAGGACCCTATTATATGACTATATAAGAATATTCTCATCCCTTTTCCTGTTAATGGACACTTTACTTGTTTCTAGTGTTTCTAGCTTTCCACTCTTATATAGTGCGGCTATAAATCCATAAACCTGCCTCTTGATGCATATGTTTGAAAGTTTCTCTTGGGAACATACCTGGAAGAGAGTGGCTGCATTATAGGGGATGCAGATGTTCAACTTTTACATGACAATCTAATATTCTTCCCCAAGGTGTTTGTATCAACTTATAGTCCCACCAGAATGTGTGAGAGTTACCATTGGTGCAAATTCTTGCTATCATTTGAATTTTGAATTCAATAGAATTTGAATATCTATTTTCTAGGGTAAGATGAGCTAACTAAAGTTGAGTTGGAGTAGTATGATTAAGGTATGTTAGATTTCCTATACAGTGAGGTGTTTCCTGTGAGTGTGGACTGACATGGGTTTAGATTTGTGTGGGGGCCACTTGGACTGCCTCCATTTTGTAAGTCCCAATATGCAAATTTCTTTTATCAGAGGGAAATGGTACATGTCTCTTCTTTCAGACTTGTTATGAGGACAAAATAGCCATAAATATCCTGATTACTTTAAAGCTATAGGAATAAATGGTATTAACCAAAAAACCTACAGGAATTTTCATTTTTATTAGATTATCAGCACTTAGCCAAACTAATGTCTTAAAGGTTGCAAGTTAGTCAACTTACCCTCTCTCTGAATCCCAGTTTATATCAGCAAGAATGTTGACTAACCGTGGCCCATCCATAACAGTCAGGTTATGGTTTCAAGAGTCATCATTCACTTCCATTAACTGTTATTGACCTGTCTCTCTCCCACAATCTTTGATATATATCCTTTCCAGTGTCTCTCAGACACTTCCTGACATTTGGGGATCTGCTTCATGTTCAGTTCTAAGCCATTGCCCTCAAGTTTTTTCATACACCTGGTTACTCATCTGTCTCTAGCTGAGACAGCATTTTTAGATATCTGTCAATCTTCAAATAACTCCCTGATTGCATGCTTGTTCTGAGTCAAAGCAGGTTCCTTAACTAGACTCACAAAGCTCCTTCTGGACTTTAGTTTCCAACTGAGATGGAGCAATCTGGGCCAGATTTACACTCCCACACAAAGCAATGAAAAAAACTTGCAAACTTTAATCTCAGGTTATCAGGCAACAAAGAACAGTGATTCTGAGATGGGAAACAAGGTGAACACTGCAATGTCCCAGCTAACTACCTTGAGAAAGTTTCCAAGCTGCAGTGCACAAACAGAAACCAGCTGTAGACAGGCAGAGTTTCTGTGGATTTATAATATATGTGGAAGCATGCTGTCTGGAAATCATAGCACAAAGACCAGGAGAGGAGGAATCAAAATATGCTGTTGTGTGATTCTTATACTATATATGAAGTAGCATTATATCAGTTATCAGTGGACTATGATAAGTTAGATGTGTATCCAGTAAATCCTGAAACAATCACTAAAAGAGTGTAGCAAAGAGTTACAGGTAATAATCTAATAGAGGAGATAAACTATAATCATACAAAATACTCAGTTAATCCAAAATAAGCCAGAAAAAGATGAAAAAGAAAAAAGAGTACAAATGAAAAAATAAAAGGTCTAATAAAAGATGATACAATTAAACTTAACCATACCAGTGGTCACACTAAATGAAAATGATCTAAATACCTTAAATAAAGGCAAAGATTATCATATTGGATTGAAAAAAAAACAAGGCCCAGCTGCATTCTGCCCACAAGAAACCAGCTTTAAATATAATTACAGCCACAAACAGATGAAAAGCATAACAGTGGAATACAATATGCCATGATAACACTATTAAAATGAGAGCTAGGATGCTTATATTAATATCAAAGTAGATTTCAGAGCAAAGAATTGTACTACAGTTAAAGGAAGTTGTTTCATAATAATAAAAGGGCCAATTTATCAAGAGGAAATATTAATCTAAACATTTGTGTGCTGAAAAACACAGCTCCAAAATATATGAGGAAAAACCAAAGGAATGGCAAGGAGAAGTAAAATTACAGTGGGAAATTTCAACACTTATTTCTCAGTTATTGATATTGATGGAGCAGTTGGGTGGAAAATCTGCAAGCATGTAGAAGAATTAAACAGCACTGTGAACCAATTTGGGCTTCCCTGGTGTCTCAGTGGTAAAGAATCTGCCTGCTAGTGCAGGAGACTTGGGTTCGATCCCTAGGTCAGGAAAATCCCCTGGAGAAGGAAATGGCAACCTACTCCAGTATTCTTGCCTGGGAAATCCCATGGACAGAGGAGCCAAGTGGGCAAAAGGCATGGGGTCACAAAGAAAGTTGTACATGATTTAGTGACTTAAAAACATCAACAACAAATGAACTGATTTGACCTTATTGGCATTTGTTGAAGACTCTATCTAAACATAGCAGAATATATATATATATAAAATTATATAATTTTATAATTAAATATATAAAATTAATATATATGTTAAATTAAATCTACAAAATTTATAATTTTATATATACTATAAAAATATATAAGTTAAATATATAAAATTTATATATTTTTATAAATAAATATATAATTTATAATTATATAAATATATGTAAATATATAAATAATTATTTATTTTTAATTGGAGGATACTTGCTTGACAATGTTCTGTTGGTTTCTGCCACATATTAACATGAATCAGCCACAGGTACTCATATGTCACCTTCTTGAGCCTCTGTCCCACCTCCCGCCCCAGAATGCACATTTATTTCAAGTGTCTATGGAACATTTACTTACATAGAATATATGCGGTGTCATAAGTTATCTCAATATATTTAAAATATTTTTTTTTACTTTGTCCACTTTAATTTTTTGATTTATTTTTTTTAATTGAAGGATAAGTGCTTTACAGAATTTTGTTGTTTTCTGTAAAACATGGTTGATTCACATTGATATTTGAAATAATTTAAACCACAGTCTGACAACAATAGAATTAAATTAAAGATCAATAGCAATCAATAGCTTGAAAACTCCTGTATATTTGGGAATTAAATAACATGTCTCTAGATAAGCCATGGGTCAAAAAAGATATCAGAAGAGAATTTGGAAAGTATTTTGGAATGAATGAAAATGAAGACACAGCATAACAGAATTTGTAGGAAGCTCTTAAAGCAGGACTTGGGGAAATTTTATAGCATTGAATGCCTAAGTTTGAAAAGGAGAATGATCTCAAGTCAGTAATCCCTGTTTCCATCTTAAGAAACTAGAAAAAGAGCAAATTAAACTCAACACAGGAAGAGGAAACAAAATTATAAAGATTGGAACAGATGCAAATGTGAAAAAACAACAACCACCAAAATGAAAGAAAAGGTCAATGAAAACAAACACTGCTGAAGATCAATAGAACTGATAAATCTCTTGCCAGACTTCTCAAGAAAAAAGAGAGAAGACACAACTGACACAAATGGATGAGAAAAAGTCATATCACTACAAATTTCACAGATACTAAAAGGATGATAAATAAGTAGTGTAAACAAATGGGAATTCCCTGGCGGTTCCCTGATTGGAATCAGGCTACTGTTTAGTATCTCAGTTGTGTCCCACTCTTTGTGACCTCATGGACTGCAGCACTCCAGACTTCCCTGTCCATCAACAACTTCCAGAGCTTGCTCAAACTCATGTCCATCGAGTTGGTGATGCCATCCAACCTTCTCTTCCTGCCTTTAATTTTTCCCAGAATCAGGGTCTTTTCTAATGAGTCAGCTCTACGCATCAGGTGGCCAAAGGATTGGAACTTCAGCTTCAGCATCAGTCCTTCCAATGAATATTCAAGACTGATTTCCTTTAAGATTGATTGGTTTGATCTCCTTGTAGTCCAAGGGATTCTCAAGTGTCTTCTCCAACACCACAGTTCAAAAGTCATCCAGACATGGTTATTGGAAAAACCATAGCTTTGACTATGCAAACCTTTGCTGCCATAGCATAGACAGAGAGAGTATAGCAAACACAATCACCTTTCAAGATAGTGACCTTGTGCACTTGTGATGTGTGGTCTGATGCAGCTTAACTCTGTAAAATCAGATTAGTCACTCCCTTTCCTGTGGGGATAGCGTGTGAAAGGTCACTTCTTCCCTGCTGCTACTGCTAAGTCACTTCAGTCGTGTCTGACTCTGTGTGACCCCGTCCCTGGGATTCTCCAGGCAAGAACACTGGAGTGGGTTGCCATTTCCTTCTCCAATGCATAAAAATGAAAAGTGAAAGTTAAGTTGCTCAGTCATGTCTGACTCTTCGAGACCCCGTGGACTGCAGCCTACCAGGCTCCTTCGTCCATGGGATTTTCCAGGCAAGAGTACTGGAGTGGGGTGCCATTGCCTTCTCCCACTTCCTCCCTAGCACTTGCCTATTATTTTTCCTTTATTTGGTCTTAGCTATTTTTAAGGCGACAGCAGATTTTACCAAGTGTATTAGTTCCTAGGGCTGCCTTGATAAAGTACCACAAGCTGGTTGTCTAAACCATCATTTTTTTTTTTTTTTTTAATTTTTGGCAGCATCATGTGGAATCTTAGTTCCCCAGCCAGGGACCTAACCCGTTTCTGAACCACTGTCCCATCAGGGAAGTCCCTGAGACATCAGAGATTTATTCTCTCACAGTTCCAGAGGCTAGATGTCTGAGATGGGGGTGTCAGTAGGGCCATGCCCTCCTCTGAAGGCACCAGGGATGGATCTTTGCCAGCCCTCTCTCCTCAGTTCTGGTAGTTCCCTAGCCCGGGGCAGCACAACTCTCATCTTCCCATGGCATTCTCTGTTTTCTTGTCTGAGTCCAACTTTCCCCTTTTTATAACAGCACCAGTAGTATTGGATCAGGGGCCCACTCTAATATGATGGGTCCACATCTGACATCTGCAGTGACCCTGTTTCCAAAGCGTCACGTTCTGGGGGTTAGGGATTTGGGAGAGGGGCACAGTTCAACACCTAATGCCAAGGTTTTCCATCACTCATAATCCACGTGTCCCTTACAGCATCTCCAGAATTTGTTTCTCCTCTTATCATGAGTACTTCTTACAAAATTGTTTCAGTGTGGATGTTTGTGTGGCAGACCTTCTGAGGCCTTATATGCCTGAACTAAACTTAATCTATATTACTTGTGCTACAGCAGAAGTGTACAACAAAATATGAGCTTTAGAAAAAGAAACTAAATCACAAAATCTGGCATATATAGAGGACCCATGTGATGTTATGGTCATGAAAAAATATTTTTTCCTTCCAGTCCAACATCCAGTACCTATTTAATGAATAGAGGAGGTGTTCTTTGGGAGGCTGGCTATAGCATAAAAATGGTTGAAAGCTCTAGAACACCATAAATCTGTATTAGACTTACATGATTTTGTGCATATAACAGTAATGAAAAAAGGAAAGTGGCTTAAATTAGCATATAGTAGCCAAGACTGCTTTTCTGACAATCCATGTGTCTAGCAATTGGCATATGGTTCCTGAAATAGCTTACCCCACATCATTTTAATATTTTAAGTGACTTGTAGTATGTTCTTATGTTTTCCTATAAGTAAGGTCAAGAGATCAGCATAGAAAACTTTATTTTTGTCAATATCACTTTGACTTCACTGTTCTTTCAGTGAAAGTAAGGTTTATAAAAGAGACTTATTTACACAATAATGATATACTCCTTTTTTGAACAAATATCAAGAGTTGACTACCTTCATACCTTCATTGTTACTAATTTATAATATCTTCCATTAGTACTTTTGTACTTTAGAATTTCATTTCATTTTGCTGTGGATAATTTTTATTTATATAAACATGAGGAAATTAAAAGTAAGTAGCTCAGTTCAGTCCGGTTCAGTTGCTCAGTTGTGTCCGACTCCTTGTGACCCCATGGACTGCAGCATGGCAGGCCTCCCTATCCATCATCAACTCCCGGAACTTACTCAAACTCATGTCCATTGAGTCAGTGATGACATCCAACCATCTCATCCTCTGTCGTCCCCTTCTCCTCGTGCCTTCAATCTTTCCCAACATCAGGGTTTTTTCCAAAGAGTCAGTTCTTTGCATCAGATGGCCAAAGTATTGGAGTTTCAGTTTTAGCATCAGTCCTTCCAATGAATATTCAGGACTGATTTATTTTAGGATTGACTGGTTTGATCTCCTTGCAGTCCAAGGGACTCTCAAGAGTCTTCTCCAACACCACAGTTCAAAAGCATCAATTCTTCTGTGCTCAGCCCTCTTTAGAGTCCAACTCACATCCACACATGACTACTCGAAAAACCATAGCTTTGACTAGATGGGCCTTTGTTGCCAAAGTAATGTCTCTGTTTTATAATATGCTATCTAGGTTGGTCAAAGGATTTCTTCCAAGGAGTAAGCATCTTTTAATTTCATGGCTGCAATCACCATCTGCAGTGATTTTGGAGCCCAAAAATATAAAGTCTGTCACTGTTTCCATTGCTTTCCCATCTATTTGTCATGAAGTGATGGGACCGGATGCCATAATCTTAGTTTTCTGAATGCTGAGTTTTAAACCAACTTTTTCACTCTCCTCTTTCACTTTCATCAAGAGGCTCTTTAGTTCTTCTTCACTTTCTGCCATAAGTGTGGTGTCATCTGCATATCTGAGGTTATTGATATTTCTCCTGACAATCTTGATTCCAGCTTGTGCTTCATCCAGCCTGGCATTATAAGGACTTGCCAGGCAGCTCAGATGGTAAAGCGTCTGTCTACAATGAGGGAGACCCAAGTTCGATCCCTGGGTTGGGAAGATACCCTGGAGAAGGAAATGGCAACCCACTCCAGTACTATTGCCTGGAAAATCCCATGGACGGAGGAGTCTAATAGACTAGAGTCCATGGGGTCACAAAGAGTCAGACACAACTGAGTGACTTCACTTTCACTTTCACTCTGCATAGAAGTTAAATAAACAGGGTGGCAATATACAGTCTTAATGTACTTCTTTCCCGATTTGGAACCAGTCTGTTGTTCCATGTCCAGTTCTAACTGTTGCTTCTTGACCTGCATACAGATTTCTCAGGAGGCACGTCAAGTGGTCTGGTATTCCCATCTCTTGAAGAATTTTCCACAATTTATTGTGATCCACACAGTCAAAGACTTTGGCATAGTCAATAAAGCAGAAGTGGATGTTTCTTCTTGAACTCTCTTGCTTTTTCTAAGATCCAACGGATGTTGGCAATTTGATCTCTGGTTTCTCTGCCTTTTGTAAATCCAGTTTGAACATCTGGAAGTTCACGGTTCCTGTGCTGTTGAGGCCTGGCTTGGATAATTTTGAACATTACTTTGTTAGCGTGTGACATGAGTGCAATTGTGCAGTAGTTTGAGCATTCTTTGGCATTGCCTTTCCTTGTGATTGGAATGAAAACTGACTTTTTCCAGGCCTGTGGCCACTGCTGAGTAGCTCAGTTACATTGTTTTTTTTTTTTTAATTGAAGTACAATTTTTTTTTTTAATTGAAGTACTTGACTTACAATTTTGTATTAGTTTCAGGTGTACAGCAAATTCACTTGTATATTTTATATATAAAATATATACAAATTTTTATATATATATTCAGATTCTTTTCCATTATTGGTTATTATAATTCCCTGTGCTTTATTGTAAACCCTTATAACTTATCTATTTGATGTATTGTAATTTGTGTTGGTTAATCCTAAACTCTTAATTTATCCCCTCTTTCCTTTCCCCTTTGATAATCATACATTTGTATTATATGTCTGTGAGTCTGTTTCTGTTTTGTAAATAAGTTCATTTGTGTCAGTTTTTTAGATTCCACATATAGATGGCATCATATGATACTTGTCTTCCTCTTTCTTAGTTCAGTTAGTATGATAACCATAGTAGGTCCATCCATGTTGCTGCAGACAGCATTATTTCATTCCTTTTTATACCAAAGTAGTATTTCATTGAATATATATACCACATCTTCTTAAGCCAATCATCTGTTGATGGGCACCTGGATTGTTCCCATATCTTGGCTATTGTAAATAGTGCCACTAGGAACATTGGGGTGTAATTCACATTCTATTGTTTTGATTTGTGGCCACACAGTTGGACATTTTTACTTATTTGTCTGTACCAGATTTTAGTTGTGGCACATGGGATCTTTGTTGCATGTTCATGATCTTTAGTTGTGGCATGTGAACTCCTAGTTTCCACATGTGGGATCTAGTTCCCCAATCCAGGATCAAACCCAGGGTCCCTGCATTGTGAATGCAGATTCTTAGCCGCTGGACCACCAAGAAGTCCCACAGTTGAACACTGATCTTCTTATTTTGCAAACTGGCAGAGAAGGTTTTTGTGTGATAGATAGAGTCCACTCAGTCTTTTCAGGACTAATTATTCCAGCCATTCATTACCATAAGCCTTTGTTTCTTCTTTTCCTCTTTGTGATTACTTGCTTTAAAAATTTTTTAATTGTAATATAGTTGATTTACAATATTTACAATGTGTTAATTACTGCTATACAGCAAAGTGATTCAGTTTTACATATATATACATATGCATAAATATACATATCCTTTTTTAATATATTCCTCTCCATTATGGTTTACCATAGGATACTGGTTATAGTTCTCTGTGCTATACAGTAAAACCTTGTTGTTTATCCATTCTATATACAAAAGCTTACATTTGCTAATCCCCACCACTCTCCCCATGCCTCTTCCAACCCCCTTTCCCTTGGTTATCATCAATCTGTTCTCCATGTCCATCACTCTGTTTCACAGATAGGTTTATTTGTTTCATATTTTAGATTCTACATATAAGTGATATCATATGGTATTTGTCTTTCTCTTTCTAGCTTATTTCACTTAGTACGGTAATCTCTAATTGCATCCATGTTGCTGCAATTGACATTATTTAATTCTTTTTACGACTGAGTAGTATTCCATCATATATATGGACCACATCTTTATCCATGCCTCTGTTGATGGGCATTTGGATTGTTTCCATGTCTTGGCTATTGTGAATAATGCTGCTGTCAACATGGGGGTATATGTATCTTTTGGAATTTTAATTTTGTCCAGATATATGCCCAAGAGTGAGATTGCTGGATCATATGGTAATTCTATTTTTAGTTTTCTGAGAAACCTCCATACTGTTTTCCACAGTGGCTGTACCAACTTATATTCCCAGCCTTTTGGTAATTTTAATATGGATTAAAAATACTTCATTTTGCTAGGAAACTTGGAGACTAAAGATATAGTTTGATGATAGAGGATATCTACAAATTTTTTATCAGCAAATTTCTACTGTTCAGAGAAAAATGACTATGTAGTTCCTATATCTTATTTTTTAAAAGCAAAATGGTTATATATGACAGATTTATGGCAATTTATTTCTTCATCTTCTTCAGTTGTCTTTTCAATGTGTTATTTGATTCAGGCACATAAGGGAATAATTCTGAGTAGAATTATTGTCAAGTAGCACTACCTCAAAATTCTTAGATGTAAGCTATAATTAGCTCTTGCCAATTTCAAAGATGACCCTTTCTGTGCATTATATAAATAATTGCAAAACTAATTAAATGATTAATGCTTGTTTTCTAAGGTTGTAGCAGCAGAGGAATAATTGAGGGTTGTATATAGGTTGCCCTTAAGGAGATATTTGAAGCTCTCAGAAAGCTTTCTTCCTGCTTCTAGTTCCCTTCTTTTGCTGCTTCTAATTCTTAGGGATTTCATGGTGTTGCAGGGACTGGAAGATTTTGAGAGGCAATAAAACTGGAGACTTTTAAATATCCCTCATCTGGTGTGTCACTTCTCTGTGGCCACTTAAAGATCTGCCAACCAGGCACATGCCACCATGAGCTAGTGTCCTCAACCCTGTTAACCTGGTAAAATGTGGACTTCTTGCTGAATGAGCATTCCTTCATCTCTTCATAGCCCCCCTCTCCCCACAGGAAGTAGAAGAAAGGATCTCTAAGTATCCTTTCAGTTACATGTTTGTATAATTTCTTTTTCTTAATTTATGTATTTATTTTAATTGGAGGATAATTGCTTTACAATATTGTGATGGTTTTTGTCATACATCAACATGAATCGGACATAGATATACTTCTGTCCCCTCCATCCTGAAGTCCCCTCCCACTCCCCTCCCCACCCCATCCCTCTAGTTTGTCACACAGCACTGGCTTTGGGTGCCCTGCTTCATACATAGAACACATAGTGGCTGCTGCTAAGTTGCTTCAGTCATGTCTGACTCTGTGCGACCCCATAGATGACAACCCACCAGGCTCCCCTGTCCCTGGGATTCTCCAGGCAAGAACACTGGAGTGGGTTGCTATTTCCTTCTCCAATGCATGAAAGTAAAAAGTGAAAGTGAAGTCGCTCAGTCGTGTCCGACTCTTAGCGACCCCATGGACTGCAGCTCACCAGGCTCCTCCATCCATTGGATTTCCCAGGCAAGAGTACTGGAGTGTGTTGCCATTGCCTTCTCCGATGTTGGGTGCATAAATACTTACAAATTTTGTCTTCCTCTTAGTCTGATACCTTGATCATTATGTAGTGTCCTTCCTTATCTCTTGCAATATTCTTTATTTTAAAGCTTACTTTGTCTGATATGAGGATTGCTACTCCAGCTTTCCTTTGCTTTCCATTTGCATGGAATATGTTTTTCCATCCTCTCACTTTCAGTCTATATGTGTCTTTAGATCTGAAGTGGGTTTCTTGTAGACAGCATACCAAACAAACAAACAAACAACCCAATCAAAAAGTGGGAAAAAGACCTAAACAGACATTTCTCCAAAGACGATAAACAGATGGGCAACAAACACATGAAAAGATGCTCAACATCGCTCATTATTAAAGAAATGCAAATCAAAACTACAATGAGATATCACCTCACACTAGTCAGAACGGCCATCATCAAAAAGTCTACAAACAATAAATGCTGGAGAGGGCGTGGATAAAAGGGAACATTCTTGCACTGTTGGTGGGAAGATAAACTGATACAGCCACTATGGAAGATGATATTGAGATTCTTTAAAAAAACTAGGAGTAACCACCATATGATCCAGCAATTCCCACTCCTAGGCATATACCCTGAGGAAACCAAAACTGAAAAAGGCGCATGTACCCCAAAGTTGATTGCAGCACTATTTATAATAGCTAGAACATGGAAGCATCCTAGATGTCCATCAACAGATGAATGGATAAAAAAGCTGGGGTACATATGCACAATGGGATATTACTCTGCCATAAAAAGGAATGCATTTGAGTCAGGTCTAATGAGGTGGATGAACATAGAGCCTATTATACAGAGTGAAGTAAGTTAGAAAGAGAAAGATAAATATATAGTATATTAACACATATATACAGAATCTAGAAAGATGGAACTGAAGAATTTATTTACAGAGCAGCAATGGAGAAACAGACATAGAGAACAGACTTATGGACTCAGGGAGAAGGTAGGAGAGGGTGAGATGTATGGAAAGAGTAGCATGGAATCTTACATTACCATATGTAAGAGAAATAGCCAACAGGAACTTGCTCTAGGTCTCAGGAAACTCAAACAGGGGCTCTGTATCAACCTAGAAAGGTGGGGTGGGGAGGGAGATGGGAGGGAGGTTCAAGAGGGAAGGGACATATGTATACCTATGGCTGATTCATGTTGAGGTTTGACAGAAAACCACACAATTCTGTAAAGCAATTATCCTTTGATTAAAAAATAAATAAATATTTACAAAAGGGTGGAGCCAGACAGAAGAAGAAAGGTACCATGACAGAAAAGACAATGCTGCAAGAAGGCTAGAAAATAGAAATTCAGAGCCCTCTTACTTAAACAAGGACATTTCCAAGAAGTGCCAAAGATTACCCTTTGAAGTGATAGGAGTTATTTTAGTTATAAACTTGTACAAGCTTTCACTGGTAAGGTTTTTGCTAAAATTCTTCTCTGAGACAAGGTACATATTTTTTTAAACATATTTTATATTGGTTTTATGTGTGAAGCTCCAAACTAATGCACCTTTAATTTTTCAAGTTGAATGAGCTTCAAATATTCTGTAGACTCCTACTTCGTAATTAGTGAAGTGAAAGTCGCTAAGTCGTGTCCAGCTCTTTGTGACCCCACTAACTATAGAGTCCATGGAATTCTCCCAGCCAGAATACTGGATTGGGTAGCCTTTCCCTTCTCCAAGGGATTTTCCCAACCCAGGGATAAAACCCAGGTCTCCCGCACTGCAGGCAGATTCTTAACTCTATAATTAAGTGTGGTCTAAAAAGGAACATACATACTTATGATAACTTGTTCATAAGATGTCATTATCATTGGTCATCACTGGCAGCTAGTCATTTTATTAGATATTAATATTCACAACCTTTAAAGTATCATAAGTCTGTAGCTTATGGGAGAGAAAATATATTATTTTCTTTTGACTACCAAGATTTAGGTTGAATTCAAACTGAAAAACTATACAATTTTCACGTTCGCTATTTTCCAGGCTAAGATAATTCAGATCAACTCCAAAATCATCTTAAAATATGAAGCCAAATTATCCAATGAAATTTTAAATTTGATTTTAAAAAATTTAGGCTGAGATGCTGTCAAATGCTGGTCAACATCATCTGAACAAAGCAACCACTAAAAAAAAAGTAAGGCGAATGGAAGAAATTTGCATACTGACTGGATAATTTATATTCAGTTCAGTTCAGTCTCTCAGTCATGTCTGACTCTTTATGACCCCATGGACTGCAGCACGCCAGGCCTCCTTGTCCATCACCAACTCCTGGAGTTTACTCAAACTTATGTCAGAGTAGGTGATGCCATTCAACCAGCTCATCCTCTGTCATCCCCTTCTCCTCCTGCCTTCAATCTTTCCCAGAATCAGGGTTTTTTCAAATGAGTCAGCTCTTCACGTCAGGTGGCCAAAATATTAGCGTTCCAGCTCCAACATTAGTCTGTCCAATGAACATTCAGGACTGATTTCCTTTAGGATGGACTGGTTGGATCTCCTTGCAGTCCAAGGGACTCTCTTTTCCAATACCACAGTTCAAAAGCATCAATTCTTCAACACTCAGCTTTCTTTATAGTCCAACTCTCATATCCATACATGACCACTGGATAAACCATAGCCTTGACCAGATGGACCTTTATTGGCAAAGTAATGTATCTGCTTTTTAATATGCTGTCTAGGTTGGTCATAACTTTTCAAAGGAGTCAGTGTCTTTTAATTTCATGGCTGCAGTCACCATCTGCAGTGATTTTGGAGCCCCCAAAAATAATGCCACTGTTTCTATTGTATCTCCATCTATTTGCCATGAAGTGATGGGACCAGATGACATGATCTATGTTTTCTGAATGCTGAGCTTTAAGCCAACTTTTTCACTCTCCTCCATCACTTTTATCAAGAGGCTCTTCCCATAAGTGTGGTGTTATCTGCATACATGATGTTGTTGATATTTCTGCCGGCAGTCTTGATTCCAGCTTGTACTTCATCCAGCCAAATGTTCCTCATGATGTACTGTGCATACAAGTTAAATAAGCAGGGTGACAATATACAGCCTTGACGTACTCCTTTCCCATTTTGGGACCAGTCTGTTGTTCCATGTCCAATTTTAACTGTTGCTTTCTGACCTACATACAGATTTTTTAAGAGGCAGGTCAGGTGGTCTGGTATTCCTATCTCTTTCAGAATTTTCCACAGTTTGTGGTGATCCACACAGTCAAAGGCTTTGGCATAGTCAATAAAGCAGAAATAGATGTTTTTCTGGAATTCTCTTCTTTTTCGATGATCTAACAGATGTTGGCAATTTAATCTCTGGTTCCTCTGCCTTTTCTAAAACCAGCTTGAACACCTGGAAGTTCACAGTTCACATACTGTTGATTCCTAGCTTGGAGAATTTTGAGCATTACAAGTAGGAAGTCAAGAAACACCTGGAGTAACAGGCAAATTTAGCCTTGGAGTACAAAATGAAGCAGGGCAAAGGCCAATAGAATTTTGCCAAGAGAATGCACTGGCCATAGCAAACACCCTATTCTAATAACACAAGAGAAGACTCTACACACGGACATCACCAGATGGTCAACACCAAGATCAGACTGATTATATTCTTTGCAGCTGAAGATGGAGAAGTTCTATATAGTTACCAAAAACAGGACCATGAGCTGACTGTGGTCATGAACTCATTATTGCCAAATTCAGACTTAAATTGAAGAAAGTAGAGAAAACCATTAGACCATTCAGGTATGACCTAAATCAAATCCCTATGGTTATACAGTGGAAGTGAGAAATAGATTTAAGGGACTAGACCTGATAGACAGTGCCAGAAGAACTATGGACAGAGGTTCGTGACATTGTACAGGAGACAGGGAGCAACACTGTCCCCAATAAAAAGAAATACAAAAAAGCAAAATGACTATCTGAGGAGGCCTTACAAAGAGCTGTGAAAAGAAGAGAAGGGAAAAGCAAGGAGAAAAGGAAAGGTATTCCCATTTGAATGCAGAGTCCCAAAGAAGACAAGGAGAGATAAGAAATCCTTCTCCAGTGATCAATGCAAGGAAATAGAGGAAAACAATAGAATGGGAAAGACTAGAGATCTCTTCAAGCAAATTAGAGATACCAAGGGAACATTTCATTCAAAGATGTGCTCAATAAAGAACAGAAATAGTATGGATCTAACAGAAGCAGAAGATATTAAGAAGAGGTGCCAAGAATACACAGAAGAGCTATACAAAAAGATCATGACCCAGATAACTATGATGCTGTGATCACTCACCTACAGCCAGACATCCTGGAATACAAAGTCAAGTGGGCCTTAGGAAGCATCTCTACAAACAAAGCTAGTGGAGGTGATGGAATTCTAGTTGAGCTATTTCAAATCCTGAAAGATGACACTGTGAAAGTGCTGCACTCAATATGCCAGTAAATTTGGAAAACTCAGCAGTAGCCACAGGACTGGAAAAGGTCAGTTTTCATTCCAATCCCAAAGAAAGGCAATGCCATAGAATGCTCAAGCTACCACACTGTTGCACTCATCTCACATGCTAGGAAAGTAATAATTTATATTAAGGAATTATTATTAATTTTTATATGAGTTAATAGTATTGTGTTTATGTATTTTTTTAATTTGTTATCTTTTAGAGATACAAATGAGAGGGCAATGGATAGAAGTTTAATTGAAACAGAATTGACCGTGTAGCGATAATTGTTGAATCTAAGCAATGTTTATATGGGCATTCATTCATACTTCTTGCTCTACTTTTCTGTTTGAACTGTTTTTCATACTAAGCCATAAAAATTTGATCAGAATTTTTGCTTCTATTTGTGAATTTTAAAAAGACCAGGCTAGCCCAGAACAATTCTAACCCTTTACAGTTTATCTTTTCAAAAAGGGTAATACCAGTAGGAAGTCAAGTCTGTAGCTCCCACGATGCTTTATAAAAATGTATATTCCACCTCTTAAAACTTTTATGCATCAGCAGTTACTTCGTGCCATCTGTGAATTTCATGATGACCTTACAGACCCCACCAGAATACTACCAGTAGAGGCAGAGACTGTGGGAAAGTCAGATCTGAATGAACACAAGACATCTTTATATGCTCCTGGTAGGTTAGGAGGATGGTCCAGATTGATTAAAAGTCAAGTAGGGATTTTGCTGACAGCAGTGGACTGGGTGATCTGTGAATAAACAGATACCCTAGAAACTGATAGTGAGAAGGCAATACAGCATAATGAAAATTTGAACCTAAACCAATTATAGATTCATATCTTGATTCAATCAATTGCTCAATGTGATATTACTATATGTTATAGAGCACCAGTTAACTCATATCATACTTCATATAATAGGGGACTGTTGGAGATTAAATAAAACATGTAAAACGTGAGGAAAGTGTTAACACAGCAGGTCTGGTTGTTTGGTCTTTGTATTTCAAAGGAACTGGAAACTGTGATTTGACTATTGGCCAACCCTGGAGGAATGGTCTAATGTTAATTGGTTGATGACCATGTTTTGTTCACTTGATTATTTTGCACAAGTATCAACATCAATGATGTGCATCTGGTGTCATTGTTGTGATCCTGAGTTTCACTTGCCATGGCTGGTCATGGAACATGATATACCTATGAGACATGTTCTTAATAAAAAGCCTCAGATTCTGACGCTTCCCTGGGCAGAGACATGTTGCACACTAGTGCAACCCTTTAGTTTGTTGCTAGAGAAGAGAGCATGTCCTCGATGGCCCCAGAGAGGCAAGTACTCATAAGCATGTGTCCAACCTCTCTGATTCCTCTGAATAGACATTTTTTTCCTGTTGGTCTTGGTTTGTATATTTTTGTTCTAATAAACCTCAGTCATGAGTATAATCTGCTTTTGAGTCTTGTGAATCCTTTTGCTAAATCAGAAAAATTGAGGGGAAGGTGACCCTCAGATGTCTTGGACATAAAAGGACTAGTACAATATAAAGCAAGTAGTACACATTCAATATATGCCAGCTATGGAATTTAACTGATCCTGTTGGATGTGACAGGGGACTGACCTCACTTGTACTAGAGTGTAGGCTGGGACTCCAGGATTTTGTCCACTTTTCTGAACCATGCTCTTGGAAGCAGGCAAGGATAACCTCTCATCAGTTGAGAAGTTGGAAAACATAACTCCAAGGTTTCCCCCTGGCCTCCCAGCCCTGCTGATTCCAAGTGGGAAGGTATCATGTGAAGCAAATGGGTAGATAGCCAACCTCTAACTGGGGCATTCTGAGAATGCACAACAGGGCAAATTTTTTTTTTTATCATTTTGAAAGATAACAAAAAGAATCGAAACATTTAACATCAGTGCTAGAGCCCTGGACCCTTACTTTGGTAGCAGTCACCAGAGGCAGTGGTATATTGGGACTTCCCTAGTGGTTCAGTGGCTAAAACTCCACACTCCCAAAGCAGGGGGCCTAGGTTCTATCCCTGGTCAGGGAACTAGATCCCACATGATGCAACTAAGAGTTTGCATGCCACAACTAACAACTGGTATGGTCAAATAAATATTTTTTTAAAACAGGAAATGACTATCAGGGATTTCCCCAATGCACCAGAACCAAGCACACAGAGCCATTTCTGTCACGCACTGGGCACCACAGAAAGACAGTCTTAAACTGTGAGGACTATATGTCAACATTAAAAAAAAAAAAAAAGCTAATTGGGTTGAGACTTCAATTGAGGGCTAATCAAAAGAAAAGAGGAGCCCAGGGTACTGATCTTGCAATACCTTTCTATATTTGTGTGTGTGTGATTATGGTTCCCGTCCAAATGGTTGCCTGTGTCCAACTCTTTTCAGCCCCATGGACTGTAGCCCTTCAGGCTCCTCTGTCCATGGGATTTCCCAGGCAAGAATACTGGAGTGGGTTGCTGTTTTCTCCTCCAAAGGATTGTCCTGACCCAGGGATCGAACCCACATCTCCTGCACTGGCAAGAGGATTCTTTACTACTATGCCAACCTGGGAAACCCATCCAAGTGAGTTGTTGTTGTTGTTGTTCAGTTACCAAGTCCTGTCTGACTCTTTGTGACCCCATGGACTGCAGTGCACCAGACTTCCTTGTCCCTCACCACCTCCTGGAGTTTGCCCAAGCAGATCTAACATACTTCCAAAAGAGATGTATACCTCTAAAATGCAAGAATAATTACAATAAAATCAATTGTTATGTCACACATTTATTTACTATTTCTCAAGTAAATTGCCTCGAGATGGATAGGTCTAATCTCAATAGTGATCCCATGTGGATTGTTCTACCAAGTTCTTAAATATGGTGAGAATATAATAGTTGGTAGAAGTTTGCTTATTCTGCATGAGTGGTCCCCTTATTTTTTTTGAACCCTTAATTATTTTGGGAGGTTTTATAGACGGCTTCCTTGCATTTTATGTTGCCCATAATAGTCATCTCCCTGTCACTCTCACTGTCATTGCTATATGTTGACAAATGGCTATCATTCATGTCGCCATGCAGTGCATTGTCTTTGGGCTCTGTCTTGTGAGATGACTTGTAAAAGCACTTCAGTTTGCTTGAAGAAGGTGGAACTGGAACATGCTTCACATTCTCTTCTGAAGTATGAGTGATGAGTGGCTCACAAACAGCACAGCAAACAAGGCACTTTTCTTTGTAGTATCGACAAAGCTTCACTGGTTGAGGCCTAGATAATATTTCTGCCCTACCTTCACTAGCCAGGCTTTTTAGTTTAAGATGTCTCTGGAGTTTGGTCAGTTTCGGTATACTTGATTGCACAGGGACACTTTGACTCTTTGGATAAGGTGGAGACATTTTGGTTGGCTTGACTGGACATTGTAGACTTGATGGCCAAGTTGGCTTGATGGCTTTCCTTGCATAGGATGGACTGACCTGACTGACTAGCTTATAGGCATGAGATTGCCTATGTGCCTTTTTTGGACTGCGTGATCTATGCAACTTTTCCTGGGGGACTGATCCTAACACTTTTTTGGGATTTGATGGCTTGGATGGGTTTTTTTGACTCAAGGGCCTGACTAACTTTTCTACACTTGAAGGAACAGAGACTTTTTGTGAAGTTGAGGGCCCAGATGACTTATCTATACTAGATAGCAGTGATTGTTTTTCTAGATTGCCTGGACCAGCAGTCGGTGACTTGGACTTAGTGAATGATATTTTAGATGACGTGGATGCTTTGGTCATGTCTTCTTTCTTGACCCTGAAAATACAGGAGATTTGGAGTATGACAATTTAAATCAGAAGAGTACTCTTGCTATCACTGGAAAACATGGGCTATAGTGTCAGTTTAGACTTCTGGTCTTTTTTTGACTCTAGCAGGAAAACTGAACACAGTAAGAATTGGAGAGAGGTGAAAACCATGACTCAGGTTACAGATTTGAACTCATGTTAAATTCTTTTTCCTTTTCTTAATTTTACTGTTTCAACCACAGTAGATAACCATATAGTCATGTGTGGAGTGACACAAACTTGTTTCAAATCTACCATTGAGAGGGAGAGAGATAATTTTATCTACTCTGGAAATTAAGCTTTATATAAAAAAGTCACATGTTAATATGCAAATGAGGCACAAATGTCACAACTTGTCACATAAAAAAGTCTTTAGACCAAATTCATTGCTTTCCTATCATATTTACACCGTCAAATTTTGTATCCATGTATGTTTATACTCACTAGATTACTCTAAAACCAAAGGAATAGAACAGTGATATATTTCAGTCACCAGTCCTTGGATTGGGAAATTTTTAGGGACCCAGTATGTCAGAGCCGGTTTGATCTTCCTATATGAAAGGCAGGGACTAGTATCACTGAACACAATAATTTTTCATGCTATTACATCTTAACATAGTAGATTATCCAAAATGTGTTACTATCTTTGGAATGCAGAGACCCAACTCCTTCTCTCTCCCCTGAGAAGATTTTGATTCTGTCTTAGATAGTCATCCCCTCTTTTCCTAGACTCAATTTATAATGAAATTAGCAACCTGGGGCTCAACTGAACACTGAGTAGGAGATAGTTTTGGCTCAAATTGATAATGTATTTGAGATCATTTAAGAGCTTCATCTAAGTGAACATATCCAACCCCCAAGATGTTGGTAGCTCTTTTGACGTCTAAAGTTAACGTTAAGTAACCATAACAACAGTGAACCCGTCTATGTTTATGTGCATGCGCACATTCCCCTCCGGCCCCTTGTATTTTTAATTCATAGGTGTAAGACTTATCTTGCTGCTTTGGGGGCGTCCTAGCTCTCACAGTTATAGAGTTATAGTGAAGAATGCACACACCCCCCACCACCCCTTTTATTTTAAATTCAAAAGTGTAAGACTTACGTTGCTGCACCATCGGCTTTCTTGCTCGCACAGCCGTAGTAAATAAAACAAAAACATCTTAAAATAAAGCTGATGATGATGCTAGCAATTATGAAAATGAGGAGCCGGTGCTGTGCTCCTTCGATTCTTCTCTGCTTGGGTTCAACAGGTGTAACTGCTGTGAAAGAAAATATGTCATCAGAATATGTGCTAGGTAACCAAGTCTGCTTCCATTTTGATGGGGTTGTTACTATAAGTCAAAGTCAAATCTCATCATCAATTATTTCTTTAAGCATGATAAGTGTTCCACTGTCATTTTCCTTGCTCTATCACATCCCCAGCCAGTCACAGTCTAGAAGCCAAATCTGGGAGCTATCTCTAGCTAATCAGTATAATTACCTATGTTACCCCACATCGTGGCTTGTTCAACACATTACCTAAGTTTTTGAGTGTGTGAATGTACTTGAGTGTTTATGTGTGTGTGTGTGAATGTGTATGGTGGGAAAAGGGATGGGACAAGAAAAAAACCATTCTTGAAACCCACTTTGTGTTAGGCACCATGCTAGATTCATTCATTCACATAGAATTTTCTAGTTTGACTGGCGGGGGGAGGAGGCAGGGGTTGGTGGATTGGGTGAGGAAGGGGAATGAAGGGGGACAGTATGGCTGTACTCTTCATGTTTCTATGTTGTTTGGAATTTTTACATGGAAGTAAAACTCTCAGATGTTGTACTAGAAATTCTCAAAGACCTACTCATAGTAAGGTAGAAGAAACAGCAGATTTCTTAAACACAGCTAGCTTGTCTAATTAAGTACTTGAATGTATTTAAATTAATAGATCATAGTTTCTAGCATTTAAGGTTAGGCACATACCTGCAGTATCAGATCCATTATTTTCTTGTCTATCTAAACAATTATTTGTCCAAATTGATAAAAGGAGGACATAAATGAAGAGATTCATGTCCGGGACCTTGTTGAAGGTTTCCTTTTCCAGGGAAACTGCTGGATTTAACAAGGCTCAGCTTGCTTTAAGGGGCTATGACATCATAATCATTCTATGTCATATCCTGACAGCATAATCTCACCATGGAGAGGCATGAGCTCCTGTGTACAAATATCATGAAAAGACTTTTAATCATTTATTTCTCCATTACATTAAATATTCTATCAAATTTGAATCAAAAAGTTTGAGACATTATTAAGCACAGAAGGCAGAGAAAATGGGTTAGCTCTAGATACTTTATTAAATGTTAGGGAGGCACCTTACAGCCCTATTGTAGTTCTTGTGTGTTACAGAGGTTAAATCATCCTGGGGTATAAGCTTGTAGGAATTTTTATTACTAAAGTTAAGATTTTGAATAGCCTTCAAGCTTTTTACTGAGCTACTGTTAATGGGTACCATTAAAGACTTTCTGGCTAGAGAGTGACATGATGAGATCTCCATTTTAGAAAACCCCCGCTAGCTGTTGTATGGGGACTAGATTGCTGGGGTTAAAGTAATTTAGGCAATTGAAAGGCTGTTACATAGGTCCAGCTGATGGAGGATGATGGCTTGAAGCAGAGTGGTAAAGATGGAGAGAAATCAATGCATTCAAGGAGTATTTTGATGTGGATAGGACTTGAGGAAGGGTAGGCCGTGGGGCATGAAGGAGAGAGAGGTAGCAGGGATGATTCATTGCTTCAACAAAAACTTGTTGGATTTCTATAGGACAGGAAGATTTCTGTTAAGCATGAGCATCCAAACAAGCACAGTCCCTGCCTTCAAGAGCTGGAAACTAATGGGAGAGACAGACACGTAAATAACTGATAACTAGGTTATGTAATGGGACTTCCCTGATAGCTCAGCTGGTGAAGAATCTGCATGCAATGCAGGAGATCCAGGTCGAGAAGATGCCCTGGAGAAGGGATGGGCTACCCACTCCCAGTATTCTTGGGCTTCCCTGGTGGCTCAGATGGTAAAGAATATGCCTGTAATGCAGGATACCTGGGTTTGATCTCAGATTGGGAAGATCCCCTGGAGGAGGGTATGTCAACCCACTCTAGTATTCTTGCCTGGAGAATCCCCATGGACAGAGGAGCCTGGTGGGCTGCAGTCCATGGGACACAAAGAGTTGGGCATGACTGAGCAACTAAGCAGCACCACAGCACAGCACAGGGTATATAATGGGCTTTCCAGGTGGTGCTAGTGATAAAGAACCCACCTGCCAATGTAAGAGACATGGGTTCAATCCCTAGGTCGGGAAGAACCCCTGGAGGGGGTGCATGACAACCCAACCAAGTAGTCCTGTCTGGAGAATCCCATGGACAGAGGAGCCTGACAAGCTACAGTCCATAGGGTTGCACAGAGTCAGACACAACTGAAGTGACTTAGCATGCACACACACAGGGTGTGTAATGTCATATGCAGGCAGTGATGTTGCAGGATACAGTGCCACAAGAGCACACAAAAGGACTATCTTTTCAAAGTGGAGACTTCTGGAGGAGCTGACCCTTGAGCTGAGGTGGGGTTTTCTGTGTGTGTGTGTGTGTGTGTGTGTATGTGTGTGGTTTTTATTTTTTAATTAATTTATTTTAATTGGAGAGAATTACTTTACAATATTTTGGCAATTTTTGCCATACATCAACATGAATCAGCCACAGTTGCACATATGTCTCCCCATCCTGAACCCCACTTCCACCTCCCTCCCCACCCCATCCCTCTGGGTTGTACCAGAGCACAGGCTTTGAGTACCTTGCTTCACATCAAACTTGCACTGGTCATCTATTTTCATATGGTAATATAAATGTTTCAATGCTCTTCTCTCAAATCATCCCACCTTCGCCTTCTTCCACTGAGTTCAAAAGTCTGTTCTGTATGTCTGTGTTTCCTTTGCTGCCCTGCATATAGGATCATCAGTACTATCTTTCTAGATTCCACATGTATGTGCTACTATACAGTATTTGTCTTTCTTTTTCTGACTTATTTCACTCTATATAATAAGCTCTATTATATATAATTAATATTATTATATAATATTAATTATATAATATTAATTATATAGTATTAGTAATTATATAATATATTATAATATATATAATATAATATTATATATAATAGGCTCATCCATCTCATTAGAACTGGCTTAAATGTATTCTTTTTATAGCTGAGTAATATTCCATTGTGTATATGTGCCACAACTGCCTTATCCATTTGTCTGCCAATGGACATCTAGGTTGCTTCCATGTCCTAGCTATTGTAAACTGTGTTGCAATGAACAATGGGATACATGTATTTGTTTCAATTCTGGTTTCCTCTGCTGGTGCGTATGCCCAGCAGTTGAATTGCTGGGTCATATGGCAGTTCTATTCCCAGTTTTTTAAGGAATTGCCTCAGTGTTCTCTATAGTGGCTTCACCAGTTTGCATTCCCACCAACTGTATAAGAGGGTTCCCTTTTCTCCACACCCTCTCCAGAATTTATTGTTTGTAAGCTTTTTGATAGCAGCTGTTCTGACAAGCAAGAGATGATACCTGATTGTGGTTTTGATTTGCATTTCTCTAATAATGAGTGATGTTGAGCATCTTTTCATGTGTTTATTAACCCTTTGTATGTCTTCTTTGGAGAAATGTGTATATATATATGTATATATATACATATATATATATATAGAGAGAGACAGTATATTCAAGGAAGCAGTTATCTGGTGAGATTTTGAAATAATGTTATTTTATCCTTTATGTTTTGCTCTGTCTTTTTTTTTTTTTTTTTTTTTTGCTCTGTCTTATTTTTAATAGAGAGGGATAGATAGATATGTAGATGGACAGATGGATAGACACAGGGGTGAAAAACATTGAATCAGGTAGAATACAAGTGCAGAAAATGCTTTCCCAAATTGGCTTAAGCAAAAAGGAACTTTATTAACTCACTTTACCAAAATATCTGAAGGCAGCATTGTCTTCAATCACCTGGTCCATCAGTCAAAAGCAATTTATTAAGTTCATGATTATATTCCTTTTATATATGTTAAAAGGCACTCTCACTGCTGAGATTACAGCAGTGAGAAAGACAATGACCTGACCTGTATTATATTCTGAAGAGATCAGAGAGAAAATAAATACATGAGCATATGTTAAATGTATTTGTATACATTCCAGGTTCTGATAAGCACCACGGAGAAGCTAAGTTCAGGAAATGTGATAGAGGGTAGCAGTGAAGGTTTGCTTTGGTTTGAATGATCTGGAAACTCCTTTCAGAAAGTGATATCATTTCAGTTGAGATTTGAATGACAAGACAGTTCTGCAATGATATCAGGGAGTTCCATGAAGAATAAACAGCAAGGACAAAGACCCCTGGGCAGAAATTACAGTTGAATTAAAGTGAATCAGGCAGAGATCAAATAGAGGTGAGGTAGGAGAGAAGAGCAAGACCAGATTCTAAAAATCCTAAGGGGTGGTGATGAGGAAGGAGAGGAGAATCAGGTTTAGTTCTCCCTAGTCAAACATCTCCAAGGCATCATGGAGGCCTGGGGCGGGAGAGGTGGATTCTGTTTCACATAAATACTCCCTAGGTTTTCAGGGAATGACTCACATGATACACCTTTATTCTCTAACTCCCTTGTATGCATTCAATTCACCCAATTTCTTGTCTTTTATCTCTCTGCATCAATTCTATTAGGTCAATCTTACACCTATTTCATAAACAAAGGAATTGTATTATCTTCCTGTTACTGCTGTAACAAATTACCACAAATTTAGTGGCATATGTTAACATAAGTGTATTCTTGTATAGTTCTGAAGGTCAGAAATCTGCAATGGGTCACACTGGTATGAAACCAAGGTGCTAGCAGGGTTATGTTCCTGCTGGAGGCTCTAGGGAAGAATCCATTTCCTGTGTCTAGAGATTTATTAGGTTCCTTGGTTCATGATTTTGAATCACTCTGGCCTGTCCTTCCATCTTCACAGCTCTGACTCTGACCTTCCTGCCTCCTTCTTACAGGGACTCTTGTGATTACATTAGGCACACCTGGATAAATGAGGCCACTCTCCTATCTCAAGATGTTTAACTTAAATCACATCTACAAAGTCTCTTTTACCACATAAGGTAGCATAGTCACAGGTCCTAGGTAATAGGACATGGACATATTTGGGGAAGGGGACATGATATTGCCTACCACAAAAACGGACATTAGTAAAGTGGCTTAGCAAATGTCACACTACTCTGATGAGCCAGAGACTTTGTCAGACTCAAACTTGGTCTTTAGTTAACATTCTCAGTGTGAAATTGTTAGTATAGGACATCCTCAGGACAGGAATACAAGGGTTTAGAAGGAATCCTGGCCTATTGAGACACTAAGTAATGGCACTGATCTGGTGAATATATCAACCTAGATGTCTCTAGGCTGATTGGCAACGTTTCTTAGTGGCTGAGAAACTCAGGAGTCACAATAATCTTGCTATGATACCCAACTCTCCCACTTAGTAGCTGTGGGACTTGGGCAAATATTAATACTTTATCACTCTGGATCTTGATTTCCTCACCTATAAGATAAGTCACAAGGTAATCAGAAAGATTTAGTGAGATAATGCCTAGGCGACAGAAAGTAGCATATGCATATTCAAACAACCACAGCTATTATTATTAGAATATCATTTTACTTAGTTTCACAGTGATAGACTTTAGGTCAATGTATAAACATTTTTGTAATTTAGTGTTCTGCTTTCACTAAGTGACATACACAATAAAAAATCACATTTATGTAGTCTAATTTAGAGAGAGGTTTTTCACTTTTTTAGCCTGAAAAATCACCTTGTTAACAAAGGAGTTCTTTATCACTCCTATAAGAAGCCAAGAAGACACTGTCACAAGGTTGTTTTGTGAAACAAAAATATAATAAATTGCTCTCAGTTCCTTGGCCTCATATTACTCACATTACTTCAAATCTGGAAGGAAATGATCCAGGCGATGCAACAAGCCACTTATTAGCTCTAAGCAATGTTAATTAGGAGATTTTAAAAATATTCTTAGAGGTCAGGATCCTTCTCTGACTTTACTGGTCTCTCTTTTTAAGTCTCTGTACATACTAGTTTTTGCCAAGAGCTAGAAGAACAATGATTGAAGCCTCTTTATTCTCCTTATAGTTGCATTATCAGAAAAAAAGTTATATTCAAAGAAATATTTGAATATATTTTATGCTTAAAATAGCCAAGAGCAGGAGGATAGAAACTCTGCTCTGAAAATTGCATTAGAACTCCGTCTATCTTTCAGTATGTATGTCCCAAGAGACAAGGGTAGGTTTGATATCTGCACAGTCACAATCAACCACATTGTCCTCAAGGTAATGCAGGACATACACACAGCATAAAAGCTGGACTGTCCTTGTGTACTCTTACATTTCCCCTTGAATTGTATTAAATAAAGAAATAATAAAATTACTGTAATTTATTTGAAAATACAATTAAATGCTAAATATAATTCAAAGTATAAGTGTATTTGTTTCTTTGAGCTGCTGTAACAGCAACAACAACAACAGCAACAAAACTAAGTGCCTTAAAAGCACAACAATTTTTTAACTCACATTTATGGAGGCCAGAAGCTCAAAATTCAGATGTTGATAGTTGGTTCCTTCTGAGTATTCTGAGGCAAAATCTCTTCCCTGCCATTCTCGTAGCTTCTGAATTGCTGGAAAACCTGTACTTTCATTCTCAGTACCATATTCAACTCATTACTCTTTCACCTTTTAAGCCTTTGCAAAGAGCTCATCTCCTTAATTAGGTCTACCAGAACTCTTTCATTAATACTTCAATATTCTTCCCTTTCTTTCTACCCTGCCAGTCCTCCCACATTGCTCTAGCTCTTTTTTTAAATAATTCTTATCAACCTCTAACGTAGTCTATACATTATTTATTACTCTCAGCTATTTATTATGATAGCTTATGGTGAATGATGTCGGATTTGCGATCTCTAAAGAAGAATATTTAGCTTCGGGACCAGAGACCAGGCTTGATCACTCAAGAGCTTTTGTGTAGCAGTTTTATTAAAGAAAAGGGACAGAGAAAGCTTCTAACATAGACATCAGAAGGGGGATAGAGAATGCCCTTGTAGTTAGTCTTCTCAAAGCCTTATATACTTTTTCAGACCCACTCCCACAGCATAAATCTTAAATTAACAAGATTAGAACTAACAATAGAAAGATCTTACCAGTCCCATTCCCATAATATACATTTTAAGATGACAGGATTAATCAGAAGATTCTTGTTAAGGAGAAACATGTTCTCCAGCAAGATACATTGTTATGTTGACTAAGACAAAGCAATGTAGAAATGAACTTTGTCCTTTTCTCCTTGAGAGCCCCAGACTCTTTTCTCCTTCTCCAGGGCTCTGGACCCCCCTTTCTTCTCCTCGGAAACCCTGGACTTCTTATCAACCTACCCAGGAATCGACTCTCTCAATTATCTGCCAGGATGGCAAATAATCTGCCTGCGATGCAGAAGACCTGGGTTGGATCCTTGGGTTTGGAAGATTCCCTGGAGAAGGAAATGACAACCCACTCCAGTTTTCTTGCCTGGAGAATCTCCATGGGCAGAGGAGTCTGGCAGGCAGTTCATGGGGTTGCAATGAGTTGGACATGACTGAGTGACTTTCACCTTAACTTTTTTCACGTGTCATTACAATATGAACTACAAGGCTCTAAAAGAGTAAGGAATCTTGCCTATTTTCTTCATTAAATAAATATTTTTGGAGTAAAATGATGTAAAAATTGCTTCGCAAATTGATGGAACCTTTGGGAAATCATTATGTGTCTATATGAAATAAAATGTTTACAAATATTCTCATCCTTTGACCAAGAATTTCTACATCTTAAGAATAATCCTAAAGAGATAATGTAAAATGCAGAGAAGAATTTGTAGAGAAAAATTTATAACACAGTTGACAACAATTGTAAAAATGTAGAAACAAATGCCTAGTATTGAGCAAGTGCTAAGGAAATTTTACTTAAGATAATATATAGGCACTAAAACTGTTTTGAGTCTGTAATGGCATAATGACAAGAATATCTTTTTAAAAAAAGGTTTTCTACAACAACCCAAAACCTATGGGACACTGTAAAAGCAGTGCTAAGGGGAAGGTTCATAGCATTACAGGCGCACATCAAGAAACAAGAAAAAAGCCAAATAAATAACCTAACTCTACACCTAAAGCAATTAGAGAAGGAAGAAATAAAGAACCTCAGGGTTAGCAGAAGGAAAGAAATCTTAAAAATTAGGGCAGAAATAAATGCAAAAGAAACTAAAGAGACCATAGCAAAAATCAAGAAAGCTAAAAGCTGGTTTTTTGAAAAAAATAAACAAAATTGACAAACCATTAGCAAGACTCATTAAGAAACAAAGAGAGAAGAACCAAATTAACAAAATAAGAAATGAAAAGGGTGAGATCACAACAGACAACAGTGAAATACAAAGGATCATAAGAGACTACTACCAGCAGCTCTATGCCAATAAAATGGACAACTTGGATGAAATGGACAAATTCTTAGAAAAGTATAACTTCCCAAAACTGAACCAGGAATAAATAGAAGATCTTAACAGAGCCATCACAAGCAAGGAAATCGAAACTGTAATCAGAAATCTTCCAGCAAACAAAAGCCCAGGACCAGATGGCTTCACAGCTGAATTCTACCAAAAATTTAGAGAAGAGCTAACACCTATCTTACTCAAACTCTTCCAGAAAATTGCAGAAGAAGGTAAACTTCCAAACTCATTCTATGAGGCCACCATCACCCTAATTCCAAAACCAGACAAAGATGCCACAAAAAAAAGAAAACTACAGGCCAATATCACTGATGAACATAGATGCCAAAATCCTTAACAAAATTCTAGCAAACAGAATCCAACAACATATTAAAAAAATCATACACCATGACCAAGTGGGCTTTATCCCAAGAATGCAAGGATTCTTTAATATCTGCAAATCAATCAACGTAATACACCACATTAACAAATTGAAAGATAAAAACCATATGATTATCTCAATAGATGCAGAGAAAGCCTTTGACAAAATTCAACACTCATTTATGATTAAAACTCTCCAGAAAGCAGGAATAGAAGGAACATACCTCAACATAATAAAAGCTATATATGACAAACCCACAGCAAGCATCACCCTCAATGGTGAAAAATTGAAAGCATTTCCTCTGAAATCAGGAACAAGACAAGGATGCCCACTCTCACCACTGCTATTCAACATAGTGTTGGAAGTTTTGGCCACAGCAATCAGAGCAGAAAAAGACATAAAAGGAATCCAGATAGGAAAAGAAGAAGTGAAACTATCGCTGTTTGCAGATGACATGATCCTCTACATAGAAAACCCTAAAGACTCTTCCAGAAAATTACTAGAGCTAATTAATGAATATAGTAAAGTTGCAGGATATAAAATTAACACACAGAAATCCCTTGCATTCCTATACACTAACAATGAAAAAACAGAAAGAGAAATTAAGGAAACAATACCATTCACCATTGCAACAAAAAGAATAAAATACTTAGGAGTATATCTACCTAAAGAAACAAAAGACCTATACATAGAAAACTATAAAACACTGATGAAAGAAATCAAAGAGGACACAAACAGATGGAGAAACATACCGTGTTCATGGATTGGAAGAATCAATATTGTCAAAATGGCTATTCTACCCAAAGCAATCTGTAGATTCAATGCAATCCCTATCAAGCTACCAACGGTATTTTTCACAGAACTAGAACAAATAATTTCACAATTTGTATGGAAATACAGAAAACCACGAATAGCCAAAGTAATCTTGAGAAAGAAGAATGGAACTGGAGGAATCACCCTCCCTGACTTCAGACTCTACTACAAAGCCACAGTCATCAAGACAGTATGGTACTGGCACAAAGACAGAAATATAGATCAATGGAACAGAATAGAAAGCCCAGAGATAAATCCACGAACCTATGGACACCTCATCTTTGACAAAGGAGGCAAGGATATACAATGGAAAAAAGACAATCTCTTTAACAAGTGGTGCTGGGAAAACGGTCAACCACTTGTAAAAGAATGAAACTAGAACACTTCCTAACACCATACACAAAAATAGACTCAAAATGGATTAAAAATCTAAATGTAAGATCAGAAACTATAAAACTCCTAGAGGAGAACATAGGCAAAACACTCTCCGACATAAATCACAGCAAGATCTTCTATGACCCACCTCCCAGAATATTGGAAATAAAAGCAAAAATAAACAAATGGGACCTAATGAAAATTAAAAGCTTTTGCACAACAAAGGAAACTATAAATAAGGTGAAAAGACAGTCCTCAGATTGGGAGGAAATAATAACAAATGAGGAAACAGACAAAGGATTAATCTCAAAAATATAAAAGCAACTCCTGAAGCTCAATTCCAGAAAAATAAACGACCCAATCAAAAAATGGGCCAAAGAACTAAACAGACATTTCTCCAAAGAAGACATACAGATGGCTAACAAACACATGAAAAGATGCTCAACATCACTCATCATCAGAGAAATGCAAATCAAAACCACAATGAGGTACCATTACACGCCAGTCAGGATGGCTGCTATCCAAAAGTCTACAAGCAATAAATGCTGGAGAGGGTGTGGAGAAAAGGGAACCCTCTTACACTGTTGGTGGGAATGCAAACTAGTACAGCCACTATGGAGAACAGTGTGGAGATTTCTTAAAAAACTGGAAATAGAACTGCCATATGACCCAGCAATACCACTTCTGGGCATACACACTGAGGAATCCAGATCTGAAAGAGACACGTGCACCCCAATGTTCATCGCAGCACTGTTTATAATAGCCAGGACATGGAAGCAACCTAGATGCCCATCAGCAGATGAATGGATAAGGAAGCTGTGGTACATATACACCATGGAATATTATTCAGCCATTAAAAAGAATTCATTTGAATCAGTTCTAATGAGATGGATGAAACTGGAGCCCATTATACAGAGTGAAGTAAACCAGAAAGATAAAGAACATTACAGTATACTAACACATATATACGGAATTTAGATAGATGCTAGCGATAACCCTATATGCAAAACAGAAAAAGAGACACAGAAGTACAGAACAAACTTTTGAACTCTGGGGGAGAATGTGAGGGTGGGATGTTTTGAAAGAACAGCATGTATATTATCTATGGTGAAACAGACCAGCAGCCCAGGTGGGATGCATGAGTCAAGTGCTCGGGCCTGGTGCACTGGGAGGACCCAGAGGAGTCGGGTGGAGAGGGAGGTGGGAGGGGGGATCGGGATGGGGAACACGTGTAACTATATGGCTGATTCATGTCAATGTATGACAAAACCCACTGAAATGTTGTGAAGTGATTGGCCTCCAACTAATAAAATAATATTTAAAAAAAAATAAAAATAAAAAAAATAAAAAATAAATAAAAAAAATGTTTTCTTATTTAAAATGCTAAAAATGAAAAAAAAAAAAAAAAAAAAAAACAAAGAAGAAGAAGCCAAGCAATTGTATATCCAGTGACTTCTAAATGTATCCATTCACTAAAAAGTCACTTTACTGTGGGTTCTGGGAATATGGCAGTCAATGAGACAGACAAAATATCCTGCTATCATGAATCTTATATTGTAGTGTGGTGAAACAGCCACAAATAAGTAAAGATGTCATAACGTCAGGTGTGATAAGTGCTGTGAAGAAGACTTAGCATTCTTTAAGAATAGAGTGATGGGGAGTGCTGTTTCATATGATAGACAGAAAAGCCTCTTTGAGGAAGTGTTATCTGAGTATCAACCAAAACAAGTTAAGGGAGTGGGGTACAAAGGTCTAGACGAGCAATACATGTTGAGGGACCAGCATGGACTGTAGTTTGAGAGTAAGTTTGGCAGGTTGAAAGAGACATATTGGATTAGAAAGGAAAGAAGAAAGCTTCTGTAGCTAGAGCAGATAAATCAAGGTAAAAGGAGGTAGGAAATCACCTTGGAAAGATAACCAATGGACAGATCACATACAGTTTTGTGAGTCTTGGATTTCATTCTAGTTGTAATGAGCGTTCAATGGAGACCTTCGTGCAGAGGAGTAAAATAAGCTGACTTATGATTTAAAAGGATAACTTGACTTCTGTGATGAAAATAGAAAAATTGGTATTAGGAGAAAGAGAGATTAGGCTATTGTGTAATGCCATCAAGAAGTGATATTGGCTTGGACTGAAGTGGTAGTGGTGAAAGATTATGATAAATACGATTTGGGATATAATTTTGGAGATAGTGACAATAGGAATTGCTGATGCAATGGTTGTAGGAAGTGACTGGGGGGAAAATAGTCAAAGTTAGGGACTTCCCTGGAAATCCAGTGGTTAAGAATCTGCCTGCCAATGCAAGGGACACAGGTTTGATCTTTGGTCAGGGAAGATCCCACGTGCATTGGAGCATCTAAGCCTGTGAGCCACAGCTACTAAGCCCGAGTGCTTAGAGCCCATGCTCTGCAACAAGTGAAGCCACTGCAAGAAAAAACCCCTTGCCCCAAAATGAAGAGTAGCTCCCACTAACTGCAACTGAAGAAAGCCTGCATGCAGGAAGGAAGACCCAGCTCAACCAAAATTAAATTAGCAAATTAATTAAATAAATTTTTAAAAGATGCTGCCTCTAAAAATTTGTTTAAAAATAGTCAAAGTTTAATTTTCCTTTGAGTCTAAGCATCTGAGCAAATAAATTGATCCATTTTCAATTAATGGAAGCAATGAGAAATATAAAGTTAGGTTTGTTTGTTGTTGGAGGATGTTTAATAATGGAGTTCTATTTCAGAGAATCATAAGAAACTGTTAGTCATCTAAGAGTACATGTCAAGTAGGCAGTTAAATATAGATATATACATTGAAGTTTTCAAACTGTGGTGCTAGAGAAGACTCTTGAGAGTCCCTTGGACTGCAAGGAGATCAAACAAGTCAATCCTAAAGGAAATCAACCCTGAAAATTCTTTGGAAGAACTGATGCTGAAGCTGAAGCTCCAATACTTTGGCTGCCTGATGTGAAGAGACAACTCATTGGAAAAGACCCTGATGCTGGGAAAGATTGAAGGCAGGAGGAGAAGAGGGTGACAGGATGAGATGTTTGGATGGCATCACTGACTCAATGGACATGAGTTTGAGCAAACTCTGGGAGATAGTGAAGGATAGGGAAGCCTAGTTGCAAAGAGTAGGATATGATTTAGTGACTGAACAACAACAAGAATATATATCTGCACTAGATTTATATATTTGGAAGTCATAAATATGTATATAACATTTAAAGCTGGGAGACTGGATGAGATCACCGAGGGAGTGAATATAGGTGAAGATATCTCATGATGAAGCTTTGGTTTCCCAAACATTTGGAGTCTAGATAATGGAGAAGGAACCCAAAAAAGACAGCTAGTAGGGTAGTAGGAAAATGAAGAGGATGAGGTATCTTGGTAGTAAAGTAAAAAAAAAAAAAAATAGTATTTCAGTCCAAGTTAATGCAAAAATACAATTGAGGGAAATAAATGGTATATAGATTTTGAAGGAAAAATAATACTGTCTTTGTTCACAGAAGATGTAAAAATGTATGTACAAAATCCAAAAGAATCAACAAAAGCTTCCTGGAACTAATCATTGATTTTAGCAAGGTTGCAGGATACAAAATTAATATATAAAATCAATCACTTACATATATACCATCAATGAAAAAGTAGAATTTAAAGTTAAAAACATAATAACATTTGCATTAGTACATAGGCACAAATCTAGCAAAATATAAACAAAACTTATAAGGAAAATTACAGCAATGAGATAAAAGAACCTAAAAAATGGAGACTCCATCTTCACAGGAATGAAGTCTCAACATTGTCAAGATGTCAGGTCTTCCCAAGCTCAGCTACAGATTCAGTGCAAACTAATCAAAATTTTAGAAAGTTATTTTGTGGATATTGATAAACTGATTCTAAAGTTTATATGGACAGGCAAAAGAGCTAGAATAATTGATGAGTTATTGAAGCAGAAAAACCAAGTTGGAAGACTGACACTATGGGAGTTCAAGACTTACTATAAAGTTTAAGACTTACTATAAAGCTGCAGTTGTTGCTGTTGTTCAGCTGCTCAGTTGTGTCCAATTCTTTGTGACTCTGGGGACTTCAGCATGCCAGGCTTCCCTATCCTTCACCATTTCCCAGAGTTTGCTCAAACTCATGTCCATCGAGTCAGTGATGCCTTCCAATCATCCCATCCTCTTTCTGCTTTTGTTCTCTTCCTACCTTCTATCTTTCCCAGCATCAAGGTCTTATCTAATGAGTTGGCTCTTATCAGGTGGTGAAAATATAGGAGCTTTAGTTTCAGCATTAGTCCTTCCAATGATTTTTCAGATTTGATTTCCTTTAAGATCAACTAGTTGGATCTCCTTGCAGTCCAAGGGACTTTCAAGAGTCTTCTCTAATGCCACAGTTCAAAAGCATCAATTCTTCAGCACTCAGTCTTCTTTATGGTCCAACTGTCAAGTCCAGACAAGACTAGTGGAAAAAAAACCATAGCTTTGACTAGATGGATCTTTGGAGGCACAGTGGTGTCTATGCTTTTTAATACACTGTCAGATTTTGTCATAGTTTTTCTTCCAAGAAGCAAGCATCTTTTAATTTCATGGCTGCAGTCAGCGTCCACAGTGATTTTGGACCCCAAGAAAATTAAGTCTGTCATTGCTTCCATTGTGTCCCCATTTATTTGCTGGTAATCAACATAAAGTGGTATTGTCAAAAGAATAGATAGACCCACACAGTCAACTATCTTTGGCAAAGAAGCAAAAGCAATACAACAAAGTAAAGATGGTCTCTTCAACAAATCAAACCAAACAACCAGGCATCCATATGTAAAAAAAGAAGATACATAGCTGATAAATAAGAATATGAAAATATACTCAACATCATATGTCACTAAGGAATTATAAGTTAAAACAATACCACTACATAGCTATTAGAATAGCCAAAATGCAGAACACTGACAACAACAAATTCCTGCAAGGATGTAAAGCAACAGGAATTCTAACCCACTGGTGGTGGGAAAGCAAAGTGATAAAGCCACTTTGGAAGAGAGTCTGGCGGTTTATTACACAACTAAACATACGATGGGTACATGTGTGCTAAGAGAAGTTTTAGATAACGAAAATATTTTGCATGATAATATCATGTTGGATATATGCCATTATACATCTGTCCAAACCTATAAAGTAAACGTAAAACTTCAACAGTAAACCCTAACCTAAGCTATGGATTTTTAATGATTATGATGTATCAGTGTGGAGAAGGAAATGCCAACCCACTCAGTACTCTTGCCTGGAGAATTCCATGGACAGAGGAGCCTGGCGGGCTACAGTCTATGGGGTCACCAAGAGTTGGACATGAATGAAGTGTTTGCCACGTGTAGGTCCATCATTTGTAGCAAATGCACTATTCTGATGTCTATAATGGGAGAGTCTATCATGTGTGGGATAGAGTGTATATAGGAAACCATTGTATCATTATTGCAATTTTTTCCAGTGAACCTATAACTGCTCTAACAGTATGAAGTCGTTTTAAAAAAGAAAAGAATTTTTAAAAGGAGAACATGATCAACTGTGCCAAATCTTGCTCTTTTAAATAAGAGAGGGACTGAAAATTGATCACTTAATTCAGCAATGCAAAGCCCACTGGGGGTCTTTGATAAAAGCTGTTTTGATGGGTGATGGTCATGAGACAATTGTTGAATGAATTCAAAGGAAAATGAGAAGAGAAGTAACACTATAAAGCAGAGAAATGGGGTTATATCTTAAGGGGAGGTGGTAGGTTTGAGAGATGATGGATCAAAAGTGGAAGATATCACAGATATCACATTTCCATACTGGTAGGAATAACCTGTAGAGAGGGACAAAATAATTCTGAAAAAGAGAGGTATTATCAATGGTGAAAGTGAAGTGTTAGTTGCTCAGTAATATCCGACACCTTGTGACCTCATAGACTATAGCCTGCCAGATTCCCCTGTCCATGAAATTCTCCAGGCAAGAATACTGCAGTGGGTTTCCATGTCCTCCTCCAGGGGATCTTCAAGACCCAGGGATTGAACTCAGATCTCCTGCATTGCAGGTGGATTCTTTACTGTCTGAACAGACTGGGAAGCACATTATCAATGGTAAAGCTGCTAAATAAAAAAAGTGAGTGGAATTCAGCATACAAGTAGAGGGTGTTCATCTTAGATAGGAATAAATATATTTCATTCATTTTAAAAGGAAGGAGACAGAATAGATTGATACAGATTGAGGGAGGTAGGTAGATTTGCTGCTGGATACATGTAGAAATTCTCTATTTTTAAAATAGTTTTGTTAAGATGTAATGCACATACCATAAAATCACTTCACTTATAGTGTTCAGTTTAGTGGTATTTTTTTTTTTTTGTATATTCAAAGTTGTGGAACCATCATCACAAAATAACTTCAGAATATTTTCATCAACCTGAAAACATAAGCCCATGTGCATTGTCAATCACCCCCATATCCCCACTCACTGGCCCCTGGCAATCACCAATACAATTTCTGTCTCTATGCATTTGTCTGTTTTGGACATTACATATACATAAAATCATACATAAGCTTTGTGCTTGACACATGGAAAAATCAGTAACTTTTATTCTGCCCCCTCTAATTTTTTAATTGAGAAATCCAACATCACAGATCACTAATACATTTAATATCATACACAGTAAAACAGTGAATAGCATAGCAACTGAATAAAAATACAGTAAAATTTTAATGGTAATTATCTTTGAGTGATGGGTTTATGGGTGATTTTATTTTCTTCTCTATACTTTGTTCAGTTTGAATGTTTATGTAAGGGACATGTTTTACAAAAAACTGAAGGAATCAAAAGAAGTTCAACAAATTTGAAAGGTATAAAACATTATGAAAAATCTAGTGAATCTTTTTAACTAAGTTTGCTTTAGAATTCCATCTCCTTTTCTAAAATTTAATAGACAACAGTGTCTGATTTTTTTTTTCTCAATCCTACTACAGCTCAAAATTGAGTCTGCTTTTTCTACACACAGTTTAATTCTGCAGTGTCTTAAGGTTCATTCAGAGTTAATGGTTGTCCTGTTGTTCAAAGAGTACATACTGTCTTGAGAATACACTGGTGATGGTTGACCTTCAGAAGGTTTTCTGGGAAAAAAAATCCCTCCACTAGACATAAGCACTGTTGAAAACATCTTAACAAAGACACGTTGCTGCCAAAACCAAAGAAAGGGTATCAGCGGCAAGCAAATGGTATTCTGAGACAGCTGTCATAATTAAAATAATCTTTCAGGTTCTGACATCTACAGTAAAATAAGGTTGAACTTCAGGAAAAGAAAATTCAAGAATTAGACATATCACCTTGAACAGTAGAGCACATTGGTCACTTTATTCATTTAGTCTTGATCTTCCTGGACACAGAGGCATATCTTCATCCTTACTCACTGATCTGACCAATTAAAAAGTTCCTATTGGATAACAAATAGGGAGACATATAGTTCTCAAGGTTATTTAATTAGCTGTGGCCAATAAAGACACAATCTAAGAGATTGAGAGACAAGGGTCAATGAAATAATCTTCAAATGAAAAGTTACTCCAGTCATTGGTTTGCTTACCACAGAGTGGAACATATCTATAGAGAGATAATTACTATCCTCAACAAAACAAATGAGATATGACCTGAGAAAAAAGTTGAGGTCGATAAACTTAATTTTCAATCTCAATTAGGATGATCCTATCATTTTCTCATTCAATGCTTTATTACATTTTTAAAATAATCAACTGGCTTAATATTCTTGGGCAATTAGTGTTTAAAAATTATCTTTATGTGCTAACTTCTAATTCACCATCCACCATGTGGTGGTAGCATTTTCATCTATACTTGCTCCCTCATTGCTCTGGCCTGATTCTGAATATTAAAAATACATGATGTGACACATGAATCTACACTCTCCATTTTATTACATTTTCTCCACTTCAAGTGCATATCACACCTCTCTAAGAATATATCACCTACATGATTTCCTATTTCTTCTCTCTCTAAAACAACCTATCATACATAATACTACTCTACCTTCTTTCACAGAAGTGAACTTTTTCCCATGAAAATCCAAATTTTCCTCATATGCTTTTGAAGCTCTCCCTTTCAATTTATTATATCTTCATGCTGAACATCTTCTTTACTGTAATTTTGACATCAGCCTGTAACATGCTCAAATAATCACTGCTTGAACAAAACTTTTTTCCTTGACCCAATAACCACCTGCAGATACTATTCCATTTCTCTATTTCCTTAACATGATAGCAATTCCACTAGAACTATTTTCCATAAATCTTACAATCTCCATTTTATTATGGTAGGCAACAGAAAAAAGTCACCATGGCCCACACTGGTCTTGTTTTCCTCCTACCTTATTGATCATTTTTTTGCATGTCCATTGCTAGTTTCTTGTACCTCACTTGGAAATTTGAAATTCCTAATGGCTTAGTTCTGAGCCCTCTTCATTTTCTATATATTAATCGCTGATCTCACCAAGAAACTCACTTAATACCTACTTTCATGTTTATTTCTGAAATGTTGACCTCTCCTCAGAGCTTGAGAATCATACAAAAATTTACTTGACATCCTTTTAAATATCTCACAGTTATCTCAAACCTAATATTTGAAAAACTGAAATATTGATCTTCATCTCAAAACTCTCACCCAGTCTTTGCTTTCTCTGTAAATAATGCAACCATCCAGTCAATTATTCAAGCCAGAGTTATGGGTCAGTCTCAATTGTTCCATTTCCTCCACCCAACATATCCACATAAATCTATCATCAAGTACTCTTGTGTATAGCACTTGCTCTGCATCAAGCCATCAATGTTTCTTATCTGGAATGCTGAAATAGCTCACACACACACACACACGTATATATATACACCCACATATATATAGATACATATCAGCCATGACTTCTCTGAGTACTAAACATAAAAATATTTGGGGGTTGCTGTTTACCATTTTAGGGTAGAATCACAGAATTCTTTAAATGAGAACATAGCACTGCACCTGTAAAAATTGACCATTTTATGCAAATTAGATTTATATGCTATTCAGTAACATAGAGAAAGCATTTAGTAGGTACATATTCATTACTTGTAAACAAAAGAGTAGCTTATAAACTTTTCTGACAAGAAAAAACAGTGAATAGCTGTGACGCTCAGAAAGCAAGTAGTAGTCTTGGTGTTTTTAAAATTGCTTACTTATGACCTAATATTTGTATGAGGACAATGAGACCCAATCTACCCTATGATTTGTATGTTCAGTGCAAGGTAATTAACTTTCAAATTGACTGGATCTCTATTTCACTGGATCACAGCAATCTTCATCTTTTAATCTTTAATTTAAAATAAATTAAACCTAAAATTTTGAGATAACTGTAGATTCATATAGAGTTGTAAAACACAATGCAGAGAGATCAGAGAGATATCATGTACTCTTTAGCCAGTTTCCTCAAAAAGTAACATCTTCCAAAACTGTAGTACCATATAACAACCAAGTTATCAACATTAATACAGTCCAGATACAGAATATTTCTACTGCCACAAGGATCTCTCAGTCTGTCTTTTATATCCAGCACCACTCCCCTGCTACTCTTACCCCTTCCTTAAACTATGGTAATAACTAATCTCATCTGTATTTCTTTAATTTTGGCATTTTAAGAATGTTATACAGGGACTACTGTGGAGGTTCAGTGGTTAAGACTCCACACTTCCACTGCAGGGAGTGCAGTTTTGATCCCTGACTGGAGAACTAAGATCCTTCATGCTGTGCTGTGTAGCCCAAAAAAGAAAAAGAGAATGTTGCAATAATGAAAGTATATAGTAATCTTTGGCTTTATTTCATTCAGTTTTATTTTCTGAAGATTTGTTGAGGTTGTTGCATGTGTCAATACCTCACTAATTTTTATTGCTAAATAATATTTCAGTCTATGGATATGCCAAAGTTTATTCAACCCTTTTCCCATTGAAGAACATTTGGTTCCTCCTGTGTGCCACCCTGCTCCCCTGCCCTGTTACTGGCTATTATAAAGAAAACTTCTTTTCATATTCATGTACATACTTTGTGGGAAGATAATTCTTCCTTTCCCTAGAGTAAATGCCCAAGAGTGACATTGCTGGCTAATATGGTATTTAACAAGTTTAGTTTTTTCCTTTGCTTTTTTAAAGAAACTGCCAAACTGTTTTCCAGATTATCTGTACCATTTTCCCACCAGCAATGTATTAATGGTCAGTTTTTCCACATCCTCTACAGCACTTGGTGTTGTAACTATTTTTTATTTTAGCCTTTCTGATAGATGTGTAATGATATATCATGGGGTTTTATCTTGTCTTTGCCTAATGGCTAATGATGTTGAGCACCTTTTCATGTGCTTATTTGCCATCTGTATTTTTCTCTGTAATTTTGTATTTTCAATCCTCCTGTGAGCAACCTGAGCCTTGCCATATGTCTAGACCTTGAACTTGGATTATAACTTTGGAGAGATTCATAAGGTTTCTAAGAGGCAGTGACTGTTTTCTTTTCTTTTTTTTTTTTTAGTTCCTTCACTGTAGAGTGAAATGTCATTTTCTCAAGTACTTCAGTAAATATTACCTCATTCAAAAACTCTTTGCAAATATTTTTTTTTGCCTTGAAAATAACCTAATTGGACTATCACAAGTCTAAACTGATGGCAGATTGTTGACAAAGTTGAGTGAAAATGGTTTCAAGTAACATGAACCAATGACAGTTCATAATAGACATAGAAAATAAGTGGCAATTCTTATCTATGAATATGTCACCTAGAGGATAGCTGATAGAAAGGTTACTAGCACATGCAAGATATTTGAGAAACTGATCTTTTGTGGGAAGTTGCTTAATATTCTTATCTTCTTAAGGACTAGTTAAATGAATACTATGCTTTTAGAAAACAGATTCAATTTACCTCCTTATTACACAAATGCTACTGTTGTTCAGTTGCTCAGTTGTGTCCGACCCTTTGCAACACCATGGACTGCAGCACACCAGGCTTCCCTATCCTTCCTCATCTCCCAGAGTTTGCTCAAACTCACATCCATTGAGTCGGTGATGCCATCCAACCATCTCATCCTCTGTCGTCCCCTTCTCTTCCCGGCTTCAATCTTTCCCAGCATCAGGGTCTTTTGCAATGAGTCAGTTCTTCACATCAGGTGATCAAAGTACTGGAGTTTCAGCTTCAGCATCAGTCCTTCATTTGAATATTCAGGACTGATTTCCTTTACAATGGACTGGCTGGCACTCCTCGCAGTCCAAGGGACTCTCAAGAGTCTCCTCCAACACCACAGTTCAAAAGCAACAAATTGTCAGTGCACAACTTTCTTTATAGTCCAACTCTCACATCCATACACGACTACTGCAAAAACCATAGCTTTGACTTATATAGACCTTTGTCAGCAAAGTAATGTCTCTGCTTTTTATTTAGTTTTCTTTAATTTATTTAATTGGAGGCTAGTTACTTTACAATATGGTAGTGCTTTTGACATACATTGACATGAATCAGCCATTGATATATATGTGTTCTCCATCCTGACCCCGCCTCCCACCTCCCTCGATCCCATCCCTCTGGGTTATACCAGTGCACCATCCCTAAACCCCCTGTCTCATGTATCGAACCTGGAGTGGCAATCTGTTTCACATACGATAATATACATGTTTCAATGCTATTCTCTCAAATCATCCCACTCTCACCTTGTCCCACAGAGTCCAAAAGACTGTTCAATACATCTGTGTCTCTTTTGCTGTGTTTCGCATAGGGTCTTCATTATCATCTTTCTAAATTCCATATATATGTGTTAGTATACTATATTGGTGTTTTTCTTTCTGACTTACTTCACTCTGTATAATAGGTTTCAGTTTCATCCACCTCATGAGAACTGATTCAATTGTATTCTTTTAATGGCTGAGTAATATCCCATTGTGTATATGTGCCACAGCTTTCTTATCCATTCATGCTGAAAGATATCTAGGTTGCTTCCATGTCCTGACTATTATAAACAGTGTTGCAATGAACATTGGGGTACATGTGTCTCTTTCAATTCTGGTTTCCTTGGTGTGTATGCCCAGGAGTGGGATTGCTGGGTCATATGGCAGTTCTATTTCCAGTTTATTTTAAGGAATCTCCACACTGTTCTCCATAGTGGCTGTACTAGCTTGCATTCCCACCAACAGTGTAAGTGAGTTCCCTTTTCTCCACATCCTCTCCAGCATTTATTGTTTGTAGACTTTTGGATAGCAGCAATTCTGATCAGAGAGAGACGGTACCTCATTGTGGGTTTGATTTGCATTTCTCTGATAGTGAGTGATGTTGAGCATCTTCTCATGTGTTTGTTAGCCATCTGTATGTCTTCTTTGGAGAAATGTCTGTTTAGATATTTGACCCATTTTTTAATTGGGTCATTTATTTTTCTGGAATTGAGCTGCAGGAGTTGCTTGTATATTTTTGAGATGAATTCTTTGTCAGTTGCTTCATATGCTGTTATTTTCTCCCATTCTGAAGGCTGTCTTTTCACCTTGCTTATAGTTTCCTTCTTTGTGCAAGAACTTTTACGTTTAATTAGGTCCCACTTGTATATTTTGGCTTTTATTTTCATTACTCTGGGTGGTGTGTTCTAGAGGATCCTGCTGTGATTTATGTCAGAGAGTGTTTTGCCTATGTTTTCCTCTAGGAGTTTTATACTTTCTGGTGTTACATTTAGATCTCTAATCTATTTTGAGTTTATTTTTGTGTATGGTGTTAGAAAGTGTTCTACATTAATTCTTTTACAAGTGGTTGACCAGTTTTCCCAGCACCACTTGTTAAGACATTGTCTTTTCTCCATTGTGTATTCTTGCCTCCTTTGTCAAAGATAAGGTATCCATAGGTGTGTGGATTTATCTCTGGACTTTCTATTTTGTTCCATTGATCTATATTTCTGTCTTTGTGCCAGTACCATACTGTCTTGATGACTTTAGCTTTGTAGTATAGCCTGAAGTCAAGAAGGTTCATTCCTCCAGCTCCATTTTCTTTCTCAAGATTGCTTTGGCTATTCGAGTTTTTTTTTTTTTTTTTTTTTGTATTTCCATACAAATTGTGAAATTATTTGTTCTAGTTCTGTGAAAAATACCGTTGGTAACTTGATAGGGATTGCATTGAATCTATAGATTGCTTTGGGTAGTATACTCATTTTCACTGTACTGATTCTACCCATCCATGAACATGGTCTATTTATTTGTGTCATCTTTGATTTCTCTCATCAGTGTTTTATAGTTTTCTATATGTACATCTTTTGTTTCTTTAGGTATAGATACTCCTAGGTGCTTTATTCTTTTCGTTGCAATGGTGAATGGAATTGTTTCCTTAATTTCTCTTTCTGTTTTCTCATTGATAGTGTATAGGAATGCAAGGAATTTCTGTGTGTTAATTTCATATCCTGCAACTTTACTATATTCATTGATTAGCTCTAGTAATTTTCTGGTGGAGTCTTTAGGGTTTTCTATGAGGAGGATCACGTCAACTGCAAACAGTGAGAGTTTTACTCTTCTTTTCCAATCTGGATTCCTTTTATTTCTTTTTCTGCTCTGATTGCTGTGGCCAACACTTCCAAAACTATGTTAAATAGTAATGGTGACAGTGAGGATTTTTGTCCTTTTCCTGACTTTAGGGGAAACACTTTCAATTTTTCACCATTGAGGATAATGTTTGCTGTGGGTTTATCATATATGGATTATATTATATTGAGGTATGTTCCATCTGTGCCCAGTTTCTGGAAGGTGTTTATCATAAATGGATGTTGAATTTTGTCAAAGACTTTCTCTGCATATGTTGAGATAATCGTATGGTTTTTATCTTTCAATTTGTTCATGTGGTACATCACATTGATTGATTTGCAAATATTGAAAAATCCTTGCATTGCTGGGATAAAGCCCACTTGGTCATTATGTATGATCTTTTTAATATGCTGTTGGAGTCTGTTTGCTAGAATTTTGTTAAGGATTTTTGAATCTATGTTCATCAGTGATATTGGCCTGTAGTTTTCTTTTCCTTTTTCTTTTCTTTTTTTTTTTTTTTTTTTTTGTGTGTGGCATCTTTGTCTGGTTTTGGTATTAGGGTGATGGTGGCCTCATAGAATGACTTTGGAAGTTTACCTTCCTCTGCAATTTTCTGGAAGAGTTTGAGTAGGATAGGTGTTAGCTCTTCTCTAAATTTTTGTTAGAATTCAGCTGTGAAGCCGTCTGGTCCTGGGCTTTTGTCTGCTGGAAGATTTCTCATTACAGTTTTGATTTTCATGCTCATGATGGATCTGTTAAGATTTTCTACTTCTTCCTGGTTAAGTTTTGGAAAGTTATACTTTTCTAAGAATTTGTCCATTTGTTCCAAGCGGTCCATTTTATTGGCATATAGTTGCTGACTGTAGTCTCTTATGATCCTTTGTATTTCTGCGTTGTCTGTTGTGATTTGTCCATTTTCATTTCTAATTTTGTTGATTTGATTCTTCTCCCTTTTTTTCTTGATGAGTCTGGCTAATGGTTTGTCTATTTTATTTATCTTCTCAAAGAACCAGCTTTTAGCTTTGTTTATTTTTGCTATGGTCTCTTTTGTTTCTTTTGCATTTATTTCTGCCCTAATTTTTAAGATTTCTTTCCTTCTACTAACCTTGGAGTTCTTCATTTCATCCTTTTCTAGTTGCTCTGGGTGTAGAGTTAGTTTATTTGTTTGACTTTTCTTCTTTCTTGAGGTAAGCTTGTATTGCTATGATCCTTCTCCTTAGCACTGCTTTTACTGAGTTGCATAGGTTTGGGGTTGTTATGTTTTCATATTCATTCATTTCTAAGCATATTTTTATATCATTTTTTATTTCTTCTGTGATTTGGTTATTCAGAAGAATGTTGTTCAACCTCCATATGTTGGAATTTTTAATAGTTTTTTTCCTGCAATTGACATCTAATCTTACTGCATTGGGGTTAGAAAAGATTCTTGGAATGTTTTCAATTATTTGAATTTACCAAGGCTATATTTATGGCCCAGAATGTGATCTATCCTGGATTTCATGTACACTTGAGAAAAAGTTGACATTCATTGTTTTGGGATGAAATGTCCTATAGATATCAATTAGGTCTAATTGGTCCCTTGTATCATTTAAAGTTTGTGTTTCCTTGTTATTTTTTGTTTGTTTGTTTGTTTATTTGATCTATCCATGGGTGTGAGTGGGGTCTTAAAGTCTCCCACTATTATTGTGTTATTGTTAATTTCCCCTTTCATACATGTTAGCATTTGCCTTACATATTGTGGCGCTCCTATGTTGGATGCATTCATGTTTATTATTGTTATATCTTCTTCTTGGATTGATCTTTGATAATTATGTAGTGTCCTTCTTTGTCTCTTTTCACAGCATTTATTTTAAAGTCTAATTTACCTGATATGATTTTTGATACTCCTGCTTTCTTTTGGTCTCTTTTGGAATATCTTTTTACAACCCTTCACTTTCATTCTGTATGTGTCCCTTGTTTTGAGGTGGGTCTCTTGTAGACAACATATATGGGGTTCTTGTTTTTGTACCATTCAGCCAGTCTTGTCTTTTGGTTGGGGAATGCCCCAACCCGTTTACATTTAAGGTAATTATTGATAAGTATGATCTCGTTGCCATTTTCTTTGCTGTTTTTAGTTCAGGTTTATACAACCTTTCTGTGTTTCCTGTCTAGAGAAATCCTTTCGCGTTTGTTGAAGTGCTTGTTTGGTGGTGTTGAATTCCCTCATTTTTTGCTTGTCTATAAAGCTTTCAAATTCTCCTTCATATTTAAATGAGAGCCTTGCGTGGTACAGTACTCTGAGTTGTAGGTTTTTCTCTTTCCTCACTTCAAGTATGTCTTGCCATTGCCTTCTGACTTGAAGAGTTTCTATTGAAAGATCAGCTGTTATCCTTATGGGAATGCACTTATGTGTTATTTGCTGTTTTTCCCTTGCTGCTTTTAATATTTGTTCTTTGTGTTTGATATTCATTAATTTGATTAATATGTGTCTTGTGTTTTGCCTTGGGTTTATCCTATTTTGGAAGCTCTGTGTTTCTTGGACTTGGGTGACTATTTCCTTCCCCATTTACAGAAGTTTTCAACTATTATCCCCTCAAGTATTTTCTCATGGCCTTTCTTTATGTCTTCTTCTTATGGGACTCCTATTATTCGAATGTTGAGGTGTTTAACATTGTCCCAGATGTCTCTGAGGCTGTTCTCATTTCTTTTAATTCTTTTTCCTTTTTCCTCTCTGCTTTATTTATTTCTACCATTCTATCTTCCACCTCACTTATCCTATCTTCTGCCTCCATTATTCTATTGTTGGTTCCCTCCAGAGTGTTTTTGATCTCAGTTATTGCATTGTTCATTATTGATTAACTCTTTTTATTTCTTCTAGGTTCTTGTTAAACGTTTCTTGCATCTTCTCAATCCTTGTCTCCAAACTAATTATCTGTAACTCCAATTTGTTTTCAAGTTTTGGGATCATTTTTACTATCATTACTCCGAATTATTTTTCAGGTAGACTCCCACTCTCCTACACTTTTGTTTGGTTTGCTGAACATTTAGCATGTTCCTTTACCTGCTGAATATTTCTTTGTCTTTTCATCTTATTTAGATTGCTCTGTTTTGGGTGGCCTTTCTGTATTCTGGCCGTTTGTGGTTCATCTTTATTGTGGAGGTTCTTCCCTGTGGGTGGGGTTGTACGGGTGGCTTGTTGAGGTTTCTTGGTTAGGGAAGCTCGCATCAGTGTCCAGGTGGGTGGAGCTTGATTTCTTTTCTCTGGAGTTCAAGGAAGTGTCCAGTAGTGAGTTTTCAGCTGACTGTGGGTTTGGTTTGACTTTGTCCAGCCTGTATATTGAAGCTCAGGGCTATGTTCCTGTGTTGCTGGAGAATTTGTGTGGTATGTTTTGCTCTGGAGACTGTTGGCTCTTGGGTGGTGCTTGGTTTCAGTGTAGGTACAGAGGCTTTTGGATGGGCTCTTATTGATTAATGTTCCCTGGAGTCAGGAGTTCTCTGGTGTTCTCAGGTTTTGTGCTTAAGCCTCCTGCCTCTGGTTTTCAGTCTTATTCTTACAGTAGCTTCAAGACTTCTCTATGCATACAGCACTGATTATAAAATATCTAGGTTAGTGGTGGGGCTTCCCTTGTGGCTCAGCTGGTAAAGAATCTGCCTGCAATGTGGGAGACCTGGGTTTGATCCCTGGGTTGGGAAGATCCCCTAGAGAAGGTAAGGGAAAGCATAGCCACTCCAGTATTCTGACCTAGAGAACTCCATGGACTGTATAGTCTATGGGGTCATGAAGAGTCAGACACGACTAAGCGACTTCACTTTCACTTTCACTTCAGGTTAGTGGTGAAAAGATTCTCCACAGTGAGGGACACTGGAGGGGTTCACATGGAGAAGAGGTTCATGTGGGGAAGAGAAGAGGGAGGAGGGAGATAGAGGTGACCAGGAGGAGAAGAGGGGGAATCAAAAGGGGAGAGAGCAAGCTAGCCAGTAATAAATTCCCTATGTGCTCTCCACAGTCTGGACCTCTCAGAGAGGTTCACAGAGTTACATAGAGAAGATAAAAGGGAGGAAGGAGATAGAGGTGACCAGAAGAAGAAAAGGAATCAAAAGGACAGAGACAGATCTAGCCAGTAACCAGTTCCTTAAATGTTCTCCATAGCCCAGAACACACACAGAGATTAACAGAGTTGGGTAGAAAAGAGAAGGGAGATGGTGGAGATAGAGGTGACCTGGGGAGCACAAGGAGAGTCAAGAGGTGGAGAGAGTAACCAAGCTGGTAATCACACTCCTAAGTAAAAATGGATACTGAAGATTGGATTCTTAAAGGTACAAAGTTGATAACAAGTACCAAAATGCAAAGATTAAAAGTCTAGAGTTTAGACTCTTAAAAATACAATATTAAAAAAACAAAACAAAATCACAAAACATATTTTTTAAAATATATGAAATTTGCTTTAAAAATAGGGTATTTTTTTGCAAGGTAATAGTAGATTATAAAATGAAAATTAAAGGAGTAATATAGTACTTAAATTTTTTAAAAAAATTAAAAATTAAAAAAATGATAACAGTAAAAATATATTTAGGAATTTCTCTGGAGCTGTTGCGGGCAGTGCGGGGTCAGTTCAGTTTCAGATAGTTCCTTGTTTCAGCTTATACTTCTCAAGATCTATAGGCCACTTCCAATGTAGTTGGTGCTAACTACAGGGTTTTAATCTGTTGCACTTGTCACTTCCAAAACGGTCCCTGTTTATTTTAGCTTCTTCTGTTTTCAGGTCTCTTCAGTGTCTAATTTCTGCCCTGACACAAGGAGACGAGAGTGGTCACTTATTTAGGCTCACTTGTTCAGTTGTGCTTTGGGGAGGGGAGAACACTGCAAACAAATATCACCGGCGTGTGTGGGGAGTGCTCGCAGTGTCTCGTCTGCACTGGGTTTGCCCCCACTCATGGTGTGTGTGCTTTCCCGGTCTACATATCTCAGGTTCTAGATTGTTCTGTCCAAAGCAGGCCCTGGGTTGCATGCACTTCCCAGGTCTAAGCCACTCACGTTCAGGTTCTTGGGTATTCCACAGTCACAGACTTGGTTGGGCCTGCGTTTTGTCCCCTTTCCAGGTCTGAGAAGCTCAGGAGACCAGGTGCTTGATGAGCACTCTCCCAGGTGCATCTTATCGCCTCCTCCATCCTAGCCGCTCAGTTTCCTGGGTGGCAGTGGTGCACCCACCTCAGGTGTGCCGTGTGTCTCTTCTGGGGAGCTGATCTCTGGCTGTGACCCTCCTGGTGGATGTCAACTGTCCAGAATCCCAAGAAGTCTTGGTTAGCAACTGGGTTGCTTGCAGTTTGGTAGAGGATATGGTCTCTGAGGCCGAGATTGCCCCTTTCCGACTCTGGCTGCCCCCCGCCTGCCTCCCTGCCTCCGGTGGGGGATTGGCCAGTCCCCAGCTGGCTAGCTCTCGTCTGGTATTATCTCAGTCCTTTGTTCTGTGAGCGGGGCCTGGCAGTGCCTTAGGTTAGGGCTTTTCGCGGGATAGTTCTCTCTCTCTCTGTCTCTCTTTTCTCTCTCTCTCTCTCTCTCTCTCTCTCTCTCTCTCTCTCTGACTATCCCACAGTTTGGGTTGCTATCTCATATTAGCTCCTCAGATTGTCCTCAGGGCATTCAGGCCTGGTCCTTACCCTAAGCAATGCAGCCCGCTCCTCCCTGTTCAGTCCCCACTTGCTGGTGGCGGATGCGAGCTTCTGGGCTACTTCTCTGCTGGGAGTTGCCATTAGGCATGTAACTGTGGGTTTTATTCATTTATTTTTCCTCCCAATTATGTTGCCATGTGAGATTCCAAAACTTCCCACAGACCCGCCAGTAAGAACGTTTCCTGGTGTTTGGAAACGTCTCTTTTAAGATACCTTTCCCGGTATGGATCTCCATCCCTAACTCTTTTGTCTCTCTTTTTATCTTTTATATTTTATCCTACCTCCTTTTGAAGACAATGAGCTGCCTTTTGGCATGTCTGATGTCCTCTGCCAGCATTCAGAAGTTGTTTAGTGGAATTTGCTCAGCGTTCAAACGTTCTTTTGATGAATTTGTGGGGGAGAAAGTAGCTTCCCCATCGTAATCCTCCACCATCTTAGGCCATGCCCCCTGTCTCTGCTTTTTAATATTCTGTCTAGGTTGGTCATAGCTTTTCTTCCAAGGAGTAAGCGTCTTTTAATTTCATGGCTGCAGTCACCATCTGCAGTGATTTTGGAGCCCAAGAAAATAAAGCTTGTTACTGCTTCCATTGTTTCCCCATCTATTTGCCATGAAGTGATGGGACCCAATGCCATGATCTTCGTTTTTTGGAATATTGAGTTTTAAGCCAACTTTTTCACTCTTCTCTTCCACCTTCATCAAGAGGCTCTTTACTGCCTCTCCACTTTCTGCCATAAGGGTGGTGTCATCTGTGTATCTGAGGTTATTGGTATTTCTCCTGGCAATCTTGATTCTGGCTTGTGCTTCATCCAGCCTGGCATTTTGCATGAGGTACTCTGCGTATAAATTAAATAAACCGAGTGACAATATACAGCCTTGATGTACTCCTTATTTGAACCTGTTGTTCCATGTCTGGTTCTAATTGCTGCCTCTTGACCAGCATACAGATTTCTCGGGAGACAGATAACGTGGTCTGGTATTCCCACATCTTGAAGAATTTTCCAGTTTGTTATGATCTATACAGTCAAAGACTTTGGTGTAATGAATAAAGCAGAAGTAGATGTTTTTCTGGAATCCTCTTGCTTTTTCTATGATCCAACAGATCCTGGCAATTTGATCCGCTGCTACTAGGGCTACATAAAATAGTAATAAGGATGAGGGGAGGAAGGAAAAGAATTTTCAATTCTACTTTCTGTATTCTTCAAAATAGAGCCTTATACGTCCCCTCTTTTCTCAAACTGATGTCCATTGAGACAGTGATGTCTAAAGATATCACTGAACACTATTTTTTTATAGCTTGCATTCAGTTATATGTAATAGCTTAGTTACCACTTAATGAATGATATAAATGTATCAGCACTGTGATAAGAAGCTTTTAGGCCACTCATTTAATACTCATCTCAATCCTATGAGCTAGATATTTTTAATCTCTAAGATTAAAGATTAAAGAAAGAAAATCTGCGCTTGGAGAGATCAAGTCATTTATCCAGTGTGATATGGTTAGTAAGTGATAGAAGCAGGCTTCTCTGTCTCCAGCTCTGTACTTTGTACTGCTCTGATTTATGGTACATCGTCATCGCAACAAATTCCTTGAGTGCTGGGAGGTGCAGGTGGAGGTATAGGCAAAGATTGAAACATAAAAAACAACTTTGAAGTCACAGAGCAGTGAATTTCTGATTGTTCACCTAATGGCTATCCCACAGAAAATTCAAAACTAAATAGCTTATCTCCCTGAAAATCATTTCGATGTTATTTCCTCCCAGATTTGTTGATATGTGTCCAGGAGGAAAATATATTTTTTTTCCTAAAGCTATCTAAATCCAAATGTATGTAGGATGGTTAATCCTCCATTAATGTGCACACATTCAATATGAACATTTTTCATATTTTTCACAAAAGTTGTCTCCCTGTCCCATCTCCCACATGTATACTCATCATCTATTGTTAAAATAAGGAGTGAGTGTGGTGTTGGATAAATGCTTGCCTAAGGGACAGACCGTCTTCCTGGAGAGCCATCATCATAAAATATCAACAAGGTAGAAGGCATGGAGAGAGGGGAACCCTCCCACACTGTTGGTGGGAGTGTAAACTGGTACAGCTGCTATGGAAAACAGTGTGGAGGTTCCTTAAGAAACTCAAAATAGAGCTATCAAATGATCCAGCAATCCCATTCCTGGGCACATATTCAGAGAAAAACATGGTTCTAAAGGATACATGCACCCCAATGTTCACTGTGGCACTGGAGACAGCATATGGAGACAGCATACTATAGACAGAATATGGAAACAACCTAAATGACCATTGATAGATAAATTGATAAAGAAGATATGGTATATATAAAGTGGAATATGCATTAATGGAATGTTATTCAGCTATCCAAGAGAATGAAACAATACCATTTGATGCAGCATGGATGGACCTAAAGATATTCACACCAAGTGAAGTAAGTCAGAAAGAGAAAGACACATACCATACAATATCACTTATATGTGGAATCAAATAAATAAATAAAATATGATACAAATCAACATATCCATGAAACAGAAACAAACACACACATAAAGAAGAGACTTGTGGCTGTCAAATGGGAGAGAGTTAGGGGAGGGATGGATTGGGAGTTTGGGGTTAGCAGATGCAAACTAGCATATATAGGATGTATAAACAATAAGGTCCTACTACATAGCACAGGGAAATATGTTCAATATCCTGTGACAAAGATGGAAAAATATTAAAAAGAATATAAACTGAGTCACTTTCAGTTTATGGTTCAACTTTAGGTACTTGTCAAAAAGCTTTGATAAGAATGCAAATAACCATTTTATTCCTTTGAATAATAGTCATCATTCCCTTGAAATTCTGATAGGTGAGTCATACAGGTGTTTAATTCCATAGCAATCCACTCCAACCAATCAGAGCTAAAATCCAACCATAAAAGTATTATGGTAATTTTTTCCTGAGGTTCTGTTATGTATCAGGCATTGATCTAATATATATATACAGATTGCATTATTTATCACAACATCACTATTCAGGGCTTCTAGTATCATCTTATAAATGAGGACATTAAGTTGTAGAAATATAACTCACATAGAATGTGTAAAATATGTGTGCGAGTGTCCCTTCTCACTTGTGAATAAAAGATGAGCCAAAATGAGAGCTATCAGAGTGTAAAGGAGCATGTCATTTGTGTATCACCTGTTCTCCCCTCACTAGCTATTAACCAGACACTTCAAATGTATGCCATCTCACACACACACTGCAATGCCAATCAGGCACTCCTGTGCAGACTGATGAGAAAATGCATCCCTGCTGCCTTTGAAAGCTCTGTGAAAAGGAGAGCTAATTCTGTTATATGTATATATATAATATGTATATTATATGTATGTATATTATATAAATATAATATAAGCATTTTATATATATATATATATATATATATATATCTCAGGAGCCATCAATAATGGTCACATGATGATAAAATGGCTAAACACTGTCAGAATTTATGAGGAAAAGGTACTAAAAGTTCAACTGAGGTTGAAAACACTGGTCTTAATCCCTTCAGAGACCCACAGGATATCAGGAATTGATGTGGGTTGCTCATATAGAGGAAATAACAAAATTATGCTGTACTGTGCTTAGTTGCTTGGTCATGTCTGGCCCTTTGCAAGCCCCTAGACTGTAGCCCACCAGGCTCCTCTGTCCATGAAGGTTTTCCAGGCAAGAATACTGGAGTAGGTTGTTACGCCCTTCTCCATGGATCTTCCCAACTCAGGGATTGACCCCAGGTCTCCAGCACTGCAGGCAGATTCTTTACCATCTGAACCATCAGGGAAGCCCAAGAATACTGGAATGGGTAGACTATGCCTCCTCCAGAGGATTTTTCCAACCCAGGAATTGAACCGGGGTCTCCTGCATTGCAGGCAGATTCTTTACCAGCTGAGATACCAGGGAAGTCTGAACAAAATTATATTTCCTTCTAAATCAAGGAGAGGCTAAAGAGGAAATGCCAAAAAAAAGTCAACATGCAAACATTGGAGCATATTTAAAGAAGGAAATACACTTTTTTTTTTTCTTTTTTAAGATTTATTTATTTTTGTGTCTATGCTAGGTCTTTGTTCCCATGCACAGACTTTCTCTAGTTGTGGCAAACTGGGGCTAATCTCTACTTGTGGTGCATGGGTTTTTCATCACGTGGCTTCTCTTGTTGCAGAGCACAGGCTCAATAGTTGTGGTGCACAGGCTTAGTTGCTCTGCAGCATGAGGGATCTTCCTGGATCAGGGATCAAACCCATGTTCCCTGCATTGGCAGGCAGATTCTTAACCACTAGACCACCAGGGAAGCCCAAGAAATAGACTTTGAATGACGTATTTTTTGTTTAATGTTTTAACAGATGAAATACAGGGTTGTTGTTTTAGTCACTCAGTTGTGTCTGACTCCTTGCAACTCCATGGACCGTAACCCACCAGATTTCTCTGTCCATGGAATTCTCCAGGCAAGAATACTGGAGTGGGTTGCCATTTCCTTCTCTAAGCATTGTTGTTTTGTTTTCTTAAAACAACTTAGAGTAAATTAAGATGTCAAAGGCAGGTATTATGAATTAAACTGTTTATATATCCCGTTGTCCTAAGTATGATGACCTCTCTTCTTTTTTCTATAATTATGTAATCTTTAAAATAATTTTATTGAAATAGAATTGGTTTACAATGTTACGTTAGTTTCAGGTATATAGCAAATTGATTCAATAGTGCACACACACACACACACACACACATTCTTTTCCATTTTCTTCCAGTATAGGTTATTACAACTATATTGAATGTAGTTCCCTGTGCTATACAATAGGTGATGGCCTCTCTTTCTGAAGTAAAACTTGGAAAATGTGGTCTAACAAGTCCAAGTGTATCTGTAAAGATTACAAAAAAAAGAAAGTGACTTGAATTTAGCCTCATGAACAATCTAAGCAGTGAAGTCATGGTGCCTATGTGGATGAGAAACACATGAAGCAATTTGATGGTTTTGACAATTCATCAAGATTTATGATTTTGCTAAAACAGGCTTCTGAAAGGACTTTATGTCATAAAGATGATATAGATGATGATAAGCCCAGCACAGAAGGAAGTCAGAGAATGGAAGCCTTCTGTTGGCTAACATATTCTAAGGATGTGATGTCCAAAATACATGCCTGTTTCTGCAAGTGTGCTAACATTCTATTGGTGGGCTATGTTGCTAAAGATAGAAAGTCACAAGATTCAGATTTAGGAAAGAGGAAAATAAAAAATCTATCACAATGTTGTGCAGTTTATATGAATTATTTAATTCATATAAATGTGGTGATATAATCATCAAGTGTGATAATGTAATCATCCTCATTTTCCAATGAAGAGAACTGAGGCTCTAAATATGTACAAGATCCTGCTGTAACCGAGGAGAAGCTTCAGGGTTTTGTGAAAAAGGTACCACTGGGAGCTGTGTACACAGATTGACATCACGGAGGTCTACCATAGTACCAGACTGAATTAAGTCGCCCTTTCAAATGCTTTCATGCGGTCTGGTACTCTAACTTCCTCTCAAAACTATAGTTAATCCAATAATATTTTAATGGTTATCTTCCCCTAATAGACTAGCTTGTCACTTCTGTACAGGTGGAACTTTTTTTGTCTTGTTCATTTCTGTAGCTCTAGTACTTAACACAGTGCCTGGCACATAGTCAAAACTCAATAAATATTTGCTGTATTAACGAATGGGAACACTGGATTGAGTACCAGATTGGAATTTGGTCAAAGCAGAAGGAGTTATGTAGCCTAGTAATTTTTACTACCAAAAACCGAATTCATCAGCTTCCCACCAACTCCTCGAACCTACATCACTCCCCAGCCAAACGGTTGCAGTTTCTAGGTTCATATCTCTTTAAAGAACACCACCATCCACAAAGTAACTCAGGCAAAAAATTTTGGAAACATACTTGACTTTTCCTTTAAATCCCAAAAAGTATCATTTGCCAAATCATATCAGATCTGCCCATCCTTCAATATGAAACTCCAGTACCATGCTGTCTATGAAACTTTCTTTACACATGAGGGAAGTGAATACAGGGAAGGTAAATTAATTAGTTTTCAAGTCCCATAATATATAGTACCTCTTCCATAACTTGCACTACTTTGTGCTTCATATAATTAACTTATATATGTGTGTGTGTGTGTGTGTGTATGTGTGTGTGTATGAGTGTGTCTATTCTGTTTATGTAGCTAATCTCTCTATTGAAATAAATTTTTAAAATGCTCCTCATACAAATAGAAAAAATATTCTTAAAGTCAGGGAAAATATATATTTTATTATTTAACCCCTTCCCACTGCAACTTAAAGATAATTTTCATATAATTGACTGATAAATGTGTTGAGTAACTTGATTTATTACATTATTCAATAAATATTAGCATAATTCCCAGCATAAATTATCTTTAACATCCAAGAAGATGACTGTCAGTTCTTTATTACTTTTCATTGAAAAGGGATATTTTTTCATTTAGACATATGGTAATATCAGAGACCCAGAAATAATGAATAGATATTGGAGCCAATTAGAGAAACCTTTAGAAACCTTTAACTAACTCAGTCCTCAGATTCCCAGCACAGCACTAGGATGATCCCCTAGGCATAAAGCACCCCCAGATGACTCAGCCTTCACAGTACATGCAGACACATTAAAATGAGACTGCGGGACTATAGAGCTATGGTACATACTTGATGTTCCCTAAAAACAGGAAGAGCTTACCAGAATCAACAGTCAGCCTGTTTTATTGGGTATGTGATCAATTATTCTCACTTAACCAAAGTCATCAATGATGTACTGTTGCTAAAAAGAAATCCAGCTGGATTTTGTAATGTTATTTTTCATAGTACATCATATTTAATATAAAACCCTCATCGGTCGCCATTAGAAATTGCTGTTACCAAATTTGTATTCTGAAATTTGGTAATTAAAAGGAAATACCTAAGTATTTATCTTGCCTTCCCAGTATGAACTATATTTCAGAGTAACTAAATCATCCTAATTGACAAAGATAAGCAATTTTTATAGAACAATTCCAACTAATACATATGGAACAAACAATAAGATTAAAAACCAATATTTTGCAATCCTAAATGACATAATTGATTCAGACAACAATGCTGAAACTGTTATAAAGCAACTTGATGAGGAATTTAACAATAGAAAGATCAGCCTATTTATACTGCCAGACCCCACTGATCAGTGAGTTCTTCAATAAAGGTGGGACAATCAATCATTGTATGATTCCTGTTACAATACAATATGAGGACCACAGTACCATCTATGTAATATTCTTATCAAAAGTCTCAAATCAGAATCTAATCTAACTTCTAGAGTTAATTTCCATGTAAAGAAAATATGGAGGATAAAGATACAAGTTCAATAATACCACAAGGAAGCAAAGTCAGATCAAGAATGTGAGACCTTATTCAAGGTAACTATCTCAGTTTTTACAGTATATCAGTTTATTCACCTCTCTACCCTTCCACCTTCTAATTTCAAGGAAAGACAATCCCAAAGAATGCTCGAACTACCGTGCAAATGCACTCATCTCACATGCTAGTAAAGTAATGCTCAAAATTCTCCAAGCCAGGCTTCAGCAATACATGAACCATGAACTTCCAGATGTTCAAGCTGGTTTTAGAAAAGGCAGAGGAACCAGAGATCAAATAGCCAACATCCGCTGGATCATCAAAAAAGCAAGACAGTTCCAGAAAAACATCTATTTCTGCTTTATTGACTATGCCAAAGCCTTTGACTATGTGGATCACAATAAACTGTGGAAAATTCAAGAGATGGGAATACCAGACCACCTGACCTACTTCTTGAGAAACCTATATGCAGGTCAGGAAGCAACAGTTAGAACTGGACATGGAACAACAGACTGGTTCCAAATAGGAAAAGGAGTATGTCAAGGCTGTATATTGTCACCCTGCTTATTTAACTTATATGCAGAGTACATCATGAGAAACGCTGGGCTGGAAGAAGCACAAGCTGGAATCAAGATTGCCCGGAGAAATATCAATAACCTCAGATATGCAGATGACACCACGCTTATGGCAGAAAGTGAAGAGGAATTAAAAAGCCTCTTGATGAAAGTGAAGGAGGAGAGTGAAAATGTTGGCTTAAAATTCAACATTCAGAAAACTAAGATCATGGCATCTGGTCCCGTCACTTAATGGGAAATAGATGGGGGAACAGTGGAAACAGTGTTGGACTTTATTTTCTTGGGCTCCAAAATCACTTCAGATTGTGATTGTAGCCTTTAAGTTAAAAGAGACTCACTCCTTGGAAGGAAAGTTATGACCAACCTAGACAGCATATTAAAAAGCAGAGACATTACTTTGCCAACAAAGGTCCATCTAGTCAAGGCTATGGTTTTTCCAGTGGTCATGAATGGATGTGAGAGTTGTACTGTGAAGAAGGCTGAGCGCCAAAGAATTGATGCTTTTGAACTGTGGTGTTGGAGAAGACTCTTGAGAGTCCCTTGGACTGCAAGGAGATCCAACCAGTCCATCCTAAGGGAAATCAGTCCCGGGTGTTCATTGGAAGGACTGATGCTGAAGCTGAAACTCCAATACTTTGGCCACCTCATGCGAAGAGTTGTCTCATTGGAGAAAACCCTGATTCTGGGAGGGATTGGGGGCAGGAGGAGAAGGGGACGACAGAGGATGAGATGGTTGGATGGCATCACCGACTCGATAGACATGGGTTTGGATGGTCTCTGGGAGTTGGTGATGGACAGGGAGGCCTGGCCTGCTGCGATTCATGGGCTTGCAAAGAGTCAGACATGACTGAGCTACTGAACTGAACCCTTTCACAGGTTAAAAGTGTTGCAAAAGCACAGGCCATGTTTGAGAAGAATGAAATGCAAAGCAAACAATTGAGACCATTTTTTTTCCACTTGTATGTCAAATTGCCAAAAAGCCTAAAATCTAGTACAGAATATAAATAGGTCTTAGAAACTATGTTTGCCATGTTTGAATTAGAGTGTTACTTAAACTCCTAGCTTACTGATACTGTCAATATATGTTGATGTTCTCTAATGGTAAACTTTCCTCACTACTCATTTTAAAATAGAAAACAAGGAAGAGAAACTGCTGGTCAACCCAAACCACCTTACTTGCTGTAAGATGAGCTCACAAGGTTATTGAACATGAGTGAGGTTGTAGTCTTTACACAGACCATTTCATTTAATCTTGACAAAACCAAGATGCTGCTAAGAAGACAACATCAACATGAGAAATTAAATTAATTAGCTAAGATGATGATTAATAGAACCTAAATAATTGGTAAAAGATTCACAATAGTAGATCAGCAAAAGTTTAATAGTAAGATTTTATGTTAAACACACTCATAAATGTTGCCTATGAATGTGAAAGCTCTTGTGGATTCACACTTAGCTATTCCTTTTCAGAAAGCTTACAAAGAAAGCAATGTACATCAAAACATTTACTCTCTTGCTGAGCAGATGGGAGCTTGTCTTCTGGATGAAAGTAGAAATCATTGGAAAATTCCCCACCCGGAGAATAATTGGGATTAATAGGAAGAAGGTATCTCTCCTGCCTACATCAAAAAAATACCAGAACAATAGGACAAATGAAGCCCAAGGAATCCATGCCACTATCTGCTGCTCCTCCCCGAGTCCACCTAGTTATAGACCGATGCTTCTATCAGTTTATCAGTCAAAATCAACAAAATCTAGCAGAAAGCCAAGAATGGCATCTAGAACTAGTCTTGCTTTCTTGAGCCTCTTGTCACTCAGAAGGTCAAAAAGACATGTGTGCATGCTAAGTTGCTTCAGTCGTGTCTGACTCTTTGCAACCCTATGGACTGCAGTGATTCTCCAGGCGAGAATACTAGAGTAAGTTCTCATGCCCTTCTCCAAGGGACATTTCCAACCCAGGGATCGAGCCCGTGTCTCCTGAGGCCCCTGAATTGCAGGTGGATTCTTTACCACTGAGCCACCGGGGAAGCCTAGGTCAAAGATACTGAGAAATAATAGATATTAGGCACTAGAGTACCTGGAAGTGAAATCGGAACATGCATTTATCTACTCTTTGACTATGGGCCATTGCCTCAGGACCTTCTTTGACCAAAGCCCTTGCTCCATGTCACTGCCATTCCTCTTCCTTTATTGAATTTGCCTTTATACTGCTTGTCATCACCTGCCACAGTATGTGTTTTATTTATTTACTGTCTATCGTCTCCAACTAGATCATAAGTTCCATGAAGGTAGGAGGTTGCATCTATTTCACTCAATGATATATCTTCTTTGGCACAAGTTCATCACTGAATAAATATTTTAGATTAGAGAATAGTAAAGATGAGCACAGAAAACATCAATTGAAAACATAAATATTTAAAAACATAAATATAAAAGAAAGAAAAAGAAGTAGATAATCTTTAGGAATAGTTTGAAGGAATGATAATGAATAGTGGACACTGGCTTTTCTGTGGAAGAAGCAATTGCTGTAGTACCATGAGTGAATATATATAATTTGAGACTGGCAAGATTTGGTTTTCACTTACAGCTCTGTTTCATAGCTTAGGTGGTAAAACTTTCAGAGCTTCAGAGTTTCAGATTCTTCAAATTTTTCTTGATGGTTCTCTGCCTCTTTTTTATCTTTCCCGTTTTTCTCCAATTGATGTTTCCTATGATTTTATTAGCTAAAATCTTTACTACTTTAAAAATATTTGCTGAATTCCTATGTTGTTGTTTGAGTTGGTTTGGGGATTAAATAAACATATGTTTTTCTGTGTATACACATGCACACACACATGTATTTAGATCACACATAGCAACTGCTCAATAATTGGTAACTTTATTTTTTTCCATTTATTTTTATTAGTTGGAGGCTAATTACTTCACAATATTGTAGTGATTTTTGCCATATATTGACATGAATCAGCCATGAATCCCAATCCCCCCTCCCGCCTCCTTCTCCATCCCATCCCTCTGGGTCTTTCCAGTGCACCAGCCCTGAGCACTTGTCTTATGCATCCAACCTGGGCTGGTGATCTGTTTTACCCTTGATAGTATACTTGTTTCAATGGTGTTCTCTCTGAACATCCCACCCTTGCCTTCTCTCACAGAGTCCAAAAGTCTGTTTTGTACATCTGTGTCTCTTTTTCTGTTTTGCATATAGGGTTATCATTACCATTTTTTAAAATTCCATATATATGCATTAGTATACTGTATTGGTGTTTATCTTTCTGGCTTACTTCACTCTGTATAATGGGCTCAATTGGTGACTTTAATCCTGCTTCTCATCATCTTATAGATCTGATATTCAGGAACATAATAGAAAGATAAGCTGATGGAGGGCAGTGATGGTAAAAGGAAACAGAGAAATGCACAGCATTAACCAAGAGAGAACTGGAAAGATATGAAACACATTTAAGTGGTTTTATTTAGAGAAGAATCTCTTTACATGCAGTTGTCACTGTGTCATTCAACAGGCACAACTATCTTCACAAAACACATGGGGGATTCTAGCACAGTTAAGCGAAATATCATTAATTTATTGAAATCTATAATTTAGTGTTATAAGCAATTGGCACTCTACAAAGAATTGTGTATTATAACCACACAATTGTGAGCAACACCAAGAGGTTTCATTTGGATTACTCATCAAGCTATTCATTATAACAATGGTTGATACAAAATATCCTCTTACTTTAATAACAATAATATCTTGATAAATTGCTTATAACATTATTCAACTGTATGTACTTCCATTTGCTTTCATATTTCTAGCAAAATTATTATAGCTGAAAATAATTTTCCTAATTGTTTTTTTCAGGCCCAGATGACACATGTTTTTCTATACATCTTGGCTAATAATACAAATGTCTTGTCTGATTAGTCACCAAGGCACCTTTGCCTTTATACACTCACACACATATTTGTATCTATTTATTTATATATATATGTATATATAGGAAGCACTGAGCTGGAAGTCCTTTTAGAATTATGTTAGTAATTGAATGAGCATATTGTTATCTCTCATGCACCAAATAATTCCCAGAGGTCAAATTAGAGCAATGAAATACTAGGCTAGCATAATTTCTCATGCAATGTGTTTTCAGTTTTATTGCTTATGGATATGACAGCAAGAAAGTGTGGCTCAGCAAGAGAAGAGTGTGGAGGTTGGGGATGGTGAAAAATTAAGTAACCAAGAAAGAGAGAAAAATATATATGTGTTAGAGAAGGTGGAGTGGATAGAATATTAGGGTAGTAAAAGTCAGCTCTTGGGATTCACTAACTCATGAATCTACCAACTACCTATCCATCCACCAATCCATACATCTAAGTCACCTCCTGTAAATAAGGTAATATATGTGTTACATTGGCATCTCTTCCTTGTAAGAAGATCAAATGGCTGTGCAAGTAGAACACAGTGAAGAAGAAGAGAAGCTCACAAGAGGCTTGGAGTACCTCTCTGGGTATACAAAGAAGGGACAGATTGAAAAAACTGCAGTAAGTCAATGACAGTTTTAGGAAAGAGGTGGTGTTGGAGTTGAACCTTGAATGATGGTTGAGACTGGGGCCAGAAATATTGAAGGGATGTGAGATGGACTTCTAAGTAGAAGATAAAATAAAATCACTGGTATAAGAAGTATAATATACAGGTAAGAGTATACTCAGAGAAGGGGGTGACTACAAGCTTATAGTTGAGAGTAAGGATGGAAAAGTATGTTGGAGAAAAATACAGGGAATTTCAAATAATAAAGACTTAGATGTTTACACAAAAGTAATTATAATCACTGCCCCTGAGACAGGGGAAGTGATTGAGACACTCAGTCACTGAGACACTCCTGTCTCACTGCCCCTGAGACAGGACCTAGGTTGAGATATGAAGATAAAGATAAAATTGCATGTGTTAGTTTTCTATTTCTCTACAGAAAGTTACCATAAACTTATCAGCTTAAAGTAATATAGACTTATCATCTCACAGTATCACTGGATCAGGAGTCTGAGGATGGACTAGCTATGTCCTCTACTCAGTCTCATTAAGGCTGAAATCAGGGTGTGGACTGGTGTTGTAATATTATTTGAGGCCTTGGATTCTCTCCCAAATTCATCATATTTTGGCAAAATTCACTGGTTGTATGACTGAGGTCCCTGTTTTCTTGCTGGCTGTAAATCAGAAGCCACTCTCAGGCCCTAGAATCCACCCACACCCTCTGTCTCCATTTTCAAACCTGTGATATACACTTTTCTTGTGCTGAATCCACCTGTTGGATCTCTGACTCCCTCCATCTCTCACTTCATTTTATTATTAATTAATTTATTTTAGTTGGAGGCTAATTACTTTACAAATATTGTAGTGGTTTTTGCCACACATTGACATGGATCAGCAATGGGTATACATGTGTTCACCATCCTGACCCTCCCTCCAACCTCCCTCCCCATCCCATCCCTCAGGGTTATCCCACAGTGCACGAGCCCTGTGCACCCTGTCTCATGCAGCAAACCTGGACCGGTGATCCGCTTCACATATGATAATATACACGTTTCAACTCTACCCTCTCAAATCACCCCACCCTCACTTTCTCCCACAGAGTCCAAAAGACTGTTTTTTACATCTGTGTTTCTTTGGCTGTCTCACATATAGGGTCATCATTACCATCTTTCTGAATTCCATATATATGTGTTAGTATACTCTATTGGTGTTTTTCTTTCTGTCTACTTCACTCGGTATAATAGGCTCCATTTTCATCCACCTTATGAGAACTGATTCAAATGCATTCATTTCAATAGGTAAGTAATATTCCATTATGCATATGTACAACAGCTTTCTTATCCACTCATCTGCCAATGGACATCTAGGTTTTGCTTCCATGTCCTGGCTATTGTAAACAGTGTTGTGATGAACATTGAGGTACACATGTCTCTTTCAATTCTGGATTCCTCGGTGTGTATGCCCAGCAGTGGGATTGCTGGGTCATATGGAAGTTCTATTTCCAGTTTTTTAAGGGATCTCCACATTGTTCTCCATAGTGATTGTACCAGTTTGCATTCCCAACAACACTGCAAGAGGTTTCACTTTTTTTCTGCACACTCTCCAGCATTTATTATTTGTAGACGTTTGGTTAGCAACTATTCTGATCAGAGAGAGATGGTAACTCAATGTGGTCTTGATTTGCATTTCTCTGATAATGAGTGATGTTGAGCATCTTCTCATGTGTTTGTTAGCCATCTGTATGCCTTCTTAGGAGAAATTTCTGTTTAGTTATTTGGCACATTTTTGATTGGGTCATTTATTTTTCTGGAATTGAGCTGCAGGAGTTGCTTATATATTTTTGAGATTAACTCTTTGTCAGTTGCTTCATTTGTTAAAATTTTCTTCCATTCTGAAGGCTGTCTTTTCACCTTGCTTACAGTTTCATTCATTGTGCTAAAGACTTTAAGTTTAATCAGGTCCTATTTGTTTATTTTTGCTTTTATTTCCATTATTCTGGGAGGTGGGTCATAGGTGATCCTGCTGTGATTTATGTCAGAGAGTGTTTTGCCTATGTTTTCCTCTAGGAGTTTTACAGTTTCTGGTCTTACATTTAGATCTTTGATCCATTTTGAGTTTATTTTTGTGTATGGTGTTAGAAAGTGTTCTACTTTCATTCTTTACAAGTGGTTGACCAGTTTTCCCAGCACCACTTGTTAAGAGATTGTCTTTTCTCCATTGTATATTCTTGCCTCCTTTGTCAAAGATATGGTGTCCATAGTGTTTGGGTTTATCTCTGGGCTTTCTGTTTTGATCCATTGATCTATATTTCTGTCTTTGTGCCAGTACCATACTGTCTTGATGACTGAAGGTTTCTAGTACAATCTGAAGTCAGGCAGGTTGATTCCTCCAGGCCCATTCTTCTTTCTCAAGATTGCTTTGGCTATTCAAGGATTTTTGCATTTTCATACAAATTGTGAAACTATTTGTTCTAGTTCTTGGAAAAATACTGTTGGTAGCTTGATAAGGATTTCATTGAATAGATTGCTTTGGGTAATAAACTCATTTTCACTATATTGATTCTATCAACCCACGAACATGGTATGTTTCTCCACCTATTTTTGTCATCCTTGATTTCTTTCATCATTGTTTTATAGTTTTCTATATATACATCTTTTGTTTCTTTAGGTAGATTTATTCCTAAGTATTTTATTCTTTTCGTTGCAATGGTGAATTGAATTGTTTCTTTAATTTCTCTTTCTGTTTTCTCATTGCTATTGTATAGGAATGCAAGGGATTTCTGTGTGTTAATTTTATATCCTGCAACTTTACTATATTCATTGATTAGCTCTAGTAATTTTCTGGTGGAGCCTTTAGGGTCTTCTATGTAGAGAATCCCATCATCTTCAAACAGAGTTTTACTCTTCTTTTCCAATCTGGATTCCTTTTATTTCTTTTTCTGCTCTGACTGCTGTAGCCACCACTTCCAAAGTTATGTTGAATAGTAGTGGTGAGAGTGGGCATCCTTGTCTTGTTCGTGACTTTAGGGGAAATGCTTTCAATTTTTCACCACTGAGGATATTTGTTGTGGGTTTATCATATATGGTTTATATTATATTGAGGTATGTTCCTTCTATGCCCGCTTTCTGGAGGGTGTTTATCATAAATGGATGTTGAATTTTGTCAAAGACTTTCTCTGCATCTATTGGGATAATCGTGTGGTTTTTATCTTTCAGTTTGTTCATGTGGTGTATTAAATTGATTGATATGCAAATATTGAAGAATCCTTGCATTACTGGGATAAAGCCCACTCAGTCATGATGTATGATCTTTTTAATATGTTGTTGGATTCTGTTTGCTAGAATTTTCTTAAGGATTTTTGCATCTATGTTCATCAGTAATATTGGCTTCTAGCTTTCTTTTTTTGTGGCATCTTTGTCTGGTTTTGGTATTAGGGTGATGGTGGCCTCATAGAATGACTTTGGAAGTTAACCTTCCTCTGCAATTTTATGGAATAATTTGAGTAAGATAGGTGTTAGCTCTTCTCTAAATTTTTGGCAGAATTCAGCTGTGAAGCTGTCTGATCTTTGGCTTTTGTTTGCTAGAAGATTTCTCATTACAATTTTTATTTCCATGCTTGTGATGGGTCTGCTAAGTTTTCTATTTCTTCCTGGTACAGTTTGGGAAAGTTATACTTTTCTAAGAATTTGTCCATTTCTTCTAAGTTGTCCATTTTATTGGCATATAGTTGCTGATTGTAGTCTCTTATGATCCTTTGTATTTCTGTGTTGTCTGTTGTCATTTCTCCATTTTCAATTCTAATTTTGTTGATTTGATTCTTCTCCCTTTTTTTCTTGATGAGTCTGGCTAATGGTTTGTCTATTTTATTTATCTTCTCAAAGAACCATGTTTTAGCTTTGTTGATTTTTGCAATGGTCTTTGTTTCTTTTTAATTTATTTTTGCCTTAATTTTTATTATTTCTTTCCTTCTACTAACCCTGGGGTGCTTCATTCTTTCCTTTTCTAGTTACTTTAGGTGTAGAGTTAGGTTATTTATTTGAGTTCTCTCTCGTTACTTGAGGTAAGCTTTTATTGCTATGAACCTTCCCCTTAGCACTGGTTTTACTGAGTTGCATAGGTTTTGGGTGGCTGTGTATTCATTTTCATTCATTTATATGCATTTATTGATTTCTTTTTTTATTTCTTCTGTGATTAGTTGGTTATTCGGAAGCATGTTGTTTAGCCGCCATATGTTTGTATTTTTAATTTTTTTTTCCCCCTGTAGGTGACATCTAATCTTACCACATTGTGATCAGAAAAGATGCTTGGAATGCTTTCAGTTTTTTTTTAATTTACCAGGGCAAGTTTTTTGGCCCAGGATGTGATGTATCTTGGAGAAAGTTCCGTGTGCACTTGAGAAAAACGTGAAATTCATTGTTTTGGGGTGAAATATTCTATAGATATCTATTAGGTCTAACTGTTCCATTGCATCATTTAAAGTTTGTGTTTCTTGTTAATTTTCTGTTTAATTGATCTATCCATAAGTGTGAGTGAGGTATTAAAGTCTCCCACTCTTGTTGTGTTACTGTTTTTTTTCCCCTTTCATACTTGTTAGCATTTGCCTTACATATTCCTGTGCTCCTATGTTGGGTGTATATATATTTATAATTGTTATATCTTCTTCTTGGATTGATCCTTTGATCATTATGTAGTGTCCTTCTTTGTCTCTTTTCACGGTCTGTATTTCTAAGTCTATTTTATCTGATTTTAGTGTTGCTACTCCTGCTTTCTTGTGGTCTTCATTTGCATGAAACATCTTTTTCCAGCCCTTCAATTTCAGTCTGTATGTGTCCCTAGGTTTGAGGTGGGTCTCTTGCAGGCAGCATATACAGTGGTCTTGTTTGTGTATCCATTCAGCCAGTCTTTGTCTTTTGGTTGGGGCATTCAACCCATTTACATTTAAGGTAATTATTGATAGGTATGATCCCATTGCCATCCACTTTGTTGTTTTGCATTCAAGTTTATAAACCTTTTCTGTGTTTCCTGTCTAGAGAAGATCCTCTAGGATTTGTCAAAGAGCTGGTTTGGTGGTGCTGAATTCTCTGAGCTTTTGCTTGTCTGTAAAGCTTTTGATTTCTCCTTCATATCTAAATGAGATCCTTGTTGGGTACAGTACTCTGGGTTGTAAGTTTTTCTTTTTCATCACTTTAAGTATGTTCTGCCATTCCCTTCTGATTTGAAGAGTTTCTATTGAAAGATCAGCTGTTATCCTTATGGGAATGCACTTATGTGTTATTTGCTGTTTTTCCCTTGCTGCTTTTAATATTTGTTCTTTGTGTTTGGTCATTATTAATTTGATTAAGATGTGTCTTGGGGTGTTTTGCATTGGGTTTATCCTGTTTGGGACTCTCTGGGTTTCTTGGACTTGGGTGGCTATTTCCTCCCACATTTTAGGGAAGTTTTCAACTATTATCTCCTCAAGTATTTTCTCATAGCCTTTCTTTTTGTTTTCTTCTTCTGGGATGCCTGTGATTCGAATGTTGGGTCGTTTGACATTGTCTCAGAGGTCTCTGAGGTTGTCCTCATTTCTTTTAAGTTTTTTTCTCTTTTTTTTTTTCCTCTTTTCTTCATTTATTTCCACCATTCTATCTTCCACCTCACTTATCCTATCTTCTATCTCAGTTATTCTACTGTTGGTTCCCTCCAGAATGCTTTTGGTCTCAGTTATTGCATTATTCATTATTGATTGACTCTTTTTTATTTCTTCTAGGTCCTTGTTAAACATTTCTTGCATTTTTTCAATCCTTGTCTCCAGACTATTTATCTGTAACTCCATTTTGTTTTCAAGATTTTGGATAATTTTTATTATCATTATTCTGAATTGTTTTTCAGTTTGATTCACTATCTCCTCCTCTTTTGTTTGGTTTGGTGGGCATTTATCATGTTACTTTACCTGCTAAATATTTCTCTGCCTTTCCATCTTGTTTAGCTTGCTGTGTTTGTGGTGGCCTTTCTGTATGCATGGTGTTTGTGGTTCCTCTTTATTGTGGAGGTTCCTCCCTGTGGGTGGGATTGGATGAGTGGCTTGTCAAGGTTTCCTGGTTAGGGAAGCTTGCATCGGTGATCCTGTGGGTGGAGCTGAATTTCTTCTCTCTGGAGTGCAATGAAGTGTCCAGTAGTGAGTTTTGAGGTGTCTGTGGGTTTGGTGTGACTTTGGACAGCCTGTATATTAATGCTCAGGGCTATTTTCCTTCATTACTGGAGAATTTGCATGGTATGTCTTGCTCTGGAGCTTGTTGGCTCTCGGGTGGAGCATAGTTTCAGTGTAGGTATGGATTCTTTTGGATAAGCTCTTGTCGATTAATGTTCTCTGGAGTCAGGAGTTTTCTGGTGTTGTCAAGTTTTGGATTTAAGCCTCCTGCCTCTGATTTTCAGTCTTATTCTTACAGTAGCCTCAAGACTTCTCCATCCATACCACATCGATGGTAAAACTTCTAGGTCAATGGAGAAAAAATTCTCCAAGGTAACACACATCCAGTGAGGTTCACAGAGTTACATGGAGAAGAGAAGAAGGAGGAGGGAGATAGAGGTGACCAGGAGGGGAAGAGGGGGAATTAAAAGGGGAGAGAGCAATTTAGCCAGGAATCAATTCCCTATGTGCTCTTCACAGCCTGGAACACCCAGAGAGATTCACAGTGTTACATAGAGAAGATAGAGGGAGGAAGGAGATAGAAGTGACTGGGATGAGAAAGGGGAGAGTCAAAAGGAGAGAGACAGATCTAGCCAGTAATCAGTTCCTTAAGTGTTCTCCACAGTCCAGAATACCCAAAGAGATTCACAGATTTGGGTAGAGAAGAGAAGCAGGAGTGAAGAATTTGAGGTGACCTGAAGGAGAAAAAGTAAAGTCAATAGGGGGAGAGGGCAGTCAAGCCAGTAATCACACTCCTAAGTAAAAATGGGTACTGAAGAATTGGATTCTTAAGGGTACAAAATTGATAACAAATACCAAAAAGCAAAGATTATAAATCTAGAGTTGAGGTTAGACTCTCAAAAATACAATATTAAAACAAAATCACAAAAATTATTAAAAATATATATGAAGTTTGCTTTAAAAATAGGGTCTTTTTTGGCAAGGTAATAGATTATAAAAATGAAAATTAAAGGAGTAATAAAGGACTTAAAATAGAAAAATTTTAAAAAATTAAAAAATGATAAGAGCAAAACACATCTAGGAATTTCTCTGGAGCTGTTGCGGGCAGTGTGGGGTCAGTTCAGTTTCAGATAGTTCTTTGTTCCAGCTTTTTCTTCTTCTTGAGGTCTATAGGCCCCTTCAAATGTAGTCAGTGTTAACTACAAGGTTTTAATCTGTTGCACCTGTCACTTCCAAAGCGGTTCCCTCTGTTCATTTTGGTTTCTTCTGTTTGCAAGTCTCTTCAGTGTATCATTTCCTCCCTGACACAAGGGGGCGAAGGTGGTCACTTATTTAGGCTCACTTGTCAGTTGTGCCGTGAGGAGGGAGGAACACTGCAAACAAATATCACTGGTGTGTGTGGGGAGTGCTCGCAGTGTCTCAGCCACACTGGATTTGCCCCAGCTCACAGCATGTTTGGTTTCCCAGTCTACGTTTTCCAGGCTTTAGATTGCTCTGCAGGGGAACTGTCTAAAGCGGGCCCTGGGTTGCATGCACTTTCCAGGTCTAAGCCTTCAAGTTCAGGTTTTTGGGTACTCCCAAAGGCACAGACGTGGTTGGGCCTGTGTTTTTTCCCTTCCCAATACCAAATAGCTCAGGCAACCAGGTGCTTGGTGAGCACACTCTCCCCAGATGTGTGGTGTGTCTTATCAACTCCCTTGTCCCAGCTGCTCAGTTTCCTCCGTGGGCTGCAAGAGATTCATCTCAGGTGGTACCGTGTCTCCTCTGGGAAGCTGATATCTGGCTGCAACTCTCCTGGTGGATGTCAACCGTCCAGGATCCCAGTAAGACTTGGTTAGCAACTGGGAGCCTGCTCGCAGTTTGGTAGAGGATGCGGTCTCTGGCATCGATATCACCCCCTCGCCTTCTGGCTCTGGCTGTTGCCTGCCTGCCTCTTTGCCTCCAGCGGGGCATGGGCCAGTCCGCATCCAGCTACCTCTCCTCTGGTATTTGCTCAGTCCTTTGTTCTGTGAGTGGGCCCGGCAGTGCCTTAGGTTAGAGCTTTTCACAGGAAAGTTCTCTTTCTTTCTTTTTTTTTTTTTTCTCTCTCTCTCTCTCTGGCTATCCCACAGTTTGGGTTTCTATCTCATGTTAGCTCCCTCAGACTGTCCTCAGGTCATTCAGGCTTGGTCCTTACCCTAAGCAATGCAGCCTGCCCCTCCCTGTTCAGCCCCTGCTTGCTGGTGGCAGACGCGAGTGTCTGGGCTACTTCTCCCCTGGGAGTTGTGGTTAGGCATGTAATCTGTGGGTTTTATTTATTTGTTTTTTCCTCCTGGTTATGTTGCCCTCTGAGATTCCAAAACTCCCCACAGACTCGCTGGTGAGAGGGTTTCCTGGTGTTGGGAAACTTCTCCTCTTTCACGACTCCCTCCCCAGGACAGATCTCTGTCCCTAACTCTTTTGTCTCTTTTTTTGTCTTTTTTATTTTGTCCTACCTCCTTTGGAAGACAGTGGACTGCCTTTCTGGGTGCCTGGTGTCCTCCGGCAGCATTCAGAAGTTGTTTTGTGGAATTTGCTCAGCGTTCAGATGTTCTTTTGATGAATTTGTGGGGGAGAAAGTGATCTTCCCATCCTATTCTTCTGCCATCTTAGGACCACCCTCCTCCATCTCTCACTTCTAAGATCAGACTTAAAGTCTCAACTGACTAAGCCAGGCCCACACTAATATTCTACCTATCTTAAGGTCAATTGGTCATGGACTTTCATTGCAACTGCAAAATCCTTTCATAACAAAGTTGGTATTTGATTGAGTACATGGGAGAAGATGTGTATATATCAGGGTCCAGGAATCTTGGTGGGAAGGGGTACATCTTAGAATTCTAACTTCTACAATACTCAAACCAGCCATCAGTTTTTACTTATTTTTAACCTGTAAAATAGATTATGACAGTTTTACTTATTTTTAACTTGTGAAATAGATTATGACAGTTTAAGTATACAAATAGACACACATGCACTTATGCATCTTAACTATATTTGCTATATTGTCAGGAATTCTGATACAAACATACCAAATAGCAGAAAATGCATGGTACCATTCAGACTATAGCTTCTATCAAGTTTAAATTAGATATAAACTATATTTGGAACATCTAGAATGCTAGCCTATTGTGTTCAGCTACATCATTTAGGAAAAATGGAAAATATACCATGGTTAATGTGCAATGGAACTAGACTTGCATTGACTTCAAAATAATATATGATAAAATACAAAGACGGCTAAATTGCACAAAGTCATTCCTGGGCTTGTCAGAGTTGCAAAAATGTGATATGCCTCAATTGTAAGTATAAGAGAGTACCATAAAATGAGCAATTGCACAATTGTAACCACATGTACTTGTAAATTTATTTCCTTTGAAGCAATGTGCCATGTTTCATTCTGCATATTTAAGGAGTCATTTAGATTCATATTTATGATAAAATGATCTTCAACTATTTCATATAAAATTATTTGGTTTGTGATATTCATTTTTCTGATGGATAAACTGAGTCGGAAAAAAATTTATATAGAGATGTGAACCAAATCTCCATACACACGTGAATAGAGAATGAGTGACAACCTGTAACTTTAGGTAGCAATCTATAGTTTCTTAGTTTCACCTCACCACTCATTCCTGATTCATTAATCAATAGCTGATTTAAAACACACATTCCATTTATAAGACTGAGTTCTATATGAAATTGTCACAAAACATCATTTTCCTCATGACCAGGAAAACAGTCAAGGCACATGGAATCATCAGTCTCAGGTCTTCTCTCAAATACAGTCCTTTGGATGTTGACATCATCTGTCTTCTTAGCAGAGATTAATCATTGCAGTCTGACCAATCCAGTAAATTGACATCAACCATGAAAATCAGCAGTCAGATAAATGGAACTATACTGCACAGCTTTCACATGTGAACACAGTTTGTATATCACTGGCTAAATTTCTAACCATTTTTTAAGAAAAAAAATCATTGGTGCCTACGCTAATATATTTCCTTATTTTGTCAATGAATTATTAAAATTGTATGTTATTATTTAACTTGTATACCAAGAGATATTTACATAATAGAGTATAGATGTTGTAAGAAAACCAAAACACAAGGAACACAAAGCAAAATCAATAGATCAGGAGGCTTAAAATCAAACCCTGGATTTAGGTCATGTAGTTTGTCATATAGGGCAAGATGAGACCTTGGACTGTCACTTATGTGACTGTCTATCCTAGTTATTTGGTGGAATTCTGAGGTCAGCATGAAAAGGTTTGTGAAAGTTTTCCATAAGCATCTAAGGGCTTCATTTATGTATTGTGTCACTGCTGAAACACATAGCTCAAAGATGACTTTTCAAATTCAGAATGATGGTTGGCTGATTCCAAACTCAGTGGAAACCAATATGATGTCCCAAGCTGAATTTGGATTGTGGAATACTGACAGACTGTGGGTCAGAAGATGGAGGTAGGGAGAGATAGTCAGGGGAACATATTTGACATGGTTCATTATTTATTGGATGTTAAATAAAGCTAATAAAAGCCATATTTTAAGGTATTTTTGCTAATTTATTAATTCGGTTACATCAACAATCTTTACATTTTATTTGTACTCTTATTCATTGATTTTGAGAAAATTTTATAAAAATATTGAAATTCATATTGAGATTAAGATTTACAAATTAATATCTGGTTTAGAAACTTTAGAACATCAGTGATGCTTGACGTGATAGCTCATCTTAATGGTCTTATAATAGAACTATCAATATTACAAAAAAATTCCACAAATTTCCAACTCTTGGATCACTTAGTGTTAAACTGAGGTCTCAAAATTTTAAGGGAAATTTTAAGGGAAAAACATTTAAAAGATTTGTAGGCTAAAATTTAGTTATATGATAGAGAAACCAGAGTTTACATATTATTACATTGAACCCATATTAATCTGTTCCAATTCTGAAATTCTTAGATTTTGTAAAAAATTTGCTTGGCTGTGCAAACTGTAGAGTTTATTGAGTATTTAGCTCAATCTAAATTAAAATACAAAAGCAATGTTCAAATTTATTTATTATAACCCTCCATGTGTGTGCATGCTAAGTGGCTTCAGCCATTCTTTGCAACCCTATGGAGACAGTGTCAGACTTTATTTTTCTGGGTTCCAATATCACTGCAGATGGTGACTGCAGCCATGAAATTAAAAGATGCTTACGCCTTGGAAGGAAAGTTATGATCAATCTAGACAGCATATTAAAAAGCAGAGGCATTACTTTGCCAACTAAGGTCTGTCTGGTCAAGGCTGTGGTTTTTCCAGTGGTCATGTATGGATGTGAGAGTTGGACTGTGAAGATAGCTGAATGCCAAAAAACTGATGCTTTTGAACTGTGGTGTTGGAGAAGACTCTTGAGAGTCCCTTGGACTGCAAGGAGATCCAACCAGCCCATCCTAAAGGGGATCAGTCCTGAGTGTTCATTGAAAGGACTGATGCTGAGGCTGAAACTCCAGTACTTTGGCCACCTCATGCGAAGAGTTGACTCATTGGAAAAAACTCTGATGCTTGGAGGGATTGGGGGCAGGAGGAGAAGGGGACGGCAGAGGATGAGATGGCTGGATGGCATCACCGACTCAATGGGCATGAGTTTGAGTAAACTCTGGGAGTTGGTGATGGACAGGGAGGCCTGGTGTGCTGCGATTCATGGGGTCACAAAGAGTGGAACACAACTGAGCGACTGAACTGAACTAAATAATTACTGATGCTGAGCATATTTTTGTGTGCTTTTTGGCCATCTTTATGTCATCTTTGGAGAAGCTGTCTATTTAAGATCTTCTGCCCACTCTTTGTTTGTTTTTTCTTTCTTTCTTTTTTTAATACTGTGCTGCAGCTCATTACTCTCTTTATGCCACTTTCTGTTTTGAAATAAGGTAACCTTTTGCCTCTGGGCTTCCTAGGTGGCACTAATAGTAAAGAACTTGCCTGCCAATGCAGGAGATATGGGTTCGATCCCTGGGTCAGAAAGATCCCCTGGAGGAGGGCATGGCAACTCACTCCAGTATTCATGCCTAGAGAATCCCATAGATAGAGAAGACTGGCAGGCTACAGTCCATAGGGTTGCAAAGAGTCAGACACAACTGAAGTGGCTTAGCATGCAAGCATGCAACCTTTTGCCTCTAGGCTCAGTAATAGGTACTGGCCTTTTTTCCTATTCTGGAAAAATATCTATGTAGGATTCAATAATCTATAAGTTCTCTTCCCACTTCAACATCATGTGTTTAGAACTAAGACATATTTTAACCCATCTTCTCTTTTATTGGGGCATGTATGTGTAAAAGGAAAATAGCTAACATTTTATGTTAAGAGAAGGGTTATATTCTTGCATTCTCAAGTGAGGAGATGGTTGATTTCAAGTTAGAACATGCTACAATAAAAAAAGAAAGCAGGTTATTGTAAAAGCTTTTTTGACAAAGGCACTGCTAAATGTAATGCATTAGGAGGTATATTATATCTTCGTTTTAATATCCCTATATGAACAGCGTGTAAAAAGCATACAAGTATTTGCAACCTCATTTTGAATACCATTTTATTTTTAAGAAGAAAGTTCAGAAATATAGGTAAAAATCAAACCATACATTGTTGCTATGGTTATTGTCAGTTTAATGGAAGCATTTGACGAATATTTATCCTTGACATTTTCCAAATGAAGTTCAGTGAATTGTGCACAGGAGAATACAAATGGATGCATTCATCCTGACTTGAAAAAAGACTCTGGCTTTGTTAAACACTCTTTTAGAACTTTGTATTCTCAGCCAAGCATTAAAATCCAGTTTTGTCATTAAAAAAATAAGTTCTGCATATAGATTTTAGACATAAATATGAAATTCATCATCAAAAGAAATTTAAGACATTAGGAATATATGTAATGTTTCCATTTGAGAAGAAAGCAATGTTAAATTAAGAAGCAAGATAATGAATGCTAGCAGTAGGTTGGATTTTTAATTTGCAATGTAATATGAGGGTCATTTATCTCTTCCCCTACCATTTTCTTAATTAACAAACTGTATTAGAAACATATGAACGGTTTATCCCTTATGCAGTGCTCTGGATTGTTGTATGATAAATTAAGGACCCATCCATTTTCTACTTTTCTTTATTAGGATATTATCCTTTCAATGCTTGCCAGTCTACCAGTGAACATTAAACACTGCTAGTTCTAGATGGTGAGAAATTGAATACCTTGCAGGTTGCTGTGCACTTAATACAACAACGAGGAGGAATTTGATGCAGTCACTGGAATTATAGTGGTGACAAGCAATTGGGTTGTCAGTGGAAAAAACCTTGACTTCCTTTTAGCAGACTAAACGTTGATTCCTAATGCAACATGAGTAAAACTCTAATAGCACACATTCTGAGTTGCTCTCTTTGTAGTTTATTGCTTTATGCAAGGGGATAAGATGTTGACAGATGAATCTTACTCCGGGGAGTCTAAATGTGTATACTTCGAATCTGTAATATTAATATAACAAATTCTTTTTTCACAGTTTTATTAAGATATAATTAATTGCACATGTTTAATGTTACAATTTGATTAATTTGGATATATGAAAATACTTGTGATGCCATCACCACAATCAAGGTAACAGACATTTACAACACCTCCAAAAGTTTCCTTGTGTCTGCTTTTTTTGGTGTGGTAAGAACATTTAGCGTGAAATCTACTCTCTTAAAATTTTAAGAATACAATACATTACTGCTAACTGGAGCCCATAAAGTGCAATGTGACAAATGGTCACATAGAATGGGTGACTTAATAAAGGATGTTTAAAAGATTTTTTTTAAGAAGCAAGAAAATGCAGGTGGTGATGAAGTAAGAAGACAAGGAATAGCCATAAGCAAATGCCAAAATAAAACAGAAGATAAGGTTAAAGCAAGTCTTTCAAAGACAATGCCTAGGGTTAACATCTTTCTTCTTTGTTCTTTAGTTCAATTTTTGTTTTATATTGGAGTATAGTTGATTCCCTGGTGGCTCAGATGCTAAAGAATCTGCCTGCAATAGGGGAGACCTGAGTTTGATCCCTGGGTTGGGAAAATCCCCTGGAGAAGGGAATGGCAACCCACTGCAGTATTCTTGCCTAGAGAATTCCATGGAGAGAGGAGCCTGGTGAGCTACAAACAGTTCATGGGGTCGCAGAGAGTCTGACATGACTGAGTGACTAATACTCTCACTTTTGCGTAGTTGATATACAATACTGTGTTAGCTTTAGGTGTACGGGTCGCATTTTTCTCCCACTCCACTGTTGCTTCTGTTAGCTGTATGACTGATCTGTTGCTTGGCTTTAACCAAATTTATTAAAGAAAAAGTTCTAAAACAGCTTTGCAGAGAAACTGATTAAATAAATAAAAGTATTTTAAACTATAAATGGGGATGTTATATTCTTTTGGTACATAAGCCTGTGGCTACATTTGGGCCTTTAAAACAAAACAAAAGTTTTAATGTTGAATTTATTGAGTTGTAATTTAGATCAAATAAAATTCACCTTTTAAAAGTATACAGTTGTATGAGTTTTAGAATCACACAATCCACTTTCAGAACATGCTCATCACATCAGAAAGTTTCCTCATGTCTCTTTGTTGTCAGTCCTCGCTCTCCACATCCAGTCCCTGATAGTCACTGACAGGGTCTGTGTCCCTAATAAGTTCAACTTTTCCAGAATGTCATATGAATGGAATCATGTGATACAGAGTTTTCCTTATTTAGTTTTTTTTTCATTTTGCATAATCACTTTTACATTCAACCCTATTGTTGCTAAGCACCAATTGGTTTGTAGAATAAAATAACATATGTGCTCTATAATTCTACTGCAAAGATAAGCATCACATTTACATTTTTTTTTCAGCTGTCCCCACAGAGCTTACAGGATCCTAGTTCCCTGACCAGGGAACAGTGCTTCCTCCAATGGAAGCATAGAGTCCTAACCTCTGGACTGCCAGGGAACACTTGAATTAACTGCTTTTTAAACATTTACTTACAGGCTTGTCTTTATGCATACATTATTACACACATATCCCTTGAGCTTCTAATACACACACACACACACATACAATTTTTTATACATATGTAGTTTTGTAATTTTTCAAATAACATTATACTAAATTATTTCTTGTGTCATTAAGTCTTTATGGGGGCTTCCCAGGTAAAGAACCTGATGCCAATGCAGGAGGCGTAAGAGACGTAGCTTTGATCCCTGGGTCAGGAATATTCCCCTGAAGAAGGGCATGACAATCCACTCCAGTATTCTTGCCTGGAGAATCCCATGGACAGAGACGCTTGGCGGGCTACAGTTCATAGGGTCGCACAGGGTCAGACACAACTGAAGTGACTTAGTATAGCATAGCATAAAGTCTTTATCAGTCTCATTTGACAAGCTTCAAATGTCATATTATATGTCAGTTCTTTAGCCACACCTATAGTTTTAGATGTCTTGTGGTTGTTTTCAAATTCTTCCTATCAGAACACAATAGTAGTCATCTTGGGGTATAATGCTTTTGAGAAGTAGACACCTCAGATGCCAGCTGATCACAGACTTTGCAGTCTGAATATGAAAGAGAGAATCTGATGTAAGTGTGATGACTATAACACAAGGAGGACTGTAATACTCAGAAAAAGGAGGAATTAATGCATATGAGAAGCAGTACTGTAGTACAATACAAAGCACAGACTCCAAAAACTGCAAAATACAAAAATCAGTGCATAGCAATGACTTCCCTTCTCTGAATACCTTGTATTGAGCATTTTATCTATATAATCTCATTTAACTCTTACAACAATCTTATGAGGTACTATGGTAGGTAAAATGCCTCCCTAAACCCTGGAATCTATAAATATGTTGCCATATATGGTAAAATAGATTTTACAGATGTAATCATGGTTCAGTTCAGTTCAGTCGCTCAGTCATGTCCGACTCTTTGCGACCCCATAAACAGCAGCACACCAGGTCTCCCTGTCCATCACCAACTCCCAGAGACCACCCAAACCCATGTCCATTGAGTTGGTGTTGCCATCCAACCATCTCATCCTCTGTCGTCCCCTTCTCCTCCAGCCCTCAATCTTCCTCAGCATCAGGGTCTTTTCCAATGAGTCAGCTCTTTGCATTAGGTGGCCAAAGTATAGCATCAGTCCTTCCAAAGAACACTCAGGACTGATCTCCTTTAGGATGAACTGGTTGGATCTCCTGGCAGTCCAAGGGACTCTCAAGAGTCTTCTCCAACATTACAGTTCAAAAGCATCAGTTCTTTGGTGCTCAACTTTTTTCACAGTCCAACTCTCACATCCATACATGACCACTGGAAAAACCATAGCCTTGACTAGATGGACCTTTGTTGGCAAAGTAATGTCTCTGCTTTTTAATATGCTGTCTAGGTTGGTCATCACTTTCCTTCCAAGGAGTAAGCATCTTTTAATTTCATGGCTGCAATCACCATCTGCAGTGACATTGGAGCCCCAATAAATAAAGTCTGAGACTGTTTCCACTGTTTCCCCATCTATTTCCCATGAAGTGATAGCACCAGATGCCATGATTTTAATTTTCTGAATGTTGAGCTTTATGCCAACTTTTTCAGTCTCCTCTTTCACTTTCATCAAGAGGCTTTTTAATTCCTCTTCACATTCTGCCATAAGGGTGGTGTCATCTACATATCTGAGGTTATTGATATTTCTCCCGGCAATCTTGATTCCAGCTTGTGCTTTTACCAGCCCAGCGTTTCTCATGATGTACTCTGCAGATAAGTTAAATAAGCAGGGTGACAGTATACAGTCTTGACATACTCCTTTTCCTATTTGGAACCAGTCTATTGTTCCATGTCCAGTTCTAACTGTTGCTTCCTGACCTCCATATAGGTTTCTGAAGAGGCAGATGAGGTGGTCTGGTATTCCCATATGTTTCAGAATTTTCCACAGGTTATTGTGATCCACACAGTCAAAGGCTTTGGCATAGTCAATAAAGCAGAAATAGATGTTTTTCTGGAACTGTCTTGCTTTTTCTATGATCCATCGAATGTTGGCAATTTGATCTCTGGTTCCTCTGCCTTTTCTAAAACCAGTTTGAACATCTGGAAATTCACGGTTCACATATTGCTGAAGCCTGGCTTGGAGAATTTTGAGCATTACTTTACTAGCATGTGAGATGAGTGCAATTGTGCGGTAGTTTGAGCATTCTTTGGCATTGCCTTTCTTAGGGATTGGAATGAAAACTGACCTTTTCCAGTCCTGTAGCCTTTATTATTAGTGAAATGCAAATCAAAACTAAAATAAGGTACCACCTCACACCGGTCAGAAAGGCCATCATCAAAAAATCTACACATAATAAATGCTGAAGAGGGTGTGGAGAAAAGGACACTCTCTAACACTGTTGGTAGGAATGTAAATTGGTACAGACCCTATGGAAAAAAGTATGGAGGTTCCTTAAAAATTAAAAATAAAACTGCCAGATGGTCCAGCAATCCTAATCCTGTGCATATATCTGACAAAAGCTATAATTCGAAAAGGTACATGCATCCTAATGTTCATAGCAACACTACTTACAATAACCAAGACATGGAAACAATCTAAACTTACATAGACAGAGGAATGGCTAAAGAAAATATGGTAGATATATGCAATGGAATATTACTCAGCCATAAAAAGGAACAAAATAATTCCATTTGCAGCAACATGGATGGACCTAGAGGTTATCATACTGAGTGAAGTAAGTCAGACAGAGAAGGAAAAATATCATATGATATCACCTATATGTGGAATTTGAAAAATGATATAAATGCAGTTGTTTACAAAACAGTAATATAGTCACAGATATAGAAAACAAACTTACGGTTACCAGGTTGAAAGAGTGGGAGGGATAGATTGAAAGATTGGGGTCGACATACACATACTACTATATATAAAATAGATGACTAAGAATGACCTACTGTATAGCACAGGGAATTCAACTCAATATTATGTAATGGCCTATATGGGAAAGAATTTAAAAAAGAGTGGATAAATGTATATGTATAACTGATTCACTTTGCTGTACAGCAGAAACTAACACAATATTTTCAATCAACTATTCTACAATAAAAAAATAGAGCAATGAGCAAGCACACTTGGTGATTATTTCACATTTTAAATCATGTTAATAATACAATATTGGAAACTGAAAAAAAGTCCATAAAACAAAGTGGTCCTACACTTCTAGAACATTAAAAATGCTGAGGTGAGCCCTTACAAAAAGAGATGTCACTGAGAAGTCCTTTCACAAAGCAGCTGGCTCCATTAATCAATATTTTTAATGGTTACAACTATCAACCTAGAGAATTAGCACATATGGGGAATATTTCCATTGAGGTCAAATGTTGTTTCTTCCTTCTCCTCAGTCCCAAGTGAAAGTGAAAGTGTTAGTCGCTCAGTCATGTCTGACTCTTTGCAGCCCCATGGAGTTGTAGCCTGCCAGTCCCAGTATGAAGCTAAAACACTGCTAGATGTGAAGTCTGAGAATTCAAAATACAAGAGTTTAATTTGCAGAGCTACCAAACAAGACTTCCAAAATCCCTGGATTTTTTTTTTTTTCTGTGAAAGCATTTTATCAATGCAGATGGGATGTAGAACAATCGGGAAAGACTACAAGAACCAACAGTACCAGTAAAGGCAGGGTGACAGCTCTCAAATTCAAAACCTTTGTCATTTTAAGAGAGAGAAAAAAAAAGTCTTCAACTAAACTGAATCCACCTGGAAGGGAATTGTTACTGTATACGGCCACTTTATTAAAAATTAAATAATATACCCTGAGTTCTTTTTAGACTACATGACATGTCAGCATGGATAAAAACTCCAATTTTTCAGTACCCAAAGCCCATGTTTGGTCATGGGTGGAATCAATTTAATAGTTTTCAATAACTGAACTTTGCCTTTCATAAAGTCTTCATAGAGCATGCAGAAAGCCCGTTATCTTGGGTTCCCAAATGATGACCCAGTTAAACTGATAACTACGATACTCAGAAGCCACGATACTTAAAGTAAAATGTTTTAATTGATTTTTAAAGCAATTGAGCAATGACTTTTGGTGCCATTCCTTGTGAGCCGGGTCCAGAATTGCCTTTTTACTTTCACCAATGCAACTAATTGGGAGGAACAAAGGCACAGTACACAGTGACTCTAAGAGAACATACAAAGTGGGCAGAAGTTTCAGTCTTTAAGTGTGGGCTAGTCAACCTAGGGTGTTTAGCTTCTCGACATCATTTTCTGAAATTCCATTTTGCCTTACAGAGTTTTGGCACAAATCTAAAGTCTATATTGCAACTACATTACAAACTTGCCAATTATATTTAATGTTTTCTGTATACAAAGATTCTGTGTTGAGACTATATTCTCAATTAAACACTTTTCTGGAAGAAAGAAATATTGCCACAATATATTCTAAACAATTGTTTTAAAATCTGTCATTATAAGTCAAAAAGAGTTTGTGTTTTGATAGTAGCTGATCACCAACAACTCTTACTCCTATAAATGTTCCACAACAGGTGTATGATTGGGGTTTGGGGTGTAAAGACTGTGGGGTGGTGAAAATAACCCTGAGCTCAGATCTCAGAGGTCTGGGGAAGGCTGAGTTTTGTGGATACTTGCTCTATAACCCTGGCCAAGTCACTTCTCCTTTCTGAACTACAGATTACTGATTTGAGAAATGATGTAGTTAGACTATTTTTGAAGGTAGTGATTGTCTAATTACAAGAGATCACCCAGGAAACTTGCTAAACATGCAGATCCATCAGCCCCATCCCTACATGTTGCTTCAGGTGAGCTGGGCAGTTGACCCAAGAATCTGGATCATAAAAAGAGGCCATCTGAGGCAGATGTGTCCAGACTTCATTTTGAAAAAAAAAAACAATGTACTAAAATATTTTGTTGATTAAAAGTTTCATAAGCCTATGAGGGACAGATAAGAAGTAATGCCTCAAAGAAGATAGAAAAGAAAATCATAATTAGTGTGCTCTGTCATAAATAGCTGGGCAGAAACAATCTTGTACCATATGCACTTATCTGTAAGATCAAATCTTAATGACAATAGACAATGCATTTATGCAACAATATCCTGATGAATTAAACTGCCACTGCCTTTTTGCCATTGTGCTAAGTTGCTTCAGTCATGTCTGACTCTATGTGACCCTATGGACTGTAGCCCACCAGGCTCCTCTGTGCACAGGATTCTCTAGAGAAGAATACTGGAGTGGGTTGCCTTGCCCTCCTCCAGGGGATCTTCCCTACCCAGGGATCGAACCGGTATCTCCTGCATCTCCTGCATTGCAGATGGATTCTTTATTTTTGAGACACCAGGAAAATGGACCTATAGCCTATAGATTCACTGGCTTAGGTCACAGCCTAGGATGCAGTGCCATGTCCTTTGGATGTGAGTATTGAGTAGTATACTAGACTACACTCATACTATCCATGTTTTTGAGGACTTTAAGTTATTTAGCACAAGGTTTGATGACTCCTTCTCTTCATGGGCTCTTCAATGACCAATAAGACAGTTTGGAGAAGGTCCTGGGCAGTGTGAGTGGTATTTCCCATTATCACAGAACAAAATGGAAGCATCTACCCAGGGAGCTTGGTCTCAATAGCTCTACACATGGTGATGTTAATATTGACTCTGCATATGCAGATGATAGTCTCTTTGGAAAAGTATCCTTGTTGATTTATGAAAAAGACCAAGCAGGAACACTTTACACTATACTCACTAAGGAAAAGAGGACTCACATCATGTTTTACAGCATGACCTTTATGTGAGTTAGAACAAATCTGATCTTCCTACTTTAATGTCTTCCTCTCCATAGAGAATGCCCTTCCCCACTTGCCCATCTGTGTAAACCCATCTTCTCATAGAAGGTGCATCTGCTGAAGATTCTACTTCAACACCTAAGTATGACCAACCTCTCCTTTATATAAGCTTTCATAAGGTGACAGTTGCACTTCGAGGAAGTACTTTAAACCTTTGTGGATCTTAATTTCTTTATCTGCAGAAGATTTTGATGCTGCAACTCTGGCTATTTGTTGTTTTAAGTTGGTTTTCTTTTTATTAATTATTCTACAGTTATAACTCAGTTTAAGTGTTTTTATGTTTCACTTTCTTCTCTAGATTCTGAGCTCACTAATGGCGGGGTTTATTCTGCTTTCTTTGTCATATCTTCACTATCTTGCTTAGAATCTAGATTATAATAGGTACTTAGCAAAAGTATTTTTAAGAAATAAATTAGTGAATGAATGATGGATTAAATAAATCCACGTATCAAAGGTAGAAATCTTCCTAGAATTTTATTTTGGTTAAAACTTACCATTGTGGACTGAAGATTTTTCTTCTTAGTCACATGGGATAAAAAACCAGTTCAGACATGAGGCTGTCACAAAGTAAGCATGCCCTTGGTGAAAACAAACCAAGGAATGCCTTACCCTCATCTGAGTGCTGAAGAGGGGTTGTTATATCAAATGCAAATCTGAGAATATTCTCCAAAGTTAACTGAGCAAGTTGCAGGCAAAACAATTTAACTTTCATTTGACTGCTCTTCAAACTCACTCCGGAGTGACAGTTCCGTTACATGTTGTGAAGCCTGCAGTGAAAATGCCTACAATTGTCCTTCTTCTGGAGGGGGTAAAAGTTAATTCACCTGAGACCCATTTAACTGCCACACAGGTAAACATTTCACAGCATGGTGCTGGAAAAGCTCTTCAAGTATGCTACTCAATTTCCCTCAAACTTGAGAGAGAACTATTTTGATGCCCAGGGGTACTTTTGTGGTTGTTAAAGAAGAAAATGTTCAAGTATTGTTGCATACATATTAAATGTTAATCTCACCAGGAATGGTATATTAGTGGGTGTGTTTAGTTTTCCTTGCCAAATAACAATCAAAAGTATATGAAGGAACTATAATGAAAAGAAAATTCCTACCAGTAATACATAATTTTTCTTTTATGAGGTTTGTTTAATGAAAAAAAATTCAGGTGATCTCAATTTCTCTCCTCTATACACACACACACTCAAAAAAGGGACAATTTTGAAACACATAAAATCAAAAATAAATTTGAAGATATTGGCTTGCAACTTACTATCCAGATTGTCAGTTCAGAAAGAGATTTAAAACTGAAATGTCAATCATCTAACATTTGGAAGAAATTTGTGAACATAAAAACCTGGAAGTTATTCAAAAGTATGCCCTTTAGGCATTGTAGATTTGAAAACCATTTTTTATGTCTGTGGACTGGAGATTTTCATAATCTTGTTATTTTACAGAAACAGTTAAGTCAGAAATAAAATAGATGAAATATAACTTATTGATGTTCTAATTTAGAATATGTGAATACATACTATATATATGTATGCATGGGTATATTGCATACATACTCACACACATACTTTTATGCAAACTTCACTAAAATACAAATTTTTTGTTAATGTTATAGTCTAAATGGAAGAAACCATCATTTTTCCTTTTAACACTAAATATGGTAGGTGATGTTAAAACCCAGAAGATGAGGTCCTATCCCACTGCTGAAACCTAAGCAAATGATTCCCTAAAGTTGGTCATTAGTAGAAAATAGCTTCCAACATCTGCTAAAATAAATTCAATGCAACTTCAATTATGTCTATTCAGGTCTTTAACCCATTTTTTTAAATCGAGAAATTAGATTTCCTTTTATTGAGTTATATGAATTTCTTATACATCTGTGAGATTAATCCTTCATCAGATATATGGTTTGCAAATATTGTTGCCCATTCTGCAAGTTGTATTTTCTCTCTGTGGATTGTGTCTTTGCTGTGCTGAAGCTTTTTAGGCTGATATAGTTCCACTGTTTTGGCTTTTCTGCCCATGTTTTTGGTCCCATATCCATGAAATTATTGCCAAGATCCATGACATGAAGTGGCATTCTTCATTGAGCTGCTACTATGCACGTGGTTCTTCTTTTTTGTTGTAAACTTATACTTGTTGATATTCTCATTTAGATATATTTGATATTATAGACAAAGGAATTATATAAATATATAACCATTCATATATGGCATATAATAAATACAATATAATTACATAAATATATTATAGATTTTATTATATTTTCATAACCAAATAATCATATTATATAATTTGATATGTATAATATATATAATATGGGTAATATAATTATTTTATGTGCATTATATACTATAATTATATATAATGCATAATTGTAATATATAATATAATGTATCACATATATATTATTTCAATTTAAGAAATAGTTATTCTTATCAATTATATAATAATATTTCTATGTACTATATTATAATTACTATGTATACAGTTTCTATACATGCTAATATTATATAAAATATGTTATATTATGATATGAAAATATTGTTATAAAATATACAATCTAATATAATTATATTTATTATTATTAAATAATTACATTACAAGTAATATAAAGCATGATCCATGTTATAATATAAAGTAAATATTATACATATGTAATTAAACAAATACATGTTAAATCCTTATATATATAATACATACATAAGCATTACAAAAGAAAAATATATGTTAGATATGATGTAATTATGCAATGTAATATCTTATATCTCATATATATTATATAAATTATTATCAAATATACAAAACAAAATCATATGTGTATTATTACTCTTCACACTACAAATATAATTATATATGTGACATAATTATATCACTATATTACATATCTAAACATCAATATTATTATATATTGTATACATAACTAGAGATATATAATTTATCTATAATTATGTATCTATGTATCTATCATGTACTTCATATATAAGTTTATAATAGCTATATATATTAATAATATGAATTTTAAATGTAATTATATCATAATGTATAGATATGTTCATATATGATATATTATTACTATGCTGTATATATTACATTATATTAATTTATATATTTAATGTTTATATATATTTAATGTTTAATATTTTATATAAAGTTTATATATTTATGTTACATATTAGTGTTTATAACATAACACATATATATATTTGGAATTAATAAATATATAATTATCACATTATGTGATATAATATTATTCAGTATTTTATAATTATTAAATATAATCATATATAATATATAACTTAATGAAATATAATAAAAATATTTTATATATATATTCATTTGCTGACTAGATATTTTCAGCTACCTATTTGCAAATTTCAGTAGGGATATATCCAAATTGAGTCTCCACTACAATCATTTATGATATAAACACCTGTAATAGAAAGAATACTGTTTTTGTTCTTTAAATATGTAGGTTTTTTTTTTTCCCCTGGAGTAGCAAGCAGAAAAGAAGTTTCAAACTGGCACTTATGCTGTCTTCCTGGAAGTAGAATTTTATCCAAGGAAGCCTCATTTCATTATTACCTAGTGAATAACATCTCTGACAAGTGTGTATTGCATGACTACTTACTGAGTCATGACTACCACCAAATAAATATCTGTTTATGAATTATAATACAATTTTATTTTTGAATTGAGTAAGTTTTATGATCTCTGATAGAACACAGCTAAAATTCTTAAAGTGCACATAATTGAACAGTTTTCTTTTATGTAACTTTGCAAAATATATGAATAGTAATGTGGTAATCTGAATCAGCTGAGAGGGCAGAATTCAGAGCTGTGAAACTTGTGCTTCAAGCTTTGAATATAACCTTGTTACATGTTTTGACTATTTACTCTCAGTCTCTTTGACCTTATCTGTAACATGGGACTAGTAACTCCTGCTTTGCTCACTTTTGAGGTTTGTTTAGAGACTGGAAAAGTGATAATGCATGAAAATTCACTAACATGCTGTATGCCAGTTTGACCACATACTCAGCTATCTGGTAATTAAGCTAAAGTGAACCAGAGGGCCATAAATTGTTGGTTTTAGTTTCTAATTAAAGTAATTGGCTTCACACTGTGCCATAGCCTAATTTAGTCCAGTCACTCGGTAAATATGTGTCTATGTAAGAGATTAGCTGAGAGTGGGTGGTAGTTCAATGTTGACTTATCTCAGCTATAGGAAAACTATTTCTATGAGTACCCTATTTGTATTTATGGCTCAAGAACAGAATTTTGTATAAAAAGCAGCAAGTTGATGTTTATGAGAGTTAAAATATAGGTATAATTCATAAACACCTCAAATAAGGTATCCTTGCTGAAAGATTTCCTACTCCTTCGGTTTACTCCTCTCTAATATTGAATTTATCTTCTGTTCTCATTATTATATGGCAAATTCTATGAGAGCAAAGTACCTGTGTGTCATTTTTCCCCACAACTGAGTCTGTTGTGTCTATTACAGTGCTTGACACATAGCAGATGCTCAATAATTATTGCATTAAGTATGATATATATTTAATATATATTATTGTCAGCATATGTAATAGGTACATGAAACTGTTGACTTACACACTCATTCATCCCATCAGCCACCTGTTAGCTCCTGCTTCAGATACTTTCTAGGTGCACAGTAAACAGTGACTGTATATTCTTTATGTTATTAGGATGAGGCAGTAGGAGTGCAGTAACTTATTGTTTAACAGAAATCCAAATATCAATCCTTTTATAACACTCAAATGTACACCTTATTTTGTCTAAGTAGGATGGCGCCCTCAATAACGTGAAAACATATGTACCAAAATTTGTTTTCCATTCAGTGAAAACTACCAGTACAGAAATGAACAGAAAGGCAGTGAATAGTTTTGGAGCAATCCAATCCAACCTAGGACTGGAGGGAGTGAGAGGGTAACAGGCAAGAAGGCTGTTGCTGCTAAGTCACTTCAGTCGGGTCTGACTCTGCGTGACCCCAGAGATGGCAGCCCACCAGGCTCCCCTGTCCCTGGGATTCTCCAGGTAAGAACACTGGAGTGGGTTGCCATTTCCTTCTCCAGCAAGAAGGTTAGGGATTCCCCAAACAGAGAAAACAGGCTGCAAGTATCAGACTTTATTTTTTCCTCTCAAGCAACATGAGGAAACAAACTACGTCTCAGATTGTTTTCCCTTCTCTATACAAAATTAAAAGGAAGTTTCTTTTAAAATTCTGTTTTGCCATGATGAGACCTAGTTCCATCTGAACTTAACTTTTCTCAAACTTTGAGCTAACCAATGCAGTTTTTCTTATGGAAATGTTTTTCTTAAGCTATGTTAATGAACTATGTATTTACCTTAGTCTTTGTCTTTCTTCAAATCAGTTCCATCTAAGATTCAGAACCTACTTGACAAACCAGTATGTTTTACTCAGCAAACCACTATGTTTTCTTCATGCAAAAGTTCTCTTAAGCTATGTTAATGAGACTATGTGTTTGCTAGGAAACCTGCCTTTCTTCAAGATTTGTCAATTGTTTTATGGCCTGGGATGACTCACCTTGTGCCAATGTCAACTCAAAATGCATGTTGTGGGTAAGGGGCCTGGTCCCATTCTCTGAGTATTGAGACATTTCCTTTCTCTAATTCAGTTCAGCTCAGTCGCTCAGTCGTGTCCAACTCTTTGCAAACCCATGAACTGCAGCATGCCAGGCCTCCCTGTCCATCAACTCCCAGAGTTTCCTCAAACTCACATCCATTGACTAGGTGATGTCATCAAAAAATCTCATCCTCTGTCATCCCATTCTCCTTCTGCCTTCATTTTTTCCCCCAGCATCAGGGTCTTTTCAAATAAGTCAGCTCTTCACATCAGGTGGCCAAAGTATTGGAGTTTCAGCTTCAGCATCAGTCCTTCCAATGAATATTCAGGACTGATCTCCTTTAGGATAGACTGGTTGGATCTCCTTGCTGTCCAAGGGACTCTCAAGAGTCTTCTCCAATACCACAGTTCAAAAGCATCAATTCTTTGGCACTCAGCTTTCTTTATACTCCAACTCTCACATCCATGCATGACTACTGGAAAAACCATAGCTTTGACTAGATGGGCCTTTGTTGGCACAGTAATATCTCTGCTTTTTAATATGCTATCTAGGTTGGTCATAGCTTTTCTTCTAAGGAGTAAGTGTCTTTTAATTTCACAGCTGCATCCATCATCTGCAGTGATTTTGGGAACCCTCCCCCCCACAAAAAAAAAAAAGTCTGTCACTGTTTCCATTGTGTTCCCATCTATTTGCCATGAAGTGATGGAACCATATGCAATGATCTTAGTTTTCTGAATGTTGAGCTTTAAGCCAACTTTTTCACTCTCCTCTTTCACTTTCATCAAGAGGCTCTTTTGTTGTTTGCTTTCTGCCATAAGGGTGGTATCATCTGCATATCTGAGGTTATTGATATTTCTCCCAGCAATCTTGATTCCAGCTTGTACTTCACCCAGGCCAGCATTTCTCATGACGTACTCTGCATATAAGTTAAATAAGCAGGATGACAATATACAGCCTTGACATACTCCTTTCCCGATTTGGAACCAGTCTGTTTTTCCATGTCCAGTTCTAACTGTTGCTTCTTGACCTGCATACAGATTTCTCATGAGGCAGGTAAGGTGGTCTGGTATTCCCATCTCTTGAAGAATTTTCCAGTTTGTTTTGATCAACACAGTCAAAAGCTTTGGTGTAGTCAAAAAGAAGTAGATGTTTTTTGCTGAAATTCTCCTGCTTTTTGATGATCCAATGAATGTTGGCAATTTGATCTCTGGTTCCTCTGCCTTTTGTAAATCCAGCTTGAACATTTGGAAGTTCATGGTTCACATGCTATTGAAGCCTGCTAGTAAGTATATAACTAATAGATATATAACTAATTCTCTAATTCCTCTAATTAGCAGCCTGCTAGTAGGTATATAACTTCTTGCTAAAGACTAGCAGGGGGTCACTCTTTCTGCCCCCTTCTGATATCTATGTCAGAAATTTTCTCTATCCATTTTATACTTTAATAAAACTTTATTACACAAAAGTTCTGAGCCATCAAGCCTATCCCAGGATTGAATTCTTCTCCCTTGGAGGACAAGAATCCCAGCGTCTTTCATGGCTCAGCAGCAACCTTTCAGGAGGCTCATTTGAATTCCCTAATTATCACTGGTCCACATCTTCAGGCTTGTAGCTCTCCCTGAGGCTTCTGATTATTTTTCCTAATAGATATCCCAGTCGTATTAATAAAACAAGTCCTTAATATTAAATAGAAAACTCATCATAAAATTGAAGTTCCTTTGAATTTATTTCAGCAGAAGTCAGAAGCTACTTTCTTTCTTTCTTTTAATAGGAGAAAAAAATTAATTTCATCCATACAAAATTCCCAGAAACACACATAAGTCTCCTGGTGGCCAGGTAATTAAAACTTATACACCATGAGCTTCAACTGAGCAAAGGAGAAGGTGCTACAGGTCTGGGGTCTCAAAAGAAAGGAAGATAAAGCCCAGGAAGGTAAGAGCTGGTGTTTGGTAGATATATGTTTGCCAGGCAGTGCATAGAAATTTCTCTGATATGAAAAGTTACTTTGATATAAGCTTTCTGCTGGTACAGGCCCTTACTCTAAATTCTTTTAAAGGCAGGTAAGAAGGAGGTGAAAATCTCTTCTTGAGTCTAGAGGACTTTGACTTTGCTCAGAATAATCCACATGCCAAACTTCTGGGGTCACATGTTTTGCTCCCTGTTACCCTAAAACAATGTCTAGACTCTTGTCACTTTTGAACCCATGTCAATACAAAGTGAGTCACTTCAAACTATTGTCCCCAAAAGGGTCATCTTCTAGCTCATTCATCTCAGGTGATCATAGAGGGTAATGGACAAGACAGATTCTCCCAACTTCAACACAGAGAAGAGCCAGGCATTTGACTTCCTAGTCAAAAGATTAAGTCTCCATCCTTCTGGAAGCTACTTTCTAATGACTAACTTCAGGGAGTAATTTGCTTAGATTTTAGCACTGAGCTAGGACCACATCTTCTGAGTTATATACATATTCACCTATCATATTTAATGGCAAAGGAAAAAATAATGGATCCTTCCACTTAGACTAACAACATTAACAAAAAAATTCTGCATTTTAGTGAAGTTTGCATAAAAGTATGTCTGTGAATATATATGTAATATACCCATGCATACATTTATATGGTATGTATTCACATATTCTAAATTAGAACATCAATCAGTCTGTACTAAATTAGAACATCAATAAGTTGTATGTCATCTATTTCATCTCTGTTGTCTGTACTGTCACCTTCATCTCCGTTTATGTGGTTTGAACCTCTATAGGTAAAATTTGCAAGACATCACAGGTTACAGTAATATGTAATGCCATTGTTTTATTTTACAGATGAGAAAACTGAAGCCATAGAAGAGAAGAATATGTCATGGAAAAACAATGATTCATTCCACGTCTCTTGATGCTCAGTTAAGCATTCTTTCTATTGTTTAATGATTCTAGATGGATAAAAAAGCATTTTCCTGTCCTCATTTGAATTACCTATATATATTCAGAGATTATGAAACTAGTAATTCCTGAGACCTTAGAGATCATGTAGCCTACTGTTTCTCAACAGGAATCTTTGAACTAGATATATTATAATGCTTGCTCTTTAGAGATTCTCATTCTATGAGGCTGGAGTAGAGATAAAAGTCTTTATTTTTTTAATTTCCAGAAGATTCTCCTAGACATAATGACTTGGAAACCTCTGATCTAATACAGCTTAACTGGACAGATGTAATAACAGATACCTAAAAAGGAGAAAGAATCTTGCTTTTGCAGACAATTTCTTACTTAGGGGCTCAAGTCACTCACACTTGACTTTTGCATTGTTATTTACAACTGCAGTGCTATGTGCTGTGTCTACAGATTGGAACTTTTCAGCATGGAAGAGCTATGTTAGGGAAGTAAGAAAAGCAGCACAGTATCCTAGAGTAAATCCAACAGCAGATTGTGAATTCAGTCCCAAATGTCATTTGAACACAAGTGTTTTCTGCTTCTATTGCACTACTTATATAAGTTATGCTGCTGGACATATTCAAAAAGGCAAAAAAAAAAAAAAAACAACTTCAATTAGAAGATGGTGAATTTAGAGAAATAGCCATGGATAATGTCATTAAGTCAAAGTTGGATTTTTAATTATAATCAGATACCCAAGGGCCCTGGGGCAGATTATTCAGGTCATTGTAGATTGTCCTCAGCTACATGCCAGTTATTAGGAATGTAGGATGTACTTTAATATTCATGGGCAATTTGGGGGCTGTAACTTAAACTCATTTTAGAGGTTGATATACAGATTTCAATTGCCTGTGTCAGTACCTCCAGGTATATATCTGCATATCATTTTCCTTAATGATGTGCACTTGTATATGCCTGGAACAACCATAAAGCATTTCATAGTCAGATAAGGGAATAGAACTGCTCATATAGGTTTGAAAAAAAAGATAAAGTTCACTAACTGCTATATGTGTTCAGAGATAGCAACTATCACAGTCAGTTTGTAGGCGATAAAGGGAAAGGTTGATGAAGGTTGATGATATATGAGGTAAGCCTTGGAGAATAAGTAGTGGACAGAAGGATAGAATGAGGGCAGGGGGAGAGAGAGAGAGATAACAAGAAATAGAAATAAAGAAGGAATAGAGAGAATAAGAGCATCTGTGCCAGGCACAGGGAGCTCTATGGACAATGCCATGGGTCTATTGGAGTATAAAATATATTTGGTCAAAATAACACAGAGAACTTTACTTTGCATACCTTCTCTGAAAGATGTTTCTACCCTCTTAGTTACCTTGAGAAATTTTTAAACGAAAATTCCTGTCTTATGTGTATAACTAAATCGTAATGGTTTTAAGAGATAGTTGGTCAACAGAGAGGTGTACAAAAACATTACCAATAGCCATATGTGCTATTAGCAAAAGCTTAGAACTCTGATGATGTAGTGACATGAGGGCAGAACAGTAGTATTAAAGAAAATGGAAAAAAGGATTTGAAATCAAAGGGACAGAATTTGAGTCTCTTCTCTGCTAGTAATTAATAGTATGATCTTTGCTTCTATTCAGTGTCTTTTGGATCTCAATTCATTTATAAAAAGAGAATGAAAATGCCTACCCTATCTAGCTTTTCAGGTTGCTGTGAGGATCAAATCAGATAAGTGCAAAATTAGGTGTTAATATGGAATATAATTATTATTAGCTGTAATAATGGTGATTTAAAAATTAATATTATTTAAAGATTTTTATACCTATGCCAAATGAGGGTTTTTTCATTCTTTTTAAAAGCATTAATCTTGTAATGTCAGAAATAAATTTCTAAGATGAGTCACTGGTATAAGGATCACATTCTGATTCAAAAGTCCTTTCTGGATGTCTTAGAGACATTTAACTGTTAATATAAATACGAAAGGCCAGGAACCTGAATCATTGATGGGGAAAAAGAATCAGTTTGGGGGCGTCGATTAGACTTCAGTAGCTGATCTCATCTGCCAACAGGAGCTGGGCACAATGACTCTCCTTGCATCCTTTGGTTTCAAGTGTATTCCTATTATCATCTAATCCCTAAAGCAGAGTTTGGAAAGATGGCATTTGTTACTCAGGATCACTGCAAACAAGCTCCCATTTCTAAAGCTTCAAGCAGGAAGCATTGTCATGAGGCCATCATACTGTTTTATCTGCCAGATATGCTGCAAATATGTTTTCTCAGTAATTTGATTTTGGTTTTGCTCCTGGCTTTTTTTTTTTTTTTAGAAAGAGAGATGATACTGTCTTTAATAAAATTAGACAAAGAACATTTTCAAATAACCAACCAAAGAAAAGTCACTAGCCAACAAACATTTGGAAGCATGTTCAACTCTCACTAATAGTCAAAGGAATAACATGTAAATCACTGAGACAATGTTTCAAATTATCAAACTGGAAATATTTAAAAGAAAAGTAAGTAGGCAAATTCATAACATCCTACTATGTAGAAATACTTAAATGAAGCATGGTAGAGTGATTAAAATGTGTACTAAAACACAGATGACAATGAAGAAATGATCACAATAAAATGCATGAGAATTGTCAGACATGTAATTGGTCATGTGGAAGGAGTTAATAACAGTCATTTCTGGAAGGTTGTATTACAGTCTTTTATTTTTTTAATCTGAGTTTCAATTAATCTGGTGAATATTACTGTTATTATTAGTAAATAGTTTAAAATGTGCATATGCACTCATGAACACTTAAGGATCATCTTTTAAAGTTGCTTCTTTCTGTTATATTAAATATGTAATATGTCCAATACGACAGTCACATTCTTTTTTAAAAAAAATTGTATCTTATTGTGGTAAGAGCACTTAACATAGGATCTACTCTCAACAAATTTTAAGTATACAATAAAGCTTTGTTGATTACAGATACATTTGTCATACAGCAGGTTTTTAAATCTTATTCACCTTACTTAATTGAAACATTGAGCATTATGTTATGAAACATACTTATTATTATGTTGAGAAATAACTGGCCATTCTCCCCTCTCCCACTCTCTAATAAGTACCATTGCAGTATTTGATTTTTATCAATTTGGCTATTTTAGATACCTCATATAAACTAGGGCTTCCCTGGTGGCTCAGAAGGTAAATAATCTGCCTGCAATGTGGGAGACTTGGGTTTGATCCCTGGATTGGGAAGGTCCCCTGCAGGAGGGCATGGCAACCCACTCCAGTATTCTTGCTTGGAGAATACCCATGAACAGAGGAGCCTGGTGGGTTACAGCCCAAGGGGTCACAAAAAGTTGAACATGACTGAGCGACTAAGAACACATATAAATGAATTCATGAAATACTTGTCTTTCTGTGTCTAGCTTGTTTCTCACCACATAATGTCCTCAAAGTCCATCCATGTTGTAGCATACTGCAGAATTCCCTCCCCTTTTAAGGTTGAATAATATTCCTTAGCATGTCCATATAGTCCCCCCTCCATATCTGTGGGTTCCGTGTCTGCAGATTCAATCATCCAATAAGGATTGGTTGAACCTGGGGAATGTGGAACCCATGGACATGGAGGACCAGTTATACTACAATATGTATATAATGCATTTGAACATCAGAAGATTTGGTACCTGCATGGCCTTCTGGAACCAATCTCCTATCGAAAGAGTGTACTATATTTTATTTATCCATTCATCTATCAATGGACATTTAGGTTGCTTTATACCTTAGCTTCCCTGGTGGTTCAGATGGTAAAGAATCTGCCTGCAATATGGGAGACCTGGGTTCGATCCCTGGTTCAGGCAGATACACTAGAGAAAGGAATGACAATTCTGTACCACTTTTCTGTACTGTTTTGGTGAGCTCAGAACCAGAAAAAAAGAAATTAGTTGAACTGACAAAAAAATCCAAGCATATCTCCTACTGTTTTGACTGTATACTCTATTTCGCCTTCCCCAAATTAGCTCAGAGACTACCATGAACCTAGAACTGCAGATGGTACCCAACACAGAGCTGTCTTTTCAGAACCTGAGAAAGTCAAATGAGCAGCAATGAGGTAGGTCAAAGAAGAAATGAGAAATGACTTCAAGGATAAATTGTGGAGGGCTCTAAGTTCCATACCAATGAGTACAGACTAAATTTATAGACAGGGTAGAGCTATTGAAAAACAAATCTCAGTTAAGTGGTATGTATAACTTAACCAGAATCAATTGGCAATAGCTTAAAATGTTAGTCAGTGAATACTAGCAAATATGTGGCTGGTGCCTGGAACATTCAAGGATGTTCATGTAGTATGCCAGCAGTCTAGTAGCAAAATACAGTATTTAAAGGGGGATAAATGTCAGAAGAGAGTATAATTCAAAGAGAGAACCTAATTTCAAATTGAGTAAAATCTGAATGTAGAAGTTAACTTGAGGGAAATCTTACTGGCCCAAAACAATGGCACCATTTAAGCAGTAATGACTGCAATGAGTTAAAACACATAAGATGGAGGAAAATACAAAAATTCGTAGCATTTCTTTACAAACCACTAAAATTGCTAAAGCAGCAATTCTTTGTACTGAAAAATGATTAAGAATATGAGGAATAATCAAACATTTATCCTTCCTTTCCATAATATCTCAGGGTAAACAAATAGTTTATGAAGAATTGTGCTTCTTTATTTTTTATTTATTTTTTATTTTTTTTTCAGTGGGTTTTGTCATACATTGATATGAATCAGCCATAGAGTTACACGTATTCCCCATCCCGATCCCCCCTCCCACCTCCCTCTCCACCCGATTCCCCATTTGAATCAGTTCTAATGAGATGGATGAAACTGGAATTGTGCTTCTTTAAAAAAGCAGTTACCAGTGATAAACTCAAGAGGAATATATAATGAGAAAATATTCATTCTGTAACCCCTAAAGAAATGATACATCTTGGCAACAATAATCAATTGATGCTATAATCATTAGGTGACCTGTTGAAACACTTGAGAAAATCAAGCAGTATAACCTGAGCCCACACTGACAGTTTGATTACTGAAAGTAGAACGATCAGATAGAATGTGATGCAATAGGAAGAAAACACCATCACCCACTTGATATTCTTGCTGAAAACTGAGCCAAAATACATTTAAACCTCTAGATCTACCTACGCATTTCTGGGAATTACCAGGGTTAGAAGAACACATTAGATGATGTCATAAGGAAGCAATCTACCAAATTCAGAATGTGGAACTTTCTATAGGACTTATGACCTATATTCTCCCTAAATCAATTACATGATGTGTTTATCATCAGTGGGGAGGAGGACAATAATAGAATAAAGGTCAATCAGTAAACAAACAAAACATATATTGTCTAGATCCTGTTTGGATCCTGCTTAAAACTGCCATGGAAATATATATTTGGTAAAGTCAAGAAAATTTGAGTATAGATGGTATTAGATGATATTAAATAATTTAAGTAAGTTTCTTGGGTTAGTTTATCAATGTCATTAGGTGTTGCAATGACAGTGATTGTGCAAAACCTATTTTAAACATTCTTATCAGCTAAACATTTTTATCATTCTTATTGGAGCTGAAACTCCAATACTTTGGCCACGTGATGCAAAGAACTGACTCATTGGAAAAGACCTTGATGCTGGGAAAGATTGAAGGTGGGAGGAGAAGGGGACAACAGAGGATGAGATGGTTGGATGGCATCACTGACTCGATGGACATGAGTTTGAACAAGCTTCGGGAGTTGGTGATGAACAGAGAAGCCTGGTGTTCTGCAGGTTGCAAAGAGTTGGACACGACTGAGCAACTGAACTGAAATGATAAGCTAAAGATGTATATTTAAATATTTTCTGGTATAATAGCATAATACTAGGATCTATTTTAAACCTCTCTTTAATAAAATAAAAAAGACTAGTGGGAATCAAAGAATCAAGATTCAAATGTAGCGATGATTGTTGAAAATGTGATGGGTGCATGGTGATCAATTATACTGTTCTCTTTACTCTTGTGTACATCTTTTTTTTTCATAATAAAGTATTTTTAAATTAATGAAAATAAGTACAGATTCAGAAATGGATTTAACTAGAGCATAACAGAAGAGATGATGCAGGACAGCAAATCAGAGATGCCTCTTTTAAATGTTTCCATGTGATTCAGTATTTCCTTTGTTATAGCCCTTGTTACTCTATATAATACTCATCCACTTATATGCTAGTTTCCATATGCTATGTGCTAGTTATTCTCCATTTGTCATTATAGACTGATCAATTTGTTATCCCTCTCCATCTTATTATGTGTTCCAGAAAACCTGGCTTGGTTGGGATTCCTTGCCCTCTGACTTCAGGTTGGTTCTAATTAAAGGAAGATACTGGCAAGCTATCTGATGGTGAAA